>NC_060122.1:766375988-767702988 GCF_021461395.2 Schistocerca americana | reverse complement strand
ACACTGGCACCATACTTCATAATCTGCGATTTTAAAAACCCAAATGTACGCTTTATTTGACACGTTTATTCAGATATAATACAAAAAAGAATAATTTCTGTAAATAATGTCGTCTAAATTTAGTGATAAATGTTAACTACTGTATGAAAATATATTTGGAATTAATTAAAATTTTGTGACAAATTCCTTTGGTGGTGTGGAAGCTATAACTGAAGTACAAAGTAGATGATGTAGTCACGTTTTGCAAAACATTGTGATGGGGAATGATAATTACACCAACGAACGTGGTTCTTCTTACAAGGAGCAAATTGAAGATTTTGCTTGTACTTAGAAACTAAGTCTTCCAAATTCATTTATCTCTCTCTCTTTCTGTTCACCTATGCTCAATATGTTACAGTAAAATTATTTTTGCGAATAAACGAATTCGCGAATAATGAAGTTCAAGCTTCTTATTGATGAGACGAATCCGATTAGGTAAGGCTATTTTGCATGTATGGCACACATCACGAAGTAGAAGTGCATTTAAAATTTAAGTTTCGTTGTTTTGCCGTGGGTTCTTCTCTATATTATGGGGGAATATTTTCGTAAAACACTTTTCAGACTTATCTCCAATTCACTTAAATAAAACGTAGGTCAGTTTGTTGGTCCTCGTATCGACAGGATAAATGGCTCTGAGCACTGTGCGACTTAACTTCTGAGGTCATCAGTCGCCTAGAACTTAGAACTAATTAAACCTAACTGACCTAAGGACATCACACACATCCATGCCCGAGGCAGGATTCGAACCTGCGGCCGTAGCGGTCGCTCGGCTGCAGACTGTAGCGCCTAGAACCGCACGGCCACTCCCGACAGGATAAACGCATTCACTGTATCCCTATGTAGCCTAGAACAAATGAATTTACAGACGTCATTGGAGTTAGTATGTAGTTATGAGAAATGTAATTCACAGCGCCGATTAAGTAACATGCGTAGCCAACGTTTAAGTTCACGGTCGGTAGCGATACCAAGCTTACAAAATTCCGTGGATGCAGCGGCTCGCGACCCAAGGTTAGCCGGTTCTAATTCCGTCGCGGAAAAATGTTTCATCGCTGTTTTCTGACTGGCAGGAAGAAACAGTCTCCTGGTACACTACTTAACTGTCATATCATCCTTAGCTTAATAACTGACTTAGGTAAAGGACTAAGGCACAATTTGCTGTTGGTAGCGACCCATCCAACAGCGTTCTGGCGTTGCAACTTTCCTGTAGACAAAGGCATCGTCTGCGGACATCCTCACAGAGCTTCCGAAGTTACCCACAAAATCTTTTACGTGTACTGCGAACGCAACAACCCTATTTACACTCCCTTAGAGTACTCCGAAATTAGCTTCAGGTCTGTCGATTTCGTCCCATTAAGAATAACGCACCGCTAGAAACTCCTTGGGTTCCGTCTTAGTTCTGGGGTGCAACAGTCGGTAACTCGTATTCTGGTCACTAAAAGGCAGTTATCGAATGCCTTCCGTAAATTTAAGAACACGGCATCAACCAGGGCGCTTGTATTTATGGTGCTTTGGGTTTTTAGACAGACAGAACGAGTTGCGTTACACAAGATTTCTGAATACGGAATCCATGTTAATATTTTTGAATCGATTTTCGTTCTTCCATAAATGCCACGATGTGTTCAGTGCTCAACAACAACAACGAGGAAGCACTCGGCGGGGCACACAGGTGCGAAAGGAGAGTCCTCAAAAAGTGCAAAATAAAGACAAAAACGCCGCGCGGGATTAGCCGAGCGTTCTGAGGAGCTGCAGTCATGGACTGTGCAGCTGATACCGGCGGAGGTTCGAGTCCTCCCTCGGACATGGGTGTGTGTGTTTGTCCTTAGGATAATTTAGGTTAAGTAGTGTGTGAGCTTAGGGACTGATGACCTTAGCAGTTAAGTCCCATAAGATTTCACACATACAAAGACAAAAACAGAAATTGGAAACATGTAGGGTTTAATGTACACAAGCTATGGATCAGTTTTTTTTCGCTCTATGTGATGTAGAGTGGTGCATCGGAAAATAACAAAAAATAACAAACTCTTCGAAGAGGAATTTAGTCTCACCCATATGTCAGTCATGTAAATTGTAAAATGGAACAGAGCACAGACTAATAACTTGTGAAATACCGCCATTGTGAAAAAGGACGAAAGAAACCTCAGCAAGGCTATGAGCCCCCCCCCCCCCTCCATTGTTCACAAGGTAGGTTCAGAAAGGTATGAGAAACACTTTAGTCGGCTGGAGTGGCCGAGCGGTTTTAAGCGCTACAGTCTGGCACCGCGCGACCGTTACAGACGCAGGTTCGAATCCTGCCTCTAGCTTAGATGTGTGTGATGTCCTTAGGTTAGTTAGGTTTAAGTAGTTCTAAGTTCTAGGGGACTGATGACCTCAGCAGTTAAGTCCCATAGTGCTCAGAGCCATTTTTTTAAACACTTTATGGATGTGAGTTTGTGATATCGTCCTGAGCATATCTCATATCCCCGAAAGAGATGTGGGCACTTCGAACCCGGCACTGAGCATATGCAGCAAGCACCTTTCGCGGAGATTACTTTTGGTACCATCGTGGGCTCCAGATGAAAATAAATGACAGTTGCCTGTACTAATTGATACAAATTGATTTGAGGGGATTTGGTATCTCTAAAATCCAGAAGTATGTGAATCATCTGCAACACTTCTGAATGTGATTTGTAGAACACAACTATATCTGTCGAACCATAAACAAAATGTGAACGTAAACTCTGTCCAAAGGCCGTCGTGGCGGGTCCATCAGAACCGACCGACCGCCATGTCATCCTCTGCCATTGGGGTCACTGGACGTGGTATGGAGGGCACGTGGCCAGCACACCGCCCTCCCGGTCGTTGTAGGACAAACACCTATAAAATTGTGCAGGGCATAACAACAACAGATTATTTAAAAAATGCGAAATAGTAACAAAAACAGAACTTGGAGACATGTAAGGCTTAAAATACACAACCCATTGATCATTTGTAATTCTCGCTTGATGTGCTGCAGAATGGTGCATCGCAAAATGACAGCATATATTAAACTCTCCAGTGTAGGAGTCAGGGTGTCACCCTTGTGTCAGTCGTGTAAATTGTAAGATAGAACAGAGCACCGACTAATTTGTGATACACCGACAATATGAAAATGGACGAAAGAAAAATTGATGAAATGTATTCGCAGTTGCAAATACGAGCGACCATCAGCTATATAGGGAATGAGGACATGCCTGAACGGGACTCGAACCTGGATGTTCCGCTTTAAGTGAACGGTCGCCTTGAAAGCTTTGGCTATCAGTACACGTCCCACGGCCAAAAGCAAATTTACATATCGCGTCGTTCCTGCGTCACAACCTGTACTCGTACTACAGTATGTCGTCGATACAGAGGAGGACATTTTAGCTGAAAGTCCCTGCCTTGATATCGGAAGAGAAATACGACATGCAGACCAAGCATTGCATTGTACCGTTCTCCTTAACAACACACGCACTGCAACAACATACTATAGAAAGAAAAATTGGCTGTTGAAGTGTAGGTATCGGCTCTCACAATAACCACAGAGGCTCCGACAAGAAACTGCGTTTGTATTGTATTGTATGGAACTGAGGACCTAGAAACTACGAAAAGGCTTCGTCCCCGCCGTAGTCCTCAGTGCTTCGCAACCCCACAATAGGTTCAAGAATGGCTCTGAGCACTATGGGACTTAACTTCTGAGGTCATCAGTCCCCTAAAACTTAGAACTATTTAAACCTAACTAGCCTAAGGACATCACACACATCCATGCCCGAGGCAGGATTCGAACCTGCGACCGTAGCGGTCGCTCGGTTCTAGACTGAAGCGCCTAGAGCCGCTCAGCCACTCCGGCCGGCCCCACAATAGGCTACAGCAGTCCACTCACCCCGTCGCCGCCCCACACCGAACCCAGGGTTATTGTGCGGTTCGGTCCCCAGTGGACCCTCGGGAACGTCTCAGACCAGACGAGTGTAACCCCTATGTTTGCGTGATAGAGTAATTGTGGTGTACGCGTACGTGGAGAAAGTGTTTGCCCAGCAATCGCCGACGTAGCGTAACTGAGACGGAGTAAGGGGAACCAGCCCGCATTCGCCGCAGCAGATGGAAAACCGCCTTAAAAACCTTTCCACAGATTGGCCGGCACACCGGACCTCGACACTAACCCGCCGAGAGGATTCGTGCCGGGGACCGGCACGACTTCCCGCCTTGAAAGCAGTGCGTTAGACCGCACGGCTAACCGGGCAGGCTAAATTGCGTTTACTGACGATCTATAAATACTACCGTACTTCGGAGCATAACAGAATACAAAAACATCAGAAGTACAACGAAAACTTCTCAAGATTCTTGATAGTAGCTATGCGATATTAAATTACCAAATTCTAATAGAAATCCAGCAAAGAAAGGAAATAGCACAATCACAGCAGAAAGGAGACGACACTAACAACACACACATGCTACAAACAATGTTTATAGACGCCCTTCCAAAAGAAGACAAACAAAATGCTTAACAAGCAGTAAAAAGTATTATCTACAAAGCGAGACTGCGTTATGTTATTTAATGTAATTGTGTGAAATATTTTGTTTTTGTAACGAAATTTTTGTAAAAAATATGATTGAATCCAAAATTCGATCCCCCATCAGTACTGGAATGTTTATCCGTCACTTATAACTTCTTTCATCTGTGGCAAAGTTTGTTGATGTGAAAAATGAGCCACGTTCGCAGTCAACATAAAACTGTAGTCCCCCTTATAACTGACTGGTTAAGTCAGCTCATAGGTCGGAGGAACCCTCGAATAGGGCGATGCCTACCTCTAAAGTATTATAGTGTTCAAACCAACCTTCGTGCTGATAACAGCTTTATCTACTCAGAACTACGTCAGGTGCAATATACTACGAGCGTCTTAGTGGTCTGTTCTATTGTGTTACTTCTCCATACAGAAGAAAAACATAGACTACGGAATGACATTTGACCCGAGTGAACGAACGTTTCCATGCCATTCCCTCAAAGACACAGCACGGCAGAATGTTGATCTGGTCGCCAGGCACGCATTAAACTTGATCGAGCTGTGTGTTCTGTTTACTGTTCGTGTTTACGAATGCCGCTCTCAGCTGTGAAGTAAACCGTCGTTGTGCAACCAAAGCTGTGGGTGTAGCCGGAGTTACTTCTGCTCCGCTTTCCAGCTCACTGTAACATTCGCAAAGTAAAAGCTTCTTTCATAGCGCCAGTTGCACTGTCACTTTGCTGTCATCGCGTCTTTGTTCATCCATTTCTTGCTTCCGTTAATATTTCCGCGAGAAGTGTATCGCTAACTTTATAAGTCGTTGTAAACAGCAATGTGGGGAATGTTTTCCACTGGACGTAGTGAATATATAAAAATCTTGAGTCTGGCACAGAAATTTAACATCCTCAGCAATGTAACTCGTATTTCGGTTACACGTGTACTTCTACAAACTCTAGTATGCAAAGAGTCGGGCCAATTGTTCCTTCCAAAGAAAGCCAAAAATTTAATTCGTAATTTTTCTCATGGAAGGCAGATTGAGACTTGAAAACTGCAGCGGAATGTGACTGTTTACAGTTTGTGGTAATGTATGAGAGCTGATGGCACGCTTCGTATACGTCGAAGCTAACTTCTTGTCTGCTGGGGGGATCGATATGTTGTTGATGTTCATTGAGTATCATGTACGTATAAATGTTTACAGACAACGTCGCATGAGCCAAAAATTACTTTATCTTCCAATGAGGCATCGTAAAGCGTTTGGTTTTCCTTAGGTTTTCATAAATCAAATTAACTGAAATCCGAAACTGTTACTTCAGCGAGGCCAAGCCCTGTTTCTGCCACGTTCTTGTCCAACTAAGCTAGTGCTCCGTGTCTAATGATCGAGCGACGATGGGGTATTAATCTTCAACCTACAAGTACATTACCGCCCTATGTTGCGGAGCATTGCAATTGACCTGATTGCGGCAAGTTCTGATGCTGGAACCACGATCTTTCTAATAAACAACGCTTGTCCCTTGAAAGTTTTTCGTTTGATGTGTTGCAGTGATACACAGGGTGTCCCAGGAAGAATGGTCAATACTCAGGGACGTGACAGGAATGAACATTCGAAGCAAAAAAGTTTAGTAAATATGGGCTCTAAAATGCATACTTTTAGAACTATGAGCACTTCTTTATCTCTGACGCTACGAAACAAATCTCTTCTATTGCAAGCGCTTTGGTTTCCATATCGCCGGCCGCGGTGGTCTAGCGGTTCTAGGCACGCAGTCCGGAACCGCGCGGCTGCTACGGTCGCAGGTTCGAATCCTGCCTCGGGCATGGATGTGTGTGATGTCCTTAGGTTAGTTAGGTTTAAGTTGTTCTAAGTTCTAGGGGACTGATGACCACAGATGTTAAGTCCCATAGTGCTCAGAGCCATTTGAACCATTTTTTTTGGTTTTCATATTTTAGGAGAAGATAGTGTGGACCAAACAAGAAAAAATTTTCTAGTAAACATGGGCTCTAAAATGTATATCTAAAGAGCTATGAGCACTTGTTCAGTAGAAGAGATGTTTTTCACAATCCTGAAGATGAAGCATACTCATAGCTCTTCACGTATGCATATTAGAGACCTTATGTACTAGACTTTTTTGCTTCACATGATCGTTCCTGTCATATCGCTGAATACTCGCCATTCCTCCTGGGACACCCTTATTTAATAGTACACGCCGCTATAAGCCACGTGTATCGACACAGAGTAATCTACCAACTGCAGCTCTACTGAACTGACTGCGTAGGATGTCCCAGTCGGTTAAACTGACATAGGACACTCAGAGAAGGGGCTGGAGAAGAGCTTCTCTAAGCAGACTTCATGCCTGAAAGCACGGGATATTCACACACAAACATTCACTATGTTTACCCGATACGTTTTCTTAAATACATTCATGTTCAGAAAAAAGAAAAACACCTTGAACGGCTAGAGACAGGACGTCACATTCACAGGACATATACATTAGTATGTTCTGCAGAAATAATTAGCATTTGAACCATGTCGGTCCGCGGGTTCAAGGTCAACATCGATATCGCGGTGCAGCACCACCTACCGGTAAAATGTGCCTGCGGCTCTCGTAGTAGCTATAAACCGAAGGTAAGGGATCAGTGTGACTTCAGCAGACGTTGATGATGCCTCGCAGACGTATGCGCAAACCGTACCAGTAAATCAGAGACTTTGAAAGAGGGGGCATTATTGGCATGAGAGAATGTGATGCATTCATTCGGGAAATTGGTACTTGTGTGGGACGAAGCGTTTCGGCAGTGCAACGGTGTATGCAGAATGGTTCATAGAAAGCCGTAGAACACGACGAGATGGCTCAGGTCACACCACACAGACCACCCCGCGAGAAGAGCAACATCTCATCCGAATGGCACTGCACAACAGATCTGCGTCCTCCTCAGCCCCGGCGCAACAATGAAACAGTGTATCATAGTAACTATCGGGGTGACGGTACGTAGCCGTTTATCACGGCATGGGTTTACGTGCCCGTCGTCTACTTCTGAGCCTACGTATGACGAATGTGCAGAAACATGCTAGACAGCAATGGTGTCTGGAACGACGTCACTGGGGACAGGAATGACATCAGATAGTATTTTCGGACGAATCGAAGTTCTGCTTGTCTGAAAGTGATGGCCGAATTTCGGTTCATCACAGGCAGGGGGAGCAGTATCACAGTGACTACATCCGCATAAGGCACAGCGCCAGCTCAAGGCTTTATGGTGTAGGGTGCTATTGGATACAACCACAAATTACAACTGGTGCGTGCCCAGGCCACTGTGACCAATGTGACCTACGTGAATGGCATTCTGCGACCCACAGCCATACCCTTCCTGCACAACATCCCAGACGCCATTTTTCAGCAAGACAATGCTTGACAACATGTTGCTACACGAAAACACGCCTCCTTGGTGTCACAGGATGTCAACCTTTTACTCTGGCCCGCCAGATCGCCAGACTTGTCGCCAATCGGAAATGTGTGGTTTATGGACAAACGACAGGTGCAGCGCTGTGACACAATGCCAACCACTACAGATGAACTTTGGATCCAGGTGAATGCAGCGTGGATACCTATCCATAGGACAACATTCGCGCCTTATACGTGTCGATGCCATCACACATGCAACAAGTCATCAGAGCCCATGGCGAACCCTGTGCCTAGTAGACAACAGGACGCATGCTGAACCGAGGTGACTGAAATGCTAATGATTGCAATGCGCTATCTTGCGAAACCGGGAGGTGAGCCAGACAAGGAGCGGATTAACGACCGTTGGTCTGCTGCACAGGCCAGCTTCAGTGTGGCTTTAAGGCGGTTCCCACGATCGTCTAGGCAAATGGTGGGTCGGTCTGACACATGATACCCAAACAAAACACGATAACACACAGAACATAGTTTACACGTCTCCTTGAGAGATGACGCACATAACTCCTCTACTTTAGCTTTACTTACGACTGCGACAACAAAAAAGGCACCGGATCACAAAATTGAAATAAATTTGCCAAATAACAGCAGACGACGTTCGACGGGATAAACGCTAGCAACCAGAGAGACACCGCATATGACTTTAGGAAATTGTAGCATAAGCCTTCTCAACGCATTTAGGACAACAATAATACATCTCAAGATGGACTGAGTTAAAATTTGTGCGCTGAAAATTTTGATTCTGTAGGAAAGGATGACTTCTCCCAGTCACTTAATAGTCACAGACTACTTTTTAAAATCATACACATGTTGCACATTTCACTTCTACAACTTCAGTGTATGAAAAGTGCATACAGTTTTGGAAACTGTCATATGAACAATGTAAGAGCACGCCGAAGGTTGCTCGCGTAATGTTATGTATCATTATCAACATTTATGACGGTCAGTTTCAAATTAGTACATCAAGTGAGGGAAGAACAATGCTCTGAAACACGTATTGGGACCGTGAAATGAAAGCAGCCAGTTAGAGACATTTGTGCACTGACACTAAAGTTAAAGAACTTCAAGACTGAGCTAATTTGAAATGGAGGGAGCGGGGTAGAGGGTGAAACATGTGTAAAATCCCATATTGCAGCGCTTTAAAATAGAATTTAGCTTCGAAATGTGTCGGGCGAATTAAAAACATGCGAAGCGATTGGTTATTGTTTCCCTAACGAGAAATGTTCACATTAGTGTAATTCTGTTGTGTTTTTTTGTAGTGGGAGAAATCAAAAAACCGTCCCACGACAAATGAGAATGAACTGTCCCGAAGCACATCGGTTGGCCACGACATTGGCTCTGCACACGACACAGCTGGGAAAAATGCCTGCAAGGGGAGATATGGGAAGCGGCGGAGTAGTCCTTCGGCCTTCCCCTCCTCCTCCCTTCCGCCAGGCGTTTGCCAACAAAGTGTGTTACTGGGAGTCCGAAAAGTATTGCCTTACCAGCAGACTAATTGCCAGCTTTGTTGTGTGTCATTGTAGTCTGTTTATGGTCTCACATTTATTTTCATTTTCTTTTTATTTACTGCTCACCTGTCAAAGAGTAAAATTCAAGTGAAACGTGAATTCAGGCATCACATCCTTATTAAAAAGCAATAAACAGAGAAGGAAATCCTAGTATTGGCTATGTCTTAACTGAATAAAACGAAACGTGCATCGTAACGAAAAGACACATTTTAGTAGTTACATACAAAGTTAATAAATTATTATTACAACAGTTACCATAAATACAAATGGAGTTTCTAACTGACATTATTTCGGAAATGTCAGTGCACTGAAGGCGTGAGACAGTTTAATGTACAGTTATTTACGACGCTCGAAGCTCTGTAAATCAGTTACACTTAAAATTTCCAAGTATTTACATTGGTGGAAATGTTTTTACTACAGCGCGTACTATTCTGCCTGATCCACACCACCCATCCCACTCGCAGCCACAGTCCTCCCGCGCGCGTTCTCCTCAGCTGCAGACAGTGCCTTAATAGAATTTGCAGAATCGGTCACTGGACTCGCCAAGCATTCCTTAACCCTCACCCTGCCTCCTGCAGGTAAGAAGGTGGTGGCAGCTGGGGGGTCATTACGTGTTGTTCAGTTAAGAACGGAGGAGGGGGAGGAGAGGGAGAGACAACCAGTGGCTGGTGGGGGAGGCAGATAGCGGCGCCGGGGATTTTCCACTGCGAAGGCGCGCGCAGCTGCTGGAAGCTCCGCCCCCCGCAGTCAAGGGTGGGGGTAGGGATGCTCTGGGTCAAGGCCGTTGGGAGCGCTGACCTACGCATCAACTTCATCTGTGGCCATCGCACGCAACACTGCTGTAAGCTATTCCAGTAATCGGGGCTCCTCAAAACAAACCACACAAACAAAGAAGACGCATAAATTTCGTCTACTAACCAATTTACAATCACACACCAAGCAAGACTGTTCCATCAACATATGACATGTTGCACATGACCGTGCCTGTATGATAAAATTAATACATCTACAATCTACAAGATCCCTGCAACAGTTACATAATTTTGTTGTTCATCTCCATAAATGCTTCAATGTATTGCAACCATTTGAAGACGAATTATCTCATTCCGAATGCGATAATGGCAATGAGCAAAAAAATGGACAAATATTAATCATTTAAGTGGCTGGTACCTTATCTAATCGAGCGATTGCATTAATGCATCCCAATCCTCCTCAGGTGAAAGCTGTTCCACTAGGTACCTGTAATAGCAAACATCCTACAACGCTTGATAGAGGGTGTACACTTGGCTCCTCAACCGACTTCATTAACACACGCTATTTGGTGGAACTTGACTCAGAGATAACCAGTTCAAAGACTGCTGATTGAGCAAATTTTCACCGTTGCCATTTGGCTTGTGAAGAGAAATAATACGGTTATTTAGTATTTCTTCACACCAGGATAACAGTCAATGACGTGAAGGAGTTCGTGGGGTGTGGGTATATGTCAGTGTTAATGGTGGGCCTTAGTCGTTTGCAAACGATTATGTGGGCTGAGTATGTGTGCTGTATGAGAGGAATACAATACATAACGGTATCTGGTGTTTGCTTTCTCTCTCATCGTCATCACTACTGTTGACCTCATATGCAGGAATACTGTGGTTCGAATCCCTAGGATGATGCCTTAGAATCGGCATGGCCGATATCCCTCCCAACCTCCCCAAATTCTATCTACGTCTCTAATATTATAACCGATTCTTCCTAGCTGGTGGTCATTGAGGGTGGAGTAAGAAAAACCTACCAGTCTAATGTTAGTACCAACATTCCACGTTTAGAATTCGATCCAGTCTTTCCTCTCCAAAGTCGAGTCTTCCCTCTCCAAAGTCGATATACATAACGCAGACCACACTCCGAGGAGAAGAGACCTATCGATGCGTGAAAGGACACTGCGGCTCTTATCAGGTTGACCTAAGCAATCTCAATGGTAGACTGAATTCCAGAGTATCAACAGTCAAGGTTATTAAACCAGTTCTCCAAGAATACCGATTCTTAGTCATAGCATACGCAGAAGCAAGAAGTTCCATAGTAACATTACCGAGGCATTATCGGGATTACGTTGCCATCGGTTGTATAAGGACATCTAACAGACACAAAAATGTACATTTGTCGTTTCTTTCAAATAGACTCCTCAACATTGTTGTAGCTCCATTTCTTTATCTGAATACACGTAGGTAACTGCGATCTGTTTTCAGGAAGCGCAGATTCACAGCGTGTGGCGTAATATGCGTCCTCCCTTAAGATGAAAAATTTTTTGTTGAGAGCGCTATTATTTGTTATAAATATTCGCCGTTAAAATGAATGTAGTTTTCCTACCGCGTCTTACGTAATGGAAATTCATTAGTTATGACTAACTAAATAACGCCGTGTCTCTCAGTAAGTTAGTTACACGGAATGCTTATTTGTCGTCTTTACTTATTGTTGTTCAACAGAGCCGTTTACAATGTAAGTTCATGAAAAGGCTAGAGTGAATAAAAAATAAAAGTGTGTCAGGCTTCGAGCACGAAGGTCCTAAGATTCTATCTGTTAGTTACTGCTTCTTCCACTTATGACATTGATTTGAATATCTGAAAAATGTCACGCTGCACCATGGTTCGTAGTCCATGTTAACCGTTGGCCACCTGATTAACTGGCAGGCTACGTTAGTTCAACGGTCGTAGGCGCTCAAGTGTGTACCACATCCAAAATGACCATTCATAGTTAAGCAACGTGGTCTTCAAATTAACCTTCGGGTTGATCACGGCTCTAATCTTATGTGCATTGGTGTACAGATTTTATACAAGTATTTCCTAGATCGTTAGGACCTGTATAACTGTTGAAGTGCCACTCATAACTCTTGCGTTTGGAGGATTTGTATGAAATGAAAAGACTGATGTAAATGCCCCAGTAACACTGACAAACGAAGATACGCCATTAATAACTTTTAATTTACTCCATAGTAGGAAGGAAAAGCAAATTATTGGACATTTATGCTGCATTTCACGTTAAGTGTTCATAGTACTTCAAAAGTACACAGTTGGGCCACTCATCAAACAGCTGTCCTTCGACGTATTCTGTCCTATTGAAGCTGCTACGCGACTGCTTTTAACCGGCCTGAGAAACGTGTTACTCAACCAACTACAGGGAAATCCACAGTTTAATCCATTTCTTCCCACAGTGGCGTACCGACAGCACTGCGTTTAACTTCGCAAAATAAACTTATTATACAAGACTCATCATCAGTTTGTTAAAAGGCATTCACAAGTTCTATGTCTATGTTTTTTTGTATATGTTTTACAATTAGTTTATCACTGCGTGAAAAAAAATTGCTGAAAACAAACATGTAACGCAGACTAAGCGTCAGCTTGTGAAACTGTTTACTTATTACTGTCACGCCAGAGTGAAAACTTTACATTTCCAGGGTGGCGCTGCCTAGTGGGGGGAAATGTCAGACCAGGTGGAATCGACGAATGGTTGTCACAGACGTGTGAAATGTGGTGACGTAAGTCCCGTGGCAGACTGTCGGACAAAAAGAAAAAAATCTCGTTGTTTGCTGAAAGTGTAAGCTGCGAACGAAAGGAAAGGTATCAAGGTAACGAGAGGCCTTTCACGTGCGTCTCTCTCTTTCTGCAAATGGGTGTGGTTCTCGAAATACGTTCACGTCAAGTGTCGCCAACTTTGTGTATGTAGAGTTTGTTGTGGAGAGCTTACTGACTTCCACTCTCACACGAGGCCTAAAGACTACCGTGGATGTGAACGACGATGGACGGTAAGCGTTCAGAGACGGACACACGAGACGTGTGACGTGCGTGATCTGCTGCTGCATCGCTCGTCAGCTGTAGTTGGCTACGTCTGGTGTTCGAACCGCTCTGATTTTCCTTCTGGAACTGAATGTGCTGAAATAGATGCGTTAACATCCTTACCAACTCTTCACTGGTGCGGGAAGAAAATCTCGAATAATGGATTCAAAGGCGCTTAACAGACTGAAAAGAGGGCCTTAACAATATTATGTTACCACATTGACTAACGGGAACCATACGGACTGCACTTTACTAATTTACATAATCGAAGTTTATGTTCCGGAGTTGTTTGGTCCCATATGGAAAGTGATCGTCATGACTGGTAATACATCCCACGGAAAAATGATAGCGGTTACCTACGGTACCATGATTGTACTTCGTCCGAAGTGGGTACACATGCTGGCAAGGATATTTCGACAACGCTCCAGTAGTTTCGCTAGGAAGTCCTTACACATGCTCCACTGAGTTTCGATCTCTCTTCATGCGATTTCTGTGTTTTTCTAGCCGTGAAGAAAGACACTCGTGGCCGTCGCTTTGCTTCGGACGAAGAGGTGCACCACTGGGTAGAATCATAGTTCCGTAGGCAACCGCAAACGTATTTCCATAAAGACATCGACCATCTTGTCTCGCAGGGGGATAAATGCATTAAAAGATATGGCAATTACTTTTGAAATAATAAAAAGTTTACTTACTTTTTCCCATCTGTCTAGTTTCCATTTGACTGTCCCTTAAATTACGAAAATCAATAAATACGGCATTTACGCTGAGGAAAGCTGTATCCCGCCACGGCGTCCGCTCGATCCAGCCTGTGACGTAGAAGACGATCTTGCGTCACATTATTTCAGACTTAGTAACACGTCCTGAGTATCTGACATGTATTATTCTGTATGCCGCATTCGGGAATGTTCCGAAACGTGAAGTTCACCGTCTGGCGTCATAGATATCGCCCCATTTCACGTCCACGTTACTTTTCACGTTCCATGTGAGGACGGCTTTGCGTGTAGACATACACGCCATGTTCGCGAAAGTGACGTGATCTAAACCACTCAGATACCGCCCAAAGCGATCCCAGAATCTGCAGCGCGGAACACAGGCTTAGTACCTGTAATTTCCAGACGGCGCGAGAGACCCCAATAGAAAGTGCTGTGGACATTATGGATTCCCAGGGCAGCGAACTGCTTAGCTGCTGCTAAAGTTTAAGAAGCCAGCGTGGCGTCTTAGGGCTGTTCAAGAGGAAATATGGAGGAACGCACACAGATAAAAAGAAGAGTCAGAGGCACACTGACATTGCGTTCGGAGTTATTAGCGTTGCATTCATGAAGGAATCCAAAACCCTGCTCGTAGACCTTTCTCGAACTGAAGTACTTTTCTATGTGCAATGCCTTTGGTGCATCAGTTCATCTTTCTCTGCAATCAAAGTGAGAAAATCGACAACGAACTTTAGAAACTTCCAAATGTCAAGTAAGTAGTCTGAGAAACCGATGTTAGTCCTTACTCGCCAGCAGCTTAGATCTCCATACTGTAACATCTGTTTCGAACACCATGACGTTCGCGAGTGACGCTATTTAGTTTACAATGTTCGAGCAAGCATTTGCTTTTATACTACATATTGTACCAAAAAAAAAAAAAAAAAAAAAAAAAAAATCTAACTTGCCTTGCGCCATACGTCACAGGACAGTTGAACTACGGAAAAGAGATCGCGAGTGCTCTCTAGGTTTCTGATAAAAGCATGGAGTACAGCTGGTTTCTCAGAGGAGCGTTGTCATCATGTGATGCTATTGTCGTAGAGACCGAGGGGGGACTTTGAAAAGTTTCGTGGTTGGAAGGATACTCCAATTACTTATTTCCCGCAAGATAGTGGAAGAACGTGTGTGGGGTATGGAATTGTCGTAAGTTAAAAAGTTTTGCGCCAGTCTGTGAGAGCGTGCCCGAAAAGACAAGTATTCGGGTTCGAACTGTGATCTGACACAGATTTAATTTGTCACTTATATTTACTGGAGAGCAGTTCGGAAATCAGTCCAATAGTAGCGGCAGAAGTTAGCAGACTGGAACAGCGCTTCCAGAGATATTGATCTCTTTTCGGTTCTGACATAAGCACAGCTTCTATTGCTCACCATAAGGAAGAGTTCAGTCAACACTGTGATGTTGGAGAAGATCGCCTAATTCATGTATGACTCCGTGCATCTCGAGGCAAGTACAGCAAGTCCCTGTGACATTTACATGTCATTTTTTATTTCCAAGTTGGCGACCCAGGTAGAAACATCTCACCAACACTCTCCATAAATGTTTGATTGGTTTCATACTAGGCCCAAGCGGCAGCCGTGATAATGTCTGAACCATGTAGAAAATTCTTCCCTACGGGCGAATGAATTATTCTGAAGAAATTTACCATCCTATGAACTACGTCAAAGAGAAACCAAACTTACATAGTAGTTTCCAGCGCCTGGTCTTTGTAGGTAGAACCTCTGGATACAAATTACTTTAGCCGAAAACATAATGGACGCGCGGGAAATCACCGTTCATGTGTACAACATTTGGTGGCAAACAGTTGGGATGGTCTCAGCACCATTACTGAAGCGATTCATCAGCTAGAAACAACCGTTAATATGACTCATGTGATGAATACATGTTTTGCGTCCTGTGACACAACGAATGACTCACCCTACCATCGCCAGATAGTGACTTACATGAGTTGTACTACCATCTGAATGTGTCGTAGCTTAAATGGGCCGTAGCCTTTGCGTTTCATTTTGATGCAATTTTATAGAAGTGCTCTGTTAATCGTATCTGACAAATCCTGCTTGTCAGGTGTATTTAGTAGCGACTGAGCGCTGCGCCATCCACGGTGAGTGAATAATTCAAATTTTGTGAGCACTAGACTGTAAATACACGGTTTCGTCGAGTCGGTTGGTGGAGAGTAATTGAAATGTGTGTATAATTGGTGGTGCAATTTCAGAGAAATTTTCCACTTCTTTCGTCCTGTTAACACAAATGGTGATCCATCACCGCATGCCTTAATCACGGATTCGGGCCAGTTTGCTAGAGATATTGCTGGCCGTGTTTTCGGAATGAAGTAACTTTCGCGTCAGAAGGATAAGAGGTGTATATTTCTGATAGATCAACTAGATTTCAATTTTCTGATCAGTATTTCAGTCTTTGAAGTATTCTGTAAAAATGTGACATAGTTTTTCTGGAAATATGTACCTATTATATCCGTCACATTAAAACGGTAGAAATCAGATTCTCGGACAACCTCTGATGTGATCGGTATTGTCATCATGCTTCTGCTAGGCCGCAGTTAAATCCTTGTCACTCGTGATAATTCCTATAGAAGTTCACAAACTAAGGGAGACTGGTTAGAACCAACCGAAAGTATATCATCGCTCTTGATAATGACTGTACCAGAAATCAGGCGGAAGCCAAAAAGTAACCTTCACAAGCACAATGGCTGTGGCTTAATATGGCCGGCGTTAATTGGCTGACTCATACTATTGATGATCAATCAATTCCTCCTGTTGCTGCTTCCACTCCTCAGTACCTCGGCACTCTCTTTATTGGGTGCAATGACAGTGCGATATTTCCATGCCACTTCCAGATATGAAACCTTTCAACTCTGCTTATTGGATGCAGTCATCGGAATTGCGACAGTTAGGAACCAGTTAGCTCCCTCAGTGTACTTAGATTCAAAGATGCTAGTCATTGTCTCTTTAACAACAGCACGTAATAGCCAAACCACTCCAACTTCAATCAGTGTCATTTCTGTTATATTTTTGCTGCCATGGGGAGTCAGTAAAGCACAAGAACACGAAGCAAAATAACGACAGTATTACTTGGTGCCGCAACCATTGTTGTTCATTCACCTTGTCAGATGTTGACTCTCGTTTTTATCCTTTCTCAGTATCTTACATTTTAGTTTCTGCACGTCTGTTGCATGTGGTAATATATATTACATATTCCACTTTTTATTCTGTTCCCCAAATATAACTACTTATATAACCCGGTTCACATTAAAACAGGGTTTGCAAAACTGGGTGGCAGTGTGCGCTAAAAGCCGCGAACAAGTTGAAATTTTCGATTTAATATCTGGCTTATATTCAGAACATCAGAGACGTGCCAAAACCGCGGAATCGGGGTGATCACTCCTTGAAAGTCTTGTGGTCAGGGTGGATTCTTTCGCTCCAAAAAAGGTAACAATATTTCTCCCTCCTGCTGGGAGGCTTAACTCGGAAATACTGCTTGGAATAAGTGTGCACTTGGTAATTCTTAGAAAGACACTTACAGACAGTTACATGTTTCATAGATCATTTGAACGATTCTTTTATTGAAACTACGCGGAACGCGTCAATTTACAAGATATGTATTCATGATTAATATTAACAATAATTTTTTAATCCTAATCATGCAACTACACTTAAAAAAGATGTCTCCTTTCTTTTTTTTATAGGCTGCTAGAATATAAATAGAAATTCGTGCATGGAATAGAAAGAGACCTCGGAGGGAATGATTTTAGATTATATTTAAAACTTGTTTAATTACCTGTCGGAAATTTTATGATATTTGACAAATGATCAAAACATATTGTTGCTGCAAATTTAACTTCTTTTTGAGCCACTGGCAGCTGAAATAATTGATAATAAATGACATTTTTTTCCCTCTAATGTTGTATGTGCGTATATCACTAGTCTTCTCAAATTGTGATGGATTATTTATGACGGATTTCATTTGAACACAACGTATTATTCTTCCTGCTCGCTTTTGTGCTTGAGATTATTTATCCTCTCCACGACGTTATTCAAGACTATCTGAACTTAATAGAGAATCCAGTTTCGCTTTTTCTAGTAATTCTTCCTCTGCTTTGTTGTAAGTTTGCGAACTGTGTGGGTAGGTGTCTCTTTTTTTTTTTACTGGCGTGCAACAGGGCACATATTCCGGAGAAGAGACAGTGAGGTATTCGAGCCACATCTGTAAAACCTCTTGTACGCAGAGCATAAAATGCATAGCGTCGCGAATGGGAACACAGACCTCATACTTCGTTGGTCCAAGCCACAACAGGAAACTTTAAGACCTAGAGAGGCGAAGCGTATTTATGTTGAAAATCCTCTAAACTAATATCTGCATCTCCACACACATCTCTATTCTACGAGTTTGTGGCAGAAAGAATGTTTCATTTCATCGTATGTTACGGTCTCTTTGAGTCTCAGTCAGGGATAGAGCGTGGTAACTGTGGGTCTTATACGCCTCTGTGCGAGCTACACCCCTGGAAATGGAAAAAAGAACACATTGACACCGGTGTGTCAGATCCACCATACTTGCTCCGGACACTGCGAGAGGGCTATACAAGCAATGATCACACGCACGGCACAGCGGACACATCAGGAACCGCGGTGTTGGCCGTCGAATGGCGCTAGCTGCGCAGCATTTGTGCACCGCCGCCGTCAGTGTCAGCCAGTTTGCCGTCGCATACGGAGCTCCATCGCAGTCTTTAACACTGGTAGCATGCCGCGACAGCGTGGACGTGAACCGTATGTGCAGTTGATGGACTTTGAGCGAGGGCGTATAGTGGGCATGCGGGAGGCCGGGTGGACGTACCGCCGAATTGGTCAACACGTGGGGCGTGAGGTCTCCACAGTACATCGATGTTGTCGCCAGTGGTCGACGGAAGGTGCACGTGCCCGTCGACCTGGGACCGGACCGCAGCGACGCACGGATGCACGCCAAGACCGTAGGATCCTACGCAGTGCCGTAGGGGACCGCACCGCCACTTCCCAGCAAATTAGGGACACTGTTGCTCCTGGGGTATCGGCGAGGACCATTCGCAACCGTCTCCATGAAGCTGGGCTACGGTCCCGCACACCGTTAGGCCGTCTTCCGCTCACGCCCCAACATCGTGCAGCCCGCCTCCAGTGGTGTCGCGACAGGCGTGAATGGAGGGACGAATGGAGACGTGTCGTCTTCAGCGATGAGAGTCGCTTCTGCCTTGGTGCCAATGATGGTCGTATGCGTGTTTGGCGCCGTGCAGGTGAGCGCCACAATCAGGACTGCATACGACCGAGGCACACAGGGCCAACACCCGGCATCATGGTGTGGGGAGCGATCTCCTACACTGGCCGTACACCACTGGTGATCGTCGAGGGGACACTGAATAGTGCACGGTACATCCAAACCGTCATCGAACCCATCGTTCTACCATTCCTAGACCGGCAAGGGAACTTGCTGTTCCAACAGGACAATGCACGTCCGCATGTATCCCGTGCCACCCAACGTGCTCTAGAAGGTGTAAGTCAACTACCCTGGCCAGCAAGATCTCCGGATCTGTCCCCCATTGAGCATGTTTGGGACTGGATGAAGCGTCGTCTCACGCGGTCTGCACGTCCAGCACGAACGCTGGTCCAACTGAGGCGCCAGGTGGAAATGGCACGGCAAGCCGTTCCACAGGACTACATCCAGCATCTCTACGATCGTCTCCATGGGAGAATAGCAGCCTGCATTGCTGCGAAAGGTGGATATACACTGTACTAGTGCCGACATTGTGCATGCTCTGTTGCCTGTGTCTATGTGCCTGTGGTTCTGTCAGTGTGATCATGTGATGTATCTGACCCCAGGAATGTGTCAATAAAGTTTCCCCTTCCTTGGACAATGAATTCACGGTGTTCTTATTTCAATTTCCAGGAGTGTATATTTGATTAACTTGATGTGAGGGATCTCTACTCGGTAGATACACAGGGGACGGAAGAATACTCGTAGTTCCTATCCTGGGAGAGGGTTTGTTTTCTAAAGAAATTTTCGCACAATGTTCGACGAATTTCTTCGAATGTCTGCATTTAACATTTTTCATCATTCGTGTTATGCTTTCTTACCAGTCACACAAGCCTGTGTGCCGCTCTTCTTTGTATCCGCTCGATGACTCGCGTTAGTCTGACCTGGTATGAGTACGATACACTTGAGTATTCAAATACATGCAATAAAAGTGTTTAGCACGCTGTCTATTTCTTTTGTGGACAAACTGCAGTTTTCCAGTATCGTAACAATGAATCGTATCCTGCTATTTGCTCTAGCTACAACTGAGACTACATGGTCTTCACACTTCATATCTGTACGTTTGTCCCCAATTTACATCGCGATGAATCACAAAAATCTGAGGACTGTGAATCCAGCTAAATACTAAGTGATTACAATTACGAATAACTTAAATTGGAACAATCACATAGACAGTGTTGTGAGGAGAGCGAACCAAATATTGTTATGTAATGGCAGAACACTTAGACATCCAACAGGTCCACTATGCTTGTCCGTCAGCTTCTGGAGTGCTGCTGCGGTGTGGGATCCATTTATTTATTTATTTATTTATTTATTTATTTATTGTTCCGTGGGACCACATTTAGGAGAAGTCTCCATGGTCATGGAACGAGTCAATACATGAAATTATAACACGATTGTAGAAACAGATAAAATGAAACAAGTCGTTAGTTTAAATAAAGAAAATCAAGAATGTAACACTGGAATTTGCTTAATTTTTTATCTCTTCCAGGAGCTCCTCGACAGAATAGAAGGAGTGAGCCATGAGGAAACTCTTCAGTTTAGACTTAAAAGTGTTTGGGCTACTGCTAAGATTTTTGAGTTCTTGTGGTAGCTTATTGAAAATGGATGCAGCAGAATACTGCACTCCTTTCTGCACAAGAGTCAAGGAAGTGCATTCCACATGCAGATTTGATTTCTGCCTAGTATTAACTGAGTGAAAGCTGCTAACTCTTGGGAATAAGCTAATATTGCTAACAACAAACGACATTAAAGAAAATACATACTGTGAGGGCAATGTCAAAATTCCCAGACTACCATATCAGGTAGGTTGCCGGAGGACATCGAAAATGTTCAGAGAAGGGCAGCTCGTTTTGTATAATCTTAAAATAAGATACAGAGTTTCACAGGTATGATATGCGAGCTGTGTTGGCCATCATTAAAACAAAGAAGTTTTTAGTTGTGGCACGATCTTTTCATGAAATTTCAATCGCCAACTTTCTCCCACAAATGCGAAAATATTTTGTTGGCGCCCACATACATAGCGGGAAATAATCGTAGTAATAAACTGGGAGAAATCAGAGCTCGCACGAAAAGATTTAAGTGTCCGTTTTTCCCGTGCGATCTTCGAACTTGATGAATCCTCTGCCAGGTTCTCAATTGTGTATTGCAGAGTGGTCATGTAGATGTGGATGAAGATTAACGTGACTGACCGTAGACTGCGACTCATTAATCCGGCAGTCAAATAATACCGTGCTTTTGTGTTTCGTGAAGTTTTCATTCCGTTACATAAAGTGTCAGATGCCTGTCTTTGGACCAGGCTGACATTTTATCTAGCCCTAACTGGATATTACTGAAATTTTTACACGAGATAATTTTCTCAAAGATAACCGTTTAATTTATAAGTGGGTAGAGGGGGTCACACGACACACAGATAGGAAATATTAACTTTAATCACTTATATCTTTAAAAAAGTTGCAGATAAACTTATCGGGATAAGTTAAGGAATAATGTAAATTAAAGTAGCCAAAGGAACTTCAGGAAAAATATTTGGTGTATTGTTGTTTACGAATCATGGGAAAAGATGGGAAAAACTACAGTAATTTGGATTCCATTTATGATGTTAAGTTTAGAGGCAAGTAATTTTTATATTCCATTGTTCGATCTGGGGCGTGAATTACCACAGGCGAGAATGTTATCCCTGTGTCCTTAGGGTTTCCGACCTGGTAATTTCGATGTTCAGTAGGGTAATCGGGGTCTTACTGGGGAAAGAGCGGCAGATTTTTTACTTCTGTGGACGGTATGTGCTGAAACAAAAAAAAATTATAGAGAAAAGTATTAGGTAGGTGGAATTTACCCTAGGAGAAGTTCTTCCTCCTAAGACCGTGCTTATGACCCAGAAAATTTTCCTATTCAGCAAACATAAGTTCAGTCTTCCCGTGACATTTCGGCTGCGTTCCTTTTATTCACCTATCGAGCAAGTCGAACTTTGTTGCAATAGTACAAATTACACCAAACAGTAACGTTCACTTGTTGTTTGAGTTTGAGATTGTTTGCCTGTAATGTAAATGTCGTGTGGCTAGGGCCTCCCGTCGGGTAAACCGTTAGCCGGGTGCAAGTCTTTCGATTTGACGTCACTTCGGCGACTTGCACGTCGATGTGGATAAAATGATGATGATTAGGACAACACAACACTCACTCCCTAAGCGGAGAAAATCTCCGACCCTGCCGGGAATCGAACCCAGGCCCTTAGGATTGACATTCTGTCGCGCTGACCACTTTCTTTTCTTCATTTTGTTCGGTATTGTTCGTTGCGTTTGATCTGGGCGGACGTGACAAGACATCCGTTCAAGTTGATCGCTGATTCCTTTACGCTGTTTTTTTATTGCAGAGGGTGAGCAGCCCTCTGACCACTCAGCTACCGGGGGCGGACATTTGTCTGTAATGACGATTAGGAAGGCAATATGTAAAATAATTTACGTTATTACCTGCTGGCTTCCTAGAGAGGAAGGGTAGAGAGGGGGTGGGATGGTTGAATGAGGGGAGGGGGAGTCGAGTGGTGAAAGCTGCTACCATGGACAGTACCGCTTATTAGTAGGGAATTACGGAGGGAGCGAGAGAATGACACATGAAAGAGGTATACCTGCGCTTCATGATACGTCTCTTTCAGTAATATTGAATCAATGGCAGAATTCTCAATTCTCTCTAGGTCTGTGCACATCAATATGTTACTTGGACATTTTTAGACAGTACAGTTCAGTTCAAATACATTCTGCTCTTGGACTGGGGTTCTGTACCTTGGCGCAGGGTAACTTATAGTATACACCGTTGGTCTTCGAATGTGCAGGTCGCCCAGTTACGAAGCGCATTTGCTAACAGAGATGAAAACAAGGTGTACGTACAGCTGGCCTTATACCGTGTGCCAGTTACTTCAAGCAACCGGGCGAATGTATCGTCCGTCCAGTGGCCCATTTTCCAAGTGGTCGACCTCCACCGAGAGACCTTCTGGAACTTTCATGTTCTATCTGATCGACGAACAGCGATCGACCTCGGGACGTCAACATTTCTTTGGCTAGCTTCCAGTCATCCAAGTTTGCCCCCGTAGAATACATCGAATAAAAAAATAGCGAGCAAACGTTCCAGACCGGTTCTGACATTATGTAAGAATTCAGGTACAACTGATCAGCTATGAAGCTTTGTCCCATACCACATTGTGGGGCTGCGATGTCGCAACTGATGGATTGCAGTATTTTGTAATGAATTCGAAAGCGTGTATTTCATAATTACAATAGTGTCGGTTTTTTGCCACGCACAAAATATTACTTGTATTCTTTCAATTATGGTGTGAAGTGTATTTATAACAATTGAAATTGTTATTAAGTTAACTGATGATCCCGTCTTATGTGAATAACACACTGACGTTTTTTCATTACCAAGGTCACACAGATTAAAAAAACCAAAGCCTGACTGGTTGCTTAGTGTCTTTTACAGTTATCAGGTTCTCAGCTCTAATACCAGCAACTGTTATAGAAGATATTGCTCGTGGTCTTCAGGCACTGAAACAGCAACAAGTTCAACATCAGGCGTTACGTCTATCTGGTAAGCAGTTATAACAGTGACGGTGTTCGCAAGTTCGTAAAAGTAACTCGACACGAAAAACAGATGTATACACATCAGTAGGACACAGTTGTTACGAAGCGCCCAGCCTTACGAGCATCTTCGTACGAAGGTGTTCTACCCTCGTGCGCTTATCTAAGTTTAAAGTCATCATCGCGAACTCTTATAAGAACTCCATCGTAAACCGAATATGCGGCGTAATTTTACAGACACATCATGTCGTTTCTGGCAGGACATTAGTTCTTAGCCTTACATCAAAACTTTTAGTTTACCGTGAATTTAGAGGAGCCCGCGTTGAATGTATAACAGAAAGGCAACTATAAGGAAAACTAAAAATTGCGCTTACCTCAGAAATAACTTACCAGGAAAACATTGATACGGCACTGCGTCGTAGCAGCACAGGTGTTATCAGTAGTGACCGTACGCACGTGAAGGTTGTTTCCGCAGTTTCAGCAATAACAGAAAGCAATACTCGTCTCTCGGATCGCGTTCAGTACCACGGAAACTTATTGGCCGCCGAAAACCGTAACGTTTACCGAACTTTGATCTCAAGTGTGCCACAAATTCATCACACACATACAGTCATCTAAACAGAGAGTTTACCATTAAACACTGGGACAGTGTATGACACCCATTGCGACAGAACGGCTCCAGGATATTCGTGTTGCGTGTTACCTGCCACTGGGACTACAATAACACCTCGTGTGAAAGGCCACGGCGTTCCCCGTCGGAATGACGCACGTCGCGGCAAACTGTTTTGTCTCCTGCTCATTAAGAGTCCAGTAGTCTCGTTAACGAACTCAACATTTGCATGATAACATGGCTGCAGCTGTTCTTCTGTCCAATCTTTTTTTTTTTCACATTTCTGTTCACATATAAGGCTCCTGACACTCCCAACTGCTGCAGACCAGGAAAGCGCCATTTGTTTGCAGCAGTTTCTTCTACTGTTGAAGCATTGCCATCCCAGCCTTATACGAGGCACAAGCTACGGAATTATTTAGCAGTGAAGATACCTACTGTTTATGAAAGCTATTATACTATGTACTGGTTTGACGTGACATGTCACGTTTTCCTCTCCTATGCAAATCATTTCATCTCAGAGCCTTAATCATTTGTTTTCTATATCGTAATCGGTCTTGCCCTGTAATTTTTGCTCACTGCGGCTCCCTCTTCTTCCATCGAAGTTATTCCCTCCTCATATACAGGGTTATTACAAATGATTGAAGCGATTTCACAGCTCTACAATAACTTTATTATTTGAGATATTTTCACAATGCTTTGCACACACATACAAAAACTCAAAAAGTTTTTTTATGCATTCACAAATGTTCGATATGTGCCCCTTTAGTGATTCGGCAAACATCAAGCCGATAATCAAGTTCCTCCCACAAGCGTTTGACTTTGTCATCGGGTGTCAGCGCTTGTAGCAATTGTAAACGCTAAGGCTTCTGCTTTAGCCTTTTCCGTAAGATTTTCCAAACCGTCGGCTGTGGTACGTTTAGCTCCCTGCTTGCTTTATTCGTCGACTTCTGCGGGCTACGCGTGAAACTTGCCCGCACGCGTTAAACTGTTTCTTCGCTCACTGCAGGCCGACCCTCACAGAGGCATCCAGAAGCTTTAAACTGCGCATACCATCGCCGAATGGAGTTAGCAGTTGGTGGATCTTTGTTGAACTTCGTCCTGAAGTGTCGTTGCACTGTTATGACTGACTGATGTGAGTGCATTTCAAGCACGACATACGCTTTCTCGGCTCCTGTCGCCATTTTGTCTCACTGCGCTCTCGAGCGCTCTGGCGGCAGAAACCTGAAGTGCGGCTTCAGCCGAACAAAACTTTGAGTTTTTCTGCGTATCTGTAGTGTGTCGTGACCATATGTCAATGAATGGAGCTACAGTGAATTTCTGAAATCGCTTCAATCATTTGTAATAGCCCTGTATTGTCGTAACTGTCTACTTAATTTTCTGAGTCCTCCTGTGGCAACACATTTCAAATGCTTCTATTCTTTCCTATTTTCTCACAGCCCATACTTCACTCTCATACAAAATTGTGTTCCTGACTTACTTTCTAAGAAATTTCTTCCTCAAATTAAGGCCTAAAATTGATACTAGTAGATTACATTTGGAGAAGTGTACTCTCTTTTCCTGCTAGTCCGATTCTTACGTTTTCCTTGCGTATCCCGTCATGCGTCAGTTTTCTTCCAACGTAATAGAATTCCTTGTCGATTCGGAATAAATTGAAGAATAGATTGCAAAATTGGCACAGCAGTACCCATCGAAAGGGAAGTGAATGGTTACGAAAAATAATCTACTGGGTATCAATCGACAAGCAAATACGTACCTGAAAGGCCAAGGAAGCATTAGAATGGGTGACTGGAACATGTCTGCAATCTAGCCTGCTTGAAGATGATTGTGATGTCGGAGCAACAACGCAGTATTGTTGACCGAAAGTAATCAATTGGTGGAACCACATTGTGATAAGAGCCTGACAGGGGGAGAAAGGAGGAGGATGAAATTAGCTTCGAATGTGTTCCCAAGGACTGAGGACAGAGGTAGTTTTTATCCGAGAACAGAGCTGAGCTGCATTCACTCCTGGATTAGCTTCGAGGGTGAGACATCGACTGGTACTACTCCAGACATGTACAACGGACGAAATGGGAGTGATATGGGATGACTAGAGAATGGATCTGTGCATAAAAGCGTGCGACATTCTCTGCAAAAAGTGGGCGAGTACTGTCCTACAAATGCTAATATTCCAAATTACATTCTCAAAAGTACGACATATACCTCAACTGAAAGTCAAAACATCTGTCTTTCGGTGTCGAAGAGGCTTAGTAGTCAGTCTGCCATGCATCGCTGACCACGGGTAGCAACGTTCAACACTGCTATAGAGCCGCCGATGTTACTCCTGGCATTATAGTTCAGCAGGAGCATTCAGCTCCCGTACGCACAAGCACTTTAAATTCTAATCATTTACGTGTCACAGCCTGCTCTGAATGCTCTGCCTCTTTGATTCGTGTCTTTTGTATGCGACTTTCGTTTTCGCAAACAATGGTTTCACGGGTCTCCTGCCTAAGGAATGTTCTTCATGGAACTTTGCACAGCTGTCGACTGGATCGCAAAACCAAATGAACATCATCATGATAAGAACAAAACGAAAAAAATGTAGATACATTATACTCACTACCCGTGAACTGTAACTACGCAAAGGTTTTAATGTTTGGGACAATAATTAAAAGAAATCATGGAACAACTTCTGTCTTTCTAAAGTCTAAATCCAAAACGGTTATGGTGAAAAGCAGACACTTCCAGTCACACAAAACGCAACTGGATGACAACAGCATGAGTCCACTGAAAAAGCATTCGTCATTGTTTGTAGTCATTGTCTGTACGAGAATGCGCTCTCTTATCTGTCTTTCTGACTTTCACACATAAAGAAAGCCACAAGTTCAAGGACGGAGACTGAATTCATCCACTGTGACGTCTGGTATGCATTCGAAAGTATGTAAATCAATCACGATATGTCGAAACAGTATACAGGTTTTCTGCCGCAATGTGTCAGGGAACAGGTGAGAACACTGAACAAAGATCACACCTACTCTTTCTTTTGTCTGCAGGTATAGTACACAAAACGACATGCCTCGTTCTAAAAGCTTGACATGCGCCGTCAGTCTGTCTGAATCCTTTGTTTTGTTTTCATTTTGCTTAACGTGATGTCGACAGTCAAGTCACATTTGAACAGGTTCTGTTTCCTTTCTTTGTCGAGTGTGTGAACATAAAGTAGATGTATGGGAACCTACATCGCAATCACAGCAGCGAGATCTGTAGGGCAACACAAGTTCATCTACTCTCTACCTCAAGAGGTAACTGCTCTCTTGAACTCCAGACTTAGAATATTGTACAAATTAATTATAATCCGACGTTAGCCATATCGCCAAATTTTGATAACAACGTTTTGCTGTAGACAGTGAGTTTTAATTTGTTTTTTATTTTGCATGTTTCTGTTTTGCAACTCTAAAATCTTGCGTTTTACAACGCCGGGTGTCAAGTATAAATATTTATTCGTTTTTATACCCTCAATGCAAGAACATACTTCATGTGCAAGAACAATTTTGGCGCACTATCTATCGACAGATGGTACAAAATTTCTGAGGGGCGTAAATTATATCATTTCCTCTGCAAAATTATCTTTTATGGGGCAAAATTTTTATACTCCACGACGGAGAAATTTCGACACTCTCATTTTCAAGTGCACAATCATTCACTCGTATGTACAATCAAGCAGGTTGTCTTAAAACACCAACAAAAAAGATATGGTATGTTACACACACACACACACACACACACACATTGCAGAAGACTATTAGACATAAATGTTCGCTGTACGTACGTTACTGTGCTCTATAGCTTTAAATGTACCCCATTTGAAATGTTTAAATAGTGGTTATGATTCGATGCCCTTCTATAATACGTATAAATGTGAAGATAGCGTATGTGTGGAATGTCCGTTTGTTTCATACTTTCGTAGCCACTAATTAGGGAAAAAATCATCAAACTGAAAAAAGAACAACTTAAAACACCGTGTTGTTACACGTGTAACTTAACTACGGCCGTGAAGACCGACGCGTTTTGAATCTTGAAATAGTACTTTGCACTAAAACACCAACAAAAAAGATATGGTATGTTACACACACACACACACACACACACATTGCAGAAGACTATTAGACATAAATGTTCGCTGTACGTACGTTACTGTGCTCTATAGCTTTAAATGTACCCCATTTGAAATGTTTAAATAGTGGTTATGATTCGATGCCCTTCTATAATACGTATAAATGTGAAGATAGCGTATGTGTGGAATGTCTTACAAACACTACATAGGATCAGGACTCGAACTCGGGACCTTTGCCTTTCGCGGGCAAGTGCTCTACCAACTGAGCTACCCAAGCACGACTCACGCCCCGTCTTCACAGCTTTACTTCTGACAGTACCTCGTCTCCTACCTTCGAATTCACAGAAGCTCTCCTGCAGTTGGTAGAGCACTTGCCCGCGAAAGGCAAAGGTCCCGAGTTCGAGTCTCGGTCCGGCACACAGTTTTAATCTGCCAGGAAGTTTCATATCAGCACACACTCCGCTGCAGAGTGAAAATCTCATTCTGACTACATACGATCGTTTAAGACAACCTGCTTGATTGTACATACGAGTGAATGATTGTGCACTTGAAAATGAGAGTGTCGAAATTTCTCCGTCGTGGAGTATAAAAATTTTGCCCCATAAAAGATAATTTTGCAGAGGAAATGATATAATTTACGCCCCTCAGAAATTTTGTACCATCTGTCGATAGATAGTGCGCCAAAATTGTTCTTGCACATGAAGTATGTTCTTGCATTGAGGGTATAAAAACGAATAAATATTTATACTTGACACCCGGCGTTGTAAAACGCAAGATTTTAGAGTTGCAAAACAGAAACATGCAAAATAAAAAACGAATTAAAACTCACTGTCTACAGCAAAACGTTGTTATCAAAATTTGTGTTTTGAGTCAATGGGGATGCACACAATACACACACAGGGCGAGATGGGGCAAAACATTGGACCCGTTGGACCCGTACTGGGAAGAACTGGGATTCAAATTCACGAGAACTAGTGCTGATTTAGAGTTTTGTTTTCCTCATTTATATCGTGTAATGTTTTTATCGTGGCGGTTTTTGACACTTGTTTTATAACCAGCATCTTGCAGCTACAAACTCAAAAGTATCTGCCGATGGAAACTAAGCTGAATGTAATTTCAGGCAACACTCTTCTGTGAATGAAAGCGGAACTTCAATTTGCAGATTTTACTACTTTTTTAGGTACCTATCTCTAATATTTTTCTTTAAATAATGGTGTGTATCGATAGAATTAATGAGGTGTTTTAGCTGGAGGCGATAGGTGGACGTGTTCGTGGGCGAAGTCTGTGGTCTTCGAAGGTACCATGACGCTAGATTAAACTGTGTTGAACATTTATTCGTCGGCTATATGATTTTAACAAAGACACTCAAGATACTGGAATGAAGTTGGATTCTAAAATTCGATTAGAGCAGTTCTCGAAAGCTCTACAATGGAAGATACAGTGTTCCAAATTAGTTCAAGTCACCTGTGGAAATAGTAGTGTGTTGGAAAGGGTTTCCTTTCCCTTTGCCTTGGACCATCTTGTTTACTGACTGTCTACTGTTTTTTAATCAGCTTAATAACGATAGGCGAACAATGGCGCTGCATTTCCATATTCAATCATTAAATCTCTATTGGCCTTGTGAATGGGACATTAAGCTGTAACAACACGAGTAACGGGAACCATATTGCTTTTCCGAATTGCTTGCAGAGCCGCTGATCAGTCGAATAACTCTTTAATGGTCTTAGGTCCCGTATGTCTGTCTAGGTACTCTCTTCAGAATTTTGCTATCCAAACGAACATTTAATTCATATTGGCGACCACAGAGACCGACAGATTAATTTCAGAATCTGTGAAGTCTGTCAGTATCCGACACGAGTTTCTGTGTTTGCAATCACACGTTTTGTGGTTGCGTCGAATAACTTCCGGTTGAAACGGTGTGTGCTAAAAGTAACGCTACTCTATATAGGAAGAGTTAGTATAAGAGTAATTATAAGCATGCAGAAAGTTCACAATGTAGACGAGAGTTACTGTAGTCTGATTAAAATTACATGATAGTTGACATTTCACGGGCTGGAGCTGGTTTCCTGCAATCAGGGCGCTCAACGTCGCGCCCGAACCCTTCGCCGTTGCCAGACTGCCACAACAATTAGTAATTTCACCTTGACCGGCTTTCTTTCTTGTTGTGTTTGCATCCCGAATTCTGGATCTGGCCCTTTAGTGAATTAGTTCTACCGCAGAAAGTTCACCGTCGTTTACTCGGATACATGGCGCATGACGAGGTTGTGGTTAGGTTAGGACATGAGTTTAAATTCAGGGCTACAGTATGCGTCGTCCGCCGCAATTTAGTGTTTGGTCATTTAAAACCAGCTTTCGACAGAGCACCTCACACTTCCGACATACCTCGCGGCGGTCACTTCCTGCATTAACAGCATTTGTGAAGTGATCCGCCGTGTTTCCGTGTCACCTATAAGCGAGCGGTAGCCGGCAGCCGACGTGGCAACTTTGTAGCGGCAAGTGAGCGACACGAACTATCAAGTAATTTTAGTCAGACTATACAAAAAAATAGATGTAAATCTAATTTCACACTAAAGAAATTTATCGTAGACAGTGGCTGGCTATTTACGATATTTACTGTGGATAACGGAAAATTCTAATGTGTACACTGAACTGCAGTCACCCCCTCTCCACGCCTCTGGAAATGAGTCTGTAAGTCAGTTCAGATGTCGGAGGAAGGGATGTGCGTACCATTACCAATATTAACATGAGTAGAAAACAACCGTCAGGATGAGGACAACTTTACTTTTTACTTGTATCATGGACAACAACTGCCAACGGCCTTGCCGCAGAGGTAACATCGGTTACCGTCAGATCACCAAAGATAAGCGCTGTTGGGCTGGGCTAGCACTTGGATGAGTGACCATCCCGTCTGTCGAGCGCTGTTGGCAAGCAGAGTGCACTCAGCCCTTGTGGCAAACTGAGGAGCTACTTGACTGAGAAGTAGCGGCTCCAGTCTCGTGAACTGACATATGGCCGGGAGAGCGGAAACATCCCCCCTGCTGTGGCTAAGCCATGTCTCCGCAATATCCTTTCTTTCAGGAGTGCTAGTTCTGCAAGGTTCGCAGGGGAGCTTCTGTAAAGTTTGGAAGGTAGAAGACGAGGTACTGCAAGAAGTAAAGCTATGAGGACGGGTCGTGAGTCGTGCTTGGTTAGCTCAGATGGTAGAGCACTTGCCCGCGAAAGGCGAAGGTCCCAAGTTCGAGTCTCGGTCCGGCACACAGTTTTGATCTGCCAGGAAGTTTCAGAGCGGTGTGGTGACCACATGCCTCTCCATGTCCGCATCCAGTGACGCCTGTGGGCTGAGGATGACACGGCAGCCGGTCGGTACCGTTGGCCCTTCCAAGGCCTGTTCGGATGGAGTTTAGTTGTAGTTTTATGGACAACAATTATGAAAGTCATATTGGTGATGCATCGGCAATTTTGCTCTAATTAACGACTGTATTCTGACATGCTCACACATCGAAAAGTTTGCGAGGCAGAGAGTTGCTCCGACCAAAATCTACGCGCTGTGTCAACGACCGCCGCTCTGTTACGCCAGCCCGGCGGAATGCTGCTTCCCACATCCGTCTAGGCATATACGGAGCAGGACCACCATGTCGAAATCAGAAAAAAACGGCTCGCAAACACTTAATGACACGAAAAACTCAGAGATTTAAACAGCTCGCAGATACAGGGCGTACGGCAGTTTCCTTATAGTCTTAAGTTAAATAATGTTGTGGCGACGGAAGCGTATCTAGCAACAGAAATGTAATAAGGTTAATATCGGACACATGAGTGGGCCAGGACATGGACCATTCTCGCCAGAACTTGCGGGAAAAAACCTGCAAGAGAATATTAGAGATCAGCAAATAGACCCTCCGCTGAGATTGACCCAATTACACACACTATACGGCCACTGCAGGGCGTATGAAGTATTCATCACTAATGTTGGCCCCACCAATGAACCACGTACCATGCCATTGGTGGGGAGACTTGCGGGCTTCAGCAATACGGATAGCCGTACGATAGGTACAACCACAACGGAAGGCTATCTGTTGAGAGGCTAGACAAACGTATGGTTCCTGAAGAGGAGCAGCAGCCTTTTCAGTAGTTGTGGGGTAACATTCTGGATGATTGACAGATCTGGCCTTGTAACATCAGCCAAAACGGCTTTGCTGTGCTCTTACTGCGTACGGCTGAAAGCAAAGGGAAACTACATCCGTAATTTTAACCTAGGGCATACAACTACTCCACTGTATGGTAAAATGATGATGGCATCTTTTTGGATAAAATGTTCCGGAGAAAATATAGTTCCCCATTCGGATCTGCGGACGGGGACCGTTCAGGAGGTTATCGTTATCAAGAGAATCAAAACTGGCGTCCTACGGATCGGAGTGTGGAATGTCAGATCCCTTAATTGGGCCGATAGGTTAGAAAATTTAAGAAGAGAAATGGATAGGTTAAAGTTAGATATAGTGGGAGTTAGTGAAGTTCGGTGATAGGAGGAATAGGACTTCTGGTCAGGTAAATATAGTGTTATACATACAGAATCAAATAGGGGTAATGCAGGAGTAGGTTTAATAATGAGTAAGAAAATTGGGACGCAAATAAGCTACTAAGAACAGCATAATGATCGCATCATTGTAGCCAAGATAGAGACGAAGCTCATATCCACGACATTAGTACAACTTTATACGCCATATCGCTCCGCAGATGATGAAGAGATTGAAGAAATTTACAACGAGATGAAATAAATTATCCAGATAGTTAAGGGAGCCGAAAATTTAATAGTCATCGGGAACTGGAACTCGATAGTAGTGAAAGGGAGAGAAGTAAAAATAGTAGGTGAATATGGACGGGGGGAAAGAAATGAAAGAGGGAGGTGCCTGGTAGAATTTTCCACAGAGTATAATTTAATCATCGCTAACACTAGGTTTAAGAATCTTGAAAGAAGGTTGTATACGTGGAAGAAACCTGGAGACGCAGGAAAGTTACGGATTGATTATATAATGGTAAGACAGAGATTTCGGAACCAGATTGTAACTTGTAAGACATTTCCAGGGGCAGATGTTGACTATGACCACAATTTGTTGCTTATGAACTGTAGATTAAAATTGAAGAAATTCCAAAAAGGTAGGAATTTAAGGAGATGGGACCTGGATAAACTGAAAGAACCAAAGGTTTCTGACAGTTTCAGAGAGAGTCTTAGTGAGTGATTGACAAGAACAGGGAAAAAGTATACAGTAGTAGATGAAACGGTAGTTTTGAGAGAGGTAATTATGAAGGCAGCAGAGGATCAAGTATGTAAAAAGATGAAGGCTAGTAGGAATCCATAGGTAGCACAAGAGATATTGAATTTAACTGACGAAACGAGAAGGTATAAAAATGCAGTACATGAAGCAGGAGAAAGGGAATACAAACGTCTAAAAAATGAGATTGATAGGAAATGCAAAATGACTAAGCAGAAGTGTCGAGAGAACATCTGTAAAAATTGAGAAGCATATATCATTAGGGGAAAGTTAGATGCTGCGATAGAAAATTTAGAGTTGGTGAAAAGAGACCTACCTACTTGAATATCAAGAGGTCAGGTGGAAAACCAGTCCTAAGCAAAGAAGGGAAAGTTGAAAGGTGGAAGGAGGATATAGAGGCTCTAGACTTAGAGAAGATGTTGACTGGAATACTCTCTTTCCAATTCTGGGGGTACAGGGAGCGAAAGACTATATACAACTTGTACAGGCACCAGATGGCAGGTATTAGAGTGGACAGGCATGAAAGGGGAGCGGTGGTTGAGAAGGAATTGAGACAGTGCTGTAGCCTTATTCAATTTGTACACTGAGAAAGCAGTAAAGGAAAAAAATCTTTGGAGTAGGAACTAAAGCCTAGTGAGAAGAAATAAAAATTTTGAGCTTTGCCGACGACATTGTAATTCTGTCAGAGACAGCGAAGGACGTGGAAGAGCAGTTGAACGGAATGAACAGTGTCTTAAATGAAGGATGTATGATGAACGTCAACAAAAGCAAAACGAGGATAATGGAATGTAGTCAAATTCAATCAGGTGATGCTGAAGATTTTAGATTAGGAAATGAGACACTTAAAGTAGCAGATGAGTTTTTTGGGCAGCAACGTAACTGACGATGGGGGAAGCAGAGAGGATATAAAATGTAGACCGGCAATGGAAAGAAAAGCGTTTCTGAAGAAGAGAAATTCGTTAACATCGAGTATAGATTTAAGTGCCAGGAAGTATTTTCTGAACGTATTTGTATGGTGGTAGCCACGTAGGGGAGTGTAACATGGATGATAAACCGTGTAGGCAAGAAGAGGATAGAAGCTTTTGAAATGTGGTGCTACAGAAGAACGCTGAAGATTAGGTGGGTAGAACACGTAACTAATAAGGGGGTACTGAACAGAATTGGGGAGAAAAGAAATTTGTGCACATTCTGACTGGAAGAAGGGATCAGTTGGTAGGATGTGTTCTGAGACATCAAATCACCAATTTAGTTCTGGAGGGAAGCGCGGGGGTGGTGTGGGGGGGGGGGGGGGTGAGAAAATCGCAGAGGGAGACCAAGAGATGAATACAGAAAGCATATTCAGAAGGATGTAGTTTGCAGTAGTTACTCGGAGATGAAGAAACTTGCACAGGATAGAGTAGCATGGAGAGCTGCATCAAGCTTGTCTTCGGACTCAGGACCATAATAGCAATAACGACAACGGAATAACTGGCAATGGAAAGGTCATAGAAGAATAATTTCTCATCTCAAACAGGCTAATCACAGATGAGACCAAGGAGACACAAGAACGTGAATAGATAACATGCTTTGTTTGTCTACAACAAACTGGAAAACCAAAACAATGCAGAGGACAATAGTATCCAAAAATAGTGGCCAATGACCCGCTGCACGTGGTCAACGTAAATATATAGAAGGTTTTAAATCTTTAACTTGTTCACCCTAGAAAAAACAAACCAGTACAGGTGGTAACCCTGTAGAACGTATAGGAATAAGGGGGGAGACGTGTAAATACTGATCTCGAAACGCGATACCAGCGTGAAGGAGAGACTTGCAATATCTTGTAGCTTATTGTTTGTTATTAGTAAAGATAAAGAAAGTACTCCAAATATCTTGCGCCAAAGTTCGGGAAATTTTAAATGTCATAATAGTTCGTCTTTCACTACTATCATATCGACCGATTTATATTTGTTCTTCGCAGAGAAACGTAACATTTAAAAATATGGTACATAAAATGGTAAATATCTAGAGCTGTTAGTTTATTTCAAAAATGGTTCAAATGGCTCTGAGCACTATGGGACTTAACATCTGTGGTCATCAGTCCCCTATAACTTAGAACTACTTAAACCTAACTAACCTAAGGACACCACACACATCCATGCCCGAGGCAGGATTCGAACCTGCGACCGCAGTAGTCGCGCGGTAGTTTATTTCGCGAATAAGATTTCGAATTACAAGGCCATTACCAGCTATAGGACTTACCATTACGTAAAAGCGTTTCTCATTCACGTTTTGGTAGAAAGGTTAGTATTTAATAATAAGAAACGCAGAACTAGTAAAATTCTAATATTGTTTTTCCATTCTGCGATCCAGTTTTCGACGTGCAAAGTCGTCTCAGGCGTTGGCCTTGTAAGTTAAATAAATGTGCATTAGCCGAGAACTCGCAGTTTCGTGACATTTTTTTGTTCTAAAGCTGTGTGCTTGGCAGCTCTGTATCGTTTTATCTGCATCTAATTCTACATATGTACTCTGCAAAGCACTCCTATAAGTGCGTGGAGGAGAGTACTTCCTACCTACGTTAACAATTGTTAAGTCCTATTCGGATCGCGCATGAAGCAAGAGAAAAATATACTTTAGGTAGCCACAGTACCTCTTATACTATTCTCATGTTAACGATTCCAGTTATACGATTGCGACAACAGAATTATGGCTCGGTCTTCCCTGAATACAGATACTCCAAGTTTATCTAACACAGTTCCGCGAGAACAATGTCTCCGGTCTTCGAAAGATATACATTTAAGATCCCAAGTTTCGCATGGGCAGTAACAACCAGTTACATTCCTATCAACGAATCTCTGAATTCCTCACATATCTGATGACACGTCTGCTAGATAATGATTCCAAGGCAATAGCAGTTCTGCAGACGTTTCTTTACAGGTTAACTGCACTTCGCTACAACCCTCACAACAAACACGAATCTCCTATTGTCTTTCCCCATTACTGATTTCATGTGATAGTCTCAGTTCACACTCTTACAAGGGAACCTCCCCATCGCACCCCCCTCAGATTTAGTTATAAGTTGGCACAGTGGATAGGCCTTGAAAAACTGAACACAGATCAATCGAGAAAACAAGGAAGAAGTTGTGTGGAAGTATGAAAAAATAAGCAAAATATACAAACTGAGTAGTCCATGCGCAAGATAGGTAACATCAAGGATGATGTAAGCATAGGTGCGTCGTGATCTCGTGGTTAGCGTGAGCAGCTGCAGAACGAGAGGTCTTTGGTTCAAGTCTTCCCTCGAGTGATAAGTTTATTTTCGTAAAGTTTTGATCTGTTCGTTCGTTCATTAACGTCTCTGTTCACTGTAATAAGTTTAGTGTCTGTGTTTTGCGACCCCACCGCAAAACCGTGCGATTAGTCGACGAAAGGACGTGCCTCTTCAATGGGAACAGAAAACATTTGATCGCGAGGTCACAGGTCAACCGATTCCTCCACAGGAAAACACGTCTAATATATTCTATACGACACTGGTGACGGCATGTGCGTCACATGACAGGAATATGTTGTCGACCCACCTAACTTGTACACTTGGCGAATGGGTAAAAAGAGTCTTCTACCTTTCCCGATTTAGGTTTTCTTGTGGATGTGATAATCACTCCCAAAAAAGTGATGTGACATAAACTGAAAACAAAAAATTAAAATTTCCACTCCAGGGAGGACTTGAACCAAGTACCTCTCGTTCCGCATATGCTCACGCTAACCACACGACCACGACGCTCCTGAGTTCACTTTGTCCTAGATTTTAATTATATTACACATGGACTACTCAGTTTGTATATTTTGCTTATTTTTTCATAGTTCCACACAACGTCTTCCTGTTTTCTCGATTCATCTATGTTCAGTTTTTCAAGGTATAAGCACTGTGCCAACTTAGAATTAAATCTGAGGGGGGTGCGATGGGGAGGTTCCCTTGTTAGTTGTATAAACGGCGTGACAGGCTCCGGCAGTTCAACACTAATCTTATAATCGAATACTCTCGGCGTATATCTGTCTGTTGTGTGTGTTATCGTGCATTAAGTCACATTTGAAGATAGCTATCATTCACTGCACATAGGGGAAATATTGACCTATAATTCTCCAGCGACAACACATAACTTTTGTTTGTGCTTCAGAGGTAAAGAAGTGGCACCACTTCTTGGATGTAATTCTGTGTTAATACGTTTACTAGATAGTGCATGATAGCATCGGGCCCTTGATTCATTCTTTTTTTTTTTCAATATTGACCACAGTTGCTCAATATTACTCAGATCATGCCATTACGGAGACCAGGGACGTTGTTAATTCACTCCGAAGCTCATCAAAATAAACTTGAACGTTGCCAGTCGTGTGAATATGCCATTATCATCTTGGAAAGATCATTCCTTGCCTGGAACGCTGTCTGTGCAATGGAATGGACATGGTCACCGCAAATCGTATGTATGTTTCCACAGTAACCCTTCGATTCATGTTCGGAAAGTTCGCTGGGATCGTATTTTCTAGATATGTATTATAGTAATGATTTCTGTGGCAGTGATCTGAAGTTAAAACACTGTAACGCACAGTTTTGTTTCCACTACTATGTTTACGCTGACGAAACTTTCCTGAGAACTCTGCATGCTGTCGTGGTGCTAGATGCTGTAGCTCTTGTCCTTCAACGACAGACGTACTGGGGACTCGAAACACTTACCGAGATAGTACAGTCCGACACCAGCGTTAAAGACATGGTGAGTGTATTGAGGAAGAAAGCTTTAGAAATTTGTTTATTGTATTAGAATCAAACGACTCAAAACAAAAACAAACACTGCTTATTGCCTAAAACAAAATATGAGTATTCAGAATGTTAATCCGATTTCGGACCAGAAGTTGGCTACCTCAAGAGGTCTGAAGGTAGCTTTCGCTAAGGTTTTTAATGGTACATGGAAGTTTGCGTAAACGACAGTTAAAAAATGAATTTAGGTCAGTTCAGATCAACATTCACAAAACATAGTTTCTACACTGAGATCTAATGTCTGGAAATTAGTTTTACATCTTGTGAAACCAGAATGGATTCGTTTGAGTAACTTCCATACAGCCGACTTTTCCGAGTGGTCATTAGGAATTCCTTCAGGAATCGTCCATCTTTCAAGATGTTGGCTTCTAGCACACCACCTTTGCACGTTCGTTTGCTGTTGTGATACTGTGAATGCTTTAAGTGTTTTAAAACTCTTTCTCGATTTCAGTCGGGAACGCGCTTGCTGGTAAAATAAACAGAGGTTGGGTTCAGATGGTATTGCTTCCGTCTTCCGTTTTTTGGGAACTATTTCTCTTCGCATCTCAACTTTAGTAACCTTACTCAACTCGTCCCTCCGTGGCAAAATGGAAAGTTGTAGTAACAGGAATATTATTATGTCAGTCTACCTGGAGCCCCCTACACCGGCACTGAAAAAAGCAGCAATCCGACAACCTGTTTGTTGCGGGAAAGGCGCCGGGCGTCCCTTCACAGCCCGAACGAGGCCTTGAACTGCAGGCGGCGTGCAGCTTTTTTGCGCGGACAGAAATAGCCCGGTGGGAGTGCGTCTGTTGGACGTCCGGTCCTCCAGCCGCCCTCCGCTGACGCTTTCTCGGGAGGGCGCGGTCCTTCGCCAGCCACCCGTGGCCCGTCCCACTTATCTGCTCCTCGGTCTCGCATCGGCTTTCCTCCCACGTGCGGCCAGAGAGCGCCGAGCTGCCCGTGTTGGCATACCTCGGCCCCCCTCCACCAGGAGCCCCGGCGCCAGACAGCTGCCTGACGCGGCGTGTGTCCAGCGCCCGCAGCAGTGGAAACTTCCACTCGCAGGGACCGGCACGGCCACGTCGCTGCTGCTGCTGCCGCCGCTGCACAGCAAGCGCGCTGGAAGGCTGCATGCGCTCCTAGCGCCGCGCAGCACAGCGCTTGCGAAACACTCACGGCAGCTGTGCTAGCTCAGCCGCCACTGTGCCTGACGGAGCTAAACGACTCCAAAAGAGCTACCGTCTGAGGTACTGAACCAGACAGCGCTAGTGACAGCTCAAGGGCAATAAATAACGGCCAGTGAGTCAGGACTGTAGTCTGTCATATGTTATCCAGATTGCTAACTGTGGAAAGTAAGAAATGTGGAAAGGGAACAAAAGTTCAGAAGATTTAATAAAATAATTGAAGTAACCGATGACAGCAAAGGATTTGGAAGATCACTCGAAAGGGGTGGACAGTGTGTCGAGTGGAGGTTGTGAGACCTACAGCAGCAAAAGTGGAACATGGGTCATTCGAGTGTTGTCGAACAAAATCGGGCATTTGATTATGGAATTAGATTAGAAGATGTGTGACTCAAAGTAGTACGCGATTTTCAGTATTCAGGCCGTAAAAGAACGGACGAAAGCAGAAGTAAAGTGGATATAAAATGTGTACTGGCAATACCAATAAAAACTTTCCTGAAGTAACAGAAATACTAATGCAAATGTTTTAGGAAGTCTGTTATTGAAAGTATTCACCAGGGCGTGCTGAACAGTAATACCAACGAATTTTTTATATGAAAACTCGTAAAGCTTTTTAAATAAAACAGACTTTATTAACAATCTATGTCTGTATTGGTCATGCCTACATAGTTATTTCCCAACATTGTCACCCTGGCGATGAACACATTTCTCCTAACGAGAGACCAGTTGGTTGATACCATCACTGTAGGGTATCTCACTTTGTTAATGGAGCCACAACCTCACCTCTGCTTGCACTGCTTCATCACTATCAAAAAGAAGTCCTCGAATCTGTGCTTTACGTTTTGTCAACAGAAGCAGCTGTGTTACAGACGCTGAGGTTAGCAACACCGTTTTCCTCATTACGAGCAAGAATAACCCACCGTCGCACATAACTGAAGTCGATACAATCTTCACCGCACACAGCTTTGACTCTCCTACGGATGTCAATTGGAGGCACATTTTCTGCCGTTAGAAACTCGATTACAGCACACCGTTTCTCACGCACTAACGTACTTACGTCACAGACCGCCATATTACACGCTACAATTCGGAGTCCTCTAGCAGCAGAGGTTTGCAACTTTGAAGCAGGAAAATTCGGCTGAGTAATATTCATGACTTGTAAAACCTCAACCGATATTGCGAAGAAAATAAAAATTTTGGAGGCATTACTTTTCAGCACGCCCTCGCATTTCTAGTATAGCCTCATATGGAATATGGACAAGAAGAGAATAGAAACTTCTGAAATGTGGCGCAACAGAAAAATGCCGAAGATTAGATGGATGGATCGAGTGGACTACGGAATTTCTGATACAAATTGGCCAGAAAAGAGCGTTGCAGTACAACTTATCTAAAATACGAGATAAGTTGATAGGACACATCATGAAGCATCACAGAATAGCTCATTTAGCAGTAGATTGACTAGGGGGATAGGGGTAAAAACTGGAGTGAGACATCAAGGCTTGATTACAGTAAAAAGTTCAAATGAATATACGCTGCTTGTAGTTACACATGAAAAGACAGAGTAGCGTTGAGAGTTCAGTGGACTCGCATGCGAGAGCACAACGATTTTCGAACCCGCGTCCGACCATTCTTTTCAGGTTTTTTCGTAATTTTCCCCAGGCAAATGCCGGAATGGGTCCTGTGAAAAGACTCGACCGATTTCCTGCCGAGCTTGTGCTCCGTCTCTAATGACCTCGTTATCAACTGGAAGTTAAACCCTAATCTTCCTGCCGGCCGCGGTGGCCGTGCGGTTCTGGCGCTGCAGTCCGGAACCGCGGGACTGCTACGGTCGCAGGCTCGAATCCTGCCTCGGGCATGGGTGTGTGTGATGTCCTTAGGTTAGTTAGGTTTAAGTAGTTCTAAGTTCTAGGGGACTTATAACCTAAGATGTTGAGTCCCATAGTACTCAGAGCCATTTGACCCATTTGAACCTAATATTCCTTCCTTCCTTTTTCGTTGAGAGCAGCATCACATCAACCTTTATGCTGGTAGGTACATCGGTAACAGCAGCAGAAATAACTGAGATATTGTACAGGACGGTATCCAAAATTACTTGGTTAAAATTAGTAGGTAATTTGAGTCGATGACACTGAGATCAAAATAGACAACTGCCAGCATTTAGTTACCGTATACGGTGGTGCACAGCACCGCTTATGTTGCGTAGCAGTTGCAGCCTCCAAAACGCAACAGATCCTGAAACAGTCTGCGTTGAGTTCTTTACGGGATTAACCAATGTTTTAAATCCAATCTCAACCATAATTTACAAAAAAATCACCTGGGCACAGAACGCTTCCTAGCGACTGAAATGTAGCACAGATCACGCCCTTTCGAAAAAAGATGACAGAAGTGGTCCACAGAGGCACTATCTCTCATCACTAACTTCCGTCTAGCAAAATCCTACAGCATCACCGGCGAATGACCTATGTGAGACACACCGACCCTCTAAATGGCAAACGACAAGGATTCTGGAAACAATAATTATGCGAACTTGTTCTCACATTCTCCATGCATAATGCACTGAAAGTGACAAGATGAATTTGGTTTGCCAAAACTGTTGATTCAGTACCCAAGTGGATGATGATGACAATGATGATTTGGATTGAACGGGCGCTCGACATTATGGTCATCAGTGTCCCGACGAAAAGTCAGCATGCAAATCTCATGGGTGGGGACGAAGGCTGTACCCTTGCAAGTGGAATGAGCACTTCTGAGGAGGTACGACACTGCCTATTATCCTAGATGAAGACTTACTTGCAGGCACACACGTAATTTGGGCATGATTAAAAAAGAAAACACACGTAAAAAAGAAACACCTTTCAGTCGTGTGAGATCCAAAGTGGACTGGATTTTGGTGGAACCAGATCATTTACAAATAAGCATAGGAAGAAACAGACCTTACAGGCATTTCTGCCACGCGAGAATGCTTGACAGAAATGCTGCATTGGCAAGTACTCAACGAAAGAGTCTTAATATCTCTGTCAGGACAGAATATTTGAGTAATCTTTAATCCTGCAGTATGTGCCGCTTGGCTCTTCTCGGAACGTAAGCTCCATAAATTTCAACAATAAACCTCTCCGTGACGCACATCGCTTTTCTAGAAGCATTTGCCACAGGAGTTTGACGAGCATATCCCTAACGATCTTCCATGAATCTTCTCTATACTTTCCATTAATCCTTGGAACTGGATGAACTTTTCCGTGACGCTTTCGCGTTTACTACACAAATCTTTGGAGAAACGCATTACTGTTCTTTGGATATACTTTATATATTCTGTTAATTCAACCTTGTAAAGGTCCCAGATTGATGAGTAATGCTAAAGAACCATTCGAACAAGAGTTTTGTAATCTACCATCTACAAACGTCAATTACAGTTGCTTAGCATTCATTGAATAAATCTCAGACTCGCGTCTGTTTTCCCTATAATTAGTCTAATTCCCGCCAACGCTTCATTCCTTTCTTTGCTACTAAATCATCTCCTACATTACAAAAGCAGAGGGTGGGTCTAGAAGAATCGTATTTTGTGGTTTGGTTTATGTTGTGCTTCTAATTATCCACGTTACCATTATGGGAGTTTTAGAATTTGACGCTAGAGAATAAGCCTATTCTTAAGTCAATTTCTGGCGCAGCGTACCTGAATGTTAACTTATGTCACTCAAGAAGTTCTGAAACGTCTGTGGCTTATACGCCTGGCAGAACTTGTGTGCAAGATACCAGTTCACTAGTGGTTTTCTCGCTTCTGATCAGCTATCAAACTCTTCAGTGTCATCAGTGCATAATAGAACTTTTTCTAGTATGGACGAGCGCTGTAATTTCCTATCAGCCTCCTTATTTCGTTGGGAGGTGATGTAAATATAAACGAAAGAAGCAGTTCAAGAAAGCGGATACTGCTGGATTAAGGTGCTATGCTGCAGCTACACTCCTCATGTCAGTGCAAATAAACGCTTTAAGCTACTTGTGTTTTCTATTTTTCCTACGACATAAAAGATAAATTTCTCGTGTCAGTGACCTCCAGTCGCTCAATGAGGAGAGAAAGTAGCGACTGCCACAAGCTGCCTGAAGTTTCACTTGTTACGCAAACCTCCTGCATTTTCACTACTATTCTAGTACAATTTACTCCTAATATGGCTGTAAGGAATTGTCCACAACAAACGTTGCACTGCTCGCAAAGAAAAAAACTCGAGAGGGATGATAAAGTTGTCATCCGTTATGTTTCCATACAGATGCCAATATCAATCATGCAGGTTCACAAAAGACTTCATCGTGAGGGATTTAACCGATTCGTCGCCATCACATAATCACAGATAATCTCAATTTTCAAAGTGTCGGTGCAGAGAATCGTAAAAATGAAGGAGGAGGTGGAGGAGAAAGAAAATGTTATGAAGATTTACGCAGAACTTCTGCATTGTCCCACAATTCAGCTGCCATTTACTTCTACAGTCATTAACATAGCCGCACAAATGGTGAAACTGCATTATGATCTTAGCCTCCGTCGTGATATTGCTCATCAAGATCGGCGTCACTAGAAGGCATGACAGCTGGCGACATTGTGCTTTGCAGCTTCAACAGCTACAATTTTCCGCTGTTGCATAAAGGAAGCCTGCCGAATATTTCGAGAGAATCACTGTAAATAAGCAGCTAGCCGTTTCTTCTGAAACGTAATTGGTGTTTTTGTTCATCCAAGTACAGTGGAAGTTCTAAACAAGACGTAGGTCTTGCAGTTGTTGCTTTGTCTCATTCTGTCGACACACCCTTATCGCGTTGTTGACGTGTCAGAAGTAGTATTCTTATTTAAGCAAGACGCACAAGAAGTTTTGTAAGATACTTCGGTTGGTGTCTCGGCCAACACTGACCGTCGACAAAAGATTCAAAATGCGTACCAAATCGAGGACTGAGTGAAAAAGCAACATACAGTGTGTCCGAAAAGACATTCCCTGATTACATAAATTGATAACTCAGGCTAGAAGTAAGATACATATATGAAACTTGTGTCGAATTGTTTACAACTATCAAAGTTTTTTTCTGTTTTAGGATCGCAGTACGTAAGTAGTGGATGAGGTGCAGTGCCCAAGAAGCCATGTTAACCAGTCAGGAGAAGGCACAGTGTGTCCTGTGGTACCATGAGACACGATCACCAACCACAGTGCAGAAACACTTCCAGACAACATTTGGAAGGAATCCACCTGATGTTAAGAGCGTTAAAGCCTGGTATGAGAAGTTCAAGACCACAGGTCTCGTCGACCAAGAACCTCAGCAGACAGGGTGGAAGCTGTAATGCAGTCTTTTCTGCGAAGTCCGAAGAAATCGGTGCGCAGGGCCTCACGTGAATCACAGATACCAAAAAGCTCTCTCCATGACATTTTACACAACCGTTTATTGTTTCGTGCATAGAAAGTGCAAATCGTTCAGGCCTTGTTGCCCAATGACAGTACACGTCGATATGACTTTGCGGTCGAAATGCTATCACATATTGAGGACGATGATGGTTATCTCAGACGAATTGCCTTTTTCGACGAAGCGACCTTTTTTGTCAGTGGAGTAGTGAATCGCCATAATGTGCGTATTTGGGGTTCACAACCCCCTGGCGAGGTCATGGACTACACCAAAGGCAGTCCAAAGGTGAATGTTTGGTGCGCGCTATTGCACGATCGAATTATCGGACCATTCTTCTTCGCTGAGGCTACCATCACATCTGCAGTGTATCTGGACATGTTGCAACTGTATACTGTTCCTCAGCTGCTTCAGTATCACCCCGATGTCTTGTTTCAGCAAGACGGTGCACCGCATCATTGGGGTTTGGACGTCCGTGCCTATCTCGATATGACCTTTCCTGGGCGATGGGACAACGGTTTGGCCTCCACGCTCTCGTGACATAACCCCATTAGACCTCTTTTAATGGGGTTATGTCAAGGACGAGGTCTACCGAACACGTGTACCAGATCTTGAAACCCTGCGGCAACGGATAACCACAGTCGTTGAATCGATCCCTCCAGTGATGTTGGCTAATGTGTGGATGGAAATTGAATATCGCCTAGATGTGCTACGTGCTACCAAGGGTGCTCATGTGGAAGTTTACTGATGTGTGAAAAAAACTTTGATAGTTTGTAAACAATTAGACACCAGTTTCATATTTGTATCTTACTTCTAGCCTGAGTTATCAATTTACGTAATCAGGGAAAGACTTTTCGGACACCCTGTACAATAAAAAGTCGACCGCGACTGAATATGGTAATAACGTGACAATTGTTGAGAGAAGCGAGCTGAGGAAGCAAACAGATAAATCTGAACTAGGAATAACGGAGGCAAGAGCATAAATACTGGTAGATTCGAGTGTTATTATTCTTAATCAATGATAGCAAATATCTTTTACTAGTTAGTTGGTGGAAGTCATTTGCCGGTGGTTATAATTAAACTTTCCCTATTTAACACGTTATAACACGGAAACTAATTACCGTACAAGTACCAAACTTGGTAGCATTACTGTCAAGGATATAGAGAAGAATCAATTCAGTTGAATGTGCTGCTACTGTACATCATACCATTACATACCGGTACCATTACTAGTACAAAAGGGTCTCAATATGGTGCCCATCAGCGTCCGGAAGAGTCTGAATGCGCAGGACTGCATTCTGCACGGAAGAACGAAGCATGTCCGTAGGTATGCTGGTTGGCTTTCTTGATATGCTGCGCCGCACATCAGCACATGTGGGAAAATTCCCCTGGCAAATGCTCTAGCCCCACAACGAGAAATCACGTGGAGTGATATCAGGCGGTCGTGCCGGCCAAGCATTTGGAAACGATCGGCTAATAATACGATCGTTTCCAAATGTTTTTCGGAGAAGCAGGTGAACTTCACGAGCGATGTGCGGTGGGGCCCCATCTTTCGTGAAAACTGTTGAGTTCAATGCGTCTCTCTCCTGCTTGCGAAGCATAACGCAGCAACGCTGGCCAGTCAAACCGCACTGCTTTGTTCCTTGGCCCCAACCTGTTCAAAAAAGAATGGCCCAGTGATGAACGTAGCCATGAAGCTACACCAGTTCACCGTACAGAAGAAGTGCATGCTCAGTGACCGGTTGGTGAAGATCCCCACACTCGGCCATTCTGTGTTCACCTCACCCCTCAGAGAAAAATGACCTTCGTCTGTCCACAGGATAGTCCAGGGCCAATCACCGTCAACTTCAATCCTTGCGAGAAGGCAGAGAGCGAAGTCAACACGTCGTTGTGCGTTCTGTGGTGCAAGCTGCTGTACGACGTGGACGTTGTACAGATACCATTTGAGAATGGTTCTAAGCACTTTCCGTATAGTGGACCACAGGATGTTCAACTGTCGTGTCACAGCATGCACACTGCCTGACGATCGGGAATTGCGTGCAGCGTTGTCTGCCATAGTAAGAGCGATTTCATCAACTACCTGTGGTGCAACCGGTCGTTGGCCTCCTCCTGGAGCGACGCCCAGTTCTCCAGTTGGTTCGAACTTCTTCATCATGCTCCGTACAACACGTGGAGAAAGAGTACCCTTCCGTAATCCTTTCAGCCGGCGATATTCTCGAAGTGCAGCTGCAGTATTACTGTTATTTTGATAACAGAGCTTCACCAGTAATGCCCTGTTCCTTTTAACACGTCAATAGTGCAGTACCTCTGGTCGGGTGCGTAAGACCATGAATCACTGATCACGGTACCCGGTGCCCATAGTTGGAACTGGACCGTGGCACTGTTACGCGTGGTTGTCATGCACCCCATACTTTGGACATTAATGCTATCATGTTTGGTACTCGTACGGTAATTAGTTTCCGTGTTATAACGTTTTAAATAGGGAAAGTTTCATTGTAACCAACCCATGTATCGAATTCGAGCTCCGATTTGTTACGAGTCATCGTCGCACCTGGAGCCAGAAGTAGTGGGCAGTGAGCAGTTCATCCTCATGCAGTCTGAATCTGGACAGCTCAATTTGATATTTAGTGGGGATTCCGACGTTACTGTTTGATTCCACGCTGCAGGGAAGCTTCCTTCGGGGTACGTTTCTGACGAAATTTCGTTTTATCTGGCATTTCATATGTGTGGATGAAATACCCTTTATCAGCTACATCTATTTGAACTATGATCGACAACATTATTCCTCAGCAGGATTTAGTATACTCTTACATCATAGGAAGTCGTAGGGTAATTAAGAAATTATGATAATTGTGAACGCTTAGTTTTAGTTTTTCAAAGGAACTGAATCCGAGGATGATATGTGTACAAGCCGAAACGTAGTTAATTGCTATGATATGCAGGAAAACATACTTAAATAATTTTCGGTACGTATCAGATCGAGAAGTTACTGTACGGTACGTGATGGTCCTTTCTGGGTGTGTTGATATCCTCTTTTTTTCCTCACTTCCTATTCCTTCTCAGATAGCTCTCTCTCTCTCTCTCTCTCTCTCTCTCTCTCTCACACACACACACACACACACTTCCATTAACTCAAGTTGTTAAGGATCTCAAGCTAATGGAAAGTACACAAGAGTCGCTCAGACGAGACATTTTTGAGCGACAATTGTAAATGGATTATACTTCCTTGGAATTTAGTTCTCCCAGAGAATGTCAGTCTCGTATCTGGTTTCCCCGGAAATAATTAATGATCGATTCATATAAGTCGTTCCGAATGGACGTACCTAGACATTGTGATTGATATCAGTAATTCCTCAACGATGATGTAATCAAAAGATATCTCAGATTAATTGGTGGCTTATGAGCAAGTATTTCCACCATAACGAGCTGTAAACCTTTCTTTATTTTACATTGGTACAATTGCCCTTTATACACCTGCGTCGTCTGCGAACAGTCTCTGAGAACTATAGGCGTTATTTACCAGACCGTTTATATTAGTATAAATCTTGATTAGAAACGCGCGTACTACACTTCCCTATTGTAAATACTTCTACTCTCTACTCAGAAAGGCATATTGAGTTCTTTTTGCTAAAAATTCTTCAGTTCCCCACATAGATGTACAGTGTGACTTGTAGCCGGAAGGAGAACAGGGTATTTTGGAACTATCTGAGGCGTTATACACATCTTTCGTATTCCTTTGATTTCCTTCTCGTAATATGGACGAGAAAAGGTTGTATGTCTTGTTGCAGTTTTAATTTATCCTTAATAATACTTCCAGCACACAACTAACCTTATGTCAATCGCATACGGCTCTTGGCTGGTCCCAGTCTGATACACCGTAAACACTTATTTATTACTTGCGGGCAGTACATAACTGTATCAAAGGCGTTCAGGAAGTCGACAAACGCATTACCTTGGGGCCCGTTGCCTATAACATTATGGAACTGATGCAAAATAAAAAAAAAATAAATAAAAAACACGTTCAGCGTATGCGGAATGCTTGTGGATTCTTAAAGTGCATTTGTTCGATCTCAGAAACTATTACCATGTAAAATAACAATTTTTCTTCCATAATAACAGATTCTCGTCGGTGATACAGGCGTGTAACCCTGCAGATCTGTCTTCGCTCATTCTTAAAAACTGGCAAAACAGATGTCGTTTTCTATTCATAGGAGATATTCCGTTATAACGGATATCAAGGGTAAACTGTTCCTAGAAGGGCAGCCATCCCTCAATAATCAGTCGAACGATAGTTTTGTAAGCTGCCTCCTTCGATGGTGCAGTCAAACAATATTGAGAAGCCATGTACGCTGTCCGGAAACTGTGCACTGTCTGAAGTCTACAAAAAAATTAGGTCTAGCACGAGCCATTGTTTAACGTAGCAAATAGTTGAAATGATTAGGTTGTTTTTGGGAGTATTAGGTTCGAATTCCCGTGCGGCAATTCATGTTTTGGTTCTCTACGGTTTCCCTTAGTCGCTTGAGATGAAAGCAGGAGTGATTCTCAAAGCAAGGGCGTGAACTATTTCGTTCACTGCCCTTGTGGTACCTGAGCTTCAAAGTCGTCTCTAATAGCCGTAACGTCGATGGGACGTTAATTGCAAATCCTTCTGACGTTTCTTGGAATCATGCTTTTATTAGTCGTTAAAAATAACTATTATTTTGTATAGATGACAGTATGTCAAAATCCTGGCTGTAAGTCTGTGCCTTAATATGCTGTTATGCATTTTCAAACCTTTCCATTATACTGGTAAGCAAGTTTTGGTCCTAGTCCGACGAAGCTTCTGCTTTGCCCCTTCTTATATGATAACGGTCTGTTTATAAAATGACTTTTATCTTAATAATATGAATATTTATATATGTGTTTGGAGAGAGAGAGAGAGAGATTGATTTTTGATTGAGATTTTTACTTGTAACTGGTCCCTGAATTTTGGTTGCTGCCTCCTGAATGATCAGCTTCTGCACCAGTTGGTGACGTATTACAATTTGGAGGAAGTTATTGTTCTTTAAGGTTGAAAATACGACTATGTTAGTTACTAGGCCATATTGCGGATAGCTTTGAGCCAAGTTTTTGTAGCTTTTCATACCTAAGGGACCACTATTGTAAGTAAATAAGATCAAACAGCAATCTACTTTTCGTGAGAAAAGGATATTGCTTGGCACACAAACTTCCTTCAAACTACACGTCCCGCTACATCAAAATTGGTCAGTGGAGTTCAGCACCATACTATTGTACAAGAATATAATCCATTTACTGTAATTAATAAATTATGAGAGGTTGTTACTTATTGAATGAAAACTATAGAAAATGCATTTCTTTTCCTGTATTTTAGTGAACTTTGTACACTTACAATTCTGTCGACTGATAGACGGCGACGACAATGAAGTTCACCTCCTCTTCCAAAAACAAGATATTTCTATTCTGCTCTTCCAGAAAATTTGTATACATAAATATTTGGCAACTCTTCCAGTTACTTTACTCGTTTTTATCACTAAAATATTAATTTTCATTAAATGTAACAGTACGTTCTGAGCGACGGCCCAGCAACACGCCCTCTTTCCACCAGATATAGATTAACAGTCCTCTTTTTTTAGATAAATCAATTGTCTTCTTTTTTTTTAAGTCCATACTCAGAGATTCACAACTACCATCGTTGCGAGGATTGCGCGCTAAAGAGTTTCTTGCTATCCAGCAGCGCTTCACTTCACTTCAAGTACTTCTTGAATCACATTTACATTTATGGTATTTACATACATTACTGAGCTTCTCAGAATAAAATCAGGCACAAATTAGTTTAAAAAAAAACAACAGTGAGGCACACATAACATTACATGTTTATATATGTTTCTTGTTTCTGTTTCTTAACGACTATTCTTTTTTTTGTCTTTCACCAGATATACAATGACGTCATGTCTCACTCCTCCAACGTCGAGAATAGCAGGCGCACAAAGACACGATCATATCTTAAGTGTGTGCCGTAATTAATGAGAGAGCGGACCCTTATCATGTTCTCTGGACCTCTCCCAGTCCACGGTCTCTGCTGTCCACGTCCCTCTGCGCATCTTGGTGCCCCGTTGACTTCAGCTGGTCACTCGTTACTCAACATGCTGACGCACTACAGAATACCAGATAGTGGAGACAGCTGCTTGCTCAATCGACGACGTATGCCTTGCATCCACGAGGCACATGTGACATGCGTGTAGTTTTGATGCGCGGACGTACATTCGCATGCAAATGACTTATAGAGTCTGCCGAAGTAATTTGATATTTCAAGAGCTCTGCTAAAGATGGACACAGTGCTGTCGTTTGAAGGAAGAGCGATGAAAGTTTATGCCAGTACCACATTGGTGGTTTCCAGACAACCTGCACTCCGCGGGTGGAACGTGACCCCTCGAATATCGACGTAGGGACTCAATACGTGTCCACAAACTGGATCGTATTTTAGTGCCTAAATACTCGATCCAAAGAGAATGACACCACAAACGCCGGGCTCGGGCCAAAACCTACGCAACTACTGCGAATGTGGGCTGTACGGCGATTCATCCGGCATCTGATGAAACTGCGTCACGTACGAGCATTTTGTATGATTTTAATGCCCTTGCACGAGTGACGCTTTCGTAAAAATAACTGCAGTCGTGTGTCTGGATGTCCTTTTTTGTTGAAAATGAGGTGCACATTTCACAACAATTCATCGCGTTTTTTTGTGTATCATCTAAAATCGTGTATTTATGCCATGTGTTTGTTACTTGCAGTGTTCTCAACTTCCACGATGCTCCAATACCACTCCATCGAGGAAATAGTTCAATTGCGGGGCACACGAAATAGCAAGCGCATTTAAAAACTGTTAAAAGCCTAAAGTAACTTGATACGAAGACATGGTTTTGAACCTAAAAAAAGCCAAAAAAGTCTAATGTAGAAATAAATTCATAATCATTTCATCACATATATAACCTATAAATGTAGTAAGAGACAAAATGGGTATTATAGGGCACTGAAGACGCTTCGAAAATAAAAGAAGCGAAATGTGTCTGGCAAACAAACTACCTCTCATTTAGTCGCGAAGACGAGGTGTATATCCTAAGATAATGCCAACATTATATTTCACGCTTTATAACGACAGAGGATTCATGAAAGTGAGGAACTTTAGTGATTAAACATCACCGACAGTTAATATCGAAATGCTTGAAACGAATTATGATGACTATCTCAGCTTCTAATGGAATACACCAACTGGGACAGTCCAGCCTCACCAAACCAGCTGGGGAACTGCAGTACTACACGAGTAGGGTGCTCGGAGAATGCATTAGACATTTTCTTAGGGACAGCCTCCCTAGTCAACTACGAGTATGAGAACTTACCTTTTTTTTGTGGAGTAGGTGGAGACGGCATGACTTTATAGGCCTGACAGTAAGTAAAGCGAAATCACGCATGTTTACTTATGGATGCAGATGAATACTTGGGATCTATTGCACGAACCACCCCCCTCCCCCCTTTCACACCCAATAAGAGCCTCAGTTTTCTAGTACTTACTCTCCGAAAAAAGTCTCAGGGTAACAAAGATTAACAGCACGAAAAATATTACGCATGAAGAGGTAGATGTTGACGAAACATTTTCTGCCTTAAAGACAGAATTCCACGTCAAAGGCGAGCATATGGGTTTGTAATGCGGCTTTATGGGTTTGTAATGCGGCTTGTGCGGCCGCGAACACTTGGGTGTTGAATATTGCTTAAACAAACCTTTTCTCGTCGCTGCATTTGTAAATTAGATCTCAACATTCAAACGATGCTCTTATCTTCCTTTTTCTTCTTGTGCCTTTGCCCCGCATCAGCGCAGGGTTGGCACGGCTATGAAAGGATTTGTCGTGGTTAATTTAAGGGGTTGCCTGCCTGATGCCCTTCTTTTCACCGTCCCATAACCACCCTGGACGGTATATGTGTACCCCAATTGGATGTGTGTAGTGTTATTCGTGTAAAAGTGGGCGGAATCATGAAACTGTGGCGGGACTTGGGTACAACTCTTGTATTCACCCGCAAGCCACATTCAGGCTGGCCCGCATACCGACCCTCGTCGTTATTCCAGCGGGTGGATTCGATCTGGGACCGGCTCAGCTTCCCATACCAGAACTGTCGCTTTAACGCGCACGTCTATCCGGGTGGATCAAATTATTATCAACGAATTCAGCGGAAGTAGAATAAAGTCCTCGTGGTTTCTTAACATAAGGTGACAGAGGTAGAAAGTCTTGTGTGTCGTTTACATCGGCATGTAGTCTTTGTCTACACAGTCGGAGGATCAGTCCTTTGCTTGAAGAAGGAGACGTTGCATCCTTAATTTTTGGACATTGTATGAACGGCAAAAGTTTTCAGTAGGAACTTACTTCCTTCGATCTTGCACCTTCCCTATTGCTGCGTCTTTTGTAAAAGTTGTTAGTTCAAGTCATTATTGAAGATAAGCTATTGCCATACGAAATTTTCACCACGATATGGATGGATATCCCTGGTTGGAATATGTCAGATCTCGGTCCCCAGCATACTGAAGGACTGTTTCGTTAACAGATACGTTGAATGCGATTCCCCCTTGAACGTAATTTGAGAGGTGTCTTCATTTGCCTACTTGTGTAATTGCCTTTGATTCCTGAACGACGCTGAACCAACTGAAAAGAGAATAGCCTCGCCCGAAACTTGCTACGTCGTAATTTATGCAACAACGTGATCATTTTTTGAGGCTCTGATAATTGTATGAGATAAAATCGAAAAACTCTCTCCCCACGAGCGAGACGGACCTAAGAAAACGTAACCCTTTCTTTTCCACTCCTTTCCATGCTACGCCCTGTCGAATGTGAAAACGATCAGTGGCTTCAATAAAACTGTTTGCAGGGGCTCTTTAGTACCTAGTGGCATGGAGCGATGATGAAGAAAGGTGACGCGTGTGAGTGAAGAACTGGCTTCCGTCATTTGAAATCAGGTTCTCAATTATTTCTTGAAATGAGGCGCATCCCAGACGATTATGGAACGGGTCATTGCAGACGCTTTTTTCCCATCTCCGTTCAAATACATTTCTACCCTGTCTCTAATAACCCCTGATAATGACGAAATTCCTTTTCACGGTTACTGACATGAAGAGAGCGTCCGAATGAGTGGAAGGAGCGGCTGTATAGCATTTACTACTTCCAGCTGCCATGGCGAGCAGTGTGCGAGCGGAAGTTGTGGTAGATAAAAAACGGTGTCGCCGAGTAGCCATCGACGGCTCATTGTAGTTTCTTGCCGTGGCAGAACTTCATTTTCGCGCAACAGAATTTCAATGCGGCTGAATGGAGATTTAGACTGTTTACAAATCCATCACAACCTGATCGAAAACATTCACCTCTTTGAGTGGTACAGCTGTCATTGGTATGAAATCAAATCCTAGGGTATAAAACAAGATCAACATGATAAATAAAAACATTAGAAATCCAGCACACAACGTCATTTACAACGTCGCTCTCCAATTGAGGACATTGACCCACGTCTCGATTATGCACGAGCATGCTGGCCGCTCCTGAGAAACATGCAATATTTCATGCCACAAGTGTTGCGGAACCAAATGCTTTTCACATATAATGTTTGTAGACGCAGGGAAAGAGGCGTCACTTGTCTCTCCGCTCTTCTCAAAACTCGTGAAGAGGACTAACTTTCTGGGGAGCAAACAATTCCTGTTCTCTCAACAGTGAGTGGCCATCTCGATAGCGGTGTGTTCATCGGAATGTATGTCGTCCATCAACTGTTAAGCATATACTGTTAAGCAAAGGATGAAGGAAATGTCAGGCCAAACTAAGGAAATGTGTCGAAGTGGAATTAATGACTGACAAAGATTCTGTCCAGAGCAGTCACCGCTTGGAGAAACAACATTGTTAGTCATCTATTCAACCAGTCATGCCTGAACTAGGGAACAAAAGGAAGATGACAGCGAATATGCAGGCCGGAGTGGCCGTGCGGTTCTAGGCGCTACAGTCTGGAACCGAGCGACCTCTACGGTCGCAGGTTCGAATCCTGCCTCGGGCATGGATGTGTGTGATGTCCTTAGGTTAGTTAGGTTTCATTAGTTCTAAGTTCTAGGCGACTGATGACCCCAGAAGTTAAGTCGCATAGTGCTCAGAGCCATTTGAACAGCGAATTTGACTAAGGCGGAATCTATGGATGAAAACAAAGGTCACAGGAAAATACGTGAGCATGAAGAGCTCGACAAAGGAGAAAACACTAGCAAGTGAATCAATATTGTGGGTGGAGAGAAGTGCTGCCGAAACTACTCGGCGTCTCAACTATTTAGACACATCTTCGAAGGCTTCCATATTCATCAGACATATGAGAAATCGAGCACTTCAAAGCAGCCCAGTATCTCCTTTTCTCGATATCCGTGGTCTTCTGCCAACTAAAGTACCACATAACGAACAGGATATTAAGAGGACGTGGATTTCTGAGATTCAATATTATTTATATTTATAAGCCAAGGCCTGAGAATGTGGTGATGTTATATGTGGATGTGAAAGTATAAGTTCTTCCTCATAGGACTTCCAGGGTGATATTCGATAGCAGTATTCCTCAACAAGATTGAAAACGGCGCCACAATATACTACTTTCCTTTCACAAGCCGCATTTTTGACTCTCTTGTCATCGGGCAACTGCACGCAAGGGGCTCCGAATTCATAGCAGCAAAGGCTCATAAGCCCAATTTTCTGCTTACTGTGTGTTGATCAGCTGCAGAGAACAAAACTGTTCTGATACATTTTACAGGTGACAGAGTCGAGAAAGGGGAAGTGCGCATGATTCTATGTATTCGATCGCATCTGACTCTGAATGCACCTTACTGCAAATTCGCTAGATGTGAAAATGTTACTCCTCTTATCTGTACTGTTATGTAGCCAAAACGCCGAACGAGGTAGCGTAGTAGTAAGACCTTGGAGTCACATTGGGAAGGACAACGCAATAAATATCTGTGCGGCCATCCAGAATGAGATTTACCGTGGATCGTCAAAAACTCTGAAGGCCTTGATGGTTGCTTTGAAAAAGGTACGGCCGATGTCCTCCTGTACCCTCCTCCAATTCGAGGTTAGAGTCTATCTCTAATTACTTCGCCACTGACGAGACGCTAAACCCTAATCATCCTTCCTTCCTTACGTCGACATACGAAGTGGGTGACCAGTTAGGTTCGGTTGCTATTAAACTCAAGTTGTAGATTGATTTTCACTAGCCGAGTACTGAGAACCCGCGAATCGCTATGAAAGAGGCTGTTTACAAAACGCTTGGACCTCCTATCACGTAATATTGCATGGGCGTGTAGCATTCATATCAGGTTACGCTAACATGGGATATCGAACGCGTGAGATAAGGAGCAGCACAGATAGGTACAGCTTTTTTTGACGGGAATGACCATCAGTCGGAATTAGCAGAAAGTAGAGAAACAGGTTGATCATAACAGCCTACGAGTATCTATAAACTAAGTGCATAATGTCATTCACTACATGCCGCCCAAAAATGAACTCCCTAAGGTTGCATTAAAAGGAGACCTGCAGAAGTAGACGGTTATGCCCAATGTTACGTCATAATCGGGACTGTTTTAGACGAAGTACGAGCTTGGATGCATAGCGGTGAGCGAAGAAGTCTGTCTTGAATTTGTTGAAGAAACTATGAATCAGTTACGAGGCGTAGGTGTAGGAAGCCCGTGGAAGTCCGTTGGCGGACACTCAGGATGGCCAGACAGGCCGTCTCATCCCAAAATGTTACACTGGGTTTACTATTTCTTGTTATCACATCACATTTATCAATATCATCGTAATTCTTGAAAAGTATGAATCACGTCGATTTATGTACAACAAATCAACAACTTTCACATTTCACCATTTAGTATTTCCTGTTTTGGTACTTGCTTGCTATCTTTGACAAAATAACTTGCATCATTCGCAAAGAAACTAAGTCTGCTTCCTGATTTGCGTAAAGTGGCAGATGATTCGAAATTTATCGTTTAGAAACACCGACGTAACTCTGTGATCAATATCGCATAGTCATTTGTTCACTAAAGACGGTAGATACACAGATACTTTGAAAAGGGACTCTGTTGGTAATGTCACACCTCTTACGAAAAACTTGTGACTTTTCATCCTTGGATGGAATGAAACAACTGTCCTGTAATATCTACACGTACACACACACTCCACAAGCTGCTGTAAAGTGCATGGTGGAGAGTTCTTCCAACGATTACCTGTCGGTCCGTTTCCTGTTTCATTCGAGATTGGGATTCGGGGAAAGTATGCCTCCAAAAGCACAATAATTGTTCTCCACTTGCTCTCATTCTTGCACGAAATGTGCGCTGGAAATAGCAGAGTCGCATTACAGGCGGTCTTGAATACTGGTTCATTATATGTACCCAGTAACGTTTTGCCGAAAGAATAATGTTTATTCCGAATACATTTTTAAGGCTTTTGTATTGTCTAAACCTTCCGATTGCAAATATACCGATATCCTTCGGATCTCTTTTTGTAATCCGAGCTGATGTGAAAGTTATATACCCAAAAAATAGCTAAGAGTACCCAGTGCATGGTGCTAGGTTCGAGGTTTCCGTTGTAACTCCACTGTATTTTCCCAGGTTTCTTCCAATAAATGTAACTCGTCGATATTAACTACCTGCAACTCTTCCGGCTTAGATAATTAACTGATGTAAGTAAGTGATTAAACGCAGTGACACATCAGCATTGCCGTACTCAGGCATTCAGAAGCTTCTGGGTTTTTCCACCTGCTCTTGAGTATTATGTGCCACATAATAGCACTTGAAAGTTTCCATTGTTACGTAGATACTACGTGTAAATCGTTCTGAATTTCTTTGTAGTAACTTAATTATTAAATTTCCTAGCCTTCAACAATAAAAGCAGAGGATGGTACTCGGACTGTCAAATACTGAAAAGACGATTGGTGCTATCAAGTTTCCTTAGACCAGTAGCGAAGTAACCAGTTTTTTCTGACCAATCCTCACCGTTCAAGTTAAAGTACTTGAAGTCAATCGATAATCTTTTTAGGTGAGAAGTACAAGTAGAAGCGGTTGTACCCTTCGCCGTACATATTACAAAGATGTGAGATTAAAAAAAAGAAGGAAGGAAGAAAGAAAAGAGCTGAAAGGAGATGTGGCGTCTCACCTGCGGGGTGTAGCGGTACCCGGAGTGGTATCGGCGGTTCGAGGACCCATAGCGGGAGGAGTACTTGGTGAACTTTCCTGAAGGCATGGCGGGCAACTCTACTCGGCTGGCGTCGGCGAGCTTCTGGCGGAGCTACCCTGCGCGCACCCTCTGCTCGTGCCGTGGCGGGCGGGGAAGGGAGGGGTGGGGAGAGAGGGGCGGGCCGCAGGCACTCCCCTCCACCACCACGCAGTCACCGCGTGGTCGCATACCGGCGACTTTTCAGCCACATCCCCCCACCTATCTGCAAGGTTACACAAAAAGCTGAGGCGCTTTGAGCAAAACTGAAAGCAGCTGCTGTCGTAGTCTATTGTACAGTCGAGACGCTATCTGTACATGCTTCCGGGTTGTACGCCTGGAGACGACAGTAACATAGCATCACGACTGGTTTATTTAGGAACATCAGCATATATGCCGTTAATAGGTGAGAAGAACGCACAGCATTTATGGCGTGCACTTGACATTGCAAGAGTGACAAGTATGTGACTCAGTTTCAGAGTATCATTATAAATAAGGATTGGATTATGTTGTCATCTGCGAAATGATGTGGAACGAGTTAGTTTACAAGATATGCGTACATGATTAGCGTTAATATTAATGAACACATTATTTTTCTAGTCCTACCTATGAAACTACAGTTAAAACAGGTCTTTTACGTATTTTTCTGCCTGTTTTAAATAGAATTTCTCCAGTCGAACAGAATTAATTGTCCAAGTGAAATAATTTTAAATTAGATTTAAAACTTGCTTTGCTACCTATCAGACATGGGGGCATGATCAAAAAATTTTGTTGCTGCACACTGAACTCTTTTTCTGAGCCACTGATAGCTTTAATAACAGTTAGTAAAGGTCGTTTTTCCCTCTTCTGTTGTAGGCACGGACATCACTGTTCTTCTCAAATTGTGATGGATTATTTACGACGAATTTCATTAGCGAATGTTTGTAGACATACACAGAAGTAACTGTGAACTTCGAATTACAAATTACTCCTGATATAAAAGAAAATGCATGTTATGCAGAACTGTAACTCCAGAATGAAACATTGCTCAACATTCTATATAAGTCGTAAATACGTCAATGTTTCACACACTTAATAAGCAATAGTGGTAAAGCGTAACAAAAATAAAGAAACTTGTATTGTAACCTGAGGTACGCAACATCATAATCTTCAACATTGACATCGGTACTTGCGATATAGCTATGCAAACTACGAGCATGGATGAAAAGCATTACTTAGCAAAACGTCATTTTTCTACGATGAAGACCGTCCCATAGGAAGGGTGACTGATTTTGTATTTGCCTAACTAGTAATACCATACCGCACGCCGACAAGAAAAGTGACACAAGTCAAAAATCATAATTTTTAAAAAAATTTAGTTTAGTCACTGAAAAGTACTTATGAAATGCTCCAATGTGCCCAAAAAATATAATTTGAATTTACTGCCAAGAATACTTCTTGAAATATAAAGGAAGCTTACATATACTATTCCGATATAAGTTTTACAGAATTTATTCTTTAAGTCGTGATTCCTCACTTGCCGCATTTTTGAACTGTTACTATTTGTTGCCGATATCGACATGTGAACGGGTGCTTGAGTTAACTGGCTTGATATGTCGACTACCTTCCGTTTTACCTTTAACTGCGCTGGGGCCACAGGCTGTTTGTACTAACCGAAACTTCAACAATGTGTTTTGAGCTTCGGTCGTGAAAGGAGCAACGGAGCAACATGCGAACATTAAGTTTTGTTTGAAATTGGGTAAAAGTGCCACAGATACTTTTGAAATGATACGAACTGTTTATGGTAGTGAAGCAGTGAGACATAAGAAAGTTTTAGAATGGTACCGAAACGCAAGGTTTTAGTAGTGAGACCATTTAAGATTATCCTCGTTCAGCAGCATCATCGACAGGTCGAGTTGACGAAAATCTTCAAAGACTCGCAGAAATCCTTCGAAATGATCGCTGTGCATCTATGAGGTTGACTGAGGACCTCTCCGGAATTCCTGAAACCACTGTGCATCGAATTCCAAATGAAAATTCGGACACAAGGAATATCTACTTCCGCTTTGTGTCCCCCACCCTCAGTGAAGATCAAAAAGATTGCAGAGTGGAGGACTGCAGAGACCTGAAAAGATCAACCAGTGAGGAGGCAGACTTCATGTCTTGCATCTTAAGACACGATGAAACACAGTATTTTCGATACGAGCCACTTAGAATGGAAAGGTTCAGAATCGGCGAGAGCGGAAAGAATGCGTATGCATTAAAGCCGTGTCAAGACACTGCTCACTGTTTTCTTTGATTAAAAGGAAGTTATCCGTAAAGAATTCACTCCAGAAGATCAAATGGTGAATTCAGATGACTATTTATGAGTTTTAAATCGTTTGTGGGCGAGAAATGCTCGGCTTCGATCTGAATATGGAATCAAGGAATATGGTGTTTAGAAATGGAGAAAAGAATAGCAATCGAACGCGGAATCCGTCGTTTTATTACTGTAGATCTAGATTTCAACTATTACATAGTCATCTTTAGTGTGCACTGAGAATGGTTTCCAAGAATTTTTCCTACACTTGTAGTTGTGTTTCGATTCATAAGGAACCTTTTTTGAATAAAAAGCCATCTTAACTAAAATAACCACATCTTGTATTTTGTTTCGTAACAATCACCTTTCCTATGGGACGGACTGTGGAAGCCTTTATTTACCACCGATTTCGATCTTCAGATCATCTGCAGGTAGTGTAAAGTTATCAGTAACATATTACATGGCACTAACATAAAACACCATCCTACGTCACTGCCGTCGATAAAAAAATACATCACGCAGCCAATTGTACAATATACAAACACTCTTAATACTCAGAGTAGGTAGAAAGTCTCCACACAAAAAGGTGGAACCAGATTGTAACTGCAGACGAGGAATAACAGTGTCAGTACATTTTACAGTTGGCTATGTTGTGTATTTTGCTATCGACGGCAGTGGCGCAGTATGCTTTTATGTTATTTGACATCATAGTTTTAATATTGCCATGTATGCAGTTATAAATAACTTCAAGATACTTGTAGATGATCCAAATATCCAAAGCGTTTATAAATAAAGAATTATTTCTTAACAGCTCTTGGTGGTTTTGAAATATGACGATTTCAAATGCGTATGAGCTGTATGGTACCGCCTATGCAAAATATAAAAGCATTATTGTTTCACCACCTTGTTCACCAAACAACTTCCCACAAATACAGTTATTCCGATTGATGGACACTACAAAACAAGTTGACGATGTAGCAAGAAATAGTGGTTATAACGATAAAAATTATGATAAATACCGAAAACTGTATTGTATTTACTCGCAGCCTTTCACGCAGTAACTATATTACGACAACTTATACTCGTAAACAAGAACATAATCACGAAAACGTAAAAAGGAAGGACTACATGTCTGAAATCCTGTATCTTCACTATGTTATGTAAGTTTTTAAGAAACGTAGTTGACCTTCTGCGAAGTAAGATTGCGTGACTGCTATTGCAGCTTACTGAAAAAAGCTACTTTTTTTTAACTGCATCAAAATACTACAGCACAAGTAAACTAGAAAAAACCTGTACCCTCGCTCAGTTAAGTCCGTCCTGATCGAAACACGTAATATGAATACACAATCGAGTACTCAGTAAAAAATCTTAATCTTCCTTACTACGTAAGAAATGCGATTAATATGAACTGAATATTATCTTTCGCCCTAAGGAAAGAGTATGCATCGATCATATACAAATACATAACATTTCAAACATGTGAATCACGTTTTCACTGTGTTCTTCTTATAAAAGCTTCCATTTATTTAGTAAGGGCACTATGTTAACACATCAGTGAATTACGTGTTCCGACAACATAAATTGCCGTCTTCAGAATTATAAAAGAAAAAATGCCGAGGTTCAGGCTTAAAGTAACGTAAAACACAGTAGGGCATACACAAAAACATACAATGAAACAAAATTACGTACTCATGAAACCAGGCAGTGGTAGTTAGTTACACCTTCGAATAATTTAAACCACTCTGTCACAAGAAGAACATACGTGTGTTGCACGATAATAAGTCTCATAAAATTCTGTTCATATGTACGAATGAAGTCCTAAATCAAAACATAATAATAAGTTGGGAATATATCTTTAGACATACTCTCTATGGCCAAAAACGTCATAACGTGGTGAGTGTGAAGCTAAGCTACTCATTTGGTGATATGAAGAAGACACCTTGGCGAATTCAAACAAAACATAATACAATGGGGAATCAAATGAATGAGACAGATGGAGGAAAAATAAGAAAACCTCTAATTATTACAAAAGTTATCGCTATATTTGGTAACGTGTTAGAAACATAAAAACAAAATTACCATTGTTTTACCAAAATAAAAAGTGAACGGCATGTCATTGTAATGCATATGAAACAATAGCATTTGATGTAGGGAATATGTAAATGGAATCAGATATTCTCCTGGTAATAATTCTGGAAAAATCATTTTTGTTTTCGTATTAATATTTTAAATGATTTATCTTAGTTAGTATATCTTCTCCGTGTAGCCATTTTCTGTCTTAAACGGGGTATTGTGATCTCTTGTCTCGATCGAGATCGTTCATTTACTTCAATAGAGTGTTTATGTTTTGATATCGGATTTGATGTCTGTAGATCATGCAAGTTGTCCATCAGAAAATACATTACTTCACTGCGAATAAAAGGTGGATCTGATTATCGGTTAGTTTTAGTAGTGTTAGGCACAACTTCAAAATAGGGAACCTAAACGTCATGCCAAAAGATGACAGCTGACAAAGTAAGTGTATGTAAAATTATTGATATGCAAAGAAGGTATAAATTTAAAGAAATATTGTGTTGTGCTGTAAAGAGTATGAACAGAACGAACTTTTAATAGGTGAAAATTTAGATTAGAGAACTTGTGACGTTTTAGTCAGAAACAGATGATCAGATATCGTTCGAGTGCTTGTTTCGATGATTGAATTCTAAGAACGGCTGATTTATGAGAATTATGTCACAACCCGTCGCGATGGCAGGAAATTGGGTGGAGGTGGGATATTGGTCTGCATGTATTTCTCCTTGTTTTGGCTTGGATCATTATATTTGATCAATTACGTAGAGAATTTAAGTGCGTATGAAAACATTTGAGGCAATGGTGTGCTTCTCAACCTGCGATACACTGGACTCGTTTTCGTAGGAGTTGGTTTCGTGAAGGATGGTATCAAATTCCGCCTTCATTGTGTTACAGCCTAGCGGAAAGTTTCGCTATCATGGCGAAGTTTATGTAGTATTCACAGCGGATAAAATGTTTTGAAGGTCTATATTATGGAAGTCGCAAATTCTTGCACTTTGCGGATGTTCTTTTGTGTTAATTCCAACTCGAAAGTCATAAAGTCATACTTTTACAGTAAAGTGATTCTGTAAGAGTGTGCACAAAGTAAAAGTAATAAGCTACTTGTTTCATTAGTGCGACGTATAGTGGGATTTGCATGTTTTCCACAAACTGTGTCAGTTGTGTAATGTGTATATATCTTCTACGTTGGTCATTTCCATTAATCGAAAGAGGAAAGTCATTTCCATTAATCGAAAGAGGAAAACCTGTTTGAGTTTGACCAAGGTATAAATATATATTTTTTATTTTGTTTTGCAGCTTTAGGTCACACAAATGTTACCACAACCTGTGTCGAATTCCTAACAAGTCATTATCAAAGGATTTGAATAGTGTGTTACACAGTAACTCGTCAAAGTACAATAAAAGAATTTCGTTTAGAAGACAAGTCTATGGAGAAATATACTTGTGCTTGTACGAGGAACATTAGTAACACTTTATCGGATTTTGAGTTCTGGAACTCTGTAAAATATATGATAATGAAGAGATAAGCTTAAATGTGAAGCATAAAGGGATTAATGAGACTGCGTGTTTACTTCGAGTAGTAATGTTCCTGGTATATTTCTACACGGACTTTGATGAACAAACGAAATTCTTTTATTGTACTTTGACCTATAAACCAAGACAGATAGGTCAATATCTATAAATTAATGTGCCGAACTTTACAGCTTAAGAAGAATTCCAAACTATCATTCAACACGGCATTTTCACTTTGTGAGAAACAAAAATCATAAATTCGGGGTGATGGTCATATATCAACTTGGTTCTAATGTCAGATGTATGCTTTAATATCCTAACACTTCACCAACAGGCTTATAAATATGTTTTGCCCCATTCACAGCTGTAAATGTTTTGTACAATTTGAAAGGCGGAGAAAGAATTCTTGTAACTTTTCCGTTTTTAATAAGCGTTATATTCACCGTAACGCAATGGATTCCGTTTAAATCTGATTTTTTTCTCCCTTACTGGCTACCTTTTGACGACAGTGACGTTAGTAAGTAGTAATAATCAACTCAGCTAACAAAGAAGGGAATCAGAAATAGGTTGTCGATTTATAGAAGAAACTATCTGGGCATTTGCCTGAGTGGTTAGTGGAAACCTGAGAAGCTTCAGATAAAACGGCTGAAATCTGAAATTGGAAATCATTGGATTGACGTGGACTTAATCTCGGGTTCGGGTTCCGGTCGGCACCAAGTTTTAATCTGCCTGGAAGTTTCATTGCCTGTACACTATAGTGGACAAATATATTGCCTTGCTTTTTTTTTGATGAAAACGGGCCCTATTTACCGAGGAACACAGACACATAAGTCACTGTACTTTTCCTGTGCTCATTTTCTAGAAGTGTGGCAAAATTTGTCAGCTACACAAAAAGTAGTTAAACAACTGAGCGCCCTACAATTTGTAGCCACTGAAAACTATGCAGCCACAAACAAACAGTTCTATCACGATACCATCTGACTCGGGTTCACAGCCTCGATGAATTTTTTGAGTGACTAAACTTTCGCCTTTGACTTCACACGTTTACTGCAACTTCTGCAATTATTGTAATTTCTACTTTAAGCGATTATCAAGTGGTTTAGATTCTGAGCTACAGAAACTATGTACATGAGTAAACAAAAAAAAAAGAATAAAATAAAATAGACTTGAACATGTGTGGCTTTTGGCTGCTTATCGCTGAGATTCAATAACTATAAATTTGGATAAAAGAAATAAAATTGATGTAGCAAGAATGACTCTTGTCGAAATTCTTACATCCACTTTATTTCTTTTGCCCATGTTGAAGATTGCCGAGTCTGAGAATCTAAACCACTCGTTAGTCACTTAAAGTTGAAATTGCAGTTGTGGCACTAATAAACGTATGCAGTCAGTGCCGAACAAGCTGTCATAAAAATATTTATGATCGTCACATTTAGGTGACTGGTTATTCTATCATATAATGTTTTATAACTGATTATTTGTTCATATCACAGTTAGGACTTAATGTAGGCTATTTCCGATTGCGGCCATCATACGCCATCTTTTCAAATTAGTTACAGTGTAACAGAACTTCGTCACCGTATGTTGTTGCCTCAGCATTAATATGTTTAAAAATTTCGATATTGAGACATCTATAAACGTTACGAACTGGTGCGGTATAATGCGACTAGTCTGAAAGGATCCGAAGATGGCATATGACGACTGAAATCAGAAACCGCCTAAATTAAATCGCGACTGTGACTAATAAATAATTTTTTATATCTTTGGAGTAGCTGCTGCGCATATACATTATGTTAGCAGTCCTAAAACAACTTGTAGATGTTATAGAGAAAACAAAACATTGAAAATGTTTCTTTTGTAGTAATGGATTTTTGCGGAGTGGACCTTTGTTTCGCCGAGTGCCTGAGTTCCCGTCATCGCGGTGGCGACCGGTCGGTGTCGGGCGGTTGACTCACGGGTCCCTAGAAGAGCACTGCGCCAGCTTGTTACGGGTTGTTTGCCGTCGGAAAGTCTCCCGGCTGGTCAGCAGTCAAAGTGCCTGCGGGATGCGTTATCGCCCCCAGATCATCAGCCTGTGTGCTTCCGCTCCTGGGGACTTTCCACGAGTCTCAGGCAAGCATTTCGCCACCTCTGGTTCTGTTCGTTCTCAGTCATTCTTCTGCCGTTCTTAGAATAACGAAATCCGCTGGAACGTGCTTATCGCTGTTCCACGTCGCTAAACAGAGCGTAATCTTCAACGTGGCGCGCTTGTGCAGTCTAAGCAATTTTTCTCATCGTTACTGCCCTTCTCGAAGCTTTGCTGCTCATAACTGTTACCGCTGCTAGGCTGCGACCATTATCTCACACGTAGGAGTGATGTGTGAATCCAGGCCTTTCTAGGACCCGGAACTTTTCAGAATACCACATTTTGTGTGAAATACTTCACATTCGTCACTGACACGTTGAACAACTCAAAATCCTATGATTTTGAATCGAGTCATCTAAATATTCTAATTCGTATTGTGATTGAGTTTATTTCGCTTTTAGTGTTTCCTGTTTTGTTGCCTCATTTGCTATGAAACCAATGCAAAACGAATGAAGCTCGTTCTTGATCTCAAAAAAAGAAATCATAATATTTTTCGTCAGTTTCATATTCGCTCAGCACCTGTTGTCTGCATTTTAATCATTAAATACAAAAATTCTAACAGAATGTATACCTTCCTCTGTTTTCGTAACCAAAACTTATAAATGTTCAGTATTTTTCCAGTCAAATATTTTTCTTCTATTCTGTACACTAGCCCCTGCAACTTGCGGCAGTTACATCGTTTTCTAATGCTATCGCTGACAAACGTCGCACTCTACAAGACGCGTGAGTGTAAAATTGGATAAATATTACAAAATATCACGTGCAACCGGTCTCAGTGAATCCACGTCATCTTACGAAGCCCGAATGAAATGAGACGAAGGTGCAACGAAAGGCGCAACTGGACAATAACACTGTTTACCCTGCTTTCTGTAAGAGTCATTTATTTCGAATTCTGTGATACCACAGACCAAGAGGAAGGCAGAGTTGAAAATATGTATGTACTCATATTTCAGTCACTGTAGAAAGGCGAAACGCGAATAGGACAAAACATAAATGGCTTTTTTTTTCGGTACGACTCAAACATAAAATTATTATATTAAGGATTATTTAACTTTTAATTCCTTTTGTGAATGGAATAAAACTCTATCCCAAGCAAACGGCCCATACCATGGAATGGTAGTAAGTCTCCTCTACTTTTGGGCAGATCCGCTCGGTTGTCAGTAATCTGTAGCATTTGTAAGTGTCCCCCCCTTCTTCCTCACGCCTTCACACTTCCCACCCAACGAAACTGTGATTCTGTCCCGGTCCTGACTGTCTATTTTTTATGGTCTAGGACGTAAAAATGTTAAAAATGTGTATTTAATAGTAATTGTCCTACTGCGTTCAAGCCAATGGCAGGTACATGGCTTCTCGATTTCTGGGCTACTGACTTGTCTCCAACACGAGTTAAAAACTGAAATTGGGTGCACAACCTGCACTCGAACCTCTACATTTTCAGACTGAGTGCACGGCTCATGGAAGGACAGCGTAACAAGAGCTTTGGCCGCAGAAGTCAGCGATTCGGGTTCGAGTCTCGGCCTAGCCCACAGATTTAACGTGTCTCAGATCTTCAAAATTGTGTAAATTTCTCTGTATAGAATTTCAAACACTTCGAGTGAGATTGGTAAAAGAACATTCTAAAGGTAATCACGAATATGGTTTCCATTCATATTCAGCTCAACAGAGGGACACATCGTTAAAGGTAGCAACATCTCTGGTCTATTTTGGAGGAATCAAAGGGAATAGCGTAAATATAAAATTACTGTCATTTATGATGTTAAAGGCACAGAAAGAACGAAAAATTGTGCTGCTGAATGATTCAGATGTCACGAAGGAAGAGAAAATGTTATTGACAAGTTTGAACTGAATTTCACAGGGTCCATTTTTGAGTCCATATAATTATGTGAAAGAGCTTCTACGTAACCTCCATCAGGAATAGTTGGTACTAGTTTGCAGAGGACATAAGTGTTATACACTGAAGCGCCAAAGAAACTGGTGTAGACAATCTACTCAAAAACAAAGATATGTAAACAGACAGAATGCAGCGCTGCGGTCGGCAACGCATATATAAGACAAGTGTCTGGCGCAGTTGTTAAATCGGCTACTGCTGCTACAATGGCAGGTTATCAAGATTTAAGTGAATTTGAACGTGGTGTTTTAGTCAGCGCACGAGCGATGCGACACAGCATCTCCGAGGTAGCGGTGAAGTGGGGATTTTCCCGCACGACCATCTCATGAGTGTGCCGTGAATATCAGGAATCCAGTAAAAAGATCAAATCTCCGACATCGCTGCGGCCGGAAAAATAAACGGAACCAACGATGACTCAAGAGAATCGTTCAACGTGACAGAAGTGCAACCGTTTCCCAAATTGCTGCGAATTTCAATTCTGGTCCATCATTAAGTGTCAGCGTGCGAACCATTCAATGAAACATCATCGATATGGGCTTTCAGAGCCGAAGAACCACTCGTGCACCGTTAAAGACTGCACGACACAAAGCTTTACGCCTCGCCAGGCCCCGTCAACACCGACATTGAACTGTTAATGACTGGAAACATGTTGTCTGGTCCTACGAGTCTCGTTTCAAATTTTACCGAGCGGATGGACGTGTACGGGTATGGAGACAACCTCTTGAATCCATGGGCTCTGCATGTCAGCAGGGGACTCGTCAAGCTGGCGGAGGCTCTGTAATGGTGTGGGGCGTGTGCAGTCAGAGTGACATGGACCCCTGATACGTCTAGACACGACTCTGACAGGTGACACGTACGTAAGGTCTTTTCTGATCACCTGCATCCATTCACTTCTATTGTGCATTGCGCCGGCTTTGGGGAATTACAGCAGGACAATCGACGCCCCAAGATTTGCTACAGAGTGGCTCCAGTAACACTCTTCTGAGTTTAAACACTTCCGCTGGCCATCAGACTCCCCCAACATGAACATTATTAAGCATTTCTGGAATGCCTTGCAACGTGTTGTTCGGAAGAAATCTCCCCCCCCCCCCCCCCGATACTCTTATGTATTTATGGACAACCCCGTAGGATTCATGGTGTCAGTTCCTTCCAGCTCTACTCCAGACATTAGTCGAGGCCATGCCACGTCGTGTTGCGGCACTTCTGCGTGCTCGTGGGTCCCCTACACGATATTAGGACGGTGTACCAGTTTATTTGGCTCTTTAGTGTAAATAATTCGGAACAGAATAATTTGTTAAAAATATTGTTCATAGAATTATTAAGAGGCTATCTGAAAATCTGAAATGTAACGAACATTACAAAACAGCGAAATTGTGTTGGTGTTTAATATCTTTTCACTCGTTAACGTCTGTTGGCTAAATTTTTCTGAAGTAATTCATTACGTAGGAAGAATGTACTTATTGAAAAAAAGCGAGCAGTGAGAGTAAAATGTGGTATTCTTGTAGGAAGCCTCTTCAAGGACTTCGAATTCCAATTTCACCTTCACCATACTTATACTTGCTAATGATATTCGTCATAAATAATCCACCGCATTTTGAAAGGAATAGATATGTCTGTAATTATAACGATAGAAAAAAATAACCTTCGTTGTTCATTACTAAATCTGCCTTTGACTCAGCAAGGAGTTCAGTATGGAAACACAACAATCATTAATCATTTGTCCAGTAGCCTAAAACATGATAAGTAGTAAAGCCATTTTGAACGTGTTCTGAAGTTATTTATTACGGGGACCTGTTAATCTATATACTGATATTTAATTATACATCGATATCATGTGCATTGCAGTAGACAAAATGAGCTTAACTCTTTTTCCAAAGTGTATTTCACCTGTCAAATGGGTAGTTACATACACTCCTGGAAATGGAAAAAAGAACACATTGACACCGGTGTGTCAGACCCACCATACTTGCTCCGGACACTGCGAGAGGGCTGTACAAGCAATGATCACACGCACGGCACAGCGGACACACCAGGAACCGCGGTGTTGGCCGTCGAATGGCGCTAGCTGGGCAGCATTTGTGCACCGCCGCCGTCAGTGTCAGCCAGTTTGCCGTGGCATACGGAGCTCCATCGCAGTCTTTAACACTGGTAGCATGCCGCGACAGTGTGGACGTGAACCGTATGTGCAGTTGACGGACTTTGAGCGAGGGTGTATAGTGGGCATGCGGGAGGCCGGGTGGACGTACCGCCGAATTGCTCAACACGTGGGGCGTGAGGTCTCCACAGTACATCGATGTTGTCGCCAGTGGTCGGCGGAAGGTGCACGTGCCCGTCGACCTGGGACCGGACCGCAGCGACGCACGGATGCACGCCAAGACCGTAGGATCCTACGCAGTGCCGTAGGGGACCGCACCGCCACTTCCCAGCAAATTAGGGACACTGTTGCTCCTGGGGTATCGGCGAGGACCATTCGCAACCGTCTCCACGAAGCTGGGCTACGGTCCCGCACACCGTTAGGCCGTCTTCCGCTCACGCCCCAACATCGTGCAGCCCGCCTCCAGTGGTGTCGCGACAGGCGTGAATGGAGGGACGAATGGAGACGTGTCGTCTTCAGCGATGAGAGTCGCTTCTGCCTTGGTGCCAATGATGGTCGTATGCGTGTTTGGCGCCGTGCAGGTAAGCGCCACAATCAGGACTGCATACGACCGAGGCACACAGGGCCAACACCCGGCATCATGGTGTGGGGAGCGATCTCCTACACTGGCCGTACACCACTGGTGATCGTCGAGGGGACACTGAATAGTGCACGGTACATCCAAACCGTCATCGAACCCATCGTTCTACCATTCCTAGACCGGCAAGGGAACTTGCTGTTCCAACAGGACAATGCACGTCCGCATGTATCCCGTGCCACCCAACGTGCTCTAGAAGGTGTAAGTCAACTACCCTGGCCAGCAAGATCTCCGGATCTGTCCCCAATCGAGCATGTTTGAGACTGGATGAAGCGTCGTCTCACGCGTTCTGCACGTCCAGCACGAACGCTGGTCCAACTGAGGCGCCAGGTGGAAATGGCATGGCAAGCCGTTCCACAGGACTACATCCAGCATCTCTACGATCGTCTCCATGGGAGAATAGCAGCCTGCATTGCTGCGAAAGGTGGATATACACTGTACTAGTGCCGACATTGTGCATGCTCTGTTGCCTGTGTCTATGTGCCTGTGGTTCTGTCAGTGTGATCATGTGATGTATCTGACCCCAGGAATGTGTCAATAAAGTTTCCCCTTCCTGGGACAATGAATTCACGGTGTTGTTATTTCAATTTCCAGGAGTGTATATTCATTTTTATTAGACGTAAAACACTGTGCTACATTGTTATCAGTGAATGACCAACACCCAGCCATACATAAAAACAAACCTTGCATGCGTAAGTTCGTTCCACATCATTTCGATAACAGTCGTGCAAATTATCTACGGGATATGTAACAAAGTTACCGACTTACCATGCTAAGATACATTATCTGTGTGAGGTTACAGCTACTCTCACTTCTTTGCTAACAGATTACTTGCATTCCTTCCAGTCGGGAACGTTTTATAATATGACCTTTGGAAACAATAGATGATAATGCTAATGCATCACTTTCTTTTACTGAATGGTTCAAATGGCTCTGAGCACTATGGAACTTAACACCTGAGGTCATCATCCCCTAGAACTTAGAACTACTTAAACCTAACTAACCTAAGGACATCACACACATCCATGCCCGAGGCAGGATTCGAAGCTGCGACCGTAGCGGTCGCTGGGTTCCAGACTGAAACACCTAGACCCACTCGGCCACACCGGCCGGCTTTTACTGAATGACGTCGCCTAAAACGACAGCAGAGTGATAAAAGTTTGAGGTTAGCCTAGTACATTAGTCCGCAAAATTGCATTGTTTCCCAAGAAGTCCGCTTATTGTCAAACCATTTTGTTAAATATGATGAATGTATAGAGTCGTGGAAAGTACCTAAGCCAACTGCATTCGTTGTTCTCAGGCATCTACTTACTGGGTTCGACGTTAATTAATTTCGGTGAATGGGCGAGGACCTGTGTATCTAACATGGCAAGGCCACTGGCATCGATGAACTTACTTGTCCGATTCGATGACGTTACATCACAAATTTAAAGAATGCACAACAGTCTGCAAAACTCTCGAAAAGTATGAGATAAATTATTTCATATAGAAGATTTGTGCAGAACTATCTGATAATTCAAATGTCGGAGCATTGCCTTCGAAAGAAACTGATTCGAACTCCGCTCCATCACTTATTATACATCTGTTGAGCAAGGTTCAGTGCGGTTTATACTCTAGTGGGAAGTGAACCAAAATTCTTCCCGGAACTTAGCTTTATTCAAATCATTTTCTAGTTAGAACATTTGAAGCATGGTAATATCTCCAAATGGTCAAATTTTAGACTAGAACGGAACGCGCCTAAACACATAAGGGCTGAAAAATGTTGATCCTCATAGTAGAAGGTAAAGAGGGAATTTGTTGCACACAGTAAACAATAAAAGAGCGTTGCCATCAGGAAGTATTATGAAGAATTAAATTGATATCCACAAAATCGAAAAGGAAAGGAATATGTGGAAAACACGCTGCAAGAAGGGAAATGGTAAGACACGTATTTAGATATCAGGAAATAACCTCCATGGTAATAGAGGAAGCCGTGTGGAAAGTCAGAACTGGAATATATCTATCAAATAATTGTGGCAGATGGCTGAATGTGCTGCTCTGAGCTCAGGAGGAAGTCGTGACGGAGCACATCAAGCCAATCAGAAGACCGATGACGGAAAAAGGAAAGAAACAGAACCTTTCATGTCGAACATTTTCTCTCACCACCGCAAAATGGCGGCGATCGTAAGTAGCAGTTTCAAACCGCTCTGTACTATCTCTTGAGTATTATAGATAACAATCAGCTAGTGATCCTAAATTATCGGAATTGTGAAACACAATAACACAAAAAGTCCCACTGATAAGTGGTGGTGTAGCAGTTCCATTTCTGCTTTGCGTTTTTATTCAGACAGAAATGCTGGTTGTGGCCGTTGATGTGAACGTGAGTGTGAATGCTGTAAATAAGTCAGACATTACAGAGAGGAATGTAATAGTCTGTTGTAGGAAACATAAAGTTACTACATTTGACGTTTATCAGTAAAGTTAAACATTCCGTTATGATGGAAGTATGTTATCTTTGCGAGATAAATTTCTACTTCTGAACGCGCATTATCAGAACGTCGACTGTGTAAACGTAGCTTTCACCGCTTGTTGTTAAAAGCAAAGTATTATAAAAACATGGAATAAAGGCATTCGGCCTCGTTACCTTCAGTTACACCGAGCAAAGTGTAGGTTTAGTACAGATACTTGTAACTACCGGCGAAATGTCAAGTTACTCATTTCACGGAACGTAAAAATGCAATAACCTTTAACTACACAATTGCTGAGATAAAACTAGAGTAAATCGCTTCCTACAAAAACCTGGAAGAACAAATGTTTGGGGATATGAACTGGAACTGTCGTATAAAGTGTGTCATAGGTAAAGCAAACGTAAGACTTTTAGTTACTGGTAGGATGCCGCGAAACTGCAGTTTGATCGCGAAAGATATCGCTTACACATTTACGCTCCTCACTGGAATATTGCTCAAGTTTGTTGGTTACATATCACTGTGGCCTAACAGAGAACAATGAATGTAAAAACGAAAAAGAAGTAACAGTGGAAATGGTCATAGGCTTGTTTGGTGAATGAGTAAAAAAAAGTGCGGCAATGTCTGTCGGCATCCACTCCGAGGAAGATGCTGTAGATATCGCGAAAACTGCTTAGAAATTTCCTAAAAGTTAGTTGTCATTACTTAAACTACTAATTTTTTTCAACAATTTGCAAACTCATGCATGCATTCCAATAAGAGCTCCAAAAGAGGCATATAGGACTTCTCAAGCTACCACTGCCAATAACACAAGAGGGAACAATAAGTAACCCCTAGCACTCACTTTAAAACGACTTTATTTCCGGGGAGGGTACAAATCGGAAAAATGGATAACATCTGCCAATTTTACAACGCGAAAAAAATCAGTAGAGAAACACCAGGATTCTGTTGCATGAATGGAAAAATTCGATTACCACCACTGGAAACACCTCCGAAGGGATTTTTACATTACGTGACTGGGGAAACTCCAGAATCAAAACACTTTCTTCAGAATATAAAAGCGTACAACACTTGCTTCCAAAAGACTTCTTTCAGTTCACCTCGATCAACACCAACAGAGACGAACCATTATATTTTTTCCATCCAAGGACAAAGTTTCATAACATGGGGTCATTATTACCACTACCCAACGAAGAAGACCATGACTGCAAGTATATTTCATCGGAAATGAAGAAACAGTAACTGATCAACGATACACAAATACTAGTGTATTGAGACGAGAAGTAGTCCAAGGTGTACAGAGTATCTTACACAAATACAATCAATTGATTCCGCTATTCAAAACAGCACTGACCCTAATTATTTCTGATGACTATAAAGTTATAATTCGAGCCGACAAAAGACCACCTGGAGAACACGAACGTCGATTTCATTCACCTCAGATAGACGAAGTCGCTATCTTAAATGTGAACAACAAAAACACAAGCCGTGACATAACTGTACAACGAAGAAGAGAAGGACTACAACGCATCGCAGAGACACACCGTTCACATGATGCCCTCCAATTTCCATTAAAGTGTCCTCGCGGAGAAGACGGATATCATTTTAATGTAAAACAAATCCAACCTGAAAGAGGCGTAAAAAACAAACAAAAGTCGCTTCCAAGGAGTTCTGTGCTTACCGCTTAATGATCAGAGGCAATGATTCATAGGACAGCCACATTTTCAACACTCTCCGTTTATTCCAACAATTCCTGGTGGATATATATATATATATATATATATATATATATATATATATATATATATATATATGCAAAAATAGAAGCGTAACGGATGCTTTACACAAGGCTGAATTAGAACTAACTGCGCACGGAAGAATACATCCACCTTCGAGACATAATCATAAATGACGGAAGCATTGGCGACATTGGAAGAATGATAATCTTAGCACTATCGTACATAGAAAGTCCGAGACACTTGCACGAATCCACTCGGGATCCCGTGACCTACGTAAGAAAATATGGAGGACCCGACCTCTTCATAACCTTCAGACGCAACTCGTGACCAGAAATCAAAGAACAACTAAGATACGGACAAGCCCCCACGCATAGGCCTGGCATAATAGCCCGAGTTTTCCGACAAAATTCAGGCGCTCAGTCCGGAACCGCGCGACTGCTACGGTCGCAGGTTCGAATCCTGCCTCGGGCATGGATGTGTGTGATGTCCTTAGGTTAGTTAGGTTTAAGTAGTTCTAAGTTCTAGGGGACTGATGACCACAGATGTTAAGTCCCATAGTGCTCAGAACCATTTGAACCATTTCCGACAAAAACAAGTAAGATTTATTGAAGTCATCACAAAATACTACATCTTTGGAACCGTTAGGTGCTGTATGTACACAATCGAATGGCAAAAACGAGGACTGCTTCACTCACACGATCTCATATGGGTGCACGACAGAGTTCATCCGACGGATGTCGAAAAAATCGTCCAAGTTGAATTTCCCAATCCACAATAAGATCCGGAACTGTACGATATAGTAGTGAAAAAACGTGATTCACGGACCATGCGGGCCATTAAACTCCTATTCCCCATGTGTGAGTGATGGATAATGTAAAAAAAAAATGCCTAAAACAAACCGGAGCTGATAGCTATCCCAAATACAGAAGACGATCACCCAACAATGGTGGGTTCACAGTAAAAATACGAATACGGGGAGCAACGAACTGGAATGGACAGTACCATATGACATACTACTTTCCAAAATGTTCCAAGCACACATAAACGTAGAATACTGCAATTTAATGGAATCCATCAAATATGTTTGTAAGTATGTGAACAATGGTAGTATTTCAAACAGCCAAAGACAGCGAACAACAAAACAGAAACGACGAGATCTTCATGTACCAAATGGGAACCTGAACCTACATCAACAGTAACAAAGCAGCGTGGCGGATTTTCGGTTTTCCCATACACGAACCACCTGTGCAACATCTAGCAGTACATTTGGAGAATGGACAGACAGTTTAGTTCATTAAAAAAACCGCCAGAAAAATTTGAAGCGAACTACCTCAGAACACAACATTAATAGCTTTCACCAGCTGTGCTAAACGGTTCCATTCGCGAAAACATTACCGTATGTCGACGTTCTACCTACTACGCGTGGAACACAACAAGGAAAGTGTTTTAGCGACGAAAATAAGGAATTCCAGCAATACATCATCCAGGAATCATGAAAACTGGCGCACTAGACCGAGTATATATACACCGTGCATCCGAACAACGCTGAATGTTTCGTTCTCCGGATGTTGCTACGGGAAATACGGGGACCAAGAAGTTCCACGTCTCAAGACTGTTGACTGCTACCTATGCTAGATGTACAGAGAAGCAAGCCAACGCTTAGGACTACTGGAAAACGACAACCACTGGGAATTAACACTACAAGAATACACACTCACAGCCTAAGCTGAACAAATGAGAGTCTTATTCGCCATAATTCTAACAACATGTAACCCATCGAATCCAAAACAGCTATGGGACTCCTTCAAAGAGAGTTGAGTAATGACATACTGTACCAAATCCGACAAGCTCACCCTGAACTGACTATCGAATTCAACGACATCTTCAATGAAACACTCATTCGCCTAGAAGGTAAATGTTTAGCAATAAATAACCAGACCTTTGTACAACTTGGGATGCAAGCACTACGAAAAGCTGCTATCATTGTACCGAACTTCGAAATTACAAAGGAAAAAACTAAAACATCAACGAGCTTCTCCAAAACAGTCCAGTGCTCACAACAGACCAGTCGTCATTGGCAATCAAAAAGAAATTTACAACTTTATCATGGACCAGATCGACAACAACACTGGCGGGATTATTTACTTGGATTCACCAGGCGGCACCGGGAAAACGTTTTTAAGAAACCTATTGCTGACGGAAGTGCGCGCTAAACAACACATCGCACTTTCATTGGCATCAGATGGCTCTGAGCACTATGGGACTTAACTTCTAAGGTCATCAGTCCCCTAGAACTTAGAACTACTTGAACCAAACTAACCTAAGGACATCATATACATCCATGCCCGAGGCAGGAATGTGAATGTTACACTTTATTTTTTCTGTTGGAAGGTTACATTTGGTGACCCTGCCAGGATTCCCATTCACTGTAATCTCCCAACAGTTTACTTCTGTAATCTCGCAATAAAAATGTGACTAACCTCCCAATAAAAATGTGACTCATATATAACCTTTCAATAATTAACTGACTGCGGATATAAAATCGTAAATTTGGACGTCAGCAGTGCTGCGTCATGGCCACGAAAGATCATTCTGAATAAATTAAAAATTCTTACCTCAATGAAGACGCCAGATAATGCATATATATCTGCTCCTATAAGAAATTTTTCTGGCACAGCCCGGTGCAATGCTGGCCGCTAGATTTGTCATCTATAGAAAGAAACAACTGATAATCGGGATGACCATGGATTGCAGAAATTAGTAAATTCTTTAAATTCAGATGAATGATTGTCAAAAAGTTAATTATATAAAAAATTACTATTAAAAGATTTTTTTTGAAAGATATACATGAGACTCAATATAACAATAGTACAAATTTTGTTGTAACAAACTACACATGCGCGCAGCTGCTTTTATTTTATACTACATCGCTCAGGCACTGTGATCGCTCCACACGACCGGCCCAGCCAACTCCGTACACCCGACTGCTAGCTACTACTTACTCTTACTACTGCTCTTACTGCAGCCATCGCTGATCTCTGGTCTGAGATTCTCTTATAGCTTACATATCGCAGGCAGCGCGTGAGCAATCCATCGAAATTACATATGCTCGAATGCGCTGGCAATAAATTCCTTAGTCATGGACCTCTTACAACATTTACACTTACACCAACACCGGCCTCTATATAACAGGGGACTTCAAAAGATAGGATACACGTTATTATCGCAGATCAAGTAACTTTTACTGAATGCTGCATTGCACTTCATAGTGACATTGATAAATTTCGGCATAGCTACCAGTTCTCTGTAAAGAACAGGTGGAAAGGTCTTGTAATCTGTTCAGTTTCTCTACGACACAAATCGGCTCTCCGTCAAGGATCCATTCGGGAACCACTTTGTGAACTTCCTCATCACTGGAAAATCTCTTTCCCCTGAGATGTTCTTTCAGCTTGCCGATTAGATGGAAATCGCATGGATGAGATCTGGACTTCACTACCAGCATTACCCGCGTCTGTTCGAGCTTGGTCAGATTTTACTGCAGTTGAATGCAAGATTGCATTTGGTCCATATACTGCTAGAATTTCATGGTGAATCTGAAATGTAGACGTTTGCCCACAAGATTCGCAATGTCCTGCATGCTCCAACATTGCAGTAAGTTTCCAGTTGCCATGCCATTTCACTCGCTCCCTTAAGACAGAGTTTTATTTATACCAATATTAGCGATTTTTTGTCTTTTTTCAAATCCTGTATTATACTGTATATATACCTCTCTACGCGTCCTAATCTCTCTCATTTTAATCTCATGATCCCTACCCGCGTTATACGATAGCATCAGCGGAGTGGTTGCACGTCTTCCTCGAATTCAAATTTTTCTGAATTTACGTAACATTGTTTCGCGGAAGTATTTCGTCCTTCTTGAATGCTTCCCATTTAAGTTCCCCAATCATATGTGATACATTTCATACAAGCCATATTGTCATGTTAGGATCTTAACAGCGTATCTCCTAGTCTACTTCTTTGATAAGGACTCCAAACAATAGAATAATTCTCTCGAATTGGTCGCACTAGCTTCTTCTACGCAATTTTCCTTGTAGACGGACTGCGCTTCCCATAACCCTCCCAGAAAACCTGTGTTTCCCATTCGTTTTCTCTTTTCACACCACATCATTACCTGTAGTTGCATAATCAGCGAGAAAGGATCCAGAAGCTCAGCACTGATCTTTTAGGACGGTAAACTCTAATGCTTTTTACTAATCTTATAATCACATAATTTCGGCATATGTCTCCACGTTATGGGTGTCATCTTGCCTTATGTTGTATATGAAAAAACTACCATAGAGTGCCGAGAGGAAATATTATCCAAGTAGTTCTGCCTTCTGCTATTATGATCCAACGACGATACTTTTGTTATGCTTCACAGGTAAACAAGTGGACCTGTTTCTAAACTCTGAGCAAAGCATTCCAAGTACAACACATCAGCATGCGCATTTAGATGTATATTGTACCAATATGATGTGTCTTCTTTCTTATTCTATTAGCCTACTGAGCGAGGAAGAAATAACTATTCTCTCCTGTACGCACCCTAATCTCTCTTACCTTATTTCATGATCCCTACGCGAAACATTTGATGTGGCAGCGTTATGGTTGTATTGTCTTCTTTGAATATAGATTCCCTAAACTTAGCCAACACGTTTTCGCGAAAACTACGCCATCCTTTTTCTTCCAAGGATTGCTATTTATGTTTTCCGGACATTTCCGGAACAGTTCTTTGAAAGTGATAGCACAAGCATCTCGTATGCAATTTCCTTAGAAAGCTTCCAGCCATGGTTGCATTGATAAAATTCATCAGCTGGTATGTTTGGCAGTTACGTGCTATTACTTGAAAGTCGAGAGTACCAATAATTCTATTTTTTGCCAAAAAGCTTGCAGCCTGCTGCCGTAGTTTTAATGCTTAACACGCTCAAAGTGGCTATGGAACCTGACGTAAAGAAGGTGATTGACCACTAACTACAGTAATTTTGTTATTGGAAATGAAGTCCCATGCTGCTTGACAGAGCGTAGGGGAATGATACGGGAAACCCGCCTTACTAGGCAAGGTACTAATGGAGGTGGTTTGCCGTTGCCTTCCTCGGACCGTAGTGGGGATGAGTGATGATGATTAAGACGGCACAACAACACCCAGTCATTTTTTTTTTTTTTGCAATCATACATACTTATTCAAATTATTAATAACGATACATTTTTAAACATTTCTGTCTATTAAGCCATTATATTCCTACAGTTGGTTAACATTACTATCGTTTTATAGGTTTTCGTTTGTATATTCTTTTCTTTTGCATTTTTCTCTTATTGTTGTTCCTCGAATTCTTTCCATTTCTATTTGTCGTCTTTTTTTGTGGATAAACCATTGCAGGACAGACATAATAATTTATATCTCGCGTCCACACATTGATTATGAGTTCAAATTTATGTATGTGATGCACTTTGTGATGCCACAGGCACATTGTGTATGCTGATTTGATGTCTTCCTCTAGTTAGCACTGTTAGGTGGGACAGCAGAGAGAAAAAATCAGCATGACAGATGGAGCAGAATTGGAGGAAATATTTACATATACTAAAAATTATACATAAATTGAAGAAGAAAGAAAAATTATGTCATATTATATAAGAGAAGCAGAGAGGAAAGTGTGAGTAAACAATGTAAATTTTATAAAGCACATAGTAAAGGAAAACATTCAGAAAAATTATGAGAAGTTGGCAATTTTCACTAAGTAATGCTTGTATCCTAGACAATATAGTACAAGTAATGAAAAACACTGGTAGTACTATTAGGCATACTTTTGACTCTGATATGGCTGTGAGCATGACAGATGTTTAGTGAGAAGCACTTTGTAGGACTGATTTCACTAAGGGAAACACTAGAATTCTATACTTCACTATTTGAGGCGAGAGGAGAAACACTTTATCTTTTTTGTTGCACTTATTCACTTTCACGGCGCACTTTCTTCTTGTGGTGAGTGTGGTGAGGTGGCTAGTGGCGATGCTGAGGGACACAGGCTGGGGAGGACTCGGGCGATTGCTGTCTGCAGTGGAATCTGCAGGAAGTTTTTGAAGCTCTCTCGGTAGCGCATTTGCTGCTGGGCCATCTTGTTTTCCTCCCAGAGGTCCATCAGGAAGGTTGGTCTGCCTCCTCCCTACGATGGCGTGTGACGTCATGGCGAGGATCCATAGAGTCGTCAGTCGCTTGGGTCGTGGAAATGGGTTGGAGTCTGGGGCGGTGATTGCTTCCACTGTGATGCTTCCCGGTGCCGTTCTTTCGATGTGGGCCACCATCTGCTGGCACGCTTCCCATATGTTGGTGGCGTTCCCGCAGGTGAAATGGTGCTCGAGGGTGTCGGTCATGGCACATACGTCACACTTGTCACTTGCGACGAGTTTTATCTTCACCAGTCTTTCGTTATTTAGTACCATTCTGTTCACGATTTTGTACCATGCCTCCTTTGCAGCTTTAGGCAACACATTTTCCGAGACATTTACCCATATTTGTTTCCAGTTGTACACCGGAGTTTGTTTTCAATTTTGTTTTTAGCCGGCTTCCCCCTGAGGGCCCTGTATATTCTCTTGGCTGTTCTGTGGCCAGGGCTCGCCACGGCGTCCAGAGCGTAACTTTTGTTAACGTAGTGCAGCCTGACGTGTCGCATTCTGTAGGGGATGTGCCTCGTGTCGACCGACGCTTCTTCTGATGCGAGCTTGTATCCTGCAATCATCGTGGCTGTGACGCTGTCAGAGTTCTTGTCCTGGATGGCGAGCGTTCGTTTTAATAGAAGTGCTGCACATTTGGTCTTTATTCAGCTAGACCTAGTCCCTACTCCTTCGTTGGCAGCGAGCATGTTGCTTGCGCCACTTTGAATATATTTCGACGCCACAGCAGGTAGTACACTACGCTCGTATGCGCTCGCGCTATTTCGGTCGGGATGCTTAGGATTTGCGCCAGGTGCCATGCTTTCGACAGGATCGTCGTGTTTATCAACTCTATTTTCTGGTGGATTGTTAGTTTCCGGTTCGCTTGCTGTCTGGAGAATCCTCTTATGGTGTGTAGCACATCTCTCCAGTTTTATGCGGCTATTCTAAGTGGACAAGACTGTATAAATATTCCAAGAAGTATATGGCTTTCTGCTATTTTGTACCACTGCCTGTCTGGTTTGAGTCGTTGATTCCCTATCGGCAGTAGTACTGTTTTTCTGGGGTTGGTTTGGGCGCCTGACGCTTTTTGGAATAAGTTCATGATTGTTTCTACTCGCCCAGTACCTTCCTGATCTTCAGTAAAGATGCCTAGATCGTCAGCGTAGGCTATACATGCTATTGCTTTGTCTTCTACGGAGAATCCTCTGATGTCGTTTGTGAGTTTCCGCAGCAGCGGGTCCAGTGCTTTAGCGAAGAGAGCCATTGACAATGGACAGCCTTGCTTCACGGATCCGTCCAGTTTTATCTGTTTTTTTTTTTTTTTTTTTTTTTTTTTTCAACTATTAACTGTCACTGTCAATCTCGCAGTACTTAGTATCTTCTGTACCATTGTGATAAACTTTGCCCAAGCCTGAGTCTGTTTAGTGTCTCTACGAGGTATCTGTGATCGACCCTATCGAAAGCCTTGTTTAGTCCACCGAAATTATGGCACCTGCGTTTCTGGTGGTGGCTGCCTGTGCTATTATGTCCCTGTAGGTGCATGTGGGGTCATATATATTTTTCCTTGGTACCGCACGCGTTTGCCACGGACTTATGGCTTTCCTTATCGCCGATTTCAGGTTATTTGCGATGCATTTCGCTATTATTTTATAGTCGCCGTTGAGGAGCGTAATGGGGCGAAACTCTTCAATGCGGCGGGCGGCTTTCTTCTTAGGGATGAGGGTTATTGTCCCTTCTGTCGGCCCAGGTGGAATTTTCGCCCCATTGAGTATCTCGTTCACCATCTCCGTGAATTGCACTCCTGGTACGTCCCAGTACGCGAGGTAGAACTCGAGCGGGATGCCGTCGGCGCCCGGTGCTCTTCCTCTAGCGCTGGTCTTCAGCTTTTATTTGACGTCATCCTCGTCGACATTTTCTGTCAGCAGCGCCCTGTCTGCGTCTGTCAGCACGCTTCTCGTCTGCTGCAGAATTTCAGCAGTTGCCGCGTCGTCTGTCGCTTCTCGACCGAACATGTCTCAGAAATGGTCTTCGATGTGTTTTGTTAATTCCGTTTTAGTCGTAAGCGCCTTTCCCTGCTTGTCCTGCAACTCACTTATGCACTTTCCTGCGGGTCTCTCCCTTTCCCTGTTTAGAAGGTGCATGGTGAGTGGCTCTTCTTCCACTTCGCCGTGTGTTTTGCTTCTGGTGAAGACATCATTTGATGTTTTTTTTATTTGCAGGAGTTTGGGCTTGGTTCTCCTTACTCGGGGCAGGTATTGCTGGTATTATGCTGGTGCGTCGAGTACGTCTTTCAGGCACTGCTGATAGGACTCGGACGTGGTTCGCCTCCAGAATGACTTTTCCGCGCTGTATCTTATCAACAGGCTGCGCATTGTCGGTTTCGCTCGTGCCAGCCCCTACTCGGTCGTGCTGCTGTAGTGTGCGCGCTGCGCCAGACATTCTTGCCACGATTTCGCTATTTGCTTGCGCAGTTCCGCGTCCTGCAGATGTTCCGTATTTAGCGTCCACGTGCTTCCTGTGCCCACGGTCTTCCCTTTCTGGAGATGCAAGCTGCATTCGTAGCTGTAGTGGTCCGAAAAGATGACAGAATAGACTTCGGCGTGCGCTATATTTCCAGTTCCTGCTCTGCTGACATATATACGGTCCAGTCTGCTTTTACCATTTTTATGGTGGTATGTAAATTCGGTGTGCGTTGGATGGAGAAGGCGCCACAAATCTTCTGTTTTCAGTCGTCGGTTTAGTTCTTGCAGTTCTGGGCATATGTTTGGTACGGGCGTTTGGTCTTCAGCTGCGGCGAGACAGTTAAAACATCCTCCAATGAGGATGTTGTTATTGTTCTATATCGGCAGTTCGGCTATCCTTTCATTATAGAAGATGCTTCTTGCTCGCTTGTTGTATGTGCCAGACGGTGCGTATATGTTGATAAAGAGCGTCTCTCCTATGTTTAGCGCTATTCCTCGGCCGCTTGACAACATTTTAGTCCCGCCAAAGTCGATCCCGTTCCGTACAATTATTGTCGTTGCGCATTGGGATTCTTGGTCTATGTTTGTGATTGTCGCATATCCTAGTATTTGGTTTATTTTAATCGTAACCACTTCTTGCAATAGTGCAACGTCCGTTCTTCTCTGGCGTCCCTGAGCTCACCGAGAATCGAAACCGGGTCCCCGTGCTCGGGACGGGAGAACGCTACCGCAAGACCACGAGCGTGGACAATTTTGTTGTTATTTCAGAAAATCTCATATCCTCTTGCTGAGTTTTGCGAAGCTGCGCGGACCTACTGCCAATACTTTTAGAATGACCAACATATCATTTATTATGTTACCTTCATATCAGTGTTTTGTTCGATGAAATTCTCGATGAAACAGGGTCAACTTTCGATAGCATGATTATCATATCTCTTGTAGCAGTAACATTAATAAATGGGACGATTATAAGGACAGTGCAGTCCAGTTATTTTCTAAGGGTTGAGACATGATTGTCACATAACTCTGTGCAATAGCAATTCATTTTTTGGCTACCATTTTGCGACCATATTTTTGAGCACTGGAAATGGGTGGAAAGGAAGCTTTGCGCCCTCCTAGCGGTGCAGATGGGCCATGGTGGAGTCTAGGGTCTCCTTTGTCGACAGAGAGCAGTCTGTGTATCTCATTAGGCCAATCACGTCTCCCTGATGTGTTGAACAACATTTGAGGGATCCAGGCTTTTGTGTGAACACTACCGGCACCAGTCCACATACTGCACAGTGAACACTGAACCTACCTTGCCATACTCTCGAAGTAAATTGAGCTGGCATTTTTGCCTCTCTGTATTAACTACAAAGGCCTAGACACCGCGGGACATCTTAGCACAGTGTAGGTGCGTCGATTCCCATTTGATCCAAAAAATTTGCTTTTTGCTGTAAAATTGTGCTGTACCACATAAACATGGTGCGCATGGGCTGAGCAGTCAAGGTAACACTGCTTCAGTCCAGTTCCAATCTCGCTACGGTAAAACGTGCGTCTTGTACGTAAAAAGTGGGAAGCTGGCTGTCCTTCCCCAGAGTTTTCGAAAATTTTGTTACATTTCTCGTCTCCCACATTGCCGATAGCTTCGAGTTGTCCCTCCAAGTGGAATTTTTGAATGGTTGGTACTTGGGCAGGAGAAACAAAATTTGCGACATTTGGGGATGGACCGTTGGAGGAGTCAGAAGCTGACCACCATCTGGGACTCTCTGTCACACTTTGTTGATATGGAGGAGATGCAGGTTTTCATAATTCATAGTAATGCGGTCTGTAATCTGAGCAGCTCGCTTCTCATAGGTTTGGGTACGCAACCTGAGTTGTTGGTTTGATTCCAATTTGTATTTTGTTGCTTTAATATTGAATCTGTGAGCTATACAAATGAAGTTATTTTGGTACATCATTCTCCATGCAGTCTTCCTTTTATTTTGTACATCCCACAATTTTAGCATCACTTTTGTTGACATAATTTTGTAGCTCAATTATTCTTGTTCATCGATAATTTCTGATAAACCTTCGTGGAACTTGCGAATAAATAAAATTCTGTTAAAGGTTAGATCTGATATCTGTTTGGCGTTCGTTACCTTGTTCTGCAACTTCTGTGGATAGACGATCAATTACAAAATAAATGTAACCTAGTGTAAGACCAAGTTGTACTTTGCTGTGTCAGTGTTGCCGTTTGCTTACAGTGGTGAAGTTAAAAAATAGGTTATTGATTAACTCATGTTGTGATACCAACGACTATTGCACTCCACTCCAATACGCCACATGATGAGGACTCTTCAGGACGACCCTGCCTATTTTTGGTCTCTCTCAGAATCTTGACGTTGTGATGGCACAGTGAGACACACCTCTTGGGGTAAAAATAGTTATAGGGATTTTTTGTTCTATCTTGTATGTGAATGGGCATTGACCAGCAGCAGTAATACATCCTAGTGCCGTGCATGGGTATTGTGTATTTTACACTAATCGTTTGTTGTGTGTACCTGCATTTTGTATTGCGTGCCACTAGAGGAAGTGATGGGACTGGGCTGGCAAAGAGTGGTCTGTTGCCCTTAACATTTTTTATTCGAAAGATTCTCAGAATTATTTTTACAACAAATTTATAGCAAATTTGTATGGTTCAGTGTAAATTTGCATTATACATCGTAATGAATTTCGCAGTTCAATACTGAGGGGAGCCACAATTAAATGTCACAATTTAAAAAAAAGTAATACACCACTGTTGTTGTTGTGGTCTTCAGTCCTGAGACTGGTTTGAAGCAGCTGTCCATGCTACTACATCCTGTGCAAGCTGCTTCATCTCCTAGTACGTACTGCAGCCTACATCCTTCTGAATCTGCTTAGTGTATTCATCTCTTGGTCTCCCTCAACGATTTTTACCCTCCACGCTGCCCTCCAATACTAAACTGGTGATTTCTTGATGCCTCAGAACGTGTCCTATCAACTGATCCCTTCTTCTAGTCAAGTTGTGCCACAAACTTCTCTTCTCCCCAATCCTATTCAATACTTCGTCATTCGTTATGTGATCTACCCATCTAATCTTCAGCATTCTTCTGTAGCACCACATTTCGAAAGCTTCTATTCTCTTCTTGTTCAAACTATTTATCGTCCATGTTTCACTTCCATACATGGCTAGACTCCATACAAATACTTTCAGAAACGACTTCCTGACACTTAAATCTATACTCGATGTTAACAAATTTCTCTTCTTCAGAAACGCTTTCCTTGCCATTGCCAGTCTACATTTTATATCCTCTCTACTTCGACCATCATCAGTTATTTTGCTCCCCAAATAGCAAAACTCCTTTACTACTTTAAGTGTCTCATTTCCTAATCTAATTCCCGCAGCATCACCCGACTTAATTCGACTACATTCTATCATCCTCCTTTTGCTTTTGTTGCTGTTCATCTTATATCCTCCTTTCAAGACACTTTCCATTCCGTTCAACTGCTCTTCCAAGTCCTTTGCTGTCTCTGACAGAATTACGTCATCGACGAACCTCAAAGTTTTTATTTCTTCCCCATGGATTTTAATACCTACTCCGAAATTTTCTTTTGTTTCCTTTACTGCTTGCTCAATATACAGATTGAATAACATTGGGGAGAGGCTACAACCCTGTCTCACTCCCTTCCCAACCACTGCTTCCCTTTCATGTCCCTCGACTCTTATAACTGCCATCTGGTTTCTGTAGAAATTGTAAATAGCCTTTCGCTCCCTGTTTTTTACCCCTGCCACCTTCAGAATTTGAAAGAGAGTGTTCCAGTCAACATGGTCAAAAGCTTTCTCTAAGTCTACAAATGCTAGAAACGTAGGTTTGCCTTTACTTAACCTCGCTTCTAAGATAAGTCGTAGGGTCATTATTGCCTCGCGTGTTCCAATATTTCTACGAAATCCAAACTGATCTTCCCTGGGCTCGACTTCTACCAGTTTTCCCATTCGTCTGTAAAGAATTCGCGTTACTATTTGGCAGCCGTGACTGATTAAACCGATAATTCGGTAATTTTCACATCTGTCAACACCTGCTTTCTTTGGGATTGGAATTATTACATTCTTCTTGAAGTCTGAGGGTATTTCGCCTGTCTCATACATTTTGCTCACCAGATGGTAGAGTTTTGTCAGGACTGGCTCTCCCAAGGCTGTCAGTAGTTCTAATGGAATGTTGTCTACACCCTGGGCCTTGTTTCGTCTTAGGTCTTTCAGTGCTTAATAATACACCACTGGTATGCCAAAATAATCTTAAGACACAAAAACAACAAATTCCATCGATAATTCTTCAAGTTCTTGAATTGTGAAAATTGCCCAACGGCAGTCAGGAAAAATAGCCGTACTAAAAACAGTTTGAAGTACATTTAAAGTATAAATGTGCAAGGAGCATAGGGCTGAACATAACGATGTTTAACAATAATTGTAATTACTCTTACTTGGAACTTACTTCAGAAATTGTGCACATGTCTGGCCACTAAAGTAATTTCAATCAACAGATCATCTGACAAGGTGCACCAGATATCAGAACACCTCCTGGTACCACAAAAGGCCAATAAATTTTAAAACTCGTTACATAACTTAAAATTTATATTCAGAGTGGGTTTAATGGAACACATTAATAAAAAGAAACAACGTTGCGACACAGTTAAAGAAGAAGGAACCCAATCAAGACAGACAGATTATGAAACAAAAATGCAATGTGGTGGTAACAAATGAAAATGAAAACTTCACAAGCCAAGATAGCTAAAAAAAGCATTTTATTGGATGACAGAGCTAAGCTGTCATCGTCGGATGTTATGCTTTAAAATTTTTACAACATGTTGTCCATCAACATACTGTCTCAGTTTTATAGCATCCGATGACGAAAACATAGGTCTGTCGAAACAGGTCATCCAATAAATTGCTTTTTTAGCGATTTTGGCTGTTGAAGTTTTCTTCAGCTGTCATACACACCAGATTGATAAGCAGCGCTTATGAAAGAAATTTAAACTGATATTTTGTATTGGAAATTGTGTTTTGCAACACTGCTTCTGTAGTGGTTGAGTAACCAATTGCAGAAGCCGCTTCAGAGTTAGAGAACGGTTATTAGGGGAAACAGATGGGACTGTAAAAACAACTATACATCTTTAATGAAGCCAGTTCTTGGGATAGTACATAATAAAAAAAGAAAAAAAATCTCAAGTTTAAATGTAATTCTCGAACAAAGTATAGTTTATATCAAGTACGTAGTCTGTGGGTAGTATTTTTACTCATACTATACGACTGCAAAAGATTAGGGTAAAAATGTTTATCCATAATGGTTTTAATTAGGGATTAGTCAAGTGCCGATTCCAATTTCATGAGTCCAAGAATCGCCGATTCTCTAGGAATCGACTAGTATCGGTATCGAACGAGTTCAGCGTCACGGGCATCGATTCTTTGTTGTTAAATCTTTGTATTAGTGTTCTCATTTTATCTTCACAGCAGTGCAGTTATACGAAAGTAGGTAAAGAAAGGAGCAGAATAGAAAACTGTAGTCTGTCTCAGATGTCCTTACGTCTGACAATAAAGCATTTTTTCCACTGTAAAGAGTTTAACATTTAAGAACTCATTTATTATCAAGAAACACACGCCACCTGTTTGATACATTCAGTAACAATTTTATTTTTAGTAATCTTTCCTTAGGAATATTCAGAAATTTGACACGGTTACATTACAAAGCGATTACCTGAGGACAGCGTTTTTTTTATACCGGCTTATCACTACACAGCTATTCAACATGGTGTGTGTATGTGTGTGTATGTATGTGTGTGTGTGTGTGTGTGTGTGTGTGTGTGATAGAGAGAGAGAGAGAGAGAGAGAGAATGAGTGGATGGGTAAGTGGGCAGAGAGAGAGAGAGAGAGAGAGAGAGAGAGAGAGGGAGGGAGTGAGAGAGAGAGAGAGAGAGAGAGAGAGTGAAGAGTGGAGCTGGTAAAACTGAAAACGACATTGTAAACGTTAAGCAGCTGTTAGTAACACGCGCCCTTCATTGGTACAGCAATTTGGAATGCTAGTAAAAAAATGCGTCTCTCTCCTTTCCTTCCTTTCTTAGTAAAAAAGTCACTGAGTGACATACGTATGTTTAAATGTAATAATTTACTAGCTTCTAATATAGGGAGTTTTGTCCCATCCCCCATTTTACTTGGTCAATTGTACATTCTAGAAGTAAAAACTTTAAGGGGAGATTGAGGCAATTTTTATCCCTATTCCGCCAATGCTATTTTACCCTTTGAATAGGTACACTTTTCAAAAGAACTATAAGTGATAAAACAATGAAATTTTTGCAGCATACATATAATATATATGCCTCAGATTACAAGTAAAATGAACATAATACCTCTTATGGATTTGTAGAAAAAATTTTATTCTTTCACTAGTAAAATTTAACTTTTTTTGTACATTAATTATTATAAAACAGTTTCTGATTGTTTGGTGGTTTTCAGTTTACTTGTAATAACTTATTACCATCTCCAGAACAAATTGACCGAATTTCATGTTTCTAATTCCATTAGTTTATCAAATAATGGTACCTGAAAGTAAAAAATGTAGTTTTGATAAAAATCCATTTAAAACTTAATACTGCAATTCTAATATAGCTATTGATGAGAAGTACCTACCACTAATATTTTCAAGCACCATATTGAGCATCATCTGAATGATACTGATCTTCTTTTCTTCTCTTGGACATTACACAGGTGCCGTTCGTGGGCAAGTATAATAGCGCAACGTGCCAGCTTGGCTAGCATTTGCGTTTATGTTCAAACATGAATCTATCGCGGTGTTTCCATGTATCGCGTAGTGGCCACGAACCCTAAAATCAAAGCGGTTGAGGCTCATACAGAAGGACACAGTTTTTCTTCCCACGTACCATTTGTGAATGGAAGCGGAAGATGGGAAATGATACTGGTACCCCGGAGCTCAGATACAGATGCAGATGCATCAGCTGAAGCTTTCGGTGGCTCTGAAAGACTGGGCAATCACTGTTTCAGACGATTCTTTTTTTCAGAGCCTATGCTGAATCTGACCGGAATCCAAGGAAGTATACACACGAGAGCAAAATGCAGGTTTAACGATTCTGCAGGAAACTGGCATCAGTCGTATTTGTCTCGAAACGTTGTGCGCGAATAAATCATATTTAATTGTATCCAGGTATGGTGCACACATCGTTGTTACTTACGTAGTTATAATTGTATTGTTTTGTGTTGTGTATGACACATCAACATTAAATTTTGTTGCATCCATTGCTCCGTCGTTCAACAAAAAACACTATACAGAAAATTGCATTACCCATCCGCAATAAACATTTTGACATAATAAAGCAGGTTTTTGTCAGATTCTTCCACCTTTGGTGTTGTTGCTGTTGGCTGGAAATGTCTGTTTACAGAATTTTTTTTTTGCGTTATAAAGTTTTAAGTTGGACCTAACATCACTGTTATGAAAATCGACTGATCCGCAAATAACTTTAACTAGTCGCTTTTATTGCCCTTATCATTACGATTTTCGGGCGATTTACCTCCGTCATCAGATGGTTTTATTTAAGTTGACAAGACATGGACGATTTGTACATTTTCTGGGCAGCCTGGTGCACTGTCTGGCAGCAAGAACAAAAAGCAATTTTAATACGTGCTTCGAAGATATGGGAACGCCTTAATTTTGTAGTTAAGTAGTAATATAGTCTTTTTGCATAACACACACTTTTTATAAACCGAAATGATATAAACTTGTGTGATACGAGCCAACGAGAGCACATTAAATGCTCTTGTATATAACATAAATACAAGTCGTAAAATAGGTGGAGATCACTGATACATACTACCAACCAATCAACTGTGGCCACTAAACGGTATTTTTCTTTTTAGGCATGGACTGAAACAGTTTTTGTTCTCCGCAGTCAGGCAATGCAACTAGTTTCCCTGAAATAGAATTATGTGCAAATCGCCTATGTTCTGTCAATTCATATATCCACTTGAAAGAGGTATAATTCATGGAAATGCGTAGTGGGAAGTTCAATAAAAGCAGCTGATCACAAATATTTGTGTATTTCAAGCGATATTTTTGTAATGAGTCACGTGTGACACGTTCTGTTCGTTTCAAACATATAAATTCCAATGGCTCCTGCAAATAGTGTACTTTTCTTAGTAGAATACATTGCTAGTGGTACGCAGTTTTTTACGTTTCGTCGAGGTTAGGGAGTGTAGGCCTAATAAATACCGTATCGAAAACTCTTTTAGTTCCATCTTATTTGAATTACGCTATTTTTCCCTATTCATCTTCAGGGCAATGATTGCGTTATTCAGTTACTAGTGTGAGAATGTCTCTGGATTAAATATTAGTCTTTTTGACTTTTCTAACCTCTGTGAATTGTATCCGCTAATCAGTTTTTCTTTACAGATAATTTTCCCGTGTTTCTATAGTGCAGCAAACTTAAAAACAATAAATGCAAACTGAGAAAAGGTTTCATGTATTGGACAACGTTTTATGTCCTGATACGACTGTCTGAATTCGTAAGTACCTCTACTTCAGAAAATTTTCCTTATACTGCGATTGCTATTACGAATAGTTTAGCAGAATTCTAATCTTGTACATCCAATGTCTGCAAACTAAACTTACAAATGTGTATATTTGTAATTAGTTATAGCATTATGACTGAAACTCCTGATACTGATACGTTGACGCTACAGTAAAAGAGAACGGATCGCGATGACAAATGAGGTTGTTGGTGAGCTATTGTGCAAAGAATCACTGCGGAGAGTGAGCCAGCTACTTCGGAACAGAACGTTATCAGTATCAAGTTTCCGGTACGCGAGAGCCGGTAGTTTTCCGCAGAATCGTTTCCTGTCCTCTTAGTCAGGATGCAGGAGAACGTAAGCGCACTGTGGCGAAACTGCTTGGCGCAGAGCGCTGATAAAGTCGAGATGTTTGCTCCTTACTCATACAGCGAAAATTTCAAATCGTTGTAAGCAACTGTTTCAGCGAGGAAATAGTTATTCCTTATTCTTAAATACAGTTTTTTGTCCAGTGGGAACCGTTTGCATTTTTACGTGGGTATGCGTAGTAATACTTTACACTTATTCAGTGAAAGGATTTTCTTTCGCACTATACTCGTACATCGTATTACTTTTGGTGAAACTCGGTTTGAGGCGCCATGTCACGGATTGCGCGGCCCCTTCCCCCGGAGGTGCGAGTCCTCCCTCGGGGATGAGTGTGTTGTTCTTAGCATAAGTTAGTTTAAGTAGTGTGTAGGTCTAGGGACCGATGACCTCAGCAGTTTGGTCCCTTAGGAATTCACATACATCTGAACATTTTTGAAACTGTCCTCACTTTTCATATGGTATGAAACATTTGTTATATAAGTCCGTATTAAGTTTGAATCCAATTAAAAGCTTTCAATAATATGCCAATATGTTAAATTTCCCTCCGTGGCTGGAAACTGATTGTTCACGGTAATCGATGTTGTTTTAGTAGTTAAACCCGAAAACGAAGTATTTCTGTCGGTTCTCCGTGTAAGAAACGCGTCCTATCTCCACAGATACTGGTCATGAGTCGTTTTACTTTATGTATGCTCCTCATTCGAGATACTCGAAAATAGATTTGTATGTCCTTATTGCGACTCATATATTCGAAGACGTGGTCTTGAGCTGTCTTTCGGAGAGGAGTAGAATAAATTATTTGTCTCTTTGTATTGAAAAAATAGAGCAAACACACTCTGGTTTATATTTGAACATTTTCTGATTCTAAAGCGATCAAACAAGGCAGAAAGTGTAAACAACATTCCTTCATAATTTCTAAAATCTTTGCGAGAAGTGGAGTCGCACCCAAGCGATTACTGAAGTTAATGTTTAGGCTGTATGAAGCTGGGAACATACCATCACATTTTCGGAAAAATATCTTCCATACAGTCACAAAAGTAGCAAGGACAGATAAATATGAAAACTATCGCATAATAGGCTTAAAAGTTCATGCATCGATATTAGTGACAAGAATAATATACAGCCGTTTGGAAAAGAAAACTGAAGGTCTCTCGGATGAGGAGCAGTTTGCCTTCGAAAACATAAAGACACCAGAGAGCCACTCCTGACATTGACCTTGATATTAGAAGCAACACTTAAGAAAAATCAGGGCACTTCCGCAAGATTTGTCTACCCAGAAAAAGCGTTCGGCTACGTAAAATGGTGTAAGATGTTTGCAATTCGTAGAAAAGTAGTTCTAAGGTGTAGGGTGAGACGGACAATATGTGCAGAAAGCAAGTAGGAACTATAAGAATGGGAGAGAGAAGTTCTCGGGTTAAAAAGGACGTAAGGTACGGATGCATTCTTTCTCCTCTGCAGTTTAAACTCTACATTGAGAAGGCAATGTTCTAAGTAAAAGAAAGGTTCAGGAGTGGAATTATAATTCAGGGTGAAAGGATATTAACGATAAGATTCACTGATGAAATAGCTCCTCGGTGAACGTGAGAAAGGTTACAGGTTCTACTGTCTGGTATTGGATATTGAGTACAAAACAGAGATTCAGCGTAAACCGAAAAAAGAAAAAACTTGTGAGGAGCAGCAGAAAAGAAATCAGTGGCGAACTTACAATAAAATTGAAGTAGAAGTAATTTAGGAATTCTGCTACCTTAGATGCAAAATAAGGCATGACGGAGGAAGCAAGGAGGATACCAAGCAGAAAGAGCCTTCTAGTATCAAATATCGGCTTTAATCTGAGGAAGGAATTTCTGAAAATGAACGTTTGGCGCACAGTATTGCATGGGAGTAAATCATGGACTATGGGAAAATAAGGAAAGAAAAGAATCTAAGCGTTTGAGACATGTCAAGGGAAGATACTGAAAATTAAGTGAACTGATAAAGAAAAGAAATGGATTCTCGTCAGAATCGGTGAGTTATATATGTGAAAGAATAACCAGAAGACAACGTTGATCGTGCAGCACGTCCAGCACTCTCCTGTATGACTTAATGTTCTGTACCTTCCAGAAAAGGCATCTCTTCCGAAGAATAACTTGACCATAAAAATGCCGGCGAGAGTACTACTGGTCGTCAAAGCACCGATAATTATAATGCACAAAAACGATCGACAACAAACTGCGTAATCAAGTTAATTGCTTATATGTAGTTAGGCAATCTTGAAATTAATCAATTAATTAATTAATTTCCCTAAATATTAATTATTGAACGACAATATACGGTCGCCAGCTCGTGTTTGAGCAAAAGGTATGAATTTTGGTACGTTTGTTTGAAACTGATATTACGTAAAAATTACTGACATGTGTTTAGGCGACGACAGTGATTGCACACGTGGAGGCTCAAAAGAAAGCTCCACGCTAGTGACATGAATGAAATTTAGATGTCACTGCTGAACACTTCAGAACCAGTGACAACCAATTCTGATTAGCTACTCTCAATGTGTAACTCGGTATAGACTGAGCGACGTTATTCACAATAATGTTGACTGTCATCAGATTTTGCTAAGCTATATTTACTGTTCCGTAACAGATTTTGTAACAGTTAAGTTCAACATGATTTCACAAGATAGCAGGAATCAATTTAGGTTAATGCCGCAATTACAAGAGTCAACATAACACAATTTATTTTTAGAAGACATAAAATATAATCACTTCTATTAAATGGGCTCCGGAAAGGCTCAAAATCATGAAAAGTTCAATTTTTACTTTTTTGCGTTTTCTGAATCTGCAGACTATTACCTTTTAATAGATATATAATTTATTCAATTCCGAAGACTACAACTATTTTTAAATTTTTTTTGAAATGTGTTCTACATGGGCGTGACCCACTGTGGCGCTGTTAAACTGCTGCCAAATGGTGTTATTATTAACGTCCGTGTTTATCAGGTACATTTTAGTGATGTGAGATAAAGTATGTGTTGTGGCTAACCTGTGATGGTTCAATATATATCGCTGGTGTGATTGTCGATTGTTTCATGTTTATTTCCTCTGTCGTTATCTCGAAAATATTCGTAATTAATTCTGTTTCTTGAGTCTCTGTTTTGTTGAAGTATAATAATGAGTAAAAGTAAAGTTATTAGAAATCCTCTGAAGGCTTTTAAGAAAAGGAGAAATGTTGGAAAGCCAAAGGTATGTGTTATTACTGTAAACAATAAAGACGATAACCAAGTGAGTGAACCTAACCTCTCAAGTACACCTGCCCATAGCAGTCAAAGTGGGAAAGAAAATACTTCACAGAAGAAGCTTGGTTCAATGAGTGAAAACTATGAATGTTTTATGGGCGAATCGGATGTGAATGAAATATTTGATACGTCGGTTCTCAAAGGAATTTTTTCAGACTGTGTAAGATGTGAAACTTCCTGGAAGATTAAAACTGTGTGCCCGACCGAGACTCGAACTCGGGACCTTTGCCTTTCGCGGGCAAGTGCTCTACCATCTGAGCTACCGAAGCACAACTCACGCCCGGTACTCACAGCTTTACTTCTGCCAGTATCCGTCTCCTACCTTCCAAACTTTACAGAAGCTCTCCTGCGAACCTTGCAGAACTAGCACTCCTGAAAGAAAGGATACTGCGGAGACATGGCTTAGCCACAGCCTGGGGGATGTTTCCAGAATGAGATTTTCACTCTGCAGCGGAGTGTGCGCTGATATGAAACTTCCTGGCAGATTAAAACTGTGTGCCCGACCGAGACTCGAACTCGGGTCCAGGAAGTTTCATATCAGCGCACACTCCGCTGCAGAGTGAAAATCTCATTCTGTGTAAGATGTATTCATTGTAGTGAAGTTGGTCTGGAACTCTCCATAATAAAGCACGTAGGACTTGCTAGTGAAATACAACTGAAATGTGATAAGTGTTCATACATGACCACCTTTTGGAACAGTGTTGCAGTAACTGCAACTGAAGAAAATGGTAGCAAAATCTACGAACACAACATTAGATTTGTTTATTCCTTGCGTTCAGTTGGTAAGGGTGCTACTGCAGGTGCAATTTTCTGTGGCATCATGAATCTTCCAAATCCCCCAACCAAGTTTACGACCTATAATAAATTAATAGGGTCTAAAGTAGAAGATGTCTGTATAGAATCTATGAAGAACGCTGTGGAAGAGGCAGTAATGGAAAATAATGGTAACAGAGATTTGACTGCAGCGTTCGATGGTACCTGGCATAAACGGGGACACACATCTCTTCATGGTGTAGTATCTGCCACCAGTATGTATACAGGGAAAGTTTTAGATGTAGCAGTAATATCAAAGTATTGTAGATGTCCACAAAAATATAAAGGTACACATGAAAATAATTGCAAAGCTAACTATAGTGGCAGTAGTGGAGGAATGGAAGTGGCTGGTGTTGCCAGTATATTCCAGGGTTCTGAGGCGTGTGATAAAGTGCGATATGTTAATTACCTTGGTGACGGTGATTCTAAAAGTTTCAAACGTGTTCAAGGACTGAAGCCCTATGGTGATGATGTTGTAGTGCAGAATTTTGAGTGTATTGGACACGTACAGAAGCGAATGGGAACAAGACTTCGGCGACTGAAAGCTTCGTACAAAAAACAAAAACTCAGTGATGGTAAAGGGTTAGATGGGAAGGGAAGGTTAACTGACAGTGTAATTGACAAAATACAGAACTATTATGGAATGGCTATTAGGCAAAATACACAAAGTGCCGACGAAATGAAGAAGGCTGTTTGGGCTCTTTTTTTTCATACTTCTTCAACCGATGAAAATCCCCAACATAGCTTGTGTCCCAAAGAAGAAGACAGTTGGTGTAAATATAACAAAGGATTGCTAACTGGTGAAGTGTACACTCATAAGCATAGTCTGCCTCATGCAATAATGGAGGTGATAAAACCTATTTTCAGAGACTTAGCAGCACCTGAACTGTTGAAAAAGTGTATTCACGGAAAAACTCAAAACCCCAATGAAAGTGTAAATAGTGTTATATGGTCGAGAATCCCCAAGACTGTATTTGTTGGAATAGAAACACTTCACTTTGGTGTGTATGATGCTGTTGCGACTCTCAATGATGGCAACATTGAGAGGTGCAAGGTATTTAGAAATATGGGAATGAAGATAGGTTCTAACATGGTACGAGCGATGCTTGCTTTAGACAAGGAGCGCCTTCGGGTTGCAGACAGGGCTGTAAAGAGTCTAGAAATACAAGCAAGAGTAAACAGGAGGAGGAACAAGAGGAAGCTGGAGGAGGAGTTTGCAGAGGATGAAGATAATCCATCCTATGGACCTGGAGTGCACTAAAAAGTTAATCCAATCTTTGTCGCTCGATTCCCAAAACTTTTATTTTCTCATACTAATTACATGTTTTCTAAGGATCTTCCAAACATATTTGTTTCAAACTTTCTGTAAATGTTACACAGTACCTTCTGCATAATTTAACACAGCCTTTTTCCAAAAGACTGTATATTTTTGAATGTATAAATAAAAAATTGCAAAAAAATGTTGTGAATTTTCATTACAATTGAAAAAAAATCATCTTTAATAACTGAACTAAAATTTTGTAAATTCCCTGTGTTAAGTTGTAGCCCATATTCCAATAAATAATCTGTAAAAAGTTCAACTTCCTACCTCAAATACTTTGTAAGGAAAGATGTAATTTATAAGCGTTATTTTAACATTGCAAGTATAGGGCGTTCCGGAGCCCCTTAATCATAATGCCCTGCCCTGCATCAGCGAGACATCCGCGTTTTTGCACTCTCCTAAAGATAAGTTATTTAGATTGTAATAAAAATTACTTTAGTACAAATTACTCATTAAGTACATGTATCAGTCCTTTTTTTAAGCCTTCTATTAAAGGTACCACTTTCTTTTATGTATTAGTCCAGAAAAGACGAAAAATTGTAAGGTTGAGTTGTAGTGGGACATTTGTTTACGTTTTGGCACAGAATCACGCTTAATTGTACTGTTTTGCTTTCCACAATTCAATTTCAGCATGTCCATTCACTGTTAAGTTCATATTTCCGGAAAATAGCGTAAATATTAATTTGTTTGATTTAAAATCTTTCGCACTAGTCTGTTGTTTACGTGCAGTTTGCGCCCAATAAAGATACATGCAATTGTGATTAAGCCGGCCGGTGTGGCCGAGCAGTTCTAGGCGCTACAGTCTGGAACCGCTCGACCGCTACGGTCGCAGGTTCGAATCCTGCCTCGGGCATGGATGTGTGTGATATCCTTAGGTTAGTTAGGTTTAAGTAGTTCTAAGTTCTAGGGGACTGATGACCTCAGATGTTAAGTTCCGTAGTGCTCAGAGCCATATGAACCGTATTGTGATTAAGATAATTTAATGGATACTGCAGTTGAGTGAGTGCTAAGTTCTTATTGTAAGTGGAAATGAATAACTTTGTACGTTATATCATACACCTGTTGCCCTAATTCGTGCCGCGCACGAGTAATGAAAATTCGTGTGGTGCAAAGTGCGTTAAGGGATTTAATCCTATTTCCAAGCATGTACTCTGTCTTGCAATACGTGGTTAGTGTGGATGTTGCCGCAGGATAGTCAAAGAAGGAGTGGTATGTGTAGACTTTGGGTTGGAATTTCATTGGGGTGACTGTTGTAGGGAACTGAACCTGGAACTCAGCGACGGTCTTCCCTGAAACTGTAGGCTTTTTAAACAAGACAAGGGAATCACTGAGTAGGAGAAAAGACTTGTGCCCTTCCGGCTGAATTAGATCTGTCGAAATTTGAACTAGACAGATTGAAGGGGGAAAAAGATATTGAGAACCGCGTGAAGGTAACAAGTAATCTACGTTTGAGCTACCAGTAACGAATAAATTTGACTTGCTACCTGAAGTAGGGGGGAGGAGCCTCATTCAGCTGCAAGTCACGGTAGGGTGCCGCAGACTTCTAGCAAAGAAACTCAATGTAGGTCGGTAGTGAAAGAGTGTAGGAAGAAAAGAGTCTTGCTGCCAGATAGTAGTCACAGGAGGAGTGTAGGCGGGATAGTACAGGACACATTAGGGACAGGGTACCAGATCACACCTACTGTGAAGCCAAGTGCTAACTTCAGCCAGGTGGCAGAGGACATAGGGAATTTGTGCAAAGGTTTTGGCACCGAGGATCACATTATTATAGCTGATGGAACAGGGATCAGCCTGACTAAGAACAGTAATTACAACATGAGGGATGACCTGGATGAAATAGGAGTAGCAACTACGCACGCTAATGTGAGTTTTGTGGAGGTGATTACTGGTGTCAGACGGACACTTTCTTTTAGGTTAGAATCAGGATTCAGGCACCCTGGTTTGAAAGAAGTGAAAATAACAGAAGAATCCCACAGAACGCTTAATGATCCACAGAAAAGTAAGGTTAGCTTATTTCATCAAAATGTTGGAGGGTTGGGTAATAAGGTAGAAGAGCATCTTGTCTGTCTGGAAAACAGAGCTCTGAAAGGATAGACATCCTGTTCCTGTCTGTGCACCATGTAATCACAGGATTGGATACACTGTTGCAGCTTACACATGCGAAAATAACATAGGAAAAGAAGGAGTTGTTACTTACATTAAGACAGAGCACAAGTTCAAAAAAAATTGAGGCAAGTAGATATTCTAGGGATCAGTACATAGAAGCGTGTACTTGTGAATTAATTTTGAAAAATGGTTCACTTTCAACTGTAACTGTATATAGATTCCCACTAGGAAATTTTGAACTGTTTATGAGGAATGTGGATTCCTTAGTGTGGTGTCTGTCAGACAGCTGCAAGCAGTTAATAGTCTTTGGTGACTCCAATTTAAATTTTCTACATGATTCTGATAGGAAACAATTTTCCATGTGGCCTCGCTATCATTACGGTTCTTCATTAACTATCATCTGCTCTCGGAACATGACAGACTGACTACTTAACTGCAGCAGAGCAGATTGATTATCCGCGATAACCCCACTTATTTTCAGTTTAGTGATGAGATCGACAAGTATCTGCTAAGGCTCAACGGCAGTCATAGATGTCATTGAAGCCAATACGGCAGCGGCACACGCCGTATGAAAGTTGAGAGTGGAGTGACATCAGGTGATCACAATGTCATATACTGTATCAGAAAATTTAAGACACTGCGGAAAACGTGCGCATAAGACTCAAATATAACTCCAAGTAGGCTAACTGGGGAAAAAACCTGAGAAGGGTGTTTAATTTTCTAGGAGTTCTTTGCTGGGTGATTATATTTAACATAAAGCACATGAAGTGACAGTAATCATACGTATAGCAATGGAAGCGTCGATACCTATCACGGAAGATGTACGTTGTATCTGGACCGGAGTGCTGCGGAAATTAAGATGTGGAACAAGAAGAACCAAGAAGCTATACCAGTAGAGCATGACCAAGGAAGAAGTAATCTGAAAGGTCCATAGGAGAACGTTTTAAGGAAGAGCTATAGAAAACAAAAATGGAACGACAGAGACATCGTGGAGACTAACTTAGACATCTATTTATTTATACGAACAATCTTGTCTACGCTAAAAAAAAATAAAAAATAAAATAAGGCGATAACAGAATGTTGCGAACAGTCAGCTGGCCTTGTAATGGAAACACTGCTTTTTGACGATGAAGACAAGACAGAAAAATCATAGAGGTTACGAAAAATGTAATGAGAAGGCTATACAAACAATAAGGTTGTGTACCCATTTGCACAAGAAGAAATTAGAGAATAATTTTAGGACTGAAAAGGAAAACATCTCGAGGACCGGATGCGATCCCTACCTTAGTAGTAAAAGCTAAAAGCCTTATGTGATCAATTCATATCTACCAGCGTGAACTGTAAAATGATGTCTCTTGTAAGGAAGGTCCCTTACACCGTGGAAGAACGCTGATTTGATGAACATGGTGATTATTAGTTTAAAGGGCAAATCAATGATCCGATGATACCCAAATCCAACAGACCAGTTTGCCTTCTGATCCTTCTCGGAAAGATATTTGATAAACTATTATGCAAAAGAAAAGATCATAGACTGCTACAGGGGATGTGCCTTCCCCAGTACAGTTTTATAAGAAGCAAGTCAACCGAAGACATACTTCATTAGGCGATCTCGCTAGCAACAGAGACATTCATTCTACATACACACCAGCGATGTTGACAGATATTACTGGCACTTTCAATAACCAATGGTGGTCGTCTTTCTTTGGTCGCTTAGGGCGTTGGTGTATCCAGAGGCGCTATACAGCAGCCTGAGAAACTATTGCCACGAGAGATCAACATCGTCAGCATGTCCAGGGTAGGAAATGACGAAGACCAAGCCAAAAGTCTGTCAACAGGGATCAGTGTGGGTTCCAGACTTTTCAGATATACGGGGGCGAGCTGAAAAGCAATGCCTCCGAACTTTTTATGTGAAAACTTTTAAAGTTTTTTAAATAAAAAGCGTTGTTAACATTCTACATATTTATTCTTCATGTCTACATATTTTATTTCTCAACATAGTCGCCCTGACGACGTACACATTTCCCCACCGAGAGACCAGTTTGTTGATACCCTTACTGTAGAATGATTGACTTTGTTGACTGAGCCACAACTTCATCTCTGATTGCACCGCGTCACCATTATCAAAGTGAAGTCTTCGAAAGTATTATTTAAGTTTTGAAAACAGATGAAAATCGGATGGGGGTAAGTCTGGACTGTATGGAGTATGATAGACGTCGGTGAACCTAAGGCGTTGAAATTTTTGCCACTCCGTCAGGCTGACTGGTACAGCAACCATATAAAGATTATTTTCAAGAAAAACAGTCTTGCTTCCAATAATTATTATTTTTAAGACATCATCAGATTTTCTACAAACAGAGAAGAAAGGGAAAACATAGGAAACCAAGAGAATGGTTCTATCATGCGCAGCTCGAAATAAAAGTCTCCAACGAGCGTCTAGGACCCATTAGAAAGGAAACTTACGTTTGATGTTATGTTGTAAAATAGCGTACGTCAAGATCGCACTAAATGTTGGAGTGTTGCAGATGTCGCAGCACTTGTGTGCGGTCTGGCATTGTGATGCTGAAGAAGAGGGCTCTCCGTGGGCGGAGATACTCTTCTGCTGTTAGAAATCCGATTACAGCATGCTGTTTCTCACGTATCGACATAGTTACGTCACACAATATCGTGTTACACGCCATAATTCGGAGCTGTCTAACAGAAAAGGGTTGCAACTTGTCCAGCGAAACGTAAAAGTCGACCGATTAATATATGTGACATGTAATACCTGAACATTTAACAGATATTGAGAACTGAATAAAAAATTCAGGGGCATTACTTTTCAGCAGACTCCCGTAGAATTTGAGTGCGTACTATTGAACTTACGCGACAGCGGTAACGTAAGCGGACTGTTAGTAGTTGCAGTTAACATGTTGTTCGTCGTAAGCGCACTGTTAATACTTGCAGTTAACATATTGTTCGTCGTAAGCGGTGACTCTAGAAGAACTGTAGAAGACAAATTTAATGTAGTGCTGCGTGAGAAGGATGATGTCATGGTGTCGAAGTGTCAAGGAGCACAAAACTACGTACCTCCTGCTGAAAGTGAACCTCGCAAGAAGTATTAAAATAACATTAAACGATGTAACGATTAGAAGAAGCGTAGAAAGGAGATATCTAGGGGTATTCCTTGATTAATGTCTTAATTTTGTACATCAGATAGCTGAGGTAGGCAGAAAAGTCACAAAAGTGATGCAGAAAATTGTAACTAACGAAAATAGGCAATTTTGACTTCACTTGAAAACAGTATATTACCAATCTATATTAGAGAGCTGTTGTTGGGCATGAGCGAGCGCTTTGGGTTCATAGACTCCAGCTTATGAAGCCAGCTTCATTAGTGAGAAGCGTTTAACGAGGAGTGCTACTAATATTAACGGGCGCCTACTGTACGCCACAAGCGATACACTGTTTGTAATTCTAGGAATAAGCCCATTGCACTTGACGGTCAGTAAAAGGGGAGCCCTTTATCGGGTAAAGAGAGGCAATCAAATGCAAGTGCGGAGGACACTTGGAACTGAGGCCGACACAAAAAAGTAATATACGAGTAAGATAGCACATTACATTTCTGGCAAAATGAAAGTGGAACACACGAATTTCCCTGTAACATGAGGGAGCGACTATAAAAATAAGGTTTCTTCTCCTGTCGAACGGACTGATACATTGAATGGCCGGTCAGGTCCCGTAAGCTACGCATCTGTACAAAATCAAAGTGCAGATGAATGACAGTTGCGCCTGCGGCAGTTTGGGCCCTTCAAAGCACATGTTGTGGGAGTGTGCACTCTACGAAGACGCAGACAGTAATGGTCGTGAGCATTAAGAATGATGGAGTCCATAGCAGCGCTTGAAGAACGAGTTAAACTGGCACATCTTGGACGATACTGCAGCTGCAGTATGCAGGAAGTTCAAGAACGACTTCACGAGGCTTTCAGCTACACGTCAGCATGCTTCCGTCGCAGTGAGACACTATACTTTGTACGAAAGGCAACTGAGACCGTGATCATTCTATGAACAGCTTTCAAGACTTTCTATCGCGTTGATACAAGTGATGTTCAAATGTTCAAATGTGTGTGAAATCTTATGGGACTTAACTGCTAAGGTCATCAGTCCCTAAGCTTACACACTACTTAACCTAAATTATCCTAAGGACAAACACACACACCCATGCCCGAGGGAGGACTCGAACCTCCGCCGGGACCAGGAGCTCAGTCCAGGACTCCAGCGCCTAAGACCGCTCGGCTAATTCCGTGCGGCTCTGGCTCAAATATTTCATTAAACTCGGAAGTGTGGATTCTATGACGTTACGGTGGTGCGGAGTCGCTTGTTACAATGAAAACGCTGCTGACGTGCTGTCCTTTGTCCTAGGAATCCAGCAGACAATGGCTGTTGACCGGGATAGTATGAGAGCGGATCCAGTAGGCCTACCATCCACAGTTTATCTGCATTCTAATAAATGAACATCAGCATAATTTAATCTGTAGTACGAACAGTAGTATTAGTAGTAAGGTTAACGGGTTTATAGTAGTTTTGCAGTGGCAGAAACTAGTTGTATTAGCATTTTCGTAGTATTAGCGTTTTTATTTTTTATTGTAATGTTTATAAGTACCAGGAGTAAATAATTAACTTATCATTTTTATGACTCCCACAAAAGTGTGAGTTGTATGGCCGATGTTTCTTCGGAGATAGTAGGCTGTAAATGATAAGGAAAGTATGTGGCGCAAGTCCGTGACCCGGCTACTTGGCTGACAAGAGTTTTTAGCTTACTTCTTGTTCCTAGCAGATACGTTCCCAGGTATCCAGCCACACCATTTTCTTGTGCATTATTTCGACTACAGACCTATTCCTCTTCGTCAGTTATTGCGTTCGATGACCACTGCCTGTAGTAGAACCAGAAAATGTTGTCCAAAGTGGTGATAGAACCTTTAAAAGTTATGTTACCCAAATACCATGACGCAGTCCTGCAAAATGGGACTGTATCATTCGTTTCATTAGATCGAATACATATTTTATTTTTGATTCCTTTCTTTGTTGCTCTATTCCTTTTGAGTTTAATTTTCTCTTGTATGTATCCACAACCTAGTGTAATATAAATTTTTAGTGCTGGGAAATTCTTTTTAAACGTATCTGTCAGAAGTGAAACGTCGACGATAAACTCTTCAGAGAAGAAGAAAGTAGAAACTTTCGAAATGTGTTGCTACAGAAGAAGACTGAAAATCAGACCGTTAGATCGGATAACTAATGAAGCAGTAGTGAATCGAATATTGGGAAATAGAAATTTATGGCTCAAATGGCTCTGAGCACTATGGGACTTAACATCTGAGGTAATCAGTCCCCCTAACTAACCTAAGGACATCACACACATCCATGTCCGAGGCAGGATTCGAACCTGCGACCGTAGCGGTCACGCGGTTCCAGGCTGAAGCGCCTAGAACCGCACGGCCACACTGGCCGGCTAGAAATTTATGGCACAACTTGACTAAAAGAAGGAATTGATTGATAGAACACGTCCTGACGCATCAAGGAATTGTCAGTTTAGTAGTAGAGAGAAATGTGGGGGTAAAAAGTGTACTGGGAGACTACAGTAACAAGGTTAAAATGGGTAGAGCCTGTTACAGTTACGCATAGGTGAAGAGGATAGACTGGCGAACAGAACTGCATCAAACCAATCTTCGTACTGTACACCACAAGAACAACGACGACGACGACAGCAAAACAGCTACTCTGACGGAGAAAAAAATCGCAACACCAAGAAGGAGTTGCGCGATATAAACCCGAAAGTTGGCGGGCGTGTTTCGACATCTGAAGAATGATTTCTTTTCAAATGTCGCAACAGTGGCACTAGTAGCGTCACTGTGGAATGCAAATCACGCCGTCACGGTCATGAGCGTTCGTTATCTTTGAGATATGACGGGGTGAGTTGATGTTAGGAAAGAGTGCCTTTTGGCGAAAAAGTCGCAGTTATCATTACCTCACAGAGTGTGAAAGAGGTCGTATAATAGGACTACGAGAAGCTGGATGTTGCTTCTGCGATATTGCAAAAGACTTTGCAGGAATATAGCCACTGTACATGATTTCTGGCAGCGGTGGTCACGAGAATGTACGTTAGCAAGATGACTGGGCTGTGGATAACCGTGTCGCATTACCAAGAAGGAAGTGTGGTAGGTCCGCTGTTGTTTTCTATCTACATAAATGATCTTTTGGATAGGGTAGATAGCAATGTGCGGCTGTTTGCTGATGATGCTGTGGTGTACGGGAAGGTGTCGTCGTTGAGTGACTGTAGGAGGATACAAGATGACTTGGACAGGATTTGTGATTTGTGTAAAGAATGGCAGCTAATTCTATGTATAGATAAATGTAAATTAATGCAGATGAATAGGAAAAAGAATCCCGTAATGTTTGAATACTCCATTAGTAGTGTAGCGCTTGACACAGTCACGTCGATTAAATATTTGGGCGTAACATTGCAGAGCGATATGAAGTGGGACAAGCATGTAATGGCAGTTGTTGGGAAGGCGGATGGTCGTCTTCGGTTCATTGGTAGAATTTTGGGAAGATGTGGTTCATCTGTAAAGGAGACCGCTTATAAAACACTAACACGACCTATTCTTGAGTACTGCTCGAGCGTTTGGGATCCCTATCAGGTCGGATTGAGGGAGGACATAGAAGCAATTCAGAGGCGGGCTGCTAGATTTGTTACTGGTAGGTTTCATCATCACTCGAGTGTTACGGAAATGCTTCAGGAACTCGGGTGGGAGTCTCTAGAGGAAAGGAGACGATCTTTTCGTGAATAGCTACTGAGGAAATTTAGAGAACCAGCATCTGAGACTGACTGCAGTACAATTTTACTGCCGCCAACTTACGAGGGCAGTTCAATAAGTAATGCAACACATTTTTTTTCTCGGCCAATTTTGGTTGAAAAAACCGGAAATTTCTTGTGGAATATTTTCAAACATTCCCGCTTCGTCTCGTATAGTTCCATTGACTTCCGACAGGTGGCAGCGCTGTACGGAGCTGTTAAAATGGCGTCTGTAACGGATGTGCGTTCCAAACAACGGGCAGTGATCGAGTTTCTTTTGGCGGAAAACCAGGGCATCTCAGATATTCATAGGCGCTTGCAGAAAGTCTACGGTGATCTGGCAGTGGACAAAAGCACGGTGAGTCGTTGGGCAAAGTGTGTGTCATCATCGCCGCAAGGTCAAGCAAGACTGTCTGATCTCCCGCGTGCGGGCCGGCCGTGCACAGCTGTGACTCCTGCAATGGCGGAGCGTGCGAACACACTCGTTCGAGATGAACGACGGATCACTATCAAACAACTCAGTGCTCAACTTGACATCTCTGTTGGTAGTGCTGTCACAATTGTTCACCAGTTGGGATATTCAAAGGTTTGTTCCCCTCTGGGTCCCTCGTTGTCTAACCGAACACCATGAAGAGCAAAGGAGAACCATCTGTGCGGAATTGCTTGCTCGTCATGTGGCTGAGGGTGACAATTTCTTGTCAAAGATTGTTACAGGCGATGAAACATGGGTTCATCACTTCGAACCTGAAACAAAACGGCAATCAATGGAGTGGCGCCACACCCACTCCCCTACCAAGAAAAAGTTTAAAGCCATACCCTCAGCCGGTAAAGTCATGGTTACAGTCTTCTGGGACGCTGAAGGGGTTATTCTGTTCGATGTCCTTCCCCATGGTCAAACGATCAACTCTGAAGTGTATTGTGCTACTCTTCAGAAATTGAAGAAACGACTTCAGCGTGTTTGTAGGTACAAAAATGTGAACGAACTTGTCGTTCTTCATGACAACGCAAGACCCCACACAAGTCTTCGCACCCGAGAGGATCTCACAAAACTTCAGTGGACTGTTCTTCCTCATGCACCCTACAGCCCCGATCTCGCACCGTCGGATTTCCATATGTTTGGCCCAATGAAGGACGCAATCCGTGGGAGGCACTACGCGGATGATGAAGAAGTTATTGATGCAGTACGACGTTGGCTCCGACATCGACCAGTGGAATGTACCGTGCAGGCATACAGGCCCTCATTTCAAAGTGGCGTAAGGCCGTAGAATTGAATGGAGATTACGTTGAAAAATAGTGTTGTGTAGCTAAAAGATTGGGGAATAACCTGGTGTATTTCCATGCTGAATAAAACAACCCCTGTTTCAGAAAAAAAATGTGTTGCATTACTTATTGAACTGCCCTCGTACATTTCGCGGAAAGACCACAAAGATAAGAAAGATTAGGGCTCGTACAGAGGCATATAGGCAGTCATTTTTCCCTCGTTCTGTTTTCGAGTGGAACAGGGAGAGAATATGCTAGTTGTGGTACGAGGTACCCTTCTCCACGCACCGTATGGTGGAATGCGGAGTATGTATGTAGATGTAGATGTAGACCATCGTGTTCGGCGTATGACTCTGGCGCATCGTACTGCATCTTCAGGAGCAATCCCAACAATAGTCGGCACCACAGTGACACAACGAACTGTTGCAAATCGATTAGTTCGAGGACAGCTCCGAGCCAGGTGCCCTGTAACGTGCATTCCACTGACCCCAAACGACCGCCATTTGCGACTTTAGTGGTGTCAAGTGAGAGCTGATTGGAGGGCAGGGTGTAGGTCTGTTGTGTTTTCTGACGAAAGCTGGTTCTGCCTCGGTGACAGTGATGGCCGTGTACTGTTTAGAAGGAGGCCACTCGATGCCTGTAACTAACATGCCTGCGTGCTAGACACACAGGACCTGTGCCTGGAGTTATGGTCTGAGGTGCAGTTTAATATGACAGCAGGAGCATTCTTGTGGTTATCCTACGCGCCCTGAATGAACATTTGTGCGTTAGTGTGGTGCTTAGACATGTTGTGCTGCCATTCATGGGGATGTTTTTCCATAGAATAACGCCTGCCCACATACCGCTGTTGGAACCAAACACGCTCAACTGAGTATCGACATGTTGGCTTGACCTGCTCGATCATCAGATCAGTCTCCAGTTGAGCACATGTGGGTCATCATCGGACGGCAACTGCAGCGTTATCCACTACCTGCATTATTCGTCCCCCTATTGACCGACCAAATGTAACAGGCACGGAACTCGATCCCACATACTGACATCCGACAGCTATAGAATACAATGCATGCACGTCTGCATGCTTGCAATCAACATTCTGACAATTACACCGGTTATTAATGTCGAGCATTTACACATTTGCAATGGCTTACCTCGCGCTTACATTAACATTTGATCTTGCAGTGCTAATCACTTCAATATGTTACCTAGACAAACGTATTCCCGAAATTTCGTTACCCTACATTAATTAATTAGGTGTTACAATTTTTCCCGTCAGTGTATAAGGTACGGTTTCATTAAAAGAGCTCTTAGGGAACTGGAAGATGCAGTTTATTGTCTCATGGTTGGTTATTCCTAGCCGAAGAACGAATTTTTAATGAGAGGAAGAATGGACCGAAGGAAAGGAAAGGAAAAGTTTCAAATGTGAACCCCGTTGAACACTCAGGAGAACATCGCAAATTTCTATTTTTCCATGGATACTAATGTTCAGTTGGATATTTCGTTGTACGCTCAGGGTGCTTGGCTGATACGTCTTACGTAACTGATCAGCCAGACACAGTATCCAGACTTGCTAATTTCGCCTCTGCTATATTTGTAGACGTAGTTTAATACTACAAGTCTTAGCAAATTCCTGGCAGATTAAAGATATGCACACACATATTCAAAGCACTTTCGCACCTTCTGCGGCCTGCCTCGATAGCTCAGTTGCTAAGATTATTGCACGTGATCAGCAGTGTTGTGGTTTCTACTCCCGATCCATAATATACTTTTAATCTGCCAGAAAGTTTCGTTCTGTACATACTAGCTGATTTAGGATCTAGAAGGGGAGGGGGATGTTCTTCATGTGAGAATGACTGGGAGATAGTGGACTTTTATCGAAGATTTTTATGGTATATATTTTAAAGATTGTACCCATATTTACTTTGGAACATGCTAGTGATGACGCTAATAACGCCACAGCTGAGCTCTTGAAATCCACGATCATTGTTCAAAATGAATACTTTCAGGCAAAGAAATACATTTCTTAAATACTTCTATCTACATCTATGCAGGGCGAAATGAGTTGGTGATTGAGGAAAGGCTATTAATTATAGCTGAGTATGATTTTAGGATGCCAACAGCAAGCCATAATGTTTGTTTTCCTCTGAGCAGCAGGTCATGTGTTTAAATGTGGACGCGTGGACGCAAAACGGTTAATCTATACTGGAAGACGTATTCCATGCAATGATGCAGTTACAACTGTGCAGAAAACATCAGGTCCTAAAGTTTGTGACATGTTTGTGGGAACACACTTCGACGAGGAGAGAAAACAACTAACACTCTGCTATGTGTACAATTTACGTACCACATACAAAAATATCAGCACTTACACCCGTTACAGCCTATATTTTGCAAACAACGGTGTATGGTGGACGGTTCTTTATGTACCACTGTAATTCTCCTGCTTTCGTGTTTCATTCGCGACTGCTGTGCGTGAAGAAAGACTGTCGGCAATACTCCATACGAGCTAGAATTTCTCTGATGATTCTGTCATGATTATTTCTCGAAGTACACACTATACGATTAAAAGTATCGGACACCTCTATGTTACATGGAATTGGCCATTAGTCACGAGAGATTCAGTATAAAAAGAGGCGGTGAATACAGGGGATTCGAAATAAATTGAACAAAAAGGAAGTATTCCTGTAACTACAGAAATAACTTTATTTCAGAAATACACATATCTACTGAATGGTTAACACCCACAGATAATCAGTGTGGCCTCCATTTATGATACGGTAGATGTCTATCCGGTACAGCATTTCCAGCCGAATGCGTTCCAACGTTAACGTGCAGTTAACCACGCTGACAACCAAGTGGCTTAACTGGTGTAAGTCCTGCGGAAATGGGTTACGTAAACCATGCCCTTCACACGTCACCAAAAGAAAAAAAAATGTTCGTGTAAGGTGAGGCGGCCTAGGGGGGCCACAACATAAACAGCACATGATTTCACGACCAGTACAGCGGTGCAGAAGATGTTCACTGAGGTGACTACGTTCGGGGCTATGTGCTACTGCAAAATGTCAACTGAGGCAACAACCAGTTAGGTAGCATTCCAAGATGTGTTATGCCTGTGACGACAAATTCTGCGAAGAAGAAAGAACCAAAGGATCTGTGGTCCGTTATGGCGCGTAAAACATTAAGTTTCAGAGAATCACGTTCATGTTTCAGAGAGTCACGCGGGTTTTGTTACTTCTATTCTCAAATTATGCTTGTTCACTTTTCCGCTTACGTGAAATGGGGATTCGTCAGAAAACACATATTTCTGTTCAAAACCACCCGCCTCTATCCGTGCTTGAAACTGAATGGATAATTGTCTCCGTTTTGGTTTATCGGCTGATTTTAGCGCCTGTATCATTTGAATTCTTTAAGTGTCGAATTGCGCACGCCACGCCGTCGACTGCGACACATTCACTTCTCTGCTGGCACGGCGCGTGGATTTTCTGAGACTCTTTCGTAGATAGTACGAATATTTTCCACCATTTCATTTTCGATGGATACCGTCCTGTAGTTTTCTTCCTGCATATGCATCCTGTCTTCTCGAACTGCTTTTCCCATCTAGCAATGTTGCGATGGCGTGGTGCCGACGTTTTCATCGTATTCTATGACACAATACGCCTTTTCTTCCTCGGATGCCACCATTTTGAAAACGGCGACGACTTTCCATTGTTTCATTGTTGCCAATCTAAACTATGGGAGTTACCCATTTAGTCTATTTGCGTATTTCTGAAATATAGCCATTACTGTAGTCACAGGAATGCTTTCTTTTTGCCCCTTCATTTTGTATACCTTGTACTGTATTGCCAGTAGAGAAGTAGTAAGAGCAGAATAGATCGGTCAGGGGAGTTTAATGACTTCGACGGTGGACTTATCGTTGGGTGTCACATGAGTAACAAATCCATCAGGGACATTTAAACTATTTTAAAATTGGCCAAGTCGACTGCTGGTAATATTAATATGAGGTGGAAACGCGAAGGAACAACCAGAACTAAACCATGACCAGGCAGACATCGTATACTGACGGACAGGGACGATAGAGCATTGCGAGAGGTGGTTGTAAAAAATCGCGTGAAATCAACGGAAGGAATCATTCGTGAGCTCAAGAGTTCTACCAGCAGTCCAGCTAGCACATTGGCTGTGCTTATTATTATTATTATTATTATGTAGTATTCTGCCTAGTGGCAGGTCCATGTCTTCGTACGGAGAATTTCTGATTCCACTGTTCCCTGTCTTCAGCTTCTTTCTTCAGTCTGTTGTATCTCCTTCCATCTTTCATGTCGTCCAGATGTTGAATTCTTCTTCTTCCTCTGAGTTTCCCTTCGATGACATCATGCAGGAGTCCCTCGTGTCTAAGTACATGTCCAATCCAGTCGGCCTTCCTCTGAAGAATTGTACGCAGAATACTTCTCTCCTACTCTTCGAAGTACATCGTCATTTTTTATGCGATCTATCCACTTGATCTTTTCCATTCTCCTCCAGCACCACATTTCAAAGCTCTCTAAATATTTTTTCTCCTTCTTTCTCATGGTCCATGTCTCTGCTCCGTACAGTGCAATGCTCCAAATGTAGCACTTTATCAGTTTTTTCCTCAATGTCAAACTCAACTTGCTGGTCAGCAGAGTCCTCTTCTTGTTGAAAGCAGCTTTGGCCATGGCGATTCTTGCTCGGATTTCGCTGGCTGTGCTTAGGGAGTTAAAAAGGATGGAGTACAGTGATCGAGCACATCCATATAAGCCAGTCATTTCCGTAGCCAGTGCTAAGCGACACTTGAAAAGGAGCGAGGCCAGTGGGCGGTCGATGACTGACAACGAGTGATTTGGTTTGAGGAATCACGCTGTGCGCTGTGGCAGTCGGATGAAAGAATTTGGGTTTGGCGAATACATGGAGAACACTACCCGCCATCTTGTGTAGTACTAACAGTGAAGGAGACGGTGTGATGGTAGAGGGGTGTTTATCATATTTAGGGTGTGGTCCCTTTAGGGCGCCTACGAAAACGATAAATACGAAAGGATATGAACAAATTTTACAGCCTTATGTTCTGCGTAGAGTAGAGAAACAGTTCGGAAACGATGATAGTCTGTATTAGCGCGAGAATGCACCCTATCATAAAGCATCACCTATGAGACAATGGTCCGTGGACAACAACATTCCTGAAATGGACTGACCTGTCCAGAGTCCCGACCTGAAACTAATGGAACACCTTTTGGATGAGTGAGAATGTTGTCCTCGCTCCAGACCTCTCATCCAGCAGAAAGTATTTGCCTCAAAAAAATGGTTCAAATGGCTCTGAGCACTATGGGACTTAACTTCTGAGGACATCAGTCCCCTAGAACTTAGAACTAGTTAAACCAAACTAACCTAAGGACATCACACACATCCATGCCCGAGGCAGGATTGGAACCTGCGACCGTAGCGGTCGCGTGGTTCCAGACTGTAGCGCCTAGAACCGCTCGGCCGCTCAGGCCGGCCGTATTTGCCTCAATAGCCACTCAGACGCCTCGTTGATGCTGTCCTCAGCAGAGTTCAAGCCTTCATAGAGGTTGCAAATGCTACCTGAGATGAGGAGTTTGGCACAGGAGAGGAACTCGTGGCTGGCCGTATCAAACCAGTCAGTAGACTGATGACATTTTTGTTTAATTTCACGTCCAGAATACGTTTGCCCTCATCCAGTTAGGCTCTTCAACAAATCTGAGGAGCTGCTTGCTCAAAGAAAGTCAGACGTAAAGAAATGCAACAGTCTTTTCCGATGCATGTAAACAGCTAGCACTAATCTGTGATGAATGATACTGGCAATATGTGTGCGCGGGAAAAACTCCATACTGTATTTTGTATACTGGGCGGAATAATTACATGCGTTCTGCAGGAGAGCGTCTTGGTTTCGTGTTAACACCCGCTGTCACCTGTTACTGTGGTGAAGTAGTTTGTCGTGTTCATTACGTATTCTTCCGTGAAGGTAATTAGACACAGGTGACACAAACTGGCTTCTCTGCATTTCATTTTGATTTTATCTCTTTCTGCGTGTATAACGCGGAACATTCTGCCTGTAAAACGCGGGAGAACGTTGAGCAATCCATAGCGCTATTGATATTAGTTTGTGATGTAATTTCAATGATCTGCGGACTTTCAGGCTATTGCTTGTGCAATTTCGACAAATGACTTGTTTTGAATGGAATTTCTTTAACTCATACCTTAGACCTGAATAATATTTCAGCAAAATTTCTATTTAACACAACATATACTTGTGAAAACTTCGTAACTTTGCTCATTTTCTGATTTGTTTCATACCACACTCACTAAACACTTGTGTGGATGTCTGTAGGCGAATCCAAGATACATATCCAACTCTCTGTTTCGTGGCACACGCCAAATAACTGTCTTGCATGTATTGGAAGGAAGGAGTACACATATTTCACAATAACATAATAGTCTACATAGGCGTCATTAAAGTGATCTGTCGGTGCTGATAAATAATTTAAGTAAGCCGTACTGCATAATTTTGATTACATCATAGTGATTATGCTATTGTAGGCGATAAACTCCGTCAAACTATCTCAATATAGGCGGTTACGTGGACATAAAATGTTATATTTAATTTCATACGTGAAGAGTAAGTTGCCGCTGTTCACACTAGGATGATTTTTTGCCATAAATGACTTTGTAATTTACGTTTTCGCAACCCATGGTGATATCCGAAGGGAAGTTGCATTTCTCACGTCCCTGGGATGGTAACTGAGTGACTCAGCGTTGTCGCTGCAGTTTAACCCTGACTATAAGACGGACTGCGTGGAAAATTCCTTCGGCCCTTTCACCCCCCTTAACCGGTATCTCTTTCCGTCTGGCAGCAACAGCATTCTATTTGTCATCAATATTTGTCCTACCACGCAGATGTCTACGATGAGTTCTTCTCTCGTCCCACTGTGTAGATAAAACTATTGAGTCTGCAGTTTATTTCCACTTCGTTTCCCTCGTTGAGAATTTCGATTCCTTAAGGGTGATTTTGTGGGAACGCTATGTAATTGCAAATTACGTTGCTATGGTAAACAGAAGTATTACGAAAGCTGATGCATAAGACTGAAATGTTTATTGGAGAAAAAGAAGAAGGAAACGAAGTTTGTTTTCGCAAAATCATTGTTATTACAGGCGGGTCACTATCACAGACTGGATTGAGGTGGGGAAGAAAATCATCTTCAGCTTTGTCGAAGATATGGAACCGAAAGAAAGTGGTCTGCGGAAGCGACGGTAAAATCTTAAGCATGGCTGGTGGTCGAGGATTAGAGCTTGGCTCGTTCCAAATACAAGTACAGAGTTTTAAGCGCTGTGCCACTTCGCTTTTTGCGTGGCGCGGAAAATAATTTACCTTTAAAATGAACAAAGGACATTCACCAGAAAGCGGTAACTAACAAAATAAATCTTGGGACCGGATAAATTTGTAAATAAAATTAAAACGAATATTTCAGCAGTACACTTTTTATTCTTTTTCTATGCACTAGGACTGCCTGTCGTCCGTCGAAGCAGCCTTCAGTCCCTTGTCTGCTGGATGTACATTATTTTCGGAATACAGGTATGGTCCATCCTGTCAAAATGTTCAAATGTGTGTGAAATCTTATGGGACTTAACTGCTAAGGTCATCAGTCCCTAAGCTTACACAGTAGTCAACCTAAATTATCCGAAGGACAAACACACACACCCATGCCCGAGGGAGGACTCGAACCTCCGCCGGGACCAGCCGCACAGTCCATGACTGCCGCGCCTCAGACAGCTCGGCTAATCCCGCGCGGCCCTGTCAAAATGATTTAGCCATTTTGATCTATAGTCCTGGATGCGATCGCGTTGTATTTGTAACTCTGCCCTCATATCTCTGTTTTTTTAATTTTTTACTATCTTTTCTTATGTAACATGCGTTCTTCTTAAAGACCTAGTTTCTACTGTTTGCAGGCTTCTTTGCATTTGTTTTGTTAGAATCCGTACCTCATTGGCATACAGAAAATTGTGAATGCCCATGATTTTATAGTATTTCATCACAGTCTCTCTTCTCACATTACTTTTTTTTGCTCTTCTGCATAATGTGCAGTTAATTTAATAAAATCTTCCTATTTTATTCCCGATGTCCATTAAATGATGTAACCCATTCTGCTGATTTATTAACAATATTGCAGAACATGTAATAGGTTCTAATCCTTTCAATGGTGTGGCTTTATTCTTGCTAGTCGAGATAATAATATTACGCACATTAGATGCAATTGGTGTAATTTATCAGTAGCTTTTGTAGGAATTTCCCACAGTCAGCAAATGAAGTAGACACTACATATTCATCATGATATAAGTTGTGTGCATAATTGCTAATTTATTCGATCAGTTTCCATAACACGAAATCTATATATAAATTAAAATTTATAGGATTATACTGCACCCTAGTTCTACAGCTAAATCCATTGTCACCTGTAAATCTTTCTATCCAGCAATGTGTTTTCCTGTGTTTCTGTAGATTCTTTTAATTGCCTTTGTCAGTTGTGCCAATAGGTCTCTTTTTTCCAGAATGAGACATAATTTTTCTCGACTAATTTTATATTACACGCTTTACTGTAATCTGTGAATAGAAATTGGGTTTATCTTTAATAGCCTCGATATTATTCGATTATTTGGGTAAGAGTAAAGGCGGTATCTTTTCATGATTTTCCTGTGAGCAGCAAAGACAAAACTATTTCATCTGGTGTGCAAAATGTATGACAGAGGAAAAATACCTTCAGACTTCAAGAAGTATGTAATAATTCCAGTTTCAAAGAAAGCAGTTGCTGACAGGTGTGAATGTTACCGAATTATCAGTTTAATCAGTCATGCTTGCAAAATACTAAGACGAATCACTTGTAGAAGAATGGGAAATCTGGTAGAAGCCGACCTCGGGGAAGAACAATTTGGATTCCACACGGGGCAATATTGACCCTACGACTTGTCTGAAGATTATGGAAAGGCAGACTAACGTTTATAGCATTTGTAGTCTTTGGGAACGTTTTTGACAATGTTAACATAAATACACTCTTTGAAATTCTGAAGTAGCAATGGTAAAATTTGGGGAGAAAAATGCTGCTTACAACTGGTACAGAAACAATACGGCAGTTATAAGAGTCGAGGGGTATGAAAGTGAAATGGCAGTTGAGAAGAGAGTGAGACAGGATTGTAGCCAGTCCCATATGTTATTCAATCTGTGTATTGAGCAAGCAGTACAGAAAACTAAAGGAAGATTTGGAGGAGGAATTAAAACTCAGGGAGAAGAAATAATAACTTTGAAGTTTGCCAATTACATTGTCATTCTTTCAGAGACAGCAAAGTAACTTGAAAGGACGATATAAGATGGACATTAACAAAAGTAAAACAACTGTAATAAAATGTAGCTGTATTAAATGAGGCGTTGCTGAGGGCGTTATGTTAGGAAACGTGACACTGAAAGTAATAGGTAAGCTTTGGTAATTGTGGGGTAAGAAGAAGAACGGTTGTAAAGTGTTGACTGGCAATGGCAAGAAAAGCGTTCCTGAAGAAGAGAAATTTATTAGCAACGAATATAGATCTAAGTGTTAGGAACTATTTTATGGAGATATTTGAAGCGTATCCTTGTACGGAAGGGAAACATGGATGATAAACAGATTAGACAAGAAGAGAAAAGAAGTTTTTGAAATTCTGTGCTACGAGAGAATGCTGAAGATCAGATGGATAGATCATGTAACGAATGAGTAAATACTGAATAGAATTGGGGAGCAGAGAAATTTGTGGCACAACCTAACCAAAAAAGGGGATCAGTTGATAGGGCACAGTCCGAGACATCAAGAGATAACCAATATGCTATTGGAGGGAAGCGTGTGTGTGTGTGTGTGTGTGTGTGTGTGTGTGTGTGTGTGTGTGTGTGTCGGAGACCAACAGGTGAATACAGCAAGCAGGTTCAGAGAGATGAAGGATGAAGAGGCTTGCATGGAGAGCTGTATCAAACCAGTCAGCTGCATCAAACCATTCTTTGGCCTGCAGACCACAACAATAACAGTGTTAATAAGTTAATTCCATCACAGTCCAAGCAAAGGCGAAGATTAGCAAAAGCTAACTATTCCACGTTCGCAGCAGCACGAACAACGGAGTTTGCTTATGAAAATTATACCAAATTCTTGCTAGGGGAGGCTACACCAGACGACTCACTGACTTTGATGCTCTTCAACGGCTGATTGGAGACGCCACGAAAGTAACTATTATAAAAGAATTCAGATCACTGAGTCTTATTTTTCGAAAAAAATGAATGATTGTTTGGTGTTATCGTTCAGACAGTCTCTTGCTGAATTTCGTCTTGGCAGTGCTTCGGTTGATAAATGTCATAAAATCACTCGAAACATGGAAATCTTCTGCATCATGCATAATGAATAAGACAAGCTTTGGCACGGTCACGTTTCTTTCCTTGTAGTCGCCGGAATTGGATTATATTCATGAAACCGTGTCTGCGTGTAATTAGTTAATGCTAAGAGGCTGCATGAATGATAATTCGCAGTGAAGTGTGTTATGATTATCTATGACCGCATATTGCATTATTATTACCTATTAACCTGTAATTATTTCGCAAAGCAATATTAATCTTGTTTTATTGAATCCTTTCCATTACCCGCGTGGAAAACAAAAAAGAGTAAATGCAGGGATTGTAACCCACATCTCCTGTTCGTTACGTAATCGCTCTGCCAATTCTCAAGTTGAAAGTAGTAAAGCGCTCATACGTGATGGCTACTGACATCGTTTTTTTTTTTCGAAGACTAATATCTAGTGAGCTAACCTCCGTATAGCCGGCCGTAGTGGCCATGCGGTTCTAGGCGCTACAGTCTGGAACCGCGCGACCGCTACGCTCGCAGGTTCGAATACTGCCTCGGGCATGGATGTGTGTGATGTCCTTAGGTTAGTTAGGTTTAAGTAGTTCTAAGTTCTATGGGACTGATGACCTCAGCTGTTAAGTCCCATAGTGCTCAGAGCCATTTGAACCATATCCTCCGTATAAACACGTTTAAAGGGATTGAACTTCATAATTTCCAAGTAAGATCACCGTACTGGGATGGGAAGTCACTGTAGTATAAATTATCACGTTGGATATCCCCAAATCTGGTGGCAGTATCGCACTGCATTGACTGTCAGTCTTACGTGGCGCGTTATGTCATCGAACCACTCAGTCTGTAACAACTAATGGCAGTACACGATTCAAGGTCAGGTACCTGGATTACCTCGCTCTGGGTGTATCTTATCTGTGAACCATTAGTCATCGTCAAAAACATTTTGTGACCGCGACATTGCATTTGTGGAGGAAGGAAATTTGAAGGCGTGGGAGACTTGGGCACGAAATGAGCGCACTGTCGAACAACGGATAAAACGATATCGTGATACTCTGTAGCTTTCAATGGGGGCATGGGAGCTAACGACGGCGGATAACAACACCAGTGCCCGATGCTGGACTTGCAAACACATCGCAGCTTTATACTTCGTTACACACGGTGCAGCTGAAACATGCTAGTATTTCCTGTGTTGGTTGATATGGTTCGGCGCCGGCTTTGAGAGGCTTCACTACAAAGCAACCGTGTGGCCATCAGGGGGAAGCTCTGCGATTATCATCTACTCTACGGAGTAACATTTGCGAGTAAAACAGTGTCTCGATTGACGGAATTCAATATTTTCCAACAAATCAGTGTTTTCCCCGGCGAATGTCTATCGTATTTTGGGGCTGGTTGTGTTCTCATTGATAGAGATGGATGGCCGACTTGATGCTGCCCAGTATACTCGTATTATATGGAAAATATTTTGGTGTCATTAAGGTGCTAACTAAGTACTGAGGGATTAATCTGTTTCCAGAAGTATCTTAGCCACCATTAAAAACGTAATGGACGAAACCGACCATCCGAGGAAAATGGCCTGAACATGCGCCAAAGATTCTAGATGACTTTTGAAACATCTTTTTGACTGCTAGGGAGGAGATGGCAGAAAATGAGAGATTTATTACTCATTTTGGGCAGGGATCAGATGATAATTGAAGCGAAAAAAATTTGGATGGGCTATTTAGAATAAGTAAACCACTTGCTGTACCTTCTGTGGACCGAAACAGTCTTTTCAAGAACTATAAACAATATGTTCTGTTAATTTCGCGTTTTCATTAGATTGTACAATAAGTTAATGCATTAAAAGAACAAAAAAATTTTTGGAAGTGGTATTCCACCCGAATCTTGCTGTCGTGCAGTTGCTTATCATTCTGGTGAAAATGTTACCGAGCTACGAAGTGTTGCGATGTTGTTCTGTCTTAAACTCCACTTCAGACTTCAAGTGCCATTTCTACGCCAGAAATCATAGGAATAACCCGTAGCTGACTGTATTGTGCCTTTGTCGAATGGGCGTGCTTTGTTCTGAGTATCACATAACTTTCTCGGTTACACACGTAGTTACGACCTTAACTTTTATGAACAGTGCTATACAGCCTGTTACGCAGTTGGCTCCTGCATAACGGGGCGGGCAATTAAAATTTCAGCCACTACCAGATTTTTTGCTCTCAAGTGTACATCGTATATCCTCTAACATTTCCCACTGCTGTTGGGTATTTCAGTAAACAAACCAGTGACGAACTGTCAACTGCTCTGAAAATTTGTGCCGGCCGGTGTAGCCGAGAGGTTCTAGGCGTTTGTCTGGATCCGTGCGACCGCTACGGTCGCAGGTTCGAATCCTGCCTCGGGGATGGGTGTGTGTGATGTCCTTAGGTTAGTTAGGTTTAAGTAGTTCTAAGTTCTAGGGGACTGATGACCTCAGCTGTTAAGTCCCATAGTGCTCAGAGCCATTTGAACCATTTTTTGAAAATTTGTCTCTCTTCCATTAGTTGAACTGGTAAGACTCCCAAGCCGACGAAGAACACGAAATATTTGGTCAAAATAGGCCTTCGTGCGTGAATTATACTTCTGCAAGATTCTTCCAATAAATCTGAGCGTAGCTTCTGGCTTTCCCACGGCTAGATTTAAAGCCTTAAATAGTTCCAGGTAGAAATTCCAACACACTTGAGCATTCTGTCTGATTGAAGTGACTGATCACAGATCGCGTAGCAAAATTTAGCGACAAAAGAGGGTCGTTACAAAATGCACTTTCGTTCGAAACCTAAGTATTGCTCCTATCTGAGACTTACTAGGTAAGACTGATTAGAGGAAACTGAGAAGATACAAAAAAGAACAGAGCTTTTCGCCACGGATTAGTGTAGTAAGCGCGAGACCGTTACGGAGATGCTCGACAACCTTCAGTGAAAAACGCTACATTAGAAGCGTTGTGTGTTACGAAGTTGTTTAGTGTTAAAATTCATAGGACATTCTTCCCAAGGAAAGTTAGTAACACCCTGCTTTCTTCCACATATATTTCGCGGAAACGACTGCGGCGGGAATGGAAGAGGCGAGGATGAAGGCAGGGATGGGGGAATCGAAAGTACTGTCTGCTGCACCCCGTTTCGTGCCTCGGAGTGTAGATGTAGTCGTCCAAACATTACTGTACCTGCTGTGGTTAGAGAGCCTGAGATATCCTCTGCATTCTAGCATACACTGTCTCGTTGACGAGGTGTATTTTCCATCGTACGTGGAGGCAAGTTCAGAGAGATAGTGTTGTGTTCACTGGTGAGTCGCGATCATGCCTGGAAACTGCTTCTCACCGTCATTTTATCAGTGCCGACCTTGGGATTCGCTGCAACACTCCCCAATATTTTGGAATGAACTGATTGGTGGCCCCATTGTGCTCGTCCGGTTCGGCATTGTTTTGAGAGCATACGCCACTGCGCATGTTTCCCAGACGATCTGTGATGGCTGCGGTCTCTATTTACGACTGCACGCAATTATATGTACGTCTATCGCGTGGAGACTATGGGCCTGAGTTCCATGTTACGCACAATAATGCCAGACACAAAAGCTGTCTCAAACATTAGAAAATCATGTGTGTAGAGTGGGCAGGCATCTTAGATTGTCAAATGATTGCATTACACCCCGTGTTGAAGTTCTGCGTGGCACAAGTGGTGGGAAACCTCATGTATTAAGTGCTTCCTATATATGGTTGCCCGACATCGGTGTAACTTTCAGGTACGAAAATATTCCCAGGCCATCTTTCAGGACACGCATTGTCCCTGTGATTCATGTTGATTCATACATCTCGAAATTCTCTTAACTACGCAAGAGTGTTACGGAGGTGAATGGCAGCTCTCTTTAAATGGAGATAGACGCAATACAATGCCCATAATAAAGAGAATGAAACCGCTAGTACCCCAATCAGGTGTTACTGTTTAACATCTGGAGCACGTCAAAGAGTTTAAATATTTTGGGATAATACGTAGAAGCGCTACGAGATGGGGGATCACGTAAAATCTGTAGTAAGAAAGGGAATTTAAATTTGTTGGAGGGGTTGTGGGTAAGTGCAATGCGTATACAGGTGTTACAAAAAGGTACGGCCAAGCTTTCAGGAAACATTCCTCACACACAAAGAAAGAAAATATGTTATGTGGACATGTGTCCGGAAACGCTTACTTTCCATGTTAGAGCTCATTTTATTACTTCTCTTCAAATCACATTAATCATGGAATGGAAACACACAGCAACAGAACGTACCAGCGTGACTTCAAACACTTTGTTACAGGAAATGTTCAAAATGTTCTCCGTTAGCGAGGATACATGCATCCACCCTCCGTCACATGGAATCCCTGATGCGCTGATGCAGCCCTGGAGAATGGCGTATTGTATCACAGCCGTCCACAATACGAGCACGAGGAGTCTCTACATTTGGTACCGGGGTTGCGTAGACAAGAGTTTTCAAATGTCCCCATAAATGAAAGTCAAGAGGGTTGAGGTCAGGAGAGCGTGGAGGCCGTGGAATTGGTCCGCCTCTACCAATCCATCGGTCACCGAATATGTTGTTGCGAAGCGTACGAACACTTCGACTGAAATGTGCAGGAGCTCCATCGTGCATGAACCACATGTTGTGTCGTACTTGTAAAGGCACATGTTCTAGCAGCACAGGTAGAGTATCCTGTATGAAATCATGATAACGTGCTCCATTGAGCGTAGGTGGACGAAACTAAAATGAGCTGTAACATGGAAATTAAGCGTTTCTGGACATATGTCCACCTAACATCTTTCTTTATTTGTGTGTGAGGAATGTTTCCTGAAAGTTTGGCCGTACTTTTTTGTAACACCCTGTATAAAGGAAATCAAACATAAGATGTGCATTTTCAACTTCTCTAATGAAAAATCCATTAAATTTCGGGCCTGGAGCAAATAAAATTTCCTCCACTGATATTCACCCGGCCATCCCCAGAGTGAGTCACAAGACTGACGACAAGATGTCAAGCGCGGCCTTATATGGTCCACCATGGCGGTACTGCGCGTGCGGGTCACAGATGCTGGTCGGCGGCAAAAAAATACGCTTACACATGCGCCTTGTCACCGAAGTCTTCCATGAATTAATTAGCTACCAGAGGGGGGAGAGGGCTTCGAAGACAAGACACTGGACCCAGCAAGTTTTAAACCAGCGGTCTTCTGGAGTACGTGGACGACATATTTGTGTTGTGGCCGCACGGGATGGATGAATTACATCGCTTTCTTGAGCATTTGAATTCTATCCATGCTAGTATCAATAAATTTACTATGGAAATAGAAAAAGACGGCTGCCTCCTCTTTTTGGATGTTGTCGTTCGCCGTAAAGTTGATGGAACATTAGGACATGCCGTACATCGGAAACGAACACACACAAATCTATATCTTCATGTCAGTAGCTGCCATCACCCTTCACAGACCATTGGTGTCCTTAAGACCGTAGTGCATAGAGTGCACTGTATATCAGATAAAGATAATTTAAAGGTAGAGCTCACATACCTCAAGAGCATTTTTAAATCGAATAGATTTTCTCCGCAACAAATTCGTAGAGAATTCAATGCAAAACCTAGAATGTAGGTATGTGATCGAGCAGAAGATAGTAATTCCTTCAGATCTAGTGGGTTTTTGCCCTATGTGGGTGCTCTTTCCTCGAAGATAGGCCGTATTCTTGAGAAACACTGTGTTTAGGTGATCTTCCGGCCCCCCACGAAGACTGCAGCTTTACTCGGCTCTGTGAAGGACAATTTACAGCTTCGTAAAGCGGGTGTGTATCAGATTCCTTGCGGAAATTGTGAGAAGTCGTACAAAGGTCAAACAACACGCACCGTCCATGGGAGATGTGTCGAAGATACACACGCTTATTACAGCCAGACAAGTCAGCTGTGGCCGAAGATTGTATTGATACAGGGCATTCCATGAATTACAGTGATGTGAAGATTTTAACATCCACCTCTTCCTTTTGGGAATCTGTCTTCAAGGAAGGTACAGAGATTGGATTAGCTAGTAATTTAATAAACAGAGATAATACTTTTAATTTGGAAAAAGCATGGAATCCGGCTCTTAGGGTAATTAAACTGCAGAGAAGTCGTCGTGGTGTCACCGCCGCCGATCATACATCGATGAGCGAATCGAATGTCTGTACGCCTTCGCCACAGGCGGCCCATGTGTAAGCGTATTTCTTTGCCGCCGACCAGTATCTGTGATCCGCATGCGCAGTACCGCCGCGGTGGCGCATATAAGGCCGCGCTTGGCATCTTGTCGTCAATCTTGCGACTCACTCTGAGGATGGCCGAACGATACGCGGCCGAAATATCAGTGGAGGAAATTTTATTTGCATGGCTGCATGCCCGAAATTTAATGGACCAAACATAAGGTGCTAATGCGACGAATTCTTAAGTACTGTTCCAGTGTTCGTTTCTGTCAGGAAACGAGAACAGGCATTGAACATATTCAGGAACACGCTGGTAGTATAACAGGATATCGGTATAGATGATGAGAAAGTGTAACATATGCTAGGGGAGCTTAAGTGGAAATCTTTTAAAGAAATACGACGTTATTCTCGCCAAACGTTGTTAAGGAAGGATTGAAGGATGTTATTCGAGGGAAGTTATGCCACCATTGTGAATCTCCCTTAGCAGTCATGAAAATAAGATAAGAGAGTTTAGGCTTTAAACACAGTGTTCCTTCCTCTGTCACTGTGAACGGAATAGAACGGAAAACCTCTCTCCTGTTGGTACGAAATACCCTCCACAGTGCACGATACTGTGATTTTAGGAGTAGGCCTCCAACCGTAGATGTAGGCTAAAAAATTGCACGCTGCCAAGGAGCACGAGACTAACAAGTTCTTGGACAGGGTTCTCTTCATAGATGAGTGTCCAAAAACAATGAGAACAGAATTTTGGTTGTGTTTAAGATCAAATTTTGGCTACTCACTAGAAGAGGGAAAAATGGATGAGCCATTGTTGAGGCGCCAGTGTGTTTCTTTGCCGGCGCATATGGACCTATGGTGTAGTGTTACTAGATATCATAAATGCATGACTCAACCGTTTCGCGTTAATGAGGATACTGGAAGAGTCAAGGGCTGACTAACTGAAGAATATTTCAACTGTCAGTAGGACATGGAACTAATTATCTTCCTATGTCTCCTGTGTCACACTGCATAAGCTCACAAAATCCTCCATCGGGTGTTTGTGGATAAAATGGACAGGCAAAGGAGAATCACATAACTGAAGGAAGTACTTTAAAAATGTAGTAATTTGGTATTGACATGAAAAGCTTCGGTGTTTTCCATGCCAAGAGAGTAAAAATAAATTGCATACCAATGGAGAAACAAACAAAGATTTTGGGATTACTGTGTCCGTACGTGAATACAGTATCTATATTGTGGCAAAATGCTTACAAGGCCAATATTTTCTGTAACTCGTATTTTAAGCATTATTTCTATTGGAACACGTTGCTTGTGTCTCTCGAAGACTATGTTTAAAATTTCATGTGATACAAGGGGCCGATGTTTGGGAAATACAGAAAAATTAGAAAGAATAGAAAGTGAATACCTCTCATGTGCCAACCTTTTCGTCTGAGAGAAGCATTTGCACCCACCGTCATCAATGGTTGATTGGATGTATTCCAGCCTCTGCGTCCCCCGTCAGTTTTTACTCTTGGTAGCTCCTCATGTTCCGTGAAAGTCCAGTTATTATTGGTTTTTGTGACTTGAGCTTACTGCAATTAAAGAGTATTTTTCACCAGACGTGCTTAGCTTCTGTTTGTAAAGCTCTTCTATGGAATTTCTGAAATATGGTACAGTGGACGCAGAGTGCCTCCACCTTTTATTTATTTATTTTATTGATTTATTTAACCTGGCAAGATTAGGGCCATCAGGCCCTCTCTTACATCTAACCAGGCATTCTACTTATTTTACATTCATACGTTTTAGTAGGCATGTTAAACTACATCTAGTACAAAAAGTGAAATAAACAATTAGAAAGGTACACCTGGAAAAATACATACATATAGAGTTTATATTCGTAGAACATAAGTACCGTTATAATTAGACATTATTGAAGAGACAAATTTTAGATAGGAGTGCTGGCAGCAGGGAGTATGAGGGAGACTCATGGTGAAGGGAGGAGAAGAATAGACATGATGAAACATAATTAAGGAAATATAAAGGAAAAGAAGATTGCCTGGCCAATAGAGATAGATGAAGGGGAAGGCATCTCAGGAGCAAGATAGGAGACGCTAGCTTTGCTATTTGACAGATTTGGTATAAACAAATTAAGAACAATGTATCTTTATAAAATTGGCGCGCAGTTCACTAAAGTGTTTTTCCTCTTGTTACATCCCTTAGAGTCCTGTTCTCATTCCTTCGTTTTTCGCTTTTGTGAATTTGCAAGCACGTATTTATTTCTACCTGCACTAAGAACGAAAAAAAGCACAGGACTGCAGAACATTTAACAGGAGGCAAGAACACTATAAGTAAATAGCGCGCTAAGTCTTTAAAGATATAGAGTAAATCGGGGGGAGATGCCTACCGGGGTGAGATGCCTAAAGCTGGCATTTCCGCCGCCTCTCAACAGATCGCGACACCAACCTGCACGGCAATCGCTAGCTGTGTGTAGTATGGGGCGAAGGCAGCTCCGTGTATCGCTGTGGTAATTGTTTCTCCGCTTTGGAAGCAACAAATACTATAGTGCACAGCTATTTTCAAGAACGTACAAGCGTATGAATAATGCAGTAGAGCCAAATGCTGCACATGTTGAGCGTAGAGGATACTTTGTGGTTTAAGTTGCCATCCGCCGTTGCCACACATCGGCCATGTTGTGCCAGTCACGGTAAGTGGCATCTCAGCCCGATAATCGGGAGAGACGCTACTGTTTTCTGGGGGTAAGATGCCGAATCGTATCCCTCAGGTACACAGACTTCCTTTTCGTAGGAAATGCCTCGCACGTACGTTAGAACATCAAACAGGGGTCAGTGGTTTGAAGAATCCCTACAAATGACTATGGCACATGTAAGGACAGGTGGAATGAGTTGTTTTAGAGCTTCCCAAGAATATGGGATCTCATATAGAACTCTGAAATGACGTCTGGTGAAGAAAGATGAAAGGAAGCATGGCATTAGCCCACAAAGTAAGCAGTATTCTATTAATTATAATGTTTTCTTTGATTACGGAGCAAAATGAGAATAATTTCTAACTGAAATATTAATTCACCTAAAAATTAATGATTGAATTATACTCTTTTAATTCATCAAACTTTTCTCAGTGATGAATAACTATCACGTTATAATTATTGTTATTATTTATAGTTAGCCTTGGTGAAGGGAATGAGAAACAATTGCTCACTTACATAAGACAGTTGCAAATGTGTGGATTTCCACCAACTGGAGAAACTCTTTCTAGGCTGGTATTCCAGTTTGCGGAAAGAAATGGAATTCCTCATAGATTTTCTAAAGAAAATCAAATGGCAGGTTGGTACTGGTTACAGTCCTTTCGGTAACGTTAGCTGGTAGCTATGAAGAAGCTACACGGTCTCTCTATTGATAGGGCTATGGGAATGAATAGAGAAGCTATTGCAGCATATTTTTCTTTAGTTCTGGATGTCTTAACAGCAAATTCTTTACTGGATAAGCCTGCGCGCCTGCACAGCACGAACGAAACTGGGTTTCAGATGAATCCTAGGCCAGACAAAGTGATAACAGAAAAAGGTTCTCCTTCTGTGTATCACGTAACTTCCCAAGAAAAAGCGGAAACCATGACGGTAATCATTGCTGCAATGCTGAAGGCAACTTCATCCCTCCAGCGTGCGTTTTCAGAGGTAAAAGAAAGAAGTCTGAATGGGAGGATGGACTTCCTAATGGTTCGATTGAGTGTATGAATGAGAGATCAGGGTATGTCAACTCTGATGTACTCATTAATTGGATGAAAGACCACTTTATTCTCAGAAAACAACAAGGAAAAGTAGTTCTGCTTCTCGATGGGCACACCTCACATTCTACTGATCCACATGTGCTTTATTTTGTAATAGAAAATGATGTGATCATGATTTGTTCAGCTCCGCATCCAACACACTACCTTCAGCCTCTTGACAGGTGTGTTTTCAAATCATTTAAACAAGCTTTTTACAGGGCAGTGCGAAACTGGACATTGTGTCGTTCTGGGCGTAGCACAGTTCCCAGTCTTCTTCAGCGATGCCTGGAAGAAAGCTGCAGTTCCATCCAATGCTCAATCTGGATTTGAAGCTTCTGGCTTGTACTCATACAACCCGGAAAGAATTGCAGAGGAGGCATTTCAAATTTCTAATCTGGTTGCCACTGGTTTGGCAGACAAGAATAAAGGATATAACACTGACTGTAGAGGATGTGCTCTGGATGTTCTCCCACAGAAAGGCAATAGAAGACTTAAAGTTCAGGTTGTTAATGAGCCGATGAAAGGAACATCGTTTGAAGAAATTACTCCTATGCCTATCATGGATCCATAACCATCTAAGCACAGAAAGAAAACCGCTGAAGTTCTCACGTAAGGGAGTCGAAAAGAAGCAGCAAGAGCTAGATCATAGCGAATTAAAAGCAAAAGATCAACTCCAGGTCGGTCTAAGTTTAGCAAAGCAAGTAACTCAGCAAATGACAGTGATAACTGTGCTAAATGTGCCAAGAATTGCTATGATTAAAATGGACCACAGGTGGATTGGATTCAGTGTGTCATTTGCAATAAAAGTTTGCATGAAACCTGTACAGAGGAAGAAAACATGTGCAATAACTGTGCAAATGAATTCTGATTTCATTTGGATGCTTTCTTGTCATTTGCTTTTTCTTAAATGTATTTTTATATTTGTTTTGTATTCTATTCCTTGCAAACGTAATAAATTTGCTTTCGGAATTACTTATGTAGCTATGTTGTATCACAAATGCACAAAACTAGTGCTGAAATCTCCTTGCAATATGTCATCTCACCTCGATGCCTGGGGTGAGATGCCTAAACGACACCGTTCATAAAAAAATTAAATATGCATATAATTACTAATGGTTTCGTAACGCCAACTGGCCTTACATAGAAAAATCTCATCAGTGAACAATATTTCAGTGCCGATCCTAAATCTCCAATTCTAACTCGCCTTTTGATCCTCCAAACCATAAGTATGGCATTTTCTCCCGATCTACTATGTGGTTTCTAATTTGTAAAAAAAAAATCAAGAAGACAGTCATACGAGGGGCGTTCAGTAAGTAATTCAACACGATTTTTCCTGGTCAAATTTCGCTAAAAAATGCGAAATTCGTTGTGCCACATCACGGAGTATTTCCGCTTCAGTCACCAACTGCTGTGTTCGGATGCAGGCTGAGTTGGCATCCCTTCGCTCCCAGCTTCAGGCAGTGTTGGCTTCGGTCACACAGCTTGAGGCTGTTGCCAATGGGCATCACTGTGGGGGTCCGGATGGGGGTTTGCCGGGGACGGCCAGCTCGTCCCACGCATCCCCTGATCGGACTAAGACTGTGGTTGCCCGGGATACTGCCCGCATTGAGGCTGATCCCTCACCTGTGGTAGAGTGGGAGGTCGTTTCAAGGTGTGGCAGGGGGCGAAAGACATTCCGGAGGGCTGAACGGAAAGCCTCTCCAGTTTGTCTGACGAACCGGTTTCAGGCTCTGTCTCAGGCTGATACTGATCTTCGGCCTGACATGGCTGCTTGTCCTGTTCCAGAGGTTGCCCCTCAGTCTGCAAGATCCGGGCAGTTGCAGAGGGTGGGCTTACTGGTAGTTGGGAGCTCCAACGTCAGGCGCGTAATGGGGCCCCTTAGGGAAATGGCAGCAAGAGAGGGGAAGAAAACCAATGTGCACTCCGTGTGCATACCGGGGGGAGTCATTCCAGATGTGGAAAGGGTCCTTCCGGATGCCATGGAGGGTACAGGGTGCACCCATCTGCAGGTGGTCGCTCATGTCGGCACCAATGATGTGTGTCGCTACGGATCGGAGGAAATCCTCTCTGGCTTCCGGCGGCTATCTGATTTGGTGAAGACTGCCAGTCTCGCTAGCGGGATGAAAGCAGAGCTCACCATCTGCAGCATCGTCGACAGGACTGACTGCGGACCTTTGGTACAGAGCCGAGTGGAGGGTCTGAATCAGAGGCTGAGACGGTTCTGCGACCGTGTGGGCTGCAGATTCCTCGACTTGCGCCATAGGGTGGTGGGGTTTCGGGTTCCGCTGGATAGGTCAGGAGTCCACTACACGCAACAAGCGGCTACACGGGTAGCAGGGGTTGTGTGGCGTGGGCTGGGCGGTTTTTTAGGTTAGATGGCCTTGGGCAAGTACAGAAAGGGCAACAGCCTCAACGGGTGTGGGGCAAAGTCAGGACATGCGGGGACCAAGCAGCAATCGGTATTGTAATTGTCAACTGTCGAAGCTGCGTTGGTAAAGTACCGGAACTTCAAGCGCTGATAGAAAGCACCGAAGCTGAAATCGTTATAGGTACAGAAAGCTGGCTTAAGCCAGAGATAAATTCTGCCGAAATTTTTACAAAGGTACAGACGGTGTTTAGAAAGGATAGATTGCATGCAACCGGTGGTGGAGTGTTCGTCGCTGTTAGTAGTAGTTTATCCTGTAGTGAAGTAGAAGTGGATAGTTCCTGTGAATTATTATGGGTGGAGGTTACACTAAACAACCGAACTAGGTTAATAATTGGCTCCTTTTACCGACCTCCCGACTCAGCAGCAATAGTGGCAGAACAACTGAGAGAAAATTTGGAATACATTTCACATAAATTTTCTCAGCATGTTATAGTCTTAGGTGGAGATTTCAATTTACCAGATATAGACTGGGACACTCAGATGTTTAGGACGGGTGGTAGGGACAGAGCATCGAGTGACATTATACTGAGTGCACTATCCGAAAATTACCTCGAGCAATTAAACAGAGAACCGACTCGTGGAGATAACACCTTGGACCTACTGATAACAAACAGACCCGAACTTTTCGACTCTGTATGTACAGAACAGGGAATCAGTGATCATAAGGCCGTTGCAGCATCCCTGAATATGGAAGTTAATAGGAATATAAAAAAAGGGAGGAAGGTTTATCTGTTTAGCAAGAGTAATAGAAGGCAGATTTCAGACTACCTAACAGATCAAAACGAAAATTTCTGTTCCGACGCTGACAATGTTGAGTGTTTATGGAAAAAGTTCAAGGCAATCGTAAAATGCGTTTTAGACAGGTACGTGCCGAGTAAAACTGTGAGGGACGGGAAAAACCCACCGTGGTACAACAACAAAGTTAGGAAACTACTGCGAAAGCAAAGAGAGCTCCACTCCAAGTTTAAACGCAGCCAAAACCTCTCAGACAAACAGAAGCTAAACGATGTCAAAGTTAGCGTAAGGAGGGCTATGCGTGAAGCGTTCATTGAATTCGAAAGTAAAATTCTATGTACCGACTTGACAGAAAATCCTAGGAAGTTCTGGTCTTACGTTAAATCAGTAAGTGGCTCGAAACAGCATATCCAGACACTACGGGATGATGAAGGCATTGAAACAGAGGATGACACGCGTAAAGCTGAAATACTAAACACCTTTTTCCAAAGCTGTTTCACAGAGGAAGACCGCACTGCAGTTCCTTCTCTAAATCCTCGCACAAACGAAAAAATGGCTGACATCGAAATAAGTGTCCAAGGAATAGAAAAGCAACTGGAATCACTCAATAGAGGAAAGTCCACTGGACCTGACGGGATACCAATTCGATTCTACACAGAGTACGCGAAAGAACTTGCCCCCCTTCTAACAGCCGTGTACCGCAAGTCTCTAGAGGAACGGAGGGTTCCAAATGATTGGAAAAGAGCACAGATAGTCCCAGTCTTCAAGAAGGGTCGTCGAGCAGATGCGCAAAACTATAGACCTATATCTCTTACGTCGATCTCTTGTAGAATTTTAGAACATGTTTTTTGCTCGCGTATCATGTCATTTCTGGAAACCCAGAATCTACTATGTAGGAATCAACATGGATTCCGGAAACAGCGATCGTGTGAGACCCAACTCGCCTTATTTGTTCATGAGACCCAGAAAATATTAGATACAGGCTCCCAGGTAGATGCTATTTATCTTGACTTCCGGAAGGCGTTCGATACAGTTCCACACTGTCGCCTGACAAACAAAGTAAGAGCCTACGGAATATCAGACCAGCTGTGTGGCTGGATTGAAGAGTTTTTAGCAAACAGAACACAGCATGTTGTTATCAATGGAGAGACGTCTACAGACGTTAAAGTAACCTCTGGCGTGCCACAGGGGAGTGTTATGGGACCATTGCTTTTCACAATATATATAAATGACTTAGTAGATAGTGTCGGAAGTTCCATGCGGCTTTTCGCGGATGATGCTGTAGTATACAGAGAGGTTGCTGCATTAGAAAATTGTAGCGAAATACAGGAAGATCTGCAGCGGATAGGCACTTGGTGCAGGGAGTGGCAACTGACCCTTAACATAGACAAATGTAATGTATTGCGAATACATAGAAAGAAGGATCCTTTATTGTATGATTATATGATAGCGGAACAAACACTGGTAGCAGTTACTTCTGTAAAATATCTGGGAGTATGCGTACGGAACGATTTGAAGTGGAATGATCATATAAAATTAATTGTTGGTAAGGCGGGTACCAGGTTGAGATTCATTGGGAGAGTGCTTAGAAAATGTAGTCCATCAACAAAGGAGGTGGCTTACAAAACACTCGTTCGACCTATACTTGAGTATTGCTCATCAGTGTGGGATCCGTACCAGGTCGGGTTGACGGAGGAGATAGAAAAGATCCAAAGAAGAGCGGCGCGTTTCGTCACCGGGTTATTTGGTAACCGTGATAGCGTTACGGAGATGTTTAATAAACTCAAGTGGCAGACTCTGCAAGAGAGGCGCTCTGCATCGCGGTGTAGCTTGCTGTCCAGGTTTCGAGAGGGTGCGTTTCTGGATGAGGTATCGAATATATTGCTTCCCCCTACTTATACCTCCCGAGGAGATCACGAATGTAAAATTAGAGAGATTAGAGCGCGCACGGAGGCTTTCAGACAGTCGTTCTTCCCGCGAACCATACGTGACTGGAACAGGAAAGGGAGGTAATGACAGTGGCACGTAAAGTGCCCTCCGCCACACACCGTTGGGTGGCTTGCGGAGTATCAATGTAGATGTAGATGTAGATGTAGACCATAGTTTCATGAAATCCCGGTAGATGGCGACGCTCAGGCGAGTTCCAGACAGAAAGCTGTCATTGAGTTTCTTTTGGCGGAAGACCAGAGCATCGTAGATAGTCACAGCCGCTTGCAGAATGTCTACGGAGACATAGCAACGAACAAAAGCCCAGTGAATCGTTGGGCGAGGCGTCTGTCATGATCGCAGCAAGGTCGCGCAAACCTATCCGATCACCCACATGCTGGGCGGCCGCCCACAGCTGTGACTTCTGGAAAGTTGGAACGTGCAGACACTCTCATTCGAGATGATCGACGGATCACAATGAAACACCTCGCTGTACAACTGGATGTTTGTTGGTAGTGGTAGAATAGGTACAATACTCGTACACTAGTTATGACGCTGTGTTCGTTGCCGCCTGACAGAAGACCATAAACAGCAACGAAGGACCATCTGTTCGATAATTACTTGCACGTTACGGGGAAGGTTATTGATGCAGCAACACATAGGCTGCGACACAGACCACTAGAGTGATACCACGCGCGCATGCAGGCCTTCCCAGTAAGCAGGCGTAAGGCCGTCGCCTTGAACGGAGATGATATTGAAAAATAGAGTTTTGTAGCCGAGAGAGTGGGGAATAATATGGTGTATTGGAATCCTGAATAAAACCAACTTGCTTTCAGACAACAAGAGTTGCACTACTTAATGAACAGCCCTCGTATAATGTATCCATATTGCCAGAATGACCAAAGAAGATGCTTTATGAATAAAACCGAAACAACACTGGTGAGAAACAATCTCTAGATGCAGTAAACTTAAGATGGAAAAACCAGTAATAATTGATTATAATAACTGCTGCGGAAGTTTACCATGCAAACAAACTTACGCATGGAAGTTATTCCTTGACTCTTCACATATCCCATCATCCTCTCCATTCTTCTTGTCAATTATTGCGTAAGACCACCTCATTTCTTATCTTATCAGACCGCCTAGTTTTCAACAGCCTTCTATGCTTACGATTCTCTTCACGTCTGGTATTTCCACAGTCCACAATTCAACTCCATGCAATGCTGTGCTACAAATGCACATTCTCAGCAATTTCCTCAAATTAAGGTCTATGTTTGCTACTAGTACAACTGTCGTGGCCTGGAATGCCCTTTTTGCGTGTACCAGTTTGCTTTTTTGTCCTCCGTTCTTCGTTCGTCATGTGTTATTCTGGTTCGAAGGTAGCAGAATTCCTTCACTTCGTCTACCTGGAGTTCACCAATTTTGATGATAAGTTTATCCATTTCTCATTTCTTCTTTCTTCGGTTTACTCTCAGTCCATAGCTCATTAGACTGATCGTTCCAGTCAACAGGTCCTGCAATTCTTCCTCGCTTTCAATGAAGACCGTAATTCACCAGTGAATCTTGACAGTGAGTTTCCCCGTCGCGCTGTTGCCGAATAAAAGCGAAACTGTCTTACACTGATCCGCGGTATTAAGAACTAGTGTGTTATTTATGTTTTCGATTTATATCATCTTTCCCATTTATTTAGCGCAGACCCTGTCTTTCGAGTGGTTTGATGCTGTCGTCAGTCATTTCCTAATTCGTCCCAATCTTTCAGTTTCTACGTCACTGCTACACCCTGTCCTAATCTTGTTATTTCCATGTAACTGCTACATCCAACGTTCTCTACAATCTATTTTCGTATTCTAGGCTGTACGTACTCCTAATATTGACCCCCTGTACCTCTTCTTTCAGCACCAAGTTAACTACTGCTGGGTACCGTAGCATATGGCATATTAACTTGTCTTTTCTTCTGAAGTCTTCCTCAGACATCTTTCCTTACATTTTCCCTCCAGTACTTCATTATTGTACGTATTATCTGCTCTCTCAATTTTTAACATTCTTCGTTAGCACCACTTTTAAATGCTTCTAGTTCCTTCTGCACCGGATTTCGAAAGGTTTACTTCACTTTCATACAATTCCATGCTCCAGGAGCACACTTTCAGGAACATCCTCCTCATTTCCATATCAATATCTGGTTCCAATAGAGATCTATCACTGAAGAAAAGCAGGCCGGGGTGGCCGAGCGGTTCTAGTCGCTACACTCTGGAACCGCGCGACCGCTACAATCGCAGGTTCGAATCCTGCCTCGGGGATGGATGTGTGTGATGTCCTTAGGTTAGTTAGGTTTAAGTAGTTCTAGGGGACTGATGACCTCAGAAGTTAATTCCCATAGTGCTCAGAGCCATTTGAACTGAAGTAAACCTCCTTTCCGTGTGCCTTTTCATCATTTTTTTACTTCTTTCTTACTTTGGGCTTCTTGTACAATATTACTTTCCAGATCGAATAATTCTTTTATTTCTTCCCTTAATCTGTCGTTCTGAATTTTGGTGTTAAGCAACTCATTATCCTCCTTCACCACCTTCGTGTCTGCTTCGTCCTTCAGCGACATTCTGTGCTGAGTATGCTGTCGATCACTTTCACCAGGTCTCATATGCTTCCTTACCTGTAACCAGAAGAGCTAATTTTAGCATTCTTATCTGTTCTCTCTTCACTTTTATTCCTCTTCCGAAAATTTTTATCACTCTATCCTTCGCTTTTTCCGATGTATAAATTGTAAAATTGGACAACAGTCATGATAAGTTGCGGCTACGCTTTACAATTTTCTGAACATGAACTTGTCTTTCTTCACCTTCCACTGTAATCACGCTTATTCGTAGATGTAAAATTTTTCGTCTGCCTCTGTACTGAAGCCCCAGTCTTATAAGGCTTTTGAACATCTTACCTTATACTACTTTGTGAAACTTCATTGTAGATGGCGCAGGGTTTCTCTAGGTCCACGAGCTGATTGTTAATCATCCGTTTCACACATTTTTGACACCAGTTCAAATAACATTTTAGTTCCTACATCTCCCACAGAATTCAGCAAATAAAAAGTATATCATGTTTCCTATAACCCTATATTGCTCGATATCTTTACAAGGTTCTCCTATCCAGTTTGATTTAGCTGTTAACTTCATTTCCAAACAACTTATACTACTGCATCCTCACCTCATTCTTAAGTTTCTTACTTCTTCTTCTTTCTTGCACCAGCTCGAGTAATTCCTGAATCATCCAAGGCCCCTTCATCTCTGTGTCTTCTGTGTCCTATCTTTCCTTAATTACTTTCTTCTTAATTTCATTGCACTGTTCTTCTTCTAGTGAATTACTGTGTAAACTTTTACTTACAGCCGGCCGAAGTGGCCGTGCGGTTAAAGGCGCTGCAGTCTGGAACCGCAAGACCGCTACGGTCGCAGGTTCGAATCCTGCCTCGGGCATGGATATTTGTGATGTCCTTAGGTTAGTTAGGTTTAACTAGTTCTAAGTTCTAGGGGACTAATGACCTCTGCAGTTGAGTCCCATAGTGCTCAGAGCCATTTGAACCATTTTACTTACACGATTGGTCACTGCCCCTGAGAATTTCCGCTCCCCCGTACTTTGTCCTCAATTTTAAATTTTTTGTTCATCGTGTCTTCCTTTTTCTTTAGTTCTCGATTTTCACCTAGTTTAATCTCTATTTGGTTAATTGACTAGTCCATACTCGCACCCGGATATTCTATGTCATTCTGAATTTTATTTCCAAAATCTTTCTTTAACTATAATATAGTCATGTCGGTATCTTTTTGTGAGTTCTGATGTTATGCAAGTAAGCCTTCATCACTTGTGATTATGGGTGTTTGCTGCAACAACCTGGAACCTGTGACACAACTCTAGAAGCTTCTTTTCGCTATCAGTAATTTGCCCCCAGTCCATGTCATCTTCTCACCCTACCTTCCATACCCTCCCGTCTCCTCGAGTTGCTTACAACTTTCAGATCTGGACCCCTATGCATACTTAGGCAGTTAGTGTATACCTTTAATCTCTCTAGTATCTCATCATCAGCTCTCGGTATTGTCACGTACAATGGTAGTTGATGATGACTTCGTTACAACCCATATGAGAGTAATTCGGTCGGCATGTTGCTCGTAATAGCTCTGCTTTTGTGGACAAGACAGTTGGCAGATTAAGGGCGAGTCCTTATATCAGAAGTCTTCGTGCACCATAGCAAATGGTATTCATCCAAAAGTTAAGCACTGGTTGGGTTCGAAATGGATGTCCAGGGTTAGTAGTGAAAAACTTCCCCATTAAACCACGGAACACATTGCAGACGAGTTCCTTTTCATCGTGTGTGAAAACTCGCCATTGTGGTGATATATCCTTCCAGAGAAGTTAATTGCCTCGTGGCTTACCACCGGTGTGTACTGACGTGCAACACGACCAACGTTTCTTCGAGTAACATGTGGCTGTGCTGCCGCTGCCGCGTGTGTCGTAGGATCTCCAGTGACATTCCGCTTCTGACGGTTATGTAATTGTTCACGTGACCTGCCCAGCACTGCGCTGAGTGAGTCATTTTCTGTACCGCGGTAACCTCATCATAATGAAGTTTGGTTCATAGGGTTCATGACTAGGCACTTGATTCTGCCAGGGGTTTGAACACTGTATTTTAGTTCTCCTGTTTTATTCTGGATCACATGGTGGAATAGTGAACATACCTGCGATTGCAGTAGTTTTTAGACGGTTTCACACGCACGTTAAGGAAAATACTAGGCTGATTCCCTCATCACCGTCTTAGAAAATACGAAATACAAACAACTGAAATACGATAACTTACAGAAGAAAATTTACGCGGTGGCGTGCACGACTTCCTTTGACAACCGTGACTACAGAAAGGGATCTGCTACAAAGTTAAAAATAAAAATTAAATAAATTTTCGAACTAATTAAAGCGGCAGACCCTAGATGACTGAAAAATCTTGCAAAAAACTCTTAATATTACTTTAATTTCAAGAATTGTTTTGATATTATAACACCAATTATGAATTTATTATGGTACATGCGGAAATAACTGCCGAGTTTGCGATGGAGGACTGCTTAAGAGACATTATTTTATCAGCGACTGGTGACTGATCAGCTGCAAATATTTCAGGAAAGTGCCAAGTGCTTCTGCAAGTAGTTCAATGTGTTTGTCATTGCTATTTCTTGCAAACGACGCATACTGTTTACAAACAAAAGCACTTTTTGAAATCATATTCAAAACAGACCCTTATCAATGAAAAAAGAATACCTTCCTTACATCTCTTACTCAGAGCTTTGTCAGTGTCACGCGAAGTCCTGCTCGCGGCCGAAGACAGAACCCACGCGCTCTTTACGTTGTGTGGCGCTGTAGACAAATGTATCCGACATATTGCTCCACATACTTAGCTGGAAACGTCTCTTGGTGACCTGGCTTAATTCTCTGCATTACTGCACTATTAAATCAGTGTAAGTAAGGATCGCCAATCTCGCTTTGACTTTCGAAATAGCACGAGCATTGTTGTGATTTGTATGCCATTAATGTCTCATACCAATCTAACTACTTACAGAAAGAGAACCTCAACCGAAAACTACACTGCACAACACAATTAAAATATCGCTTTTTCGAAAACCCGTAATTGTCTCCCCCTGGGACGCAGAAGTGTGTAATTTGGTGCAAAGGTGCCTACGACCTTTCTGTGCAGTAGGGCAAAAGCGTGGTGCCCTGAACCGTTTCCATCGGACTCGGCGACGCTTCAGACAGACCTCAGAAGCTCACGTGAGGTGTAAGGTGGGTTAATTATGTCATACTGGCACCGAATTGCATCACAATACTACCCACCGCCACTGTGGACCGGTCACTCTGTGGGAAGGCCGTCACACCCCTCCCCCCCCTCCCCACATTTCACCCCTTATTTTGACGTTTCTACGACAGAGGTCAGAGGTGAGAACCACGACACTCAGCGTTGAAATCACGTGGTTTTCTTATGAGTGGCCAAGGAAAACATTTCAGACATATCTCGGTATCGACACGAAAAGATCCAAGGAGGTGGCTCAAAGGGCGTCAGTGAAACCACCTCTCTTCCATGTGGCATTGATTCCCACACGTTTCGCAGTCGAAAACGACAATTCGCAATGAGCAACAGGGAGATGTTCGTGATATCCTTTAACACAGCTGATATTGGACAATATGAAGAAGCATCCCCACTCAACGTTATCACACCCCTTTGGAGTGTAGACCGACCACAATTTTGCTCTTATATGCAGGGTGTTACAAAAAGGTACTGCCAAACGTTCAGGAAAGATTCCTCACATACAAATAAAGAAAAGATGTTATGTGGACATGTGTCCGGAAACGCTTAATTTCCATGTTAGAGCTCATTTTAATTTCGTCAGTATGTACTGTACTTTCTCGATTCACCGCCAGTTGGTCCAATTGAAGGAAGGTAATGTTGACTTCGGTGCTTGTGTTGACATGCGACTCATTGCTCTACAGTACTAGCATCAAGCACATCAGTACGTAGCATCAACAGGTTAGTGTTTATCACGAACGTGGTTTTGCAGTCAGTGCAATGTTTACAAATGCGGAGTTGGCAGATGCCCATTTGATGTATGGATTAGCACGGGGCAAGAGCCGTGGCGCGGTACGTTTGTATCGAGACAGATTTCCAGAACGAAGGTGTCCCGACAGGAAGACGTTCGAATCAATTGATCGGCGTCTTAGGGAGCACGGAACATTCCAGCCTATGACTCGCGCCTGGGGAAGACCTAGAACGACGAGGACACCTGCAATGGACGAGGCAATTCTTCGTGCAGTTGACGATAACCCTAATGTCAGCGTCAGAGAAGTTGCTGCTGTACAAGGTAACGTTGACCACGTCACTGTATGGAGAATGCTACGGGAGAACCAGTTGCTTCCGTACCATGTACAGCGTGTGCAGGCACTATTAGCAGCTGATTGGCCTCCACGGGTACACTTCTGCGAATGGTTCATCCAACAATGTGTCAATCCTCATTTCAGTGCAGATGTTTTCTTTACGGACAAGGCTTCATTCCAACGTGATCAAATTGTAAATTTTCACAATCAACATGTGTGGGCTGACGAGAATCCGCACGCAGTTGTGCAATCACGTCATCAACACAGATTTTCTGTGAACGTTTGGGCGGGCATTGTTGGTGATGTCTTGATTGGGCCCCACGTTCTTCCACCTACGCTCAATGGAGCACGTTATCATGATTTCATACGGGATACTCTACCTGTGCTGCTAGAACATGTGCCTTTACAAGTACGACACAACATGTGGTTCATGCACGATGGAGCTCCTGCACATTTCAGTCGAAGTGTTCGTATGCTTCTCAACACCAGATTCGGTGACCGATGGATTGGTAGAGGCGGACCAATTCCATGGCCTCCACGCTCTCCTGACATCAACCCTTTTGACTTTCATTTATGGGGGCATTTGAAAGCTCTTGTCTACGCAACCCCGGTACCAAATGTAGAGACTCTTCGTGCTCGTATTGTGGACGGCTGTGATACAATACGCCATTCTCCAGGGCTGCATCAGCGCATCAGGGATTCCATGCGACGGAGGGTGGATGCATGTATCCTCGCTAACGGAGGACATTTTGAACATTTCCTGTAACAAAGTGCCGGCCGATGTGGCCGTGCGGTTCTAGGTGCTTCAGTCTGGAACCGCGTGACCGCTACGGTCGCGGGTTCGAATCCTGCCTCGGGCATGGATGTGTGTGATGTACTTAGGTTAGTTAGGTTTAAGTAGTTCTAAGTTCTAGGGGATTGATGACCACAGCTGTTAAGTCCCATAGTGCTCAGAGCCATTTGAGCCATTTTTTTTTTTGTAACTAAGTGTTTGAAGTCACGCTGGTACGTTCTGTTGCTGTGTGTTTCTATTCCATGATTAATGTGATTTGAAGAGAAGTAATAAAATGAGCTCTAACATGGAAACTAAGCGTTCCTGGACACATGTCCACATAACATATTTTCTTTTTTTGTGTGTGAGGAATGTTTCCTGAAAGTTTGGCCATACCTTTTTGTAACACCCTGCATAGGGTGGAAACACTAGGAACTCATTTGGCGAAATGTAAAGGTGATCCGAAGCAGCATAGGATGTTTATGCTTCTTAAGCTCCACCTGTTTCACACTATCATGTGACGTGATGACAGGGAGGCGTGGGGGGGGCGGGGGGGGGGGGGGTGTTTGTGTGCGACATTAACGCAAGCGTGAAAAAACCGGCAAAGTGTCCCTCTAAGACCCTCCAGTTTGGCAACCACATCTGGTATACAGGGTGGAACCACTAGGATCGTTTCAAACCCATTCAACGAAATTTGAATTTGGTATCTGTTTCATGCCATCCTGTGACGAGATGTTGGGGAGGGGTGCGACGGTGGGTGGTTGGCATGCGACAGTGACACATGAGTGAGTAAAACGCAAAGGGTCCCTCTAAGACCCTCCAGTTCAGCAACACCATCAGTGTCACCAGTGCACCTTTGTTGGGCACTTTAAAAATTCCCCTGTACAGCTGTACAGAGATAGTCTTTTACTGACTGCTAGGTGCTGGTGTGACAGACAGCCGTTTCGACACACTTCAGCTGAGTGGGACCATGTTGCTGAACCAGCGCCTGCTGGCAGTGGGGGGACAAGGCTGTTTATGTTGCATTTTGTTAGTGCAGGTTGCCTGCATCAGGGGAAGGTATGCACTCAGGGCATACCTTTTGTTCTACTTTGATTGGCGGGTCATTAACCTATTATTCTCCTTTGATTGGCAGGTCTTTATCCTATTGTTCTGCTAAAAGGCTCCTTCCTTTTGATTGACAGGTCATGAACCCATTGTTCCCCCATTCCCCCCCCCCCTTCCGCCCTTAGGAAACCACCAACCTGACCTCTCCCCCTCACTGCTACAGGTACATTTTCAGGTCTGAGTTATTGGAATCGCCCTCTCACTCTTATCAATTTGATTGACTACTTAATTAAATTGATCAATTAATGAACCTCTCCCATCCTTGTAAACCCCTTCCCCTACCACCCTCCCTCCTGGAAATTGGTGGGAAAAAGACTCAGTTGATCAATCATTTGGAGGGAATTGCATTGCAGTGTATGGAATACGGTTTAAACAACTTAGACAATGTATAGGTTATTGTTTAATTATTTATGGCAGTGTGTGGAATATAGTTCGTTTTTTTAGTTAAATAATTTGTCTGGAAATCGATTGCAGTGTATGGAATATTGATTAAACAATTTAGACAATTTGTGGAAAGACTTGGTTCCAAATCATGGGCAGCATTTCTGCCAGAAAGCGTAGCACTAGAGATCTGAAAAGCTAGTGGCACTGAGACAGAATGTGTTACAAATACTGGAGAAATATCTCACAGCTGCATGATGGAATTGCAAATACTGTCTTCATACTGCATTCCTTAGCTGAATCACTTTTTAAATTCACTGATGTTATTGCGAAGTAAAACCTGTCGGCGACGTGTAGCCGCACTGTTGGTCTGATAATATACACTCCAGCGATAACCGTCTATATTCACTGTCACGGTATTTGTCTGGAAAACCCACTTCATTGAGAGTTATTGCCATACCTTGATTTATAAGGCTTGTGTAGTTTTTGACATGGATATTGTTGTGGATTGGCAAGAGAGCCAACCCACTATGAGAGGAAGCCGAAAGGCACGCGTTTTAGCTCACACAGGCTGGCGTGAGGTCTGGAACAGGACAAGGAAGTTAGACTTTAGCAAAAAAGGACGTAGCTATTGGAATACTTAACTTTAATCCGTAAATGGCGAACATCGCTCTTGACGGTACATGTTTTACAGCATCAATAGTAACTGGTAATGGCGCTTTGCTAGGTCGTAGCAAATGACGTAGCTGAAGGCTATGCTAACTACCGTCTCGGAAAATGAGAACGTATTTTGTCAGTGAACCATCGCTAGCAAAGTCGGCTGTACATCTGGGGCGAGTGCTAGGAAGTCTCTCTAGACCTGCCGTGTGGCGGCGCTCGGTCTGCAATCACTGATAGTGGCGACACGCGGGTCCGACGTATACTAACGGACCGCGGCCGATTTAAAGGCTACCACCTAGCTTTGTTGTTGGTTGGTTTGGGGAAGGAGACCAGACAGCGAGGTCATCGGTCTCATCGGATTAAGGAAGGACGGGGAAGGAAGTCGGCCGTGCCCTTTGAAAGGAACCATCCCGGTATTTGCCTGGAGCAATTTAGGGAAATCACGGAAAACCTAAACCAGGATGGCCGGACGCGGGATTGAACCGTCGTCCTCCCGAATGCGAGTCCAGTGTCTAACCACTGCGCCACCTCGCTCGGTACCACCTAGCAAGTGTGGTGTCTGGCGGTGACACCACAGATGTCGTTACCGATACTAATGAGCGCCTGTAGGACCAGGACTGCTTGTGAGAGTAACGTAGTCATTGTGATCGTCTTTTCAACATCTGGCGGCTTGTAAGATGGTTACGTTTCTCTTTCTAAGACACTGTGGTACCACTCGCAAGAGAAACTTATGAGACATGTCCACGCATCACTGATTTTCGGTCAGTAGTGTTTTGTATTGTCAGCAATCAGTTACTGGCGAAGTATTATAATTAGTAGTAGGGGATGCGTGATAGGTTCACCTTGAACATCAGGCTTATAAGGTGTGTGTGTGTGTGTGTGTGTGTGTGTGTGTGTGTGTGTGTGTGTGCTTCGACATGTGCAAAGAAAATGACTATGTCCAGTCGTACGGGAAGGTATGGACTTGACGAATACTGTGATAGCAAAGAGAATGGAAGATTTCTTTTACTAGGAAAAGTATGCCCAGTCATAAAAATGGTACAGATATTTCCAGAGCCAGAGCTGTCAGGAGGGAGTATTTCCGATACTTTTCTCATTGTCTAATGTCGTTCTATTGAGATCACGATTGTAGTATTTGATTAGAAGTACAGTGATAAAATGGTTTCCTAGGACGTTTCTGTCTAAGGGTGCGTGGCGCGCGGCGGTGGTGGCCTGTGTGGTAATGATTCACGTTTCCCGCTAACGGCAGGAGCTGTCCAAATGGACAGACCGGTTGGAGTACAGGAATGTAGCTGGCATAACAGTGTCGTCCTCTAGATGGCTGAATAGCGAACTAACACTCATTATGTGTTGGACAGTCTTCGTGATCGCATGTCTTCTCCATGGAAATCTGAGAAGATTCGATATGGACGCGTGTTGGCGCTCGACCATTATTCCCTCCCATGTAAATTGTCCGATTGACTGCTTCTGCACATTTCCCACCTTTATTTGGTTGAGAGGTCATCGACTGTTGTGTGCGTATCTAGCAGGTGAAAGACGGGTGAAAGACATGTTTGCTGGTTCTCTAGACATGAGAAACACCTTAGTTGACTTCGAAAATTATAAGAATGATTTGGAATCTGTTATATCACCGACATCGGTATTCTTGAGTGGAAATATCAGTTTCTTCTATTTTTTCGAGTTTTCACGTAAAGATCTTCACAGACGGGATAAGTTTCTAGTTACTTGCTTGCTGAGTTGCTTTTGGGGAAGGAGACCAGACAGCGAGGTCATCGGTCTCATCGCATTAGGGAAGGATGGAGAAGTAAGTCGGCCGTGCCCTTTCAAAGGAACCATCCCGGCATTTGCTTGGAGCGATTTAGGGAAATCACGGAAAACCTAAATCAGGATGGCCGGACGCGGGATTGAACCGTCGTCCTCCCGAATGCGAGTCCAGTGTCTAACCACTGCGCCACCTCGCTCGGTTTCTAGTTACTCAATGGTTTAAAGCACGCTGCACCTCGCTAAAGTTTCAGGTTTCTTGAGAAATAATTTCCAGTCTATATCTTCAGAATTATATTGTGCAAGCGATATTGCTATGCAGCCGATATTTCTATGTGCTTAATATCGAGAAGTATCACGTAAATGGTATTATATTATGGCAAACCATGTGAAAATACATATGTTCTTGTAATCCTACAGTCAGGAGATGGGAGTAGAAAGCAAGCAAGCAGCTCGGGGCCAGAAACAGTGATGCCTTTGTGCCAAGGGGAACTGAACCAACCTTTGTACAATAGTCTTTGTGGTATATGTACGAGTGTCTTGTGGTCGCTACTGTTTGTCCTATCGTGAGGGACGTGTAGATTCAGCACATTGATAGCTGTAAGGGGAATGAAAGATTTTTTTACGTGGCAAATTATGAGCGCTACAGATATTGAGATTCGTTCTAGAACCACAGCTGTCAAGAGCAGAATTTCCAGTACATTGCTTGGTATCAGACTGGGGCAGCAACCCTCTATGCCTGGTTCCCAATATTCTTGTGAGCCTGGAGACGGCCGTAGAAAGCACAGCAGCAAGCACCCAGGTTGGGGTGGGAAACAGCATCTCAGTGGACACTTTTCTTCCGAGCTGCAGCTTGCCCATTATTTGTACACTGGTTCAGAGAGTCCAAGAATGCTTCTGGCTTGTGACGATTTGGCTTGCGACTCCCCCTCGATGGGTGAATAGTGATCTAAAACCAAGTTCGTGATGAGTCGACATAGAGACTATGTATGCCATGTGTATAATCTGTGGAAATTTGAGAAGATTAAATATGACGAGTGTCTGTGCTGGAAGTACAGGGCTATTACAAATGATTGAAGCGATTTCATAAATTCACTGTAGCTCCATTCATTGACATATGGTCACGACACACTACAGATACATAGAAAAACTCATAAAGTTTTGTTCGGCTGAAGCCGCACTTGTGGTTTCTGCCGCCAGAGCGCTCGAGAGCGCAGTGAGACAAAATGGCGAAAGGAGCCGAGAAAGCGTATGTCGTGCTTGAAATGCACTCACATCAGTCAGTCATAACAGTGCAGCGACACTTCAGGACGAAGTTCAACAAAGATCCAGCAACTGATAACTCCATTCGGCGATGGTATGCGCACTTTAAAGCTTCTGGATGCCTCTGTAAGGGGAAATCAACGGGTCGGCCTGCAGTGAGCGAAGAAACGGTTGAACGCGTGCGGGCAAGTTTCACGCATAGCCCGCGGAAGTCGACGAATAAAGCAAGCAGGGAGCTAAACGTACCACAGGATGGTGCTCCACCGCACTTCCATCATGATGTTCGGCATTTCTTAAACAGGAGATTGGAAAACCGATGGATCGGTCGTGGTGGAGATCATGATCAGCAATTCATGTCATGGCCTCCACGCTCTCCCGACTTAACCCCATCCGATTTCTTTCTGTGGGGTTATGTGAAAGATTCAGTGTGTAAACCTCCTCTACCAAGAAACGTGCCAGAACTGCGAGCTCGCATCAACGATGCTTTCGAACTCATTGATGAGGACATGCTGCGCCGAGTGTGGGAGGAACTTGATTATCGGCTTGATGTCTGCCGAATCACTAAAGGGGCACATATCGAACATTTGTGAATGCCTAAAAAAACTTTTGAGTTTTTGTATGTGTGTGCAAAGCATTGTGAAAATATCTCAAATAATAAAGTTATTGTAGAGCTGTGAAATCGCTTCAATCATTTGTAATAACCCTATATTGATAGCGTTCAAACTCCTACCACTCAGGTACTCGTGGGGTGTGGGGTCGTCCATGGCTGGCTGGCCTCTCTCTGGCTGACATGCTCTTCTGTAGCTGTGGTCATGGACTGTGTTTACGGTGGCAGTTTCCTCCGTTGGCACTGCAGAGCAGCACAGTAAGTGCGTGGGATGTATTTGACCATCTGTAGACCACTTTTACGGGGTTTAACTGTCAGTGCAATAGGGCGATCTGTACAAAATACTTCTGTTGCTGAAAGTCTCGTCTGCAGAAAAAAGTGGCGGACAGTGTTCCCACACCAGCAGCATCAGTAATTTGGTGGGTATATTCAGTAAGAGCCAATCAGAATACTCCATTCATTCACAAGACGTCCTTTGTGCTAGGGCATAGGAGCCTCTACAAACTGGTTCAAGCCGGCCGGTGTGGACAAGCGGTTCTGGGCGCTACAGTCTGGAACCGCGCGACCGCTACGGTCGCAGGTTCGAATCCTGCCTCTGGCATGGATGTGTGTGATGTCCTTAGTTAGTTAGGTTTAAGTAGTTCTAAGTTCTAGGGGACTGATGACCTCAGATGTTAAGTCCCATAGGGCTCAGAGCCATTTGAACCAACCAAAGTGGTTCAAACAAGATGGAGGGAAGGTATCTACGGAAAGTGCTGAGAAAGTAAGTGTTCTAAGAGAAGTTGAAGCAGACCATCTATCTGTGGTGGGGATTCTGTCACTCATCTGCCACTGTGGCATTAAGGCATCTCTAGACCAGTATCTGTAGGATAATGAAAATTCCCGCCATTTTTCTCTTCTGTAGGACAATGCTTCGAATTCTGTTTGCATAGTTGTTCTGATTTCCCCTGTCTGTGCTTAGACAGTGTTCTCTTTCCAAACAACAAGAATGCTTTTATGATTAAGGGCCTTTTCACGAGCATGCACAGAGATGAAGGTCTTTTGTGGTGAGGACGTTTACCGTTTCTGAGATGTATGTTGATAGCCTGACGCCACGATTTCCACGAAGGGAACACATGATGCCTCGTTAGGACTGCAGGAAGTATGCAATTGGTGTTATTCTGGGCTATTTTCGTAAACAGATCCTGTTAACAAGAATTTAAATGCAGACAAGCTGAGAGAACACGAAAGCTCCTACAACAACGACAAAAGCGACCATTAACTATTTCTGTGACACTTTAAGATTTCTGGGAAGGGACTGAAATGTAATGGATGGGCTGTCCCATTAGGATCGCTAGGAAGAATGCGTCATGCGTTAATCTGGGGAGCGTTGAAAAAGATTTCTATAGCGCACCCGAGACTTGGCTGTTATTTACATAGACGTGTGACGTCAATATAACACTGACAACCTTTTAGCTGTGCCTGCGAGGGTGAACTACTAAGCAAACATCTCGGTGGACCACAGGTAAAAAGGCTATGCGTCATCACGCCAGCAATGGTGTCTAGGTAGACACGTGTTTCGACATGTATTTCTGAGATGTTAAGTATGAAAGGCATGATGCCACCTCATGCTCATGGGACCCAAACTGACACCCGCGCGTGATTCGACAGCTGACAGCCGCATCGTGTCGTCACTCTGGGGGGCTGCGGTGCTTCCTGACACCTGGGAGCATGTGCGGTGCGGTTCTGAGCGGTCCAGTGGAGGGGGGACGGCAGGTGGTGCCTATAGATAGATATTCAACTGTGTAATTACGGGTGGTGTGTATTTCATGAAGGTATTCCTTGCGTGACTGGAATAAAAAGAAAGGCGATCGATTTAATTACGCCTCACAAGACCTTCATCTTTCCAAGCAGCAGAGAATGATGATTAAGAGAAATCCAACCCCTGCAAACTAATTCTTTTTATAAATAAACGATTTACTCTCGAATTTTCCTTCGTGAGATCCTTTCTCTCCACCACAGAGCCGCCAATATCCAGGTAGAGGAGAGGAGGGGAGTGGAGAGGGGGAGAGGGAGGGGACAGAGTGGCAGGGGGGGGGGGGGGTACGGGATCCATTTCCTGAAAAATTCTTTAAATAAATAAATAAACTATATTCCATACACTGCCTTGAATCCCATAAATTGCTTAAATAAGCAATACTCCACACATTGCCTAAATTGCTTAAACAATATTTCATACACTGCAATCAATATCTGGACAAGTTCTTTAACTAAACAAATAAACTATATTCCATACGCTGCCATAAATAATTAAACATTTCTATACATTGTCTTAATTGTTTAAATAATATTGCATACACTGCAATCGAATTCCCTCCAAATGACCAATCAACAGAGTCTATTTCCCGCAAATATCTGGGAGGGAGGGTGGAAGGGGAGGGAGTTTACCAGACTGAGAGAGGTTAATTAATTGATCAATTTAATTAAGTAGTGAATCAAATTGGTAAGAGTGAGAAGGCTATTCCAATAACTCAGACCTAAAAGTATACCTGTAGCAGCATGGGGGAGGGGGTGGGTTGGTGGTTTCCTGAGGGGTGGAGGGGAGGGGACAGGGGAACAATAGGTTAAGGACCTGTCAATCAAAAGGAAGGATCCTTTTAGTGGAACAATAGATTAAGGATCTGCCAATCAAAGGAGAACAATAGTTTTCCACCTGAGTGCATAGTTGCCCCTGATGTAGGCAACCTGCACTAACAAAATACAGCAAAAATGGCCTTGTCCCCATACTCCTAAGCGGGGTTGAAAGTGATGTCTGTCACGCCTGCGTCTAGGCGTCAGTGAATGACTGTCACTGTACTGAAACCTTTTTAAAGTGCCCAGGAAAAATGCGTGGTTAGGGTGTTGCCAGGTGCAGGGGGGGGGGGGGGGGGAGGGCGGTCTTAGGGTCTTAGGCACAGATCCTTTGCTGTTTTATTCATGCACATGCCAATGTTGTCACCTTCCTTGCCCCTGTGAATGCATCTCACGAAAATGTGAAACAAGGGGCTGGAAAAGCAGAAACACCCTTCACTGATTCAGATTACGTTCAGATTTTGTCGAATATGTTTGAAAACTTCCTAGAACTAGAATGTGTCAGGAAGATCTGTGATTGATGAAGTCCCCTTCCTCTGGATAAAAGAAACCTACTTTGGCATCCACTTGTGCAACCAGGCATTAAGTGTTACATAGCCTCAAGATGCAGGTTTTTCCAGCAATCAGTGAACCTGTGTAATCTACCCCCTCCCTATTACTCGCAGCTATTGTTCAAAATAACCAAAGTCTTTTAAGAAAAGACTGTGACGAGCGATGACTACAATAAACTTTTTAGTTTATTTGGCTTTGCCATGCTGAGTTGACTCCATTTCTTCTTGTCTTGGGGTTTGATTCTTGAAGCTTCAATTCTCACATTTTAGGTCCTCATCGTTGAACTGAACTAAATATATTTGAATATTGTTCTGGCAGAATTTTTGTTTTTCCGTAAGTATGTTTTGTCACATTTTAGTATATCATACAGTTTTTGATTTTTCCCGTTAACAAAGCCGAAATTACATTGTTCGCACAAAAAATACAAAAGTACGTCAAATCACATCAGAGGCATGCTTACGACTCTCTCACTCTGTGGAAATAAAATTATTCCAAAGTGTTTACAAGTTTTCTTTCAAATCAGTTTTTACTACTTTGGTTCAAATGGCTCTGAGCACTATGGGACTTAACATCTGTCATCAGTCCCCTAGAACTTAGAACTACTTAAACCTAACTAACCTAAGGACATCACACACATCCATGCCCTAGGCAGGATTCGAACCTGCGACCGAAGCGGTCGCGCGGTTCCAGACTGAAGCGCCTAGAACCGCTCGGCCACTCTGGCCGGCCTTTTACTACTTTCTGTTTCATTATTGCTTCCGATTATTATTTCATAAATGAATCCAGAAATAAACAAGGTAACCAGTACAGTATTGCGCAATTAATACTACAAATTTTAAGTGTGCCAATAGTTCATAGTTTCAAATATTTCTAAGAAAAATAATTTTTACTGTAGATTCAGTACTAGTACTTAACGATTATAACATCGAGACTAAAATATTTTATAAAGTACTTAATGTTCATAAATTTTAGCTTGAAATAGAACATATGTGAACAAAATTATATGAAAGTTTTCAGAAAAGCAACTGAGACAGTACTGACCTGTCCAAAATTCGAAAAATAATGGTGATATCGACAACTACTGTTAGAGGGGACATCGTGTTAGCTTCCTGTGCCCATCAGAATTTTTTATGTTTAAATTGCAGACGAGCCTGCAAAAAATTGTTCAAATGGCCCTGAGCACTATGGGACTTAACATATATGGTCATCAGTCCCCTAGAACTTAGAACTACTTAAACCTAACTAACCTAAGGACATCTCACAACACCCAGTCATCACGAGGCAGAGAAAATCCCTGACCGCGCCGGGAATCGAACCCGGGAACCCGGGCGCGGGAAGCAAGAACGCTACCGCACGACCACGAGCTGCGGACTACGAGCCTGCAAATCTTAATTTGTATTAGTTTTTGAAGACTACAAAGATCGATAATCGTCCACAGTATATGTAACCTAGCATGATATAACATAATGACAGGTGCAAGAGCTGGGAGGACAGTCCATATTCTTCTAGAAAAGTGACTACGATAGGACAGTGCACGTATCCCACATAAAGTTGCGGAATCTTTTCAAATAATCCTGAATCGTACGAAGCCTCAAGGATTCCTGCGGCAAGCATTTTCCATAGCTTACCTTGCCATGTTTAGCCTATCCACTACGCAGTCTTCAAGCTTCAAGGATCCTTGAAAGAAAGTTACTGGATGCTTGACAAGAAATGATTTAAGACTAATGAAGCCTTACTAGTCAGTAAAAACGTAAGGAATACCGTAATGTATACTCCACTTTAGAGTGAAACACGCAAGGAATACACAGAAAAAAATACCAATACATTATTCTCACGTTTCAGATTTATCAGAGTTTTAAACATGGCTGACTAGTTCAGTGACCGTTTATAAATTAAAGTTAAACCAAATAAGCCCTCGGTCACAAATTTTAAGTCTTTTGACCAGGTTTCAACACTTCTGTGAGTGCCTTCATAAGAAATTAATTGGCCTGTTGCTACCTGTAGCTCGACTTATGCGAGCAGCCCGTAGTGGCTTGCTTTCCACGCACTCTACTTTAAAATTGTGACTAAAGCTTTTTCGCTTAATGTCTATTTTATACGTGACGTGTAAGTACTGCTTCTTTTTGCACTGTTAATCAGTTTTCAGTCTTCAAACTGTATTTCTATGCTTTTACATAAGCAAATAGGTAGCATGTCTGGTGTTGTCAAATAAAACTTTGCCTTTTAGTTCATGTGCTAAATGCTGTTCATTTTAACATTCAACTGTCTATATTTTAAATGTTAAGTAGCCTACTTATATTTACAGCTACTAGATGGCACTCTTGGTGTAATGTTCACCTGCCCGCACTTGTTCACGCGGGCGCCTCAGTCTGTTGCTGCCTGCGGCTTTATAGGTATGAGCAGTCCACAGTGGCTCGCCTTTCATGTATTCTTTTTAAAATTTTTGTGACTAAACCCTTTCTGACATGTAAGTACTGTTTTTTTCTTGAACGATTAGTCAGTACTTACACTTTTATATAAATTTTTTCCCATAAATTTGTGCTTATGTTATAGACCAGTTTGAATATTTAATTTCTGATGAAGGAACTCATAGAAGTGTTGAAACCTGGTCAAAAGACTTATTTCGTTTATCTTTAATTTCAGATGTATGTTCGAATTACATTAAATACACACTCGTTCATTATACTTCATATATATATATATATATATATATATATATATATATATATATATATATATATATATATATATATATATATATATATTGAGAGGTGGCATGAGCCCCCTCTCATATTTCTATCTTACGATTTTCGTCTCTAATTGCATGCAGTGAAAAGTCGCTATTCCTTCACACGCGGACTTCCCACGCAGCGTCTCTCGTCACCCGGGTGGTCCGGTGACAGGCGGGCTCTGCTGATCTGGAAAGGGTTAAGCTGACGGGTGTGAGGAAGTCGAGTGAATGCTTTGCAGATGCCGACATTGTCAAAAGACACGCCCAGAGGGGTCTGAAGTAGCGGCTGGGCTAGAGGTTCCGTTACTTCGCAGAAACTTAGCGAAAACACTTTCTGGCGGGCTACCAGCGAGGCGTGGGAATGACTTGTGTACCCAGGCAGTTGTGGCGGGAAAATTCCCGCGCTTTCTGCAAAATAGTAACTGTGATTGGCTTGCTCAGGGCATAGCTCCGTGACGTAGCAAAATCAGCGCAGAAATTGGCGCCAAGAAACTCCATTGGTGGAATGGTAGTGCTCCGGCAATAGAGTGGAATTTTCCGCCGGTTTTCGAGTTGCTGATTGGAACGTTCAACCACGGCCACTGTCGTGGGGGCGGGAATGTTGTGTGTTCGGCCTGTATGGGTGCTCTAGGTAGTCGGCTCTCGCCTTTCGGTCGAGGACGTCGAAGCAACCAGCCATCGCCTCCGGTACGCCAAATCGTGTTCTTGCAGTTAAGAAGACAGATTAGTAATGTATGTCTGCAGCACCGGCAGACAGGGTTTTTCCTAGGTGATAATCAGAGCTCAGCAGAGCGCGCCTGTTCGTCTTTTTCTAACTTTGTTCTGTCTTGGGTAGCAGCAATTAATGTTGGGTTGGCTATGTGTTTTCTCTTAAGATTTGAGTTGCAAGGAATTGGCTCCACATACCACTTCGTCATAATCCTCACAATCTAGTTTAGGGACAACTTCACATTCACAGCATTTGTTTGAGTATCCAATTTGAGCCAATTTGATGTATTGTAAATGTTTCATGTGTTTTTGTTTATTATTTTGTGTTTAGTCTTAACAAATCATATTGTTATTTTGGACAGAACTTTCATTCTGTTAATCGGTAGAGCAACCCTATCATTCCTCACTATGTTAATGAAACCTTCGTTTATTTAACTTATTTATCAAATTAAATTATTGCAGGTGCCAAACTCTCTTCTGCTCCACTGGCAGGGTTGATTAGAGTCAGTTCGCGTATTTTTTTAATCCTTGTGCAACAGCAAAAGTCGGAGCTGGAACAGGTGGGGCTTAGAGCATCATTTACATATGTAGATTCTAGAAGAATTTAGTGTTAAATACACTGCTAGCCCCAGCACCTCGCAATATATATATATATATATATATATATATATATATATATATATATATATATATATATGGGGTGTCCCTTCTAAGAATCGTCAGGCGCATTTCCTCTGGTGTGTCGGCAGATATTTGCAATTTCGTTTTTGCAATCTGGGGACCTGTGTTGGAGAATGGCGTATGGAGAAGTCGAAAGAACAACGAAATTTATCAGTTAATGAAGCAACCCACTATCATCCAGAAATTAAAAAGTAGGAGACTGCAGTGGGCTGGACATGTGGCTAGAATGGAAAACGACAGAATCACCAAGAAAGCATTTGAAGGAACTCTCCAGGCAACAAGACCAGCGGGCCGACCTCGTACAAGGTGGAAAGATGACATAGAGAAGGAATTCGCAGCATTGGGAATTTCCAAAGGATGGAGAGAGGCTGCGAGAGATAGAAGGCGGTGGAAGCAGATCGTTGATGCAGCGCGTGGTCTACAGGGCCTGTGATCGCTGAGAAGAGAGAGAGAGACAGAGAGATAGATAGATAGATAGATAGAGAGAGAGAGAGAGAGAGAGAGAGAGAGAGAGAATCAGCCGAAACAAATACGTCTTTCGTGCTACGTCATTGTCGACGAACAGCGTCGGTTTATTTCCCGTTACAAACAAGATGATTTTTAAAGCAGTATTTTCTGTACCCATTCGACTGTGCAGTCCCAAATTAGCACGCTTCGATATTCGTTTTATTGACATGTGCTAAGAGGGAGGGCAAAACACTAAGAAACATCACTTACTCCCGTAGCGACTGAGAAGTGCTGCTACTTGGCGATTGCCATTTGTGCGCGCCAGGGCAGTTCTATCACTGCTAGGGTGCTGGTTGTTGTTCCTGTCTCTGATGATATATTCGATAAAACAAATATCGCACTAGACTAATTTGGGACCGCTTATCGAATCGGCACATAAAAATCATTTTGTTTGTAACGGGACACTGGGCGTCGCATGGAAGATACGATGAGCCGTATTTGTCTGGACTGAATCTAGTTACACACAGAAAAACGAAACGGCAAGTATCTGCCAAAACGTGAGAGAAAATGCGTCTGACCACTCTCAGGAGGTACATTACATATGCATATATACCTTCCATCAGGATTCTACTCTTTATGTATTGGTGGTCTAGGAGTAGCGTGTTTGATTAGGAATCAAAAACGACCTCGGTCCCGGGTTCGAAATCCCCCTCGGCTTAAAGTTTCATTAATAATCAACACTGGCGGCTGAAGACTTTCGGCATAAGAAGTCACCTACATTCTGACTATGGCGTTGTCAAAGAGGGCGGAAGACCAGACAGAGGTTCAGGGCACTCTCTTGTCCTTGGGATGGGAAACTGCCCCTAGAGGCGGAAGAATCAGCAATGAGGATGCAAAAGGCAATGGAGACCACTGCATTAAAAACACATGACGTACATCCACAGGACATGAGGCCTCTAATTGAAAAAGTGTCATGATAATCTCTCCATGGGCAAAGTATTCCGGAATAGTCCTCCATTCGGATCTCAGGGAGGACAGTGTCAAAGGGGAGGCGACCATGAGAAAAAAATTCAATAACCAACGAAAGAATAACGTTCTACGAGTCGAAGAATATCGTTCTACGAGTCGGAGCGCGGAATGTCAGAAGCTTGAACGTGGAATGGAAACTAGAAAATCTAAAAATGGGGATGCAAATGCTCGATCTAGGTATAGTAGGGGTCAGTGAAGTGAAACGGGAAGATTTCTGGTCAGATGAGTATAGGGTAATATCAACAGCAGCAGAAAATGGTGTAACGGGAATAGGATTCGTTATGCATAGGAAGGTAGGGCAAAGAGTGTGTTACTGTGCACAGTTCAGTGATAGTGTTGTTCTTATCAGAATCGACAACAAACCAACACCGACAACGGTAGTTCAAGTATCCATGCCGACGTCGCAAGCCGAAGATGAAGAGATAGAGAAAGTATATGAGGTTATTGAAAGGATAATAATGTAAAGGGGGATTAAAATCTAAACGTCATGGGTGACACGAATCCATTTATAGGTGAAGGAGTAGAAGAAAAGGTTACATAAAAATATGGGCTTGGGACAAGGAATGAGAGAGGAGAAAAACTAATTGAGTCCTGTAAAAAATTTTAGCTAGTAATAACGAATACTCTGCTCAGGAATCACAAGAGGAGGAGGTGTACTTGGGAAAGGGCGGGTGATACGGTAAGATTTCAGTTAGATTACTTCATAGCCAGACAGGGATTCCGAAATCAGATACTGGATTGTAAGTCGTACCCAAGAGCAGATACAGACTCAGATCACAATGTAATAGTGATGAAGAGTAAGTTTAAGTTTAAGATATTAATCAAGAAGAAGCAATACGCAAAGAATTGGGATACGGACGTACTAAGGAATGACAAAGTATGCTTGAAGTTTTCTAAGGCTATAGGTACAGCAATAAGGACTAGCTCAGTAGGCAATACATTAAAGAGGAATGAACATCTCTAAAAGGGGGATCACAGAAGTTGGAAAGAAACACATACGTACAAAGAAGGAAACTGCGAGGAAGCCATGGGTAACAGAAGAAATACTTCAGATGATCGATGAAAGAAGGAAGCAGAAAAATGTTCCGCGAAACTCAGGAATACAGAAATACAAGTCGCTGAGGAATGAAATAAATATGAAGTGCAGGGAAGCTAAGACGAAATGGCTGCATGTAAAATGTGAAGACTCGAAAAAGAAGTTATTGTCATAAGGAATGACTCAGCATATAGGAAAGTCAATATAACTTTCGGTGAAATTGAAAGCAAGGGTGGTAACATTAAGAGTGCAACGAAAATTCAACTGTTAAATGCCGAGGAGAGAGCGAATAGGTGGAAAGAGTACACTGAAGGCCTCTATGAGGAGGAAGATGAGTTTGTAGTGATAGAAGAAGAAACAGGAGTCCATTTAGAAGAGATAGGGTATCAGGGGGTCAATTATTAGAATCAGAATTTAGGAGAGCTTTGGAGGACTTAAGATCAAATAAGGCAGAAGGGATAGATAACATAACATTAGGATTTCTAACATCATTGGGGGAGGTGGCAACAAAACGACTATTCACGTTGGTGTGTAGAGTGTATCAGTCTGGCAACATACCATCTGACTCTTGGAAAAATATCATCTACACAATGCCGAAGACTGCAAGAGCTGACAAGTGCGAGAATTTTCGCACAATAGGCTTAACAGCTCATGCATCGAAGTTGCTGACAAGAATAATATACAGAGGAATGGAAAAGAAAATTGAGGATGTGTTAGATGACGATCAGTTTGAGTTTAGGAAAGGTAAAGGCACCAGAGAGGCAATTCTGACTTTGCGGTTGATAATGGAAGCAAAACTAAAGAAAAATCCAGACTCGTTCGTAGGATATATCGACCTGGAAAAAGAGTTGGACAATGTAAAATAGTGCAAGATGTTCGAAATTGTGAGGAAAACAGGGGTAAGCTGTAGGGAGAGATGTGTGATATACACTATGCACAAGAGCCAAGAGGGAATAATAAGAGCGAGCGACAGAGAACGAAGTGCTCGGTTTAAGACGCGTGTAAGACAGGAATGTAGTCTTTCGCCCCTACTGATCAATCTGTACATCGAGGAAGCAATGATGGAAATAAAAAAAAGGTTCAGAAGTGCAATTACAATTGGACGTGAAAGGATGTCAGTGATATGATTCGCTGATGACATTGCTATCCTGAGTGAAAGTGAGGAAGAATTACATAATCTTCTGAATGGAATGAACAATCTAATGGCTGCAGAATATGGATTGAGAGTATATAGAAGAAAGACGAAAGCAATGAGAAGTAGCAGAAATGAGAATAGTGAGAAACTTAACATTAGGATTGATGATCACGAAGTAAATGAAGTTAAGGAATCCTATTACCTAGGCAGCAAAATCATCAATGACGGACCCATCAAGGAGGACATCAAAAGCAGACTCGCTATGGCAAAAAGGGCATTCCCGGCTCAGAGAAGTCTACTAGTATCAAACGTAGGCCTTAACTTGATGGAAGAAATTTTTGAGAATGTACATCTAGAGCACAGCATTGTATGGGAGTGAAACATGGACTGTGGGAAAACCTGGACAGAAGAGAATCGAAGCATTTGAGATGCGGTACTACAGACGAATTTTGAAAAAGATGGACTCATAAGTTAAGGAATGAGGAGGCTCTGCGCAGAATCGGAGAGGAAAGGAATATGTGGAAAACACTGACAAGGAGAAGGGACAGGATGATAGGACATCTGTTAAGACATCAGGAAATCACTTCCATGGTACTAGCGGGAGTTGCAAAGGGAAAAAACGTAGAGGAAGACAAAGATTGGAATACATGCAGCAAATAATTGAGGACATAGGTTACAAGTGCTACTCTGAGTGAAGAGATTGGCACAGGAGAGGAATTCGTGGCGGGCCACATCAAATCAGTTAGGAGACTTATGTTTCAAAGAATATATATATATATATATATATATATATATATATATATATATATATATATATATATATTTTGCTTTAGTTTTGCACCGAGACTTTCTGTGTTTCGGGAGCGGTCGTACAATCTGCCTACCACTCTCACAAACTCAGGTGAAAAGGAAAACTCTCGAAGCGATTTATGCCTTCAAAAAGTTAATGAGATTTTTGCTCATTGCATAATCATTTATGAAGAATATAGGAATCAAGTCTTCTCATTGAAAAGTCTCCAAATAGATCTCAGTGGGAGTACTTGTATTGCAAAAGCTCGTCGGTACAATGAAAACACCGATTAAATAAACAAATGTAAGCAAACATTTTTATAAGACTTTCAGTGTCTCCTGTTCAAAGTCAGGAAGTTGAGCGAAATGAGTTAAATGGATCACTTTTAATTAATGTAGTTTATTTCGTAAATGTAGAGTGTACCATATAATCTGAAGTCAACGATTCAGATGAAAAAAATAGAGTTTGTTGTAAGATTGAAATGATAAGAGAAATCTAACTTAAGACAAAAATAATGGAATCTTAACTATCCACGAAATGCTAAACGAGGGTGAAACATATGTATGCAACACCATTAAACTAATTCTTCACAAAGAGGATCGATTCAACAAACCAGATAGCTTATTATACCCCAATTATTTATGAGCAGTTGCAACCAGTAACAAGGAAGACAAGAAGCGGACTTGCAGCCGGCGTTCCAAAAGGCATGAGCAGCCGATAAATGCAGAGCAAGGAAACGTTCAGATTTTGTCGAATATGTTTGAAAACTTCCTAGAACTAGAATGTGTCAGGAAGATCTGTGATTGATGAAGTCCCCTTCCTCCGGATAAAAGAAACCTACTTTGGCATCCACTTGTGCAACCAGGCATTAAGTGTTACATAGCCTCAAGATGCAGGTTTTTCCAGCAATCAGTGAACCTGTGTAATCTACCCCCTCCCTATTACTCGCAGCTATTGTTCAAAATAACCAAAGTCTTTTAAGAAAAGACTGTGACGAGCGATGACTACAATAAACTTTTTAGTTTATTTGGCTTTGCCATGCTGAGTTGACTCCATTTCTTCTTGCCTTGGGGTTTGATTCTTGAAGCTTCAGTTCTCACATTTTAGGTCCTCATCGTTGAACTGAACTAAATATATTTGAATATTGTTCTGGCAGAATTTTTGTTTTTCCGTAAGTATGTTTTGTCACATTTTAGTATATCATACAGTTTTTGATTTTTCCCGTTAACAAAGCCGAAATTACATTGTTCGCACAAAAAATACAAAAGTACGTCAGATCACATCAGAGGCATGCTTACGACTCTCACTCTGCGGAAATAAAATTATTCCAAAGTGTTTACAAGTTTTCTTTCAAATCAGTTTTTACTACTTTGGTTCAAATGGCTCTGAGCACTATGGGACTTAACATCTGTCATCAGTCCCCTAGAACTTAGAACTACTTAAACCTAACTAACCTAAGGACATCACACACATCCATGCCCGAGGTAGGATTCGAACCTGCGACCGTAGCGGTAGCGCGTTTCCAGACTGAAGCCATCCAAGTATCCGGACCGATCGCCGGATAGTTACGTTATTTAAGGAAACAGGAAGTGTTCAGCCACATGTGAAACGTCAACCACGACCTGCAACAAATGATGATGCCCAAGTTGGTGTTTTAGCTGCTGTCGCGGCTAATCCGCACATCAGTAGCAGACAAACTGCACGAGAATCAGGAAACTCAAAAACGTCGGTGTTGAGAATGCACCAGGAATTGCATGGCGACGACTTTCAACGACGTGTACAGTTCTGCCACTGGGCACAAGAGAAATTACGTTACGGTGACAGGTTTTTTGCACGCGTTCTATTTAGCGACGAAGCGTCATTCAACAGCAGCGGTAACGTAAACTGGCATAATATGCAGTATTGGGCAACGGAAAATTCACGATAGCTGCGACAAGTGGAACATCAGTGACCTTGGCGGGTTAATGTATGGTGCGGCATTATGGGAGGAAGGATAATTGGGCCCTATTTTATCGATGGCAATCTAAATGGTGCAATGTATACTGATTTCCTACGTAATGTTCTACCGATCTTACTACAAGATGTTTCACTGCGTGACAGAATGGCGATGCACTTCCAACATGATGGATGTCCGGCACATAGCTCGCGTGCGGTTGAAGCGGTATTGAATAGCACATTTCATGACAGGTGGATGAAGCACCATACCATGGCCCGCTCGTTCACCGGATATGACTTCCCCGGATTTCTTTCTGACAACATGCGTCAGCGCATTGTCAATGCATGTGCGAACATTACGGAAGGCGAACTACTCCCTGTTGAGAGGAATGTCGTTACATGTACTGCCAAATGCATTGAGGTTGACGGACATCATTCTGTGCATTTATTGCATTAATGTGGTATTTACAGGTAATCACGCTGTAACAGCATGCGTTATCGGAAATGATAAGTTCACTAAGGTACACGTATCACATTGGAACAACCGAAATAAAATGTTCAAACGTACCTAAGTTCTGTATTTTAATTTAAAAAACGTACCTCTTACCAACTGTTCGTCCAAAATTGTGAGCCATATGTTTGTGACTATTACAGCGCCATCTATCACAAAGCGAAAGAAGTGGTCCAACCAAAACATTCATATTTCTTTACGTACTACACGAATATGTAATAAAAAATGGGGGTTCCTATTTAAAAAAACGCAGTTGATATCCGTTTGACCTATGGCAGCGCCATCTAGCGGGCCAACCATAGCCGCCATCTGGTTTCCCCCTTGAAGCTAGATAAGTTTCGGTGTTTGTAGTTTTTTCGTTTGACGCTTATTTCGTGAGATATTGGGCCCGGTCACGATCAATGGACAACCCTATATACCTCCGTATGAACCCTAATTTCTCGTATCTTATATTTGTCGTCCTTATGTGCAATGTATGCTGGAGGCATTAGAACCGTTCTGCAGTCAGCTTCAAATGCCAGGTCTCACGGGTCTTTAAATTTTCTCACTAGTGCTCCTTGAAAGGAGTGTCGCCTTCCCTAAACGGATTCCCATTTGAGTTCCCGAAGCAAGTCCGTAACATTTATCTGTTGTTCGAACCTACCGATAACAAATCTAGTAGCCCGCCTATAAACTGGTTCGATGTCTTCCTTTAATCCGACCTTGCTGAAGATCCTAAATATTCGAGCAGTACTCAAAAATAGGTCGAACTAGCGTCCTGTATGCGGTGTCCTTTACAGATGAACCACACTGTCCTAGAATTTTTCCAATAAACCGAAGTCGACCATTCATCTTTCCTACCGCAGTCATCACGTGTTCGTTCCACTTCATATCAGTTTGCGCGTAGATATTTAAACGGTGTGACTGTGCCAAGCAGGACACCACTAATGATGTATCCGAACATTGAGGGTTGTAACACCCCAAGAAACCCGAAAACCCAAATAAGAATGTCATGATAATTTAAAGTAGAGAACAGTGTTATCCTGACAGGTACGACTACTTAGACAATAATATAACACCTTAAACTTTTGATGAACACCAATTTCAATAATTGCTGAGTATGTCATGATATAAAACTAGAAAGGTTATTTTTAATTAGCTATCAAACATCTCAGTAATAACTGCAAATCAGTAGGACGAAAGTTAAGTCCAAAGTAATATGTCGGTCAGAGATAACATTTATTATGAAAGAGAATTGTAAACGCGGCGAAAAGGAAAGTCGATAGAGAACACCGTTTGTTATAGTACTACAAACGGAACGCTGACACCAGGCAGGCGACTTTGAAGTAAAATGTGTTTCCTGTACTGGAATGTACATGATGGATTACGAATATAGGTTATAGACACATGGTTGGCAACATATGGAAGTTTGGGTCTGGCGGTGAGTCGTACTCGGTATCCAATTAGTGAGGCGATCGCTCGCGTTAAGTGGGAAATTCGGGTTCGAGTCCCGGTCCATCACAAATTTACATAGTCATCATTCCATTATGCAGCTGATGGTTGTCAATATTCGTAATGGCGAATACATTTCATATAACTAGAAATTTTGTCTGAGTCATTTTGTATCCTCCTACAGTCTCTCAACTTCGACGCCTTCGCGTTCATCAGAGCATTATCAGCAAACAAGATTTCTGCCCACCCTGTTCACCAAATCATTTATTTACACAGAGAATAATAGCGGTCCTATCACACTTCCATAGGGCACTCCTGACGAAGCCTTTGTCTCTGATGAACACTCACTGTCGGTGACAACATACTGTGCTGTATACCTTAAGAAGTCTTCGTGTCACTCACATACCTATGAACTATTCCATACGCTCGTACGTTCTTTAACAGCCTGCAGTGGGGCACCGAGTCAAACGCTTTTCAAAAATCTGGAAATATGAAATCTGGCAGTTGCCCTTCATCTATAGTTCACAGTATATCATGCGAGAAAAGGGAAAGCTGAGTTTCGCACGAGCGATGCTATGTAAAACCATTCTGATTCGTAGACGTAAGATTCTCGTTCTCAAGAAAATTTATTATATTCGAACTGAGAATGTGCAAACCGACGTGAGGGATATTGGTCAGTAATTTTGCGGGTCCGTTCTTTTGCACTTCTTATAAGCAGGAGTCATCTGCGCTTTTTCTAGTCGCTTGCCCGCATCTCGTGGTCGTGCGGTAGCGTTCTCGCTTCCCACGCCCGGGTTCCCGGGTTCGATTCCCGGCGGGGTTAGGGATTTTCTCTGCCTCGTGATGGCTGGGTGTTGTGTGCTGTCCTTAGGTTAGTTAGGTTTAAGTAGTTCTAAGTTCTAGGGGACTTATGACCACAGCAGTTGAGTCCCATAGTGCTCAGAGCCATTTGGACCATTTTCTAGTCGCTTGGGATTAGGCACTGGGCGGGAGATTCGTGATAAATGTAAGATAAGTAAGGGGTGAACTAGTTTGATTCCATCCGGACCTGGTGACTTTTTTGTTTTATCTCTTTCAGTAATGCTGTAGAGTACTCTTTTTGCAAAACCGAATTGGGATTCTATAGAGACCTGATTACTTATTTGTTTCAACTCTTTCAGCTGTTTCTCTACGCCAGGGACTCTCATTCCTATGTAGTCCATACGGGAGTCTGTTCGATGCCTAACCCTTAGCCGCTAGAGCAGTCACGACGCTGAATGTGCGTCGAATTTTCGGACAGGCACATTTGTAACGTGCTCGACGAAGGTGCGCTGGTGTCAATAAGGTTGTTGCCTAACTGGTAGTTTTATTTCATGGACGTCTTAATGTTGCACACTCCCCTCCCCCCCCCCCCCCCCCCCTTAATCACGCCGTACGACGGCGCGAAAGAGGAGTGATGAAAAAGCGTATGACCCCTTTGCTGCTTCGGATCACGTTCAGATTTCCTCGAATGCTTTTAACAGCCCGTAGTGATTCCAATTGTAAAGCAGTGCAAAAATTGCGTTCGTTGTACACTGCATAGGGGTCAGATCACGTAGCGCCACGATGTTCTTAGAACAGGTTTGAACGCGCAGGGGGTAGCAACAAAATCGAAAGTTGTCAAGAACTTGTCCTGTTGCTGATCGCACTGCGAACTACGGTTTTCGACATCAAAATACGATGGAATCAACGTTCCAAGGAAAGAGGTCGTTTCATTGACGCCCTTTATGGCGTCACTTGAGGCCTTTTCGTGTCCATCCTGAGCGACGTTGTGTCTGAAATGTTTTCCTCGGCCACCCCTAAGAAAACCGCGTCATTTCAGCACTAGGTGTCGCCGTTCTGACCTCCATAACACAGGCGTCAAAAGATGGGGTGAAATGGGGGTAATAGGGGGTGTGAAGACTTTCCTGCTGTGTGACACGTGCAAGGTACCAATTTTACGTTGTTAACCACCTTACAGCTCGCATGAACGTTTGAGCTCGGCCCTTTTTTTTTTCGCGTGTGTCGACACCTTACTGATTGATGCGTCACCGAGCCATAGTATGAAGTAGCAGGGCGCCAAGCGTTTAAAACATTATAGAGAAAAGTTGCAGACATCTTTGAACCAAATTTCACATTTCTGCGTCGGGATGACAGAAAATTACGAGATTTCGAAAAACGTGATCCTTTAATTTTGTTGCGCAGTGTATTTCGGAAGTGAGATGGGGCAAGATGAAATGCAGAACTCCTCCAGCCCCTACGATCTGGCCACCAATGAATGCGTTGGCCATACGTAATTTGTCAGGTCTGGCCACAACAGACTGAAATCTCTCGTCAAGTTGAACAATTCTTTTCGATAATGCGATAACACAATTCCTTTCGATAGTACGATAATAGAGCTATATATCCATCATGATGCCTGTCTGCGGCTCAGATGCTTATTACTGTACAACTGGATTGCAATTTAGCATCACATGTTACGTTCCTAGGGACACTATTGATCTCATGTATTTCAATTTCTTTAGACGTCATTATGAAGGATTTGAAGCAGCGTAATAGGAATTATTGAAAAATTATAAGGATCCGAATTTGTCCAGGAGTGCTCCAACATGTATGCCAGCAAAAGGAGGCAGTTGTCCGGGTTTACACGTAGATGCTGTATGGACAGGAACATAAGCGACGGGGAACAGAGGAGCGTTCGAGTACCGCAGTCAGAACACGTTGAGGCGCACGGACAAACTTGCGATCCCAGCGACCCACCAACCGCTAGTGTGCGCGTTGCCCGCAAGTGTGCACACTGCTCGCGACGTACCGTCTGCCGTCAGTTTTTACTGCGAGGGCAAAGGACCACTCTGGGTCAGCGTGAACGGCACTGTTGCACCCTCGTAAGTGTCCATGTGGCTCGGGCGAGGCTCCTGGCGGCAGTTTTTTCTTCTACCGTTCACGAGAAGTTCGCGAGCATACTGCTGACAAATGAATATGCGGCTCGCTTTTTTTTATTAAGTCGAAACACTCTTGCTGAGACACTAGCGAAAAGTTCGGAATTCATTACCTGTTATTTGACAACATATCACGGGATTCTGTGGAAGACTCGTTAGACAAAGTATGAAAAATTATAAGGATCCGAAATTGAGTGCTCCAATATACAGGGTGTTACAAAAAGGTACGGCCAAACTTTCAGGAAACATTCCTCACACACAAATAAAGAAAAGATGTTATGTGGACATGTGTCCGAAAACGCTTAATTTCCATGTTAGAGCTCATTTTAGTTTCGTCAGTATGTGCTGTACTTCCTCGATTCACCGCCAGTTGGCCCAATTGAAGGAAGGTAATGTTGACTTCGGTGCTTGTGTTGACGTGCGACTCATTGCTCTACAGTACTAGCATCAAGCACATCAGTCCGTAGCTTCAACAGGTTAGTGTTCACCACGAACGCGGTTTTGCAGTCAGTGCAATGTTTACAAATGCGGAGTTGGCAGATGCCCATTTGATGTATGGATTAACACGGGGCGATAGCCGTGGAGCGGTACGTTTGTATCGACACAGATTTCCAGAACGAAGGTGTCCCGACAGGAAGACGTTCGAATCAATTGATCGGCGTCTTAGGGAGCACGGAACATTCCAGCCTATGACTCGCGCCTGGGGAAGACCTAGAACGACGAGGACACCTGCAATGGACGAGGCAATTCTTCGTGCAGTTGACGATAACCCTAATGTCAGCGTCAGAGAAGTTGCTGCTGTACAAGGTAACGTTGACCACGTCACTGTATGGAGAGTGCTACGGGAGAACCAGTTGTTTCCGTACCATATACAGCGTGTGCAGGCACTATCAGCAGCTGATTGGCCTCCACGGGTACACTTCTGCGAATGGTTCATCCAACAATGTGTCAATCCTCATTTCAGTGCAAATGTTCTCTTGACGGATGAGGCTTCATTCCAACGTGATCAAATTGTAAATTTTCACAATCAACATGTGTGGGCTGACGAGAATCCGCACGCAATTGTGCAATCACGTCATCAACACAGATTTTCTGTGAACGTTTGGGCAGGCATTGTTGGTGATATCTTGATTGGGCCCCATGTTCTTCCACCTATGCTCAATGGAGCACGTTATCATGATTTCATACGGGATACTCTACCTGTGCTGCTAGAACATGTGCCTTTACAAGTACGACACAACATGTGGTTCATGCACGATGGAGCTCCTGCACATTTCAGTCGAAGTGTTCGTACGCTTCTCAACAACATATTCGGCAACCGATGGATTGCTAGAGGCGGACCAATTCCATGGCCTCCACGCTCTCCTGACCTCAACCCTCTTGACTTTCATTTATGGGGGCATTTGAAAGCTCTTGTCTACGCAATCCCGGTACCAAATGTAGAGACTCTTCGTGCTCATATTGTGGACGGCTGTGATACAATACGCCATTCTCGAGGGCTGCATCAGCGCATCAGGGATTCCATGCGACGGAGGGTAGAGGCATGTATCCTCGCTAACGGACGACATTTTGAACATTTCCTGTAACAAAGTGTTTGAAGTCACGCTGGTACGTTCTGTTGCTGTGTGTTTCCATTCCATGATTAATGTGATTTGAAGAGAAGTAATAAAATGAACTCTAACATGGAAAGTAACCGTTTCCGGACACATGTATACATAACATATTTTCTTTCTTTGTGTGTTAGGAATGTTTCCTGAACGTTTGGCCGTACCTTTTTGTAACACCCGTATACGATGTAATGAGAATCGAAATTGTCCTGTTTAAGTTATTCAACCTTAAAGTTCTGGCAAAGACATTGTAGTGTAGAGAAAATATCTGGGGCGGTTTATAGGTATAATAAACGGGTTTTATTTTTCCCCCATGGACCACGGACCTTGCCGTCGGTGCCTGGCTGGCGTCCCTCAGCGATACAGATATTTGTACTGTTAAGTGCATCCACAATTGAGTGGGTATCTGTTGAAAGGCCAGAAACACATGTGGTTCCTGAAGAGGGGCAGCAGTCTTTTCGGTAGTTACAGGGGCAAAAGTCTGGATCAGTGACTGATGTGGCCTTATAACGCCAACCAAAAGAGCCTAGCTGTGCTGGTACTGCAAACGGCTGAAAGCAAGGAGAAAGTACAGACATAATTTTTACCGAGGGCATGCAGCTCTCTGGTTGGTTAAATGATGATGGCATCCTCTTGGGTAAAATGTTCCGAAGGTAAAAGAATCCCCACATTCAGGTCTCCGGCCGGGGACTGCTCAGGAGGATGTCGTCATCAAGAAAAAGAAACCTGGCGTTCTACGGATCGGAGCGTGGAATGTTAGATCCCTTAATAGGACAGATAAGGTAGAAAATTTAAAAAGGGAAATGGGTAGGTTGAAGTTAGATGTAGAGGGAATTAGTGATGTACGGCTCCAGCAGGATCAGGACTTCTAGTCAGGCGAATACAGGGTTATAAGTACAAAGCCACATAGGACTAATGCAGGAGCCGGTTTAATAATGAATAAGAAAATAGGAATGCAGATAAGCTGCTATGAACAGCTTAGACAAGGCATTATCGTAACCAAGGTAGACACGAAGCCCACACCTGCCACAGTACTACAAGTTTATATACCAGCTAGTTCCGCAGATGATGAAGAGATTGAAGAAATGTATGACGAGATAAAAGAAATAATTCAGATAGTTAAAGGAGACGAAAATTTAATTTTGATGGGGGAGTGGAATTCAATGGTAGGAACAGAGAGTGAGGGAAAAACAGTCGGTGAATATGGACTGGGGGGACAGAATGAAAGAGCAAGCTGCCTGGTCGAATTTTTTACAGAGCATAATTTATTCATTGCTAACACTTGGTTTAAGAATCGTGAAAGAAGACTGTATACACGGAGGAGAACTGGAGACGCTGGAATGTTTCAAATTGCTTATGTAATGATTAGACAGAGATTTAGGAACCATGTGTTAATTTATAAGACGTTTATCGGGTTAGACGTGGACTCTGATCACAGTTTATTGGATGTGAGATTAAAACTGAAGAAACTGCAAAAAGGTCGGAAATTAAGGAGATGGGACCTGGATAAGTTTAAAGAACCAGAGGCTGTTGCGAGTTTCAGAGGGAGCCACAAGCTACAGTTGATGAGAACAGGGGAAAATAATACAGTAGAAGAGGAATGGATAGCTTTAAGAGATGAAATAGTGAAGGCAGCGTAGGATCAAATAGTTAAAAAGGCAAGGCCTAGTATAAATCCTTGAATTTATTTGATGAAAGGAGAAAATTTAAAAATGCAGCAAATGAAGCAGTCTAAAAAAATAGATCGATACGAAGTGCAGAATTGCCAAGAAGGAATGGCTAGAGGACAAATGTAAGGCTTTAGAAGCACATTTCACTAGGGGATAGACAGCTACCGCCTACATAAAATTAAAGACTTCTAGAGAAAAGAGAAACTGCTGATGAATATCAAGAGATCAGAGGGAAAACCAGTCCTAAGCAAGGAAGGGAAAAATGAAAGATGGAAGAAGTATACATAGAGTGATTTTTCCACCGTGTTTGAACTGTAGGGATTATGAGAGGAAACGGAACAAAAAAGTTCCAATGAATTTATCTCCGGAAATGAATGATTTCCGTGCTAGAGACCATTTATTCAGTCATACATTGTTGCAAAGGCTGCCGTCTAACACGCGCTGTAACATGCAGCCACAGGTACACTATGTGTTGAAAATGGTTTCCATGTGCCTCAACACATGCGTGTACGCACCGTAGCATGTTCTGTGTCACACGTTCACATCGGCCAAGCTGCATCCGAATTGTGTCAAAGGCAGCGTATAAATACGCTGCTCTAGTGTCTCCACGTCTGGAATCGGCTCTGCATACCGATACTTTTGAGATGGTTCCGTATCCATAATTCCCAGGGGTTGAGATCTGGTGAACGAGCAGGCCATACAACTGGACACCCTCGTCTAATCCACCGGCCAGGGAAAACACGACAGAGATGCTTTCGGACGTTAACGGCTAAGTGGCCTGGAGCGCCATCATGTGGCAGCCACATAATCCTCCGAATCATCAATGGCACTTCTTCCAGCAGGGGAGGTAAAGTCACCCGCAAGAAACGTCGATAGTTCCGGCGTGTTAAAGGACGTGGAAAGAGGACTGGTCCGAAAAAACGGTCGCCAATTATCCCGGGCCACACATTCCGGCTACACCGGTGCTCACCATTCGCTGTCACCATACTATGGGTGTTGTAAAGACATTGCTTTCCCCGAAAGTCGATAATATGTTTTTTCTTTCCTGCATTACCTTGTCATAGTACGTATGTATCATTTATTTCAACTATTCTTTATTTGTTAATACGTCACATTGTTTCTTCATTCATTTTGCTACTGTTTTATACTTTATATTGTACGAATATGAATGTTCTGGTTCTATATGTTTTGTAAATCTTTGGTGAGGCTCGGAGAAGTATTGTGTCAGAGAGAGAGGGAACGACTATCGTTAGAGTGCGTGCGAGTTGTTGTGGTATCGTGGTTGGTTCGTGGGTGTAAAACGTTGCAAATTTCGGCGTGAAAGACGGTGATACGCGGAGGAACAATTAATTACAGTGCGTCCGCTGTGTTAATAGGAGATCGTGCATTATTAAGTGAACAGTAAAACCTGAAAAGTATATCGAGTGTTTGCGGTGGCGATTTTACAAACTGTGTGAACTTGTGACAATTAGCCATGAACCAGACACCATTGTCGTGTGGAGACACTAACTGTTAGAATTGCGTGAAAGTGGACCAAAACAAAATGTTAAGTAAAAGAACAGTGCTGTGATTTGATCAAGACCCATTTATTATATCGTCCAAACTGTCTTAAAGACGACGACGTAATTGAACTGATGTTTAACGGACTATTATAGTGAAAAACACATGTGACTGTGGCAACACGGTAAAAGAACTGTGCGAAGTATTGGCATTAACCGGATATATATCGTAAATACTAAAGACATTGTATAATTCCGACCTACCCGCACCGCGTGATTAATAAACTTTTAATAATAAAACGTCGCACGCGTAACGACAACGCACACACTGGAACTATTATTATCGCGCCAGTGCTGCCAGCTGATTCGACTACAAAGGAGACGTGGACCACCGCCGTAACTGGAATATTAATGAAACAGGAGGATCCGCATTACCTTCGCGCCACGAACCAGGATTCACTTCACACATCGTCCGCGCGGACCACCGCTGACGTCATCGCACTGCCTGCAGCAACAGTTAAGAGATTTAAAGAAAATTATTAGCTCTCTCTCATTTCGAAATTAAAGGCAATTGCAGTTAAATTAACTATTTTAAAAATACTGTCACAACATCTCAATTTTGTTTGGTTCCAATAAATATTCTTTCCATTATTTCGTGTTGTTGACAGTGTTGAAAACCCGCCAAATTAAATCTCAATTAATAATTTTCTTTCAAAATTCTTCTCAGACATTTTGCTGCTCACTATAATTTTATTTTAATGTTTGTTTGTAATTTCTTTTGGAGGGAGTATATATTTTATTTTTGTGTAGTAAAATTAGCTACCGTAAAATTACGTATATTACCAGCTGATGCTGTCCACCACTACTGCTTGAAAACTGCACCAATTTTCTCATTGGCTGTCAGCTTCAAAACAAAACTACGTATTTCGTGGGCATCTATCAGATGCACGATGTCTATGAAGGTCCCTACAATAATTTGTTTTTACTTTTGCAGGTTTACTGGAATTATATTGACTTTAATTGTTCATTTGGTCCCCTGTTAAAGTGATTTATCGCATCGATAAAATAATTTTACTGAATTACCAAATTTTTTTTTCTTTTTCGTCCATGACTAATCGGGGTAATCAGATTCCTTGTATAGGTCATGTTTTATTATTTAAAAGTTTTTTTTAAGAAGGTAGAGAACCAGTTTCTTTACAGTGTTCTGCATAATAACCGACACTGTAAAGAAACTGGTTCTCTACCTTCTTAAAAAAAGCTTTTAAATAATAAAACATGACCTATACAAGGAATCTGTTATAAAAGTTGAAGATACCACTCTGGGTAAAGGTGGCTTCATCTGCAAACAGTATGGGTGACACAAATTCCGGAATCGTGGTTGCCTGGTGAAGAAACCAGTGACAAAACTGCTCCCGATGTGGAAAGTCTAGTAAGCCCTGCACACGCTGTATGTGATAAGGGTAGTAACATTTGCTATGGAGAATGTTCCACATGGTCGTCTGGCCTAGGATGGGCCAACTGCCTGGTACTGACACGGCGGTCGCCTTCTACATTTTCCTCCAAGTCTGTACGTTTCGGGTACATTAAAATAAAATTATAGTGAGCAGCAAAATGTCTGAGAAGAATTTTGAAAGAAAATTATTAATTGAGATTTAATTGGGCGGGTTTTCAACACTGTCAACAACACGAAATAATGGAAAGAATATTTCCTGCTTCCTGAAGCAATCCTCTCTAAGACAAACGGCGAAACACTGTTGAAAACATTGAATGCTGTGGTTGCTGTCAGCGGGATAGGTCTCCTGATACAACTGTACTGCTCGCCGCCCGTTGCCGTTTGCCTTTCTGCAAGTAAACGCTATGTCGGCAAGCTGTCTATTCGAATACGGAACCATTGTGTACAGCGGTGTATCACATCCACTACAAGCTGAGTCAGCAAGAGAAAGACATCGGACACAACATTACCAATTACTATGGCAGGAGAGGGTGCGAGGGCATGCCGTATGAGGAACGGTACCATCCTCTACGAGGAAACCATGCATACTGTAACTATTGCTGCATGGTACAGCGCGTGTTAGACCGCAGTCTCTGTGATAAAGTATGACTGAATAAGTGGTCTCTAGCATGGAAACCATGCATTTCCGAACATAAGTTCATTAGACCTTTATTGTTCCGTATCCTCTCATCAATCCCTAGAGCTTGTACACCGTGGAAAAGATCACTCTGTAGAGGATCTATACATGGTGGCTGAGCCTGAAGGCATATTATAAAAATTGAAGAGGATGTAGATGAAGATCAGATGGGAAATATTATGCAACGAAAAGAATTTGATGCAGCACGGTAAGATCTTAGTTGAAACAAGATCCCTGGAGTAGACGACATCCCGACAGAACTACTGTTAGCCTTAGGAGACCCACTCATGACAAAACTCTTCCATATGGTGTACAAGATTTGTGGGACAGGCAAAATATCCTCAGACTTCGAGAAGAAGTAATTTTTCGAATTCTACGGAAAGCAGTTCCTGGCAGTTGTGAAAATTACAGAACTATCAGTTTAATAAATTATGGTTGGAAAATAGTAACACGAATTCCTTACAGTAGAATGGAAAAACTGGTAGAAGCCAACCTCGTGGAAGATCAGTTTGGATTTCAGAGAAATGTGGAAACGCAGGAGGCAATACTGACTCCCGACTTATCTTAGACGACAGGTTACGGAAAGGCAAACCCAGGTTTATAGCATTTGTAGACTTAGAGAAATCTTTTGACAGTACTAGTCGGCATACTCTCTTTGAAGTTCTGAAGGTAACAGGGGTAAAATACAGAGAGCGAAGGGCTATTTACAACTTGTACAGAAACCAGACAACAGTCATATAAGTGGAGGGATATGAAAGGGAAGCAGTGATCGAGAAGGGAGTGAGACAGCGTTGTAGCCTGTCATCGATGTTATTCAGTCTGTACACTGAGCAAGCAGTAAAGGAAATCAAAGAAAAATTTGAAGTAGAAATTAAATTTCAGGGAGAAGAAATAAAAACCTTGAGGTGTGCTGATGACATTGTACAGGTTCAAATGGCTCTAAGCACTATGGGACTTAACTTCTGTGGTCGTCAGTCCCCTAGAACTTAGAACTATTTAAACCTAACTATCCTAAGGACATCACACACATCCATGCCCGAGGCATGATTCGAACCTGCGACCGTAGCGGTCGCGCGGTTCCAGACTATAGCGCCTTGAACCGCTCGGCCACCTCGGCCGGCCATTGTACAGGGCGACAGTTGTTGAACTAAAAGGAAAAATGTAAGTTAGTTACAAACTATGCCGCGCATACACTTTATTCAGCATGTAAACCTCATGTTCGATATGCCTGCCATCATTTGCGATGATTGGACGGAGACGAATAGCAAAATTCTGCATGACCCGTTGAAGTGTCGGAACATCGATGCTTCCGATGATCTTCTGAATGGCTATTTTCATCTCAGCAATAGTTTTGGTGTTATTGTTGTACACCCCACAAAAAGGAGTCGCAATGTAAGGTCATCAGTCCCCTAGAACTACTTAAACCTAACTAGCCTAAGGACATCACACACATCCATGCCCGAGGCAGGATTCGAACCTGCGACCGTAGCGGTCGTGCGGTTCCAGACTGAAGCGCCTAGAACCGCTTGGGCACACTGGCCGGCAGATTCGAATCCTGCCTCGGGCATGGGTGTGTGTGATGTCCTTAGGTTAGTTAGGTTTAAGTAGTTCTACGTCTAGGGGACAGATGACCTCGGATGTTAATTCCCATAGCGCTTAGAGCCATTTGAACCATTTTTATTTGCAACGGAAAATTCCCCAGTAAATAGTGTGCAATGAGCACATTCACAAAGGTTGTGGCGCAACCATCAGGCACGCCACCCCATCGACGTCAGCATTGCCACTAAAGTCGACTGCGGGGGAGACAGCCGTAAGTGAATGTTTAACAACGCGGTGTTAACATCTGTACAAATACCCCATGCGAGATTAGAGGTTGCGACCACTGCCTCTTGTAGCAAAGAAGCTTACAGGAGACAACTAACGCCGTTTGGCGGCGGGGTCGAAGAGAAAGTAGTTTTTTCAGTTCCTCAATAATTGCAACTTCGTATTTCTTGCTAGAGAGATGTGCCTTTACAGGAGCTGTTTTTAAAAGGATAAGGTAAGCCATCTGTAGTCCACGTGCAAGTAGTTCAGTATGCCACCACAGCGTGGCGCACATGTGCCGAGCAGTACACGCTGCCACCTAGCGCAAGACTACGCAACTTTTTGGAATCGCACGTGAGCACCCAGCATTTACCCATTTAGCATGCTCTAAAACACAATCTACGAAGTAAAGATAATGTGGCTGGATGATACCCACAGCAGGTCCTTTAGCTCTCTAGTGAAAATGCAGTGCGTCTTTTTAGCGAACGTTGCCGTTTGATTTTCATTTTAAAGTTTTAAATGTCAATTTTTGTGTTTTTACGTTTACCTGTCAGACTTTTTATTTCCTTTTTAAGCTTCAAACGAAGAAAACTACTCTGTACGTTTGTGATCATCTCTACATTGTATTTTACATTTTTACATCCATAAATATGTTTTGTCATTTCTTCAATAATTTTTGTAAATGCTCTAGGCTGAAGAGCCGGATTTTATAGCGCTGTCAGCCCACCCCTTGCCTATACGGGGCGAGTGGGATGAAATAATAATAAAGCAAAAAAGAGGGCTGATGTCTTTAGGATAAGATCTGTTTCTCCTCTCTCTTCCATCATAAGTTACTCGCTTGAATTAAAATGTCCAGCTTACACAAATACTTGTGTTGTTATAAAGGTTTCCTGCGTCGAGGTCTACAGTAAAATATCGGATCTCATATGTCACATCTTAAGTAAACAGGACAAGGTGGAATATGTAGAAGATCTTGCGCGTACAGTTCTTTCCAGAAGTTTCTAGAGTTCTGTTTATTTCTAAACCGTTCCAGAATTTTCAGATAAAAAATTCCGAGCTGAGAGGCAGTGGAGCGAACATAAAAATATCAAGTAACGTTTCACCTCCACCTACGAAAGACATCTGCTGAGATAAAACTGCCAAATGCTGATGGGGACGCAACGTAAGTAAATAGATTTATACATCGAGCACGGCTCACAGTCCTCATGGGCGTCGACAGAAATTTATAGCCTGTGAGAAGAAATAGACAGGTGTGTGACGTACGGAAGTCTGAATCGGTCTGCGGAGCATGCTCGCATATCGTAAGGCGCCAGCTCGAGATAAGAGGGAAATCCGGGTCAGACACAAATTTTGGTATGTCATTTTTGGTAGTACATCTACCGTGAAGTTGAATTTCAGGAATAAATTTCAGAAATTTATCCGACAGTGCGCGGGGAGGGGTAGGGACGACTCCAAATTGTAAACCTGATATTTTGACAACCAAACATGGACTATGCAATAATTTCTAAAACCGTAGTATTGTTAAAATGTTCAATGTGTGTGAACTCCTAAGGGATCAAACTGCTGAGGTCATAGCTCCCTAGACCTACACACTACTAAAACTAACTTATGCTAAGAACGACACAAACACCCATGCTCAAGGGAGGACTCGAACCTCCGGCGGGAGGTTGTCTCACTGCATTCATCCACGTAATGCAGCAATTGGCTAGACGAGAGGTTAAGCGGAGCCATGGAATTACTTCTATACAAGAGAGACATGAAAACAAACAAACTGATCAGATAACGGACTGAATGGCTAAATGAATGACAGTTACGCGAATGAAGTGGAGATAGGTGGGACTCTCCATCGAGAATAACGTAAACATCTCGTATCGCTTGCCTCGGCGCCGCCGATTTCAGTGGAGAGTTGCGTCAAGTTCCGGGCGGCACGCTATTCAAAAGCAATGAAACACTTACAAAGTGTACAACGAGAGCCGCAACCTGTAAGTTTCTCCAAAAATAAAGTTGTGTAAATAATTCTGGTTACGTTAGCGGTTTAGGACATATGGATTTCATTAGTCCCTAAATTTTACTTAACATTGTATTTTTAGTTTTCACGTTCTCGATTGAAGACGATAATTGTTACGGAGTGGTTATCTTAGAAGAAAGATCAAGGAAAGGCAAACCTACGTTTCTAGCATTTGTAGACTTAGAGAAAGCTTTTGACAATGTTGACTGGAATACTCTCTTCCAAATTCTAAAGGTGGCAGGGGTAAAATACAGGGAGCGAAAGGCTATTTACAATTTGTACAGAAAGCAGATGGCAGTTATAAGAGTCAAGGGTCATGAAAGGGAAGCAGTGGTTGGGAAGGGAGTGAGACAGGGTAGTATATTGAGCAAGCAGTAAAGGAAACAAAAGAAAAATTCGGAGTAGGTATTAAAATCCATGGAGAAGAAATAAAAACTTTGAGGTTCGCCGATGACATTGTAGTTCTATCAGAGACAGCAAAGGACTTGGAAGAGCAGTTGAACGGAATGGACAGTGTCTTGAAAGGAGGATATAAGATGAACATCACCAAAAACAAAACGAGGATAATGGAATGTAGCCGAATTAAGTCGGGTGATGCTGAGGGAATTAGATTAGGAAATGAGACACTTAAAGTAGTAAAGGAGTTTTGCTATTTGGGGAGCAAAGTAACTGATGATGGGCGAAGTAGAGAGGATATAAAATGTAGACTGGCAATGGCAAGGAAAGCGTTTTTGAAGAAGAGAAATTTGTTGACATCGAGTATAGATTTAAGTGTCAAGAAGTCGTTTCTAATAGTATTTGTATGGAGAGTAGCTATGCATGGAAGTGAAACATGGACGATAAATAGTTTGGACAGGAAGAGAATAGAAACTTTCGAAATGTGGTGCTACAGAAGAATGCTGAAGATTAGATGGGTAGATCACATAAATAATGATGAATAGAATTTGGGAGAAGAGGAGTTTGTGGCACAACTTGACAAGAAGAAGGTGCTGGTTGGTAGGACATGTTCTGAAGCATCAAGGGGCCACAAATTTAGCATTGGAGGGCAGCGTGGAGGGTAAAAATCGGAGAGGGAGACCAAGAGATGAATACACTAAGCAGATTCAGAAGGATGTAGGTTGCAGTAGGTACTGGGAGATGAAGAAGCTTGCACAGGATAGGGTAGCATGGAGAGCTGCATCAAACCAGTCTCAGGAGTGAAGACCGCAACAACAACAACAACATGTACATATTGTTAAATTTGCACTACCTCACATTCAACAATGCGAACTGGAAAAACCCGGCAGTGGCGGACACTAACTCGGTCATGCGACCTGGTAGAGCTACGGTCCAGCTGAAACTCGGAAAGTAGTGCGTATTGTTAACTCACAGTGCAAGCACTGGGCGGGCAGCCGCGCTAGCTTGCTGTTAATTTCATTAAATTTACTGACGATGAGAAGGAAAAAAGACTGCCATTGCTGCCGGAAGAGGTGACGAATCGTGCTAGCAAAATGTTCTGCTTGATTAAGGCGATGGTGTGCAAATTATGTCTAGAGCGGCACGGTGTTGGGTCGAGTTTCTGCCACAAAGGAGAAGAAAACGTACACACAACGTACATCCATTTACGAATGGAGAAATCTGTTACAAGGCAGCATCATAACCCAGTAAAGATAGCATTTTGGATTATAAAATAGGGAGGAATTTTGATTTCCCGGTATGTTGCATGTTTTACACCTCTCGTGAAAAACCCAAGTTCCAGTCCTTCTCCCCCTTGTGGCTGGATATGTCAGTGATTTCGCCTTAAACACTTTTTTACTGCAGTTTTGTACAAAATGCCTAATAATCATTGTTGCAGAGGATTTATTTTCCTTCAAATTTTACACAAAATATTTGTAATTACCCTTTATACACGCCGAGAATGTGAAAGTGGACTCGAAACTCAAAATAGCATCCTCAGTCAAATATGTTCTTACACAGATCTACAGAAAATTTCCTTGAACGAACTCCACAATTTTCTGAGTGGACTTCGGGTTCACCCTGTGTACATAGAATGTGTGCTTTTAGCCGCTAGTTAATATAACTACCATATACATTTATCTTTTCATCTTAGAGTTCATTCTTAAAGTCCATTTCTACAAGAGATTAGTGTACGTACATGGAGACTGAAGCGTTTCCCTTTCGGCTCATGCTTCTCTCAGGCTATATAGTTTTAGAAAATGCAGATTCATCAGTAGCATTTACAAAATGAAGTATTAAAACAAGGAAAAATAGTTATTTCTTGATTGAATTAGTTACTTGTTAAGGTCATATCGGATGTAATTTGTAATACATTCTATACTGTAATTTTCATTGGATATTCGTTATGATCTGAAGAGGAAAGCTAATAGATTTTGTAGCAGCTACAAAATTAGGCTGCAATTACTGTGTCACACAAGTTCTATACTTTAATTTCAGTTCCTTTTTATGTTCATTGTTTGTCAGAAGCCCATTTATCATCTTGACCGAAATCCACGTCACTAAGTGCATTACGGCAGTAATGTGTTTTAATGGTGTAAATAATATTTTAAAGCTAGAAACATTGGGAAAAAAGAGAGAAGATAAGTATCTTGTCTTATTTCTGATGAATAATAAACATAATTTTTACATTACTAGCGATTTAGATAAACGTACTGCAGACACAGAAATAATTTGTTTGTATCTATGTAGACTTCACTTCCCTGTCTTGGGTTCGGAGTTAATTCCGTGTTATGCTTTAGGTATACTTCAAGAACTACGAAATCTTTATAAATTAAAAAGGAATTTGGACTCATGTCTCATTACATGCTCTACAAACTATCCGATTTATCTAGTTTCAAATAAAGAAATATCTTGTTATGTTCATTGGTAGCACACCTATAATCTTACAGAACTTGGAGAACTTAACGTTATTTGACAGTTATCACTGGATTCCTGTATTAAGTTGCGATAATTATTGTGAGGCGGCGGCTTGTTACAGGCCTCCACGACACATATTTTTCTTATCATTTCCGTGTCATATTTGCATCCCAAACTCTCAATATTCATTCGCATTCTGATACAATTTGATTTACGGAATTTCCGTGTGGTTACGCGCTTACTATATGAGTGGTTAGATCGCAGCTCACGTTTTCTTATTGTATTGTCTTCTGTCAAACTCTTCACGCAGTATCATGTCTCCCATTTCATCTTCATCTACATCCTCTTCCATTTCATTGCCCACTGACAGCCTTGGGTGAGCCAGTCCTGACAAAACTCTACTATCTGGTGAGCAAGACGTATGAAACAGGCAAAATACCCTCGCACTTCAAGAAGAATATAATAATTCCAATCCCAAAGAAAGCAGGTGATCACAGATGTGAAAATTACCGAACTATCAGCTTAATAAGTCACGACTGCAAAATACTAACGCGAATTCATTACAGACGAATGGAAAAACTGGTAGAAACCGACCTGCGGGAAGATCAGTTTGGATTCCGTAGAAATATTGGAACACGTGAGGCAGTACTGACCCTACGACTTATCTTAGAAGATAGATTAAGGAAAGGCAAACCTACGTTTATAGCATTTGTAGATTTAGAGAAAGCTTTTGACAATGTTGACTGGAATACTATCTTTCAAATTCTGAAAGTGGCGGGGGTAAAATACAGGGAGCGAAAGGCTATTTACAATTTGTATAGTATGGCAGTTATAAGAATCGAGGGACATGAAAGGGAAGCAGTGGTTGGGAAGGGAGTGAGACAGGGCTGTAGCCTCTCCTCGACGTTATTCAATTTGCATATTGAGCAAGCAGTAAAGGAAACAAAAGAAACATTCGGAGTAGGTATTAAAATCCATGGAGAAGAAATAAAAACTTTGAGGTTCGCCGATGATATTGTAATTCTGTCAGAGACAGCAAAGCACTTGGAAGAGCAGTTGAACGGAATGGACAGTGTCTTTAAAGGAGGATATAAGATGAACATCAACAAAAGCAAAACGAGGGTAATGGAATGTAGTCGAATTAAGTCGGGTGATGCTGAGGGAAATAGATTAGGAAATGAGACACTTAAAGTAGTAAAGGAGTTTTGCTATTTGGGGAGCAAAATAACTGATGATGGTCGAAGTAGAGAGGATATAAAATGTAGACTGGCAATGGCAAGGAAACCGTTTCTGAAGAAGAGAAATTTGTTAACATCGTGTATAGATTTAAGTGTAAGGAAGTCGTTTCTGAAAGTATTTGTATGGAGTGTAGCCATGTATGGAAGTGAAACATCAACGATAAATAGTTTGTACAAGAAGAGAATAGAAGCTTTCGAAATGTGGTGCTACAGAAGAATCCTCAAGATTAGATAGGTAGATCACATAACTAATGAGGAGGTTTCACAAGCTGCGACATCGTCGCGAAAAAAAACAGCGACCCGTATATGTAATAAGTTTCCTTTAATTTACGTCTATGGTCACAATCTTTTTTTTTAACAGATTACCGATTTCGGTCTTTCATGACCATCATCAGATGTGCAGCAAAAATGGGAAAAATATAAATACACTCGCAAACTGTATACAGCTTAAGAACAATGCATAGACCATAATTAAAAGTATTAGTGACAAAATTTACAGTTGTGCGCTTTAAATATGAAGAGGCATACCTGTTTCATAAAAACAAAGTCCTAATATACTGCAGCCATAGTGGCATCGTCAGATGCAGATCTGATGATGGTCATTAAAGACCGAAACCGGTAATCTGTTAAACAAAAAGATTGTGACCATAGACGCAAATTAAAGGAAAATTATTAATGAGGAGGTGTTGAACAGAAATGGGGAGAAGAGGAATTTGTGGCACATCTTGACTAGAAGAAGGGATCGGTTGGTAGGACATGTTCTGAGGCATCAAGGGATCACCAATTTAGTATTGGAGGGCAGTGTGGAAGGTAAAAATCGGAGAGGGAGACCAAGAGATGAATACACTAAGGAGATCCAGAAGGATGTAGGCTGCAGTAGGTACTGGGAGATGAAGAAGCTTGCACAGGATAGAGTAGCATGGAGAGCAGCATCAAACCAGTCACAGGACTGAAGACAACAACAACAACAACAACAACAACATTGTCTTCTGCTCACAAGTAAATTTACTTCTCTGTCTTAGGAATTTCCTTTCATCTTGTCAGGCTCTGGGACAGCGGTTGTTCCATTTGTTTGGAGGAGAGCGTAAGTAAATAGAGTTCTCGCCGCTGAAAGGAAACAGTGATCACTTGAGCAGTAGGCCGTCCCCTAACACTTTTTTTTCACTTGCTGCTTCTTTCTTTATGATCTATGTTCTGATTGCTTATGGTGGGTCGTTATTTGTCTTATAACCTTTTAGGCGCTGCGATGGGTCGTGTGGTCTGAGATGATGTGTACAGATCATGCCAGCTCCTACCTACCACCGTTGCCTATGTCCGCCACGTAGAGGCAGACTTTTGTATTTCTTTTCTTTTGGTTTCTTTATCTTTTCTGTTTTTTTCTTTTTTTGTTTTTCTTCTGTTTTAATTTTTCTTGTTGGTCATCTTTTGTTGTTTGTGTCTACAGCAAAGAGAAACATTTATAAAATTAACAGACTTTCTAACTTAAACCCTAACCGTATTTTTGAGAAGAATAAAAACAGAAGATCGGAAAGATGATAGTGGAAGAATGTCCCTTCACCAAGTATGTATGACGGTGAGTGTCTTGTAATTGTCCATGAAGCCACTGACGGTCAATCACAGCTCTTCATCTAAATCTAACATTTACTCTAGATTTCCTATTAACTAAACTTTAACCTCAACAGTTGTCTTTACAAGATATTGTCAGTAGGTTGTTTTTCTACTTGGATAAAGAGTTGTAGAGATAAATGCTAGTTTTTAGCTGTTGTGTTGTATAGTTACGAATTTCTTCATTTTCATTTACGGTCGTGTCGGAACCAGTATCATCACCTGATTCCATGTCGGAATCAGTGCTGTTTTCCACCCTGTGGATTCCTCCCTGTCTTTGGATATGCACTTGTTGTCTGGCTCGGACATACTCTCTAAAGTTCCTTTGGGTATATCGTTAGTGAGCGTGTTTAGCGTGGTCCACTGGTCGTCATCTCTGAGCATTGCGTGTATGGTGTCTTGAATACTGTTGAGGTTTAAGTGTAAGTGTGTCTGGCTTTGGCGTATTGTCCGCACAAAAAGACGATGTGTTCTGAGGAGCCTTCTTCCCCATATGTGCATGTTGGTGGCTACCTCAGGCGGTTTAAGTGCGTGGGAAGCGTACCACACCGCGACTGGGATCGATATGTTTGAGTTTTAGCCTGTCCCTTGCATAGGGAAAGAATTGGTGTAGTATGTGGTCCTTATCACTTGTGTTCCACTCACCTTGTCACGTATCTATCTTCCAGTTTTTAAATTAACATTTCGTGCCAATTGGTACTCCAGTGATCTTTCAAACTTGGTCATGCCTTCCCTCTTTAAGCCAGTACATATGTTATCGTAATGTCTGTTGGGTGGGTTCCTCATATGACGAGGGTCAGGTTTGTTGATAGGCTCAACATGTGAGCTCATGTGCTGGCGGCGAAGCTTATTACCGACTCGAAGAGAGCACAATGGTATGTCCTTGTAAGTGACAAGGGCAGTTTAAATAGTTCTGAACTTAGTTTTGCCAATTTGTGTAATATTTTTTCTGCTTTGTGACCAAGTGCATGTGTTCATGGAAATTTTGCTTTTCGTCTGTATGTACCCGAGAAAGTGTGCAGTGTCTGTTCGTTTACTGTTGGTGTCCGCTGTTTAAACACTAGGGTTTCTCTGGAGAGACCCTTTCAGTGATTTTGTTGTTGTCACACCATTGTTTTATTGTTCTGAGTGTTCCATTTGCTCTTTGTTCTAGGTGGGACCAATTGTTAGCAGACACTACGGCCGGAAAGGTCGTCTGCGTATGCGACAATTCCATCTGTCGTTACTGTTCCCTCCAGTAGCTCCAGGAGGGGTTCAGTAGTGACGTCCAAGAAGATAGGGCCACAGACCTACCCTTGAGGGCAGCCTTTTCTAGTTCGTTTCATTACTTTTTGGCCGTTCATCTGCCATTTGACCAATCTGTTCTTACAGTAGTCTAGTAGACTGTTGTATAGTGTTTCGAGTATCTCCAGTTGTCTGAGTCTCTTGAACATTGCGGGCCACCAGAGATTATCAAATGCACCCGAAATGTCGATCATACTTAGCCCTGGTGTTGATGGAAATTTGTTACGCTTTGTTGATGGCATCATCGATCGAATTTCCCTCTCTGAACCCGCAGTGGTGTTGGCTTAAGCCATGGAGAGCTCTGTACTCGTGCAAACGCTTGCGCAAGAGCTTTTCCTGGATCTTGGGAAGTGTATTTATAAGACATATAGGTCTGATGAATCCCTGTCAGCTGCCCTCCTTATTATTGTAAGAGGTCCGAGCAGATGTAATTTCGATGTATTGCTCATGCGCTGCCTGCGATATGCAAGGTATAAGAGAATCTCTGACCAGAGAGCAGAGTTGACTGCAGTAGGAACTGTGTAGCTGTAGCAGTAAGTTGTGGCTAGTCTGGAGTCTGCTCTGGTCTGGTCTGGTGTATCGTGTTGGCTGGCCCGGTCGCGGTGCAGCGATGCCGGAGCCTGAGTATTATTGTATAAGGCAGAAAGCAGCCTCGCACATATGTAGTAATGTTATCTCAAGTCCCATGTAAATGTTTTAAAAATGTCCTAATAATAATCTTTCTCATATAAAGTAATTTTTAACAATCATTCATTTCAATTTAAAGAATTTACTAATTTCTCCAATCCATGATCATCCCGATTATTGCAAAAGAAAAAATCAGTTGTTTCCCTTTCATAAATCACAAATCTATCGGCCGGCATTGCACAGGGCTGTGCCAGAAAAATTTATTGTAAGAGCAGATATATATGCGTTATCCGGCGACTTCATTGAGGTAAGAATTTTTCTCTTTTTTTATTCAGAATGATCTTTCAGGGCCATGACGCAGCACTGCTGACGTCCAAAATTTACCAGGTTAAATTCACAGTCAATTATTGAAAAGTCATAAGTGAGCGACAATTAAATTGAGAGGTTAGTTACATTGTATTACTACCAGGTTACTGAATTTATTTTTTTATTGGGATGTTACACTGAATGTGAACGACATAATTATAATTTTTACTGTTGAGAAGTTTAGGAATTTTTTTGTTTTGAGGTTACACTAAACGTGAATATTATTTATGTTAATATTTTTGTGGGAAGGTTACACTTAATGTGAATGAAAATTTTGTGGGGAGGTTACATTATGACTGCCTTAGAGATCTTCCAAACTGTAGGCACTCGTCCCAGCTGTGGAGCGTCATTCAGTGAGTTGTAAGGAATGGGGTGATCCATGGTATTATCTGTTTTAATAGTTCTGAATGAATTCCATCTGGTCCAGTTGCTTTCTTGTTTTTGAGCTCTGAGATCGCTATCGCCACCTCTTCTTGAGCAAAAGGATAGGCGACTGTGGCAGCGTTGTATGGCACGTTCAGTTCCTCTCGCAACGTTGCTTGTTGGTGTGTCAGTGTTGACGATGTCCTCAGGTAGGAGCTAACACCGAACATTCAGGTAGCTGCATCAGCCTCGCGTTAATCCCTATGGTGCTGTGTGAATAGAACTGGAGAGGCAACTACAGAGTGTGACCAGTATGAATAGAGAAAATGGACAAAGGTAGTCCGAGCCCTGACTGATTCTCCCATTACAAGCATTTTCTATCATATTGTGCACTTTAGACACTGTCCACAGAAGCCTAACATTTAAATGTTAGGACGTCTGGAATTGCTCTTTTATAGTAGAGAGAAAGCCGTGTTAAACACTAGTTATAATTCCGAGAGCTTCCCAACAAGCAAGCCTTCCCAAGAGGAAATTTATGCTTTCTGTCTGCTCTCAGAATTCTCGATGTGGATTGGCGGATACATTAGTGCTCCTGCTGGTGGGAGCTGGTGATTGTGCTTGGAGGTCCATGGAATGGTGAAAATTTAAGACTTTTTCTGTGATTGGTCGTAAAGACTGTACAAGGGTGAGCTGTGGCCGGCTCGCGTTGATGCCGTTTGTTCTTTGGCAGATTGTCGCAATTGAGTGGCATCTTATTTCTCCCTCAGTTACTACCATAACGAGTTGCTGACTCCATCAGTGGCAGCAGCAGCACTTATCGATGCTAGTACTGCTGTACCATCTTTGGTGTGCCGATATATTTCATTTCCGTGTGGTGGTGTGTGTGAGGCAGTCGGTCGGTTGGGGCATAGAAGTGAGGAAGTCTCCGCGGCGCGGAATCAGGCTGGGACCGCTGGCGGCGCGCACGCGCGGTCGGATTGTGAGGTGCTAGCTGCAAGAGCTACAAAGTTCGTTGCCTACCGAACCTGGACACTGAAGATGAGTGATCAGTTAACCTGTTGCAAAACCTCAACTGCTGCGACATCTCTTCGTTCATTATCGCTTGTTGCTTCCTGCTAGCAGCAACGTGTGGTGTGTTGGAGTCTGCAAAATTTTGCTGCTGTCTTCCTGTGTGGTCTTTAACTATTAAATTGGTTGTTACTTATCAGTGAAGTGCACCAGCGGTATTTTCTGCCTTGTGGCCGTTAACGCCCCAGTTACCTGCCCTGGACGTTAGCGTAGTTTTCCGGCAGTGTGTTTTTCCTCGCCGTGTTGATGCTGTCCAGTGCGGCGCGTAGTTCGACAGCCTTGTAGTTGTTTGTTCATATTTTTTTCTTAAGAGTGGTTATTGTGCCTTGGCTGTTTTTAGACGCCAATTTTGAAGACGTAGTGCGGATGGTAACTTCGTCCTCGGCTGATATTTTCCATTGTCGTACTGTTGGTTGGGCGGAAGGGAATTGATTAGGTTGTTGGTCGCTCCTTCAGTCGTCCCTGGGTCGGGTTGCCATCCGATTACTTAACCTTACTCTTGGCTGCCTGTCTCACCTTTGTTAGAGCTACCTCCTCAGGCCGACCCTTGGAACACTTGTGAGCACTGAAGTTCTGTTGGTTTTAGGTTGTGATTTTCATTTTAGTCAGATGTACTGTGCGAGGCTTTCAGCCATCTATTAATTTAGTTTGTTTTAATTTTAAGATAAGGCCTTCAGCTGACTTAAATTAAAGTTTGAAGATTGATTTGTTTAATAACTAAAATTTTGAAAGTTTGTTCTATCTGAAATTCTTGTTATCCAGGCCCTAAGCCCTCAGTTGTTCAATGTCTTGTGCGTGGCCTTCAGCCGAGTATTTACGTGAAATTTTTTTTTTAAGTAAGGCGTTCAGCTACGTGTACGAGGTGTGGCTAGAAAAAAACCGGACTAGTACTGGTGAAACAATAAAACGAATGCAATATGGCTGAAAGTCGCGTGGCCTGTCACGTGACTCTCGCTCCGCCTACTGCTCGAGTTTCATCTGCCTCCTGCATTCAGTCTGCCCGTGGCGTCTGTTTTAAGTAGTTGACGTTTTGTCTGTGCGTCGGAAAATGTTGAGTGTACAGAAAGAACAGCGTGTTAACATCAAATTTTGTTTCAAACTAGGAAAATCTGCAAGTGAAACGTTTGTAATGTTACAACAAGTGTACGGCGATGATTGTTTATCGCGAACACAAGTGTTTGAGTGGTTTAAACGATTTAAAGATGGCCGCGAAGACACCAGTGATGGCACTCGCACTGGCAGACCATTGCCAGCAAAAACTGATGCAAACATTGAAAAAATCGGTAAACTTGTTCGACAAGATCGCCGTTTAACAATCAGAGCAGTGTCTGAGTTAACAGGAGTTGACAAGGAAAGTGTTAGGCAGATTCTTCATGAAAGTTTCAACATGAACAAAGTGTGTTCAAAAATGGTTCCAAAGTGTCTCACAATTGAACAGAAGGAACGCCGAAGAATGATTTGTTCTGACATCCTGGAAAACATTGAAAGTGATCCCACCTTCTTACAAAATGTTATTACTTGCGATGAATCGTGGTTTTTTACTTACGATCCCGAAACTAAACGCCAATCGATGCATTGGAAAACTCCTGGTTCTCCACGACAAAAAAAGCACGAATGTCAAAATCGAAATTCAAGGCAATGATGATTGTTTTTTTTGACATCAAAGGAATTGTGCACATTGATTGGGTACCAGAGGGACAAACAGTGAATCAGCATTACTACATTAGCGTCCTGGCTACCCTACGTGAGCGAGTACGGAGAAAACGGAACGATTTGTGGAGAAAAAAGTCATGGATCCTTCACCAAGACAATGCCCGAGCTCACAGTGCGTTGTCAGTGAAGACGGTTTTGGCAAAACACAACATTCCCATCTTAGATCATCCACCCTACTCACCTGATTTGGCCCCCGTGTGACTTTTTTCTTTTCCCTAAAGTCAAGTCAGCTTTGAAAGGAACTAGATTTGAGACTGTTGAAGCAGTAAAAGAAAAAGCGACGGAAGTAATGTATGGACTTACCGAAAATGATCTGCAGCATTGCTATGAACAGTGGAAAATTCGCATGGAGCGGTGTAGAGACCGAGGAGGAGAGTACATTGAAGGAGATAACATGAAATTGTAAATAATTGTAAATAAATGTTTTTTCCAGCATCAGTCCGGTTTTTTTCTAGCCGCACCTCGTATTCTTTAAAGCAATTTTTATAACTTGTGTTAGGGCCTTCAGCCGTTCTTGTTTTTGGTGTGGTTTTGGGCCTTCAGCCCAGGAGGTGTCGCTAGTTTTCTTAACTAGGCCTTCAGCTGTATTGTTTTAATTTGATCCTTTTAAGGCAATGTATAATAAGTGGTTCTTAGGAAAATAAAAGTTTGTGTGTTTTGTGCAACTAACAGTAACTGATTACGGCCCCCTCCACAACCACAACCTGATCCGCTCTGTCCTGCGAAACCAGATTTCAGAGGGTTTTCTCTGATTCTGAAGCGAGCCAGGAATATTTTGGGCTTAGTCTTTGGTCTGGTTTTTGGTGGAGTTGCAGCTCAGTCTTGGTCTGACTTCACAGGTTTTTAGTGTTCGTTTGATTCGGATCTTCCAGTTTCACATCATACTCACCGGTCACGGAATATTTCCGGTGTTTCGTTCGCAGTGACGGAGGCGCCGAGCCCCATGTTGTTCAGACACAGCTCCAGTCCAAGCGCCAGCCGGCCACGCTCGGTAGCCAGCGACAGCACAGCCATAGTGAGACCACCAAAGCAATGCGCACCTGAGAATTCAGTAGACTCGTCAGTGAAATACGTATCATCGAACAGTTTCGACCTGTGTTCCAAATGAACTTGCCGCCTCGTGCACTCTCTCACTTCCTCGCGATGTTTCTTTTTCTGAAACGATGTGTATCTTAGTGGCCAGCACATGGCGTTTACATTAACTCACCAGAAATTTATTTTCCCTGTGATGACTTTTCTGTTTTTCCTGTCCATTTGATAATTCTGTGATGTGCTCGCTCATTCACAACCTCTTCCTTTTTTTATTACTGTATTAAACTTACGTTGAGAGTCTGATGACCACCAATACGTGACACTTACAACACCGGGCACAGCTGTTTATTTTTCAAGCACCACCTTCTGGCGACTATTAAATAATTCATTATCTTCTGTTTGAAATCATTGCAATTTGTTAATCTCCAATTAGATTCGTGTTCACTTGCACTTCTCAAAGCTCCCATTTTGTATCTTAATCTACGACTTCAATATTTTTTAATCCGGAGTCAATAGTTTGCACTTTCTTTTACACACTGTGTACCCAGATACTTCTACCCAGGAGAGGGGGGAGGGGCATTGTGGCAAAAAGACTTGTTACTTGACTGGAGTCCCCTGACGTCACGGTGAGGCTGCGTAGTGCAGAGCAGCAATGGGATTATACGGCTTTGGCGTGTTACTTGTTCATTCGGTTTGGTTCAATACACAGTGGAATGACAGATGTATCACACATTAGGGCCAAATAAATGATAATTAAGATGAAAAATAACTCTCTCGTTTGATGAAGATGCAGATTTTAATGTAGCCTGTTCCAGATTTCTGTTGCTGTCTAATACACGAAGATGCAATCCGTAGCCCCTTTCTCCTTATGACACATTTCTTCATAGCTTCTAACTTTGCTTCTTGATTCGGATACCTAATCCTTATAAATGTTCTTGTTCTTACGCAAAAAGCACTAACAGTGTAAAGAGCCTCAGGAAAGTTTTGTTTCAAAATAGAGCACAGAGACTTTACTGTTTTTTGTTTGCGCAATCCATTTCCATGAAAAGCAGTGAATTCTTCAAATACGCCACTTTTTGCTGCTGGAAAGTCTAACGATTTATCAATGTTTTGCCACTTCAATGGAACATAGTCTGCACTGTATTTCACCGCATCTAGAAGAACATCCGAGGTTACAGAATCATCACGCGCTGTTACCACATCTGTTAATAATTTTTCTTCGTCATTCACAGCTTCTGGGATTTATCGTACTGACGATTCATCAACAACACATAGCTCACAGGCAATGAAACTTAGGGGCGCAGAATCTGAGTCGACGTTACACTGCGTTTAATTCTTCAGTGACCGGCGCGTTTTCAGAGAAAGAACTATCAGTTGCATTACCCGTTAGTAAAGGAGACGCACCCTGTTCCATACTTCAAATGGCACAGGGTTATTATAAAATATGCCTAACCTCATACTCCAGAAAAAAGATTCAAGCAATCTTGATTTGGCCTGGAAGTTAATGTTTGACAAGACCAAAGAGAGATTTTACTGACTTAATGAAACTTTTTTGGAAAGTCATCAGTCTGGCTCTATCACCAGCTCACAATGCCGAACAAATGTCTAGGAATCTCTTTAATGTCTTCTCGCGAATTTGTGACATTCATTCTAAATCCACATGAACATTCATCGTTTGGAACTCTGGAGTTCAAGACATCAAGGATGTCGTTAACGAGTTGAATAACATTTCTTTCAGCGTCTTTGTGAAGAACATACTTGAAAGCCTAAGTTGTTCGTCGTGAGAACAGGCGCGTCCGCGTCCAGTTACATTGAAGTACGGTTCAGGAATGCGGTGTGCTAATGTTAAGTCAATTTTTTATGTTTAAAAATTTCTTGTGTAGCAGTCATAGTTATTTTGGAGCCATATAGTAGCGTAATGAAATGGTTCGCGGACAACTTTAACAAATGTGGTACATCGTAGAAAATGGCTCAAATGGCTCTGAGCACTATGGGACTTAACTACTGAGGTCATCAGTCCCCTAGAACTTAGAACTACTTAAACCTAACTAACCTAAGGACATCACACACATCCATGCCCGAGGCAGGATTCGAACCTGCGACCGTAGTGGTCACGCGGTTCCAAACTGACGCGCTTAGAACCGCACGGCCACACCGGCCGGCGTACATCGTAGAAAACCCGTTCATTCCTGGTACAGGCTGCTGGATATACGAAATATTTCTTTCAAACTTGTATATTCTTTTCACACGTATTACATGTCACAGCTACAACATTTATTCCCTACTCCTCAACTGCTTTAATGATACTCTGAAGCAAAATACGCCATAATTGTGTCAAAGTAATAATAAATTGGTTGCTTTCATTGCTTACACAACCTATGGATCATGCAAACTTGAACATCGGAATGTAGACGAACTAATATGTCCTCCGACGAATCGTAATATCTGCGAACATCAGCATTCATTTCGCCAAATGTTAAAACTGCTCTTCTCTCTTGAATAGTAAAACTGTTTGTTTCAGCCTCAAATGAATACAGGATATTTTCGAAAGTACTCGGTCTGCATTTAAATGCCTTCGTCCATTACCGAAATTTTGCCCTGCACAGCAAGGGTATTTTTAGCTTTCATCAATATGCATAAGTTATGCTTTTGGTGACAGAGCTTTTGAAATCAAGGCACGGACAGTGTCCTTTGAATTACACTTTACCTTTTTACTTTCGTTCAACAAACATTGTATTTGCCGCGGTTTAAAACATTTTGACAACACGTTGCTCACTATAGTTTGGTTTTTTTCTGTCAGGTCAGATGACCTTCCCGTCCGCTTTATCGAAAGACCGTGACGAAGAAGATCTGTTTTACTTCACAAGGCTACATCATATCTCTTTAGCGCTGCTTTCTACTATGCATTTAGCTTTATTAAAAGTTCATGGCTTGTTGATTTGGTGGAGGGGACCGAACACTGAAGTCATCGGTCCTGTCGGATTAGGGAAGTAAGTCGGCCGAACCATTTTCAGAGAAACCATCCCGGCATTTGCCTGAGCGATTTAGGGAAAGCACGGAAAACCTAAATCAGGATGGCCGGACGTGGGTTTGAACAGTCGCTCTCCCGAAATGCGAGTCCAGTGCGCTAACCACTGCGCCACCTCGCTCGATGTTAGAGGTTCAAACTCGGCCCTCAGTTCCTTAATTTCTAAATCCTTACACACTGTTTAACTGAGCTCGTTAGCTGTGGTCTGGTCGATATTTTTTTCTTTTTTTCGTTGACAGTTTCTAAAAACGTCAAAGCTCGTTTTCACGAACTAACCACATTAATTTATCATTATTAATCAGTAAGTAATAGGCGAAACGATAAAATACACAGATCTTGCCATTTTTTTTAAAAAAGGAGGGGGAGGATGGCTGCTCCCAGGGGCAAAGTGGGCAGAGGTCATTTTACGAGGCCTGACCACGAGGTCTCCTTCGCCAAACGGGAACGTATGGAAGGGGCAAATGGCCACAGGAGAATATTCAATTATTTGCTGACAAAAAATAAATCCGCCTTTTATATAGCTTGTCTCTGAAAAAAGGAAACAAACATAAAGTTACATTTCTGGGGCATGTATGTGCGGCGTCGATACTCCATGGACGTCACCACCCCATCTTCATGGCATATCTTTTCGTAAAGTCGTGTAGGTGCCGTTATCTGTTCAATCGCCTACGTGTCAATGTATCAAATTTATCACGCGTCATGACTAATCCAGCTAAGGTGGAAGATGCCACGTAAGAAACTCGAAAAGTATTGGCTACACTTGGATTCTTCACAACAGCACAATGACGATTGTTTAAATATTTCCAAAAATCCAGCCGGCCAGGGTGGCCGAGCGGTTCTAGGCGCTACAGTCTGGAAACGCGCGACCGCTACGGTCGCAGGTTCGAATCCTGCCTCGGGCATGGATGTGTGTGATGTCCTCAGGTTAGTTAGGTTTAAGTAGGGGACTGATGACCTTATAAGTTAAGTCCCATAGTGCTCAGAGCCATTTGAACCATTTTTGAACCAAAAATCCGTGAGTCCTGTGGTATCACCTCCAAAAAAATAATGAGTTGTGTGACATCTGATCCATCTGACGTCATTGTGTTTCGTCCTCGGGTAATAATCAGTGTTCAGGTAGATGTGAGTACGTGAATCGAAATAAGCGAGCGACACCCGTAAAAAGAGAACCAAAATTTGACGCACAAAATACCATATCTCTTCCGCCGTCCCACAATGTAGCCCGTGTTCGTATAATATCCTGTCCGTAACTCGTGGTGTAGTGGTTAGCGTTGCTGCCTCTGGATCACACGGTCTCGGGTTCCATTCCCGGCCAGGTCGGGGATTTTTCTCCGCCCGGTGAGTGGGTGTTTGTGTTGTCCTCATCATTTCATCACAATTCGGGAATATGACGAGACTGGACAGTGAAAAGATTGGGACTTTGTTCGGGCGCTGATAACCACGCTATTGAGCGCCCCACAAACCAAAATCATCATTATCATCATAATCATCATCATCATCGTCTGTATCTTGAACATTGCAGTTCATACGTAAAGGTGAATAGGCAAGAGGGATCATATGAAGTCTCTCTCGATTAATCTGTTTCCTATTCACCGTCAGGTACCAGATCGAGCGTACGTCTGAACGTAGGGTTACTCGTTGACAATGCGCTTTGCTACCTTCCACTGCATGATAGGCTATATCAGTTCGACGACTTTAGGCGACTGGCGGCGAAGTAAGGTGCGATAGATGTCATTGACCGTTGGTAAGTGATAGACAGGGAGAACGTCACGTAGGTAGCTATACTCCAGATAAAACCTCCCAAAGTAGGAAAATGGCATCGGTATCTCAGTGAGCGCCACCGGAAGGTGAAGGGAGGATAGTGCTGGTGCCTGCATCAGTAAGCCCGTGAGGCTGGTCGGGCACCACTGCCGAAGTTTGAGGTGGATACCAACGTATAGAGACACTGGTCGATCACGAAAGCTGACAAGACCGAGTCCATCACGGTCTTTAGGAAGAGTGAGGGAGTCGTACCGAACCTTAAACATCATTCCAGCGCTGACAAACGACCCGAATGCGGACATAAAGCTCCGAGCTATGTAGTTAGGCATCGGTAGCATTTGCGCTACATGCGGAATTCGTGATGTCTGATAGACATTAATAAATTTCGTTCGTTGATGAAGGTCCAAAGCACGAAGACCATGGTCCGTAAGTCCAGAACGGATATGTTGCAAGGGGCTCCGGTAATTAAGGGTCGTCGTGCGTGAGTTGTCTTCCGTGAAGTCGATACCAAGACGACGGATTTTATCTCACACTCTGAGTGGGGCAACTCTTGCAGATGTCATCCCGGTGCCAGCATTCAAGGCCACCGATTAATGAACATTTAAACGGCTTCCTGAAGCTTCACCAATAAGTGGCTAACCAATCGATGACTCTGCGGACATCATGTTCGTCACGAAAAGTTAACATCAGATCACCTGCATGCGCAGTGCGCTTGAAAGTAATGCCACTAAGAGACAATCCCGTCAGGCGGTGTCGCAGGCCGCACAACAAAAGTTCTAATGCTAGAGCGTACAGTGTCGTCGATAAGGGACATCCCTTTCTAACAGAGCGGCGAATCAGCAAGGCGTTCGACAGTCTACTGTTGACAAGCATTTCGGATGTTGCGTTACGTAGGAGACGGAGCACCACCTCGACGAAAGCGGCCGGGTAATGCGTGTTCTGAATGGCAGCGGTGAAGTACATATGACTGACACGATCAAATGCTTGACCGAAGTCTATCGCAGACAGCGCTCCTGGTACACGCCACACCTGAGCGAGGGCAATCAGGTACCTATAGCGGCACGGGGCGGCGTGGATGTAATGCGTCCCATCCATCGATGCGTAATCCATTATCAACTGACCTCTTCAGCCAGTCTCACTTAACCTCCTATTGTTAAGGCATTTGCGCAGCACGTGCAATGTTGTTTCAAATGGCTCTGAGCACTATGGGACTTAACTTCTGAGGTCATCAGTCCCCTAGAACTTACAACTACTTAAACCTAACTAACCTAAGGACATCACACAGCCCGAGGCAGGATTCGAACCTGCGCGGTTTCAGACTGTAGCGCCTAGAACCGCTCAGCCAACCCGGGCGGCACGTGAAATGTGCTAGTATAAGAACTCAGTCGGAAGTTGTACTATATTCTTACATTGAAATAGTTACTATATCTCGATAACATGAAAAAAGGTCGACTATTTACACGACAAATGAAGCTATATTATTCAGGAGCAAAAGCTAGTAAACCTGAACAACGTAATTTATTTATTTCCTACACAATGTAATGAGTCAGTCATTGTTGTAGAGTAATCAAGCACTGCATGAAAAAAAGCATTAAATTTATGTGAATTAATTTATTTTACGGTAGGTTTAGAATTATAACTAGTCTGAGTGTCATTTACATACTGACTTCTTATCTTCCCGCTTGCATCTCTGCCTTCTGTAATTTTTTCTTCATTCTAGTTTGGAATGTTCATTGCCGTGGGTAGTAGCTTCTTTCTTGAAGATAACTTTAAAAGTTAGTTTCTCAAATCTCGTTCGTAATCTTCAGACCGAAAATGAACTGAACATATTCGTGCAGTTTTCATATTCACGCTGTTCCCACGTTTTCACCGAACTATCGTTTCATGGTGGAAGTGCTCGTCTTTGGGAAAACCATAATAAATAATGTTTGTCGTACTTCGAGCGATTTCAATGCATTGTACCATAGCGCAATTGCAGTGACCATTTCGTGACTGACACGAAAGGAGTTATTTCCTTTGGATGCACCACGACTTCCGTGTTCTGTCGAATGCGCAGCCACTAGAGTCCTCAAGGTGATGTCAAGGCGCACAAGGGAATTTTTTGTCCCTCAGTAGCTGGAATGGTCTATCTTCTTTTTCTACATGCCTTGCTACTACCATAAAGATTGGGCGAGGCCTCTCTGAAAACCTGAGGGACATTGTTATATGTTTGCGTCATGCGCAACAGTTGAAGTTTATGAAGTAGCCTAATTGCTTCAGGGGCTAGACTGCCATTTTTGGCTGATATTGGGTGCTAGTCTGCAATTAAATTTACAACTGCTTACCTAAGGAGTGGGCAACGGCCTTGCCGCAGTGGATACACCGCTTCCCGTGAGATCACCGAAGTTAAGCGCTGTCGGGCGTGGTCGGCACTTGGATGGGTGACCATCCAGGCCGCCGTGCGCTGTTGCCATTTTTCGGCGTGCACTCAGCCTCGTGATGCCAATTGAGGAGCTACTCGACCGGATAGTAGCGGCTTCGGTCAAGAATACCATCATAACAACCGGGAGAGCGGTGTGCTGACCCCACTCCCCTCCTATTCGCATCCTCCACAGGGGATGACACGGCGGTCGGATGGTCCCGGTAGGCCACTCGTGGTCTGAAGACGGAGTGCTTTTTTTTTTCCCTAAGGAGTACTGGTAGAGCAGTGTGCATGCCAGTCGCTGCATACCCATCACATGGGAGCATAACTGAAGAATAGCATACACTTTCAAAGTAACAGCATTCCTACTAATTTCATAATGTCCATTTATAGACTGTTTAATTTGCGACGAAGTATGCTAAACAATTTAATAATAGTTGTTAATAGATTCGTCAAGGCTTTTTTTGACAGCTGCTTCTTTTTCACTCTCATTGCATCCCTAAGAATGAATAAACGGATGGAAAAGTCCCTAAAAGCTACATATTTTTATTAGAAAAATTCTTATTTCTAAGAACACATTTGTGATCAATCCGCAAAAACATATTCTGAATACCATTTAGAAAAAGGACTACAAAATTCATTTGTCCCTTGCAGTATGTATGTCTCTCTTATTCAGCATGCCTCAGAAATATCCAGTAAAAGAAAAGACATTGTTTTACAGTAAGGAATTTATTAGTAAGTTGCCGTAATAATAGGCAACACAGGGCTGTGATTAGTTTTCACTGTAAGCACACATTTCTGTGTAAGTGACAACTTTATTAAAGTGAAACATTGCTTACTATAAATATATACAGAATTTCGAAGAACGAGGACAACAAAGCACATATGATATTCAGTACCATATCCTCTGAACAAGTCATCCATACACAACGATAAATAATATAAAGACAAAAACGTATCATACATCATCGAACGTAATAATTTACAATCAGCCAGGTACTAACAACACAATTAAATACTGAAGTCCCGTAACCACTCTTCTAGAATATTTTATCGAAATTTTATCTCCGTATAGGGTACAGATTGTTACGTCTCTCACATAAATAATATAATAGCTAAGGCGTTAGCGATGTTTACGTTGGTATGTCATAGCAGTTGTGAGATAAAGCGTTCATTATGTTCGCTTTATAATATCCAGGTACTTTCCTTATTTTTACTTTTTACACCGAAAAAATATTCACAACGGAAGACTAGTCGTTTCATAATTGTTTAAAAAAGAAAGTAACATTTTATTTCCTAGATGACTAAATTACTATTCCAGGCCTGCTGGGATGTCTACAGTCCGAAGGTTGTGACTGTATAGGAAGCTTCAAAAATCAGAGCACGTACACGTTTTTATCACAGAAAATTTTCGTATTATAGGAACATACCCTCATACAGCATTAGAGAGCATACATTTAATTAGTGTCCTTAGAATAGTTTTTCATTCTGATGGTGGAGCCTCAAGAAATACCGTTTTGTGTGCTGTAGTTCGCAGGAAATATAAGTACATGTTTATGAATGATATAAAAATGATCTAAAGAAGATTTTGTTTGTGTTGTTTGAGGATATACTTTATAAGTGTTTGAACGTGTATCGGAATCGGATGGTTTCATGGAAACAGCTCAATATTTTAACCTGCACTTGTACTTCAGGGTGATAACCGGCTGCCTCGTTAAAATATTGTGCAGTTTATGCGGAAACAACTAACTTTACGGCCAACCACCATTCGAGCACGGTGTATACGACCTCAATGCCCTCTCATGTCAAATGAAAACGCCGAATGAAAACGATAAGTGCTTTCTGGACGTTCTCAAGAATCCATTTCTCAGGCGCGTATGAAAATACTGACTAGCCAAGGATATAATTTGAGGTTTTCTTCGGCAATTGCTACACGTGAAGCTTTTTCATGTTGCTCTTACTTTTAGCAACGCTTCCTGGAGGCAATATTACGTGGTTTCTATGCATCAATTCTTTGACTTGATATGATAAAAGTTCTTCCAGTTGCTGTTTGTTTCTGGATAGAACAACTTTTCTTTGGTCAAGTAAGCTAGAACGACACGAAGAACGAGAAAGAGGACTAAACATCCTGGTTTAATTATTGGATATTTGAGAGAGCCGCAAAATTAAGTACGTATTATGGCTATCATGCTAGCAAGATTTATAAAACTGTCATCTACAGAGGCAACGCTGTCTCACACACGTTAACTACACAAATTCTAATGCTAGAAGAAAAGTTTAGATTTATTTTCATGCATGATAGTCTCCGATCCTTTTTCGTACTGAAGTCCGGATCTAAATTATAATAATTATTACTAGTCATTGAATGGTGAGAATATAGAAGTACAATTTATCTCATTTTCTGCGGCTGACCTGATTACCAGAGACACAGTTTGTGGTTCTTGCAAGTTCGGTAAACAGAGTACAGTGCCTCTTTACTTTAAGAATGTAGTTGTGGTAAAAATTAAGGCCAATTAAAAAGAAAAAAAAAGTGATATAAAAAGCAGGAATATTATATTTTAACGTCGTTTTGACGTCGAGTTATTTCAGAGAGAGGAACCGGTCGTGTGCCTTTCAATGGAATGATACAGTATTTGCCTTAAAAGATTTAGGGAAACCACGCCAAACATAAATGCGGATAAACGAACGTGGTTTCGAACCGTGGTCCTGCCGAATGAATGTCCAGCGTCTTACCACTATGCCACATTGCTCGTTTAGTGATAATTAAAACCGGGTGATCAAAAAGTCAGTATAAATTTGAAAACTTAATAAACCACAGAATAATGTAGATAGAGAGGTAAAAATTGACACACATGCTTGGAATGACATGGGGTTTTATTAGAACAAAAAAAAAAAAAGTTATCGAGCCTTTTTTCATCGAGGAAATGCGTGATTCTGGTTTTGTAACTGCTACCGTGGCGGGTGAGAGGTACGCCGATATGTTACAAAATCGCATCATCCCCAACGTGGCTGATAAATACCTGCTGGAACGTACGATGTTTATGCAGGATGGCGCTCCACCCCATATTGCTAGACGCATGAAAGATCTCTTGCGCGCGTCGCTTGGTGATGACCGTGTGCTCAGTCGCCACTTTCGTCATGCTTGGCCTCCCAGGTCCCCAGACCTCAGTCCGTGCGATTATTGGCTTTGGGGTTACCTGAAGTCGCAAGTGTATCGTGATCGACCGACATCTCTAGGGATGCTGAAAGACAACACCCGACGCCAATGCCTCACCATAACTCCGGGCATGCTTTACAGTGCTGTTCACAACATTATTCCTCGACTGCAGCTATTGTTGAGGGATGATAGTGGACATATTGAGCATTTCCTGTAAAGAACATCATCTTTGCTTCGTCTTACTTTATTATGCTAATTATTACTATTTTGACCAGATGAAGCGCCATCAATCGGACATTTTTTGAACTTTTGTATTTTTTTGGTTCTAATAAAACCCCATGTCATTCCAAGCATGTGTGTCAATTTGTACCTCTCTATCTACATTATTCCGTGATTTATTCAGTTTTCAAATTTATACTGACTTTTTGATCACCCGGAATATGAATGGATTCAAATGGTGTAGTGATGTAATGATGTTTATGCTAAACACGTACATTGTATATAACATGCATAGAAACACAGTAGGAACAAAGATTTATATAGTCTTATGGCAGTGTATTCGTAAGCACTATCTATCGTGGGTTCTTTGTTCAGGATAAAATCTTAAAATGTGCTCTTTCTTTTTGAAGTCTCCTGTACTGTGAACAGGTTGCGCACCCCCGCGCAGGAAAATACGGAAAATTATCTATCAATTGTGTATCTTAGCACAGTATATCGGTTCAATAAGACCCCACAGATATTTAACGACTGAAAAATTATCTTGTCGCGATTTGGCTATGTACATTTTCGGACGGAAATGAGAATGGTAAAACTGCATCACGAAATGATATGTTTTCATGTACCCGTGAATACTTTTCGGATTGTGCATTATATTGAAACCAGTCTCAGGTGTAAAGTGTCCACTTCGTCATTAAGAGCCCTTTCAGGCTACAGCCTGGGTCGAGACCTGGTCAATGGTCGCACCACGAACGAATTGTCCTCCCAGCTGAATGGAACGGCAAGCAATGTCAGATGCCACGAGATCGACGTCTCGGGAAGACGAGAAACATACTTAAAGCACACTACATCTATGAGCCAAGTGTTCTTCTCCGAATTTGATATTTTGGTGGCCGCCATGCTGTGCGAAACGGAGAGTCTGTCGAGGCTGTACATCGAGTTCCGTTCAGAATACACAGCACGAGTGGCTGGGCGAACAGCCGTCCGAATATCTGTAAGTGCGGCACTGGGCTCTGTGGGAGGCCGTGGGGAAGTGCGAGCGGGGCACCAGCTTTCTGCTAGCAGCCCGGGTGGCGCCTTCCAGACTGCCAGGGGAGCGACCTTCCGCCGAGGCAAGCTCCGCCGTCTGCCTCAGAAGAGCTGCTGGACCATGGAGACGACGCTGGCGTAGGTGCCCGTCAAGAAGGAGACGACGCCGACGAAGAAGATGAAGCCGTCCTTGATGACGAGTGGCCAGGAGATGCCGTACTCCCAGCGGTAGACCACGTCGATGACGGGCGGTATGAGCAGGGCCAGGGTGCACGACGAGACGGCTCCGATCAGCGAGATGAACACGCTCAGGTTGGGCACCACCTCGGCCAGCACGACTGTGAACAAGCAAACGTGGTGCCAAAACCTGCCACTTTTAATTCATAAACGCATCGACGAGGTAGTCATTACTCATGAAAGCGTTATTTATACCTACATACTCTGCTCTAAAAATCACTGTCTAGAGCAGTGTTCGTAAATATCTTGTACAAATCATCACATTTAAGAGGGGTAAGACGTCAAACGGGACGACTTGGAGCAGGAGAGGCGCCACAAGACATTTTAATTTCCACTGTCTTTACTTTTACAAATACATTCATAAAACTTTGTCAGCATGACCAGGATGTATTCAGGATTCACACTGATAGCAGTGGAAGTTCAAAAACATAACAAAATAAATTTTGTTACATGCGAAATTTCATCATTTTTTTCACTTGCTATTGACTGCTATTGTTGCTATAGGTACACTTTTCTTCATAAGCAAGAGAGATTCTTCGATGAATTTTGCACAGAATACAAACCATACTTAGAGGTGCATGAAACTCTAGAATTTACTTACTTTACGAAAAAATTAACGAGCTGTTAAAATATAATTTTCCTGCTTTTTATATCAATTTTTTTACTTTTTAATTTTCATTAATTTTTACCACAACTACATTCTTAAAGTAAAGAGATACTATACTCTCTTTACCGAACTACATTTTAAACTTCATGTTTAGAAAAAACTCAAATTCTATAGTTAACTATCTCAATTTTTACAACACCTTTTAATAGATTTGTAAAATTCTAGAGTTTCATACACCTGCAAGTATGGTTTACATGCTGTGCAAAATTCATCGAAGAATCTCTCTTATTTATGAAGAAAAGTGTACCCATAGCAACAAATGTAGCCAATAGTAAGTGATAAAATGGTGAAATTTCACATGTAAAAAAATGTACTTTGTTATGTTTTTGAGCTTCCACTGCTGTGAGTGTGACTCCTGAATCTTTCACGGTCGTACTGACAAAGTTTTATGAATTTGTTTATAAAAGTGTAGACAGTGGAAATTAGAATGTCCTGTGGTGCCTCTCCTGCTCCAGGTCGGCCCGTTTGACGTCCTACCCTTCTTAGCTAATATCCATCGGAAGAGTGATACAATGTTTAAAAAGATGTGTTTCTTTCTTTTAACAGAACCTTGTCAGGAATTATTTCAAGTTTGATGTTGAAGTTCAGGTTATAAATGTTTCACGATTGAAGACATTTTGTCTGTTGTGTCAGTGCTCGTGAAAGTGACTTACTCCTATTTTCTTTTTCCGTATTGATCATAACGACAGGTAACATTTTTATCAGGGTAGCTTGTTTCAGCTTATTGTTGTCCTCATCAGATCAACACCAAGAAAGAAAAATGTATGAATATCTCGTAATTGAATCAATGTAGCTATCTTATAGCACAGTAACAACGTCATGAAAACTTTTGTATTACAGTTTGAAACCGTTTACACGCAATTTAAAATGATCTCATACCTAGTCGGGTCTGCACATCAGTGCTCTCACATTGTATTTAGACACGAATTGGTCACTGCAGACGCCTAAGCCAAAAACTATTTAATCGTTTACAAAGGCATCCTCTCCCTTCCGTCTGGCGGCGCAAATGTGCTGATGTGCAGGTAACACGTGTACATTAACCATTATATCATTATACCACTTTTTCATGTCTAGTACTTTGAATAACTGTGGTTCGATATCAAAACCACAAATCCAAAGATCCGGTGTATGATCCTCAGTGGGTCCTAGGTCTTTTTTCTCTCAGTTAACGCATGTTAATATCAAAAATTCCAAGTTGCACCATGGTTTGGAGACCACATTAAACTGTAGATCTCAGTACAACTGGCTGGCCGCGTCTGTTCAGAGAGACAAGGTCATGCCTCCTCCGTTAGGACTGTATCTAGTAAAGCACTGCAACATTAGAGTCAGTCTTCGGGTTAAGTACAGTTTCATCTTTTTTTATTGTAAATAAGCAACTTTATATGAAACATTCGTTCTAAAACAATATTACTCCGCCGTTACTACTAGTTTACAAGGGAGTATTCATTTTTGGAACTGAACAGGAAAGGAATCATTCTGAGTTTGTGTACAAATGATTTTATACTGTATTTATGTTGATGTACTGTAGGACAGCTTCATTGGTGTAATTATGAAACATACGTGCTACATTGCACCAGCTCTGTGTTTCGACAAACGACTTTCACAAGGTAGTGACTGTGAGTCATTGAATATCGTTCCAGCAATGTTAAGAATTATCAACGTTATATGTAGTGTAAACACATTATGGAAAGAAGGTAAAGAAGTGCTCTTTCAGTGCATCCCATCCCATGTTGGAATTCAATATGAGGTGGCAGACAAACTATCGAAGAAAATTACTTCAATACATGAAGTCGCACGTCTTTATATGTACGTAATATCGTACAGATTATCATACGCAACTGATAGGAAATAAGAAATACAATAAAAAATTATTCCAGGATATCCACAGCAAGAAAAAGGGGCAATACTGCAACTAATCACATGTCATCATTACCTTGCAGAACACCCGTATCCAGTTATGTGTAGCCCTCGCCCAAATATATAATTGGTAAAAAAGGGCACTCTGTAATAAACTGTTATCATTTACTAACTTGTGAAGGATTACAACACTATAAAACTACATGCTATATTGAGAAGCCTGAAAAAAATGTTTATGTACCAACGTTAAGAGTTCCAAATAACTAAAGGAAACAAAGCCGTATTTTTCTGATGATGAAATTCTGTCTCTCGTTTTATGGAAATGTACTTTGAATAAAACTGATGTTATTCGTTGTTATTTACCTCAACAGTGCCAAATCGGTCCTTCTTCGGAGGAACGTGCAATTCTAGGGAGCACAATGGTCAATAAATATACTCACATTAGCGAGGAACGGAGTTTAAATTCCTGTCTGAGCAAATAGATTCAAATTTTTCCCACATCAGTATACCAGAATACTGTGAAAAGTCTCTTGAATAGGCGAAGGCCAATTTCATTCTAAATCATGTTGCAACTCAGCTGTTTCTTTGCGTCTGTGCTGTTGAAAGAATGTGCACTGTGATATAACCAACCCTAAGAATGAAGATTAGGGTTTAACGTGCCGTCGACATTGACCTTATTAGAGATGGAGCGCGAGCATAGAATGTTTCAAGGACGGGAAGGAAATCGACCGTGTTCTTTCAAGGGAACCATCCCGTCATTTGCCTAAAGCGATTTAGGGAAATCACGTAAAACCAAAATCCGGTTGGCCAGACACGGATTTGAACCGCCTTTCTTCCGAATATGCTAACCACAGCGCCACTGTGCTCAGTGTGGGTACTGATAATTTCATGTGTAAGACAGTAACGTCACACAAATTTATTTGTATGTAAATGTCGTATTTTGTGCATTCCTTCTTACATTCGATGTAAACAGAAACTTAATTGTAGCTTTTATAAAGTTATTTACAACATTTTCAATAAATACGATATTGCCGTGCCTGATGGTTGTCGATATTGGCAACTATGGATACATTTCATGTATTTTGATTAAATGTGTCAATCTTTACACATAGAATATATGTATAAGTTAATTTAAACACTGTCTTTGCAAGTGATAAATAATTAGATTACATGCCGGCAAATGTAATCGCTGTTCTTTCTCACCTTGCGAATGGAGCCATTGTAGACATGTTTTGTATTTAGCTGCAGTTTGTAGGTTGGTTGTTTTGGGGGAAGAGACCAAACAGCGAGGTCATCGGTCTCATCGGATTAGGGAAGGACAGGAAAGGAAGTTGGCCGTGCCCTTTCAAAGGAACCATCCCAGCAGTTGCCTGAAGCGATTTAGGGAAATCACGGAAAACCTAAATCAGGATGGCCGGACGCGGGATTGAACCGTCGTCCTCCCGAATGCGAGTCCAGTGTACTAACCACTGCGCCAACTCGCTCGGTGCAGTTTACAGCTCATGGTAGCAGACTGAAGTTATTTTTGTCAACGAGTTTGAAGTATTTAAGATAAGGAGTCAAAAGCGTAAACATTCATCATTTCATTGCTTGTAGTCCGCTGGCTTTCACAATCCCCAGAAGTTTCAGATTTTTTCATACAGGAAAATCCAGGAACAACATTTGTACCTCAAAGACAACATATCTAACCAGCCTAAGCACCAGATACACAAAAAAAAACTATTTAATGTGACCGTTTCCGTATTTAAAATTCTGCAAATTGACACACTCTGTTGTTAGACTTTTTAATGGTGATTTGACCTTTTATTGAAAGTCGCTTATTACATGTGTGGACATCATCCAGGATCCATTAACATGCAAAGAAATTAATCATCGAAGAGTATTTTTCAGGTAGCCTAAAAGATGTTAAATAGATGTAAAATGTAATGGACTGGAAACTGAACTGGAAACTAATCAATATCAGTGAACAATATGACTGGACAACAATGTGGACATAACTCACCTATAAGAGTATCAGGTTAAATAACTTACCAATTTTCAGCTTTCTTCTTTAATCATTTAACCAGGGTAGACAACATAGAGAGAAATTGTGTAAGTTGAGACTGTCGTTTTTCAAGGTCCAAACTTATTGAAAGAGGACGATTCAGGACTAAATAAGGGCACTGAAAATTTGATGGATGAACCTATCATCGAACAATTTTTGACGGACATGACCAAGTTGATAGAAACAGTAAGACTGTGGGAAATGAGTTAGGAAATCAAATTGTTGAAACAAATAGCTGAATTGTTAAGAACAGTGACATTTTAAAGACGTCTGTGTTTACTGACTCGGCAGATTTAACAATTAGATATCTCACATCTTGAAGAGTAACTTGTAACACCAATATCGATTGTAAGTAGGTTATACTATGTTTCTTTGTGTATGTGACTGTGAAGTGGTTGTTCGTTACTAATTAAGGTCATTGATTTGTGACAGGAAATTTAAAGTTTGGTATGTATGTATTGTAGAAGCTAAAGAATGTTTAATATATTGGAAGCTGTTTCATGCTTAGGGAACTTGCATTGTAAAGTATAAAAGCTGTAGGGAACCCCCTCCACTACGAACGTGGTTTGGCGCATGGTAAAAGGTGCTTTTGTCGGTCGATCTGGGCGGCTACTTGGTGGGAACGCTATGCATTCAGTGGTTAGCTGTTGTACGGTAAACATCGATGGTGCCAAGTGAGGCATTTGGAAGGCGTTTTATATGGAAATTTGCCCCGTATGTGGTTTTGACTATTGCATGGTGCTCTTGATATTATGAAATGGCTCTAAGACGAGAAAAATCCGTCGCCAAGAAGAAACTGTAAAGAGCTTTCAACATCAAGAGTGTGAGACCGGTAAGCTGTCACGTTGCTTGCCATCACTATTGCGCCACTGCTCCGCCAACTTCAGGAACACTAATAAGTATTACAGCATGTACCAGTATATTTGTGTTAGTGTTTTTTCAATAATAATTAAAGTGCTACAAACCTGTGTTTGAACCCTGGCGTTATCCTAATCATGAACCGATGCAGGATCCCATCCTAAATGTTCAGAAACCGAGTATCCTGTTTCTAACTAAATAGTGATTTGGTTTCGTATTAAATGTGCAAAAGTTCAGTGCCAAAGGGTGTAAATGTTTCTATCTAAAATAACTACTTCTCAGGTGATGAAAAAGGCATGTAAATTGAACTTACATGAAACCTAAATTTGTATTGATTGTTACCATGAACCATTTTCTGAGGTTAACTCAGATATGTATTTGAGTAATTTGCTTTAAAGGAATAAAATATTAACTATTCCAAGTGGGGTTAGGAATCAATATTAGTGAACTGCACTTTGGTTCTGAAATAATCACAGAGTTTGCCTGGAGACACAGTAACAGTTTATGGGTCCACACCATATTTCTCTCTTCTAAGAAAGATAATTGCAATATTTGTTGTTACTAAAGAAATCTGCGGCATTTCCATGAATGAGAGAATAAAAAGTGTATGTTTAGTATTATTTAATTTCATTTGCGGTATGTATATGTTAGTTAAATCAGAACCCTTTTCATGCCCAACTTCGGTCCAGTGTGTCCTGTAGTAACCTCTCAGTACTGAGTTGATAAATGATTGCAATAGTAACTATTATTATTATAAGTGAAGTACCATTTATCTTCCTATGACTACTGATTTGTGTAAATGATAGCTACTGCAACCCATAACTTAGATAGCCCTATAGTCGTGTGTATCCAGTGCACTATTCAAAGGGGGTGTTAATGAAAGTCACTTTAGCTACTCATATTCAGTTTCCTTGAACAAAATATTTCAAATTATTATGCCCAATTAGGCTAGCGACCGTTTGTTATTTCACTTGTATGCACTTCTCTACTTTCATTATCGAAGTAAATCCTGTTAAGTTTTCTATTGATTGCCATATACACGAAATTATTGTCAGATACCCTTTATCCATTAGGTAAAAACACGGTCAGACATCAAATTCCTACCAGAAGGTAACGCTAGTTTGTGAACATAGTGCTATATTTGGCGCGAACTTGCAAGAGAAAGTTATAAGCTGCCTTAGTTGGGTGAAAGACTGTCTCTCTTATGTACCCACACAGAAAAAAAAATCTCTGGAGTGAGGTCTGGTGACCTGGGAGGGCAAATGTAATGAACAACATGCCCAGACTGCAACATGCAAAATGATTTCTGTAACGATGTTGCTATAAAAAACAACACCATAGCTGTGTCAGTACTTTGAACCTTCCTCCATCTACTGACCCATCTACTGACATGAGCAACATGATTCTATCTTTTATTGTTTGTCTGCACTAAACAGCTGAAATCTGTTGTTTCCTTTCGAATCACTCTGTATGCAAACAAATGTGCAGAATAAGCGGTCTTGTTTACATAAAAAGATATGTAAGGGGAATGATGAAAGTTTAATGGTGTTGTCTTTATCTTGTAAAGTCAAACTAATTTCTAACTTGACTGTTATTGAATGTTATTATTATTATTATTATTATTATTGTGGTTGTTGTTGTAATTGGTTGAGAACTTTGGAAAATACACAAACAGGTTCACACCTTTAGTAGAAACAGATGCGGAAGACGCCTATGATGATACAGATAAACGTTAGCATGTGAATTACAGGGAGACATACACACTTTATGTGTTATGTGGCCGGCCGAGGTGGCCGTGCAGTTCTAGGCGCTGCAGTCTGGAACCGCGAGACCGCTAAAGTCGCAGGATCGAATCCTGCCTCGGGCATGGATGTGTGTGATGTTCATAGGTTAGTTAGGTTTAACTAGTTTTCTATGGGACTAATGACCTCAGAATTTGAGTCCCATAGTGCTCAGAGCAATTTGAACTATTTGTGTTATGTGCGTGAAATGCACAGGGCCTCGAGCTGTAGCAGCAGTGTATTTGTACTTGTTTTCTATGCTACAACCTTCGTCTTATATCCTACCGCTCAATCGTATCTCTCTCTGTCAATACTAATTTTGTCTGTTAGTTAGGAATCCTCAAATTTTGATGTATAACGAACCTTATGCTTTATTGTTACAAAACATCAAACCATATATGAAATTGTGTAAATGCAGGAAAATACGTACTACAGTATTCTGTTGAGAGACACATTTACCACTGAGTAAATCAGTATTCTGGTATGTTCTAGGGCTTATTGAGATTTTACTACATCATGAAGACTGAAGATTTTTTATACTATATTGATGACATTTATTATTCTTTTTATATCTGAATGTTCAATATTTGTCTATGCTATATGAAATGTTAGGAAGTGGGATGGGATCGGTCATACTACATTATTTTGACTTTTCTGTATAAACATACAGACACTGTAGAATGAGATTTTCACTCTGCAGCAGAGTGTGCGCTGATATAAAACTTCCTGGCAGACTAAAACTGTGTGCCGGACTGAGATCGAACTCGGGGCCTTTGCCTTTTTTTGGTAAGTGCTCTACCATCCGAGCTACCCAAGCACGACTCACACCCCGTCCCCACAGCTTCAATTCTGCCAGTACCTCGTCTCCCACCTTCCAAACTTCACAGAAGCTCTCCTGCAAACCTTGCAGAACTAGCACTGCTAGAAGAAGGGGTATTGCGGAGACATGGCTTAGCCGCAGCCTGGGAGATGTTTACAAAATGAGATTTTCACTCTGCAGCGGAGTGTGCGTTTATATGAAACTTCCTGGCAGACTGAAACTGAGTGCCAGACCGAGACTCGAACTTGGGTCCTTTGACTTTCGCGGGCAGTTGCTGTACCATCTGAGTTACCCAAGCACGACTCAATGTTTTTCTTTCAATAATGTTTTTCTTTCTTTTTCTGTTCAAATAAATGGACACTAAAGCTGTTGTGGACTGGCAAGACAGCCAATCCACAATGACGGGTAGCCGAAAGGCACGCGTTTAAGCTCACGCCGGCTGGCGTGAGGTCTGGAACAGTTAAGGGAATTTATAGTAGCAAAGAACGTAAGTATTTACTGGAATACTTAACTTTAATTCATAATTGGTGAACATCGGTCTGACTGTACATGCGTCACAAGATAAACAGCAAATGATAATGGCGCCTTGCTAGGTCGTAGCAAATGACGTAGCTGAAGGCTATGCTAACTATCGTCTCGGCAAATGAGAGCGTAATTTGTCAGTGAACCATCGCTAGCAAAGTCGGCTGTACAACTGGGGCGAGTGCTAGGAAGTGTCTCTAGACCTGCCGTGTGGCGGCGCTCGGTCTGCAATCACTGACAGTGGCGACACGCAGGTCCGACATATACCAACGGACCGCGGCCGATTTAAAGGCTACCACCTAGCAAGTGTGGTGTCTGGCGGCGACACCACAAAAGCCATTAGTATAGGCCACCATAATACAGGTAAGATTGACGGACAGTACTTAGGCCCAATTTTTGATAGTTAACATCTACTTCGATAATAATCAAAAATAAGAACTGAAATAATAGTAATGATCCTTTTACTTCACTCAACACTTGACGGAAAAAAGAAGTAATTTGAACGTCACATATACGTGTTATGCAGGCAAAATGGAAACGAGAAATTGCGGAAATCGGATGATAGTTGGGCAGTTACGATATATCGGTCCCATATAGTACTTGACCACATAGGTACGCTAAAAACATTTGGAACAGAGGCGTACAGGCAGTCATTCTCCCACTCGCTCCATCCGTAAATGGAACGGGAAGAAAGCTTGCAGTAAGTGAAATAAAAAAAAAAACTTTCTGCCAAACAGTTGGCATTGATTCCCTGGACAGAGTTCGGAAGCCGTACTCACAGGTGAGAGTGACGAGGGCAGTCCGGAAGGCCGTCTCGACGAGCGCCGGCCGCCTGAAGGGTCCCCAGCGGCTGACGATGCCGGGCCAGATGATCCTCGCCGGCACGTACATCTGCAGCGCGTACGAGAACAGGATGCCCAGCGCGATCACAACCTTGATGACCTGCGACAGGCTGTGAGTGGCCAGCAGTTAGGGGGAGATCTTTTAACCATCTTATTCTACAAAGCAGGCTGGACAAACAATAAGTCACCCAAAGGCGACATCACAATAGCACCGACGGGGAAGAGAGTCAACAAGTTCCTTCAGGTACTTCGTATCCAGCTGAAGCTGCTCACGATTAGATCCCGTAGAGCTTTCAAGTTGCCGAGATGTAGATAGCTGCGTTGCCCCTGCTATTCTAAATTTTCCCAGGGATCATAGGTCGTGTGTCAGTCGGGCTGGTGCTGGCTTCCTCTCCTGGGTGTTCTGTAGTAACCACAACCAACAGCGGGAACGCCTTGGGCTGCGGACCGGAGGCGCCAGGCGCGGGAGCCGCCTGCGGTGGAGCACGCACCACCGGGTAAACACAGGACGAGTCGGACGACAGACCAACGACAACTGACAACAACCGATGAGCGACACAACAAGGAAGAGATACACAACGGAGGCTTGTGGAAACCACAACACCAAACACCAAACGTAAATCCACTCGGAACCAGAGCCAGGCAAATGTCAACAACGCGCAACGACCAGAACGCAGTACCGCCGAGATAGAAACGAAATCCAGAGCGAGTACCAGACTGGCCGGACTAGACTTTTTTTTCTTTATTGTTATTTTTAAACCTACGCCGCTCTTGGGCCATAGAGAAACACAAAAGAGACAAATGAAAACAATTAGACAAAAACATGGTGGACATATAAACGGAGACAAACACTTTTTAAAATTTATTGAGCCGTTCATGGGCATAGAGTCCAAGATAAAATTTGTTCAGACACTTGGACACATACATAGACGAAAATTGTCACATGCGAATGTAGGTGCACAAAACGAATAACACTGAACCACTTAAGCACAAACGACGGCACACACAGAAACACGAGGCGTTGATCTCCGGCGCGCGAATGTTCACTAAGCGTGTACGAGTCCGGGGACCTGCCAAGAGAGGAGGAGTGGGAGGTGGGAGAGGGAGCGGGGAGAGCAGAGATGCCACGGGCAGGGGAAATAGGGGGGAGGGAGGAAGGGGGAGGGAAAGCCCGGGGGAAGATGGTGGAGTAAGGGGGATGGGGGGATAAGGAGAGAGAAGGGAGGGAGGGAGGGTACCCAAAAGAAAAGGCACAGGATGTGGGAGGGATCAAAGTTGGTAGGAGGGGTAGATGGGCGGGAGGAGATTATCATCAGGGAGGGGGAGCTGGCGGAAGCCACCTTGGGAGAGGGTAAGGAGGGTGGAGAGATGGAGACCGGGTGGGACGTGGGAATACAGGCGCGGCAGTGGGCGGGGGGTGGGAGAGGATGGGCGAGACAAGTGGGTGAGGAGGATCGAGTTTACGGGAGGTGTACAGGATCTGTATCCTTTCAAGGAAAAGGAGGAGGTGGGGGAATGGAATGAGATCGTACAGGATCCACGTGGGGGAGGGGACACAGATGCGATAGATGAGGCGGAGAGCATGGTGTTCAAGGATTTGAAGGGATTTATAAAAGGTAGGGGGGGCGGAGATCCAGGCCGGATGGGCATAACAAAGGATAGGGCGGATGAGGGATTTATAGGTGTGGAGTATAGTGGAGGGGTCCAGACCCCACGTATGGCCGGAAAGGAGCTTGAGGAGATGGAGTCAGGAGTGTGCCTTGGCTTGGATTGTCCAGAGATGGGGGGTCCAGGAGAGGCGACGGTCGAGGGTGACACCAAGGTACTTAAGGGTGGGGGTGAGGGCGATAGGACGACCATAGATGGTGAGATAGAAATCAATGAGTCGGAAGGAAGGGGTGGTTTTGCCTACAATGATCGCCTGGGTTCTGGAGGGATTTACCTTGACAACCACTGGTTGCACCAAGCGGTGAACTGGTCAAGATGGGATTGGAGAAGGTGTTGGGAGCGCTGCAGGGTGGGGGCAAGGGCAAGGAAGGCGGTGTCATCGGCAAACTGGAGAAGGTGGACGGGGGGTGATGGCGGCGGCATGTCCGCCGTATATAAAAGATACAGAAGAGGGGAGAGGACGGAGCCTTGGGGCACACCGGTGGAGGGAAAAAAGGTGTAGGAATCCGTGTTATGGATGGTGACGTAGGAAGGACGGTGGGAGAGAAAGGAGCCGATCAGACGGACGTAGTTAATGGGAAGGGCGAAGGTTTGGTGGTTGAAGAGGAGACCGAAATGCCATACGCGGTCATAAGCATGTTCGAGGTCCAAGGAGAGGATGATTGCGGAGCGATGGGAATTAAGCTGTTCAGAAAGGAGATGAGTGAGGTGAAGAAGAAGGTCGTCAAAGAGAAGGACAGCCGAAAGCCACACTGGGTATGGGGAAGGAGGCGGTGCTGGCGGAGATGCTGGTGGATGCGGCGGGTGAGGATAGATTCCAGGACCTTGCTGAAGACCGAGGTAAGGCTGATGGGACGGTAGGAGGAGACGGCGGACGGCGGTTTACCAGGTTTAACGAACATGAGGATACGGGAGGTTTTCCACAGGTCGGGGTAGTAACCGGTGGACAGGACTACATTGTAGAGTGGAGGGGAAAGAGACAGGAGCTTCACGAAGGTGACGGTAGGTGACACGATCGTGACCAGGAGCGGTGTTGCGTTTCGTGCGGAGTGTAGCAAAGAGATCCTGTGTAGTGATAGGGGCATTGAGCTGGACTGGGGCAGAGCGGGTCCCTATATACGAAACCGGAGGGAGCAGCCATTGGCCGCTGTCTGCACGTGGCTTAGCGGTGGCGCCCTCGCTGCGCGGAATAGACGCCGCGGAGGCGGAGCCCTCTATGGGCTGACCACGTCCATTGGTTCTGCCGCGTGTTCGACTTCCGCGGCGGAAGGTACTAGATGTTCGTCAAACCAGGAACGTATACCTGCAGTTCTGAGAAGCCTGCTGTTGTCATCTTGGCAGACGGGAGTGTCCATAATGTACTAATCGTGAAGTTATCGTCTCCGAACTGCTCCTCTACTGTGTGCAATAAATAATGCTGTAAAATGTGTTCATATAATTCCGCGTTTAGCGTTTTCTTAAGCGCAATAGGTGGGCCACAGCCTTCCCACAAAAAACACACCCATACCGTAACACCACCTTCTCTGTACTTCACTGCTGACACCACACATGATCGCAGGTATTGTTCTCCAGGCATTCTGTAGATCTAAATCCTTCCATTTCCAATCGTCTACTGTCCTGTAGCGTTGCTCTTTACATCACCTCAAGCGTCACTCAGCTCTGACTTTAGAAATGTGTGGCTTTTGAGTAACTGCGAGACCATTGTACCCAATTCTTTTTAACTTCCGACAAACATTAATTGCGCTAACTGGTAGTACTCTGAAAATCACGAGTGATTCTTTCCGCTGATTTCATGAGTTTTTTTGCAACCATCCTCTTTAATGATCGACAGTCCCTGTCCTTCAGTACATGACGTCTGCCTGGTCTCGATTTAGCTCTGATCGTTCCTTCGCGTTGCCCTTCCACGATCACATCGCCAACACTGACTTGGGTAGCTTTAGAAGGCTGGTACTGGCTTCCTTTCCTGAGCGTTCGTCAAACCAGGAACGTATACCTGCATTTCTGAGAAGCCTGCTGTTGTCATCTTGGCAGACGGGAGTGTCCATAGTATACTAATCGTGAAGATGTGGAAGAAATGGGACATTTGGTCATCGAGAATGCTGAAATAAACAACCTGGTTCATGGTTCCAGAATGAGATTTTTCACTCTGCAGCGGAGTGTGCGCTGATATCAAACTTCGTGGCAGATTAAAACTGTGTGCCGGACCGAGACTCGAACTCGGGACCTTGCCCGCGAAAGGCAAAGGTCCCGAGTTCGAGTCTCGGTCCGACACACAGTTTTAATCTGCCAGGAAGTTTCAACCTGGTTCATATTCACGGTAATTCCAATGAGCACGACAAACACCTCAAAAGCCTCACATAACCAATTCTAGCATGAACTACAACATATACACACTGCTAGTTAAACGCCTCATTGGGCTGTCGATGCACACGACGTCGTGTATTGCTCGAAACACCGCGCCTCGTTGGACGACAATATACACCTTCAGTCAGCTACTTTTCAGTTAGTGTCATTGGGCCTACGAAAACGTGCATAGTTACGTGCCACTTTGAGCATCTACATCTACATGACTACTCTACAATTCACTCTTAAGTACCTGGCAAAGTGTTCTTAGGACCATTTTAGGACTACTTCTTTATCGTTCCACCCTAACAGCGCGCGGAAAAATGAACACTTAAATCTTTCTGTACGAGCTCTGATTTGTCTTATTTCATTACGACGATCATTTTCCTCTATTTTGTTTGGCGATATTATCCTGTTTCCACATTCAGACGAGGAACTCAGTGACTGAAATTTCGCAGCGACGAAAAACGCGTTTGGTATTATAATTGCCAAAACCAACTCGCATATATCGCTGACACTCGCCCCACCTCCGCCCTGCCCAACCTCCCCAGTATTCCGCGATAGTACAAAACGAGATGCCCTTCTTTGGGCTTTCTCGATGTCCTCCGTCAATCCTGTCTGGTAAGGATCTCACCCCGCACAGCAGTACTTTAGCAGAGAACGGAGAAGCGTACTGTTGGCAGTCTCTTTAATAGCTCTGTTGCATCCTGTACGTGTTGTGCAAATAAAACGAAGTCTTTGCCTAGCCTTCCACACAACATTATCTATGCGATCGTTCCAATTTAAGTTGTTCGTCATTGTTATTTCTAGGTATTTTGTTGAACTCATAGCCCTCAGACTTGTGCAATTTATCGTGCAATCTAAATTTAATGGAATCTTTTAGTACTCATATAGATGATCGCACAGTTTTCCTTATTCCGAGTCAGTTGCCCATTTTACCATACAGATATCGTGTATAAGTTATTCTGCAATTGTTTTTGACCTTGTCATAACTTTACTAAGGGGTAAATGACAGAATCATCTACAGAAAATGTAAGAGGGCTGCTCAGATTGTCTCCTAAATCTTTTATGTAGAACAGGAATAGGAGAGGGCCTATTACACATCCTTGGAGACCGGCAGATATCACTTCTGTTTAGCTCGATGACTTCCCGTTGATTAGTATTTACTGTGACCTACTTGGCAGGAAATCATAAATTCACTCGTACAACTGAAACGATATTTCATAGGCACGGAATTTGTTTAGAAGTTTCTAGTGAGGAAGGGATGGCAATGTCTCTTTACTACGTGCCCGTCTCCAAATTTCCATGGCATGCAGTTCCTGTCTAGATGCTCCATCGGAAACAGATCAAAATGGGCCTGTATTCAATGTCAACAGCAGTTCCTGTCGGGTTTGAAACCAACTATCATTCACAAGGCATCACTCTCTTTTACCGTCGCTGTCGGCTAGGATCTTTTAGTGACCACCGTTCTTGCGCTGTGTTACTTGGCTGTGAATGGTACACCGTTCGTTGTAGACGCGTTGGATAATCCACGTTGACACACAAGCAAATCGGAGAATTTCACACTCGGTGTAGTCATGAACACGTCCAAACAGGATAAATCCTTTCTGCCATTTTGTTACGTCTCCAAGTTGACCTTCCTTACTGCGCTGATTCCTTTAAACCGACCGGCCCATACACACCGCTTTACTGCCACAACTTATTTCAGCGCTGTGGAGTCACGTAACAGCCGCGTACCAGTTCCATATTATTTCCAACCCTCCAAAGCGACCAGTATGCTGTTTTTGGAGGGTGATATTAAGATTTTATCTGGTGATATACTCCTCATTGAAGGGAAACTGCCGGCCGGTGTGGTCGAGCTGTCCTAGGCGCTACAGTCTGGAACCGCGCGACCGTTACGGTCGCAGGTTCGAATCCTGCGTCGGGCATGGATGTGTGTGATGTCCTTAGGTTAGTTAGGTTTAAGTAGCTCTAAGTTCTAGGGGACTGATGACCTTAGCAGTTAAGTCCCATAGTGCTCAGAGCCATTTTTGAAGGGAAACTGGACAAAGCATTCCGTCGAGCCCTACGAAAAACGGCGCAGTGTTTCTCCTCCTTTTGATCTACTTCAAAAGGAAGGAAAGGAAGAATGATTGGGTTTAACGTTTCGTCGACATCAAGGTATTAGAGACGAAGGACAAGCTCGTGGGGCATCAAGGATGGGAAAGTAAATTGGCGCGTCCTTTCAAAGGCTCCATCCCGGCATTTGCCTGGAGCGATTTAGGGAAATCACAGAAAACCTAAATCTGAATAGCCGGACGCGGGTTTGAGCTGTCGTCCTCCCGAATCCGAGTCCAATGTGCTAACCACTACGCCACCTCGCTCGGTTTATACTTCAGGTCGAACCGCTACAATAATGACTTGAGTAGTGAAGGTTCGGACATAAAAAATCTAACATCTAAGTCATGATTCTTATGTTGTTAATTTATCACTCAGCGCTCCACAGAGATTAACAAAAAACACAATCTGCTTTGTGTCTGAAAATACCACTAAGATTTTCCACACTGACTTGTCAGATCGCGTGTCGGCTCTAATCACGGATGCGTGACTTCATTTTAGATTCTGGTTCTCTCATGCTCTGCTCGGACATTAATAGAATCATCATCTCTGTGTGTTAGCACAACGACTATACAGCTCACAGTGTAGAACTAAGATTGCGGGCAGCTCTGCCACTGCTTCCCTATGACCGACTGTTGGTCGTCAGCGATAATATACATTGGTCTTTCAACAGCTGAATATTATCTTACTCCAAATCGCGCACCTACCAACGAGAGACATTTCTTCAGCAACCAAATATCAGACATATCTCCGAAAACTGGCTTTATAAGGTCGACGACAGCTTCTGAGAGACTGTTTTGTGTTTAAATTCCTTTGACTCATGACGTCTATTGAAGATGGACCAAGTGTCAGTTACATTTGGACATAGTTCTTGCAAAGTTACAAGATAAGCAGACAGAATAATTTATACTCTACACTTCTGGATATATGATGGTAATGCCACACATAACATGTGAAACTTGTCACGTCGTCTGGAACATACAAGTGATCAGTGAAACGTCATTCACACACGATTGGAGTAAGAGAATTTCTGAGAGGCAACCTTGACAAAGTACGAAAGCTGCTGAGAGAAGCGCAAATGAAGAGGTGTCTAGTGACCCAGAAAGTGGTTTCGATGATCCATAACTTCATTAAACTTTTAGTGAAACCCCAAGCACCATTCTCCAAAAATGTGCTTTTTTGAAATATTAGGAACGTTTACAAATGGACTATTAAAGACCTAAAATTTTCAACATCTGCACAGAGTACCAATTTTCACTAATTTTATCATAGAAATTTCGTAATATGCCTAACAGTACAACAAAAGTTTGGGGAAATATTGTTTTAATTTTTTCAACCTCAGACAAGCTGTTATGTAAAGAAACTTTTGACGAAACGTATAAAACATAACCTTCAAGCTTCTATATAAACTTCAGTATTAGCACCTAACAAAACTTTAGAATGAAAAAGAATTTTCTTTGAAAACTTTCATTTTTAAAATGACGAAAGATAAATGATTCTTAGTTTTTGTAGGTGTTTCCTTAAACCTGGAACTAATGAGTCAATGAGACACGGAGTATTTCTAACACTTCTCTTATTCATGGAATGGTGAATATTTTCCAAAGCAATGCAAATGTTACCTAAAACTAATTCTCAGGAAAGAAACCTAACTATCGACATTGGTATGAAACATAAATCCTCTTCACCACTCCTCTCCTCAGTGACACTTGTTTCTGGACCCCTTAGTTATGTGAAGGCAGAAATTGGAAGACTACAGCCTGCCAATGCTTTTTGTCTGACCACTGCCACTAATATAATAATAATGATAATAATAATAATAATTCATGATTGCAAAACAGGATCAAACAATAAACACCAGATATTACAGCAAGCATATTATTAAAGATCCCAATACCACAACAGATAAATGCAGACTTTGCAAACAACAAATAGAAACAGTAGATCACATCACAAGCGGGTGTACAGTACTAGCAAATACAGAATACCCCAGAAGACATGACAGTGTAGCAAAAACAATACATCAACAACTTGCCATACAACATAAACTTATATAACAACACGTTCCCACATACAAGTATGCACCACAAAATGTACTGGACAATGATGAATATAAATTAAACTGGAACAGAACCATTATAACAGATAAAACAACACCACATAACAAACCTGACATCATACTCACCAATAAAAAGAAGAAATTAACACAACTAATCGAAATATCCATACCTAATACAACAAATATACAAAAGAAAACAGGAGAAAAAATTGAAAAATACATCCAACTGGCTGAGGAAGTCAAGGACATGTGGCATCAGGATAAAGTTGACATTATACCAATTATACTATCAATACCACACAATATCAATACCACACAATATCCACCAGTACATCAATGCAATACAGCTACATCCAAACTTATATATACAACTACAGAAATCCGTAATTATTGATACATGTTCAGTTACCCGAAAGTTCCTAAATGCAATATAACATACACCGTACAGTTGAAAGGAAGTCACGCTTGATCAAGGTCCGCGTCACTTTCCATTTTTGACCAGACATAACGTCTGAGAAAAGAAAGAAAGAATAATAATAATAATTACATAGTTACTGGTGTGCTGACAATTAGATGGTTTATTGTTGCAAAATGAAAAATGAAACAATTTCTGGTGTATTGCGGAAACTGGCTACAATTCGGAGAAAGCATTTTAAGAGGTATTTAAGCATGTGCGATCTACAGCATATGTCTCAGTTCTACTGTCATAGATGCGTGGTACAAAGTACCAGGTACGTATGTGATACCTGGACTTTGTGAGGAGCAGCACAACTGAACTCATTTTTTACGTTTTACCCCTCAGGGAATAATTACTCCGCAGGTTGGGAACCACTGTCTTAAACGGACCATGGCGGCGGTACGTAGCGCTGTGTAGCCGACTGACCAGTGGAGATTGCTCGAGAACGATCTGGATGCAAGCGTGAACCTATAGCAGTTGGTTCTCAAACACGTGTGTACTCACATTTGATCGGGCGGCAGGTTGAGGGTGATGGATCCCTTGACTTCGTCTCCGTACTTCAGGTAGCCCAGGAAGCCAGTGATGACAAAGAGGGAGCAGACGACGCTCATGCCCACGTTGAGGACTCCCAGCGGGCTGGTGAACTGCTGGGGCTTTTTCATCTGCTCCTGCAGCGGAAGCACCTGCAGAAAATACAAGCCGTCCACACTATAAAGTCGATAAAATCGCACTGTACGTCACTGTGGAAAATACCGATTTCGGAGTCCACGAATAGTTTTAGGCGCCACTACACTGGCTCGGTAAGTCAGTTTGAGGGTGGCGGAAAGGCAAAGACATACTATATCCAACAGGACCATCTGTACTAAACCATTATTGTGTTCAAACAAACTTTCGGGCTGATGATGGCTTTACTTGCAGACACAGGTACTATGCTTCACGTAAGCTGGGACAGATTTTCACTCCAAATGGTTGCACCGTGTATTCGCAAGTTCTTAGTGTACCAGAATCCCTTTTCACCCTACCTACTCTATTCGCGGATGATATACGCTGAAATTGTTTGACGACCACTTTTTGCATAAATCAGAATATCCAGAATATCTCTGATTTCAGTCGTGACCATTATCGAACGGAGATGTACACTATCTGATCAAAACTATACAGACATCTACCACTGGACATTAATATATTTTGTGTCCACCCTTCGCCTTTATGACGGCTTAAACTGTGCTGGGAACAATTTAAACGAGCTGCCTGAATGTCTGTGGATGAATGGATGCCCATTCTTCCACAAAAGCCGAAACTGGGAAAGTTAGTGATGTTGGACGCCGGAGTCTGGAGCGAAATCTACACTAATGGCCATTAAAATTGCTACACCATGATGAAATGCAGATGATAAACGGGTATTCATTGGACAAATATATTATACTATGACTGACATCTGATTAAATTTTCACGCAAATTGGGTGCATAGATCCTGAGAAATCAGTACCCAGAACAACCACCTCTGGCCGTAATAACAGCCTTGATACGCCTGGCCATTGAGTCAAACAGAGCTTGGTACAGGTACAGGTACAGCTGCCCATGCAGCTTCAATATGATACCACAGTTCATCAAGAGTAGTGACTGGCGTAGTGTGACGAGCCAGTTGCTCGGCCACCATTGACCAGACGTTTTCAATTGGTGAGAGATCTGGAGAATGTGCTGGCCAGGGCAGCAGTCTAACATTTTCTATATCCAGAAAGGCCCGTACAGGACCTACAACATGCGGTTCGTGCATTATCCTGCTGAAATGTAGGGTTTCGCAGAGATCGAATGAAGGGTAGAGGCACGGGTCGAAACACATCTGAAATGTAACGTCCACTGTTCGAAGTGCCCTCAATACGAACAGGAGGTGACCGAGACGTGTAACCAATGGCACCCCATACCATGAAGCCGGGTGATACGCCAGTATGGCGATGACGAATACACGCTTCCAATGTGCGTTCACCGCGATGTCGCCAAACACGGATGCGACCATCATGAAGCTGTAAAGAGAACCTGGAGTCATCCGAAAGAATGACGTTTTGCCATTCTTGCACCCAGGTTAGTCGTTGAGTACACCATCGCAGTCGCTTCTGTCTGTGATACAGCGTCAAGGGTAACCGCAGCCATGGTCTCCGAGCTGATAGTTACAGCCATGCGGATACGATGCCTGTCATCTCACTGCTAGTGATACGAAGCCGTTGGGATCCAGTACGACGTTCCGTACTACCCTCCTGAACCCACCGATTCCATATTCTGCTAATAGTCATTGGATCTCGACCAACGCGAGCAGCAATGTCACGATACGATAAATCGCAGTCGCGATAGGCTACAATCCGACCTTTATCAAAGTCGGAAATGTGATGGTACGCATTTCTCGTCCTTACACGAGGCATCACAACAACGTTTCACCAGGCAACACCGGTCAACTGCTGTCTGTGTATGAGAAATCGGTTGGAAACTTTCCTCATGTCAGCACGTTGTAGGTGTCACCACCGGCGCCAACCTTGTGTGAAAGCTCTGAAAAGCTAATCATTTGCATATGACAGCATCTTCTTCCTGTCGGTTAAATTTCGCGTCTGTAACACGTCATCTTCGTGGTGTCGCAATTTTAATGGCCAGTAGTGTTTTATTCAGGTGACACTGAGTGACTAATCCACGTGCGAAGTCACTAAGCTCTCCCGACCGATACATTTTGCCTTTCTGCTTCTCTACTGGCAACAAAATACTTTCCGCCTCGCTTTACACTATACTTGTAACATATAGTGGTTAATTCCCCATTACATATGGGTACCCGTGTTCCTCTGGTCAGATACTGTATGCATCCTCTATGGCTCTCATGGAAATCCAACTGTGTAAGGGTCTCGAGAATTAATCAGACGAGGGATTCATAAGAGACCTCTTTCAAGGGCGGATTACGCTATTGGGATAAAAACAGATCGAGAACGAGGGGAAGCAGTGTTGGGGAAGAGCAAAGCGATGATGCATCGGAGTCATCGGAAAATATATGAAGACCAATAACACACAGAATACACGGACGAAGCGTATTAGACAACTATGCACAGAGACAAAATAAGCCGTTTCGTACCACTGGTTGGTTTTACGAACCGTACGTATACAGCGAATGGTGTAATATAACAGATGCCAGTTGTCGTAAGACTCCCTTTTATTCTTCCGTCAGTATTTATGTCATTTATGTATCTGTCTATCTGAATTGTCATTGTGGCGTTCTATTAGGCTTTCTAGTTGTTCCACGCACTTGTCCCAATTATTGTTGCCGATAAAATAACAAGAAACAAAAACAACAAGAGAGGTATCAAGAAGTTTGTGTACGATAGTTATGGGAATGTGTAAAGGAAGTGGGGAAGATTAGGGGTTTACGTCCTGTCGAAGACACGATCATAAGATATGGCGCAGAAGCTCTTATAGCGCAGCAACAAGGAAGGAAATTGGCCATGTGCTTGTCAGAGGAGCTATCCCAACATTCACCTTCATCGATTTGGGAAAACCGAAATCAGAGCATCAGTACGAAAATTTGAAACCCACGTCTCGGTGCGCTAACCACTAGCCGGCGTAACCGGTGGAAATGTGTGAGAGATTCGTCTTAGAACGATCTGGGATTTTAAAAATTGTATCTCGTGTACAAGGTATGAGAATTTAGTTCAAGTTAGTTTGTAGTGAGGCTATGAGACATGTGTCTCGTAAAGTGAGACAAGAGATGGATCGTTAGAGCGTAATTATGATGGTAAAGTCACAGACAAACGTGAAGCTACACAAATATTTGCACAGCATCTGCAGCAGCGCTTGCGCTGTGAAGCAACGCAGTCTTGACAAGAGAGAATCTCAGCTGGAGTTATTTCTGAAATAAGCTGCATCACGTTCTCCCTTGTCAGCCAGAATCAAAAATTAAACATTTCAGTTTAGCAGTACGCCTGTCACTTAAAGTGACTCGCCTTTCTGTATTTTTCTTTACTGACCTGCTTCTACTCAAAATTTCGTGAAAAATCATGTAATCATTTTTTATGTACTTTGGTGTAGGGCAGGGATTCCCAACCTTTTCAGCTGGCGGACCCCCCTTCTTCAGTCGAAAATCCATAGCGGACCCCTAGTCAGTCAAGAGCACAGTAACTTTAAATTTCAGACCGAAACCCATGGGAACTGAAAGCTTCTTAATGCAAGTGCTATGTTCCCAATGACCTCCCCTCTCCCCTGAAGTATCAATAGTCTTTGGTTTAGAGATGAATGAAAACGAAATTAACGATCCTATTTGAATTCCCACTGTATCCAGACACTTACTAGTGGATTTACTCCTTTTGTTCAACACACTATAGCCTGATTAAAGTTACTTGGTAATTGAAATTTCACCTGATGGAGCTGTCTTCCTCCAAGAGCAATCAACGTCACGTCCAAACTGTTCGCTGTTGAAAAGCTGCCACTTATGATCTGTTTATTTCCACTATTTGGCTGCTGTTGTGTAAGGAGCATCCATATTTCGTAACAGTCGTGTGTGTGTGTGTGTGTGTGTGTGTGTGTGTGTGTGTGTGTGTTTGTTTTTTCGTGAAATCCGAAGAAATATGTTCAAATGTATGTAAAGTCTTCCTTTTGGTCGTCCTCCCTCCTCATTCATTTCAACTGGAAACTTCCCTTGTTGTGAAGGCGATGTAGAAACTGCAACCTTCTTCAATGATCTTGACTTCAGCCACCGATCCATGTTAGAAGTAATAAACTGGTCAAAATCGACTTATGAAATAGGTAGTGCACTGACAAAGCAAGTTTGACATTTAATGATGCCTGGGGCCGCATACGTGCCAACGAGCGCTGTGATTGGTCGACAAAGCTCGCTCCGCGCATGCGTAAAAGGTTCCAGCGCATCTAGCGCCGTGAGCCGGCGCACAAACGACCCCCGTATTGTTGCTAAACAGTCGATCAGAGAAGCCGCATTCTCCGGCACTAAACTGTGTATAAGTTCTCACTTAGGAACCGCAAAGGCTGCTTGGGAATACGACCTGAAGTAAAAGTACACGTTTTTCACACGAAAAAAAAAAATAGTGTTGAATTTGATTTTCACATTTTTATTCAATAAATTTACTCAGTATTTTACACGATTTGGTGGAAGGTGGCCGCGGACCCCCTAGAATCAGCCGGCGGACCCCTAAGGGGTCCGCGGACCACAGGTTGGGAAGCCCTGGTGTAGGGTGTTAGGGACATTTTTTCTATCGCCACAGTAACAATTTCTCGGATGCCTCTAGACCAGTTTCCGTTTGGGGGTAAATCAATTCGTTGTCTCTTTTATTTTTTTATTTTAATTTGACCTTGGGACACATAATACATTCATACCTATCACTGCGAAATTACGACGTATTAAGCACATAAAATAAAACATAAAAACAGCACAAAATCCATTCTTGCAAGGTAAAAGACTCCACTAAACATATATACGTCTTTCTGTTGAACTCGCATAAATATCTATGCATAACAATGTCATTAGTTGCAAGTTGGGGGGGGGGGGGGGGAGGCCATAAAAGAATTTCATAACTTTAGTAACAGTTCATATAGCGTTCTGGTGAGTCACTGAGATGAGTCATTGAGGAACAGGTGATTAAGATTTAAACAATAGTGTCACAGTTTCAGTTAGCATTAGGACTCAGACGAAGGTGATGAACGCACTACCGAGAGTTCCCCTTGATTAAATCGTAGTCAGGCAATCGTCACTCTGAAAGTTCGGTTACACGTTGCCCTCGTATCACGGACAAATGGAGAGAATAGTAACGACGTTATCGTAGTGTCTGCCTTTAATGTGAAATGGAAGCTGTAACTGGTGGTTTCACTTTGTCTTTGCCCGCATCTTAGTTCTGCAAAATGAAGTCTGTTGCTGTAATTTTTCGGAAAACATTCTTATACGTCCCTTCCTCAAAGCGTCAATTCTTACAGTATCTCTCTGTTGTTCACCAAACTACACAGAAGCTGTCCTGATTAGCTGCAACCTATGGGTTGGATGAATATTTCACTGTGCAGTGGAGTCTTGGTTTTAGGTTGTGAAAGCGTGCTTACTCAGCTGAAGAATGAAAATGTCATTCTGGCAACGGCTAACTCTTCCTACGGCTGTGGGATAATTACGTCACATCTGCACTACCGGTCTAAAGATTCCTGTCACCCATGATAAAGGCTACATACTTCATTTAAATGTAGAAATACGTCGTACAAATTATACAGAACAAGAAAATAAATATAAATATTTTCTCTCTCTATCATTAAGTACAATATAAAATGGTTTAGATTTTAGCCTCACCAAAGTATCCACGCTTTGCCCGCAGAACAGCTGCACAAACTCTTGCTATTCTGGAGATAAAATATTGTAGCGTTTTTGGAGATATTACAGTCCAGCACGTCTGTAATTTAGTCTTAGCCAAATTCTTCAGTTCCCCACATTTCTCTTTTCTGTTACCATAACTTCTGGACAATTTAGAAGCATGTCTGGGATCACTGTCGTGCTGCAGAACAACTTTTGCCACATGGAATTGGATTTTTGATCAGTATCTTGTGATATCCTTCTGCCTTTAATGTTCCATTAAGTCTTACTAGACCACCGACTTTATCACCCAAAACACATACCCAACCCATGACCGACCCTCCACCATGCTTCAACGCTGACGTCACACGCTGACTCTTCATACGTTCTCCGCGAAGTTGACGAACAAACATTCGACGATTGCTTCCAAATATTTCAAACTTAGTTTCAGCCGTGAATAACATTTTGGACCATTACTGGCCGCTCCAGTTTTTACGTTGTTATGCCCACTGCAATCTTTGCCCCCCCCCTTTTTTTTTGCATAGTAAAGGTTTCTATCTGCTGTGCGCCCCTTGAAAATTGGTGCGGCGGCGCGGTTCCTTCCGTCCCTTTACGACGAACCTGCACCTACCTGTGAAGGATTTAGATCTACAGCGCTTTGCACGTTCAATAAACCACTTGCTACCCGCGAAGATATAATAACAGCAACAAAACAGGTTACTATCGCATTGTATAGTGGAGATGTCAGCAGTTTCCACACACTAGACCATTTGCGGTACCAGCTATTCGCCAAGTCTGCGACAAAAAGCAAACTGAGTCTTGCACGGTTGCCACCTACACTAGATGCTGCACATCATCACTCGTTGCGGGCTTACCAACAAGTCCAAAGTAGGATGGGGAAACTGGAAATCTCCTGAGAAATGGGGCTGGAATCACAGTGACCACGGTCCAATACCCGTTATAATGAGCCAAGATCCAGCACTTGAAGAACTTCTTCACATTGTTTCATGCTCATGCAAGCTGAACTGTGGCGGAGCGTGCTCCTGCAGAAAAGCGGGTTTGAAATGTTCTTCAATTTGCAAGAAATGTATTGGCGTCAACTGTGAAAACGTGCAAAAATTTTTATATGAAGACAGTGAAGAAGATGTTATGGAGGATGTTGAGGAAACCGCTGACGAAATCAACGAACTTGCTGAGGCTGACTCGCTGTTTAAAGAAGAGGTCAATCTGGGATCAACTCTATGTACAGACCCTGAATCCGTAACTCAAGGTATTTCTGGTGACACTGAGGAACCTGTCCCATCAAAACGTTGGAAGCGATGCTCATATCTGTCTCAAGTGCGCTAATGTGCGATGTTACAAGTATTACACACCCAGAACTGTCAACATTGTTTAGTAACTGTCAATGCATTTTAACTGTAATAAAGCTACTTATTTTTAATGTCAACTGTGTGGCTTTTGTACACAAGAATAATTACCTACCTAATTAGGTTGCCTATTGCAGCTAATAATAGTTCAGTTTCCTGAGACAATTTATTTTGTGTGCGTGTGTATGTGTGTGTGTGTTTGTGTGTGTGTGTGTGTGTATGTCTTAATGATGTATTTTTATATTTATAGTTTTACAAATACCAGGGCTGAGGTGGCCCATAGTGAACTTCAGGTAGTGATGTAAGAATCACAATAGTTGGGTGCCCAGCAATCCTCATGTTGCATATAGAGAAATTGAATACTTAAAAGTGAGGTGGTAAATTCCAACATATAACATGATGTATAATGTATTTATGCTACTCAAACAGAAACTGAAAAAATGGTGTTCAAAAATAAAAATATCTTGCCACTATGCTCAAATTTGAAAAATTGGTATTTTTTGAGGCACTGTAGCGGCTTAGACATCGGGAGTGGAAAAAAATGGCAAGAATTAAATTTGTAGAGAATTTTGTGCTCTTTAAAAAAGAAACTAGACGTTAAAGCGATAGGAGAAAATGAAACTGAGATATTTTGAAAAAACGGAAAAAAGTCCGAAATTTTCGAAGTTTTTTTGACTGCAGAAAGTTTTCCCAAGCGAAATTTTGTTGGCAAATCTCGGTTTTCTAATATTTACAACCATATGAACGAGTTGAAAAAATAAACTCTTCTACCCCACCTTTTGCAAGGTATTTCTGCAATTTGACTGGACTATTATGGTGTCGCATTTTCCGAAAACGTCATAGCTACAAAAATACGGATTGTTTTTTGATTGAGAATGCTCAACAAATATTAAGTCTGTAGGTACCTAATGCAGTCACAGTTTTTAGCCACCGACCTGCTCAATACGCCACGCGGGATTCATGTCTTTTATCGTCACAAAATTAGCTTAAAAATTCCGAAATTTCTACACACCCATCGGAATAATTATGCCGTCACTTTACAACACTTTTGATGTATGAAACACTGCTAGATCCGGCAACTTATCATTTCCATCGGAACTACTACTACACACGTCCGAACTGTTTCATGGCTACGCTCCGACTCCTCTCTAGAATACTCTAAGTCTTTTCTACCAGCAGAGAAAGGCGCGCGAAAAATATTGCTTTACCAGTGGTCAGTTTACTCAACAGCCAATAGCCAAACAACATTCTCCCGCGTCAGTCCGCGCTTTTCATCAATAACCAATCGCAAAATAGTAAACCTAACGACTGCACTTTTTACCGACGTAATTATCTAATATGCTGAAGTTTTGTTTATGCATAAAGTTATTTACTATTGTTGTTTATACCTGAATTAACTTTCCCTTTATCATAAACTTACTTTACAAATCTGTTCTACAAAAATCCCCTTTGTCCACATCCATACTTCTTGGAAATGTTCCCACACTAAATCTCACTACATAACTCGTTAAATATTTATCTTCATATTAACCTTAAACCACAGTCACGCATCACTCATACTGCTACAACACATTTATAACATTTTACATACACAAAAAGACATAATAACACTTTATTAAAATACTAGAACAGTTTATGAAAAACATTCTATTATTTTAATGCACTCTAATGAGCACAATCGAAACTAAATCACAGTCCCCTATCCAGTACTGTCCTCTATCGGCTGATACATAAACTACGTGCGCGTCCAGTCTCGCGTCACCATCTGTCGCTATACAGCTCTGAGACACATCTCCCACTTAACCGCCTCCAAGGCAGGATCGGTATACGGCGCTACGCCTCACTTGTTCACATAGATGGAGTTGCACAGCTGAGGGAGAAGTTGGATCAGCTAGCGTGCTATTTACTTTCTCGTCCATTTCAGGTGCAGTAAGAGTCATCTGATGTTTACTCTATACACAAATGAACTCATATTCCTTGTATGGTGTTAGTTAGGGTCTTCCAGATCGCGGCGTTGGCACCGGATTTCTTTTACCGCTTCAATGTATACATCACTGTAGACTGGGCTACGTCAACTTTTGTTGCTGTTGTCCCTACTACTTACTGACGCATAGCTACAACTACAATACGTTTTTCAATTCCAGTCTTCTCCTCCTCTCCAAGTATGAGGTGATATAGTGTGAACCTAGTCAGGTGTACAAACACGCTGGTAGATGCACACAATGGATAGTAAACCAATGCGAAATGGTTGCTACACAGACAGGAATGAGGCTTATCTGAATAGAACCGTCTTAGGTAAAAGCACGTCGGTGTGGTCGGTAATCTTCAGCGCCCCTCTATGCAAACAACCAGTCGAATACACAACACAGGCGCTGTGTCTTTACTGGCTTGTACGTGTTTTATTATCGGGACGGGGTTATGACGTTGTTGTTGTGGTCTTCAGTCCTGAGACTGGTTTGATGCAGCTCTCCATGCTACTCTATCCTGTGCAAGCTTCTTCATCTCCCAGTACCTACAGCAGCCTACATCCTTCTGAATCTGCTTAATGTATTCATCTCTTGGTCTCCCTCTACGATTTTTACTCTCCGCGCTGCCGTCCAATACTAAATTGGTGATCCCTTGATGCCTCAGAACATGTCCTACCAACCGATCCCTTCTTCTAGTCAAGTTGTGCCACAAACTCCTCTTCTCCCCAATCCTATTCAATACCTCCTCATTAGTTATGTGATCTACCCATCTAATCTTCAGCATTCTTCTGTAGCACCACATTTCGAAAGCTTCTATTCTCTTCTTGTCCAAACTATTTATCGTCCATGTTTCACGTCCATACATGGCTACATTCCATACAAATACTTTCAGAAACGACTTCCTGACACTTAAAACTATACTCGATGTTAACAAATTTCTCTTCTTCAGAAACGCTTTCCTCGCCATTGCCAGTCTACGTTTTGCATCCTCTCTACTTCGACCATTATCAGTCATTTTGCTCCCCAAATAGCAAAACTCCTTTACTACTTTAAGTGCCTCATTTCCTAATCTAATTCCCTCAGCATCACCCGACTTAATTCGACTACATTCCATTATCCTCGTTTTGCTTTTGTTGATGTTCATCTTATACCCTCCTTTCAAGAGACTGTCCATTCCATTCAACTGCTCTTCCAAGTCCTTTGCTGTCTCTGACAGAATTACATTGTCATCGGTGAACCTCAAAGTTTTTATTTATTCTCCATGGATTTTAATACCTACTCCGAACTTTCCTTTCGTTTACTTTACTGCTTGCTCAATATACAGATTGAATAGCATCAGGGGGAGGCTACAACCCTGTCTCAATCCCTTCCCAACCACTGCTTCCCTTTCATGTCCCTCGACTCTTATAACTGACATCTGCTTTCTGTACAAATTGTAAATAGCCTTTCGCTCCCTATATTTTACCCCTGCCACGTTCAGAATTTCAAAGAGAGTATCCAGCCAACATTGTCAAAAGCTTTCTCTAAATCTACAAATGCTAAAAACGTAGGTTTGCCTTTCCTTAATCTTTCTTCTAAGACAAGTCGTAGGGTCAGTATTGCCTCACGTGTTCCAACATATCTACGGAATCCAAACTGATCTTCCCCGAGGTCGGCTTCTATCAGTTTTTCCATTCGTCTGTAAAGAATTCGCGTTTGTATTTTGTAGCCGTGGCTTATTAAACTGATAGTTCGGCAGTTTTCACATCTGTCAACACCTGCTTACTTTGGGATTGGAATTATTATATTATTCTTGAAGTCTGAGGGTATTTCGCCTGTCTCGTACATCTTGCTCACCAGATGGTAGAGTTTTGTCAGGACTGGCTCACCCAAGGCTGTCAGTAGTTCTAATGGAATGTTGTCTACTCCGGGGGCCTTGTTTCGACTCAGGTCTTTCAGTGCCCTGTCAAACTCTTCACGCAGTATCATATCTCCCATTTCATTTTCATCTACATCCTCTTCCGTTTCCATAATACTGTCCTCAAATACATCGCCCTTGTATAGACCCTCTACATACTCCTTCCACCTTTCTGCTTTCCCTTCTTTGCTTAGAACTGGGTTCCCATCAAAGCTCTTGATAGTCATGCAAAATAGAACATTCGAAACCTAATTCCTGATTTAAGTACAAATCCATAGTTGTGAAATGCGAAAACTTTTGCCCAGTAGTGTAATAACCGCTTTGTGTTACAGATCATCTGAACCTTATCAAGGACACCAGTGGGTGTTCTTTTAATCTCTTGGAACGAGCGAAATCGTTGCACTGTGTGCACTCTTACTTTGTAATGAAATGATCGTCAGCAGTGATCTGTCGCCGTATTGTTAGTCTGTAAAAACTTTTCTTTGGTCTTAAAGCTTGCAGGGGGGGGAACAATTTAACAGGTTATGTCGTTACTTACGAGACCAATCCCTTCAAAGGCGTAGATGGCGGTGCCGATGAAGAGCGGCAGCTGCGACCAGCTGAAGACGGCGAGTTGCCGCTCCGAGGGGCTGGGCAGTTCGAGGGAGAGGCAGTACAGCGTGGCGATGAGGCCGGCCACGGTGAGCACGTTGGCCAGCAGCGACACCGGCACCAGGAACTTGAGCGACCGGATCCAGCAGCTCAGCAGGATCGGCACGAACGCCAGCGCCATGTGCAGGTGCGAGTCCAGGTACGCCCCGTACTGGTCCGCCACCTGTGCACGAAGCCCCTCGTCAAACTGGGCGCCTTACCTCTATCCATTGACCACAAGTAGTGCATGCAAACTTGTATACTTCGTTTGGGTTTGTGTTCAAAATCTGCTTTATGCGAACACTTATTATTTACCCAGACATGTTTCGACACCTATGTGTCATCTTCTGTGGGTCAGATTTAATTCCTGTGAAGTATAGTACACTACTGGCCATTAAAATTGCTACACCACGAAGAGTGCTACAGACGCGAAATTTAACCGACAGGAAGAAGATGCTGTGATACGCAAATGATTAGCTTTTCAGAGCATTCACACAAGGTTCGCGCCGGTGGCGACACCTACAACGTGCTGATATGAGGAAAGTTTCCAACCGATTTCTCGTACACAAACAGCAGTTGACCGGCGTTGCCTGGTGAAACGTTGTTGTGATGCCTCATGTAAGGAGGAGAATTGCGAACCATCACGTTTCCGACTTTGATAAAGGTCGGATTGTGGCCTATCGCGGTTGCGGTTTATCGTATCGCGACATTGCTGCTCGCGTTGGTCGAGGTCCAATGTCTGGTGGGTTCAGGAGGATAACACGGAATGCCGTGCTGGATCCCAACGGCCTCGTATCACTAGCAGTCGAGATGACAGGCATCTTATCCGCATGGCTGTAACGGATCGTGCAGCCACGTCTCGATCCCTGAGTCAACAGATGGGGACGTTTGCAAGACAACAACCATCTGCACGAACAGTTCGACGACGGTTGCAGCAGCATGGACTATCAGCTCGGAGACAGTGGCTGCGGTTACCCTTGACGCTGCATCACAGACAGGAGCGCCTGCGATGGTGTACTCGACGACGAACCTGGGTGCACAAATGGCAAAACGTCATTTTTTCGGGTGAATCCAGGTTCTGTTTAAATCATTATCATGGTCGCATCCGTGTTTGGCGACATCGCGGTGAACGCACATTGGAAGCGTGTATTCGTCATCGCCATACTGGCGTATCACCCGACGTGATGATATGGGGTGCCATTGTTTACACGTCTCGGTCACCTCTTGTTCGCATTGATGGCATTTTTAACAGAGGACGTTACATTTCAGATGTGTTACGACCCGTTGCTTTACCCTTGATTTGATCCCTGCGAAACCCTACATTTCAGCATGATAATGCACGACCGCATTTGCAGGTCCTGTACGGGCCTTTCTGGATACAGAAAATGTTCGACTGCTGCCCTGGCCAGCACATTCTCCAGATCTCTCACCAATTGAAAACGTCTGGTCAATGGTGGGCGTGCAACTGCCTCGTTACACTACGCCAGTCACTACTGTTGATGAACTGTGGTATCGTGTTGAAGCTGCATGGGCAGCTGTACCTGTACAAGCCATCCAAGCTCTGTTTGACTCTATGTCCAGTCGTATCAAGGCCGTTATTACGGCCAGAGGTTGTTGTTCTGGGTACTGATTTCTCAGGATCTATGCACCCAAATTGCGTGAAAATGTATTCACATTTCAGTTCTAGTATAATATATTTGTCCAATGAATACCCGTTTCTCATCTGCATTTCTACTTGGTGTAGCAATTTTAATGGCCAGTAGTGTATAAACTGATGTGACAAAAGTCATGGTATACCTCCTAATATCGTGTCGGACCTCCTTTTTCCCTACATGGTTCAGCAACCCGACCTGGTATGGACTCAAGAAATCGTCGGAAGCCCGCTGCAGAAATATTGAGCCACGCTGTCTCTATAGCTTTCCATGATTGCGACACTATTCGGAGTGCAGGATTTTGTGCACGAACTGTCCTCTCGATTGTATTCCACAAATGTTCGGTGGGACTCGTGTCGCGCGATCTTGATGGCCAAACCATGCGCTTGAATTGTCCAGCATGTTCTTCAAACCAATCGTAAACATTTGTGGCCCACTGACAAGACATCTTTGTTTGGAAGCATGAAGTCCATGAATGGCTGCAGATGGGCCCCACGTAGCCGAACATAATCATTTCCAGTCAATGATGGGTTCAGTTGGACAAGAGGACCCAGTCCATTCCATGTAAACATAGCTCCCACGAGCTTGCACAGTGCTTTGTTGACAACTTATATCTGCGCCACACTCTTGCCTTACTATATGGTCTTACTACCTGAAATCATGCTTCATCTGACCAGCCCACGGTTTTTCTGTAGCCTAGGATCCATCCAATACGGACAAGAACCCAGAAGAGGAGCTGCATGATGACGTGCTGTTAGCAAAGTTATTCGCGTCGGTTGTCTGCTACTATGGCCTATTAACGCCAAATTTCGCCTCACCATCCTAACGGATACATTCATCGTACGTCCCACGTTGATTTCTGCGGTCATTTCACTCAGTGTTGTTGGTCTGTTAGCACTGCCAGCTCTACGCAAACGATGCTGTTCTCGATCGTTAAGTGAAGGCCGTTGGCCACTGCGTTGTCCGTGGTGAGAAGTGTACCTGAAATTCGGTATTGTCACCACACTCTTGACACAGTGGCTCTCGAAATATTGAATTCCTTGAGATGGAATGTCCCACGTGTCTAGTTCCAACCACCACTCCGCGCTCCAAGTCCGTTCATTTTCGTCGTGCGGCCATAATCACGTCGGAAATCTTTTTACATGAATCACTTGAGTGAAAATGACAGCTCCGCCAATGCACTGACTTTCGTCACCTCGGTGTGAAGTTTATAATCATTTGTCTATTGTAGACCTAAAATTATAACATGTGCATTTTATTTGGATTGTATATTTCATTGTTTCGATACAGTTGATGTTACTCTCATTTTTTCTGTGTCTTATCCAGTTGTTGCAGAAACAAATTTTTGTACCTCATGAAGAATTGTCCGCAGAGTGTCATTCTAGTACTCTGTTATGAGAGTAGCAACGGAAATTCATCTTACTAGCAACAACTTTAACAAAAACTGGGGTGATTTTTTGATCGCACTCTGCAAGAATGACAGGGTGGTGTGACCTCAGTGGAGTGGCTTTTATTTGGCACTGTTTTAAACATTTAAAATTTTTCTTGTGCTACTGCCCAGTTTGGTTTCATTGTATGTAAAAATCGGCTGTGGGCTATGTAGGGTAATGGAAAAGGGTGCCCAAGGGCCTTCAAAATTGGAAAATCTGTGAAAATAAAACTATCAGCTTGGTGAAATATTACTTCTGCATGACAACGTCATTCATTACCCAATATAGACAGTTTTTTTACCTCAGTCTTCTTAACTAATGCGTTTTCATGGACATATTACATTAGTTGTGAGATGTAACTGGTCAGTGATCACTAGGCAGGTACGGAGAGGCTAGTATGATCCGCGGCATTCCCTATTACTACAGAATTCGTACCAACCCAGTAGTCTTTCACTTTCGAGGAAAAATAACAGTCTTAGCAAGGACAATATCCTCCTCATCTTCAGTTCATTAAAGGTGAAAGTTGCCTCCTATATTTGCCAATTTCTGAGTATTACGTTTATTACTTGTCTTCTACTCTTTGCTGTCATATCTGTATGATTATATCTGTATCATATCTGTATGATTATATGGTAGCGGAACAAACACTGGTAGCAGTTACTTCTGTAAAATATCTGGGAGTATGCGTGCGGAACGATTTGAAGTGGAATGATCATATAAAATTAATTGTTGGTAAGGCGGGTACCAGGTTGAGATTCATTGGGAGAGTCCTTAGAAAATGTAGTCCATCAACAAAGGAGGTGGCTTACAAAACACTCGTTCGACCTATACTTGAGTATTGCTCATCAGTGTGGGATCCGTACCAGATCGGGATGACAGAGGAGATAGAGAAGATCCAAAGAAGAGCGGCGCGTTTCGTCACAGGGTTATTTGGTAACCGTGATAGCGTTACGGAGATGTTTAGCAAACTCGAGTGGCAGACTCTGCAAGAGAGGCGCTCTGCATCGCGGTGTAGCTTGCTCGCCAGGTTTCGAGAGGGTGCGTTTCTGGATGACGTATCGAATATATTGCTTCCCCCTACTTATACATCCCGAGGAGATCACGAATGTAAAGTTAGAGAGATTAGAGCGCGCACGGAGACTTTCAGACAGTCGTTCTTCCCGCGAACCATACGCGACTGGAACAGGAAAGGGAGGTAATGACAGTGCCACGTAAAGTGCCCTCCGCCACACACCGTTGGGTGGCATGCGGAGTATAAATGTAGATGTAGATGTAGATGTGCCCACTGATCGACTTACGTATGTTCACTGTTGCGTCTGCTACGCCAGTTTCTCTGTCTAAAATCATTGGCGTTGGCCAATGAGAAACGACGACGCTGAGACACTCCACATGGCTTGTGAATTTTTGAACGGACTTTCTTATTCATGTCTGTCTGTTCGAGACTGTTATTGAATGAAGAAGGTGTGCTTTGGCTGTGTGTGATTTGGTGTGGTGATGAACGTGGCTGCATTGCATTATGTTGAGGAAGAGGGAGAGAGGTATGTATGAAAGAGTTACGCGTTTGTATTATTGAAGTTATAACCAAAATTATGTACAGCTTTTCTCCATGTATGTACTGTAGAACTCAAGGTAATATTTTATGCAACTAAACACTTGATGAGTCATATTGGAATAGGGAGTTTCTTATGCACTGATGTCAAATGAACAGCAAAGTGAAGTTTGTGGTTACGATTAATGTGGGGCGGATACATACTGTATTTGATTTGTGGTCGAATATAGCAAGCCAATGTTCCATTCAGGAAAACGTTTTTGCCTCTTATGTCTTTCTCAAATTTACGTTATGAAGAAGGCCTTTGTTTATGCCGAAGGTACCACGTGAGTGATATAACATTAATCTTACTCCTGTTTGTAAAACATCTGTATTCTTGGGATCCAACAATAACTGCAAGGTTAAAGAGAATATAATAGCTTTACTTACGTTTCATTCCCTCCTCAGTTTAATTAAATGAGATATATCCGTGTGATGGCGGCACTGAGCAATCATGATGCATTGCACCAATGCCTCATGCAGAACTGATGAAGGAAATGATGTGGTACCTTTAATTTAATCAATAGTTCAATCAAAGCCACTACTGCTCCCATATCAGTTTCCAGGTAGTAAAGAATTCTTTCGTTTTAGTAAATTATTTTCGGGTCACGGAACGTGTCTGACTCTAGAACTTCTGGATAGCAGCTGCTTCGTCAGTCTGATAATATATTTTGTGATATAGTTACATTACCAGCTCGTAACCAACAAGTATTGCAAATTCCTGGTTGAATTCACGATTTTGGTATACGTGGATGAGCCGAAACATTACGACCACCTGCTTAATAGCTTGTATGTGCTTCTTTGGAACGGAATACATCACTGAGTGAGGGATACGACAGCTTGTTGGTAGGTTTGTAGTGGTATGTGGCATTAGATGTCTACACACAGGTCATGTAATCCGCGTAAATAACGGGCAGCTGATCTACTTACAAGATGATGGCGCCCGAAAACTACTGAGTTGTGTTCCATAGGATTTACATCAGGCGAATGTGGTCGCCGAGACATCAAAGTGAGTTCACTATAATGCTCCTCAAACCACTGTAGCACATTCCGGCTCCGAGATACGGACAGTTATACAGCTGAAAGATGAAATCGCCGTCGGGAAAGACATCAAGCATGAAGGGATGCAGGTGGTTCGCATCTGTCAGTGTGTCTTAGATTACTACCACAGATCTTATGCAAGCGAAGAAAAATGTCTCCCTTAGCATAATACTGTTCCCACCAGCCTGCATCGGTGGAACTCTGTACGTCTCGAGCCGCCATTCACCTCTATGACGGCGTTTGTGGAGACGACTATCGATCTAGCGTGGCAAAAATGTGATTCACTCGAAGAGCCGACACGTTTCCGCTAATTGTGTGTGTATAGTGGTTTTGTTTAGGAACTTTAGTAGTGTTCAACCGGTGTTCTTGGTGTTTTCTGGTGAAATAATTTCAGAAGAACCTTTTGGGAACTGTTTTCAGTTTCGTTACTGTGTCATTAGACGTTTGACTCTCTTTCTGTATTATGCTTTTGTTATATTCTCATTTGTTGTTGATTAATACTGTTAATAATACCAGTTACTTCCCTTGTATAGTAGTAAGTCAGTGATCATTGTAGTCAGGTTTTTAACATCTTCTTATTGTAGTAGCGGAACTTAGATAAGTAGTTTTCTCGTTTCAATAAGTGTAAAATTTTACCATGAGTGAGAAGTGTGGGCTTTGCCGTAGGTTCGTGAGTAGTGGATTGCGGTGTGAGACTTGTTCGAAGTATTTTCACTGGGGGGAATGCAGTGGGGAAGCCAGTGGGCATTCTGGTGAAACCCTCTCCTGGAACTGCAGGTTATGTAGCAAGAGTAAGTTGATAGAGGAGCAGGAGCGTAAGATCTGTGCCCTTCAGGTGCAGTTGAAAAACGCACAGGAGGATCTAGATAGGATGAGGAGGGAGAAGGGGGGTGGGGAATGGGAGCTGGCTGTTGGCAAGAGATCTGCTAGGAGAAGAAGATTTTCAGATAGTTTTACTATTGGTGTTTGCAATAGATATGACCAACTGTCAGAGTCTAGTGGAGAGGAATCTCTAATAGCTGTAGATGTAGGAAGTATGCAGCAGACAGCAGTTGCGGTGGCTAGGACAGTTGCAAAGTCGAAGAGAAAGAAGAAGGTTCTGCTGTTAGGTAGTTCTCATGGTAGAGGTGTAGGCCAGCAGTTGCAGGAAGTATTGGGGAGTGAGTACCAGGTCACCAGCATTGTGAAGCCTAATGCAGGATTGGCTCAGGTGACTGTTAACATAGGGGGGTTATGCAGGGATTTTACTAAAGAGGATCAGGTAGTGATTGTGGGTGGAGCTGGTAATAGTATTGATAGGGATGGGGAGTATGACATAGATGGTGACCTGGAAAAGATAGCCACTCAGACTGGCAACACGAATGTGCATTTCGTAGAACTGTTTCAGCGTCACGATCGGCCTCATCTTAATACAGCCGTCAGGCGTGATAACATGAGACTTGGGGGTGCGCTGATGACAGAAAGCATGAGTCACATTTCAGTGGTGTCGGTGGAGTCTATCAGCAGGACGGGTTTCACTAGACATGGCCTGCACCTCAACAGGTATGGGAAGGGGAGGTTGGTAAAGCTTATAGGTGACAGCATATGCAGTAGTTGGTGTTAGACCTGCACCTTTTTTAGACTGAAGACAGCTGATAGGTATTCCTGCTTAAGGGAAGTCTCTCTTACAAAAGAACCACTTTTGACAAAGCTTAGGTATCCGAGTAATCATGGAATTAGTAAATTTCATCAAAATATACAAGGTATTAGAGATAAAGTTAGTGAACTGCTTATAGATGTTGACTCTGAAATTATTGGTATATCTGAACATTTCTTAAATAAGGAGATAATTCGGAGGCTTCCTTTACCATGATACAGGTTGGCTGGCAGCTTTTCTAGGAGCTCTTTGCGGTGTGGGGGAGTAGGCATGTATGTGAAAAACGGCATCCCATTTGAGTCAATTGATGTTTCAAAGTACTGCACTGAAAAGGTGTTTGAATGTTGTGCAGGTGTGGTTAAATTTAATGGAGCTAAACTTCTAACTGTTGTTATTTATAGATCCCCAGACTCCGACTTCACAACATTTTTGCTAAAGCTAGAGGAGGTTCTTGGTTCACTTTATAGGAAATACAAAAAGTTAGTTATATGTGGTGACTTCAACATTAATTGTATAAGTGATTGTGCAAGGAAAAGGATGCTGGTAGATCTCCTTAATTCATATAATCTTATGCAAACTGTATTCTTTCCAACGAGAGTGCATGGGAACAGTAGAACAACCATACACAACATTTTTGTTTATTCCTCATTACTAGAAGGGCATTCTGTTAGCAAAAAGGTGAATGGCCTTTCAGATCATGATGCACAAATTTTAACTCTAAAAGATTTTTGTGCTGCAGGACATGTTCAAAAATAGTTATCAACTGTTTAGGAGAGCTGATCCAGTTGCTGTAGAGACCTTTGTAAAGCTTATCAAGGAACAAGAGTGGCAAGATGTTTATAGCGCTGATACAGTAGATGATAAATATAATGCTTTTCTCAAGACTTTTCTCGTCCTCTTTGAAAGTTGCTTTCCGTTAGAACGTTCAAAACAGGTTACTATCACAAACAGGCAGCCTGGGTGGCTGACTAGAGTGATAAGAATATCCTGTAGAACAAAGTGGCAATTAAATCAAAACGTTAGAAACAGGCAAAATCTAATTGCAGCAGCCCATTACAAACAGTATTGTAAGGTGCTTAAAAATGTTATCAGGAAGGCAAAAAGTATGTGGTATGCAGATAGAATAGCTAAGTCTCAGGATAAAACTAAAACCATATGGTCAGTCGTAAAGGAAGTGGCTGGTCTGCAGAGACAGGTCGAGGATATAGAATCAGTGCGTAGTGGGAATGTCCGTGTTACTGATAAGTCGCATATATGTACAGTATTTAATAATCACTTTCTGAATATATCAGGTGAACTAAATAGAAACCTAGTCCCAACAGGGGATCATATTGTGCTCGTAGAAAAAAGTTATCCGAGACTGTTACCTGAAATGCTCCTCCGTGATACTGACAAGAGGGAGATTGCGTTAATAATTAAATCACTAAAGAGCAAGAACTCTCATGGATATGACGGGGTATCTAGCAGAATACTGAAGTATTGTTCTATGTATGTTAGCCCAGTACTTACCCATATCTGTAACTTTTCCTTTAGGGGTGGTCGGTTTCCTGACCGATTAAGGTACTCGGTGGTGAAGCCACTTTATAAAAAGGCAGACAGGAATAATGTTGACAATTACAGACCTATTTATATGCCATCGGTGTTTGCTAAAGTTATCGAGAAGGTTGTATATACAAGGTTACTGGAGCATTTAAATTCACATAATTTGCTGTCAAATGTACAGTTTGGTTTTAGAAATGGTTTAACAACTGAAAATGCTATATTCTCTTTTCTCTGTGAGGTTTTGGACAGATTAAATAAAAGGTTGCGAACGCTAGGTGTTTTCTTTGATTTAACGAAGGCTTTTGACTGTGTTGACCACAAAATATCACTGCAGAAGTTGGACCATTATGGAGTAAGGGGAGTAGCTTACAATTGGTTCGTCTCTTACTTTAAGAACAGAAAGCAGAAGGTAATTCTCCACAATATTGAGAGTGGTAGTGATGTTCAGTCGCAATGGGGCGCTGTTAAGTGGGGCGTTCCCCAAGGGTCGGTGCTGGGGCCACTGCTGTTTGTTATTTATGTAAATGATATGCCTTGTAGTATTACAGATGATTAAAAAATATTTCTGTTTGCTGATGACACCAGCTTGGTAGTGAAGAATCTTGTGTGTAATATTGAAACAGTATCAAATATTGTAGTTCATGAAATAAGTTTGTGGCTTGTGGAAAATAATTTGATGCTAAATCACAGTAAGACTCAGTTTTTACAGTTTCTAACTCACAATTCAACAAGAACCGAATTTTGCTCACACAGAATGGGCATATTATAAGCGAGACGGAACAGTTCAAGTTCCTAGGCGTTCGGATTGGTAGTAAGCTGTTGTGGAAAGCCCACGTCCAGGATCTTGTTCAGAAACTAAATGCTGCTTTATTTACCATTGGAACAGTATCTGAAATAAGTGACAGCTCAACACGAAAAGTAGTCTACTTCGCATATTTTCACACACTTATGTCGTATGGTATTATTTTTTGGGGTAATTCTTCTGATTCAAAAAGGGTATTTTTGGCTCAAAAACGGGCTGTTCGAGCTATATGTGGTGCAAGTTCGAGAACCTCTTGTCGACCCCTATTCAATAGTCTGGGAATTCTGACATTGCCCTCACAGTATATATTTTCTTTAATGTCGTTTGCTGTTAGCAATATTAGCCTATTCTCAAGAGTTAGCAGCTTTCACTCAGTTAATACTAGGCAGAAATCAAATCCGCATGTGGAATGCACTTCCTTTTGTGCAGAAAGGAGTGCAGTATTCTGCTGCATCCATTTTCAATAAGCTACCACAAGAACTCAAAAATCTTAGCAGTAGCCCAAACTCTTTTAAGTCTAAACTGAAGAGTTTCCTCATAGCTCACTCCTTCTATTCTGTCGAGGAGCTCCTGGAAGAGCTAAAAAATTAAGCAAATTCCAGTGTTACATTGTTGATTTTCTTTATTTAAACTTAAGACTTATCGCCTGAATATGTTTTTTATATTTCATTTTATCTGTTTCTACTACCGTGTTATAATTCCATGTATTGACTCGTTCCATAACCAAGGAGACTTCTCCTTAATTTGGTCCCACGGAACAATAAATAAATAAATAAATAAACAGTCGAATACTGATGGTCCCGTGCGCACTGAAATTGTAATTGACGATATCGTTGGATCAACATGTGAACTCGTAGGGGTGGTCTTCTGTGGAGCTACATGTTCAACAATGTCCCATGAACGATGTGCTTCGAGACACTTGTGCGTGCACCAGCCTTGTGCTCTTTCGGCAGAGATGCCACGGATCACCATCTATCCTGCTTTAGAGGGCGGACAGGCCTCCGAACCCCACGTTCTGTGAAGAGTCGTGGAGTTCAACCATTTAGCACCAAGTGGCAGCTTCACTGTCCTTCTGCCTCTTTCCATAGACGCTTACGACGGTAGAAGGTGAATAGTCGACCAGCTTCGCCGTTTTCGAAACACTCGTTCACAGACTGTGCATAATAATAATCTACCATTTGTCAAAGTCGCTTATCTCAGTGGATTTCCCCATTTGCAGCCCATATCTTCGCTAGGGTGATCCCCCGTCCGTGTCTGCTTCGCTTACGAACTTTTGTTACCGCGTGACGTGTCTGCAACGCCACTAGGCGGCATTCAGCCTCGCCGTGGGAAACGGTCATAATGTTTTGGCTTATTAGTGTACGTCCTGCTGATTAAGTAGTTGCAAATGTTCTTATGGGATCCAAACTTAATTTCAGTAATGAGGAAATTGATCAATGGTCTATAATAAATCATATCAGATGCCAAAGAACATCCGATGCGCGAAGTATGTATGTCTGTGGCGAACCATACCTGATGTCACTCAGGTAGCGTAATAAATTTATTTTCTTTGGGGCTTTATTCCCTTTATAAAGAGGGTGTCTGTAATTAGTGCAATTTGAAGCGGGACTTCTGCGTCCACACTACTAGTGAAGGCTTTTGCGTTCCTCAGTTATTCACAGATACCAGAGGAATGGAGAATATTTGTTTGTTTTAGTGTTACTCCCACGAAATAACTGGAAGAAAATTGCCATCTGTCAAGTGGTTTCCTATTACGGTCTGCGAAAGTGTAAATTAACTATTCGTCGTAGTGTCACACTAGCTAAGTGGGAAGTGATGATTTATTGTTAAAAAGCACGAGAAAGCCGAGGAACTGTACACCGAACGTATAAGCTTATATCAACAATGCAGACAACTATAAAAACATGCGCGATGATCGTCGGACGTTCACAAGCGAAAAGAAACAGATTTCAGTGAAAAACTCGATGAGATTGTTATCATAGCACATGCTGATGTTCTAAATATCATTACTGCTGGAGACGATAAACAGGTTTTGACCAACCGGTGATGTATGAATGGAATAGGTTTCCAGTTACTTGAGAAAGAGAGAAGACCATTAACGATCATAGACAGCTGAGAAAAGACGAGAGCAAAGAGAATATGAAAGCCCGAAGGAACATTCCATCGTAATCCTGAACAAAAGAGGCACTTCATTATCGTATTTATACGCCATCACCGGGCAAGTGACCTTCAGTTAAAATGTCTCCCATGTACGAGAATATTCGTAATGAATATACGAATGCAGGTTCTAGACACATGGTTGACGACACATGGAAATTTGGATTTGGCCGTAGTGCGTGCTCAGATGGCCTAAAAGTGATGCGACCGCCTGCTATAAACGGGAAATTCTGTACAAATTTTCATTGTTTTCATTCCAGTATACAGCTGATGGTTGCCCATACTCGTAACTGCGAATACATTTCATGCATGTCATAATGGCTGTAGTCGCCGCGGTACCTGTACCTTCGGCCAAGTATGCATGTCCGAAGGAACTTGTGCGTCGTAATTCTGAATAAAGCGAGTACTGCAATATCGTAATCACTACGTGTTATACATTAAAGCCTGCTGTCGCGTTTTTCTGTCTGCATGTGAAGGCTAATCTCGGGCGCTGCTGTAGGGATTTTGATATTGTTTTAACCAACACACATATCGAAGATGTAGGTTTGTGTATATAATCTATTACCGCTACGCCAGACATGTCGTCCGGCCGTGGTTACTTAAGCCACCCGTGCAAAGCCAGTACCAGTCGCCAGTATGATATAATGTAATGCACACTTCATGGTACGAAGCAGTGAATGGTCAGCGTGACGGACTGCCGTCCTAAGGGGCCCGGGTTCGATTCCCGGCTGGGTCGGGGATTTTCTCTGATCAGGGACTGGGTGTTGCGTTGTCATCATCATCATCATTTCATCCCCATCCGGCGCGCAGGTCGCCCAGTGTGGCGTCGAATGTAATAAGACCTGCACCAAGGCGGCTGGACCTGCCCCGTAAGGGGCCTCCCGGCCAATGACGCAAACGCTCATTTCCATTTTCCATGATACTAAGCACAAGTGGAAAGCTACCGAACATCGTCACGTATTTTCTTACACGTCTTTATTTATCGACGTCCAGGCAACTGGCTTCGTTTGCATGACCTTCACATCGTATTTGCGATGTCAGGCTTAACTAATTGCATTCAAAGGAGCAAACCGATAGTGTAAGTTAGTGACTTCAATTAGAAAAGAGCAGCTAAAGTTTTTCGCAATTCGCTTGCCTATTACGCGGGATGAACTGGCTGCCATCCCACCGTATGAACCCGTCCGCCATTTGACTTTGTATCATTTGTGTTCCCGACGAGTGTTTAAATCTCAGAATATGTCTATTCAAAGTTTCGGAAACAGCAAGTATCTTCCGCAGTAACGCTTTAGACGTCTGTGTCGCATCGTGCCAGTCTGGTCTGATTAGCGGCAATTACAGCAGGGCTGTTAGGAGCTCTGCTCCCGTTAACTGGCAGCAACGTCACTGCTGAGTGTGTGCGATGTAGGATGACATCTACGCAAGTGGCGGTAAGGGTTCGTTCGTTGGGTCGTTCGTGCAGTGTATTACCAACAAAATTCGTTCCTTCCTTCTTTCTTGTAGTGTAACACCGACAAAATAATCTTCCTTGAAGAAATACGGCAACCAGGCTCTTTTTGTACAGCTTTGTTCATGTCAAGACGTATTTCTCGCTGTCACTAGTGCATCAGTGAACGTAAAAGTGTTTGTGGTACGCATACGAAGGTGAGAAAGAGCCACAAGTTACAGAAAGGAGATAGCCTCAGCGGTGAAAACGCATAGGATGAAAATGTTGTACAGACGAAACTATAAATGTGTTCTGCCAGTTGTAGAAGGACGAAACCCCTTTTTTGGCAAAAATAAAGCTAAACAAAAAGCGCTCAGGCTCTGGAATTCTTCTAGTAATTCAGTCGACATGGAAAAATTAACGCTGTCAAAATTCTTTTTCTTTGGTAATAATCAAAAGGAAGTAAAAGTGTGCGGTAGATCACTTTAGTTCCTCAGATGCTTTGTGATCAAGGGACCGTTTAGACATAGAAGTTTATTCACTGATTTTTTCATTGCTGTTGCCATGTCGTACAGTTTGGATCTCTATAGTTGCAGAGCCATCCTGGGAGAAATTCTTGAACTATGGCAAAGGCTTTGGGCTACTTTCAATAGTGCTAGAATGGTGTGATCATTATTCTTGAACATCAGACACTTACAACCGCGCCGGCCGTGGTGGCCGAGCGGTTATAGGCGCTTCAGCCGGAACCGCGCTGCTGCTACGGTCGCAGGTTCGAATCCTGCCTCGGGCATGGATGTGTGTGATGTCCTTAGGTTAGTTAGGTGTAAGTAGTTCTAAGTTCTAGGGGACTGATGACCTAAGATGTTAAGTCCCATAGTGCTCAGAGCCATTTGAACCATTTGAACTTACAACCGCTCTAAGTATGTTATCTCACCCGGCATAAGCCATATACCTTGTGTACCTGCACAGGACAGGAAAAAGTAAACCTGCAGTACGCGCCCGTGGAGCTGATTCATGAACACATGGACATGTCCCCTTTTCGAATGTCCTACCCTCTCACAAGCTGCGACGGAGGAGAGGCATCGGAAGTGAAAGCGAGACATAATTTACTTGATACTCGTACGTGCGTTCCGAGTTCGTAGCGCCCGTACCGTTGGCCAGACTGTTTACTTCGCAGGTATGCTTCTGGCAGTGGCCTCTTTGGTTTGGTCGGCCATCGTGGAGTTGAGACTGGAGTCTGCAGAGGGAGCTGATGGAAAGCCAGTTTGTGATCAACACGGAAGGGACATTGCGGAGTGCTGGCGGCACGGCCGCGTGTTTGAGGGTGCATTAGGCCTTGGCTGAGCGTTGCGGGCAACGGTGCGCCCGGGCGGTGGTGGTGACTCTGGAATGGCTAATGGCTGTTGCAACGCCTCACCGGAGCTGCACGTTGCACGGCGCAACTGGGTTTCGAAGTGGCAGTGTGTGTCGTCTCACGGAACTGCTTGCAGCATTGAGCCTGGCGAGCTGCTCTGGTGGCCACTACACTTCGCGGTGAGCTGCTCCATTTGACTGTTCCTGTTTGGAAGTTGTTCTTCAATTTTCGCCATTAGTGGTTACTGTCAGAGATCCCCTATCCGCAGTGTACTGTGTTCCTACACCACGGCGGCGTAGTTGTTAATTGATTTGGTTAGGTTGTGACGGTCTTCTCAGCTCCCTCCAGCGTGTCACATTCTACCGAACTTCCAGCTTGCTTGGTATTGTAATTTGCAACTTCTGTCACCGACATGATGGGGGATCTTCAAGGTAAAGTGCTCGCCGTTTCTGAGTGGGTCAGTGTAATCTTAGTGTATTTTGAGTTCTGAAAAACTGTTATCTGCCTTTAAGGACTGCTCTGTGCAACCACATTATTTTCAATTGTATACATTCGTTTAAAGGTGTAAGTCTCCCTTGAAAGCTGTTTAAGCTTGCCAAGTTGTTCTTAAATTCACATTTAGAGGTGCCGCAAGATGTTTTTTATTCTATTTTAATCCACTCTTTAAAGATGGTTGAGAGCAATTTTTATCCTGATTTTGGATAGCATTTTTGCACACCTTTTAAAGGAGGGTCAGTGTAAACTATACTCTTTGTAATCATTAGTTTAAGTGAAACCTTAATGTTCCTCTTGTGCTCGTGTTTTTGGTTGTGTTAGAGTTAAGTATAAATCTCGATCAGTTGCTACCAACTAACTCGCTAATTAGCAGAACAGCCTGTATGAATTCTTGTTTAGCCTGTTCGGATTGAGACAACGTACTTTTGTAACATCGCTGATATTACTCCACTCGTAGTCCGCAGCGCGTGGTCGTGCGGTAGCGTTCTCGCTTCCCGCGCCCGGGTTCCCGGGTTCGATTCCCGGCGGGGTCAGGGATTTTCTCTGCCTCGTGATGACTGGGTGTTGTGTGATGTCCTTAGGTTAGTTAGGTTTAAGTAGTTCTAAGTTCTAGGGGACTGATGACCATAGATGTTAAGTCCCATAGTGCTCAGAGCCATTTGAACCCATTTGAACTCCACTCGTAGCCCGGCGCCGAGGTCAATTAAGGGGACCGACACATGATCAACATGTCATATGTTGTTCTTAGTATGGCGAGGAAGTTACCATCCATCTAAATTTCGAGTGAAGTTATGAATGTATGTGCATGTAATTTTCAAGTATCTGTATTTTTCCCAGTTTTATTGTACTGAAAATTATTAGTTAAATTCTTTTTTAATCATGCTCTGTTTAAACACTGGATTGGAATCTATTTTGCTTAATTGTTTCCAGTAAATTCTGCTTCAACTAAATCTGTGTTTAAACATTGGATTTGAGCTGTTTGCTATTTATATTGCTGAGTCTGCTTGTAAAATTAAATTTTGCTTCATTGTTTCAAGTTAAATCTTTGCTTTGGCTAAAGTATCTCTAAACTTTTGTTCTGGATCCCGCTTGTACTACTCAGTCAGATGACTGAGCTTGTCTGTTAAACTGTATGTTGCTTAATTGTTCTATGGATGCTGCAGTGTATTGTGTACCGGCAAATAAAAAGAAAAAAAAATGTATTTTCGCTATATCCTCGACTTGGATCTGGTTCCACTCCAGTAGCCCGTGTCCCGCTATACTACCATATCACAACTTAATAATTGATCCTGAGCATGTGCAGTTATAAATAAACTCGCAAATTAAGTCCTCATCTTCCCGTCCAGTTAGAATAAAGGGCACAGAGAAACTAGAATCAATGTAACATAAACGACTCAGTGAACCTTTGGGATGTATAAGGTTGATGAATGGACCTGGACCGAGAAGTCTGTCGGGAATTGAATTAATACCGAAATAGATATAAAAGTGTCACTGTGGTACAGGGAAAGAGTCTTTGGTAGAACGCCCTGGGTTCTTCGTACAATCCCAGGCAATGCCTTTACTTTGTATAAAATCATTAGCAATGGCGGTCGAAGACTTCTGGTATGAGGAACCACCATCGTGCTGCCAACGATCTTGTCAAGAATGTGGAAGAGCGTAGAGAGGTTCGGGGTGCACTCTTGCCCTTGGGGAGGGAAGCTGTCCCTAAAAGCTGGAAGAATGAGCAATGCTCGATGACCTGAGGATACAATAGGTAATGGAAACCAATGCATTAAAGACACATAGTTTGTATCTATAGGGCACGGGGCTTGTAAATGAAAAAAGAAATGTCGTGATGATCTCTCCATTGGCAAAAGATGGAGTACTCCCCCGTTCGGATCTCCGGGAAGGGACTGTCAGAGGGACGAGGAGGCCATGAGAAATAGAATGAATAACTAACGAAAGAGTAACGTTCTACGAGTCGGAGTGTGGAATGTCAAAAGTTTTACTGTGATAAGCAACGTACAAAATCTGAAAAGGGAATGCAAAAGCTCAGTCTAGATGTAGTGGGGATCGATGAAGTGAAACGGGAAGAAGATAAGTAATTCTAGTCAGAGAAATGTAATGTCGCATCAACAGCAGCAAAAGTGATGTAACGGGAGTAGGATTAATCTTGAATTGGAAGGCAAGGCAGAGAGTGAGTTACGTTGAACGTTTCAATGATGGGATTGTTCTTATCAGAATCGACAGCAAACCTGCGTGAACAATACTAGTTCAAGTATACATGCCGATGTCCAAGCAAAAGATGAAGAGATACAGAAATTTTGTGGGGATATGGGAAACGGGAGATGAAAATCTAATGTTCATGGAAGTTGGAACGCTGTTGTAGGAGAGGGAATAGAAGGAGTTACGGGAGACTATGGACTCAGAAGCTGAAATGTGGCAGACGACAGAATCGAGTTCTTAGAATTAATTTTATCCAGTACAGGTAACAGTGAATAGTCTTGGAAGGCGTTTGCATTGGCGTAAATACCTTTGATACAGTGTATTCGTGCTGCTACGACAGTCACTTGTTAGCTTTGAAGATCAGCAGTCGCCTATTAGCCCGCTAGTGTGGTGCATCTCCAGGTAGGAACTGCGACGTAAATCCTATACGGGACGAGCGAACTTTGACTGCCTCCGTTTAATCTGAATGTTGTGCGGTATATTGTGCTTTCGAAAGCGTCTTGATCACAGCACTTACATTAATCCATTACTGTGACGACTGCCCGTGTCGACGTTCACATAGGACAAATGCTTTCTCTTGTGATTTCACGATCAGCGCATTCAACGGAGTCCGTTGTGGATTTTGGAGAGGTTATTGTCTTCATCAAACATTTAAGCTGTGCTGTTGTGATTATAAATTACCTGGCCTTTCAGATAACGGAGAATCAGGTTTCTTTTCACGGTATATTTTGTAGTCATATTTGTTGTGGAAACGTTGGATTCACGTTTTCAATTGTTTTAGTATACGTGATATTGATCCAATTCTAATGTAGTTATCTTGGGTTTCAAGGGGACGTATCTCAATTGATGCTGGACTATCTTGTCAGACAATGCTACAGAAATTAATAATAGTATTTCATATGTTTCTTTTCTCTGTCATATCCGGTGGGGGAGGAAACCCTGTGGTCTGTTGAATTGTGTTTCTCCATGGAGTATATTATTCTATGTGTGGACTTTGATTATTATACTGCATCAGAGCACAGCTGGAATTTATACGACTTTACTATACTCCTCAGTGACCATTTTTCAACGAATCTTACTACTTGTTCCATACCTTCACATGTGTTCATTCAAGAACTAAGTTCTCGAAACGAATCGCATTCATTTTAACTGTGTTTAAAGCTGTGTTGAAGTAGCCTGAACTGAGCCACGCTCTCAATTATATAAGACAAGAATTTTCAGCCATATAGGCATATATACACTCCTGGAAATGGAAAAAAGAACACATTGACACCGGTGTGTCAGACCCACCATACTTGCTCCGGACACTGCGAGAGGGCTGTACAAGCAATGATCACACGCACGGCACAGCGGACACACCAGGAACCGCGGTGTTGGCCGTCGAATGGCGCTAGCTGCGCAGCATTTGTGCACCGCCGCCGTCAGTGTCAGCCAGTTTGCCGTGGCATACGGAGCTCCATCGCAGTCTTTAACACTGGTAGCATGCCGCGACAGCGTGGACGTGAACCGTATGTGCAGTTGACGGACTTTGAGCGAGGGCGTATAGTGGGCATGCGGGAGGCCGGGTGGACGTACCGCCGAATTGCTCAACACGTGGGGCGTGAGGTCTCCACAGTACATCGATGTTGTCGCCAGTGGTCGGCGGAAGGTGCACGTGCCCGTCGACCTGGGACCGGACCGCAGCGACGCACGGATGCACGCCAAGACCGTAGGATCCTACGCAGTGCCGTAGGGGACCGCACCGCCACTTCCCAGCAAATTAGGGACACTGTTGCTCCTGGGGTATCGGCGAGGACCATTCGCAACCGTCTCCATGAAGCTGGGCTACGGTCCCGCACACCGTTAGGCCGTCTTCCGCTCACGCCCCAACATCGTGCAGCCCGCCTCCAGTGGTGTTGCGACAGGCGTGAATGGAGGGACGAATGGAGACGTGTCGTCTTCAGCGATGAGAGTCGCTTCTGCCTTGGTGCCAATGATAGTCGTATGAGTGTTTGGCGCCGTGCAGGTGAGCGCCACAATCAGGACTGCATACGACCGGGGCACACAGGGCCAACACCCGGCATCATGGTGTGGGGAGCGATCTCCTACACTGGCCGTACACCACTGGTGATCGTCGAGGGGACACTGAATAGTGCACGGTACATCCAAACCGTCATCAAACCCATCGTTCTACCATTCCTAGACCGGCAAGGGAACTTGCTGTTCCAACAGGAAAATGCACGTCCGCATGTATCCCGTGCCAGCCAACGTGCTCTAGAAGGTGTAAGTCAACTACCCTGGCCAGCAAGTTCTCCGGATCTGTCCCCCATTGAGCATGTTTGGGACTGGATGAAGCGTCGTCTCACGCGGTCTGCACGTCCAGCACGAACGCTGGTCCAACTGAGGCGCCAGGTGGAAATGGCATGGCAAGCCGTTCCACAGGACTACATCCAGCATCTCTACGATCGTCTCCATGGGAGAATAGCAGCCTGCATTGCTGCGAAAGGTGGATATACACTGTACTAGTGCCGACATTGTGCATGCTCTGTTGCCTGTGTCTATGTGCCTGTGGTTCTGTCAGTGTGATCATGTGATATATCTGACCCCAGGAATGTGTCAATAAAGTTTCCCCTTCCTGGGACAATGAATTCACGGTGTTCTTATTTCAATTTCCAGGAGTGTATGTTGCTAGGGAACTCCGAGACACGTGCATATGTAGACGGAGTCATCGAGATAATTTCTGCTACCGCACAAACTAAGGGTTTTGTTTTCCGGATTATTGGGTAGTAAAAGGGTATTCTACCCGGTGGTTATAATTAAACTTTCCCTATTTAACACGTTGTAACTCGGAAACTAACTACCGTACGAGTACCAAACTTGGTAGCATTAATGTCTGGAGTATGGGCTGCATAATTTCCATGCGTCACAGCACCACCGTCCAGCTCCAACTATGGCTAGCAGATTCCATGTTTCGTCATCGTGATCCATAGTCTCACACACCTGGCCAGTCGCAGTGCACTTCTTGAAGTGTCAACATGAGCTTGGACAAAAGGAGCAGGGCATTATTGGTGAAGCTCTGTTATCGAAACAACAGTAATGCTGCAGCTGCACTTCGAGAATATCGCCGACTGAAAGGATTACGGAAGGGCCCTCTTTCTCCACCTGCTGTGCGGAGCATGAAAAAGAAGTTCGAATCAACTGGAGAACTGGGCGTCGCTCCGGAAGGAGGCTAACGACCGGTTGCACCACAGGTAGTTGATGAAATCGCTGTTGCTGTGGCAGACGACGATGCGCGCAATTCCCGATCTTCAGGCAGTGCGCGTTCTGTGTCACGATAGTTGAACATCCTGTGGTCCACTGTACGGAAGGTGCTTCAGATCATTCTCAAATGGTACCCGTACAACGTCCACATCGTACAGCAGCTTGCACCACAGAAAGCACAACGACGTGTTGACTTCGCTCTCCGCTTTCTCGCAAGGATTGAAGTAGACGAGGGTTGGCCCTGGACTGTCCTATGGACAGACGGAGGTCATTTTTGTCTGACGGGTAAGATGAACACACACAATTGCCGAGGGTGGGGATCTTCACCTCCAATCGCTGCGCATGAAGTTCCTCTGTATGGTGAACGTGTCACCGTATGCTGTGGCTTTACGGCTACGTTCATCATTGGCCCATTCTTTTTTTAACAGGTTGGCGCTTAAGGCCCAAAGACGTGCAGTGTGACTGCGTTACTGCGATATGCTTCGTCAGTATGTCATAACCCCCCCTACAGGAAAGAAACGCATTGAGCTGAACAGTTTTCATGCAAGATGGGGCCCCGTTGCATATACCTCGTGAAATTCACCTGCTTCTCCGAAACACTTTAGGAAGCCATAGAATTATCAGCCGATCTTTACCAAATATTTGGCCGGCACGGTCACCTGATCTCACTGCCTGTGATTTCTGGTTTTGGGGCTACCTGAAAGTCAGGGTTTACGAGGGGGACATTCACGTATGTGCTGATTTGAAGCGCAGCAAGGTAGCCAGCAAATCTACGGACATGGTTCGTTGTGCTGTGGAGTATGCAATCCTGCGCTTTCAGACTCTTCTGGACACTGATGGGCGCCATATTGAGCCACGTTTGTAGCAGTAATGATACCCGTACATAATGGTATGATGTACCGTAGCAGAACATTAAAAGTGCTTCATTTGAATTGATTCTGCATTATTTTTCTTTCCCATGTCATTGACACTAATGCTCCCAAGTTTGGTCTTCGTACGGTAATTAGTTTCCGTGTTATAACGCGTTAAATAGGGAAAGTTTAATTATAACCCCCCCTGTATGTATGGTATTGTTTGGCCGTGAGTCCCTTTCTGGGGAGTTCGGTTGCCTGGTGCAAGTGTCTGTGACACCAGTCTCGCGAGTTGTAGGTCGATAATGATGAAATGATGATGAGAACAATACAGACACGCACACACACACACACACACACACACAAACACATACACACACACACACACAGTCCCAAGCGGAGAAAATCACCTACCTAGCTGGGAATCGGACCTGGGGTCCCGTGTTCGAGAGTCAGCGGGGCTAACCACAACACCACGAGGTGCTGACTGTTGAGTGGGGAATGGCATGTATGACAAAATCATTTGTGTTTCACATATTGTACCTATGAGACACGATATCCTTCGATATCTATACATACACAGTCTGTACATGCATGAGGTGTACAATGACGATTCTAATTTCAGTTTTGCCTTTGTGAAACATGGTTACCCCCTTTCTTCTGTTATGTGTATGACAGTCCTTCCCACTCTGAAACTTAAGTAATCACAATCAGATTGCGTTTAATTGCGTGTCGGTCAGATTTAATATAAAAGGGTAACATTTGATGGTCTAAAATCAGGGTCGTAATTTCATGTAAATTCGCAGGCTAAAGTTCAGTGATGGAGGAGAGGCTTTCAAAATGGCTTACCCTTCCAACATTCTTCTCCGTTAACTTTCTGATTAATTGTAAGTACTTTTGTCCTGCTTAACTGGATTTTTTGATTATTTTATGCACAATTCTTTTCGTAGTATTTTCAGTGGGTGTTCTGGTAGTATAATTTTTCTTGATGTTTTTCAGAAGTAACCTTGATTGTTTGTGAAAATTCTATAACATGCAAGTTTCAATTTTTCTATAATTTGCTTCTGGAAACTTGTGAGATTAATACATACAGTAACGAACATCACTGGGTACTGGACTAGTTACTTTCTGCAGAGGTGACAGTTCATAGGTGCTCATTTATGAGTTGATCACTGGATGCACTTGGTCAGCCGGCAGGGGTGGCCAAGCGGTTCTAGGCGCTACAGTCTGGAACCGCGCGACCGCTGCGGTCGCAGGTTCGAACCCTGCCTCGGCCATGGATGTGTGTGATGTCCTCAGGTTAGTTAGGTTTAAGTAGTTCTAAGTTCTAGGGGACTGATGACCTCAGTAGTGAAGTCCCATAGTGCTCAGAGTCATTTGAACCAACTTGACCAGAAATTACATGAGGTCGGTTATGACTCTAATATGTGACACGCTTTCATGTGTTGCAGTTCTGAGATCGCTGATAATTCAGTTAAACTGAGAAATTTTGATACCCAGAGCTGCGTGGTAGACTGAGTTTGTCACATTAAAAAAGTATGGTTTTTGATAACGTAAATTTTTTTTGAACAGGGGGAGACATTATTTGTGAGTGCATTTAGTGAAACCTTTGAGAGATGTCAACATGCTAACATGCCTGTAACTCTCTCATGTGCAATACGGTGTTGATTTTTTGATACTGCAGAAATTAATAGCTACATGCCGTGTGTTAATGAGTTGCTGAGGAGATGCAACTGTTGTGCCCGGCAATGGATGTAGTGTGGAAATTGTGGTTTTTATCTTCAGTAATAACTGTAGTACATGTGAGTACTGTGAGCCATTACAAATTCATTATCTAGGTACTGAATTAGTTCAGCAGAGCTTAACTTTGACATTGAGCCTATAGGTCTGTATAGACTGGTTTTGTGTACTGCCACATTGATTATCGTATTGTGACGCTTTTCTACGGTCAGTTGATGTTTTGTGAAGAGATCAGATGAAATGGAGAGACTGGTATATTTGATCAGTACTTGCTAACACTGAATATATTGAGAACAAAAGCTTTCATCTGTGTTTACAAATTTGTTTGGATGTATTTCGTTACAGGCGTGGTTTGTTGTCACAGATTCAGTTGTTGCTTCTAGCTTGAAAGTGTTATGAGTTTAGTTTCGTCGTTCGGTGAATTATTCAAGTAAAGTATTACATATTCTGTGAATGAAATGGTGTGTGTAGTTGAGAATTGCATCTGTACTGTTTGTTTGAGAACACTCGTGAAATATTTCGTGAACAATTCGCAAATCCAGGATTGCTGCCAAAGTAGTATAAAAGCCAAAATTATAAAAACATAAAATAATAATAACCAAAATCAAACAACAAGTGAAAATATAATTCAGAAGTTGATAAAAATGACGTCTCTAACTCTAAGAGTAACCTTAAATTTTCAGTTCTAATTCGAGAACGGGTTGCAAACCTTTTGGGGACAATTACTGCTATCCCGAAAATGTCATGCAGGTGGCTTTAGCAATAGAGAGGTTTTAAAGGTAAATCTTGTCATTCTGTGCATCAGTACTTTCACTTGAAACCTAACCACGTTTCAAATGTTCGAGCATTAAGTGCAGCTGACATAGAGAACTCGGTTAAGCATTGAGAGTAGCTGTTTAAAAAGGTTGTGGATGGCGAAGATGACTGGAAACTGTATTTTATGAGTAATGAAGCATGGTTTCACGTTTCTGACCATACGAACAGCCTGACTAATCTCTACTGCCGTACCAAAAGCCGTCAGATTCTTCATCAAATTGTTCTTCACAATTAAAAAAAAAAATATTCGATTTGTTATACGATTATCGGCCGGATGTTATTTGAAACTGCAACCAGTACAGACGTTTATTTCGAGCTCTGTTCGCAGTTAAACGATTTGGAAAGGCAGTACTACTTTTTACAGCAGGATGGAGCTATGTACCATACGCCTCGTTAACCAGTCTCATATCCACGGAGCTTTCACAGAAGAACGCGCAATAACCAAGTTCTGTGGCCGCCTCGTACGTCGGTCATGCTTGCTTGTGATTGTACCTATAGCGATAGTTAAAAGGAAAAGTATACAGAAGTAATTCTAAAAATATACTCCAAATGAAGGAAAACGTAAGCCGAAGTGTTGGGACAACCAGTGCTACAGTTTCGCATAAGGTTAGTTTGAATGTGATTTCACAAGCACAGAAAATACATTTGGTCCTGGGTCACCGATTTCAAAAAATGTTTTATGATTCTAAATAAAATTGTTTTTTCAGCGACTAAATTATGTACTGTAGGATGCAGTGCAGCTTGTGTCTTTGACATACTTGCACTTTGATTTGGATCTACTTGCCTGTTTGATGCTATCTGCAATGAAAACGAAGTACACACAGCAGAATCCTAACTGTGTGATGCACAGGAACACGTCCACGATCCACCTGAAACGAACAAGAGCAACTAAATGAAAAGCTTTTCCTGGGCTCGGTGAAAGCGACTGGCCCGTTGCCCCTTACCGTACTGACTACCCACATAACGTATTAGCGCCGCGGACAGCCGGTTAAGGCGTAGTGAGAAACCAGCTGTGGTCACATTATGCATGTGTATTGTGATATGATTCTCACCAATTTACCACTCTGTTCATTAAATATCGGTAGCAATCATCTCATCGACACTAGATTGGCTGTTCCTGACAGAAAACTTGTTATCTCTTTGAACTAAATATTAATGTATTACAATATGGTCCAGGTGTAAAATTACATATCCTTTCGACTACTACATAGTACGGCTTCAAATTTCCTATTTCTTTGAATAATGACAATTTTGCGAATATTCTCCAACTTTTATGGGCAACAGCTGATATGAGCAATCCAATTTGTTTTAAATCAAAGCACTGCGCTTCTTGCAGCCAGACACTTTTTAGAAACAGTCTATTGTTGCAAAAGAACTATTTGTCTAAACTGGAGGTCAAAATACCTCGATTCACACAACTAGTTTCCCACATGAAACCCTAATTTAATTAATATGAATGAATTAAAATATCAATATGGCAACATTCATTGCTTTTCAGTCACGACGACTAGTCAAAATCTGATTTCAGAGCCAGAATCCACCGATCGAATGCTATCCTTTGCTATCCATGATTGAAACATACCACTAGATATGTATTTTGATAGTACTGTAATTTTTTTCAGATTTTAGGAATAACTTATCCTGGCGTCCAGCGAGTTCAGCCTATACCTTACAAATATGAGCTACGTGCTTAAACCGGTACGCAATGAGACACTTCCATTTTCATTATCATCCGCTTAACCATTCAGTAAATTCACTTTCAGCCTAAATTCTCGTTACTCAGAACGTCAGCTGAATTAAAAATCACGCCAACATTAAGACATAGCTTTAACAGTGACGTCATGACCCACTGATTAGGAAGAAGGTAGGTAATCTGAAATGAGGAGTGTGTCAGGCTAGGTACACTGTTTACGTGTGTGTGTCCGTCACTAAGTTACGTGAGACTAGTCATGTGTTGGCAGATTCTGGCAAAGACGTGAGATATTAAGGAATAAGTATGATATCCACAAAAGTCATGGTTTTCGATTTATGTGTTACGTTAAGGCTCAGATTACATGCTAATAAGTAGCTCCACGGTATTGAGTGGTTTTTGACTGATGTCGATTTGAAATGCTGAGCTATAAAACGATATTCAAAATAATTGTAGAGGAGAAGCAACTGACATGTGACAAAATTCTCTATTTCTCATAACGCCACCAGAGACGATATTTTTCTCTCGAAAGTGTTGTGTTTAATCATTTGATAACTTTATCAAACTTGTTAATATATCATTAATTTCTTTTTAAAAGACATATTAATATAATGCTTGTCGCAATTTAATCAGAATCGTTAATAGTTTTCCATATGTAGTGCCCCACGGGTAACAGATATTTGTCGAAAATCACATTGTACCATCATCAGCCGCTATGAGAAACCTGTATTGTTAGTACTTGTTACGGTTATTACAAATAACGTTATGCAGTGGAAGTTTTTCGGTCAAATACTTCAGAATGTCGTTGAACGTCATGTATACAGCCACACAAACATTTTGGTCGAAAACCTTCCAGTGCTTCATTATGATTTCACATAATCTAAACTTGCAGCAATAACAAAAAAAGTTTTCTAATTGCTGATGGTGGTATAATATAATTTTCATTAACTACTAGCAGTGAGCAGCACATTACAATTTATTTCTCACAGGGGAAGAAGCACGGTTAATTAGACATTGAGTTTTCTGTTGTTGTGAATGCAATTTCTGATTTCAACGATACTGACTCCGCATAATTTACATTGATTAAATTTTGTTCCGAGTGATAATGTCAGTAGAGTAGCAACATTGATTATTTCCTTCTCTATCTGGAAGATTGAACAATATGTAATGGCGGTACACGTCATCAAGCGAAAGACTGAACAACCAAGGAGACTGCCCTTCTAGTAAACAAATTATCCCTCGAGAAAGAACGATTGTATAACTGCTGAAGAAACACTACGTTCTTTCCCTGTTACGAATAGGAAATACATGAGTCTGCTAAAGGCAGACAATACTTACAGAGCGTCAGCATATTACAACAGAGAAAATTATGTGATATCCGTTAGTAGGCAATGGGCTACAAGTATCCAGTAGGGAGAATTTTGTTCCGACCCAGGGATCACAGTATGAAGAAGACTGGGTATAAAAGTTTAATTTTAACTGAATTTATACTTTACTGAAAAATGAATGACTATTGGAGTCTTCTTTGTCTGATATATCCATTCTGTTTAAGGATTTCGCTAATCATTCCAAGCAAAATTAGAGTGTGAACTATATAGTGCGTGCGTGCGTGCGCGTGTTTGTGTGTGTAAAGAAAAATCTGAAAACAAGATAGAAAGTAAGTTGTTAACCATCAGCGCCGTAGGTTGGCGTCTCCCCAAGCGTTTGTACGTATGGAAGTGACCTTCACTCGAATGGCAGGATGATAATGCATAGCGAAAAAGACTGATAACTGGATGTATGGCTCAAAGGAAATTTAGTGTATGAAGATTTAAAAAGATTTCACTAAACTATAAGACTCGCCATGAACCGTTTAAAATATTTTACTGAGAGAAAGGCGGGCACTACGGAACAGCCACGAAAGTTACTAGCAAATAATTGAGTAGCGGGATGGAGAATCACAGAGGAACAAAGTGAAGTCACGCCCAGAGTGAATTTTCTAAAATTCCAGGGAAGAGGCACTCCTACTGTGGATCGCGTTGCTGCTATGCCTGACTTGACGCAGTTCCAACTTGCAACGATACGTCGCCAGGCAACAGCTGCATTCCTGTGGAGCACAGCATAGACACCGTGCAACAGGTCAAGCTACCGACTGCGACCTAGTAATGAAATGCACCAAAGTATTCCAGTAAAAGCTGCCTCCTAATGATCTATTTGCCTCAAAGTAACATTGAGTTAGTCGCACATCTGGCCTATTGTTGGTTTACCTTTTGAACGTTATTATCTGATGTTAATGATTTTGAAATTAACTCAGCAATGGCCCAGAACAGCATACAATTCATGGAAATAAATGTACATTCCTGCAGCTGGCTCATCTATTAGTTGGTATCTGATGTTACAGAGCCAATGATGTTGTCGCTGCAAATGCCGTCTGCAGGCAGTCGTCACAGAACTCTACCCTTCGCGGCAATAGAATATCGCTGTAAAGTCTTTATCACATATACAAATCTCGTAATAATCTGTATTTAGCATACGATGTAGTTGTTTATAGTATGACTAACACCCAAACCCCCAGATGTCAGACACTCAGATCGGTACCAAACGATGTGTGTCGATAGAATGTGAACCAATACACCGATTTAGCTCGTGCTGTGTGCTCTCGTCCAGTAGAAGATGCGTTAACGCTAATTAAAGGTAACGCCAGAACTACAGAGTGTACGGAAGTGGTATCTGTCACCTCTACAAATGTGTGTCTTCTGGTAGGTGAGTCGGTAGAGCGCTAGAGCGTCGTGCGAAAGGTTCCGAGTTCCAAAACCTACAGATGGCGAATGTTTTTTTTTTTCAGAAAAATAAACAATTTATGTGTGAAATTGTTATATGGGAGAACACTTTTCTGACATGTAACAGGAAGTTTCGGTGTTTGTAGCGATGTCCTTTGGGCAATCTGCTTTCGATTCGTTAGGCGAAAGTAGCTAACCTATAGAGTACATTTGTATGGATAGGTGTGGTATTCTGTCGGACATAATGCGACTGTTGCGACAGAACAGAAACCACTGGTCATGAAGCATTTGTAGTTTCACAGAATAAACATAAACATTCGGAACAGTAGTGTGGTTTTATCTATACAAATATGCGTTACAGGTTTGCTACTTCCAACTAAGGACGCGAAAGCAGACTGTCAAAAGAACATTGCTACAAACTCCGCAACGTCCTTTTACATGCCAGAAAAATGTTCTCCCATATAACAGTTCCACGTGTAAACTGTTTAAAAAAATCACTACCAATATGTTTCTAACTCGGTAAGTGAACGCATGTGTGACGATCTGACACTTTACCAACTCACCAACCAGAGACCTTCATTTTCGCATCTCCTGTACTCCGTAGGTGTGGTGTTACTTATTATTTATCAGTTACATGTGTTCTCGTGAACGACAGCACATAGCACGAACTGAATCGGTGTTCTGGTTGCTACACTGTCGACACACGACGTTTGGTATTGATCTGCGTGACATCTGGATGTTTGGGTGTAAATATGTTAAAAATTTGTTCTCTTTTTATTATGTTAATTTTTTTTCAAATATTTAAAGCTGCTGAAGTCACTGAAATACTTTTTTCCGTTGATTACTAAAATACTTTAATCAGGAAGGATATAGCGGAAGTTTGGTATTTCATTGCTTTTGATATGTATAAGCTTCGGAAAATGACTATTTTCATTTGAAGTTTTGTCTTTATTTAACTCGTAAGTAAGAAGTCTGAAGATTTAAGTCTGTTACCTCCTAACAAAATGATTAACAATTCTGAAAATTAGGTACGGTATAGATCTTAACAATGTCTGTAAGCATGTCAAAAACCTGTTCTGACTTGTAATTACGACAAAGTTGTGAGTTTTTTTTTCTTGAGACAGGCAAAATTTTGGTCGCCCAGAAAAGTCTCCCGCTTGACAGCTAGCAAGCAGAATGCGAAACGTTACGTATGTACACTACTGGCCTTTAAAATTGCTACACCAAGAAGAAATGCAGATGAGAAACGGGCATTCATTGGACAAATATATTATACTAGAACTGACATGTGATTACATTTTCACGCAATTTGGGTGCATAGATGCTGAGAAATCAGTACCCAGAACAACCACCTCTGGCCGTAATAACGGCCTTCATACGCCTGGGCATTGAGTCAAACAGAGCTTGGATGCCGTGTACAGGTACAGCTGCCCATGCAGCTTCAACACGATACCACAGTTCATCAGGAGTAGTGACTGCCGTATTGTGACGAGCCAGTTGCTCGGCCACCATTGACCAGTCGTTTTTAATTGGTGAGATCTGGAGAACGTGCTAGTCAGGGCAGCAGTCGAACATTTTCTGTGTTTAGAAATGCCCGTTCAGGACCTGCAACATGCGGTCGTGCATTATCCTGCTGAAATGTAGGGTTTCGCAGGGATCGAATGAAGGGTAGAGCCACGGGTCCTAACACAACTGAAATGTAACGTCCACTGTTCAAAGTGCCGTCAATGCGAACAAGAGGTGACCGAGACGTGTAAACAATGGCACCCCATACCATCACGCCGGGTGATACGCCAGTATGGCCATGAAGAATACACGCTTCCAATGTGCGTTCACCGCGATGTCGCCGAACACAGATGCGACGATCATGATGCTGTAAACAGAACCTGGATTCATCCGAAAAAATGACGTTTTGCCATTCGTGCATCCAGGTTCGTCGTTGAGTACACCATCGCAGGCGCTCCTGTCTGTGATGCAGCGGCAAGAGTAACCGCAGCCATGATCTCCGAGCTGATAGTCCATGCTGCTGCAAACGTCGTCGAACTGTTCGTGCAGATGGTTGTTGTCTTGCAAACGTCCCCATCTGTTGACTCAGGGATCGAAACGTGGCTACACGATCCGTTCCAGCCAAGCGGATAAGATGCCTGTCATCTCTACTGCTAGTGATACGAGGCCGTTGGGATCCAGCACGGCGTTCCGTATTACCCTCCTGAACCCACCGATTGCATATTCTGCTAACAGTCATTGGATCTCGACCTACGCGAGCAGCAATGTCACGATACAATAAACCGCAATCGCGATAGGCTACAATCCGACCCTTATCAAAGTCGGAAACGTGATGGTTCGCATTTCTCCTCCTTACATGAGGAATCACAACAACGTTCACCAGGCAACGCCGGTCAACTGCTGTTTGTGTATGAAAAATTGGTTGGAAACTTTCCTCATGTCAGCACGTTGTAGGTGTCGCCAGCGGTGCCAATCTAGAGTGAATGCTCTGAAAAGCTAATCATTTGCATATCACAGCATCTTCTTCCTGTCGGTTAAATTTCGCGTTTGTAGCACGTCATCTTCGTGGTGTAGCAAATTGTAATAGCCAGTAGTGTATTTACACTTGTCACTGTTGTTCAGGAAGAAATGAATAAAATTCCCAAACAAGCCACACATGACCTGTGTTTACCCAGTCAGAGACGAAAGGAAGTTGTTTCGAATACCAAGGGTTTTCCTACAACGTATTAGACACGGCAGTTTGTTGTGTTATGTCGGTGGCTGGTCGGAACGTGTCGGTATACTGACAGCCACGGTCCAAGTATAGCTCGCGGCCAGCACGGCGCCTGCTCGGCGGAGACAATGGCCAGCAGCGGTGTACTGCGCAACCCGGCGCGTTCCGCCAGACGACGATCTGGGTCGGTCACAATCAGCTGGTTCCCCTTCAGGCGGCGCGGTCGCTCCCGTGAGAGGGGGCCAAGATATCCTACGCTGTACCGGTCTAATGGCTTGTTTGAAATCGAGAAACCTGCCGAGATGAAAATATTCTGCATTCAACATTTTGAAAAGAAAAAGCACAACATGAGAAATGTAGTCAAAGAGCCGGTTGATGTGTTTCTGTGTTTAGGGCAACTGAAGACTACGTACAAGATGACCTAGACAAAATTTCTAGTCGGTGTGATAAATGGCACCTGGACCTTAATATAGGAAAATGTAAGTAATTGCGGGTGAATAGGAAAAACAAACCCGTAATGTTGGGATACAGCATTAGTAGTGTCCTGCTTGACACAGCCATGTCGCTTAAATATCTGGACCTAAAGTTGCAAAGCGATATGAAATGGAACGAGTATGTGAGAATTGTGGTAGGGAAGGCGATTGGTCGACTTTTGTGTATTGGGAGAATTTTAGAAAAGTGTTGTTCATCTGTAAAGGAGACCGCATATAGGACGTTAGAGCAACCTATTCTTGAGTACTGTTCCAGTGTTTGGGACCCGAACCAGGTCAATCTGAAAGAAGATATCGAAGCAGTTCGGAGGCGAGGCACTAGATTTGTTACCCGGAGGTTGGATCAGCATGAAAGTGTTACAGATATGCCTCAGGAGCTCAATTGGGAATCCCTAGAGGAATATACCTATATGGATAGGGTGTCTGTTCTTTCGGACATATCCGAAAGAACAGACACCCTATCCATGTAAGTATATAGTTCTGGCGATACCGGCCATGACCTTCTTCTACTGTGCGAATGCACACATATACCTCGAACTCTTACGGGACTTGGAAGAATGTCTTCCACGAGTAATGAGTGTGTTGGGGTGGGACACTACGAATATAGTGTATGGACATACAAGGTGAGAATGTGAGTCTCACGGAAGGCGTGCGCGAGATAGTCCCTGCAGTCGCACTATCATCTGTGCCCTCGGTGGCTCAGCTGGATAGAGCGTCTGCCATGTAAGCAGGAGATCCCGGGTTCGAGTCCCGGTCGGGGCACACATTTTCACCTGTCCCCGTTGGTCTATATCAACGCCCGTGCGCAGCTGACGGTACTAATATAATTCTAATTCCCTAGAGGAAAGAAGACATTCATTAACCAATTAATTAAAATGGACGCTTTCGCTATGGGCAAATGTGGCACCTCGTGGCAGTCTGTAAAAACTACACTAATCAGTTAATCATCTGCAACCGATGTTAATTACCGAGTTCGGCAGGGAACCGTTCACTCCTTGATATTTGATCCTTTTGTCAGCAGGCATAAGTTGTTTAGTGTGCGTCGGTGAAGAGTTCACTCCTGCATTCTCAGTATAGCCCAGAAAACACAAGGAGTACTGTCTCGAAAGAGGAAACTATTTACTTCGGAATATGAATCCAATATCACTACCCCGGGAAATGTTGAAGTAACTCATAAAACACGGTTACCTCCTCTTGATTAGATACGATGCACAATAATCACTCAAGTTTGATAACTGTTGTTGCCGGTACAGATTACTTGTAACTTCTAGTTGTGACTGTGAGGCCATAGGGACTGATATCTGTCAGGGGTTTAATGCGACATATATCTGTCACTGTCACTGTCACTTATTCTTCAAATGCGGGACGAGTGAAATTTATGTGTATAACAGTGCCAACATTGGTCGAAGAGGGATTTTTTTGAAGTACGTGCTCACTCAAAACAGTAATTCAAATGGTCTTTATAATCAACAAGATTTTTATGATATTATACAAGAGATAGCTGAAGTATTGTTTTGATAACTCCTTAAGGTGGATTATCAACAAAAGTAAAATTACACATGTTGCGTAACACGCAGATCTTTGTTTACTATAGCTGCTCGAATCTTTAAAACCACTTGCGCGCGGCGGGCACACACACACACACACACACACACACACACACACACACAAATAAGTCTGTTATACGCATAATTTGCCAGCGTTGGCAGCCTACTTATAAGGTCACTGCATATGTTATCTGTTGGTTCACAATCTCTACATAGGGCTGTAGTTTATGAAAACTGAAACAGGTTATGTGCAAAGGATTTGGAAATGCAACCTGTGACCACTGGAAGGTATATGTACTAGTATTTGCTTGTGTAAACCATGCACCCTTAGGGCTAAGTTGGGATCCATAGATTAAATCGACTCTTTATCTTCACTGCCTGCTCCCCTGTTATTCATTCCAGTTAGAATGAAGTAAATAAAAAAATACGCATTATTGATGGAAAAGAAATATGCAGTACAGGAAGGTTGACGTGATGTTGTGTCTGCTGCTTGACCTTGTAAGTAGGCTGCCAACAGTGGAAAATTATGCATAATACACTAGAAGAAACTTATTTGTGTGTGTGTGTGTGTGTGTGTGTGTGCCCGCGCGGAAGTGATTTTAAAGATTCGGACAGCTATAGTATGTAGAGACTGAGTGTTACGTAACATGTGATAGTATTGGTTTTGTTGATAATTTATTTCTGTACAAGATTGTTAGCAGGGAGTCTCTTAGCAATCTGTTTGCGAACCAAAAATGGACAATAGGAATATTAGTTTACAAAGCCTTCATATCTCTTCTCCCTGTGACGAATGGCAGACATAACTTTTTAAAGTGTTTTAAATTTGTATGAAAATTGTTGTTTCGTTACATCTGTGCAGCGGTGGGTATTCTGCTATGAAATAGCAGGGCACGATAAGACTGTGTACTGAACTGGAACTCGAAGCGTCAACCCTGATTTTCTTAAACAGTGCTCTTACCGACTGATCTAGTCCGCCTGATTAGCTGGGTCATAACGTGCTTGCCTCCTATCCACTGGGCCCGGATTCGATTCCCGGCCGGGTCGGAGATTTTCTCCACTCGTGGACTGTGTGTTGAGTTGTCCTCATCATCATTTCATTCTCATCATCAACCGCGACTCGCCCAGTGTGGCGTCGACTGAAATAAGACCTGCACTTGGCGGCCGAGCTTCCCTGGATGGGGCATCCCGGCCAACGATGCCATACGATCATTTCAATTCATTTTTTACCGACTGAGCTATCCGCTGTTAAGTGAAAGTTTGGTTCTGGTAACTGCTCCCGTTCTAAGGGAAAGCTATTTCTGCCCGATATCTTCCTTCCAGAAGTGTTTTGCAGAAAAGCTTTGTGAAGTTTCGAGAGCAGGAGAGAGGTACAGGCAGAAATGAAACTCTCAGGGCGGGTCGTGTGTGTGTGTGTGTGTGTGTGTGTGTGTGTGTGTATGTGTGTGTGTGTGTAGCTCAATCGATAAAGAGCACTCCCAGTGGAAGACAAGGTTCTGGATTTGAGTACCGGTTCAGCACACAGTTTTAAAACCCTAGGAAGGTTCAGTACATTCCAGACTGTCAACGGAAGTGGATTTTAACCCAATAGCGTCTATGGATTTGTTATCGATTTTGAGAATGAATTTCGTCATTGTAGAGATTGGCCTGCAGGTACCAGTCATAGACAGTCCACCAATCCCCCGCTGTAACCTTCGTAATGCACAATGGGACAAATTCCAATCTCACGTGGAACAAACTGTGACCAGAATTCCTCCAGTTCCGATAACCTATGAACGGTTTACTAAACTGCTGTTGCGAGCAGCCCACGAAACTATCCCATGTGGAGCTAGAAGAGAATACATACCAGGGCTTATCAAACAATGTGAATCTCTTCTTCAGCAATACAACAACACTGGAAATCCCCAGACTGCAGACTCACTGACCAAGCTTGTTGACGTAGAAAGAAGAAAACGCTAGCATGAGCTAGTTGAGCAGCTTGACTTCACCCATTCCAGCCGCAAAAGTTGAGGACTTCTCAGAAACTTAGGGGGTGCTGTACATCCTATCTCCAGACAGAGTGCTGTTAACTCTAATAAATAAGCTCAGTTATACTGGAAAACTGCAAGATCCACGTCCCTACACAACAGAAGAAGGGCCTTAAAAACTCATGGATGAAGCACTGAAGAACTGCGCAGAACAGTCAGACATTGTGAGCGCTATCCCTGAAGAAGAGGTGATAACTGCAATAAATGACATCAAATCAAGGAAAGCGGCCGGACCTGATGGAATCCTACCGGAGTTTATAAGGAACCTAGCTCCTAGAGCACGCACATGGCTCTGCAAATTTTTCTCCGCCGTACTTGAGACTGGAAACATCCCAAACAAATGGAAGGAGTCGAAGATAATAGCTATCCTAAAGAGAGTGACCAACCTAATAGATGCAGCAATACCCGTGGAGCAAGCTGGTTTCAGGTTGAAGAGGAGCTGCTACGATCAAGTTCTAGCACTAACCACGCACATTAAACGCGGTTTTCAGAACAAGAAAAGACCTGTGTAGTATTTATAGATCTCTCAGCTGCATACGGCACAGTAAGGCTTAAAGAATTACTGTATAAGCTTGCTACAGTAGTAAGATGTAAGAAGTCATTAAAGCTCTTTTATAATATGCTGTCCACAAGGAAGTACAGAGTACATCGTTACGGAAAAACAAGCAAAGCCCAATCCTCAATAATGGACTGCCACAAGGCTCTGTGCTAGCTCCTTTACTGATTAATTTGTACATCTCTGATATACCGGAACTCAAATCACGTAAGTTCTTATATGCCGATGATCTGGCTACTGCTTTGCATGGCGAGTCATTCGAACAATTGGAATCAGACCTAAATTCTGAGTTGGTGCAGCTTCATAAATACTAAAGGACCTGGCATCTGAACCTTAATGTACCAAAAACAGTAAGCACAGTGATGCACCTGAATGATAAACAAGCAGACAGGAAGCTGCGCTTGAATACAGCAGGCTAGAATATAAGACATGAAAGAGCACCAAAAAACCTGGGTGTTAAACTGGGCCGCAGCCTAACATTCAAAGAACACCTCCAAGATGTCAGCCAAAATCTCAGAGGCAGAGTCAAATTCACCCATAAACTCGCAGGCTCTACCTGGGGAAATAAAGCTACGATACTTCGCACTTCCTCCTTGGCTCTAATCTACAGCGTCGCAGAATACTCTGCGCCTGTATGGCCAACAGTTCGCACGTCAATAAAGTAAATGTTATCCTAAATGACACCTTGCGAACAATAACTGGAACAGTGAGACCTACCCCAACACCATGGCTCCCTGTGCTGGCAATCATTGAACCTCCCTCACTCCGTAGACAACACGCAATCCAAAGAGAAATGAAAAAAATTTCTGCTGACACCACGCTCCCAATACACGCTGATCTGCATGGTTGTAGCTGTGATATATATGTCATATTAGACGCCCTTCATATCGACCAAAAAACCAGATTTTAAAAATTTATCACAATGTATAAAACAATAGAAAATAAAACCAGAAGTCATCAACAAAGTAAACTCTCAGGCTGTGTATTCTCATGTAGAAACGTCGAGGAAGCGAACTCTAAAACTCGGTCAACACTTACAGTAGCTATCCCTATAATCGCATATTACATTTGTGTGTCATGCACATCAGTTTACCATCTTGATATATTCGGTGTGTCTTATATTTTTTTGTTAGTTTACATGCATGGTTAATTTATTTTAAATAATGACAATTCATGTAACATATCAGATCTGTTGTCTTTTTGAAGCTTGATTTTGTCGATTTATATAGGGGTCGGAAGATGGTGCCAGAGGCACTGAAACTGGTAGTCCAATAAAATACAATTAATTAATAAAATTGGGGCTGTCAGTATTTATTTTTTTCAAGTCTTTGACTAGCCGCAGTCCCATTCCACTTATACAAGATAGAGCTATAGGAATGTTTTAGGAGGTTCCAGCACTATCAGTGCCAAATATTCCTAAATTAAGAGCCCTACACTTCTAAATGGAATGAAAGATGAAAAGAGATACAAAGAAAAGAAATTTCCGCTCTTTAATGTAGGGAACATCCTTCTCTCTTGTACGCAACCGTGTAATGTTTTAATTAGAGTGCCATGTTTGCTGACACAGTCTAGTTAATATGTCATTACTTAGACCTTCAGTAGTTGCATAGATTTCTTGATGTAAGTAATGTCAGCTAATTTATTAAGCCCATCCTAAGTGAAGATGTATGTTCAAGTGCAGCACATATCCCAGTATTCATTATTACTGCAGATGATCTACAAAAGTGTGTGCTTAAAAGCAATAACCTTAGGACGCATTACATTTTACAAGAAACGGCGGAGAGCAAGGAACAAATTACGAATGATGACGACAGTTTTCGATTTCGGCGCTATTTCGTCTGTTATTTCGTGTTTCACTGGTTACCTAGAACTCCTGTCACATTGGCTACATGAAACAGATCCATTACCGACCGTTGTGTAACAATGGAAATTCGATTTGGCCAGCAATGCCCCTGTCCTTAACTTAAGCCGAGTATTTGTGTGTAAGCAAAAAGAATGTTCTGCTTCCATATTTATTGTGTCAAGTTATAAACGTAAAGAATTAGTCCAAAAGCAGTGCAATATAATTGTATTAATAAATTGAGTTTAATTTTTTTGATGAACACTTTCGGGAAACGAGTCAACGATTCTCTTAAATACGTTATTTACACTTTTCTCTGTTGCTGAAAAGGAGACGGCACAGCAATTGGATTTTCGTGAGGTTCGGAACTCAGATACGAGGGCTGTCCTGAAAGTAAGTTACGATCGATCGCGAAATGAAAATCACAGTGAAAATAAGAAATGTTTCATTTGTAACAGTTAGCTACACCTTTCAGCTACTTCTCTACGTAGTCGCCGTTCTGACTCAGACATTCGTCGTAGCGTTGTACCAACTTTCCAATACCCTCATTATAGAAGGCAGCCGCCAGTGCTTTCCGCCAATTCTCTACGCTGGCCTAAAGCTCGTTGTCTGTGCCAAAATGTTGTCTTCATACCCAGCGGTTCGTTTGAGCAGAGATGAAACTCAGTGGGAGACAATTACGGGCTGTATTGTGGGTAACCAAACATTTCCAATTGAAACGCTGCAGGAACATCGTCATTGCCCCTGCAGAATGAGGCTGATACACTCCTGGAAATGGAAAAAAGAACACATTGACACCGGTGTGTCAGACCCACCATACTTGCTCCGGACACTGCGAGAGGGCTGTACAAGCAATGATCACACGCACGGCACAGCGGACACACCAGGAACCGCAGTGTTGGCCGTCGAATGGCGCTAGCTGTGCAGCATTTGTGCACCGCCGCCGTCAGTGTCAGCCAGTTTGCCGTGACATACGGAGCTCCATCGCAGTCTTTAACACTGGTAGCATGCCGCGACAGCGTGGACGTGAACCGTATGTGCAGTTGACGGACTTTGAGCGAGGGCGTATAGTGGGCATGCGGGAGGCCGGGTGGACGTACCGCCGAATTGCTCAACACGTGGGGCGTGAGGTCTCCACAGTACATCGATGTTGTCGCCAGTGGTCGGCGGAAGGTGCACGTGCCCGTCGACCAGGGACCGGACCGCAGCGACGCACGGATGCACGCCAAGACCGTAGGATCCTACGCAGTGCCGTAGGGGACCGCACCGCCACTTCCCAGCAAATTAGGGACACTGTTGCTCCTGGGGTATCGGCGAGGACCATTCGCAACCGTCTCCATGAAGCTGGGCTACGGTCCCGCACACCGTTAGGCCGTCTTCCGCTCACGCCCCAACATCGTGCAGCCCGCCTCCAGTGGTGTCGCGACAGGCGTGAATGGAGGGACGAATGGAGACGTGTCGTCTTCAGCGATGAGAGTCGCTTCTGCCTTGGTGCCAATGATGGTCGTATGCGTGTTTGGCGCCGTGCAGGTGAGCGCCACAATCAGGACTGCATACGACCGAGGCACACAGGGCCAACACTCGGCATCATGGTGTGGGGAGCGATCTCCTACACTGGCCGTACATCACTGGTGATCGTCGAGGGGACACTGAATAGTGCACGGTACATCCAAACCGTCATCGAACCCATCGTTCTACCATTCCTAGACCGGCAAGGGAACTTGCTGTTCCAACAGGACAATGCACGTCCGCATGTATCCCGTGCCACCCAACGTGCTCTAGAAGGTGTAAGTCAACTACCCTGGCCAGCAAGATCTCCGGATCTGTCCCCCATTGAGCATGTTTGGGACTGGATGAAGCGTCGTCTCACGGGGTCTGCACGTCCAGCACGAACGCTGGTCCAACTGAGGCGCCAGGTGGAAATGGCATGGCAAGCCGTTCCACAGGACTACATCCAGCATCTCTACGATCGTCTCCATGGGAGAATAGCAGCCTGCATTGCTGCGAAAGGTGGATATACACTGTACTAGTGCCGACATTGTGCATGCTCTGTTGCCTGTGTCTATGTGCCTGTGGTTCTGCCAGTGTGATCATGTGATGTATCTGACCCCAGGAATGTGTCAATAAAGTTTCCCCTTCCTGGGACAATGAATTCACGGTGTTCTTATTTCAATTTCCAGGAGTGTAATTGTCTTGAAGAAGAAACCGCACGACAGTTATGTAATGTTGGTTGCATAGCTTCAGGGGAAAATTCTCACCAGGCCCTCGTACTTGGCGGGAGACACTATTTTCTATAACATCTTTACGCGCTCACTAAGAGCTCAGGAAAAGAGCGACATAATTCAACCTAGAGTCACACTAGAGACACTGCCCAACACATCTTTGCAAAGCTTTATCGGATTTTCATAGTCGTTTCCATTTCGCGACCGATCGTAACTTACTTTCTGGACAGCCCTCGAATGAACCAACCAAAGTCGTTCGATGGACCTCTAAAAATTCTCGTGAAAATCGGCGTTGTAATTTTCCTAACGTCTTTAATTCACAGCCTAATCTGTGGACGGGACTTATGACTCAGTGGTAGGATGTTCTCCTACAACGTAGGCGGCCTGTGTTCAATTCTCGGCCGACGCAAGTTTTTAAACAACGTTGCTCGTTCTATGAGCATTTCCGTGAAGCGTTAAGTATTTGAAGATGAAAAAAAACTAATCGGTATGTATTTTTGGTTCAAACCATCTTTATTAACAATATTTTATAAAAGATCGTTCATTAAGAATTTATATTTTTTGTGTGATAAGTATTTCGAAATATGAAAACATGTTTTTACATAAAAATCACAATTAGATACGTGTTAATTAGCATTTGTTTGAATAAGTTCTTTATTTAAGTGACTTAGGTATTAGGTCTCAGCGGAAAAAAATAATGGTCGAAACGGGACACGAACCAGCGCTTTCCAGTATCGAGCGCTACCGATTTTGTTTGTGTTTCATCTTCACATATTTCACGCTTGGCGGGAATGCCCTTAGACATGTACCATTGTTAAAAGGAATTGCATCAGTCGGGAGTCAAAACCTGGCAACCGGAGACGGTCGTAGAACACGCATTGTTGAGAAACTTGCATCATCCATTAATCGAGCCTGGGACACCAACGTTGTAAGCGAGCTCTGTACCATAGGGTCCAGCGATCTGTCGACAAAGTCGTCAAAGGATTACTGAATTAAAAACACTCGAAAATTTCAAAGTCGATTTTATCGAGATTTATGTGAGTTGCATCGAACTACTTTGGAGGATGTGTATGTGAGTTCAGAACTTCACTTATGATAAATATGTCGATAGTAATATTACAGAAAGTATGTCTGCGTATGTGAGGAACGTTGGTGGACCTAACACGGAACCTTATGGAACTCCATTGATGATTTCTTCACAGTTAGAAGAAATGTCTGTCAACCACACTTCTTAAAGTACGTACCCGAAATATGAAGTTAACAATTCGTTAGATGTGCCATTAATATCATAGCAGCTAGGTGTTGTTAACGAAATAAACGTATGGATTTCCTTCCGACTGTCCAGAGATGGGCGGAGGACGACTTACCTCGATAAGGCGGCGTACCTCCGGAGGCGCTGCGGCCCCGTCTGGAAGCACTGTTCCACCGTCTCGGCAAAGTGCGGCAGGCGCGTGGCTTTTGTCCGCACCGCCATCTCCTGCGACGCCGACAGCTGGAACACAAACAAGGCTCACACTGACACCAAACTACAGGTACATGGTATATAAATCCTGAGTCGCGCAGCCGAGAAACTCAAGCTGGCGTGCGTAGTAGCCATAATTATTTTGCACAAAGTGTATGAAGTAGGATCTCTAAATGAAGCCTATTGCTATGCCATCAGCATTTTACCTTTACTGTTCAAATGTGTGTGGAATGACCAAACTGCTGAGGTAACCGGTCCCTAGACTTAAACTAACTTAAACTGACGTATGCTAAGAACAACACTCGCACCCATGCCCGAGGGAGGATTCGAACCTCCGGCGATAGGGGCCGGTCAATCCGTGACATGGCGCCTCAAACCACGCGGCCACTCCGCGCGGCTAATGCACAGTTGATCAAGGATCTGGGAACTATCGTATCAGATTACGACATCTTATCAACGTGAAATTCCAGATTCAGAAAGTTGATTTAGGAAAAGGACGCTCAAGTAGTGACAATATGTTTATAATAAAAATACATAAACCCGAAGACAATTTACTACACTTTCTGAGCTTATTGCACTTGGGGATAGCGGTGACCATCTTGTAAACGATTTATTTAATGCCTATTTCAACTACATCTCTTTTCAATGTTCTTTTCCTTTGTTATGGCCCTTTTTATAAAGTTTGCCACTGCTGGATCACGCCTTAGGCGAGCGTTTTCTATCCTGCTTCTACTGTACGTCTAGCTTGCTTAGCAAATAGTTGGAAATTTCTTAAGACTTCTCTCTTTTCGAAGGTTCGACGACCAATTTTACATTGCGAATATTTTAATCTTATATTTGTAATTTAAAGTAACCAACTTTTGCTATTATGTAGTGAACTCCATCCTTGAGTTCCACCAAAATCACGGCGCGGATACAGTTGCTTGATGAATGCCTCTCATATCCTGTTCAGCTGTACTATGGCGGGTTACTAAGTAAGGTATTCAAGTGCATATTGTTGTGTATGACAGTTAATTTGATTTTGTAATTTAGTTTCTTAGTATTTTACTATCCCCTTCTCTCTTTCTTTCTCAGTAGATGATCTGATGACGACTTGCTAAGAAGTTAAAAGCGACAATGGTTCCATTTGCGTGACCTGAGAAACTGTGTTTGTAGCGTAATATCGAGAAAACTTTATTGGCATTCGTGAAAACACCTTTGACATTTTGAAACAGTTTCTGTACGCTAGGCGCAGCACCTCGCGTCTACAACGCGACTTCGTAAACTGCTCTACGGCAACGCTTCTTCTTAGCTCTACAGACGGCTTTTGTTATCCTCTATAGCCGTTTTGCACTTCGCAGTTGAAAGCTGTCAAAACCGCTTCCGGGCATCAGACATTTCCTTACGGTGACTCGACTTTAGGAATGTCTTAGCAGTAAAGAATAAACGTATTGAAGTATCACGCATGACACGGCATTTTCTCACGCATTTCAGTGTTCACGACATCATATCTCTTGAACTATGTTCAGTCAAATGGTTCAAATGGCTCTAAGCACTATGAGACTTAACATCTGAGGTCATCAGTCCCCTAGACTTAGAACTACGTAAACGTAAATAACCTAAGGACATCACACACATCCATGCCCGAGGCAGGATTCGAACCTGCGACCGTAGCAGCCACGTGGTTCCGGACTGAATCGCCTAGAACCGCTCGGCCACAGCGGCCGGCTACGTGCCGTCCAATGATATGTTTGTGTAGATACAATCAGCAGCATTTGTGGATTCTGTCTGTGAAAATTAATAAGTTTAAACTTGGTTTATGATGCGGTAGTTTTTGAATAATCTCATTGTTTATGACGTCACATCCATTGAACTATAATAAGTGGGTAGCTCTTGCCACCCCCCCCCCCCACCCCCCATCGATTGTTGTCTGACATTAAGGGATATGTGTAAGTTTGGTTGAAATCCAATGGTTTAAGAGAAGATGTCGAATATACACAGATACACACATACATCTATTTTTAAAATATGTATATACTATGCAGCTCAGACCTGGTGCTCCACATATATATCATTCCTCATTGATTAAACAAGAAAATACTTCAAAGTGAGGCACATGTAAAACTTTTAGTCTGAACTAAAACCAGAAATGAGTTACCACCACTCACTTGTACACATCTGGTCATTCGTTAAGGAACAAGAAATTGGCGTTAAGTAACTCAATAAAATTAGTAAAGCTTGGAATTAATGATTTGGAAGAGAGAGAAATACTCTGCGACAGTGTACAAAATTGACAAACAGTCTTTATTCTTACCGTTTGCGCTGTATCTCGCTTAGTACGGGCTCAAGTCTTGACAAACTTTGTTTTATTTTACTCTGCCTTTCCTGTCACCGCACTTACCCGTTACAGAAATCAGGGAAGTGTTGAGCGCCGCTGCCTGTGAATCGTGTAAACTGTGATCTGTGTATGAACACATTTTATCTGTTCGTATATTACATTTTCTGAGGCGGAAGGCGGGAAGCAGCCCAGCTTTGCATAACTGAGAGTGGGAGACCACCTAAAAACGGCACTCGGTTAGGTGGTGTACCAGTCGCGGTCGTTAATGCGCTGCAGGGATTCTATCCGCGTCTGGTTCCCCTCTCTGTCTCGCAGTCCAGCACACTGCGCGTTACGCTATATCGTTATACAAACACTTATACAGTGGACGGAAAGAGTTGAACTAAAAATTCCTGCGGCCCCAGGAGCAGCGCCTTTCAATTACCTGGCTGTACTTTTCTGGAATTAGCATTTTTTAAGATAAAGATTTGCTCTTGGAACCTACTGACAAGTAACTGACATCAATCTGTTGCAGAACTGTCGAACATGCTTTGTTATCACGTATCATGGCATTTTTGAAGGAAAATAACCTCGTTTTTGTTGTAAGAAATCTTCTCAGTGATAATCAGTATGGTTTCCACAAACAGAAATCTTGCGAAACTCAACTCACTCTGTTCCTCCAAGAGATCCACAGTGTCTTAGACAACGGCGCTCAGGTTTATGCCGTCTTCCTTGACCTCAGGAAGGTATTTGATTTCGCCCTGCATTGCCTTTTAAAAAAAAAAAAAAAAAAAATACGGCCTTACCGAGTATCGGGCCTGATATGTGATTAAATGGATTTTATCCATAGTGGATACTGTTGAACTCCGTGTCTGTTCCTTTGTAGGGTGTAGAAAAATTTCCGCTACCAGCCACAATAAAAGGTTATTTATTTGTCACACGACCGGTTTCGGGCTTTAGCCTATCCTCAGGTGTTTATACATACATGTACATGTTTATATTGCTGGAGATCACTGTATAAATATAAAAAAAAATATTTGCTGATGATTAAACAGAAACAAGTAGGACAATTGTAAGTGGCAAGGCAAAAATATATCTATACTTACATAAAGATGTCACCACAGAGTAACTACGATAATGATAATTCATCTTTATATAAGTACAGATATATTTTTGCCTTGCCACTTACAGTTGTCCCACTTGTTTCTGTTTAGTCACCAGCAAATAAGTTTTTATATTTATACAGTGATCTCCAGCAATATAAACATGTACATGAATGTATATACACCTGAGGATGGACGCAAGCCCGAAACCGGTCGTATGACAAATAAATGACCTTTTATTGTGACTGGTAGAGGAAATTTTTCTACACCATATATGTGATTGGATACAAGACTTCCATACAGACAGACTCAACACGTCACCCTTAACAAAACAATATCGACAGATATAAACGTAATTTTCCGAGTACTGCAAGCATCTGTGACAGGACCAATACTGTTTAGAATGTATTTAAATGAGCTTGTAGAAAGCGTCGGAAGCTCTTTCACTGATGATACGGTTCTCTATAAGAAAGAAGCAACGCCAGAAGGCAGAATCGATTTGCAGAATGATCTGCAGAGAATTTATGAATGGTGCATATATTGTGCATACATAGGAAAAGAAATCCACTACTGCGGAACTGCACTATTGATGAGAATCTGTAAAATATCTAGGAATAACTCTCCAGAGCGACCTGAAGTGGAATTGCCACACACAAAAAAACTGCTAAACGAAAGTTTGGTGTACTTTCGTAAAATGTAGTCTACGATACTAGACGTCTCACTGACCTAGGCACTTCACGCATTATCCAGTTGAGGCCAATATACTGGACGGTGTTTACTACTGGCATGCCTTGTGGCCGTTTTCCATCATGCAAACATCCCGCTGCCGCCGCAGCACATCGCGAGCATTCCAGTATCAACAACAGCTTCATTCAGTTTGTGTTCAACACTGCAGTAACACACCACGTGGAGGCATACAACAGTTCGGCAGAGTCAGGAGAGTGGCTTTACTTTCAGCAGGTCATCGCAGCACGATGTTGTCGATCGGTTACATGTCATGGACCACGCAATGGTCGTGCTTGTATGACAACACCAATGCAGGATCGTTTCCTCCCTGCCGGTTCGCAGGCGCTCAGCATCAACTGCCAGAAACATTAGAAATGACTTCTCCTGGACAACAGGGATTCGTGCCTCAGACCAAACATTGCGTAAAAGACTGAATTATGGCGGTATTCTATCCAGAGGACCAACGAGAAGTTTTGCTCTGAGCCAACAGAACCGAAGCAGTCGAAGGACCTGGGTTCATGCACGTCTACACTTGAACATAGAATGGAGTAACATCATGTTTTCTGATGAGACCAGGATTGTTTTGCGACCGGACACTAGACCATTTAGTGTTTGGGCAAGCGCTAGACGACAGTGGGAACGTCGATACGTTCAGGAAGTCCATCCGTTTACGGGTGGCTATTTGACTGGTCTCCGGTGTCGCCAAGAGGTCCTACATACAACTGTAAAGCCCCACAGGTGTGAAGTCGGTGATAGCTTCATTCTAGTCCACGACAGTGCAAGACCGCACTTTACTCTAGGAGTGCCTTGATGTCTTCAAAGCTGCATCAACCGGATGCACTGGCCAATATAGTCCCCAGACACGAATGCAATTGAGCATGCATGGGATCTGCTGAAGGTGGCCATTGCACCACGTCCGAATCCACCTGCAACGTTGAGGACCTCTCTGAGGCTGCCATTGAGGTGTGGGACCTCATACCCCAAGATAAACTTGATGGTCTCGACCAGAGCATGCCTCGCAGAGTGGAAAAACTCATCCGTGTGCGGGGAGGACACACTCGCTACTAAAGACTGATAATCATGATCGTCAGATAAAGATTTTCACTGTTTTCGTTTTCAAGATGTCCACTTAGGAGAGAGCCTGCTTTGCTTTGAAATGATATTCTGTAACTAACCAATATCTTTCTTGTTTTCAGAAGGAATTTTATTTATTTTGTTAATAAGGTACTTACAAAACCTCAATGGGGGTACTATAAGAAACATTGTAGTAAGCAGTTCGATATTCCAAACTTTTGTCGATGCGAAACTGAGAATCACAAGAAGAATCTTAAGTAAATATGACTCAATCCCGAAGGAACTGGCTTACAGGGCTCTTGTTCGGCCAGTGCTTGAGTGTTGTTCATCAGTCTGGGACCTTTACGAGGTGGGACTGAAAGAGAAGATCCAGCGAATAGCTGCAAGTTTCGTCATGGATTCGTATGGTCGGCGCGAGAGCGTTACGGAGATACTCAACGAACTACAGTGGCAGAAGTTACAAGAGAGGCGTTGTGCATCACGGAGACATTTACTATTGACATTTCGATAGAGTGCTTTCCGGGAAGCGTCGGACAACATATTAATTCCTCTCACACGCATCTTACAAAATGACTACAAAATTCGAGAAATTAGAGCTTCCCCCGCGCCATTCTAGAATGGAACGGGGAAGGTGGGATCAGTTAATGGTACCAGAAATGCCCTCCGCCACACACTGCGAGGTGGCTTGCGGATTATGATGTAGATGTAGGTATAGATGTAGATTATCAACTTTCTCATCTTATACTTGTCCCAGGAGGAATGGTTAATGTTCAGGGATATGACAGGAACGATCATTCGGAGCAAAATGTCTTGTAAACATGAGCTGTAAAAAGCACACGTTAAGAGCTGTGAGCCTTTGTTCAGTAGAAGAGGTTTGTTTCACGGTACATGACATGAAAAAGTGCTCATAACTCTTAAGGCAGGCTTTTTAGAGCCCATATTTACTTGACTTTCTTTGCTTCAAATGATTTTGTCACATTCCTGACGCCTTGGAAACCCTGTATACAGGGTCGACATGAATAGGGGTGTTGCAGGGCAGCCTTTGATGATAAATAATTGTTAAGGGAAGAATTATGTATATTGTGCCGTTTCCGAGTTAATTAACATTGAAGTTAGCCAGCCAGGCCATTGCGTGCGCATTCAAGAGGTCCGCCAGGTACAATTAGTATCAGTAGTTCTCATAGGATAGAAAATAGCGCACGAGACTGCTCAGCCTTTGTCTTGGATCCGATCCTTACTACCGTCCCATATCCAATTTGTGTATCGCTTTCTTATCCGGCTGTAGGAAACCGAAGCAAGAACACCTTTGGTAATAACGTCTCTGGCAGGCAGCTTTAATTTGAAAGCGCAGCGGCGTGATTGGCCAACTTCAACGCCAATTAACTTGGAAACGGCGCAACGTATCGAACTTTTTCTTAACAATTATTTCTCAGTACAACCTATCCTGATACACCCTTACAAGCTTTTCAGAGTGTTCTGACCACCCTGTACTAGCCATCGTGGCTGTAAATGTTGATACCTATTTTATTTACGCAGACATATTTGTATTGTCTTGTGATCTGTGTTTGGGTCATTTGTTAACGTTTCGTGCTGCAAGGAGCCGCAAAGCAGCAATTTACTCCATCAGAAAATAAGTGAAGTACGTTTAAGCATTGTTCTTCTTTCTTTTCTTTAGTTAAGAGCTATGATCATCATTTTTCTCCTTTAGCCGCGCGGGATTAGCCGAGCGGTCTTAGGCGCTGCAGTCATGGACTGTGCGGCAGGTCCCGGCGGAGGTTCGAGTCCTCCCTTGGGCATCGGTGTGTGTGTGTGTTTGTCCTTAGGATAATTTAGGTTAAGTAGAGTGTAACCTTAGGGACTGATGACCTTAGCAGTTAAGTCCCATAAGATTTAACACACATTTTTTTCTCCTTTAGTTTCTTCCTCCAAACATTTTCCCCTCCAGAACGATTTAGCAGGACCAAAAGGAGCATATTTATACAGAAAACAGTACCACATTAACCTAATGTGCTGTAAAGAACTGATGAGACGCAGAAAAGATCTTCATCCAGTGTTTTCACTTATTTGTTAGCACCTCGGGGTCCTTATTCTCTTAGCTAATGTGTGGTGGTCATATTTATCCGCAGCAGAGTATTTAGATCTGAACAGAGAGGATACCGTGAATCTGCTGAGACTGATTTTTGTTCTTGTTGATGAGGATGACTGCTGTGATGTTACAGTTAACACTAAAGGAATATTTATTATTAATAACGAACATATTTACGAACTGCATCTATTGGTATGCACAAACCAATACGTATTTAGGAGACTCGGTATAATGTTTGAACATCGACTTCTCTCGAGTTTCTCAACTTCCGTCCTAGAGTAAATATCATACAGCCTTTATCAGATTCGTCCCAAAAACTAAAAAAGAAAATGTATAAAGTATGACAATGCTTCTCTGTAGATGCAAATACAGAAATTAATGAACGTGAAATGCGAGTTGTAGGTCATGAACGGTGTGAAGTTTAGTGATAGGTTCAAACAGAGTATTATGACGACGTTCTGAGCTGGAAACTTGGCAAACACAGACTGCGATGCTCTCTTTGAACGATACACTTAAAACACTGACTTGCCGCTTTCATTTCAACTAAAAGTTTGGAGCTGTGGTGAAACCACATTCTCTGCTATTTGCCGGTTGTATCAGTTTAACAGTGTCATAGATAAAGGTTTTCAGAAATTACTGCAACCAGTCGCCAGTAATTTCTGAAAACCTTTTCACACCACAGTCGCAGTGTTCCACATCCACAATGGATAAAAGTCTTAGTGTCATAGATAGGTTGAGGAGGGTGAAGGGTGCTGGTAAATGGGAGCTGGCAGTTGACAAGAAGGCAGTTAGGAGGAGGACGTATTCAGACAGCTTTACTTTGCGTATATGCAATAGATCTGACCAACTGTCATAGTTGATTGGAGAGGAGTCTCTTGTAGCTGTACGTGTAGGAAACATGCAGTAGTCCTCAGCAGTTAGGTGGCCCAAGTTAGCTGCAAAGTCTAACAGAATGAAGAAGGTTCTGCTGCCAGGTAGTTCACACGGTAGAGGTGTGGGCCAGCAGTTGTAGGAAGTGTTGTGGAGTGAGTACCAGGTCACCAGCATTGTGAAGCCTAGTGTAAGGTTGGGTCAGGTGACTGACAACAGGGGAGTTACGTACGAATTTTATGAAGCAGGATAAGGTAGTGATAGTGGGTGGAGCAGGGAATAGTCTTGATAGGGACGGGGAATATGGTGTAGGTGGTGAACTGGTAAAGATAGCTACTCAAACTGCACTAATGAGCATCTCGTGCAACTGTTTCAGCGTCATGAACGGCCTCACCTTAAAGCGGCTGGTAAGCGCGTTAACATGAGGCTGGAGAGGCACTGATGGCAGAGGGCATGGGCCACGTTGCAATGGTCCCAGTTGAGTCTATCAGTAGATCGGGTTTCACTAGGCATGACCCGTACCTCAATAGGTATGGGAAGGGGACGCTAGGCTGGAAAAGCTTATAGATGACAGTGCAGCGAGTGGTGGTGGGATAACTCATGGAAAAATTCCTGTAGTAGTTGGTGTTAGAGCTGCACCATTTTTTAGGCTGAAGTCAGGCTGATAGGTATACCTGCTTAAACTCCCTCTAACTAAGGAATCACCTTCAGAGGACGTCATGTTTTCAAGTATAGAAGGAATTAGCATATTTCATCAAAATATAAGAGGAATTAGAGATAAAGTTAGTGAACTGCTTATAGATGTTGACTCTGAAATTATTGGTATATCGGAGCACCACTTAAAGAATATGACAATTCAGAGGTTTCCTTTACCAGTATACTGCTTAGCTGGCTGCTTTCAAGGAGTTCCTTGCGGAGTGGGGGAGTGGCCATGTACGTAAAAAACAGTATTCCATTTGAGTCCATAGACGTATAACGACACTGCACTGAATAGGTATTTTTGAATGTTGTGCAGGGACCGTTGAATTTAGCAAAGCTAAACTTCTAATTGTTGTTGTTTATAGGTCCCCTAACCCTGATTTCAGAGCATTTCTGCTCAAGCTAGAGAGTGTTCTTCATTCACTTTATAGGAAGTACCAGAAATTAGATATATGTGATGACTTCAATATTAATTTTGTATATGATTGTGCAAGAAAAAGGATGTTGGTAGATCTGATGCAGACTGTTTTTTCCAACTAGGGTGCAGGGGAACATTAGACACTGACAATATCTTTATTCGTTCTTCATTAATAGATGGGCATTCTGTTAGTAAAAGGGTGAATGGCCTTTCAGATCATGATGCGCAAATTTTAATAGTAAAAGGCTTTTGTACTCAAAAAATGTCACATATAATTACGAACCATGTAGGAAAGTTAATCCAACGGCAATAGAGAGTTTTTTAAACCCTCATCAAGGAACAAGAATGGCAAGATGTTTATAGTGCCGATAACATAGACTGCAAATATAATGCTTTCCTTAACACATTTTTCTCATGCTCTTTGAGAGTTGCTTTCCGTTACAACGTTCTAAACAGGTACTAACAGTAAAAGGGTGGTTTCCGAGATTCATGTCTGAAATACTCCTCTGTGATACAGAAAATGGGGAGACTGAGTCAATAATTAAATCACTAAAGACTAAGAACGCTGATGGATATGATGGAGCGCCTAGCAGAATATTGAAGTACTGTCCTGCACATATTTGCCCAGAACTTAGCCATATTTATAATTTTTCCGTTAGGAATGGTCAGTTTCCTGAACGATTAAAGGACTCAGTAGTAAAGCCGCTTTATAAAAAGGGAGAAAGGGATAACATAGACAATTTTAGACCTATTTCTATACCATCAGTGTTTGCTAAAGTTATTGAAAAGGCTGTGCATGTAAGGATAATTGATCATTTTATATAACATAATTTGTTATCAAATGTTCAGTTCGGCCTTAGAAGGCGTTTACCAACTGAAAACGTTATATTCTCTTTTCTATGTGAGGTACAGGTTGGCTTAAACAAAAGGTTTAGAAAGCTAGGCATATTTTTTGATTTATCTAAGGCGTTTGATTGTGTTAATTGCAGAATATTGCTCCAGAAGTTGGACCATTAGGGAATACGGGGAGTAACTCACAACTGGTTCAATTCTTACTTTAGCAACAGACAGCAAAAGGTAATTACTCACTATTGAGAATGGCTGTGATGTGGGGTCTTAGTGGGGTACAGTCAAATGGGGGGTGCCCCAGGGCTCAGTTTTGGGGCCACTCCTGTTTCTTATTTGTATAAATGATATGCCCTCTAGTACTACGGGTAACTCCAAAATATTTCTGTTTGCTGATGACACTAGCTTTGTAGTAAAGGATATTGTGTGCACACTGGTTCAGTTTTAAATAGTGCAGTTCATGATATAAGTTCAAGGCTCGTAGAAAATAAACTAGTGGTAAATCACAGTATGATTCAGTCTTTACTGTTTCTAACATACAATTAAACAAAACCTGACGTTTTAATTTCACAGAACGGCCATACGATTAGAGAAACTGAACAATTCAAATTTCTAGGTGTTCAGATAGATAGTATACTGTCATGGAAAGCCCGCGTTCATGATCTTGTTCAAAGTTTTAATGCTGCCATTTTTACAGTTCGAATGATATCTGAAGTAAATGATCGTTCGACACGAAAATTAATCTACTTTGCTTACTTTCATTCACTTATGTCGTATGGTGTTATATTTTGTGGTAACTCCTCCTATTGTAAACGGATATTTTTGGCTCATAAACGGTCGTGCATTAAGTGGTGTAAGATCACGAACCTCTTGTCGACCCCTGTTCACTTGTCTAGGTGTTCTGACATTGGCCTCGCAATACATATATTCTTTACTGTCGTTTCTTGTTAACAATATCAACTTATACCCAAGAATAAGCAGTTTTCACTCAGTTAATACTCGGCAGAAATCAAACCTCCATTTGGATCGGACTTCCTTAACTCTTGTGCAGAAAGGTGTGCAGTATACTGCTGTATCCATTTTCAATAAGCCACCACTCGAATTCAAAAATCTTGGCAGTAATCCACGCGCTTTCAAATCTAAACTGAAGAGTTTCCTCTTGGGTCACTCCTTCTATTCTGTCAAAGAGTTCCTTGAAAAATTAAGCTGATCCTTGTTTTTGTTGTTGATTGCGTTTACTTAAACTTATGGACTGACTGTTTTGGGTTCATAAACATATTATTTTTATCTCTTATTATTTTTGTGTTGTACTTTCATGTACTGACACTTTCCATGACCTTTGAGATTTGCTTCTCAATTTGGTCCTACGAAACTTGACGTGTAAATAAAAAAAAAATAGAGACCTCTGCTGTTTGCACGGAAAAGCGACGATTTGAAACTTTTAGTGTGTATGTGAGGCGTGGTCGTATGGCTCAACTTGTAACACCAAAGCTTAGACACTACATACCTTTTGTTGATTCATTTAGCTTTCTGTTTTGTTCAACATCCCATCCTTGAACTTCTGTAAGTAGTGTACGATTAATTCGATACTGTAATTAAGTGTAATCTCTGTAATATGTAAAAAATGAGCAAATTATATGTTTTGTCTTTGTCATATAATCTCTTTGGTTATCTTTGAGGTTGAATAATTTTGTTTAAATAATTTTTTTAGAAATGTCAACATGTGCAAATGTTCTGTTTTATTTGATGTGTTTGGTTTGCCAGAGGCCGGGAACTAGCGTCTCAGAAACGTTGAACCTGGTCGGAGTGCCTCTGTCGTGAGTATTTATAGAAAGTGGCTGAAGGTCAGTGAAACCACGAATACGCGGCTATTACGCGACTATGCTGCATGGCCACGCCTCACTGCGGAATGTGGAGGTCGCAGACCTGCCCGTTCTGTAAAGCAGGATAGGTGGCGATCCGAGGCATATCTGACGACCTAGTACAAAGCTGGTTCAGGCACAAGTGTTTTGGAGCTCACCGTTCAGCACATACAGTTACAAGTGCGCCAAAAAATGGTTCAAATGGCTCTGAGAACTATGGGACTTAACATCTGAGGTTATCAGTCCCCTAGACCTCAGAACTACTTAAACCTAACTAACCTAAGGACATCACATACATCCACGCCCGAAGCAGGATTCGAACCTGCGACCGTAGCGGCAGCGCGGTTCCAGACTGAAGCGCCTAGAACCGCTCAGCCACCACGACCGGCAAAGTGGACCACCGCGGCGGACGGCTCCTATGTGTTCCCATACTGACCCAACGACATCGTCAGTTGCGATCGAAGTAGGCCATGGGATCGTCGAGACTAGACAAAGAATCAGTGGAAACCTGTCGTCTGATCGGAAGAATCATCTTTCTTGTCACACCAGCCCGAAGACCGTGCCAAAATGCACCATCATCCAGATGAACGGCCACTCGAAGCGTGCTGTACACTGTAGACGCTGGCCGGTTGGCGCAGTATTGTATGGGGGACGTTCACCACTGGCAGTCGAAGCCACCCATTACGGCTGCTGACTACGGACCACCCGCATCAGTTCATATTTGATGTCTTCCACGACGGAGATGGTATCATCCAGCAGGATAACTGTCCACGTGACAAGGCGACAATTGTGCGACAGTGGCTTGAGAAGCATGATAGTGAACTCACTGTGACACATTGGCCAGCAAATTCACCTGATCTGAACTCTGTGGAAGACATCTAGGTCGCTAGCGGCACCAGCTCCGCACCCACAAAGCACCGGTCCGTAGTGCACAGGAAGTGCGTGATCTGTACGTCGATACCTGGTGCCACATACCTCCGGAAACCTACCAAGAACCTGTCGAATACAAACCACTCAGAGTCGCTGCTGGATTGCGTTCCAAAGGTGGACAAACAGTCTGTTAAGCAGGCAGTCATCAGTGCATGATGTCTATTTCTTGAACGTCCAAGCAGTGCAATGTGGTTTTATATGGCATTCATATTATTTGCTATGAACAAATTGTAATAAGTATAGTAATTGTTTCAGGTATTACATTGATCTGTTTTAGAACATTGGTGCACGTTTCATGCTGGTGGCCGCGTGGGATTAGCCGAGCGGTCTAGGCGCTGCAGTCATGGACTGTGCGGCTGGTCCCGGCGGAGGTTCGAGTCCTCCCTCGGGCATGGGTGTGTGTGTTTGTCCTTAGGATAATTTAGGTTAAGTAGTGTGTAAGCTTAGGGACTGATGACCTTAGCAGTTAAGTCCCATAAGATTTCACACACATTTGATTTTTTTTTTCATGCTGGTGTAGTGTGACCTTTTTGCAGAATTAACTTCGGTTGCGTAAACAGAGATATGGTGAAATTCAGCTCATTGCGTTCGTCCATGAGATCCATAGGTCAGGATTATCTCTGGAGTTTGCATGTTGCCTGGGATTGTTACGTCAGTTTCGTGTAACAAATTCAAAATGGTTCAAATGGCTCTGAGCACTATGGGACTTAACATCTATAGTCATCAGTCCCCTAGAACTTAGAACTACTTAAACCTAACTAACCTAAGGACATCACACAACACCCAGTCATCAAGAGGCAGAGAATTCGTGTAACACTGTTTGTGTACATCGTGTGCTAAGACCTGCTTTTACACCTTTGGTTATTAGATGCAGAAGAGGTTGTTAACTGAGGCACTGATATCCGTAAGGCCCAAAGCACAAACACAAAGTTCTGAGAAAAACAGATGATTGTGAAAACCACATTTATAGCCGAACCACTAGATTCAAATTTTTACCCTAGTCTCAACAGCTTATATTTCCTATAAAAACCAATGTACCCACTTTGTGTTATGAAATTTTAATTAATGTATAAGATAATTATTATTATTAATGTTAGTCCACAAAATTTTCATTTATAGGCTAGTGGCATAAGTGTCTTTTCGACTGCTGCGTACTTTGTAACTAATGTGAAACTACAATCCGAACTTAAAGAACAGATACTAAACGCACAACACACGCAGTTATGACCTATCAGAACCCTTAATGGACCTCGTTATCACCATTTTCATTAAACATATTTCCTGGGTTGAGGTTCAGATCAAACTGTCTTCACTTCAGGCATGAAATCTACTAGTTTTGTTAGGTCTATGTCTTAGAAGCTGATCTAGTTGTTTTGTTAAATCTTTGTGTTGCAAGGTTGATATTTACCTTCCACATACGTAGACGCATATATCACTAGGGGTGAGATAGATAGTGCCTATAGGAAAATTAAAGAGACCCTTGGAGAAAAGAGAACCACTTGTATGAATATCAAGAGCTCAGATGGAAAACCGGTACTAAGCAAAGAAGGGAAAGCAGAAAGAGGGAAGGAGTATATAGAGGGCCTGTCCAAGGGCGATGTACTTGACGGGAATATTATGGAAGTGGAAGAGGACATAAGTGAAGATGAAATGGGAGATATGATACTGCGTGAAGAATTTGACGGAACCGTGAAAGACCTAAGTTGAAACAAGGCCCCGGGAGTAGACAACAATCCATTAGAACTTCTGATAGCCTTGGCAGAGCCAGCCCTGACAAAACTCTACCATTTGGTGAACAAGATGTATGAGACAGGCGAAATACCCTCGTACTTCAGGAACAATACAATAATTCCAATCCCAAAGTAAGCAAGGGTTGACAGATGTGAAAATTACCGAACTGTCAGCTTAATAAGTCACGGCTGCAAAACACTTACACGAATTCCTTACAGACGGGTGGAAAGACTGGTAGAAGCCGACCTCGGGGAAGATCAGTTTGGATTCTGTAGAAATGCTGGAACACGCGCAGCAATACTGACCCTACGACTTACCTTAGAAGATAGGTTAAGGAAAGGTAAACCTAAGTTTCTAGCACTCGTAGACTTAGAGAAAGCTTTTGACAATGTTGAATGGAATACTGTCTTTCTAGTTCCGAAGTTGGCAGGGGTTGAATTCAGGGAGTGAAAGGCTGTTTACGATTTGTACAGAAACCAGAGGAAAGTTATAAGAGTCGATGGTCATGAAAGGGAAGCAGTGGTTGGAAAGGGAGTGAGACGGGGTTGTAGCCTATCCCCGATGTTATTCACTCTGTATATTGAGCAAGCAGTAAAGGAAAGAAAAAAAAATTCGGAGTAGGAATTAAAATCCATGGAGAAGAAATAAAAACTTATAGGTTAGCCGGTGACATCGTAATTCTGTCAGACTGGGAAGGACTTGGAGGAGCAATTGAACGCAATTGAGTGTCTTGAAAGGAGGATATAAGATGAATATGAATAACAGCAAAACGAGGATAATGGAACGCTGAGGAAATTAGATTAGGAAATGAGACACTTAAAGTAGTAGATGAGTTCTGCTATTTGGGGAGCAAAATAACTGATGACTGTCGAAGTAGAGAGGATATAAAGTGTAGACTGGCAATGACAAGAAAAGCGTTTCTCAAGAAGAGAAATTTGTTAACATCAAGTATAGATTTGTCAGGAAGTCTTTTGTAAAAGTATTTGTATGGATTGAAGCCATGTATGGATGTGAAACGTGGACGATAAGTACTTTAGACAAGAAGAGAATAGAAACTTTCGAAATGTGGTGCTACAGAAGAATGCTAAAATTAGATGGGTAGATCACGTACCTAATGAGGAGGTACTTAGTAGAATTGGGGAGGAGTTTATGGCACAACTTGGCTAGAAGAAGGGATCAGTTGGTAGGACACGTTCTGAGGCATCAAGGCATCACCAATTTAGTGTTGAAGGGAAGCGTGGAGGGTAAAAATAGTAGAGGGAGACCAAGAGATGAATATACTAAGCAGATTCAGAAGGATGTAGAGTGCAGTAGGTACTGGGAGATGAAGAATCTTGCACAGGATTGAGTAGCATGGAGAGCTACACCAAACCAGTCTCTGGACTGAAGACCACAACAACATGAACGTCCAGCCGGCCGGAGTGGCCGTATGGTTACGGTGGGGCATCCCTTTAAGAGATTTCAGCTTTTATGAAGAAGTGGTAGCCATTGAGAGTTCCTACAGCAATAAAAATTTGTATTTTGGTTTCACATGGAAGTGAATATCAGAGAAGTGGAAGAGGCAGCTATTTGAAATCGTCCACATATATAATGTTCTAGGCGCTACAGTCTGGAGCCGCATGACCGCTACGGTCGCAGGTTCGAATCTTGCCTCGGGCATGGATGTGTGTGATGTCCTTAGGTTAGTTAGGTTTAAGTAGTTGTAAGTTCTAGGGGACTGATGACCACAGCAGTTAAGTCCCATAGTGCTCAGAGCCATTTGAACCATTTTGAACCAACATGAACGTCCTTAATTTAAAATAAGTTTATCTCGCACCAAAAATTGGAGATTCTGATTACATCCGGTATTGCTGAGTATAGTCCAGATAGACGCAGTCCCTGATAGCAGCCTGTTGAAGCAAACCTGACACCTAACGACGAACCGATTTCAAGGTCGGGAGTAGAAGACAGCGACTTCGACGTGGGTAGCGCGCTGTGACGTCAGCAGTAGCCTGGCCGCGGGGGCTACTGAGCCAGCGCGAAAGTGGAGGCCGCAGGTTGCACCGGCGCGGGTCACGGACAGCGCGTGCTGCTGGGACACGCACGCCGCCGCTCCGGCCTTCGCGAACTGCCACCGCTAGCGGTACGTGCGCGTGCGTTACATCCGTCGGCAGCGGGCAGCGGCCCTCGAGGTTGCCGCGTTAAGGTTGAACCGCGACGGACGGATAACGCACAGAGTAAAGCTGCTTAGAAACGGTCTAACGCTAAGAACTGTCTTGTGAGGGAATAGTACGCCAAACAGGTCACCAATTTTGCCCAACTTTCGCACGACTATAGTGCACATTAGCCGTAACAAATGCTGCCACGATGAGATTCTCATGTGTTTCCAAGAAATCGTGGTTCGACGTTTTACGAGCCTGTTGAACACGAGGGCGCCAGCGGTCGCGCAGCCCGCTAAGGCCGCAGCCTAGACGTCTGAGTGCACTATGTTAGGGCCACGTCATTTCCTTTTTTTTTGTTTTCCGTACATCTGTCGGTAAAAACGGAACCCTTACATTGTCACTTTGTTGCCCGTTTTTCTGTCTCTCCGACCGTCAAAAAAATTTTTCTCATGAATGGGTAGACACGTAAAATTGAATTTTATGTCACAATTAAGGCCCGCGGTCCCTTAGCGGTGTAAAAAATGGAAGGTTCTAAGTCAATGCAGTCAAAAGATATATCCATTTATCACATATATTTTGTTAATCGTAAACTCATTCATCAAAACCTATAGGATACTTCCCGTTGACCTACAATTATCAAATTTGGCAAGAAGCAATGTTTTAAATGGTGCAAATGACTCTGAGCACTATGGGACTTAACATCTGAGGTCATCAGTCCCCGAGAACTTAGAGCTACTTAAACCTAACTAACCTAAGGACATCGCACACATCCATACCCGACGCAGGATTCGAACCTGCGACCGTAGTAGTCGCGCGGTTCCGGACTGAAGCGCCTAGAACCGCTTGGCCACCGCGGCCGGCGTGCAACGTTTTACTACAAGTAAAAAAAAATCAGAAAATAGTTAATTTGTAATTAGATCACGCAAAAAATATTTCCTTTGTCATTTGTTATCCGACGTCGGACTTGAAATTACAATAATCAGTACTTCAGCATACAAGTGACTGGTTCGCAGTGGTGAAAGTCAAACATCAGGCAGAGAATGACTTTATTATTCATATGACGCATTTAGGAATTTGTCCATCGCCATATTTCCAGGAGCGATTGATTACGTCGATAGGGCGTTTCAAGCGGTATGTGAAACAAACATTCGTATATTAGGGAGGGAGTAGGTATCCTGGAATAGTACGCACACAATAAGTCGGGTAGTGAAGCGATATGCTTAGGAAAATGTAGCGTATCTCGTGACTTACCGGCGATTTGCGTCATTTCGCTACACCGGTATGTAGAGTGGGCTCCACGGAGGGCGTAAAACGTTTAGCGTAGATTTCCATGTTACTATTTAGCCTTTATAGTGGTCAGTATGAGTGATACGAGGGCATGCTAAAAAGTAATAACTCCGATTTTTTATGAGTAAAAACTTAAAGAATTTTAAATACATTTTTTATTAACGTTCTACATCTTTTTTCTTCGTGGTTACATGTTTATTTCCCAACCTAGTGACCCTAGAGACGAAAACATTTCTCCTAAGTACAGACCAGTTTGATGATACCGTCACTGTCCAGTGTTTGTCTGCGGAGCCACAACCTATGCTTGCACTGCTTCATCACTAACAAAACGAAGTCCTCGAAGGTGTTCAGCTTTGGAAACAGATGAAAATCGGATGGGGCCAAGTCGGGAAAGCATGGAGGATGATGGATAACAGCAAACGCAGGGCGTCGGATCATTGCAGGTGTCGCAACGTTCGTGTGTGTCATTGTTATACTCGCGGAGTGGGTGCTCCATGTTTTTACGATCTCTTCGAATTCGAGCTTCAAGTTTTCTGAGGGATTAATGCGCGCTGTTTCTTACGCACCGGCATAATTATGTTACACATCACTATGTTACACGCTACAGTTCGGAGCCCTCTATCGGTAGAGTGTTAGAACTTGCGTCAGCGAAGCTGCAAATTCGACCGAGTTATATGCATGACATGTAGTACCTCAACCGATATCGACAGCAGAATAAAAAATTCGGAAGTATCACTTTTCAGGACGCCCTCGTATACGGCAAACACAAATATTATTTTAACAAGCAAAAGCGTTAATTTTTCTCGAGTCTTTAAATTGTTTGAGAGGGAATCAGAAAATGAAACAGTGTTCCCATGTAAGTATACGACAGCAGTGCCAATGTTGTTGTTGTCGTTGTGGTCTTCAGTCCTGAGACTGGTTTGATGCAGCTCTCCATGCTACTCTATCCTGTGCAAGCTTCTTCATCTCCCAGGACCTACTGCAGCCTACATCTTTCTGAATCCGCTTAGTGTATTCATCTCTTGGTCTCCCTCTACGATTTTTACCCTCCACTCTGCCCTCCAGTACTAAATTGGTGATCCCTTGATGCCTCAGAACATGTCCTACCAACCGATCCCTTCTTCTAGCCAAGTTGTGCGACAAGCTCCTCTTCTCCCCAATTCTATTCAATACCTCCTCATTAGTTATGTGATCTACCCATCTAATCTTCAGCATTCTTCTGTAGCACCACATTTCGAAATCTTCTATTCTCTTCTTGTCTAAACTATTTATCGTACACGTTTTACTTTCATACATGGCTACACTCCATACAAATACTTTCAGAAACGACTTCCTGACATTTAAATCTATACTCGATGTTAACAAATTTCTCTTCTTCAGAAACGCTTTCCTTGCCATTGCCAGTCTACAGTTTATATCCTCTCTACTTCGACCATCATCAGTTATTTTGCTCCCCAAATAGCAAAACTCCTTTACTACTTTAAGTGTCTCATTTCCTAATCTAATTCCCTCAGTGCCAATGGCCAGGATAAATCGGAGTTGGAGTGTGTGATGTGGGACAGAGACAGGAAGCATATTGGAGGTGCTGCGAAACAACCTCCGCGTCTCTGCACAGAACGCATGACGCCCGCGCCTTTGTAACTGCAGTCAACTCTAGCAGGAAGTGAAAGGCAGAGTGCTCGCAGACGTGAGGACAAAGCACACGCAATGCGTTGTGCCGGCGGCAGGAGCGGCCGTTGCGTTGCGCCGCGCCGCGCCGCCAGTCTGCGACCCAGTCTCCGCTCACAAGTAGCGCCACCAGACAGACGCTGCCATTTCTCTGCCGTGAAACTCTTTCACCGGCATGAACTGGTTCCGACTGGAGCTCTTCTTCCTGTGCACTGCGCGCAAGCCACAGATCCACTAAATACGCTCCAGATCGACTACGTTGGCTCACCACCAACCATTTCACAGACATATGTCGTTGCGAAGAGGTTTAGCTCTCTTAAGGCCTGCAATTACACGTCACCACTTAGATGTTGGAACACTCGAACGCCCTTCTACTGCACATCGCCCTGACCTCACACCTGCACTCTCTCCACATCCTCTTCCAACGAACAGTAATCAACTCCCCCTACCGGGCCACGGAGTACGCCCATAAACCCAGACATTCTTCCATATTTAATCGAATATTCTTTATTTATATCCATGCCAGAGCTCTAATTTTCCTCATACTTCTACCATACCCTCCAACAGCTTCGTTCACCTTACATCCTTTACAGAACACTTATCACTTACAGTTCATTTGTTTCTCACAATCAAAAATTGCTTTTTTACATCCACTCCCACTACCCTATACACCCAAATTGGTGCGCCACATCATCAACTATAGTGATAAATAGCGTTGGGCGTCATTTCCGTGAACACAACAAAAATTAGCATTATCTTTTGAGAAGAATTCGAGCAAGCCATCGATATTTTAAACTGCAAACTTACTTCTTTAGCATCTTTTATTGCTCCTTAATAATTACACACATATTTCTAATATATCTCTGGCTGGAGGCCTGGTCTATTATCAGTGACAGGAGAGGATCGATGCAATCCTGGGTGTGGCCGAGCAGTTCTAGGCGCTTCAGTCTGGAACCACGCTACCGCTACGGTCGCAGGTTCGAATCCTGCCACGGGCATGGATGTCTATGATGTCCTTAGGCTAGTTAGGTTTAAGTAGTTCTAAGTTCTAGGGGACTGATGACCTCAGATGTTAAGTTCCCATAGTGCTCAGAGCCATTTGAACCATTTTTTGATGCAATCCTGGGAGTCTGCTTCTTTAGAAGAGCCAATCAACTTATTACTTCGTTCGAAATACATCTCGCGTAATGACAATGACATGAAGCTAACAGAGATTCTAATTCATATGTTTGGTTACCGACTGCCGATCATCTCTTGCATTTCTCGCAAAGTGTGTGGAGGGAGTATCAAAGGGTAGCTTGCGGAGTACAAATTTAGATGTAAAATGGACAAAATGAGGTAGGGTATCGCCATATCCTTCCTAGAGGAACCGTCCCAACGGTCATCTTAGTCGCTGATGGACTGCCGTAGTAGGTCAACAGCAAAGTGCCCTTCGTATCGTCAACTCCTGCAAAAGTTTTGAGACGTTGTTTGTTTATCAAGAAACGTGAGGTACATTTGATTTTAGCACATCTAGCGGATCCTCACAACTCTTTATCTTCTGGTCTAAGAAAGAGACTACTTGGCAATCGGAATTCCGAGGTCTTTAACACTCTACATCAAAGTTGTTTTTCGCTACATATCTCTGTGGTAGAATACTTGCCAGCCACGGGCGAGTTTAGGATTCGATTCCGAGCGGTTCTAGGCGCTAGAGTCTGGACCCGCGCGACCACTGCGGTCGCAGGTTCGAATCCTGCCTAGGGCATGGATGTGTGTGATGTCCTTAGGTTAGTTAGGTTTAAGTAGTTCTAAGTTCTAGGGGACTGATGACCTCAGCAGTTAAGTAACATAGTGCTCAGAGCCATTAGAACCCACAGCTGGAGTCTTTGTAAACAATGTCCTACGATCATAGTTATGAAACGTAAAATACGTAACAGTGAAAAGAATGTTAATTTGTAATTTTTTTTAAATTTTGTTCTGAAAACGTCATTTCGGTACGATCTGTAATCGAACATAAGAAGAAGTGCGTTCTTCATAAAAATGACAATTTAGATATGTATTACGTTATGAGACCAAAACGTTGCTGTTTTCGATTATATTGTTTATTACAATAGGCCTCTTTCGACGTGATTTGCATCTTCAGGTTATATCGGATGGTCTTGATATCCATTTGACATCGATGTCTCAATTGCTGTCGCACTACTGTGTCAGTTTGCTCCTTTGATGTTGGTGGACCTATAGTGGGTATTAAACGTTTGCTGGATCAGTTAGTTGTGAAGTTGTCGGATTATGAAAGTTTATTTCATAGTAAAGTTACTTGACAGCTGTATTGACAGTTCAGTCATCGATGTTATATATAACATCACATAACAGAGGGTTAATCCATTTACAGATCCCTAAATCTGAATATCAGGGCACCGAAGGCATGCGCTGCGTCCGGGGGCATAGTGGTGCTTTGGAAAAAAACAGAAGACTCCACAAGGTCGGCGCTGAAGGCCCAAAAGAAGATGCCCGATTGACACCAAGGTGCGCTGATGTCGAGGAGCCGCCTCGGAAAGGGGTTTGTGCTTGCGAAGACAAAACGTTGCCTAAGTCTAGAGCAAGACTTTAACAAATCCTATTAACAATGGCAGAGACGAAGAAGGTGTCCTGAAACTGATGGGAGAAGACTTGTTCATGGAGTTGTTGCGGTCGTCTATGCTTAAAAAATGGTTCAAATGGCCCTGAGAACTATGGGACTTAACTTCTGAGGTCATCAGTCCCCTAGAACTTACAACTACTTAAACCTAACGAACCTAAGGACATCACACACATCCATGCCCGAGGCAGGATTCGAACCTGCGACCGGAGAGGTCGCGCGGTTCCAGACTGTAGCGGCCAGAACCGCTCGGCCACACCGGCCGGCGTCTATGCTTCAATGCTGGTTGTGGAAGATGAAAATCGAGGAATCTTAGGAAAAGATTTACATTATGTCGTCAGTATGAGCTGGACACTGCAAGAAGTTACTTACTGCACATACAGAACTGGAAACTCTTACACCATGAATAACTTGACCGAACGTTGACAAACAGATAGTCCAAACAGATAGTCCAATATTTCCATGGCTCTAAGGTACATCGAGTTAACATTTCGGCTTTATGTGAGCCTATTTTCAGTACAGAAAAACCCGTTTCTACATACGAAGAATAGTGTTAGTACGTGTTGGCTGTTGGCTGTGTGTAATGTAACTAACTTTTCAGGTGAAGATCGCAACACATATGTCCAGGGGACGTGCACTTGCAGGTTACACCATATTTTGCGAGAAAGGTCGAATTAGCAGCATGAGAGATGTTGCGAAATCATACTGATACACTGCACGTATTTGGCTGTAATATGATGACATCAGAACGAGTGGCGACGAGGTGGTCCCGACACATCATCATCAGATTGACAGGAAGAGAAGGGTCCTACCAGAAGGACTACAGCACAGAACACCAAATTATAAGAAGAGCAAGGCCCGTGTTACGATGCGGAACGAGAGAACGACAGTAGAGCTGCTAGTGGTGTGGCAGTAAACGTCGAATGCGAAGAAATATCACGAGAAAATCCGTATTCTTCCTTGGCGAAATACTAGTAGTAGATGTTAGCATTTTTTATTTATATTTTACTGGTGGAAATCGTAGTCAGGTGATAAATTTTGTGCCTGGCAACGTTTTTGTGTTCTTCCAAAGCAATATATTCGAGAAATCTCAAACACAAACAAAGATTAACGTCTCGTAGTGGGTCACAGTCATGTAACATTTTGTAAATGACATTTTGGTCGCCTTTGGGTGTACAGTTACTTATTTTTAAAACCCACAATAGTAGTTTGGAACGTGTGGCCATTAACATGAGGGAATAACTGCACTTTAGCGCTTGTCAAAAGCTAAAAATCAGCTTACATTGCATTAGACAGAAACTGGTTTCAGCGCATTCTGTGACTGATTATGACCTCCTTTTGTGTACTGCACTCTTTGAATTGAATTATAAATATGTTTCTCGGCTTCTGCTTAATTTTTACTTGCATCTGTAAGACAGTATTTTGCGGGGTAAATGATTCTATATTTGTTTCTAATTCATACAAAACAGAAGCTGGTTTCGTCACTTGGTACTCCGAGGACTTACGCCTTTTTTTTCCCCCCCCTTCGAATCCGTGTGCGAACTGCTCGATTTAAATGAAGTATATCGATCGTATTCTATGTTGTTTTTTTCTTTTTCGTGTGCTATTTTCCTACATTCCCCATTTAAAGGGTGCCACAGAAATGTTCAGTGGTGTGGATAATTCTGTAAAAAAAGTAATACGTCGATTTCTGCTGAAATTTATGGTTTGTAGAACCTACTAATGACGTACAAGAACATTTGCATTTTAGCCTTTGCAAGGATGACTGCTCTAGTCACTAAGACGACAAGGCATACTCACCTACACCTACATCCATACTCTTCAAATCACTGGAAATTTATGTCTCTCAGTGGCAAGAAGCAACACCATTCAAAAGAGAATTACGTACTCATTCATTGACGAATTGTAATAAAGTTGAATACCATCTTCTAACCTGGAGGCCTTCATTAAATGTAAGAAAGTATGGAAAACGGAAGTAAACAAAAATGAAGTATAATGAAAGCACTATGCTAACAATGAATTTTATCGAGCGGTTCACACACAGATTCGTGGGCAGTAACAAACATACGTTAGTCCATAGAAGACCACGCGACGAAACCAGCTTCTGTTTCATACGAAGCGAACAAGTACGGAATGTCAGGTTTGTTTGCATGGCCGCGGTTCAGAATGGTTCAAATGGCTCTGAGCACTATGGGACTTAACTTCTGAGGTCATTAGTCCCATAGAACTCAGAACTACTTAAATGTAACTAACCTAAGGACATCACACACATCCATGCCCGGGGCAGGATTCGAACCTGCGACGGTAGCGGTCGCGAGGTTCCAGACTGTAGCGCCTAGAACCGCTCGGCCACTCCGGCCGGCATGGCCGCGGTCTTCATTTACAAAACGGTGGAATCATTTACTCTGCCCAATATCACGTATCAGAGTGGAAACCAAGCAGAATACGAGCAACAAACTTTATTTACAGTGCAATTCAAGGAGTGAAATAAACAAAATAAATCGTAAGCAGAAACACGATGCGCTGAAATCATCTTCGTTTACTACGAAACAAAAACTAACATGGAATATTTTAAACCATCCAATAAGAAAACAAGATTATGAAGGACTGATAAACTTGCAATTCTGCAAATGGGCTGACAGCGACCCAAAGTCGTGTTGACGGAAGTCCCAGTATGAGTTTAACCCCCCTGGACTACACGACGAGAAGACCGTACGATTGTTCGAATGACTGCGACGGGTGACAAGAGCTAAAAATCCGAACAGAGGTTACAGGAAGTCACCACTAACAGCAGGAAAGAGATTGTTTGAAGATAGATTAACATTTCGAGTTCCCATGCAGCGTGTACCGCTGACCACTGTCCCCATGCTAGAGGCGACTGAGACATGTAAGGTGTAGAGCGAGAGTCATCTGGAGCATTGATTGGCATTGTGAGCTGTACAGCTATCAGTTTCGTTTCTCTGTGGCGCTCAGGCGGACGCCTAACTCTCCGTAGACCACCTGGTGAAAAGTCACCGGCAGCGGTGATTCTAGAGACCCATACCTCTGCAAATTCAGGAGTCGAGGTGTGGGTAGCTATTAGACGTGGTAACAGGTCTGATTTGGCAATATCTGAAGGGAGGCACAGTGCTCGTCACTATGTTGCAAGAATGATAAACAGTTTTTGTTCCAAAATGTTCAAATGTGTGTGAAATCTTATGGGACTTAACTGCTAAGGTCATCGGTCTCTAAGCTTGCACACTACTTCAACCTAAATTATGCTAAGGACAAACACACACACCCATGCCCGAGGGAGGACTCGAACCTCCGCCGGGGCCAGCCGCACAATCCATGACAGCAGCGCCTGAGACTGGTCGGCTAATCCCGCGCGGCACAGTTTTTGTGATACACTACGTGAGCAGGTGGGAAAAATTCCACATTCCAACAGGACAATGCGACGCTCCACATTTGAGTGACCTGCCCGGTCTCCTCACCTGCCATCCTCAGAGCATGTCTGGGATGAAATGGGAAGACATACATTGGTATCAGTCTTCACCCAGCAATCAGCTCATACTGACGCTGTTGATGGACGCCATTTCAGAAACAGAATAAAAGCTTGAATAATGAATAATCTTTATGTGATGAATATCTCCACACAATTCGATAACTAGCTGACTGATTCATCATAGTGCAGCGCTTTCCGTATCCGTCAGTGTACACTGAGGTGACGAAAGTCATAGGATAGCGATATGCACACACACAAGTGTCGGTAGAGTAGCGTACGCAAGATACAAAAGGGCATTGCATTGGTGGAGCTGTCATTTCCACCCAGGTGAGTCATATGAAAAGGTTTCCGACGTGATTATGGCCGCACGATTGGAATTAACAGACTTCGAACGCGAAGTGATAGCTGGTGCTGGACGCATGGGACATTTCATTTTCAATATCATTACGGAATTCAATATTTCGTGGTCCACAGTGTCAAGAGCGTGTCAAGTTTACCAAATTTCAGGCATTACTTCCCACCAGAGACAACGCAGCCTCCGACGGCCTTCACTTAACGACTGAGAGCAGGGGCGTTTGGACGGAGTTGTCAGTGCTAACACACAAGCAATCCTGCTTGAAATAACCGCAGAATTCAGGTTGGGACGTACGACGAACTTATCCGTTAGGACAGTGCGGCGAAATTTAACGTTAATGGCGCTATGGCAGCAGAAGACCGACGCGAGTGCTTTTGCCAACAGGAAACCTGCAGCGCCTCTCCTGGGCTCGATACCAGATTGGTTGGACCCTAGACAATTGGAAAACTTTGGCCTAGACAGATGTCCTGATATCTGTTGGTAAGAGCTGATGGTAGGGTTCTTGTGTGGCGCAGACCTCACGAAGCCATGGACCCAAGTTGTCAAATAGACACTGTGCAAGCTGGTGGTGGCTCCATAATGGTGAGGACTATGTTTACATGGAACTGACTGGGTCCTCCGGTCCAACTGAACCGATCGCTGACTGGAAATGTTTACATCTACATCTACATCTATACTCCGCGAGCCACCTTACGGTGTGTGGCGGAGGGTACTTATTGTACCACTATCTGATCCCCCCTTCCCTGTTCCATTCACGAATTGTGCGTGGGAAGAACGACTGCTTGTAAGTCTCCGTATTTGCTCTAATTTCTCGGATCTTTTCGTTGTGATCATTACGCGAGATATATGTGGGCGGTAGTAATATGTTGCCCATCTCTTCCCGGAATGTGCTCTCTCGTAATTTCGATAATAAACCTCTCCGTATTGCGTAACGCCTTTCTTGAAGTGTCCGCCACTGGAGCTTGTTCAGCATCTCCGTAACGCTCTCGCGCTGACTAAATGTCCCCATGACGAATCGCGCTGCTTTTCGCTGGATCATGTCTATCTCTTCTATTAATCCAACCTGGTAAGGGTCCCATACTGATGAGCAATACTCAAGAATCGGACGAACAAGCGTTTTGTAAGCTACTTCTTTCGTCGATGAGTCACATTTTCTTAGAATTCTTCCTATGAATCTCAACCTGGCGCCTGCTTTTCCCACTATTTGTTTTATGTGATCATTCCACTTCAGATCGCTCCGGATAGTAACTCCTAAGTATTTTACGGTCGTTACCGCTTCCAATGATTTACCACCTATGGCATAATCGTACTGGAATGGATTTCTGCCCCTATGTATGCGCATTATATTACATTTATCTACGTTTAGGGAAAGCTGCCAGCTGTCGCACCATGCATTAATCCTCTGCAGGTCCTCCTGGAGTACGTACGAGTCTTCTGATGTTGCTACTTTCTTGTAGACAACCGTGTCATCTGCAAATAGCCTCACGGAGCTACCGATGTTGTCAACTAAGTCATTTATGTATATTGTAAACAATAAAGGTCCTATCACGCTTCCCTGCGGTACTCCCGACATTACCTCTACATCTGCAGATTTTGAACCGTTAAGAATGACATGTTGTGTTCTTTCTTCTAGGAAATCCTGAATCCAATCACAAACCTGGTCCGATATTCCGTAAGCTCGTATTTTTTTCACTAAACGTAAGTGCGGAACCGTATCAAATGCCTTCCTGAAGTCCAGGAATACGGCATCAATCTGCTCGCCAGTGTCTACGGCACTGTGAATTTCTTGGGCAAATAGGGCGAGCTGAGTTTCACATGATCTCTGTTTGCGGAATCCATGTTGGTTATGATGAAGGAGATTTGTATTATCTAAGAACGTCATAATACGAGAACACAAAACATGTTCCATTATTCTACAAAAGATTGACGTAAGCGAAATAGGCCTATAATTATTCGCATCTGATTTATGACCCTTCTTGAAAATGGGAACGACCTGCGCTTTCTTCCAGTCGCTAGGTACTTTACGTTCTTCCAGCGATCTACGATAAATTGCTGATAGAAAGGGGGCAAGTTCTTTAGCATAATCACTGTAGAATCTTAAGGGTATCTCGTCTGGTCCGGATGCTTTTCCGCTACTAAGTGATAGCAGTTGTTTTTCAATTCCGATATCGTTTATTTCAATATTTTCCATTTTGGCGTCCGTGCGACGGCTGAAGTCAGGGACCGTGTTACGATTTTCCGCAGTGAAACAGTTTCGGAACACTGAATTCAGTATTTCTGCCTTTCTTCGGTCGTCCTCTGTTTCGGTGCCATCGTGGTCAACGAGTGACTGAATAGGGGATTTAGATCCGCTTACCGATTTTACATATGACCAAAACTTTTTAGGGTTCTTGTTTAGATTGTTTGCCAATGTTTTATGTTCGAATTCGTTGAATGCTTCTCTCATTGCTCTCTTTACGCTCTTTTTCGCTTCGTTCAGCTTTTCCTTATCAGCTATGATTCGACTACTCTTAAACCTATGATGAAGCTTTCTTTGTTTCCTTAGTACCTTTCGTACATGATTGTTATACCACGGTGGATCTTTCCCCTCGCTTTGGACCTTAGTCGGTACGAACTTATCTAAGGCGTACTGGACGATGTTCCTGAATTTTTTCCATTTTTGTTCCACATCCTCTTCCTCAGAAATGAACGTTTGATGGTGGTCACTCAGATATTCTGCGATTTGTGCCCTATCACTCTTGTTAAGCAAATATATTTTCCTTCCTTTCTTGGCATTTCTTATTACACTTGTAGTCATTGATGCAACCACTGACTTATGATCACTGATACCCTCTTCTACATTCACGGAGTCGAAAAGTTCCGGTCTATTTGTTGCTATGAGGTCTAAAACGTTAGCTTCACGAGTTGGTTCTCTAACTATCTGCTCGAAGTAATTCTCGGACAAGGCAGTCATGATAATGTCACAAGAGTCTCTGTCCCTGGCTTCAGTTCTGATTGTGTGACTATCCCATTCTATACCTGGTAGGTTGAAGTCTCCCCCTATTACAATAGTATGATCACGAAACTTCTTCACGACGTTCTGCAGGTTCTCTCTGAGGCGCTCAACTACTACGGTTGCTGATGCAGGTGGTCTATAGAAGCATCCGACTATCATATCTGACCCACCTTTGATACTTAACTTAACCCAGATTATTTCACATTCGCATTCGCTAATAACTTCACTGGATATTATTGAATTCTTTACTGCTATAAATACTCCTCCACCATTGGCGTTTATCCTATCCTTGCGGTATATATTCCATTCTGTGTCTAGGATTTCGTTACTGTTCACTTCAGGTTTTAACCAACTTTCCGTTCCTAATACTATATGCGCACTATTTCCTTCAATAAGAGATACTAATTCAGGAACCTGCCCTGGATACTCCTGCAGTTTACCAATATTACGTTGACTTTTCCTGTTTTTGGTCTCTGAGGACGGACGTTCTTTATCAACGATGATAATGTCCTCTCTGGTAAGCCGTCAGGTATTTTATCGTTTCGCCCAAGGGGGGGTCCCTCTAACCTAAAAAACCCCCGTGTGCACGCCACACGTACTCTGCTACCCTAGTAGCTGCTTCCGGTGTGTAGTGCACGCCTGACCTGTCTAGGGGGGCCCTACAGTTCTCCACCCAATAACGGAGGTCGATGAATTTGCAACCATTATAGTCGCAGAGTCGTCTGAGCCTCTGGTTTAGACCCTCCACACGGCTCCAAACCAGAGGACCGCGATCGACTCTGGGCACTATGCTGCAGATATTAAGCTCAGCTTGCACTCCGCGTGCGATGCTGGTTGTCTTCACCAAATCAGCCAGCCGCCGGAAGGAACCAAGGATGGCCTCAGAACCCAAGCGGCAGGCGTCATTCGTTCCGACATGTGCTACTATCTGCAGCCGGTCACACCCAGTGCGTTCAATAGCTGCCGGAAGGGCCTCCTCCACATTACGGACGAGACCCCCCGGCAAGCACACCGAGTGCACACTGGCATTCTTCCCCGACCTACCCGCTATTTTCCTAAGGGGCTCCATAACCCGCCTAACGTTGGAGCTCCCTATAACCAATAGGCCCGCCCTCTGTGACTGTCGGGACCTTGCCGGAGAATCGGCCACTGGCCCAACAGGCGAGGCATCCTGTGGTGGCTCGGAAACGATGTCATCACCACTAGGAAGCACCCCGTACCTGTTGGAAAGGGGTAAGGCAGCTGCCACGCGGCCAGATCCCACCTTCGCCTTTCGGCCAGGCACGCGCGAGCCCACCACTGTCCGCCATTCACCCTGGAGTGATGGCTGACCGGTAAGATGCTCACTGCCGGAAGACGCAGCGACATCAGGGGTTCCATGTGATTCCAAGGCCACCGAAGTAGGCATAGGTCTCACCACAGTTGCCCCAACGCCACTACGAGCCGACGCCTGCGCCTCGAGCTCGATGAGCCTAACAGACAAAGCCTCCACCTGCCCCCGAAGAGTGGCCAATTCTCCTTGCGTCCGCTCACAACAACCACAGTCCCTACACATGACTATGTTTACCCTACTCTATACGGTGACAAATTCCCAAGATAATCTTCTGATGAGCTACTCTCATAATCAAGAAACACTCACTGAAATACGAGACGCGAAAACTACGCTAGGTTTTCCCAGAAAAACTATTTAAAAGCTAAGCGCAGCAAATAAGTACAAAAACGCTTTATACAAACAGTACTCGCTGCTGCTGGTGCTCTCGCTCTGGCTGTCACAAGACAACTGCTGATTCAAGTGACTAGTGGCTAACGGCCGCGAAACAAACAAAAGACGGTTTTAGGGCGCTTTCTGTTCTAAACGATCAAGAAAACACTAAGAAATCTAACACGAAAACTACGTAAAGTTTTATCAAGAACTGTTAGTTACTATGCAGAGCAGATAAACACAAATAGAATCCCTTCCTTAGTGGAAGGTCGTAAACAAAATGCAAAATAAACGCTTTATACAAACAGTACTCGCTGCTGCTGGTGCTCTCGCTCTGGCTGTCACAAGACAACTGCTGATTCAAGTGACTAGTGGCTAACGGCCGCGAAACAAACAAAAGACGGTTTTAGGGCGCTTTCTGTTCTAAACGATCAAGAAAACACTAAGAAATCTAACACGAAAACTACGTAAAGTTTTATCAAGAACTGTTAGTTATTATGCAGAGCAGATAAACACAAATAGAATCCCTTCCTTAGTGGAAGGTCGTAAACAAAATGCAAAATAAACGCTTTATACAAACAGTACTCGCTGCTGCTGGTGCTCTCGCTCTGGCTGTCACAAGACAACTGCTGATTCAAGTGACTAGTGGCTAACGGCCGCGAAACAAACAAAAGACGGTTTTAGGGCGCTTTCTGTTCTAAACGATCAAGAAAACACTAAGAAATCTAACACGAAAACTACGTAAAGTTTTATCAAGAACTGTTAGTTACTATGCAGAGCAGATAAACACAAATAGAATCCCTTCCTTAGTGGAAGGTCGTAAACAAAATGCAAAATAAACGCTTTATACAAACAGTACTCGCTGCTGCTGGTGCTCTCGCTCTAGGGTGTGGACCCTAGACGACTGGAAAACTTATGCCTAGACAGACGTCCTGATTTCTGATGGTAAGAGCTGATGTTAGGGTTCATGTGTGGCGCAGACCTCACGAAGCCATGGACCCAAGTTGTCAAATAGACACTGTGCAAGCTGGTGGTTGCTCCATAATGGTGTGGAACTGACTGGGTCCTCCGGTGCAACTGAACCGATCACTGACTGGAAATGTCTATGTTTGGCTACTTAGATGCCATTTGTCCCCAAACAAAGATGGAATTTTTATAGATGACAATGCGCCATGTCACCAGGCCACAGTTGTTCGCGACTGGTTTGAAGAATATTCTGGACGTTTCGAGCAAATGATTTGGCCACCCAGATTGCCTGACATGGATCCCACAGAATATTTATGAGACATAGGTGTAACATCAGTTCGTGCACAAAATACTGCACCGGCAACACTTTCGCAATTATTGGCGACTGTAGAGGCAGCGTGGCTCAGTGTTTCTGCAGGGGACTTGCAACGACTTCTTGAGTCCATATCATGTCGAGCTGTAGCACTACGCTGGGCAAAAGGAGGTCCGACGCTATATTTGGGAGGAATCCCGTGACTTTCGTCACCTCAGAGTAATTTGCAGTATCAGCGCATTTGACTAGTCACATGTTGTTGAGATCGGCATGCACGAGCAACATAAATGGATCAGGTGATTGTGCAGAGAAGAACAATGTGGCCTGCGTTTGCTTTGACGTGGACAGAACTAGAGGCAGCTTGAATCAGCAGTCGCCAGCTGTCGCGTTACATCAGCGCGTGCGGCGCGTGACCTTCGCCAAGGAACGTTTTGTTACGCACAGCCCAACGCAAGCCAGTGTGAAAAATTGCTGCCAGTTGCTTAACCGCTCGAGTAATCTGAAGCGCAATGCTGTTATGCCGTTTCAGCGATTCTGAAGCTGTAACGGTATTTACGAACGACCTGTACGCGTAACATGTTCCTCTTGACGTTCAGTAAGGCAACAGATCGTTTTCTTTCTATCGAGTAATGAGGGCAAGACCGTAACCACTAGTCCTCAATGGATTTACAGCTCACTTACCGTTCAATCTGTTGCCATACTGGAGCGTATTATAGCACAGTTCTCTGTTATTGATATGCGAGAAGCATACTCCATATCTGGATTTGCAAGGATAGGGCGAAAGAATCGAAGGAAGTGATTTTTAGTCCTGCATGTGTTCCTCTGCAATGCCTAAATAAACGATGTGCACGTCTTATTTTCATATTTTTGACTTTACCACTCACTTATTCGCTTGCTTGTGTGATGTCTCTTCCATGGTAGCTTCTTGATATATTTAATATATGAATGTTAGTTATCCTTGATAAGTCACCAGAATAAGATTTTCACGCTGCAGCGGAGTGTGCGCTGATATGAAACTTCCTGGCAGATTAAAACTGTGTGCCGGACCGAGACTCAAACTCGGGACCTTTGCCTTTCGCGGGCAAGTGCTCTACCATCTGAGCTACCCAAGCACGACTCACGCCCCGTCCTCACAGCTTTACTTCTGCAAAGGTCTCGAGTTCGAGTCTCGGTCCGGCACACAGTTTTAATCCGGCAGGAGGTTTCATCCATGATAAGTATTTATATTTGACTGCGTCAGCGTTAGTCACGTGTTAGAGATTCTTGACATAGGTACATACATATTCTCCATTTGATTTAGTTTACTACAGCATGGGTTTGGAGATATGAGTTAGAATATTATTTGTAGCATTAATTAAAGTTACGCAATTTGTGCGTCTTTATAGAAAAAAAGCATGATATTTACACGTTCTATATCGACGTATGCAGGGTGTAAATGATAACTGTTTGCAACGCACAACACTGGTGTAGGGGAAATCGATACGAATAATTTGATACAAGACACTTGTCTACCAAGCCGGAAAACAGCATCAAATTTGCCCACAAAAGCCACCTAAGCTACAGCACACAAGATTTCCAATATCCTCTCACTTTCTTATGCCACCGATTTAGTCGATTATTTCATTAACACTTTTAATTTAACATTTACCATGTGGGTAATAGAAGACAAAAGACTTCTGAAGTCATTATGCAAAAAAATAATTGCTTTACATTTCGATCTAAACTTAAACCTTACTACCACAGTATTTTAGTAGTAAGAAAACCAGACAAACGAAGCCCATTTAATTGTTAATCTTAAGCTGCTACAATTCGCAAACGTAAATTTTACATTTTTTATCTGCAAGAACAAGGGGTTTTCAGCATTCGTGGACGATTTTAAACAAAATCTGAGACTGTTTTTCAGCTTGATAGACGACAAGTGTTCTATATTAATTTGTTCGTCTCAACTTCACCTACGCGATACATTATAAACGATTATCGTTTACAATTTGTATACTCTGCAGACAAGTGAAGCGCGTGGCAGAGGATACTTAGAATTGTATATCATGTTAGGTTTCGGTATGGAGCGCAGGAAGAATGACTGCCTAATGCCTCTGTTGCGTGCTGTAACTAGTGTAATCTTGTCTACGCGGTCCTTGCGGGAATATTACGTAGAGGCATCAACTTCTAAACAAGTTCCTTAGCGGTACTAATATTCTTGTAATAAGTTTTCAAAAATTATTCCACGATTCTTAATAACGTCTCATCGTCCTGCGTTCCCGAAATTAAAGGTCTTAGGTGGGACACACAATTATAAGACGTATAGTTTGCATAAATATCTCGCAAGCATGCTATAATTCGGAATAAGTCTTTTATTTTGACACTAAAATTGTTTGATGGAACTGGAGAAATACTGGAAGTTCAGGATTTGTGAGGAACGGAAATGAGTCATGCCTGGGTAGCATTTGAACTCTGCGCGTTCTGAATTGGAGTGCAATGTGCTAATAAGTACGTAGGCTCGATCGCTGGCTAAACTGCAAAAATTCGTCATAGATCGCGGATCAGAGATATGGGCAACAGTCCTTCGGTCTTCCGTAGACTTTCTGATTATTGACTGACGAAACGATTCCGTATCTTCTTATTACGCGATTGCCGTTTTGTCTCTTCAAAAGTCGGAGACTTTATGTTCTGGGAGTATCTGCGCCGAAAGATTTAATATTTGAAGACCGCATTGAATCCAACCATGGAGAACGCAGGTGTCAGGGTCAAATTTGCTGCAAAAATTTTAAGGAATTGTAGTTTTACAACGAATAAGTCACTTACAAAACGCTCGTTCTTCAAATTAAAAACATTTTTTTTCGGTCCAGGATCATAATGAATAATGGGCTAAGGACATGTCCAAACAAAAGAAACCACGCGGAATCCGCAGACGTGATACATATTACGTCGATTTAAGGTGGAGAGGGAAGAAATAAAACGAAATGAACTAATGATATCAAATGCTTCGGGACTTTACCCGAAACCAGCGGCGACGAATAAAAATCTGTACCGGAGCGGCACTCGAACTCGAGATCTCCTGCTTGCTAGGCAGTTGCTTTAACTGCAGTGTCATCCGGCACAGTGTTTATCGCAAATGCGCGGACTACCTCGGCACTCTCCCATGACGATTCACTTTCCCACCTTGCGCCACCTATCCACAGTCGCCGTCCATATCTGAAAGGACACACATCATGCATTCATATAACTGATTCGCCTAGATGAGAAATAAATCCACAACGTTCAGTGCGGATGCACTTTAAGTACGACATCCAGCGAGAATCTAAAATTAGGTAGCATGGAGGACGAGGACAGGGGCTGTGGATATGTGGCGCTCGGTACGAAGGTGAAGTAGCCGGGAAGCGTGCTGAGACACTCCGCGCATAAACACTATGTTCTGGTGGCGCAATGATTAACACCACTGCCTAGTAAGTGGGAGATTCTGGGTTCGAGTCCCCGTCCTCGAACCATTTTCACTTGTCGCCACCGGCCGCTGTGGCCGAGCGGTTCTAGGCGCTTCAGTCCGGATCCGCGCTGCTGCTACGGTCGCAGGTACGAATCCTGCCTCGGGCATGGATGTGTGTGCTGTCCTTAGGTTAGTTAGGTTTAAGTAGTTCTAAGTCTAGGGGACTGATGACCTCAGATGTTAAGTCCCATAGTGCTTAGAGCCATTTGAACCACTCGTCGCCGTTGCTTCCACATAAAGTTCCAATGCAGCTGATATCATCAGTGCATTCCCTTTCCTTTCCTTTCTCACCCCCGCCACCTTAAATCTACATAATGTACGTCAGAGTATCACGAAATTCTACGGCCCAAAATTATTAAATAAACATATTGCTTCTTTCAGCATCTATTCCATCCAATAACCACTGCCTTAGAAATGGAGAGAGTCGAGATCATACACAGTGGCCAAAATGAAACGCTCCCAGAAAACATATCATGCAGTCTGAGATAGACAACTGAAATTACATTATCACGATGTAAGCTGGATTACCTATCTTTAGGGGCATGAAATGTTTTCTGAGCCAGTTTTACACGGCCGAGGCAAATGAATGAGACCACCTGTCAAAACCTTGATTAACCACCTCTGGCAATGCCGCCCGCTGCGAGACGAGCAGGTAGAGAGTCAGTGACCTTGTGAAAGGTTTGCCGAGCCACGCTAACTCCAGTGCAGTGGTTCAAATGGTTCAAATGGCTCTGAGCTCTATGGGATTTAACATCCGAGGTCATCAGTCCCCTAGAACTTAGAACTACTGAAACCTAACTAACCTAAGGACATCATACACATCCATGCCCGAGGCAGGATTCGAACCTGCGACTGTAGCGGTCGCGCGGTTCCAGACTGAAGCGCCTAGAACCACTCGGGCACTCCGGCCGGCCCGAGGCAGGATTCGAACCTGCGACTGTAGCGGTCGCGCGGTTCCAGACTGAAGCGCCTAGAACCACTCGGCCACTCCAGCCGGCCGAGTGCAGTGGTCAGCTGCGGTAGGTTTCCCAGCTGAGGATCCACAGTACGAACAGCTCGGTCGAGGTGGTCTCATAAATTCTAGATTTGGTTTAAAGACGAGGAGTTTTGTGGCCAAGGTAGCATGATAAACTCATCCTCGCGCTCTTCGAACCACGCACGTACACTGGGAGCAGTGTGATATGTTGTCCCGCTGGCAGAAGCCACTGTGCCGAGAAAAAACAAACTGCATGTAGAGGTGGATAGATGCATACTTGTGTTGTTCCATTGTGGCTTCCGAAATGACGAAATCACCAACGGAATGCCACGGAAACATTCCACAGGTCGTAACGTTCCCTCCTCCGGCCTGGACCCTTCCGACGACTGTTGCACGGTGTTTGCTTTCAGAAGTTTCACGCAGATGGAGCATAAAACGTGATTCACCTGAAAAAGACTATCTGTCGTCACTCATTGGAGGCCTAGTTGCGGTATTGGTTTGCAAATTCGAGCTTTCGTCTCCGATGAACAGCAATCAGCACAGGTGCATGAATCAGGCGCCTGCTGTGGTGGCCCATACGCAATAATGTTTGCTAAACGGTCGTTGAGGAGACACTGTTGATAGCCCCTTGATTCACCTGGGCGATCAGTTGCTCGACAGTCGCACATCTATCCGCCCGTATACGTCTCCGCAACTACCATTCACTCGTGTCGTCAATGGCACGTGATTTACCAGAGTTGCCTCGGCGCCAGTTTTGTATAGCGCCATTTTGCCATTCACGGTATAGTTTAACCACAGCGGCGCACGAACAGTTTACAGATTTAGCCGTTTCGAGAATGCTTCCATCCTTGGCCCAAAAGCCAATGATCATACCATTTTGGAACGCTCCGTTTGCGCATTACAACAACGGCTGCACTGTTTTCCGTGTCTCATCGCATCGCGGCACTGAGGGAGAACCCTCGACTTGAGACGGATGTCCTAGTGCGGGAGCGCTTCGCCTTCCTCGTGGTGTTGTGGTGACAGTAGTGACGTGGTGGGGAGAGCTTGACGGTGTTCAAGGTATAGATTTTTTCTTTTTTAACCCAAAGACGACAGAGGAGAGAGAGAGAGAGGAAGAGTGGAAAAACGAAAGGCGTTATGTGACTGGCCTGGTAGTGGGTTTTATTTATTTATTTATTTATTTTGAAAAAGAGAGCCGGCCGGAGTGGCCGAGCGGTTCTAGGTGCTTCAGTCTGGAACCGCGCCACCGCTATGGTCGCAGTTTCGAATCCTGCCTCGGGCATGGATGTGTGTAATTAGTTCTAAGTTATAGGGGACTAATGACCTCAGATGTTAAGTCCAATAGTGCTCAGAGCCATTTGAACCATTTTTTTTAAAAAGAGAAAAGGACAGTAGAAGAGACACTAGGAGAAGCGAGGAAAGGAAAGGCTCAGTTGACAACCCGGGTAAACGACGAGAAGAAAGGAAGTAGAAGAGAGAGTGAGAGAATAGGGAAACGGAAAGCCGTAGTGAGTGGCCGTCGACGATATGACTGTGGGGCAGACATGAGTATCTTGAAGGGTGGCGATGGAGAGAGTTGGCGAAGGGAGTGGTGTTGGAATATGGTCCAGGGAGGGGGAGTACTATTTATGGGAGTGTAGGAGGAAAGCAGAGAAGGAAAAGGGGGAGGGGAACGCCCAAAGGGGAATCGGCCAATGGGAGGGGTTGGAGAAATGGGCAAGGAGGGGGAGGGGACGACGAGCTCAGAGGGCTTAGTGGAAAAGGTGGTCAGGCCAACGGATGGTGGCCAGTCGATGGAGGTGTGTGCCAAGGGAAAGGATTAAAGGATTATTGGAGTGAGAGGAATGTTGGTAAAAGGAAATGGCGGAGGAGCGAATACGAATTTTAAGGAGGAGGAAGCCGGCAAGGTGGTGAAGGTCATTGATAGGGAAACGGAAGGGGAGGTGGAGGGCAAGCTGGAGACCACGGTTCTGGACGGTTTGTAAACGATAGAGATGGGTGGGGACGGCATTGTCCCACATGACAGAAGCATACTCTAGGATGGGACGGATCAGAGACGTGTAGAGTAGGATAGCAAGAGGCTTTGGAAGGGAAGAGGTAGGGTTAATGAGGGGGTAGAGCTTGCCAAGCCGTCCTAAGGCCTTCCGCCGTATGCCCTCAATGTGGGGACACCAGGTGAGTGTCCTGTCCAGGGTGACCCCAGATATTTGACGGTTCTGGCCCAGGGAGCAGGGGCATCGAGGACAGTGATAGGATGGAGGGGGGGGGGTAATTTACGGGCCATCTGCGCCGACAGATGATGAGGGCCTTGGTCTTTACAGAATTGAACGCCAAACGCCATTTCCTGGCGTATTCGACGAGGGAGTCAACGGAATGCTGGAGCCATTGGCGGAGGAGTTCCTTACTCCGGGAGCGTGCAAAGACCGCGGTGTCATCCGCGTAGAGGGCGAGATGCACCCGACGTTCAGTGGGCATGTTGGCGGTGAAGAGGCAGTGAAGGACCGGTCCGAGCACGCTCCCTTGTGGAACACCTGCCCGGATTCGACGCCCGGGATCCTGACGTGCAACGTCAGGTGGTAATGAGGCGGACATGGGCTCGGAGAAGCCGTGCCCGAATAGCTTAAAAAGCAGCCCCTCATGCCAGACCGAGTCGAATGCCCGGGAGACGTCGAGGAGGACGGGCACGAAACTGTTTTTCGCATCCATCCGGACACGCTTTATATACCCCCCTTCTCCCGTCCACTGCTCGCTGTGAGTTGTCATTGCAAGCTGACGTCGTAAATAGATGGCGGTCACATTAGTGAGACTTGACCTTGCATTTTGCCCAGCCGTAAAAAAGTGACCGACATTTCTTTCCCGCGTTCCATTCGCAAATTGAGTAAAAATGAGGGAAAATATACTGGTACACTATGTACCCTACGCTACAGGCTGTACGACACTGGTGGTTAAGTGGGAGAGGTGGGCAGTTCTTCCGGCCGCGGTGGTCTCGCGGTTCTAGGCGCGCAGTCCGGAACCGTGCGACTGCTACGGTCGCAGGTTCGAATCCTGCCTCGGGCATGGATGTGTGTGATGTCCTTAGGTTAGTTAGGTTTAAGTAATTCTAAGTTCTAGGGGACTGATGACCACAGCTGTTAAGTCCCATAGTGCTCAGAGCCATTTGAACCATTTTTTGGGCAGTTCTGTGGGCACTCGAGAGGTGAGCTCCGGAGCTGTGGTTTCGCTCGAGATGGAGCTGTGTACTGTCCCTGACAGCCAGATATCTGTCGTCAAGTAAACTGCGGTACTACAGATTCGGTCATGCGCGGTTAAAGGAGGCGTAATTCGGCCGAGAGCTCATCGAAGGAAGACTACCGGCATGTAGGGAAAACATGGAAAATCCGAATGGCCTGATGAAGATTTGAACCGCATTCCTTTCGAACGCAAGTCATGTGTCCTAACACAGCGCGGCATCCCCCGGCCATAATAATGATTCAACTTTACACATTTGCTTTCCGTTTTCCGTTTTAGACATTATGCTTAACTTTTGTAACTTTTATCAACAGTCAGAACCGGCTTCTATTCACAGTGAGATAATGGGTTTCAGTGAGTACACTTCCATGCTCTCATCTCACCAAACCTATAAGAAACAACTGCACTCTTGGTTTTAGTTACTTTTCGTGATCATCTTTATGATATACCTGAGCTACCCCAATAGAATTCAAAATGCTTTGACTGGTCACGCAGACAAGACGATATTTGAATTAATATGAATGATTTAAAACATTAATGTGAGTACAAAGATTAGTTTTCATACACACTGCCTAGTCAAAATGCAATTCTAGACTATTTCTGCCAATCAAATGCTATCGTTTGATATGTATGACCATGACATTTCAATTAAGTTTCTTTCTGTTAATGGTATCACTTTTTTATGTTTCTAGCACTACCAACTTCTAATCAGTCCGGTTCAATCAATATGATCAGGATATGTATGCATAAGGAATCGACAGTTTGTGAGACACACCGTTTTGTGTTCTTATTATGGAGACAACTTGGCTTCAGTCTAAATTAAAAATATACAGAACATGGAATGATTTTGGATCTTGTCATGACGACAATGAGCTCGTTCGAGGCTCTAACTCGAACATAATGAGACAAAAAAGCTTCATCGGATGAAGGTGGACAGTTAAAGGTAGAGATTCGTTGGGGGGGGGGGGGGGGGGGGGGGGGAGGGGGGGCGATCTTGGTTACTAGTTGAACAGCCGATGGTGTGTATTTAACAGAGCCTCAAGTTCGAAACAGTTAATTTTTCAGTTGTTTGGCCCTATTATCCGTAGTTAATTTATAATTCCTGAGGGTATTTTCGTGCTTTCGTTACAACGACAAGAAAACGCGTGTCCTTTTTTTTTTCATTAGATCCATTTCGCTTTTCTTTCTCATGTAATTTTTTAATCATTTTATGAAGTGTCTGGTTTCCAATATTTATTTGGTCATTGAGCAACTGTTTGTTTAGTGTTAATGAAAAAAGAGCTTTATTTATCCTTCACCTTCTCCCACCCAACCCCCCCTCCCCCTCCCAATTTCATTTCACTTCTCGCTCCTCACCATTTCCTCCTATTCACACCCTCTCACATTACTATACAGTTATGTTCACTCATCATTGCTTCTCTCTCCCCTACCTAAAAAAGAGACACTCCATCACTATTGTTGTGGGCTGGCAGGAGAGCCAACCCGTATAAATAGAGGAAGCCGAAAGGCACGCGTTTCAGCTCACGCAGGCTGGCGTGAGGTCTGGAACAGGACAAGGAAATTAGAACTTAGAAAAACGGACGCAGATGGTGGAATACTTAACTTTAATCCATTAATGTTGAACGTAGCTCTTGTCTGTACATTCTTTACAATATCAATAGCAACTAATAATGGCGCCTTGCTAGGCCGTAGCAAATGACGTACCTGAAGGCTATGCTAACTATCGTCTCGGCAAATAAGAACGTATTTTGTCAGTGAACCATCGCTAGCAAAGTCGGTTGTACAACTGGGGCGAGTGCTAGGAAGTCTTTTAGACCTGCCGTGTGGCGGCGCTCGGTCTGCAATCACTGATAGTGGCGACACGTGGGTCCCACGTATACTAATGGACCGCGGCCGATTTAAAGGCTACCACCTAGCAAGTGTGGTGTCTGGCGGTGACACCACAACTATTCCTTCTTCAGTCTTATACAGCAAATAAATATATAGCAACATAATGAAATAGAATAACACACGTACAATTAACTAAAAAAGAGGTCAAAGACAGACTAGTGGCAGTGTCATGCTGATAATGCTACAATACACGCTTAGAAGGGTAAAAATAAACAGTAAATAGTTGTGTGCGAAAAAGTGTGATGTGTAAAGCATAAGAAATGCATAGTTCAGCAGAACAACGAAAAATTAGACCACAGGTATCAATGTCTAATGAAGAAAGACACCAAAGATATGCCAGCAGACTGCATTCCCGATGTAGGCGAGAAACGAAGCAGAAATCAGTAAAAACGAATATATTGTTAACTGTTTTTTATCTTAGAAACAAATCAGATTGTAAATATCTTTAATTACAAGCCGCTGATGATGCTCTACCTCAATAAAGCGAGACTCGTCTGGTGAAAAAAAACCAGGCGTTTTCACATAAACAATAAATTAACGTCGGGAATTCAGATCATCCGCACGTTAACACGAGACCACAAGGATAAACTGTGAACGAAAAAAAATGTTACCGACAACAGTTCTGGATTTGATAATCCGCTTATACAAGCATATCTTGTTACTGAAGTGATTAATAAAAAAAAAAAGAGAAACATTTGAATATACCGCATAGTGACTGTTTCATGTAGGTGAAACCGATCGAGATACATTGAAATTAATGGGATGGTGCTAAAAGTAAATGAAATTAAGTTATTAATAAAAAAAAGTTATTTTCGTGCAGTTCTATTCTTTTTCACGTACTGTTCACGCAGCGAATAACCGACTTAACAACCAGTGATAAAAGTGACTTCAACAAAATGACAGCCACAGTTTGGTACGTCAACTCTCGAAATACACTGCAAATGGAAAAGTTCACCGACATAAGCGGCTTTGACAAAGGCCAATCTGCTGTGGTCCGACGCCTGGGAACGAGGAAATCGAAAACGGCGAAGCAGGTTGGTTGTTCGCGTTCTACTGTCGTGAGTATCTGTGCCAAGTGGTTAAAGGACGACAAAATGTTGAAAGTCCACGTCTCATCTCAGAACGTGTGCATCGGAGGCCTGCCCGTTCTGCAGAGCAGGATAGGCTGCGATCTGTGGCATAGCTGACGACAGAGTACAGTGCTGCTGCAGGCTCAACTTTTTCGGGGCACGCCGTTCAGCGCACGATGTTGAATATGGGGCTCCGTAGCAGAGGATCCTACACGTTACCGTGTTGACTCAATCTCATCGTCACATGCGATTGCACTGGGTACATGACCGTAAAGGACTTGACCCTGAGTACTTGGAAATGTGTCGCCCGGAGGGATGAATCAGGCTTCTTGTTGCACGAGGCTGACAGTCGTGTCCGGCGTCCCTATATGCCGTCATCCAGGCGAACAGTTGTTCGAAACGTGCACCGCGCCACGGACTACGACTGAGGTGTTGGAGGGTGAGGAGGTGTGATATTCAGCCGGGGGTTCTGGCATCTGTGGTTGTAGTGAAAGCACGACAGATGTGAACTGTTGAACATTAGCACGAACCACCTACGTCCCTTCATGCTTGATGTCTTTCCTGGAGGCGACGAAATCTTCCGGCATGTTAACGGCCGTGTCACAAGACTAGAATCGTACTGCGGTAGTTTGAGGAGCAAGGTAGTTAACTCACGTCTTGCCCATTAGATTCACCTTATCTAAACTCGATGGAACACATCTGATACGCAACAGGGCACAAGTTCTACACTCACAAGCCACCAGTCCCCAATTTACGGGAATTGCGTGACCTGTGCGTAGTTGTCTGGAGCCACATACCTCCAGGATGTTACTGAGAATTTGTTGAATCCATGCCACACAGTATGGTATTTTTTTGTTTTTTTTCGTTTGAGTCATCAGTCTTCAGACTTATTTGTTGCGGCCCGCTACGAAAAATCCTCTCCTGTGCCCATCTCTTCATGTCAGAGTAGCACTTGTAACCTATGTCCTCAATTGTTTGCTGGGTGTATTGTAATCTCTGTCTTCCTCTACAGCTCCCTGTAATACCATGGAAGCTATCCCCTGCTGTCTTAACAGAGATCCTACCATCCTGTCCGTTCTTCTTATTAGGGTTTTCCATATATTTCTTTCCTCGCCGATTATGTGGAAAACCTCGTTATTCTTTACCGTATCAGTCAACCTAATTTTCCAAATTTTTCTGCAACACCGCATTTCAAATGCCTCTGTTCTTTTCTGTTCCGGTTTTCCCATTGTCCATGTCTCACTGCTATACGCTGCTGTGCTCCAAATGTACATTCCCAGAAATTTCTTCCTCAAATAAAGGATTATGTTTCATACTAGTAGACTTCTCTTGGCAAGGAATACCCTTTTTGCCACTGCTTGCCTGTTTTTTATGTCCTTCTTGCTCCGTCCGTCAATATTATTTTGCTGCCTAGGTACCAGAATACCTTTACTTGATCTACTTCTTGATAACCAATTATGACGTTAAGTTACGCGTTGTTCTCGTTTCTGCTACTTCTCATTACTTTCGTCGTTCGTCGATTTACTCTGTCAGTATTCTCTATTCTCTACTCAATAGACTGTTCATTCCATTCAAAAAGTCCTGCAATTCTTCTTCCCTTGCACTACGGATAGCAATATCGGCAGCGAATCGTACCATTCATATCCTTTCAACTTGAATTTTAGTTCCACTCTTGAACCTTTCTTAGGTTCAAAATGGTTCAAATGGCTCTGAGCACTATGCGACTTAACTTCTGAGGTCATCAGTCGCCTAGAACTTAGAACAACTTAAACCTAACTAACCTAAGGACATCACACACATCCATGCTCGAGGCAGGATTCGAACCTGCGACCGTAGCGGTTGCGCGGTTACAGACTGTAGCGCCTAGAATCGCTTGGCCACTCCGGCTGGCTGCCTTATGTGATTCAGTCTTCCAAAGTGCTATTAATGTCCGATTCTAATACTGAATCCACTATCTTTTCTATACTGATTCCTTTTCCTTCTTCTAACACAGGTCTCCCCCCCCCCCCCCCCTCCCTCTCGTAGAGGCACTCATTGTACTCTCTCCTCTGCATTTATTAGTGGAATTCCCACTGGGTTCTCTGTGTTATCGCCCCTTGCTTTTGATTTCACCGAAGGTTGTTTTGACTTTTCTATATGTCGAGTCAGTGCTTGCGGCAATCATTTTCCTTTCTATTTCTTCTAATTTTTCCTGCAGCCATTTCGCCGTATCTTCGCTGCTGTATAGCTTTCGAAAGATGGACCAAGACGGTATTAAGCAGGTGATCATGATGTTTTGTATCAGAAGTGTAACAGCTAAGCAGAGTACACAATCTCGAGGCCAGCTGTTGTATGCCGTCACGCAGATACGCAACAGATACGTCACCAGATCGCTGAATGAACGCAGCTGCGCCTTTACGGCGCACCTACCTCACCGCTCGATGCTTATGACACTACGCACGTGGCAGCCTGAAACGGACGGTACATCAATTACTGTCTCGCCCTAAACGAGCCGGAGCATAGTCAGTATGACGATGAGGCCGGAAACTGAAGCAGGCGACACCCAGCGAGCGCGCAGTCGGGCTGCCGCGACTGCGCCGTGCCGGCTGCCGCTCGGTGTGTGTCCTTTCTGGGCGCCAGCACGCAGGATACGGCCGCCTGGCGTCACATCCGGTGGCGGAGGCACACAGCTCAGCCGCGCGCACTTTCTGCGTTCTCGGTGTTCCGGCCCCTTTTTCCTGACAAAACTGTAAGTAACCACGGCAGGCCCCTACTGAAAACAAGATTTTAGAATCTGGAGGAAGGAAGTTAGAGTTTAACGTCCCGCCGATACCGTGGTCGTGGAGCACGAGTTCGGATTACGAGAGGATAGAGAAATAAATCGGCCGTGCCCTTTCCAAAGGGCAACGGCCTTGCCGCAGTGGATACACCGGTTCCCATGAGATCACCGAAGTTAAGCGCTGTCGGGCGTGGCCGGCATTTGGTTGGGTGACCATCCAGGCCGCCATGTGCTGTTGCCATTTTTCGGGGTGCACTCAGCCTCGTGACGCCAATTGAGGAGCTACTCGACCGAATAGTAGCGGCTCTGGTCAAAGAAAACCATCATAACGACCGGGAGAGCGGTGTGCTGACCACACGCCCCTCCTATCCGCATCGTCAACTGAGGATGACACGGCGGTCGGGTGATCCCGATGGGCCACTTGTGGCCTGAAGACGGAGTGCTGCTTTCCAAAGGAACCGTCTCGACGTCTGCCTGAAGAATCGTTCGTACGAGAATTTGGAAGTCTTCCGTGGATAAGCGTAATCAGCCTTTAGTACGCTGCAAACCACAAGAAGCAATGTATTGCAGTATCGTCGACCGCACACGGGGCGTCGCGTACAGCTCATGTTTCCACAGAAGACATTTAAATAGGCCGCCGCGAGCCACTGCTATAGACGGCTTGTCATACACAGCGAAGACGCGCTACGTACGCCAGCAGAGGATGTCCAATTCGCATCCCACCACTGCCTGCAACTGTTACTGGACCGCGTGTCTTTTTAAACCGCCGCGCCCGGAGCTCCGTCTCTCCTCTGCTATGGCAATGTGGCGCAGACTTCCACTCCTCTCTAATTTTATCCGGTATGCTTAGCCTCCCCCGCCCGCATCCTCTACCAACTTACAAAATTCCCGAGCCTACTCTTCCGTCGGGAACACCTCCGAATATCCTGTTACCCGTAAACTCGACACTATGCACCCCCTAGTATCCCACCTGATCACTGATCCTGGTACTCTGACGCGCCTCTAGCAACGTATTTCCCCCAACAATACACCTCCACACCCTCAACGTCCTCTCCCAACGAAACTTTAATCGTCTACGAAATCCGGCATGGTATATACCCGGCCCACCAGATCCAGAAGATCCCTGCCACCCATCCCTTGTCAGGGCTCCCTTCCTCTCCAATTCTCTCCACCCACTTCCAAGTCTTGGTTCGGAACTACATGCCTCTCCACTCTTCCCCCATCCCTCCTCCAAACATCCACCCACACAAATCCCCGCCTACGCACTACCTTTAAATGCTACGTTCCCGTGATACCCTTATGCTTGGCAATCTACATCGACTCTTCTCGGTATCTGTTTTAATGAGTCAACACATAAGCCCTTCAGTTTTACTTTATGCAACTTCCTATCTGGTTCCATTTATTCGTATGTGACACTCATTTGCCATTCATCTTTGTCTATATTTTAATTAATCACCAAATCAATCTTTTATATTTGAACTTTTGAAACTGACTATCTGTATTTTTATTGTACAAATCTTTTATTTTTGTCAGCCGCCATGTCCAGCATTTATATTATGTTTTCTACAATTTTAATCTCACGTCGGGGAAGGGCATCAAATTATATCTGTTGACAGTCCACCCCCCTGCCCATATGGGGTGACGGGCGGGGGGGGGGGGGGGATGAAATAACAACAGAGGAAAAAAAAAAGCTCTGCCTCCGATTATCCTCAGAATACTCTCAGATGACGCAGAGCTTACGGCTGCTACTGAATATTGAAATACATTACTAGTGGAACAGAGAGAGACTCAAGGATACAAAGTACGCTTTACACTGAGTATACTGCAAATAAGTGCATTTATGTTTTAATCGTTTCATAATGTTTGCATTTTCTAGGGAGTTCATCCATCCTGTTGCACTGACGGACACAACATACACTTCTGGCGACAAGTTTGTGATTACTGATGACTTCGATCCACGGAAGAAGATTCTTCATCTCTGCATACTGAACTAATAAGCATTTTTTTCAATGTCGGTGGAACTAATTGAAATTTTTCTCTTGTAAGAGCATCCAGGTGAGGATCGTGTCGAAAATTCTACATTTTTTCACTATTCTTACAGCGTTCCTAAATTTGTTATATCTAATCTTGAAGTGATTTAAATTTTGTATGCAATGGGAACTTTTGAAGACTAACCACTCACTACAACTTGTTCAGTTTTAGAGCCAACGAATCCAAACATTTCTAGCGAGTGTAGCCAGACTGGTAGAAGTGCAACAGCTGCAGACCTCTTTGTAAAGGAGGGCATGAGGCACCGAGCCATTTACGCTACAAATTCAAGTGCTCCAAAGTTCTGTGTCAAGTATTATGTCACACATGATCGCAAACACTGCTTCTTATGCCTAGCGGAATGCCGACACTGTCACAAGTCAGGACACAGGCAGCAAGTGTTCTTCTAAAGAAGCGCAAAACAAACTCTGTTCTCCTTCAAACTAGATTTCAGCAAATGGAGATTAATATCATCTCACATTCTGAATCTTTACCCGCTGCTCCTGGCAATACTCACAGGAACACAACTGAAATCAACTCTCTTCAAATGCACAATCAACAAAAGACTCTGTACCTCGCGAAACGGGTAAAAGCAGTCCCCTGAAAACCAGAACTGACAGTTGTATTCAGAAAACAAACCACAAACTATTCTTATCTTAAGCGATTTGCGGTCAGTCTTTACCATTTCATTTAGATACTAGTGCTTCAATCACATCTATTAATCAGACTACTTATGAGCAGTTGGGACGCCCTTAGCTGCAAAAATCAAGTCTGCGCCTCACAACATACAACGGTGGAAGTATCTCTGTTCTTGGGACACACACTCTGCAAACAAACTATCGAGGTACGACTGCACCACAACGCTTTACAGTACTTCAATAGCGGTCGTCCCAAAATTTTTTGTCACGGATGCGCTTGATTTGTCTGTATTAGGTATTCAGGACCATGTCCTTGCTATTAATTTCCCATGCTATCATTCATTAGCTGTGTGAAAAATTTGGATGGGACATGCAAAGAATATTCAAGCGTGCATTACGTTCAGAGACAATGCTCAACCGAAATGTTACCGTGCACGTCCGTTGCCTCACACCATTCGCGATGAAGTCGCTTCTCAACTCAACAGATTAGAATAGACTGGTAATTTGAAACCCATTTATGCCTGTCAGCGGGAATCAAGGTTACCACAAGAAAATTTAAAGGGAAAGTCAGACTTCGTGCCGACTTTAAAGCAAGAACTATCATTCAGACGGCTATTGATTCTTTCCCGCTCTCATGTTGTGAGGAGCTTACGAATCGCCTTGTAGGTAGACGATTCTTCTCTAAAAGTCATTTAGCCGATGCTCTCTTTCAACTTCCACCCGGTAAGGAAACGAAAAAAAATCTGTGGTGTTCAGTACACAAGTCGGCTTCTATATATACCAGCGCCTACCCTTCGGAAGCACATCTGCTTCTACTGCGTTATTTCAGCGCTTTCTTGAACACGTGACGACGAAAGTTCCGCTGTGCTCCAATTATTTGGATGATGTCATTGTGCCCAGACACCAGAACAGCGTCTCTAAAAACTGGAGTGTCTTTTCCAAGTTTTAACCGACGTAGGGCTTAAGCATAATTTACAGACGTGTTTGTTTATCTATACTGAAACTGAATATGAGGGACATCGCATTGACGCCCACAGCGTTTGTCTCTATACTAAGCATGTAGACGCCATTCGAAGATTGCCCTCTCCTAAAAATGTACGAGAGTTACAGGCAGTTCTAGGAAATCCGACCTTCTACCCCAAATTTATTCCGAACGCACTCCTTTGCCGTTCCTTTCCAATGGACTGCAGAATGCGAACAATAATTTCAAAATTTGACAAATTCATTGCCTAGTCACCCATGCCTTATTCATTCTGATCCACAAACACCAGTAGTGTTTGCAGTGGATACATCACATGTAGGGGCAGTTTTATCTCCCAAGGTTCGCAACACTGAACGCCTCGTAGTATTCTCGTCTAAGACGATGACCGCTACCTAAGTCAACTACAGTTAACTGGAAGCAGAAGCGTTAATCATTATCTATAGTATCACGAAATTTTGTCAACATCTGCAAGGTAAATATGGCGAATAAGGTGAATTTCGTGATGATTTCATAAAAGATCTCGTTTCCTTCCCCATCCTGCCATCAATGAGAGCTTGAACTCACCCTCTGATCTTCCTTCCATTCATAGACTTCTAGATGGATACTCTGAAAATCAAATTCAAGTGCCTGGCAGAGGGTTCATTGAACAACCTTCGCAATTCTCTATTATTCCAATCTCGTATAGCGCGCGGAAAGAATGAACACCTATATCTTTCCGTACGAGCTCCGATTTCCCTTATTTTATCGTGGTGATCGTTCCGCCCTATGTAGGTCGTAAGGATCCCACACCGCGCAGCAGTATTCTAAAAGGGGACGGACAAGCGTAGTGTAGGCAGTCTCCTTAGTAGGTCTGTTACATTTTCTAAGTGTCCTGCCAATAAAACGCAGCCTTTGGTTAGCCTTCCCCACAACATTTTCTATGTGTTCTTTCCAATTTAAGTCGTTCGTAATTGTAATACCTAGGTACTTACAAGGGAACATCTCCATCGCATCCCCCTCAGATTTAGTTATAAGCTGGCACAGTAGATAGGCCTTGAAAAACTGAACACAGATCAATCGAGAAAACAGGAAGAAGTTGTGTGGATGAAAAAAATAAGCAAAATATACAAACTGAGTAGTCCATGCGCAAGATAGGCAACATCAAGGATAGAGTGAGCTCAGGAGCACCGTGATCCCGTGGTTAGCGTGAGTGTCTGCGGAACGAGAGGTCCTGGGTTCAAGTCTTCCCTCGAGTGAAAAGTTTAATTTTTTATTTTCAGACAATTATTATCTGTCCGTCCGTCCGTCCGTCCGATGCGAGGTAACTGCGTCGTAGTATGATGACGCCACACCTAAACAAACATCGAAACACATGACGTCATTCGACTACAGCGCACGGAAGAGAGAGTATTCCTGCTAACGAGGCTCCCTGGCTGGCAGTTGACTGTTTGCTACTTTGGACGAGAGTGCATTAAATACCTGAGATGCAGTCCGTGGGCAATATAATCCAGCAAATATAGCTCGCGACTTCAATAACAATGTCAATGAATATTTTCCGAACTGTGAGGCATCAGAAAGTTCCTTAAGGGATCGAACGATTGTCGAACATTTGTATGATTATTTCCTACATTTGTTGATAAACAGTACGTGTGGTGATGATTGTCTGAAAGTAGAAAATTAAACTACTCCCTCGAGGGAAGACTTGAACCAAGGACCTCTCGTTCCGCAGACGCTCACGCTAACCACGTGTCCACGGCGCTCCTGAGCTCAACTATCCTTGATGTTGCTTATCTTGCGCATGGACTACTCAGTTTGTATATTTTGCTTATTTTTTCATAGTGCCACACAACTTCTTCCTATTTTCTCGATTGATCTGCGTTCAGTTTTTCAAGGCCTATCTACTGTGCCAACTTATAACTAAATCTGAGGAGGGTGCGATGGCGAGGTTCCCTTGTTAGTTGAATTTACGGCTTTTAGATTCGACTGACCTATCGTGTAAGCGAAGTTTAACGAGTTCCTTTTAGCACTCATGTGGATGACCTCACACTTTTCGTTATTTAGGGTCAACTGCCACTTTTCGCACCATTCAGATATTTTTTCTAAATCGTTTTGCAGTTTGTTTTGATCTTCTGATAGCTTTATTAGTCGATAAACGACAGCGTCATGTGCAAACAACCGAACACGGCTGCTCAGATTGTCTCCCAAATCGTTTGTATAGATAAGGAACAGCAAAGGGCCTATAACACTACCTTGAGGAACGCTTGAAATCACTTCTGTTTTACTCGATGACTTTCTGTCAATTACTATGAACTGTGACCTCTCTGACAGGAAATCGCAAATCCAGTCACATAACTGAGATGATATTCCATAAGCACGCAATTTTACTACGAGCCGCTTGTGTGGTACAGTGTCAAAAGCCTTCCGGGAATGCAGGAATACGGAATCGATCTGAAATCCCTTGTCAATAGCACTCAGCACTTCATGTGAATAAAGAGCTAGTTGTATTTCAGAGGAACAATGTTTTCTAAACCCATGTTGACTGTGTGTCAATAGATCGTTTCCTTCGAGGTAATTCGTAACGTTCTAACACAATATGTGTTCCAGAATCCTGCTGCATATCGACGTTAACGATATAGGCCTGTAATTTAGTGAATTACTCCTACTACCTTTCTTTAATACTGGTGTGACCTGTGCAACTTTCCAGTCTTTGGGTACGGATCTTTCGTCGAGCGAACGGTTGTACATGATTGTTAAGTATGGAGCTAATGCATCATAAACGACGAAAATGAATAAAAAAATCGTAACAATTACTCTACATATCAGAAAGACAAGCCGAAAGAAAGAAGCTGCACTTAATAAATAACTGCTATCGTGAATTTCTGTGTGACTGTTTACGTACCAGCAGGTGCTGGCTGTGCACACAGATGACGCCGAGGAAGATGGTGGCCACCGTGCCCAGGGCCAAGCCGGCGTTCTTGAAGGCGTCGCCCATGGCGAACATGCCGGAGCCGACGTTGCCCTTCAGCAGGTGGATCATCGTCTCGAGGTACCTGTAGCGCCACACACGGACACAACTTTAGCGACGTGTACCACTGGGCGCCAATTACGTGACGTTCATATGACGCTCCTTTCTTCACAGAAATGAATGACATAAACAACAAGAACGAACAATTATTCTCTGTTTACCTGCATCCACAGTCCTGCAGTATTTCAGAATGGACAACATTTTCCGGCTGTTATTGAATGAATTTAATTATGATCGCGACTTCGGCCGTTGTACCATTCTCAAGTAACAGCTCACTGTAAAAGGCGTCAATGCATATTTATTCATGATAATTTATTGAAACCCTCAGCTGCTGACAGGTGTTGTTGATATACCTCGATGGTGACAGCAGAAAATGTGCGCCCCGACCGGGACTAGAACCCGGGACCTCCTGCTTACATGGCAGACGCTCTATGCATCTGAGCCACCGGGGGCACAGACGAATACCGCAACTACGCGAATGCGCACAGGTTGCCCAAACTCTTACGGGAATCGTCACCTTAGTGTGCGCGATTAATGAGTGAATGGGCAAATATCTATTAGGAACATTACGTATGTAGATTGTGGACAGTTGGGAATGTGGGTCTCACGGGAGGCGTGCAAAAGATTAGTCCCTGCAGTCGCGGCATTCATCTGTGTCCTCGGTGGCTAAGATGGATAGAGCGTCTGCCCTGTAAGCAGGAGATCCCGGGTCCGAGTCCCGGTCGGGGCACAAATTTTCAGCTGCCTCATCGAGGTATATCAACAACACCTGTCAGCAGCTGAGGGTTTCAATTAATTATCGTTTATTTCTAGAGAAGCTGCACGGTCATCAATCGTATCTGCTCTTTCGAGAACAGTAACTATCTTCGCATATTTATTCCTCTTGAGAGGACAGTGTCCTGTGTTAATCACGTTTACATATATCAAATGTCAAAGTAGTCCAATACTCAGTAAATGAGCGCAGGGAAGCAGATGCAGGAATCCTGCATCGCTGCTCATGGCAGAGACCTTGCGGAGGTGGTCTGCCGTTGCCTTCCTCCGACCTGTTACGAAGTATCAACAGCGTATGTGTGTAGTATGGATGAGTTTGACGAGTGCTTGTACAGTCTAATGTTGGCTTTGCGTCGTTACGGTTGAAGGGGAGGGAGTGCGTGAAATCTGGTGTCGGCACAGACACCGCAATGGGGCTGGCAATTCTTCATGCAATTGACGACGATACCAGTGTCAGTACAAGACATGCAGCTGCAACACCGAATGTTTTGTGAGTATCACACGAGGAGCAGCTGCACTGCACCATTTACAGCGTGTGCAGGCACTATCAGCAGCTGATTTTCCTGCACAGGTACTCGTCTGCGAATGGCTTACTCGATAAAGTGTCCACCCTAATTTTACTGGAACGGTTCTGTTCACAGATGAGGCGTCGTTTCAAAGAGATCAGATTGCAAATTTTCAAAGTCGGCATGTATGGATAGACTCAGTACTCAAGCAGCTGTAGAAGCAATTCATCAACAGAGATTTTATGTCGATGTTTGGGACGGCGTTGTTGATGACTGGTGGGGCCTCAGTTGCTTCCACTCTGGGTCGACAGACGAAGTTATCATAATTTCGTAGAGAATGTTCTACCTGATCTGTTAGTAGATGTGCCTTTAGCTGTGCAACAAAACCTGATCTTGTTGCACGATGGAGCATCACCTCATTTTAGAATTAATGTCTGTCGGCTTCTAAACAACGGATTCGGCGACAGATGGGTAGGCGGAGATAGACCAATTGCCTGGCCTCCATGCTCTCCGGACCTAAACCCTGTGGACGTTTATTTGTGGGGGTGTTCGAAAGCTCTTGTGTATGGAACCCCAATATAAGGTGCTCAGAGTCTCCGTGTTCATATTATGGAAGACTGTGAAAACATACACAATACTCCAGAGGCATATTGAGCAAGCAGTAAAGGAAACAAAAGAAAAATTCGGAGTAGGTATTAAAATCCATGGAGAAGAAATAAAAACTTTGGGGTTCGCGGATGACATTGTAATTCTGTCAGACATCAAAGGACTTGGAAGAGCAGTTGAACGGAATGGACAGTGTCTTGAAAGGAGGATATAAGATGAACATCAACAAAATCAAAACGAGGATAATGGAATGTAGTCGAATTAAGTCGGATGATGCTGAGGGAATTAGATTAGGAAATAAGACACTTAAAGTGGTAAAGGAGTTTTGCTATTTGGGGAGCAAAATAACTGATGATGATCGAAGTAGAGAAGATACAAAATGTAGACTGGCAATGGCAAGGAAAGCGTTTCTGAAGAAGAGAAATTTGTTAACAATGAGTATAGATGCGTCAGGAAGTCGTTTCTGAAAGTATTTGTATGGACTGTTGCCATGTATGGAAGTGAAACATGGACGATAAATAGTTTGGACAAGAAGAGAATAGAAGCTTTCGAAATGTGGTGCTACAGAAGACTGCTGAAGATTAGATGGGTAGATGACGTAAATAATGAGGAGGTATTGAATAGAATTGGGGAGAAGAGGAGTTTGTGGCACAACTCGACAAGAAGAAGGGACCGGTTGGTAGGATATGTTCTGAGGCATCAAGGGATCACAAATGTAGCATTATAGGGCAGCATGGAGGGTAAAAATCGTAGAGGGAGACCAAGGGGTGAATACACTAAGCAGGTTCAAAAGGATGTTAGTTGCAGTAAGTACTGGGAGATGAAGAAACTTGCACAGGATTGGGTAGCATGGAGAGCTGCATCAAACCAGTTTCAGGACTGAAGACCACCACAACAACAACATCACCGTAACCAAGACTCATTACGAAGGCGGGTTGATGCATGTTGTATGAATGCCCAAGGAGGGCATGTTGAACATCCTGTGAGAAAGAGGTGCACGTGATATGCTGTGCCATTCTGTTCGTGTTTCCCATGATTAATGAGTTGGAGAAATGAGTTGTAACATGGAATCAAAGCGTTTCGAAACCCATGTTCATATAACGCAATTTCTTCGTCTGTGTGTGAGGAATATGTCCTACAAGTGCGGATGTACATTTTTTTACACCCTATATATTGTGACCACAGCATGGGATGAAGACCATGCTAAGTTACGAAAACATAAATTTAACGGCTGTATTTGTAAAGCAACTACCAAACAAAGCAGTACAAATGGTAGATTCCAGACGTTAACTTTCTTCATTCGTCGATAATAGTTTTTTCTGCTGCCGTGAAATAGGATTCGCCCTATTTTCCTTACTTGTAATATTGCTGATAGCTGGTACTCCATTAGATATGTATGCTTGAAAATGACACACTATAGGAACTGCAATCGAAGATGCGAAATACGTGTATTGATAGTCATAAGCGATTTTTATCATATTCGAATATTTTATGAAGTCTTTGGATCCTTGTTTCATCACATAGCTCTAAAACGTACTGTTTACAGATGAGTCTCGTTTGGAGCTGTTTTATACGGATAGTCACTTACGTGTTAGACCTTACACTAACTATCAATCTCCACACTATACTAGGTGACTGAGCTGCCCCTACCTGATGCAATCCACAACGCCTTCAAGTACAACGCAAAAGATTTTCATATTTTCTCTGTCTCGTTACGTGCAAACTGTTAGTCCTACAGAAAAAACGAACAAGATCTCTTTGTAGAAAATGTACTTATATTTTGTACTGCAATACGTTTTCGCTAAAGGCCGCAGTTTCCGAATTATTAAAGAAAACGTACAACAGTCACCTTCCAACGCGATTATCTTGAGTAACTTAAAACCTTTGGTCTCCAGTGTAAAATTTAACTACATTAAATTTCGTAGAAAAAGCTCCCATCCATTTTTTCTGTAGGACTAATATTTGGCCGCAGTGAGCGAGAAAACACAACAATCTCGCACATGGTTTTTGAAGACATTGTGGGTTGCTTAAAACACATTAGTAAGGGCAGCTGAATCACCATACATATGTGCGTATACAGGGTGTTTTAACTTGAGAGCCAACTAAGTATCTCGAATAAGACGCGTCGTATGACAAAAACGTTTTAGTGAAAAGTTAGTATAAGTAAAGGAGACATCTGTCTGTGCTACAATTGGCCATCTCCTAACACCCCTCCTGTGCGGGCGGGCTCAACTTAGTGTTTTCAAATGAGACCTGTGCTCCCATTTTTATTTCATATTCCGATTCTACGCCAAAAAATACATACGGTTAACTGAGACCATTGTTTTCAATTTGTGGTGTATAGCGCTGAAATCGACAAATATCAAGTGTGCCTACTTTTGCAATTAAAAGCTGAAGCATTTCATTCTGCATTTCATATACAATGTAAGTTAACCTTTATGTTCCAACAGTTGAGTTCGATGTTCAAACATTAGTTGAGTGTTGCAAATGTGATTGTCCAGTACGAATAATACGGATAGACATTGACATTTCTGGCAAATAAGTTACTTGAATGGTAATGTAGCTTTCTTTTCCTTACGGGGTTGGTTGTGGTGAGTCCCCAAACCATCGGAATGCTTGATTTCGGTGGCCATCCTCGAACCCAGCCATCGGGATGACTGATTGCGGTGTTTGTTTACATCCAGAGCTTGGATGGCGTGTACAGGTACAGCTGCCCATCCAGCTTCAACACGATACCACAGTTCATCACGAGTAGTGACTGGCGTATTATGACGAGTCAGTTGCTCGGGCACCATAGACCAGAAGTTTTCAATTAGTGAGAGATCTGGAGAATGTGCTGGCCAGGGCAGCAGTCGAACATTTTCTGTATCCAGAAAGGCCCGTATAGGACCTCCAACATGCGGTCGTGCATTATCCTGCTGAAATGTAGGGTTTCGCAGGGATCGAATGAAGCGTAGAGCCACGGGTCGTAACACATCTGAAATGTAACGTCCACTGTTCAAAGTGCCGTCAATGCGAACAAGAGGTGACCGAGACGTGTAATCAATGGCACCCCATACCATCACGCCGGGTGATACGCTTGTATGGCGATGACGAATACACGCTTCCAATGTGCGTACACCGCGATGTCGCCAAACGCGGATGCGACCATCATGATGCTGTAAACAGAACCTGGATTCATCAGAAAAAATGACGTTTTTCCATTCGTGCATCCAGGTTCGTCGTTGAGTACCGCATCGCAGGAGCTCCTGTCTGTGATGCAGCGTCAAGGGTAACCACAGCGATGGTCTCCGAGCTGATAGTCCATGTTGCTGCAAACGTCGTCGAACCGTTCGTGCAGATGGTTGTTGTCTTGCAAACGTCCCCGTCTGTTGACTCAGGGATCGAGACGTGGCTGCACAATCCGTTACGGCCATGTGGATGAGATGCCTGTCATCTCGACTGCTAGTGATACGAGGCCGTTGGGATCGAGCACGGCGTTCCGTATTGCCCTTTTGAACCCACCGATTCCATATTGTGCTAACAGACATTGGATCTCGACCAACACGAGCAGCAATGTCGCGATACGATAAACCGCAATCACGATAGGCTACAATCCGACCTTTATCAAAGTCGGAAATGTGATGGTACGAATTTCTCCTCCTTACACGAGGCATCACAACAACGTTTCACCAGGCAACGCCGGTCAACTGCTGTTTGTGTATGTGAAATCGGTTGGGAACTTTCCTCATGTCAGCACGTTGTAGATGTCGCCACCGGCGCCAGCCTTGTGTGAATGCCCTGAAAAGCTAATCATTTGCATATCACAGCATCTTCTTCCTGTCGGTTAAGTTTAGCGTCTGTAGCACGTCATCTTCTTGGTGTAGCAATTTTAATGGCCAGTAGTGTAAAGCAGCAGTCTGGTATTCCAGTTGTGGAGTGTGAAATTAGCAACGAGGTGCAGGGTGACTGGTACCTGTGAGTCTGGACACGACTACTTACGGTGCGGTCTGAGAACAGAGGCGGTACTCACGATGTGGGGTGCGAAGCGACGATGTGGTCCCCGTCGGCCTCCGTGAGCGCCGCCTGCGACTCGCCGATGCGCGTCGGGTCGCCTCCCAGCGTCTTGAGGTCATCCACGCTGTTGCTGCAACACACCGATGTCACTCTGATAAATGTTTGGTGGAATCTCGCAAGAAGAGATCAAGAAAAGGCTCTAGAGTAGGGAGCTGAGTTGTGACACAGTTGTCCCATGTGAAGGGAAAAGTATTCAGTTGGGATGGCTGCCTTACCACAAAGAGTAGTTAATCGTGCACAGACAGGAAGTTTTGTTGACCGAAATGATGTGCTGACACACTCTAAAGTGATTAAATTTCATAGCAATAATGTTACTGGATCACGGTTCAAGATAAGTTATTACGAAGTTTCGGGAAAACGAAAATCTCCTCTATAAAAACGAACATGAGTTGTGAAACGCCTTGCTCTATTCCTGAAATCTAGAGCGCCCTAGACAACGGCGCCAAGGTTGATTGTGTGTACCTTGACTTTTGAAAAGCAATAGATGCACTGTCAAATGGTTCAAATGGCTCTGAGCACTATGGGACTTAACATCTGAGGTCATCAGTCCCCTAGAACTTAGAACTACCTAAACCTAACTAACTTAAGGACGTCACACACATCCATGCCCGAGGCAGGATTCGAACCTGCGACCGTAGCAGTAGCGCGGTTCCGGACTGAAGCGCCTAGAACCGCACGGTCACCACCGTGGCGGGCGATGCACTGTCACTTAGCGGACAACATACGAGATTACCGAGTATTACACCAGGTATGTGACAGGATTTAGAAATTCGTTGCACATAGAACGCAATACGTTATTCTTAACGGGATGAAGTCGACAGACGTAGTTGTAACGTCTGGAGTGTCCCGGGGAAGTGTTATGGAACCATCTGTGTTTGCAACAAGTATAAATGATCTACTATACTGTATAACGCTGGATGCTCTATGAAGATTTCTGCAAACGATATTGTCGTGTATAGGAATGCTCCAATGCCAGAAGGCCTTAGCAAAATGGAGAATAATTTGCGTAGGAATCAGTGATCAGTACATGACATGGTAGTTGATCGTGAACGTAAATAAATGTAACATGTTCAACGTAAATAGGCGAAGAGATCCATTGATGCAAAATCGCTGGAAACAGTAACAGTAACCGTCCGGAGCGGTCTAAAGCTGAATGTGCATATAAGACAAATGACAGGAAAAGCAGATTACGGGCTGAGATTCATTGGAAGAATCTCAAGGAAATGTAAGTCATCCACGAAAGAAATGGCTCACGACTCATATATTCGATAGATTCTTAAGTTTTGTTCAGTACTGTTGGACCCTTACCAAGTAGATAGAGAAGATCCAACGAAGAGCGGCACGTTTTGTCACGGAATCGTTTAGCAAGCGCGAGAGTGATACGGAGACGTTCGACAGACTGCAGTGGCAGACGCTACAAGAGAGGTGTTCTATATCACGGAGAATGTTACTATTGAAACACCGGGAGCGTACATTCGAAGAAGAGGTGAGCAACATGCTGCTTCCTGTGACATGTGCCTCGTGAAATGAACACGACGAATTAATCAGGGAAATGAGAGCTCAAAAGGAAACTCGTCGGCAGTCTTTCCGTCCACGAAAGATTCGCGAGTGGAACAGAAAAGCGGAGAAGCGATAGTGCCCAACAGAGGTACCCTCGGCCACACGTCCCAAGGTGGCTTGCAGAGTATGGAGGTGGATGATATAGATGTCTGTGCTCGCATTGTGCGGTATGAAAGAGGAATGGAATTCGTTCTGGAGTAGCAACCCACTCATATTCCAGTGAGAATCAGTGATAGATTCGACTCAATCTGCCACTCATGGCTTTTCATACCCAAGTTAGACCGAATTCATGATAACTCTCTAACAGTTCACTCTGCACGAACGTGTTTTATAACAATAATCTTTAGGACATCGTGACTATTTTGAATTTTCGCTTGAGGCATTCGTATAGTTTTCTGTCTTGAGCGTGACAGTATTAATTTATTTCTCTGTTACCCACCAATGTTTCAGCACATTATGTACTATCTTTATTGGGTTCTTTATTTTTCTGCCTGTTACAGGATACAGGGTAACCTCTAGACAATCTTTGAATTAGTCTACGATTCATGTTTCGGTAGTGACATCCCAATATTAAACTAAGATCGCCCTCGTCGGCTACTCTTGACCTTACCAGTTCACAGCCGGATTCATTTTGGATCTAATATATTTCTTTTCTTGCAATAAACACCCCTCTATTGGTGGATTGTAATGTATCTTTGCGATATACACTCCTGGAAATGGAAAAAAGAACACATTGACACCGGTGTGTCAGACCCACCATACTTGCTCCGGACACTGCGAGAGGGCTGTACAAGCAATGATCACACGCACGGCACAGCGGACACACCAGGAACCGCGGTGTTGGCCGTCGAATGGCGCTAGCTGCGCAGCATTTGTGCACCGCCGCCGTCAGTGTCAGCCAGTTTGCCGTGGCATACGGAGCTCCATCGCAGTCTTTAACACTGGTAGCATGCCGCGACAGCGTGGACGTGAACCGTATGTGCAGTTGACGGACTTTGAGCGAGGGCGTATAGTGGGCATGCGGGAGGCCGGGTGGACGTACCGCCGAATTGCTCAACACGTGGGGCGTGAGGTCTCCACAGTACATGGATGTTGTCGCCAGTGGTCGGCGGAAGGTGCACGTGCCCGTCGACCTGGGACCGGACCGCAGCGACGCACGGATGCACGCCAAGACCGTAGGATCCTACGCAGTGCCGTAGGGGACCGCACCGCCACTTCCCAGCAAATTAGGGACACTGTTGCTCCTGGGGTATCGGCGAGGACCATTCGCAACCGTCTCCATGAAGCTGGGCTACGGTCCCGCACACCGTTAGGCCGTCTTCCGCTCACGCCCCAACATCGTGCAGCCCGCCTCCAGTGGTGTCGCGACAGGCGTGAATGGAGGGACGAATGGAGACGTGTCGTCTTCAGCGATGAGAGTCGCTTCTGCCTTGGTGCCAATGATGGTCGTATGCGTGTTTGGCGCCGTGCAGGTGAGCGCCACAATCAGGACTGCATACGACCGAGGCACACAGGGCCAACACCCGGCATCATGGTGTGGGGAGCGATCTCCTACACTGGCCGTACACCACTGGTGATCGTCGAGGGGACACTGAATAGTGCACGGTACATCCAAACCGTCATCGAACCCATCGTTCTACCATTCCTAGATCGGCAAGGGAACTTGCTGTTCCAACAGGACAATGCACGTCCGCATGTATCCCGTGCCACCCAACGTGCTCTAGAAGGTGTAAGTCAACTACCCTGGCCAGCAAGATCTCCGGATCTGTCCCCCATTGAGCATGTTTGGGACTGGATGAAGCGTCGTCTCACGCGGTCTGCACGTCCAGCACGAACGCTGGTCCAACTGAGGCGCCAGGTGGAAATGACATGGCAAGCCGTTCCACAGGACTACATCCAGCATCTCTACGATCGTCTCCATGGGAGAATAGCAGCCTGCATTGCTGCGAAAGGTGGATATACACTGTACTAGTGCCGACATTGTGCATGCTCTGTTGCCTGTGTCTATGTGCCTGTGATTCTGTCAGTGTGATCATGTGATGTATCTGACCCCAGGAATGTGTCAATAAAGTTTCTCCTTCCTGGGACAATGAATTCACGGTGTTCTTATTTCAATTTCCAGGAGTGTACAATGCGTGACAAAAAAAGTGAAGTAAGCCAAGGTCGGTTGCTAATGAAACTTCGTGCATTGGCGGGAATGTAAGTGACAGCGTCACATCTCGAGCGCTCACAGCGAAGGATACAGAGATGCCACGTGCTCATGTGAGCTAGCGTTATCATCTCATAAAGTCTGAATGGCGCATTAGCGTGTGCGTCCATTTGGCCCGCTGATGTAATCGTGCAGTATCCAGATTTGTGAGGTATTTCGATGTGACAGTGGCTCCATGTCGGACTGCAAGGGAATGTGATGGCAGGCATACTCGTCAATGTTCTGGTCGACCACATCTGACGACCGGAAGAGAGGATCGCCATATTATGCACCAAGAACGTCGTTGCCCCTTCACATCTGCGCCAGCCACGCGAGAACAATTAATGCTCTCCCTGCAAAATTATGTGTCATCCCATACCACTGATCGTAGAGTAGCACCAGCCAGACTAGGGGTTTACTGTCCGATGTGTAGGCTGCCGTGACTGGAAAGGATGGACTACTGACGAATAACGTCGCATTGTGTTCAGCAATTGTTTGATGTTCTGCGCTACCACCGGATGATCACCGCGGGCGACTATGACGGCTGTCTGTGTAGCGGCTCAGTCGTGTAACTCCTGGCGTTATGGAGGAGGAGCCATCAGGTATGACTTCAGATCGTGGATGGAAGTGACTGAAGAACTCCGATGCCACAACGGTATGTCAAGGACATCATTTGTCCTGTCTCTTATGCTACATTATCGTGGTATCATTTTCCAGCAGGATAATGCTCGTCCACACATCGCATCTGTCCCTGTGAACCATCTTCATGATGTTGAGGTACTGCCACCTCTGGATCAAACCCCGATAGATCATGTGTGGCACCAGCTCAGATGTCAACTACATATGAGTGGCAGTATCCAGAATGCCTAAGACTATTTAAAACAGTTGTGGCCACCTTGCCTGAGGAGAGGATATGACGGACTTCTGACCCCCTTTCCAACCCAATCAGTACATGCATCCACGCCAAAAGGGGTGCAACGCCATACTGATGTGCGTACTCTACTGCAATCTTTTTTGAATCCATTTTATAGTCACTGAAATGCATTTCGTACCCTCTCAACATGTGAGGTTTGATTTCTTATTCTCCATCCCTTCTGGGTACCTGTCAGGAAACGTACGTGTTACGTTTTACTGAATACTAGCCGAGCACCTGGCGTTGTATGTATTCTATCAGTCCGTATCCTGCTTCCCCGTGTCTGTTTACATCCCCCACCCTCCTCTCTGTCGTTCTCATTCTTCCCCTCTTTCTGCCCACCTCCTCCACCCCTCACTGTGAGTCCACCTCCTCATTGCCCTCTCTCTGTCCGTCGTCTCATCCCCACTCTCTCTCCACCTGCTTCTCACCCCTCTGCCCCTCTATCTAAGTGCTCCCTCGCTGCCTAGCACTTCCTCCTCCCTTCTGTGTTCATCTACCTCTGCACCTCTGCGTCCTTATCAGTCCCTTTATTTCTTCCTCTCCTCTGTGTCCATCTCCTCCTTCCCCTCTCTCTATCCTTCTCCACCTCTCTCAGTCTCATCCTCCTCCTGTCTGTCTCTTTTCATCTCATCTTCCATTTCTTCCTGTATCTCTATCTGTCTCCTCCTACCACCCTCTCTCATTCAAGCTCCTCCTTCCCCTTTATATGACCACCTTCTCCATTCCCCTCTCTATCTACCTCCTCCTTGCCCTCTCTTTATCCATCTGCTACTGCCCCCTCTCTCTGTCGACCTGCTCCTCCTAACTTCCTCTGTCCATCTGCTCCACACCCTTCTGCTCTCTATCCATCTCGTCGTTCCCACTCTGCTCATCACCTCCTTCCCCTGTGAGTCCATCTCCTCCTACCCCCTCTATCTGCTAATCACCCTATTAATCTCCTTCTCTCCCCTCTGTCTGACCATCTCCTATTCTACCCTCTCTGTCCATCTATTCTTCCATCTGTTCATCTTCTCTTCCCTTTCTCTGTCCATTTCCTCATCCCTTTATCACCTTCTACCACAATCTCAGTTAATCTCCTCCTCCCCTCTCTTTACCCTACTTCTCCTCTTTCCTTAATACATCTTCTCTTCCCTTGCTTCGCTTTTTGATCTCCTCCTCCATATGGCTATCGCCTCCTCTGTCCTGCCTGCTTCCTCCTCTCTGTCCATCTCTTCCTCCCTCCCTTCTCTCTCCACTTCATCATCCCCATCCCAGTAGGAGGTTGGGGTGATAATATTTGATGCAGAAGTTTTAGTGAATGAAGAGCGAAAATGTGGTAAGCGATAAGCTTTTTCTCTTTCATCATTTTACGGAGGTTGTCAGCGAGAAAAATTTGCCTATTGAGGTACTGGTTTTTCACGCAACGCCGGGAACGGCACTTGGTTCGTACACTTAACGCCCTGTAAGTACACAAGGGAATGTGAGATACGAGAACGCAGAGGAAGATGAGGCTTTCGGAACACCTGGAGATTTCCTTATCGTCTGTCGTGTCGGACGTTCTGGAACGCCTGGTCAAGAGCCACCCGCTACCGCGGCGACAATCTGTACACCATTAGCGCTATGTGGTGCTCGGGACAAGTTATGCGACGTTTGCTACATAGACTTCCTAGCAAACGTTATGTTGGGAAGGCCTGTATCATTTCTGTGCGTGCTGCGAATATACTGTGTTGGCGCAGAGGTTCGTAGCGTTTTTCCATAAGTTTAATAAACACAACAGATACACATAACAGAGACTTTAGTCGTCAGTGATATATTCTCCTTCACTATTTACAACAGTTTGCCAACGCTGGGATAACTTTTCATTGCGCAACTGTAGAAATCAAGTGGTTTTGAGACGAAGAACTTGTCGAGCCATGTTCGGGGTGCGTTTTCATCCGGAAAAGAAGTTTCTTGAAGGTTGTTCTACAGAGAGCGGGAAAGGTGAAAATCTGAGGGCGCAAGATCAGGTGAATAAGGAGGGTGCAGAATGACTTCCCACCCCAATTCCTGTGTAATGTTTTTCGCCAGCCTAGAAGAACGTGCGCGGGCCTTATCGCGGTGTAGCATCACTTGTCGCAGTCTTCCTGGCCGTTGTTCTTGAAACTGCATCTGCAAGACGTCTCAGATGTTGACAGTAAATGTTAGCTGTGACGGTTACACCACGGTGAATCAATTAGTAGTATACCACACCGTCACTGTTCTGCCAGATGCATAACATTCTCTACTGTGTATGTGCGCAGGACTTTGTAGGGGGAGTTGCTGCTTTGTTTCGACTCAACCACTCCTTTCGCTTTCTTATGTTAGCATAAAGACACCGTTTCTCGCCATCAGTAACGATACAGGATCGCAATGGTCGGTGCTGTTCTTGACCTAATTGATGACGACCAAGGAGAGGTGCACGATGGTGGAACGATCACAGTTTATCAAATCTGCCAGTTGTCGAATACACCGACTTGGATCATTCTGTATTAGTGCGCTTAAACTATCTTCATCAAACGGGGCAGGTCTTGCTGAACGCGGAGAGTCACTAACGTCAAAACGATCCCCCTTAAAACGAAAAAGCCGCGCGGTATTGGCCGAGCGGTCTCAGGCGCTGCAGTCATGGACTGTGCGGCTAGTTCCGGCGGAAGTTCGAGTCCTCCCTCGGGCATGAGTGTGTGTGTTTCTCCTTAGGATAATTTAGGTTAAGTAGTGCGTAAGCTTAGGGATTGATGAACTTAGCAGTTAAGTCCCATACGATTTCACACACATCTGAACATTTTTTTAAAACGAGAAAAACATTTCCCTGTCGTGCTCTGTCCAATGGCATTGTCTCCATATACGGCGAAAATGTTCCTGGCTCCCTCCGCTGCTGTCACCTCCCTACTGAAAAACAGAAGAACGTGTCGGAAATGTTCCGGTTTCTCCACTTGGCAATCCATTTTCTAGTGTCAATAGCTGCAGTCACTGTCTTCAAATGACAAAACGGCAGTATGTAAACTCAAACAGCAACAGTGAACTAAAACTAAAAAATGACAATCGACAAACAAAACCATAGCAACCGGAATATCAACATGCAAAAGCCACGAACTTATGCACCAACCTAACATTATCCTGCTAAAGAATGGTCACCGGCATCCCTTCGACCCGCTAGGCAGATTTACAATAGATATTTCTTCTATAGCACTAGCCCCTTTAACAATCATACTGCTTTCAAAAAATCGCAAATCCGACCTCTGCATTGGAAATGAGCACCTGCGAACACACACTACACCATCTTCAACTTGGTACCTGTCTCCACTTAGAGATTGCTCAGTTATCAAGTTCCCCCTATTTCTTAAGAAAAACGGAAAACAAACGTGGACACTTCAATTGGCCATTTGCTGGTGACACTCGTCGTACTTGCTGTAAGGTGTTGGTTCCTGCCGAACCTCCGACAAGTTAGGAGGTTCGGCAGGAAACACGGACAAACCTGTCAAAATCACACGCGTTTGAAGACGGCGTAGTCGGTTCAGATCACCACCCATTGAGCCAGATTACGGGCAGGCCAATCCTTTGTCTCCAGGCTGAAGAATAGCCCCGTCTTCGGAAAACCGACGATGACGTTCGCTATAGCGACCACCACTAGCCGATGTCCGAGGGGCAGAACGATATGTTAAAAGTTCACACAACAGCGGAGGGAGATGGCTCGATGGGGAAATACCTCAGCGATCTTATTATGTCTCCAAAGCCCATACGACGTCAGTGCATTTTAGCCTATATGACATCCCTTGTCTTCATCTTTCTGCATATTAAATGGTTTAAATGGCTCCGAGCACTATGGGACTCAACATCTGAGGTCATAAGTCCCCTAGAACTTAGAACTACTTAAACCTAACTAACCTAAGGACATCACACACATCCATGCCCGAGGCAGGATTCGAACCTGCGACCGTAGCGGTCGCGCGGTTCCAGACTGAAGTGCCTAGAACCGCTCGGCCACACCGGCCGGCTTTCTGCATATTACACACGACACTATTGCCGTAATGGAGTTTTCGAAAGTACAGCACCGAAACCAGACAACTCCTGGCAGTGATTCCCTTTACGAATCATTCAAGTCAATCTGCATAATCTGAATTTGTTACGTATGTAATAGAATGACCACGTTCCTAGCCTCTGGTATCATGTCTTACTCTATTTACTCTGGTCCAGGAGAGATGAAATGATTAACGTAATACTATTTAAAATCATAGTTCCCTGTCTTGCAACGAAATGAAATCAGCGCCTCTCTGAATTCTTGTTTCGTGTTGTTCTTTTGTCATATAATGCTGATTTTAGAGTGACTGCCCCCACATGACAAGTTATATTCTATGTCATCTGAGGCTTTCCCGGCGAAAGTGCTGTATCCAAGGTTCTCGGGTGTCCAGGCGGATCCGATCGTCGAAGTTCCACGATATATCGGTGAATAACCGTTCCGCCATCATCAGGTGGTGCTGATGGAATCATGAACTGCGTCTACCACCGGGCGTGGCTGCAGCTTCCCCCCGCCCCCCCCCCCCCTCCCACCACGCGGCGCTCCGCCGGCCGTCCGCGCCGGGGTACGACTCGGGACCCCTCAGACATAAATACCACGGACACAGCGCAGACAGATCATTCCATCAGCACCACCTGATGATGGCGGAACGGTTATTCACCGAAATATCGTGGAACTTCGACGATCGGATCCGGCTGGACACCCGAGAACCTTGGATACAAGTTATATTCTATTTGGAAATCAGTACGTCAACATTTGGAGAAGGAACTTATACCCGTGGCGCACTATCCACCGCAGTGGGCAGCTGTTAACGTCATTTCTTTGGTGTTTTCGACAAATCCTGAGACTGCAAATTCACGCAGTCCACCGCGGTGGATACTCCCTACTGGTGCGTGCGTTTGCAGCCTCAGGAGTGATTGAAAACGCCAAAGAAGCGACAATTAACATCTGTCCGCTCAGTGGACGTTTGCACCACGCTGTTAATTTGTGTTCGCAATATTAGCAGTGGTAGCGTAGTTGTGTGTGGCAATGTAACTGAAAAATCTGGCAATTTTGAATCAGCTCAGGAGTGTCGCGAAACAAAGCAATATCGAATCGTTCGGAACATGTTTCAAAACATTCTTTCATAGTTATAGCAAAAATGACAGGCTACAGGCTTCCTTTTGAGTGCTTTCTTCTGAAGGGGAAGGCTTTCTTTTCTTAATCGCTTTGATACAACACTGTGAGCGTTCGTAGATGGATTGACACGTTCCTTTTTTAACACGCATAGGTTAATTACACGTGTGATGTAATTGAATATTGCAGATAGACTAGGATCGAAATGTGCGCCGAACACAAGGAATTCATAGATGCATTGCATCTGAAAAAAATGGAAAACTATATGTAGCTAAGGTATGTTTACGAAGCAGATCTTTTCCTTAGTGAATTTGTTAGTAGTTCTTTCTGTGATCGTTAACTGAAAAGATTCACAAATTACAATCGAAGAAGTAGATTTGAAGATTTGAAAGTGCTGTGTTACGAGTTGGAGTGGTGGTTATGTTTCGCGCTTGCCATCCTCAAGAATAAAGGATTTGAGCAAGCGGTCCTTGAGTGAAACACGTGACATCGCGACATGGTAGGATGTCTTCAAGGACCTGACGCTGCTTAAGTTACAGGCTGCTATTAGCCTGAGAGAGTTCCAAGCTCTGGGAACACTGCCCGCCTATTGCCCCCTCCTTCTCACAACTTGCGTCTCGTGCCAGTCCTTACATTAAGCTCTTGGTGCCGCTGACATGCCTGATGAACCTAATGTTCACCTGCCCGAGTAGTGAAGCAGCAGAGCTTCTCAGTAAGTCCTACATCGAGTGACTAAGGCCCTCCGATTATCCGTAGTGTTGGCTACACACAATGTACACAGCACCTCTTGGAGATATCACACTAGGACCGTGTGTAACATCATCTGTGATTTGATAATGCCCTCAATTCGACGTGGGAGGAATAGACCCCAGGTTACCTTAAGCATGTTATGCCCGATTAAAGACACTCATTGATAATTAGATCCTAAAAAACAGCTGCCAAATTCGAGGGATATTTTTAGTTTTCACTCGCACGGACATTTGGTACGGGATTAATATCGGGTAATTATTAGGGCTAGGAATTTAATAACATGTCATAATTTTTTCCAGAACTTTAGGGTGAATTTTCCAACAATTTATGTACGAATTCAGGTATTTTAGCGTATCAAAATTTATTTTGGTTGTACGTATTAAGTAATATGTACACCTTTTTATGATAATAGATCATGCTTTGGCAAAATTTTTCAATACTAAGGTCATATTTCGGCCAACTTCTATCAAAAATGCATATATTTGTCGTATCTATAAGGAAAAAAGAATAAAAATTTGAAAACGTTGCTCACTCGACAGTGTTTCAGGTGATATTCTCACAAACACAACAATTACTAAAAAAATTTACTTGTCAGGACTACAGTAGCTGAGCAGCGTAACACACTAGTCAATTCACTGACGTAAGACATAGTTGTGCGGGGTCGGCCAAACGCTCTCGAAGGCAACAATGACGGCTTCAGGCGTAATAAATACCGCACACTATTCAATTTGAATGATAGTCCGGTTCGACATGCCGAAAGTAAACTGCTCCAACTGCATGAAATTGCAAGGTTTTGTTCGTGATTTTTGAGAGAAGTTCTTTAGTACTGATGGGAAATATTTTTTGTAAACTATGTGGAGTTAAAGTTAGTGCAGAAAAGCATATTAATGTGCAGCAACACTAACTATGCCAAATAGAGCAGGCGTGGAAAGAACTGCTGAAAATGACAGCAGATAAACGCTGTTATTTAAGCAGACAGGTCCATCCTCAACCGTGCAATCATTCTTAACGACCTTGCGTGAGATGATGGGTGTCGCAACATCCCACTGAAGAAACTGAAGAACCCACGCTACGCTGGAGAAGTGCACAGCACATCCAGTTCTACATTGAGAAAGAACTATTTATTTCTGTGCTACTAGGAGTTGCTTACTCTCTTTGGCCCGAAAAAAGCATGTTCTTTGAGACTTTTTTTCTCGGTATGTGTTATAGATATTAATATCAAATTTGGTCAAAATGTTTATTGATATCTCCTGTACAAACTGGAATTTTTTCGACCGGAAATGTCGAAGAGCAAAGGCGGAAGTGTCGTCGGAACGAAACATAATTTCGATGTAGACCTCCAAGCGCAGTATGTCACAGGTCAGCCGACTCGCCTGAAATCAAAATTGAGTTGACGTTAGGGAAGTATATAAGATTCTTTAGGAGTTGTACCTCGCTTAACTTATCTGGACCATAGGAAACAAAATGGCGGCCACTTGAAGAAAATAGGGTTTTTTTCATCGATTTTTCGACTTCGTCGGCCAAGTAAAAATATTTATAGTTGATGGATCGGAATAAAAGTGGTACAGCTCCTAGACAATTTAGTTAGATTCGTCGGAAGCAAAGAATCATGCCAATCTGTTCAGTAGATTTGAAGTTACCATACTGCGCGATAAAAAAACGTCATTTCGATAAAAACGCGAATGAAGTTTTGACTACATAGAAATGCAATATTATGAAACGTACGCTCAATCTGCTATTCGAGGTCCATAAACTAGTCCTTCCTCTTCCTCATAGAGAGCGTTCTGCTCCATCTAGGCCATCCTGCGCTGCTCCAGAGCCGCTCATACGGCCGGTGACAAGCGGTTTTCGGCCGCTTGAATCCGGTGGTCGTCCGAATGCTTGGCGAACTGCGTCCATTGTTGTCATGGTCTTCAGAACCGCTGAATACCCTTCGTTGAAACTGCTCACTGCCAGGAAAGTCGCAATCTCTAGTCTTCGCACCAGAATGCAAATGCTTGGGAGCTAACTTCCAAACACACGCGTTCAAACTTTCGTTTGAATTTTGTGTGTTTCCTCCCAAGCACCGGTACAATAACTCGTCCTCCGAAAGAAAAAAACTGGTGCTTGAAAAAGGCCGATTTCAAGCAAGTGGATTTTTTTGTTCAACCGTGAATAACAAATATTGCCGTTCCCTATTCGAAAAAACCGTTTCAGAGGTGGATTCTAAACACTTTTATGGATCCAGAAATGCAATTTAAAAAAAAAAATCGATTTTTTGAACCAAAAGATAGTAAACCTCTCCTTAACAAAATATGACTTAGTGTTAATGATCAGAAAGGTCTGGGTGTCCATAGATGAAACCATCGATGTAGATGGGCGTTACGTTGCCAGCGTTTTTCCTGATGCCCTAAAGGTTGACGCGCCTGGAGAAACGCTCCTCCCAACGTGTGACACTCTCCAGAGACTAAACAACTCGACATTTGCCATTTTGCGTCACAACTTTATGAAGCTACTGTTGCGGTATGGTGTGTAAAAAGACAACCTTTTGCTCCCAGTAACAGACTGTGCTTCATACATCGCTAAAGCAGACAAGGGGCTTCAGATTCCCTACCCCAATATAGTGTACGTCACTTGCCTTGTATAGGGATTACAAAGAGCTGCGGAAAAAAGTGTGCTCAAGTTACCCAGATGTGGAAAAATTAAATTCCTGTGGTAAGGAAATCTATGTGAAAGCTCCGCTACGAGTCCAGAAATTCAAAGAACCAATTCGTTCACTGCCCCTCCCTCCTCAGTCCGTTCTTACGCGATGAGGTTCCTGGTTTAATTCTGCTAAGTATTGCTGCACCAACTATACTAAAATAAAGAGAATATTTTATGAAGTTGATAGCGATGGACACAGAGCTATGAAAACTGTGAAAGAGGTATTTACAGATACTTTGTCTGGACACCTGCCATTTATCAACGCCAACTTTCCAGTGGTATCAAAAGCCATCACACGACTGGAAGCTGTTGGCACTCAGCTGTGTGAGATCCTGGATGTTGTACAACATGTGCATAGTGAGCTGTGTCGAACTAGTGATCATGTGGCTGACAAAGTGAACAACAAATTGCGAAGTTTTCTCCAGCGGCATCCTAGATATTCTACAATGTGCCAAACTAGTGACAGTCTTCTCTGGGAATGCCACAACATTTGAAGACAATGAATCAAAGCTGACCTGCAGTCAACTCGCCGCCTTCAAACACGCTCGTGTGAAGTCCTGTGATGAGGAAAGGAGATTTTCCGGGCACAAAATCATCATCAGTCACAACCGTAGATCTTTAAAAATGGAAAATCTGAACATGCACCTTGTGATCCAATGCAGATCTGCAGAAACTGAAGGTTGGCAGGAAGTGTTAACTGATTTGTAAAACTTTAAACAAGTGGCGTGCAGAAGTAAAAACATAGTTATATTGTTTAGGTGTTATTGTTCCCACTGTACTTTTTTTTTCAGACTCTTACAGACATTCCAAGCCGGCCGGTGTAGCCGTGCGGTTCTAGGCACTTCAGTCTGGAACCGCGTGACCGCTACGGTCGCAGGTTCGAATCCTGCCTCGGGCATGGATGTTTGTGATGTCCTTAGGTTAGTTAGGTTTAAGAAGTTCTAAGTTCTAGGGGACTGATGACCTCAGATGTTAAGTCCCATAGTGCTCTGAGCCATTTGAACCATTTGAGCCAGACATTCCAAAAATAAATATTAATAAGTTTAAGGCACTGTAAGAAAGTAATTATTATACTTACTTTGTTCAGTAGTGAATTTTTTGTTACACGGTATATAAAAAACATTCAACAAGTATGTTTTTAAATAAACGTATAATAAGTCATATTTTATTTTTTATAATATTTACATAAATTTTAGGTAATAAATTCCGGCATATTTCACTGTTTTTTTGGTCATTAAAATCCTTACCCTAGGAATTATTGGGTCAATCTAAGTTTGATAGGATACCTAAATGTCAAACTAGGGACCCAGGCAAGCAGTCCTATGAACACAGCTGTTGACACCGCAGAACACGGAAATTTCCACAGAATACTCATCCTGAAAATAAAGAGGAAAAGCTAACAATAACTGAACGAGAAACCAAATAAATATTCTTCCACGATAACCTGAGTTAATGTCCCCAAGTATTAGTCCAAAAATCAGCCCCAAAACGTTATATAATAACCATGTAGGCATTCACGGTCGGTGTTTACTTCAGTTAAAACTTCCAGGCCGACGGGCCGTCGCATTATACACTGAGCCAAAACGCTGTGGCCACTGGACTCCGTGACTATGAATTCCATTTGATGGCGTCGCGGATACGTGGCACGACAAGGAAAGTATATAAGCAGAGCAGGGACGAATGGGGAATCATTCTTTCGACGATATGGCATGCAAACTGGGAAATTCACTCAGATAAGCGGCATTAAACAAGGGCGAAGTTTTGTGGCCCGTTGCTCGAGAACGAGCGTCTCAGTTTAGACAAGAAGAGAATAGAAGCTTTCGAAATGTGATGCTACAGAAGAATGCTGAATATTACATGGCTATATCACGTAAATAATGAGGAGGTACTGAATAGAATTGGGAAGAAGAGGAGTTTGTGGCACTAATTGGCTAGAAGAAGGGATCGGTTGGTAGGACACGTTCTGACGCATCAAGGGATGACCAATTTATTATTGGTGGGAAGCGTGGGTAAAAATCGTAGAGGGAGACCAAGAGATGAATACACTAAGCAGATTCAGAGAGATGTAGATTGCAGTAGTTATTCGGAGATGAAGAGGCCTGCACAGGATAGAGTAGCATTGGGAGCTGCGTCAAACCAGTTTCTGAACTGAAGACCACAAACACAACAAAGTGTTGTGTACATTATTGTGATTATGTGAAATTAGTAATTTCCTGTAGGCAAAATAACCAATGAAAGAGAATGTAAAGAATTGTAGTAGACGCGCTGGGCAAGTCAGGGAATATCGCTATGTAAACCAATGAGGTTATTGACACTTCCTGGCAGATTAAAACTGTGTGCCGGACCGAGAGTGTGAGGACGGGCGTGAGTCGTCTTGGGTAGCTTATTGGTAGAGCACTTGCCCGCGAAAGGCAAAGGTCCCGAGTTCGAGTCTCGGTCCGACACACAGTTTTAATCTGCCAGGAAGTTTCATATCAGCGTACACTCCGCTGCACAGTTAAAATCTCATTCTGGAATGAGGTTATTGTTATTGCTGTCGCCGGGCGCAGGAGCGTGGCGCAGTCGGGCAATGGCTGTCAGGAGGTAACGAAAGTCGGTTAGTAGCGAGTGGGCGGGTCGGACGCGAAGGAGGATTCTGCTGCGACAGGACGCAAGACTTGTTGTACTGCAAGATCCCAAGTACGGTATGTAGACATAATGTGGAGTAACTGGTCACAGCGCAAAGCATCAAGGTTAACCATTGTTTAAGAATAGCGCTGGGGTGGGGGGGGGGGGGGGGGGGGGGGCAAAGCTAATTGCGGTTGGAGCCTGTGGCGAAATTTGTCATGGTATAATGGACCTTGCCGCACCAACCGCACCACTATGAAGTAAGACCCGACCAGTTTGTCATTTACAATTGTAAAAGGCTTGCCAGTGTTAGTTGCGTATTGTCCAATAACAAAATACTTTAGCAACTTATGTATGTGAAGGTGTGTAACCCTCAGTAACAAGTACCTGGCAGGAACCCTTCCGAATCCATAATGAACCGAGAGTGTCATTAACGAACTGAAAGTAAATGATAAAAAGAGTGAAGTTTATCGAATTTATTAATAGTTTAAATGAAACTGAAAAGAAGTTAATTTTTTTTGGACTTGCCAGTTGTGCTGATTATTGACAAATAACTTGACGAAGCACGATATTTAACAATACTTCATGTTCAGACAATTTTGTATGAGAAGTAATTTAAGTAACAATAAGTCAAAGAAGCGAAAACCGTTATCATTTTAAAAACAAGTGATTATTGTTGAACAGTCTATTTAAATGCTAAAATTCTTTTCGAAAAGTTTACCTTTAACACTTTAATAGCAGTTAGCATCGTAGTGAGAAACGCAGTTCAGTTGTTAACAGTAACGTGGTTTAATTTCAAAGTCAAGAGTTTTTATTGACTTCGCTCACACTGAGCTGGCGACCGTTCATTTACGGTAATTTACAAATAGAGTCAAAATTAGTTCATCATTTCGGACCGAAATTTCACTAGCTAGTTTTCGTGTTATGTTGTACATTTTTTTATTTCTACCGATCGTTATTGCGCAAAGTAAATCGCACAATAACGATCAAGTTATGAGAGCAACTGACTTCTTCCGGGTAATAATTTCACTTCGGATTCGTTGCCTTATCCTATATTAATATCAAACCATCAGAAACAAGGCAATTCTTTCATTAGTCTACCACCCGGAGAAGAGGAGGGGTTGTTATACTGTGAGGACTTGAGTTTATTGCTATTGGGATTAGAACATTCTTTTTAAAGCCTGAAGATATTTCGTCTGTCTATGCAACGTATCATTTTTGTCAGTGTTGCTTCCCATAAGGACATTAATAATTCTAAGAGAATGTCGTCTGCGGCAGCTGGTTTCAACTTTTTCAGTGCTCTGTCAGTTTTTTCAAGTAGTATCGCTTCCTCAACTTTATCTTCCCTTTCCACAATATTGTCTTAACGTTTCTTTCCTTTGCGCAGCCAGTCTACACGTACCTTCCACCTTCAGCCTTCCCTTCTTTATCTCGTACTGTTTTTCCAACTAAATTCGTTATATTCATACAGCTAACTCTCTCTCCTCAAAATGTTTCTTTAATCTTTCGATTCGCGTCATCTATGTTTCCATAGTCAAGTGGACTTTACATTTCTCATCTAGCCATTAAATATCGAAAGAAATAAAAGTTCAGTTCGAGTCTCTAAAACAAACCTTTGACCATAGGCACGTCCCTGCTTTTGAGACTCGATGTTCCCCGTTGGACTGATCTGGAATGAATCCTGTACGCTACTGCAGTACTCCAGCATGCACCGTAAAATGTTTTGTAGTTAATTTATCTGTTTATTAAAAAACATTAGATTCTAACCGTACTGCCAATGGATCGAAGCCCGTCATTAGCTTTACCTACGACTGAAACTGTGATCGTTCCGTGTCACGCCTTTCAGTTACTTGTATGGCCAGAGTGTTCCTAGTTATGCGTCGCTTAATACTGCTGCCACATTTGTAAGATTCGTAAAGTACAAAAGTTTTTATTTATCTACAGTTTAGTTGCCAGTCTGAGATTTCCAATAATATTATCCGCTTAGCCAGTGTATAATGCGATTAATGATGGATCAGCCAGAGGAATATTCTTTTGTAAGTACAATTTCACTTATTTTATGTATTGGACGACTTATAGGTCAATGTACTACATCATATATTTCCTTTCAGTGAGTAAAATTCAGGATTTATAAACAATGTTCACGTTTATTTATTAACTGTATTTCAATTTCGGTCTTTCTCTATAGCTTTTGGCCTCTAAGACTACCCCTCTAGTACTCCTTTCAACCTGTCATGTCTTAACAGATATCATCCCAGCGCTTCTTCTAGTCAGTGGTTTCAACATAGTCCTTTCTCACCGTTTCTGCGGAGAACCTACTTCTTTTCTTATCGTTCTACTTTTTTTTCGGTACCATTCTGTAACAGCACATAGTGAACTCTTTGCTTCTCTTCTTTTCAGTTTTTCCGTATGATTCACAATGGTGCCCTCCGAACTCACATTCTCAGAAATTACTTCCTCACATTAAGAGCCGGCCGGTGTGGCCGTGCGGTTCTAGGCGCTTCAGTCTGGAACCGCGTGACCGCTACGGTCGCAGGTTAGAATCCTGCCTCGGGCATGGATGTGTGTGATGTCCTTAGGTTAGTTAGGTTTAAGTAGTTCAAAGTTCTAGGGAACTGATGACCACAGATGTTAAGTCCCATAGTGCTCAGAGCCATTTGAACCATTTTCACATTAAGACCTATGTTTAAAACTAGCAGATCTCTTTTAGGGAGGAATGCCCACTCTGCCTCTGGTTAGTCTTCTTGCATCCTCTTTGCTTGCTCGTTCATTCGATATTTTATTTCCAAGGTAGCAGAATTCCTTCACCTACTCTGCATGTAGCCACAATTTCAGTGTTAACTTTCTCCCAAATCTAATTTCTGCTTCCCCTCAGTCTTTCTCTGGGGTACTGTCTGTCTTCATCGTGTGCTCATTAGACTCTTAATTCCGTTCAACACGCAATGTAGTTGTTCTTCACTTTCACTGAGGCCAGCAATGTTATCGGAGAATCTTATAAAGGAACTCCTTTCACTTTGAGTTTGGATCCCTCTCTTGCACCTTCCTTTTACTTCCGTCATTTTTTCTTCGATAAGCCGTACACTAGGAGAGAAACCTGCCACATTGCCTTAAACCTGTTTGAAGCCAATCGTTTCTCACTTGGTCTTCAATTCTTATTGTTCCCTCTTAGTTCCTTTACAATTATACACACATCAAAAAAATGTTTTGCATCACCACGGTTCCGGGAGTTTTGGAACCTGTACAGAAAATTGGAATAGAGATCAACGTAAACATCATTTCCGCCCTTTTTATCGCTCATGAAAACCACACATTTCATGTTGCACCACCACACAGCGACACCATCAGATTGCTGTACACACCGGTACCTCTAATACGCAGTAGCACGTCCTCTTGTATTGATGCATGCCTGTATTAGTTGTGGCATACTATCCACAAGTGCATCAAGGGACTGTTGGTCCAGATTGTCCCACCCTTCAACGACGATTTGGTGTAGATTCCTCAGAGTGGTTGGTGGGTCACGTAGTTCATAAACAGTCCTTTTCAGTCTATCCCAGGCATGTTCGGTAACGTTCATGTCTGGAGAACATGCTGGGCACTCTAGTCGAGTGATGTCGTTATCGTGAAGGAAGTCATTCACAAGATGTGCACGATGGGGGCGCGAACCGTCGTCCATGAAGACGAATGCCTCGTCAATATGCAGCAGATATGGTTGCACTATCGGTCGGAGGATGGCATTCATGTATCGTACAGCCATTGTGGCGCCTTCCATGACCGTTAGCTCCACATAATGCCACCCCAAACAGCAGGGAACCTCCACCTAACTGCACTTGCTGGACAGTGTGTCTTAGGCGTCCAGCCTGACCAGGTTGCACGAAATACGTCTCCGACGATTGTCTGGTTGAAGGTATATGCGATACTTATAGGTCAAGAGAACGTGGTGCCAAGTATGAGCGGTCCATTAGGCAAGTTGTTGGACCTATCTGTACCGCGCTGCATGGTGCCGTGGTTGCAAAGATGGACCTCGCCATGGACGTCGGGAGTGAAGTTGCGCATCCTGCAGACTATTGCACACAGTTTGAGTCGTTAACACGACGTCCTGTGGCTGCACGAAAAGCACTATTCAACATGGTGGCGTTGCTGTCAGGGTTCCTCCGAGCCATAATCCGTAGGTAGCGGTCATCCACTGCAGTAGTAGCCCTTGGGCAGCCTGAGCGAGGCAAGTCATCGACGGTTCCTATCTCTCTGCATCTCTTCCATGTCCGAACAACATCGCTTTGGTTCACTCCGAGACGCCTGGACATTTCCCTTGTTGAGAGGCCTTCCTGGCACAAAGTAACAATGTGGACGCGATTGAACCGCGGTATTGACCGTCTAGGCATGGTTGAACTAAGACAACACGAGTCTTGTAACTCCTTCCTGGTGGAATGAGTGGAACTGATCGGCTGTCGGACCCCCTCTGTGTAATAGGCGCTGCTTATGCGTGGTTGTATACATCTTTGGGCGGATTTAGTGACATCTATGAACAGTCCAAGGGACTGTGTCTGTGATACAATATCCACAGCGAACGTCCATCCTCAGGAGTTCTGGGAACCGGGGTGATGCAATTTTTTTTTGCTGTGTGTATATTACCAATTTTTCTCTGTAGATTATACACATTGTTTTGGGAATTTGAAATATGTCATTTTCTGTTGCTGAACGTTTTCTCTAGGTCGACAGATACTATTCCCGAATATTGCTGCCATAAGCTCTTAAGGTTTTCAACCACAAATTTCGTTGGACGCGGAAATAGCTGGAAGTCAAAGAGAGCTAGTGTGGCGAACAGATCGATAGTTACAATTTGTGCTTCAAATAGCTTTATTTTTCGGCTATCAAGGCACCTTTGTATGCGAATGCGTTGTATTGGTTATTGTTATTTTCTTTGCACACCATTTCAAAACTAATTTTTCAAGGAGCTGTCAGAAACAATTGCTTAATATCCGCCAATCATTTTTTAGTATTTGCAAGGTAGTCAATTCGAAGAATTTTATTTTTGTTCTTAGCAAATACTGACTATAAAAGTGTTGCAAAATGAAATCGATTTATTATTATTTGGTGTAGCTTAGTTTGACGATAAGCAATAGGGACAGGCCCTAGACTGTGCCACTTCCAGACGTGTTACAAGAAATCTAATGACAGCGTTGAAATCGCAATAAAGGGAAGAAATCACTAAAATTATTACCAAATTTGTAAAGCAAATATTAACAAAGTTACTAACATTTTGGTGTAAAATTGATTATAAAATCAGTAACAAATGCTACAGACATGATGTGTACAACACACAGTTCGGTAGATACGAAAGACAACTATTAAATTGCCATGTTTATAGACACAAAAAGTTATAAATAAATTATTGAGAAGCTCAGAAAATAATGCCAAAACAGAGTTCTCCACAGATACACTACAGAACAGCGTCGGTATCAGTGATTTGTTCCGTTATTCCTATTTGTTTATGTTAATTTAATGAGAATTTAGTAAGTTAATATTTGTAAGATGAGTATTTGAGTAGCTTCGTACTGTAATGGGAAACTGACTGAAGATATGAACTTGACTAGTTTTTGCCGTTCCATTTATGGTGTACGAAAACTAAATAAAATTCAGTCGTGCTGCGATGTTTGGCGTGTAATAACATAACAGACTGCAAATTATCTAAAAGTGTATGAGAAGCATACCGGAAATACTTTATTCAAAGATTGTAAAATATATAACCGTAACAATCAATGATGATCTAGTTGTAACTCGCTCACTTGACTTTTTGGTTGGTCACGTGACAGTTTTTCAGCAGGCAGAGCATGTTTCATGGCCTTTCTGATGTTCGTGTCTTAGTGGATAAGCTGGTTTGGTGAGATTTGCGTGGCCGGTGATGTGCATGAGGTTGTTAATTAAGACATAGAATTATTTCTACATTCGCCTATTCGTGACTTAGGAATATTTCTGCGTAACTATTTGGGAGTTAGAAAATACTTGAACAGAGTCCAGGTGTAGCTATCAGGGACTGAACTTTTGGTATATAGTCTCGAATGAAATTAAAGAATTCAATTTAGTTTTGGTGGTTTGTTGCACTGCACAGTGCCTTTGGCTTACATTCGTTACTGCCTGCAAACACTCTGCTTGCTCTGCTATGCCAATCATCTTACTGATTTACTGTGTTTAAATATCAGCTCGCGTAACTTTGTGATTGATCTGAACAAACTGATAGTGAACTTTAATCCTGTGGTTAGGCTTCATCGTTATCCTGAGAAGTCATTCCCTTAATATCTCCTTCATTATGTTAATACAGTCGTTAACGTATGTTGTTAAATTACATTGTCATTGATAGTCTTTGCTGTACCTTATGACGTATGGTTGTTCTGTAAGGGCTTAAAGCGATAGTTCATGACCCAACCCCTAATTTATAGATGAGCCACGTTCAAATTTAAGGTCGTGCACTCACCATCTGGTAGTCAGGCAGTAACAAACTGATGCCAACAGGCGATTTATTTACAGCCATTCTAACAGTTACCAGCCTAACTGAAGTTGCAGTATCTCGTATGATTACGTCAGTGCTGACTAATCCAGTCTGCTTCACGTAAAGGCAACTGAACATCCACGTACTCCTGGGGTTGAAGCCACACTCCCCGAGGGAAAAAATAAAAACAAACATTTCGCAACACTACATCTACATCTACGTAATTATTCTGCTATACACAGTAAAGTGCCTGGCAGAGGGTTCAGTGAACCACCTTCAAGCTGTCTCTCTACCGTTACATTCTCGAACGGCGCGCCGGAAAGACGAGCACTTAAATTTTTTGTGCGAGCCCTGATTTATCTTATTTTGTCGTGATGATCATTTCTCCCTATGTAGGTGGGTGCCAACAAAATGTTTTCGGAATCGGAGGAGAAAAGTGGTGATTGAAATTTCATGAGAAGATCCCATCGCAACAAAAAACGCCTTTGTTTTAATGACTGCCGCTCCAATTCACGTATCATGTCTGTGGCACTATCTCCCCTATTTCGCGATAATACAAAACTAGCTACCCCTCTTTGAACTTTTTCGATGTCATCCGTCAGCCCCACCTGATGTGAATCCCACACCGCACAGCAATACTCCAGAATAGAGCGGACAAGCGTGGTGTAAGCAGTCTCTTTAGTAAACCTGTTGCACCTTCTAAAAGTTTTGCCAATGAATCGCAGTATATGGTTTGCTCTACCCGCAACATTATCTATGTGATCGTTTCAATTTAGGTTATTTGTAGTTGTAATCCTTAAGTATTTAGTTGAATTTACAGCCCTCAGATTTGTGTGACTTATCGCGTAATCGAAATTTAGCGGATTTCTTTTAGTACTCATGTGAATAACTTCACACTTTTCTTTATTCAGGGTCAATCGCCACTTTTCGCGCCATATAAATATCTTACCTAAATCATTTTGCAATTCGTTTTGGTCATCTAATGACTTTGCAAGACGGTAAATGACAGCATCATCTGCAAACAATCTAAGATGGCTATTCAGATTGTCTCCTACGTCGTTGATATAGATCAGGAACAATAGAGGGCCCATAACACTTCCTCGGGTAATGCCGGATATTACCTCTGTTTTACTCGATGCCTTTCTGTCTATTACTACGAACTGTGACCTTTCTGACAGGAAATCACGAATACAGTCGCACAACTGAGGCGATATTCCATAGGCCCGCAATTTGGTTAGAAGACGCTTGTGAGGACCGGTGTCGAAAGCCTTCCGGAAATCTAAAAATATGGAATCAATTTGACATCCCTTGTCGATCGCACTCATTAATTCATGAGTATAAAGAGCTAATTATGTTTCACAAGAGCGATTTTTCTGAATCTGTGCTATGTGTCAATAAATCGTTTTTTTCGAGGTGCTCCATAATGTTCGAACACAACATATGTTGCAATTTCCTACTGCAAATCGACGTTAGTGATGTGGGGCCGTTTCTCAGCGGATTAGTCCTATTTCCCTTTTTGGGTGTTGGTGTGACCTGAGCAATTTTCCAATCTTTAGGTACGGATCTTTCTGTGAGCGGGCTGTTGTATGTAATTGCTAAATATGGAGCTATTGTATCAGCACTCTTTGAAAGTAACCTGACTGGTATACAATCTAGACCGGAGGCCTTGCCTTTATTAAGTGATTTAAGCTGCTTTGCTACACCGAGGATATCTACTTCTATGTTTCTCATCTTGGTAGTTGTTCTTGACTGGAATTCAGGAATATTTACTTCGTCTTTTTTGGTGAAGGAGTTTCGGAAAACCGTGTTTAATAACTCTGCTTTAGTGGCACTATCATCAGTGGCTTCACAGTTGCTATCGCGTAGTGGAAGTACTGACTGCGTCTTGCCTCTGGTGTGTTTTATGTATGACCAGAATCTCTTTTGGTTTTGTGCCAGATTCCGAGACAGTGTTTCGATGTGGAAATTATTAAAAGCATCTCGCATTGAAGTATGCACTATATTTCGAACTTCTGCAAAACTTTGCCAATCTTGGGCATTTTGCATTCTTTTAAATTTGGCATGCTTTTTTCGCTGCTTCTGCAACAGCGATCTGACCCGTTTTGTGTACCATTGGGGATCAGTACTATCACTTATTAATTTGTGTTCTATATATGTCTCCACTGTCGTTGATACTATCTCTAATGAAATCATTCCACAACATTTCTACGCTTAGATGTCCAGATCAGAAGCAGTGCAGACTTTCTCTTAAAACGGTGTTAAGAGCATTTTTATCGGCTTTTTTTAAATGTATGTACTTTGCGTTTCTTTTTTTTATGGTTGTAGGAGTTACAGTATTCAGCCTAGCAACTACTGCCTTGTGGTCGCTAATCCCTGTATTCGTCACGATGCTCTCTATTTTTCCAGGATTATTTGTTACTAAGAGGTCAAGAATGCTTTCGCAACCATTTACGCTTCGAGTGGGCTCATGAACTAATTGCTAAAAATAATTTTCTGAGAAAGCACTCTAGTAAACTGAACAACGCGTAATCTAATATGTTTCTGTTCAGACTTATAAGTGACTTTTATTGCAGGGATAAGAACTGCAGTGAAGCTTGTAGGCATATGTTAGAGAGAAGCAACGGAGCAATTCGTCACTTACCCGACGCTGGCATCCTTGGGAGGCAACTCGTCGTTCTTGATGACGATGTCGAGGGCGTAGTTGTCGATGCCCTGCACGGTGGTGTTGTTCTTGGCCACCATGCTGCGCTTCCTGCAACAGACGGAGCAGTGGGTCAGGGCCTCCAGCGTCGAGATCGCGAGTGACGGTCGCGGGGCATTCGCATTCCGCGCGCGACCGCGCCTGGGGTGTTTGTCCAGCGGCTGCCAAGGGCGTCTCGCCGTGTCACCGCGGCACGCCTCACAGGCCTCCCTTGGGCCTAGGCGTCGCATTTTATCAGCACAGTCCCGAAGGTAATAGTCAGTAAGTACTACGTAGTAATATGTACGTTCTGGATTATCGGGATGACTAAGGACCGAATGGTATTGTTGCCTGGAAGAATCAGGGAAGTCATTCACCCCACTAATCGGAAAGCATTTTCCTTCTTTCGAACTCAATTGCCGCTTTCTACGATGTTCATGACATTTCTGACTTAAATGTACATGTAGTGTAGCGTCCTGTTATGTTTGTATTGCTTGCTGGTGACATACACAGAATAAAACTCGAGATCTGGCGATTAATTCACCTACAAGCGGTAGTTCACTGTATGTACATTTTTGACGTGAAAGTAACCATCCAAAAGAAGGGCCACAATGGACAAACTAATTCTGATCGAACGTGGGGACTAAGTCCGACTATTATCCATAGATTCCAGACCGTTAACCAATCCGACCCATTGCACGGTCCTCCTATCTTCCCATGTTTTACCACTGTCTACAAACACCTGGTGTACTTTTCCAATAAACTATTCCCCTTCCCCAATTGCTGCCGCAACTCCATCAAAACGTCCCACCTTCCCTCATCTCCAAACACTCCATATCATTTCCAAGCGTAAGTTTGATCACATCTGCATGACGGACTATGAAATCGTGCCCCAGCAAGTCATAACCCATCCTACTCCTCCACCCCCAAACGAAGGCCGAACGCCGGCCGCGGTGGTCTCGCGGTTCTAGGCGCGCATTCCGGAACCGTGCGACTGCTGCGGTCGCAGGTTCGAATCCTGCCTCGGGCATGGATGTGTGTGATGTCCTTAGGTTAGTTAGGTTTAAGTAGTTCTAAGTTCTAGGGGACTGACGACCACAGCAGTTGAGTCCCATAGTGCTCAGAGACATTTGAACCATTTTTTTGAAGGCCGAACCCATTGTTCTCCCGCTGAATAATTGCAATCCTATCTGCCTCCCAATTTCTACATCCCACCCATTAGTTCATTCCCATAAACATATCTGCTGTAAAATCCTTGTCAGTCTCACATCCTTACCCATCCTTTCCATGTAGTGTCACCAGGAATGCCGCGCCATCATCTTCTCCTTAGAACTTAACCACCTTGTTCAGTCACATTAATGTCACCACCTATCAGACGCATGAATAACCACCTTTTGCAGCGTGGACATGCAGGAAGAGAGTCAGTGAGGTTCTGGAAGGTACCAACAGTGATGTGGAGCCATACAGGCTCTAATGCCGTGGACAGCTGCGCTAGTCTCTCTGTTGAGGATCCACAGGGCGAACAGCCCGATCGAGGTGGTCTCACAGATTTTCGATTGTGTTTAAATGTGTGGAGTTCGGTGGCTAAGGGAGCTTGGGAAAATCATCCTGGTGCTCTCCAAACCACGCACCTACACTGCGAACCGTGTGACACGTTGATTGTCCTACTGGTAAATATCATGCTGAGGAAAAAAGCACTAGCTGCATTGGGGGTGGAGGATATATACATACTTCTGTTGATCTATCGTGCCTCCCAGAAAGGCATGTAGGGGTGCATTTGATCCCAAGGAGAGATACATATTGTGTTGATCCATCGTGCCTTCAAGAATGATCGTCCAGGGAATGACACAAAAACATTCTCCAGACCATAATGCTCCCTCCTTCGGACGTGACCCTTCCGACAATTTTGAAGGGCCATATACGCCAAAGGCCATTTGCGTCTATAGAAGTCACCTGTCACTACTCAGTAGACGTCCAATTGCGATATTGGCATGCAGATTTAGCCTTCGTCGCTGATGAACAACAGTCAGAACGGTTGCTGGAACCAGGCACCTCCTGTGAAGTTCCACATGGAGCAACTTTCGCTGAACGGTTGTTGAGAAGACGCTGTGGCAGCCGCTTGATTCATTTGGACAGTCAGATGCTCAACAGTTGCACGTCTATTCGCCCAAACGCATACCCAAAACCGTCGTTCACCTCTATCATGCCGGCCGGTATAGCCGAACGGTTCTAGGCGCTTCAGTCCGGCACCGCGCTGCTGTTACGGTCGCAGGTTCGAATCCTGCCTCGGGCATGGTTGTGTGTGATGTCCTTAGCTTAGTTAGGTGTAAGTAGTTCTAAGTCTAGGGGACTGATGACCTCAGATGTTAAGTCCCATAGTGCTTAGAGCCGTTTGAACCATTTGAACGTCTGTCATCTGTGGCCCATGGTGTTCCACCATTGCCTCTCCGCCGGATTTGGATAGCACCATTTTGCCATGCGTTACAATGCGAACAGTTTGCAAACTTAGCTATTTCGGAAATACACGCTTTGCCCGAAAGCCAATGATTGTACCCTTTTGGACGTCAGATAAATCCCTTCATTTCCGCTTTACGACAACGACTGCGCAATTTTCCTCATTCCCCCGACACGCTTTATATACCCTACATTGTTAGTGCTGCCACATTGCACCTATGAGTGGTCATTAACGGTGAGATCGAAATTGGGCAAAGGTCACTTTAATGTGACTGGACCGTGTAAAACGTCTACTAGTGTCTGGTAATGCAGTTTGTTGAATATTTTTGGGCCTTCTCGCACTTACCAAACTATCTCGTGATGAAATGCTACGCTCTTCATTGGATGCTTCGTTTCTCTTTTATTAATCCAAGTTATTTAGTGTTCGAGACTGGTGAGAGATATTTAATAATCGGTAAAACGAGTGTTTTGTGAGCCGATCCTTTCGTGGATACATTACATTTCCTTAAGATTGTTCAATGAATCTCAGCCTCACATCTACTTTTGCCACAAGTCGTCCTCTCAGACCATTCCACTTTCGATCGCTCCGGACGGTTATTCCTAGGTATTTTACACTGGTTACTGTTTCCAGTTTTTTTTTTATCACCAGTAGCGTAATCGAGCAGTTGTGGTTTTCTCCACCCGTTTGTGGGCAAAAGTTTCATTTATTTACTTGAAGACTGGCGAAGAGTTCTCGGGCTTGAAGATTATTGCGTTAGTTGCGGGAGCGACTTTTCACGACAAATGTCGTAACAGTATTTTCAGGTTTTGTTATGGACAATGCACTTTTATTGCTTAAATTGTGCTAAAAGATCTTTTAGATTTCTGGTCCGTACTTTCACATCGGTACGTATACAAAAAGTGTGTTGTTAATAAAAGGTCAAGTTTGGTGACGTTGTCAACCAGGAGACACGCGATCCGTTGTAAATTTTTTTATTTATATTAGGAATTGAAAACCCATCCAAAAATCGCACATGAAACCTTTATTTGGATAGATCACTAGTTTCGGCTAATGATCTAGCCATCTTCAGAGTATAAAACGTTCTTGATTAGTGCTGATGCCATTACGGCTTCACACATCATTAAAATCTTCCTTAAAATGACAACATCAACACACGATATAATTAAAAACAGTTTTTCATCGTTCGTCGTCAGTGCAATTGAACGATTGTCATAAAACAAAGGATATTACAATTGAGTAATAACTGACACAATTAGTATTTACATCATTTTGTAATAGAGCCACGAAATGAACGTCGGGGACAGTTGCGGAACACTGCATTGTCGTCCTGGATAAGGTCCTAGTGGAGGTGGTTTGACGTTGTCTTCCCCCGATCTGCTATGTGCGTCAAGTATGTGTGTCGTGAGGAAGACTGTGATGAGTGCTTGTAGGATGTAGCGTTGTATTTCTGATGAATGGACGAAATGAAGGGGGAGGGTGAAACCCGGCGCTGGCAGGTAGCCTAATGTCCTCGAATAGCACCAAGGGGACCATCGAGCTTCAAGTTCCCGTCTGGCGGAGGGAATACCATCAACAGTGTCACATGCCCTCACTTCGTGGGACACCAAATATTGGAGGTGATAATTTCTTTCAGCACCAAGCTTAGATCTTGCTGCCTAAGAGTCGAGCGCCATTACACGGCGGTCGCAGATATGAGGCGAGCGTTTATGAGAGACTGAGCGAAAATTCAGCTGCCAGCGCCGTGTACTGTGTATTGCGTAGGAATCATCAGACAAGACAGATTAGAAAGAGTACAGACACGAGTAGGCGATCATATTACCTACACTCCGTACTTGAATGGAACAGGATAAAAAGTGGCTAATCTTCTGTATGAAATGCCCTCCACCACGCTCTTTTAGTGGCTTAGCTTCTGGGGTATGTCTGTAAGTGCAGAAACTAGGTACCTGCCGACGTTCTCCGCAGTGATCATCCTAGAATTCGTCATGGGAATTATAGATTTAAAGCAAGCATTATTTTATCTATTAGCAAACACTTGTACAACGCCCGTGTAATTTGCACAAATCAAAAAAAGATTTGCATCACCCCGGTTCCAGAACTCCTGAAGATAGCTGATGACAGTGGATATTGTGTCACAGACAAAATTCCTTTGACTGTTCAGAGATGTCATTAATCCCGCCCAAAGATGTAAACAACCATGCAAGAACAGCGCCTATTAGACAGAGGGGATCCGACAGCCGATCAGTTCCAGTTATTCCACCAGGATGGAGGTACACAGCTCCTGTTGTCTGTAGTTCATCCATGCCTAGACGGTCCATACCTCGGTTCGATGGCGTCCGCAATGTTACCTTGTGCCAGAAAGGGCTCTCAGCAAGGGAAGTATCCAGGCCTCTCGGAGTGAACCAAAGCGACGTTGTTCGGACATGGAGGAGATACAGAGAGACAGGAACTGTCGACGACATGCCTCGCACAGGCCGCCCAAGGGCTACTACCGCAGTGGACGACCGCTACCTACGGACTATGGCTTAGAGGAATCCTGACAGCAACGCCACCATGTTGAATAATGCTTTTCGTGTAGCCACAGGACGTCGTCTTGTTACTCAAACTGTGCGCAATAGGCTGCCTGATACGCAACCTCACTCCTGACGTCCCTGACGAGGTCCGTAATTGCAACCACGACGCCATGCAGCACGGTACAGATGGGTCCAACAACATGCTGAATGGACCGTTCAGGATTGGCATCACGTTCTCTTCACCCATGAGTGTCCTATATGCCTTCAACCAGACAATCGCTGTAGACATGTTTGGAGGCAACCCGGTCAGGCTGAACGCCTTAGACACACTGTCCAGCGAGAGCAGTTAGGTGGAGTTTCCCTGCTGTTTTGGGGAGGCATTATGTGGGGCCGACGTACGCGGCTGGTGATCATGGAAGGCACCGTAACTGCTGTACAATAAGTCAATGCCATCCTCCGACCGATAGTGCAACCATATCGGAAGTATAGTGGCGAGGCATTCGTCTTCATGGACCACAATTCGCGCCGCCATCGTGCACATCTTGTGAGTGACTTCCTTCACGATAACGACATCACTCGGCTAGAGTGGCCACCATGTTCTCCAGACATGAACGTATCGAACACGCATGGGATAGATTGAAAAGGGCTGTTTATGGACGACGTGGCCCACCAACCACTCTGAGGGATCTTCACCGTTGAGGAGTGGGACAACCTGGTCCAACAGTGCCTTGATGAACTTGTGGATAGTATGCCACGACGAATACAGGCGTGCATCAATGGAACAGGACGTGCTACTAGGTATTAGAGGTACCGGTGTGTACAGCAGTTTGGACCACCGCCCCTGAAGGTCTAGCTGTATGGCGGTACAACTAGTAATGTGTGGTTTTCATGAGCAATAAAAAGGGTGGAAATGATTTTTATGTTGATCTCTATTCCAAAATTCTGTGAAGGTTCCGGTACTCTCAGAACCGAGGTGATGCAAAACTTTTTTTGATTGTGTATGAGACGAAAAATGCAATCAGTTTTGTTCCAAAAAACAGTACACACAGCATATAGATCTAAGCCTAGTTACAACAAGAGGAAGAGTGCAATGGTTAAGTTCTACATAAAGCACTCAAAACGTGTAAAAAGTAGTAGTAGTTAGTTGATAACAGAAACACGTACACGTCTAAGCAAACAATTTTTTACTCTAGTAAACAAAAAGGCAAAAATACGGTGTGCTACATCGGGTGAGGCAGGCTCGCTGATCTGCCGAGCCCTGACACCCAATGTACTTGGTGTTGGGACTTCTAATTTCTGTCTACAAACTCCCTAGTCGTTTTTAATTTCCTTCTTAAAAGCAAAGATATTTTGCTTTCCTTTTCCCAAATTTATTATGATTTTAATATGTACCTGCCTGTATTGTAGAGGTAGGCACACGGCTCCACACTGGATTTTGGTAGCGGGAATCTCTAATCTTTCCTGTCATCTTCAAACTTCCTTCAGTTTAAAAAATTACAAACATTCTTACTTAACACCCTTCGTTTCCGTTATGATTTAATTTTTCTTTCAACTCATTATTACCACTTGGAATTTTATTGCTGAATACAATATTTGCTAACAGTATTAAACAATTTATGTTATTACAACGAAAATGTAAAATGTACGATCTGTTTTAAAACAGTAGGCAACAAGTCTCTAAACGATCGTTATGGACAGACTCAGATTCACCAACGATTACTTGCGAGTATCTGCTTGTTTTCAGAATTTTATTAAATTCCTACTAGTACGTTTATCGGCTTGTTAGGTTCCACTCTTAATGAATATCACTCGTTTAGGAATGTGTTAGAATAATACCGGCTACTACTATCGAAACGTCTGAAGGCAATTTTCGGTTAATGCAATCTCAGTTATCTTAAGACTTTTTCACGACAGGTTTCCAAACAACGTCCCACAACGGCATGATCGCTTTATATTCACTATAACGATTGATAGGGTAAGAAGAAAGCAGGAAGTAGAGATATTCAGTTACAGGGTTATCCTGATAAAGATTTCAAATACTGCGTCCGCCCCCGGTAGCTGAGTGGTCAGCGCGACAGACTGTCAATCTTATGGGCCCGGGTTCGATTCCCGGCTGGGTCGGAGATTTTCTCCGCTCCGGGACTGGGTGTTGTGTTGTCCTAATCATCATCATTTCATCCCCATCGACGCGCAAGTCGCCGAAGTAGCGTCAAATCGAAAGACTTGCACCAGGCGAGCTGCCTACCCGACTGGAGGCCCTCGTCACACGACATTTCATTTCATTTCAAATACTGCGAACTGAAAGAATGGTTACTTGATAACTGTGCATCCCAAGAAGAGTCATGATCTTTACGCAAAGCCTGAGGGAGTTTCAGGTGTGCTCTGTAGCAAGTTTGTGCAAGGCGCACGTATTGCTGGTACGACAAATATGAAAGATAAGCTCTTCACGTGAACGGCTTGTTTCGCCTAACAGGTTAGGCAACATTTGCCTGTAGCGAGCTGTCTCGCAACAGAGTTGCAGCCACCTGGTGCTCTTTCAATACGCTTTCCTTGTGTCATCCCACGACGTCCAGTAACTCAAATAACTTTTACGGTCATCCGCTCTGGAGTGCTGCAATATTCTCAGACATCTGCGATCCATCTAGAATGGTGACGACAAAATTCAAAATTCTCGCCTGTGGTGCTGTAATGGACGGATGGCTCTCGAAGAGAATAATACTGCGTTACGCGTTCGGGAGGACGACGGTTCAATCCCGCGTCCAGCCATCCTGATTTAGGTTTTCTGTGATTTCCCTAAATCACTCCAGGCAAATGCCGGGATGGTTCCTCTGAAAGGGCACGGCCGACTTCCTTCCCTAATCCGATGAGACCGATGACCACGCTGTCTGGTCTCCTTCCCCAAACAACCAACCAACCAATACTGCCTTATTGTACTTTAATAAGTACTAGTTTAAACTGACTTTGACGTGCACCTTGCTGTTGAGCCAACACTGATGGTCACCAGGTAACGCATATGTTACAAGGTCTCTTAACTGCCTTTCTGAGCCAAACATAGTGATTCTTGGCTACGTCACCTCTACACAACATGCACTGTAGTCTGTGAATTATATGTCCACCACCCACACCATTATGACACGATGACATGGGACAAGTGTACCATTACAAACTGTTGAGATGTAAATAAAGCTTTCACCGTCATCAAGTTTCTTGTGATTTACTCTGCCCGCCAACCTCCACCAAAGAATGCCCACACCCCACAGGTAATTTCAGCTTAATTTATCGAATCAACACTTACACAAATACAATACATACGTATATTTTATGTATGTATGCTCCACATCTCCTCCTAAGCCCCTGTATTGATTTCAACCCTACTTTGTACTCATATTACATACATTCTGAAAAAAAATATTGTGCCTGTAAGCACCACATTTCATTGTGGTGGAGGTGGGAGTGATAACAGGGTGACATAGAAGATGGACAGTGAGAGTGGGGAAGGAGAGTGGGGAAGGAGAGTGGGGAAGAGTAGATGTACTGATGAGATGAGATGGGGGTGAGGGTGATAACAGGATTGCATAGGAGATAGAGAGACAGAGAGACAGACAGAGAGAGAGACAGACAGACAGAGAGAGAGACAGACAGACAGAGAGAGAGACAGACAGACAGAGAGAGAGACAGACAGACAGAGAGAGAGACAGACAGACAGAGAGAGAGACAGACAGACAGAGAGACAGACAGACAGAGAGAGAGAGAGAGAGAGAGAGAGACAGACAGACAGACAGACAGACAGAGAGAGAGAGAGAGAGAGAGAGAGAGAGAGAGTGGGAAGGAGGAGATAGGCAGAGAAGGGGGAGTAGTCTCACATACTTTCGCTACATCATTTGTGTGAAGTGTTACTATCGTTCAATTTGCACGACGGTGGAAAGGTCCTCTTAAATCTTACAAGAATTTGCAACGTTTCTCTACTAATCTACAAGCTGAAAATTAGCTGAACTTTGCATGCATGTCAGAAAGAACTTTACTTCGTAATTCGGAATGACACAGGCTCTGAAATATCGTATATACATGTCGTCACCGGGCAAAGACTTTCAAATAAAATGTCTCCCCTGCATGTCAATATACATAACGGGTGTACGAGTACAGGATGTAGGCACATGGGTGACGACACATGGAAGTTTGGGTCCGACTGCGAGTCGTGCACGGATAGCCGAATGGAAAGGCGACCGCTCGTGATAAGCGAGAAATCCGGGGTCGAGTCCCGTTCAGGCACAAATTTTCACTGTCGTCATTCCATTGTGCAGCTGCTCGTAGTTCACATTCGGAAGTGCAAATACATTTCACGTATTTCATGACGGCTGTAGTCGTCGCAGTGCCTGTTCCTTCGGATATGCTTGCGTGTAGGAAGAAACTTAAGACTGCAATTCGGAATAACACAGGTACTGCAATATCGTAAATATCGTATCTTTCATCTTTATTTCCTGCCACTTTGGAAGGAGGCAAGTTTGATGATACGATTTTGCTGGATGTATTCCAATCTGTGTCTTCCTCCATAATTTTTACGCTCGACAGCTCCCTTAGTACCATGTACGAGGCGTGATTTTTTAAGTTCTGTTTTGAAATTTAAAAAAAAGACGTGAAAGATATCTCAATAATTTTATTTTTACATGAAAGCCTGTACCTTAATCTACGCACTGACGCCGTTACAGTCTGATTCTTCCTTGTTTACGTTGTGTAATGAGCGTTTAAGATGCTTCCGATAATCGTGAGTCCCGCCGACTGTGAAGTACGGGCTGCTATAAGATTTCTCAATGCTAAAGGCCTAAAAGCGATCGATATTCATCGTGAGATCTGTGCAGTTTACGGAGAAAACATTATGAGTGATGGTATGGTAAGAAAGTGGATGAGAGGATTTAAAGATGGCCGCACAAATGTGCATGATGAACAACGGAGTGGACGTCCTTCGGTCGTTAATGAAAGTTTGGTGCAGGAAGTGGACAATAAGGTGAGAGAAAACATATGGTTTACGATTTCGTCCTTGCTAGATAACTTTCCTAATGTTTCTCGTAGTGTTTTGTATGGCATTGTGACCGAGCACTTGAATTACCGAAAATTGTGGGCATGTTGGGTACCGAAAATGTTGACGTATGTGCACAAAACCAAACGTTTAAACAGTGCATTGACTTTCCTTGAGCGGTACCACAACGACGGTGATCATTTCTTAAGCCAAATTGTTACCGGCGATGAAACATGGGTGGCCTACGTCACACCAGAATCAAGGCAACAGTCCATGGAAGTTGAGCAAGGACATTGTTTTGCTGCAAGTCAATGCCCGTCCGCATGTGGCAAATCAGACCAAATATCTCATCACATCTTTTCTACGGGAAACTCTATATTATCCTCCGTACAGTCCCGATCTTGCGCCCAGTGATTACCATCTGTTCCAGCACTTGAAGAAACGCCTGGGCGGTCAGCGTCTTCAGGACGATGACGCAGTCAAAACAGTGGTGATGCAGTGGTTAGCAAGTCAAGCGGCAGACTTCGATGAGGAGGGTACTCAAAAACTGGTACAACGTTATGACAAGTGCCTCAATATTGACGGAAATTATGCAGAAAAGTAGATTAAGGTACAGGCTTTCATGTAAAAATAAAATTATTGAGATATCTTAGCACGTCTTTTTTTAATTTCAAAACGATGCTTACTTAAAAAAAAAAAAACACGCCTCGTATGTTATTCGGTGATGTCTTAACCGATTTCCCACCAACTTGTCTCTTCTTCTTGTCGGTGCTTTCCATATATTCCTTTCCTCGCCGATTCTCCGGAGAACCTCCCCATTCCTTACCTTATCAGTCTACCTAATTTTCAACAATTCTGTAGCACCACATCTCAACGCTTCAATTCTGTTCTGTGCTGGTTTTGCCGCAGTCAGTGCTTCGCTACCACAGAACACTGTGCTCCAAATGTATGTTTTCAGAAATTTATTTCTCAAATTAATGCCTATGTCTGATACTAGTAGACTTCTACTGGCCAGGAATGCCTTTTCTGCCAGTGCTTGTCCGCTTTTTATGACCTCTCTGCTCCGTCCGTCACGGGTTAGTTTGCTGCCTAAGTAGCAGAATTCCTTAACTTCTGCTTCGTGATCGCCAATCCTGATGTTAAGTTTCTCGCTGAATAAGTGATTCGTTGACACCTTCCCAAATGATTTTAGAAATTCTGATGGAATGTTATCTATCCCCATAGCCTTTTTCGGTCTTGAGTCTTCCAAATATTTTCTAAATTCTGATTCTAATACTGGACCCCCTATCTCTTCTATATCGACTCCTATTTTTTCTTCTATCACGTCATCAGACAAGCCTTCACCCTCATAGAGGCCTTCAATATTCTTTCCACCTATCCGCTCTCTCCTCTGCATTTAACAGTGGAATTTTTATTGCGCTACTGAGATCGTTAATTTAGTAACGATGAAGAGTAGGCAGAAGTTCAGGATTCTAGACAGGAAGAAACAAGGGCAAAGAGGTGAGATACGGAAGTACTAACGAGTGAAGAGATTCGCTTGAAGTTCTCTGATTCTGAGGATACTGCGATAAGGAATAGCTCAGGGAGCAGTTCGACTGAAGAGGAATGGTCGTCTCTAAAAAGAGCACTCAGAGAAATGGAAAGAAAAATGTAGGGACAAAGAAGGCAACTGTGAGACCCGCCAGGGTAGCCGAGATCGCTAACGCGCTGCTTCCTGAACTCGGGTAAGCGCACCGGCTCCGGATCGAATCCGCCCGGCGGATTAACGACGAGGGCCGGTGTGCCAGCCAGCCTGGGTGTGGTATTTAGGCGGTTTCCCACATCCCGCTAGGTGAATACCGGGCTGGTCCCCACGTCCCGCCTCAGTTACACGGCTCGCAGACATCTGAACACATTCGCACTATTCCATGGATTACACGAGACACAGACAGCTGGGGTACACTAATTCCGTCCTGGGGGGTACGGGGTGGCTGCAGGAAGGGCATCCTGCCACCCCTAAAACTAACCTTGCCAAATCCGTGCTAACAGCGCCGACCCTGCGATCGCTGCGGGACTATGGCGTAAGCGAAAGAAAGAAAGAAAGAAAGAAGGCAACTGTGAATAAACCAAGGGTAACAGAAGAAATAATTTAATTCATCGACGAAAGAAGGAAGTAAAAAGATGTTCCTGGAAATAAGGGAATACAGAAATACAATCGCTTAGGAATGAAATAAATAGGAAGAGCACGGGAGCTAAGGCAAAATAGCTGCATGGAAAATGTGAAGAAATTGAGAAAAATTATCAAACTAAAACTTGTAAACAAGTTTTCAAAAATGAGTAACAATTTTTAAAGTGCTCGCATTAGTGTTCAGCTTCACTTTTATGTAACGCTGAAAATGTAGCTCGTTTACGTGCTATAAATAATGTCGCATAGGTTTCAATAAATGAAGTACGACTGTTTGTTTATTAAGGGATTTTTTACAGTTCTTGAACAAGAAAAATAGATTTTTTAAATTTTTATTCGTACTCTGAGAGTCTGTTTGTAGGATAAATGTTTAAATCCTATTGGCAAGCCACGCGGGATTAGCCAAGGGGTCTACGGCGCTGCAGTCATGGACTGTGAGGTTGATCCCGGTGGAGTTTCGAGTCCTCCCTCGGGCATGGATGTGTGTGTGTGTTTGTCCTTAGGATAATTTAGGTTAAGTAGTGTGTAAGCTTAGGGACTGATGACCTTCGCAGTTAAGTCCCATAAGATTTCACACACATTTGAACATTTTGAACCGATTGGCAATTGTTCACAGTATTGAATAGCTTCTCAAAACTACTAACACAAGACTGTAAAGCAGATGTTCAACAATCATTAAATATCCATAATAAGATTATAGCAGTTTACTGTTGTCCAGAAAATCAATAAGTCTCGTCTTGTCACGTGTATCGTTAATGTAAAGCTGGGCACTCACGGCTTAAATATTTGTAAAATTCAGTGTTAAAACAAGATGAGATAAACTGAGTTCTTATAATATCACAGAAAAGTGAAAAAGTGTGTCGGACTAGGAATTAAGTTCTCAGTCGGTCGTAGGATCACTTATCGCATCATCCGCCTCTTGCAGTGATCTGCATATGTGAAAAATACGAAGTTTCGGGGATTCGGAGTCCACGTTAGGCTGTAGCCCCCATATAACTATGTAACTGATGTCAGAGGTAAGCTAAGGGCGTGGTGCGAAATGACGTATATATAGAAACAGATACTACCGTCAAATTCAATTTATTCTATAGTAAATTTGTGTAAGTACTTGAAAGTTACTTTCATAAAAAATTATCCAGAGGATACCCGAAGGGGAAAAAAAGTAAGCCATGGATAAGAAAGAGAATCAAAATCTTGTGTAAGAGGAAGATGGAAATTTGTGTGAAAGCCAGATTAAGTCAGGGTCCGAACATTACTTACATACTACGAAAAATAATCTAATATTTTAAGGAAAGTCACAGGCTGACGAAAATAAATAATACAGGTAATAAAATTAAACCTATATGAGGCCTTGTCAAACGGGAGACAGGACAGCCAGTCAGTGTACAAGATGCCATAACAATTAAACTAAATGACAATGCTGTGACTGATAATTCACAATATGCAAGTACTTTTAAAAATGACCCTCTAAATGTAACAGCAAGTACAGGATTATACGGTTCAGCTGAAGAAGCAAGAGAATATATTTAAAATATCATTTCACGGAACATTAAGCGACTAGAAGTAGCACCAACATCCTCCAGTGAAATTAATACAATACTAAAAATTCTACGAAACAAAAGTTCGTGTGGGTTGGTGGAATTTCAAACATAATTCGGAAAAGTTGTTCCAACTTAGTAAGTAATGTCCTTAATGATACATGCAATGCATCAATTGCGCAGGGAATTTTTCCAGACAGGTTGAAATAAACAATTGTTAAACAACTTCGTACGAAAGGTGACAAGACGGACTTAAGCAATTAGCGTCCAGTTTCCTTACTAACAACTTTTTCCGAAATATTTGAAAATGTAATGTACCATAGAGCAGTCGCACACGTAAATGGACGCAATGTACTTAGTGCACCACGGTTTGGGTTCCGGAAGGGCTGCTCGACTGAGTGTGCTGTTTATACATTCACTCATCAAACAATATAAGCCTTAAATAGATATACACCTCCATTTGGTATTTGTTGTGATGTTTTCAAGGCGTTTGACTGTGTAGATCATATTACTCTTTTAGAAAAACTCAAGTTTTATGGCACTGATGAAATTATACCCAGTGTGCTGTTTATACATTCACTCATCAAACAATATAAGCCTTAAATAGATATACACCTCCATTTGGTATTTGTTGTGATATTTTCAAGGCGTTTGACTGTGTAGATCATATTACTCTTTTAGAAAAACTCAAGTTTTATGGCACTGATGAAATTATACCCAGTGTGCTGTTTATACATTCACTCATCAAACAATATAAGCCTTAAATAGATATACACCTCCATTTGGTATTTGTTGTGATATTTTCAAGGCGTTTGACTGTGTAGATCATATTACTCTTTTAGAAAAACTCAAGTTTTATGGCACTGATGAAATTATACCCAGCGTGCTGTTTATACATTCACTCATCAAACAATATAAGCCTTAAATAGATATACACCTCCATTTGGTATTTGTTGTGATATTTTCAAGGCGTTTGACTGTGTAGATCATATTACTCTTTTAGAAAAACTCAAGTTTTATGGCACTGATGAAATTATACCCAGCGTGCTGTTTATACATTCACTCATCAAACAATATAAGCCTTAAATAGATATACACCTCCATTTGGTATTTGTTGTGATATTTTCAAGGCGTTTGACTGTGTAGATCATATTACTCTTTTAGAAAAACTCAAGTTTTATGGCACTGATGAAATTATACCCAGCTAGTCTGAGCCCTACTGAACAAACAGGATGCATAATGTTGTGCTCAGTAATTCAGACTGTTCCGGCGTAACGTCAAGCGCTGACACGACGATCAAGGACGGTAAGGCAGAGGGGGCTGTGAGACGTCAGCCAGTAGTTTGCTGAAAGACCCCTCTCTAGGACGACACCGAGACGGGGACAGCATCTAGGCCAAGAGAATAAAAGCGCGGCTCCGCCTGGCCGCAGCCCGAGTTGAAGTCTAGGCAGTCTACGAATGCTACGGCCTTGTATTGTTTCACTTGTATAAAAATTGTGTACTGAAGGAACTTCTTATTTGTCTGTCGCCCATTGCTTGCGATACCTCGTTGTAATTTCGCAAAGTTAAGTATTTTCATTTATCTTAGCGTAATAAAAATTCAAAAATTATTTGTCTGTCGCCCATTGCTTGCGATACCTCGTTGTAATTTCGCAAAGTTAAGTATTTTCATTTATTTTAGCGTAATAAAAATTCAAAAATATGATTTGCTTGACTTTTTGTCTAGCGATCCGCGAAAACATGTTTCCTAGGCACCCTACATTAGACGAATGGGCAGAACACAACACAGACAACTCCGGAAAGGTAGAAAATTTTAGTGACTGGGGAAAAATCACTAAGGGAACTTCCTGGCAGATTAAAACTGTGTGCCGGACCGACACTCGAACTTGGGACCTTTGCCTTTCGCGGGCAAGTGCTCTACCATCTGAGCTACCCAAGCACGATTCACGCCCCCTCCTCACAGCTTTACTTCTGCCAGTAGCTCGTCTCCTGCCTTCCAAACTTTACAGAAGCTCTCCTGCGAACCTTGCAGAACTACACAGCCTAGGCTGTGGCTAAGCCATGTCTCCACACTATCCTTTCTTTCAGGAGTGCTAGTTCTGCAAGGTTCGCAGGAGAGCTTCTGTAAAGTTTGGAAGGTAGGAGACGAGGTACTGGCAGAAGTAAAGCTGTGAGGACGGGGCGTGAGTCGCGCTTGGATAGCTCAGAGGGTAGAGCACATGCCCGCGAAAGGCAAAGGTCCCCAGTTCGAGTCTCGGTCCGGCACACAGTTTTAACCTGCCAGGAAGTTTCATATCAGCGCACACTCCGCTGCAGAGTGAAAATCTCATTCTGGAGCACTAAGGGACTCCTACAGGGCACGCTTTTCGTCCAGTCGTTTTCCTTATATATGTGAATGACCTTCCAGTCAACATTATCCAACAAGCAAAATTGGTACTTTATGCAGACGATATTAGGTGTGTAATAAATCCCATTAGGGAAAAAGCTACAGTGGAGTTGGTAAATGATATTTTCCAATTAATTATCAAGCGGTTCTCTGAAATGGATACTCCGTAAATTATGAAAAAAACACTACATTCAGTTCTGTACAACAAATAGTCGTACCAACAACTGATGTGCCGCATGAGTGGGAGTCAGTAAATTGGATAGAATGCTCCAAATTTTTGGGGGTACATACTGATGAAAACCTGAACTGGAAGAAGCATATTACTGAGCTTCTCAAACAATTAAGTTCAGCCAAAAAAAATGGCTCTCAGCACTATGGGACTTAACATCTTAGGCGATCAGTCCCCTAGAACTTACAACTACTTAAACCTAACTAACGTAAGGACATCACACACATCCATGCCCGAGGCAGGATTCGAACCTACGACCGTAGCAGTCCCGCGGTTCCGGACTGCAGCGCCTAGAACCGCACGGCCACCGCGGCCGGCAAAGTTCAGCCACTTTTGCTCTTCGTGTATTGACAATCTTGGAAACAAAAGCATCAACCTCCTGACTTATGTTGCACATTCCCACTCAATAACGTCTGACAGAATAATTTTCTGTGGTAACTCATCACTAAGAAAGAAAAAACAGTAAGAATAATATATGTTTACCCACGGACGCCGTGTAGACTCCTCTTCAAGGAACTAGGCATTTTAACTGCGCTGTCACAGTACATATATCCGCCAATGAAATTCTTCATAAATAATCCATCACCGTTTGAAGAGAACGATGTCCACACATACAACACGAGAGCGAAAAATGACCTTTATTACTAACGGCTAAAGCTGTCAGTGGCTCAGAACCGAGTAAAATGTACAGCAACAAAATATTTGATCGTTTGCCCTACAACAGTTTCGAAGTAACTTTTGAATCTAATTTAAAGTCGTTTGCCCTAGACAATTTCTACTCCAATGAGGAATTTCTACTTGAAAAGCAGTAACCAGTAGACAACAAAAGATCAAGTTAGGTAAATAGGACTAAAAGTAATAATTAATGTGTTCATTAATGTTAACAAAAATGGTTCAAATGGCTCTGATCACTATGGGACTCAACTGCTGAGGTCATTAGTCCCCTAATGTTAACAATAATGACTCGTTCCACATCATTTCGACAAAAGAATGGTTCAGATGAACTATGGGACATGCAACTACTAAATCTGAGAAAGACAAGAAAGAGCATACCTTCCTCGAAACATCGAATCGTAGTAAGGGACGGTAGTGTTGAAACTTTGGGTTGCAGACAGCCTTTCCTTTCTTTTATAATCTTGCTGGCACATTAAAACTGCGTGCCAGCACCCGAAATCGAGCGCGAAACCTTATCTATATCTGGCCATTCTCTTACCGGCTGATCGATCCATGAAAGATTAACAACTTTTCTTCCGCCAGGATGTCTTTCTTACACTAGTGGCCATTAAGACTGCTACACCAAGAAGAAATGCAGACGATAAACGGGTATTCATTGGATAAATATATTATACTAAAACTGACATGTCGTTACATTTTCACGCAATTTGGGTGCATAGATCCTGAGAAATCAGTACCTAAAACAACCACCTCTGGCCGTAATAACGGCCTTGATACGCCTGGGCATTGAGTCAAACAGAACTTGGATGGCGTATGCAGGTACAGCTGCCCATGCAGCCTCAACACGATACCATAGTTCATCAAGAGTAGTGACTGGTGTATTGTGACGAGCCAGTTGCTCGGCCACCATTCACCAGACGTTTTCAGTTCGTGAGGGATCTGGAGAATGTGCTGGCCAGGGCAGCAGTCGAACATTTTCTGTATCCAGAAGTCGGAAACGTGATGGTACACATTTCTCCTCCTCACACGAGGCATCACAACAACGTTTCACAATGCAACGCCGGTCAACTGCTGTTTGTGTATGAGAAATCGGTTGGAAACTTTCCTCATGTCAGCGCGTTGCAGGTGTCGCCACCGGCGCCAACTTTGTGTGAATGCTCTGAAAAGTTAATCATTTGCATATCATAGCATCTTCTTCCCATCGGTTAAATTTCGCGTTTGTAGCACGTCATCTTCGTGGTATAGCAATTTTAATGGGCTGTAGTGTATTTCCCAGACAGCACAGTTCTCCTGCATACTTTGCAGGGCTAGCCCTCCTGGAAGAAAGGATGTATCGGACAAATGGTTTAGCGGTGTAGTAGCTGATCGTGTCCACATTTGATCTATCACTCGGCAATAGATTATGCACTGTTTTGAAACTTTCTCACACATCAAAACAGAGTGCCTGACTGGCATTCGAACCAAGAACCTCGATTTTTCCTCTTTATAACCTCTGCAGGTCTGATACCAGAAAGTATCATTTATGTTAGTGTCGTGTGTACTTTTTAGTATTACGGTCGCAAGCTGTGCTGGGTACATGGTGTAAAACTCCTCACGTGTACCAGTTATACACGGCACAAAAAATGCGCGGAATATCACATTAGTAGTGAGTCGGAGTCACTCTGAAAGCCACACTCAGAAGGACACACAATGATGACCCTCAGCGCTCTGCCAGGGAAGAACCTCTGACGTCCACGACCAGAAAGCTGTGGTTGGTTGGAGTCTGGGCACAGTGCGGAAACAAGAAGAGGAGCTCCTTATTAATAAACAAGGCAGGACCGAGCCACCGCAGGCGAGTGGAAAATCCGACCCCAGCGTTATGTCAGGTCTTCCGTGGCGGCGAGTAGAGTGTGTGCGGAATCTGGAATACGCCGGTGGCCAATCGCTTATGAGGCCAACGTGTCAGGCCGCAAGCAAGGTGTTCTGAGAACTGCTTCAGTAAAAGTCGGATTTCTTAGAATCATTTGACTTCCATATTGGTGATGGAGTTACCTTGCAGTAGGTTCGGTTACCGCATGCGCTATGCGTCGCAACGTATATCTGTAATACTAGATCAGAGTAGTGTAGATTAAATCATCTGTATCGTAAGATCTCGAATGAGGGGCAAACCTGGACCCCCTGTGATGCTGTATTCACTTGAATGAAGCGAATTTCGCCAGAAATGAGATACATTGGACTTCAGATCCAAATAGATGATAACCGAAAAGAAACCGGCGCAGTCATAACTACATCATGAAACGTATTCTGAAAATTGCAAATATGATAACACTAAAGCTATACAATTTATTGGAAACAAATGAAAATTTGTACTGGACCGGGAATCGAAGCAGGATTTTCCACTTAAAGCTAACGGTTACAGGGAGTTATTTAGTTTTTTGGTCAGGTTTCCTTGGTGTGCGTGCCTGTCCGAAGTAACACTGCAATGAACTTCACGGACTTTTTCAGATACAAAGACTGCACTATTGTATTTCACGTCAAAGGCAAGGCAACCTGACGAGAAAACTAAATCAGTTCCTCCTTTGCGGCAGTCACACAATTGGGGTTATCGAAGTTAGGATCTTTCTGTGAGGCGTGCTCGGGTAACCGCAGCTGTTAAAGCGACCGCTGACAAAAGCGGAAAATCCGTGTTCGATTCCCTGCCCGGCACAAATTTTCATTTGTTTCCAGTAGACTGTAGAGCTGTGGTGGTAACGTATATGCAGATTGCAAATACATTTCGAGATTTAATACAGCTGTAAATCGGGACATTGCATCGAACTTTACAGACACGGTCAAATACAGCACTGCACTAATGTATAATCACAGCAGCTGCTATATCACTAACTTTGAAGGAATCTTATTCCCTTACACCAGTGAAAAGAAGAAAAAATACACTGCCCGATAGAAAAATTCAAGCGGCCAGAAAGGGAAGAGGAAACGAAAAGAAAATTCAGACGTTGAGAGGCTTTGTGATACACTCCTGGAAATTGAAATAAGAACACCGTGAATTCATTGTCCCAGGAAGGGGAAACTTTATTGACACATTCCTGGGGTCAGATACATCACATGATCACACTGACAGAACCACAGGCACATAGACACAGGCAACAGAGCATGCACAATGTCGCCACTAGTACAGTGTATATCCACCTTTCGCAGCAATGCAGGCTGCTATTCTCCCATGGAGACGATCGTAGAGATGCTGGATGTAGTCCTGTGGAACGGCTTGCCATGCCATTTCCACCTGGCGCCTCAGTTGGACGAGCGTTCGTGCTGGACGTGCAGACCGCGTGAGACGACGCTTCATCCAGTCCCAAACATGCTCAATGGGGGACAGATCCGGAGATCTTGCTGGCCAGGGTAGTTGACTTACACCTTCTAGAGCACGTTGGGTGGCACGGGATACATGCGGACGTGCATTGTCCTGTTGGAACAGCAAGTTCCCTTGCCGGTCTAGGAATGGTAAAACGATGGGTTCGATGACGGTTTGGATGTACCGTGCACTATTCAGTGTCCCCTCGACGATCACCAGTGGTGTACGGCCAGTGTAGGAGATCGCTCCCCACACCATGATGCCGGGTGTTGGCCCTGTGTGCCTCGGTCGTATGCAGTCCTGATTGTGGCGCTCACCTGCACGGCGCCAAACACGCATACGACCATCATTGGCACCAAGGCAGAAGCGACTCTCATCGCTGAACACGACACGTCTCCATTCGTCCCTCCATTCACGCCTGTCGCGACACCACTGGAGGCGGGCTGCACGATGTTGGGGCGTGAGCGGAAGACGGCCTAACGGTGTGCGGGACCCGTAGCCCAGCTTCATGGAGACGGTTGCGAATGGTCCTCGCCGATACCCCAGAGGCAACAGTGTCCCTAATTTGCTGGGAAGTGGCGGTGCGGTCCCCTACGGCACTGCGTAGGATCCTACGGTCTTGGCGTGCATCCGTGCGTCGCTGCGGTCCGGTCCCAGGTCGACGGGTACGTGCACCTTCCGCCGACCACTGGCGACAACATCGATGTACTGTGGAGACCTCACGCCCCACGTGTTGAGCAATTCGGCGGTACGTCCACCCGGCCTCCCGCATGCCCACTATACGCCCTCGCTCAAAGTCCGTCAACTGCACATACGGTTCACGTCCACGCTGTCGCGGCATGCTACCAGTGTTAAAGACTGCGATGGAGCTCCGTATGCCACGGCAAACTGGCTGACACTGACGGCGGCGGTGCACAAATGCTGCGCAGCTAGCGCCATTCGACGGCCAACACCGCGGTTCCTGGTGTGTCCGCTGTGCCGTGCGTGTGATCATTGCTTGTACAGCCCTCTCGCAGTGTCCGGAGCAAGTATGGTGGGTCTGACACACCGGTGTCAATGTGTTCTTTTTTCCATTTCCAGGAGTGTATTATTTGAATGATTACAAAATCGAGACAAATTTATAGAGAATTTGGCTGTATGAACCCATATATCAGTATGACATTACACCGCCTCTGGACTGGATGTATGCAGTGCTTCAGCTGGGATGGATATCATAAAGTCGTTGTATAGTCACCTGAGGCAAACTGGCCCCAACTGTTGTAACTGGTTCCTGATATCCTGGTTGGGACGGAGTCGAAACTCGAGATGGTTCCACATATGTTCTATCGGAGGTACACCTGTGGATCTTCCTGTCCACAGAAGTACATCAACATCACGCCGACAGCTCATAGACACACGTGCCGTTTGTGAACGAGCGTTGTCCTGTTGAAAAATGGCAACACGATACTGTCAGGTGAGAGGTAACACGTGAGAACACAGGATGTCCGTGGCGTACTGTTATGCCGTAAGAGTTCCCTCAGTCACTACCAGACATGCATATCCGATACCTCCCCACAGCCCGACACTAAGAGTAGCACCGATGAACCTTTTCCCAGTTTGTTACCATACTCGCCGACAACGGTCTTCCAGCTTGATATCCTGATCATCCAGGATAGTGTAGAATAACGATTCATCGCTGAACAGAATGCGACACCATTCTTTCCGGTCACAGGACACTTCAAACGCTGAGAGTATATTACTTGTTCTCGTACGCAGGCGCAGATCTGTAGGCGTGACGATGTGTCTGGTGCGCAAAACTGCGGTTCTCCTTTATGGTGGTCAAATGATTCAAATGACTCTGAGCACTGTGGGACTTAACATCTGAGGTCATCAGTCCCCTAGAACTTAGAACTACTTGAACCTAACTAACCTAAGGACATCACACACATCCATGCCCGAGGCAGGATATGAACCTGCGACCGTAGAGATCGCGCGGTTCCAGACGAAGCGCCTAGAGCCGCTCGGCCAGATCGGCCGGCTTATGGTGGTCAGATATTTCCGACCGCTACCCTGACGACGAGTAAGCATGCGCTCACTTTGCCATGAAGTCCAGCATCAGACGAATGTCAGATCGGAATGCCCCACAAGCATGGATGTTGGACTATTCGACCAGTCGGCCAAATGGCTATCCACAATGAGGTCCCTTTCGAATACTCTCAGGGACTCGTAACGTTGCCTCACACGAGTACGCGGCTTCTCCGTGTTTTTCACAATGATTACTCAACATGTCCACTGTTCACGCCTCTGGTACACCCAACAGGCCTGATAACAACACTGAAAACGAACAGCACTAATGCACGCTGGTGGCTGTTCTACCAATCACGGAGAACTGCAGTTCTTACCAGTTCATTCCCGCCGATGGTGCGTACGTGTAAGAAGTTATACTGAAATCCGACCGTGTCTTCTGCGTCATTGTTTTTCGTCATGTACCGTAGGAAATTAGTATCTACTGCTGTATTTCGCAAGCTATCTTGTGCTGAGTGCCGCAAGATACGTGAAAGGTGCGAAGCAGAAACGAGTGACTAAGCCACCATATGAGGTCGGATTCCCGTGATTTTGATATGTGAAACACAATATGTTGCTACAATTTTAAGAGTAATCTTCTCCGTGATGCATAACAATTTTCTTTCAGGGTGCTTCACTAGCCGGTCGCGTCTGGGACGCGATAGAGCGAAGTGCTAGCTCCTTTGGACATAGTTGCGACCAAACTCCATGCACTGTGGATGGCAATTTGTCAGAATGTCTCCACAACGCTATCAGTTTCTCTTTGATACCACATCAGGCGCATCGTACGATTGTCAGGGAAGGAGTCATGAGTTTGATCGCCGATAACCGCTTGATAAGTGGAAAATTTGCTGGATTAGGATGCAGTTTCGTATGTCTGTAGTGACGCACCCTGCATAATGGCTGTAATAATCAAGAGAGGCCTTTATCCATCGTAGATGTTATATGGCACTGCACTTTCTACAGCGTAAGCATCGTACCGATGTCGCATTGCACTATTGGCCTCCAACACTGTTTGATTCGAGATACGAGATTTTATTTGTGAAAGTTTGTTGAAGACTCCGTCTGTGTGCTTCCCCTTCCAAAAACCTCAGTTGCCGTAAGAGACCGCATAGTAGCAGCATTGAATGCCGGAGCTAGCGACACGCTCGCAAAAGTGTGGGACGACTTGGTTATAGTGTGCTTGTTTGTCGTGTATTCGTTGGAGGACATTACATTTTTGTGAAAGTTGAATTAAAACTTCGGTCCTAAACATAATTATAAAAAGTACGCCAACGTTGTGTGTGCAAGTATGTAAGAGTTATATCCTTGTAAAATCGGCAAGTTTTTCGAAAAAAAAAAACCATAAACTCTAGTCCTATGCGGAAGTTAAAATTTACACCAAGTTTCTACCTTCATTTATGTAGAAGTTATAATCTTGTGAAATGTATAGTCAAGTGAATCTTTTTGAAATATCCTGCACTTTTTTTGTTTCATAACGTATGTATATTCACAAGATCGACTGCGCCTAAGCCATAATCAAGTTTTCAGTCACATCAACTTTGTGTGAGTCAGAGTATTCAGGTGCAATATGGGTCTTGTTTTGATTGAATACCTGATAATGACTTAGTGGTCGAAATTACCCTACGAATATATGTATTTTGTGCAGCAGGAACTGCCATTCAGTAAAATCTGTGACGATGATTGTGTATGCCCAGTGGGAAAGAGGGATGCTCGACAAAATAATGTGTGTAGTACCTTCCGCTCTCAACGTACTTCACACACCCTGTGAATTCAAAGGTTACAAATAGTGTATGGCATCTCTTTTACGGCTTTATTGTCTCTTGCAGGATGCACTAAAAGATACAGGAAAGACAATATCTGTAATAGTGGCTGGCCTTTTAGTTACTGCAAATGTTATTTTAATCTTATGAAAAAATAAAAACACCTTTGTGACTCCTACACCACTGTGTAGTTATCAGTAACTATATGCTGTGGCTACTCCGTGACCATTTGAGCACATAGCTAGTGCCTTCCTTCCAATAGTCTTGAAACTCTAGGCCGCTAACGCATTCTCCTCACTCCTTTCGCAATGAATGAACTAGTCGATAATGGAAGTAGGCTTTGATCAGTCTCCGTGGTTTACATGTACAGAGAAATGGGATACTGACGTACTGAGCAGTGATGAGATGCGTTCGATAATGAATATGACATCAATCAGTTCAGTTGAAGGCGAATGGACGTATCTGAAGAGCAATCACAGAAGCTGGACAGGCTAACAGAGGTACAAAGAAGATAACTGCGAAGAAATCTCGGGCAAAAGAAGAAATTCTTCAACTGATCAAAGAAAGAAGAAAGTACAAAAATGTTCAGAGAAATTCAGGAATACAGAAATATAAGTCACTAAGAAAGGAAATAAACAGGAAGTGCAGGGAAACCAAGGCAAAAATGCAGGAAGAAAAATGTGACGAAATCGAAATAGAAACTGACAACAGAAGGACTAATTTAGCATATAGATCAGTCAAAACAACATTCGGTGAAACTAAAAGCAATGGCGATACCATTAAGGAGTTCCACTGTTAAGCTCAGCGGAAGGAGAGCATAGATGCAAAGAGTACACTGAAGTACTCTGCGAGCGGCTGGTCCCAGCGGAGGTTCGAGTCCTCCCTGAGCATGGGTGTGTGTGTTTGTCGTTACGATAATTTAGGTTAAGTAGTGTGTAAGCTTAGGGACTGATGACCTTAGCAATTAAGTCCTATAAGATTTCACACACATTAGAACATTTTGCTCTGCGAGGGGGAAATTGGAAAGATCTTATTGGACCGAACTGCTGAGCTCATCGGTCCCTAAGCTTACACATTACTTAATCTGACTCAAACTAACTTACGCTATGGGCAACACACACACCCATGCCCGAGGGAGGACTCGAACCTCCGACGGGGGGAGCCGCGCGAACCGTGATAGGACGCCCCAGACCGCCGGGCACCCCGCGTCTGCGAGGGGGAAGATTTATCTGTCGATGTGATTGAGGAAGAAATCACAACCAATGTCGAAAACATATGGAATCCAGTATTAGAGTCAGAGTTAAAAAACGCTTTGGACGATTTGCGAACAAATAGGCAGAAAGGATATATAACATCCAACAGCAATTGCTGAAATCGAGGGAAGTGGCAATCAAGTGACTATTCAGGTTAGTGTGTAGAATGTATAAGTCTGGAGACATACCATTAGAATTTCAGAAAAATATCATTCACGCGACACCAAAGGGCTAACAAGGGCAGATACGTGCGAGAACGATAGCACAATCAGCATAACAGCTTATGCATCCAAGTTGCTAACAAGAATAATTTACCGGTGAATGAAAAAGAAAAGTGACCATGTGTTAGATGACGATCAGTTTGACTTTAGGAAAGGTAATATTCAGGTTAGTGTGTAGAATGTATAAGTCTGGAGACATACCATTAGAATTTCAGAAAAATATCATTCACGCGACACCAAAGGGCTAACAAGGGCAGATACGTGCGAGAACGATAGCACAATCAGCATAACAGCTTATGCATCCAAGTTGCTAGCAAGAATAATTTACCGGTGAATGAAAAAGAAAAGTGACCATGTGTTAGATGACGATCAGTTTGACTTTAGGAAAGGTAAAGTTATGAGAGTGACAATTCTGATGTTGCGGTAGTTAATGGAGACAAGACTAAACAAAAATCAAGGCACGTTCGTAGGATTTGTCGACGTGGAAAAAACGTTAGAGAATGTAATACGGTGTAAGATGTTCGGAATTCTGAGAAAAATGGGAGTAAACTATAGGGAAAAACGGGTAGTATACAGTATGTTCAAGAACCAAGAGGGAACAATAAGACTGGAAGATCAAGAACGAAGTTCTTGCACTATGAAGGGTGTAAGGCAGGGATGTAATCACTCCCCCGTACTGTTCAGTTTACACGTCGAAGAACATATGACGGAAATACAAGAAAGGTTCTAGAGTAGCACTAAAATTCAGAATGAAAGGATATCAATGAGTAGATTCGCCGAGAACATTGTTGTCCCCAAAGAAACTGGAAGAATAATTACAAAACGTGTTGAATGGACTGAACAGTCTAACGCATACAGAATATGAATTGGGAGTAGACCGAAGAAAGACGAAAGTAATGAGGATAACTGACATGAGGTTAGGGATAAACTTAATATAAAAACTGCGGACCGCGAAGCAGAAGAAGTTAAGGAATTCTGCTATGTTGGAAGCAAAAGCACGTATGAATGACGGTGCAAGAAGGACATAAAAATCACATCAACACTGGCGAAAAGGGCATTCTTGGTCAAGCGAAGTCTACTAGTATCAGACATAGATCTTAATTTGGGGAAGAAATTTCTGAGAAAGTACGTTTGGAGCACAACATTGTATGGTAGTGAGACGTGGTCTGTGGGAAAACCGGAAAAGAAGAGAATCGAAACGTTAGAGATGTGGTGCTATAGAAGGATGTCGGAAATTAAGTTGACTGACAAGACAAGGTATGAAGAGATTCTCCGCGAAATCGGCTGAGAAAGGAACATGTGGAAAATACTGACAGTAAAAAGGGACAGGATGACAGGATATGGTTTACGACGTCAGGGAATGACTACCATAGGGCTATAGAGACCATTAGAGGGTAAAATCTGTAGGGAAAGAGAGAAATTGGAGCATTTCCAAAAACAGATGGGGACGTAAGGTGCAAATGCTACTCTGAGATGAAGTGGTTGCCACAAGAGAGGAATTTGTGGTATGAGAAGACTGATGGATAAAAGAAAAAAAAATCCTATTTATTTCGCTCACCTGTGACTGTTATTCTCATTTTGGGAAATGGGGATGGACAATTAGAGAATAATTCGTACAACCTATTATAATGCGTGTGCCTCGATCTCTGCTAGCTGTATCTTTCACTTGTTACCCATTTCCGTATTGAGAAATTGACATCGAGCGGTAAACGTAACGGTAACTACTACATTTTGTACGATGCACCACGGATGTTCTCCCTCTGCTTCGTTCTGGATTTCGTCGTGGTATTCTTGTTTCATGATGTCTGCTCATGTCCTATGAATTGCTGAATGAAAAGTGTAAGATTTTGGAAAAGTCTGATAGTCCTCCTTGTTGAATGTTGATACGATTTCAAAATACAGCAATTACATTGCCGACATTATTGTTTGAATGATCTTTAACTAGCTTCTCTGATAGGCCCCAGTCTATGTATTTCTGGTTGACCATTTTAAATAACCTTTCCGTCGTTTCATTCCAAGTTGGGTGGGCTCGATCGCTGTTGCTGGCCACAGTGGCTTTGTCTAACGAAGCAAGAAGTCGGTTACAGTCTGCGTGAGCCCGCCCTTTTGCGTCAGGCGTTCGCTCACCGTCGAGGACAGCAAGCGCAGAACCGGACCAGAACTATGTTTAACTTTCTTGACTGTTCGGTTTAACATAGCTCCTAACCCCATTTTTTTCTTTCTAGAAGGTGTTATAGAGGGGAGAAATTACTGGAGCGGACAAAATGGAAAATTATTATTATTATTACTATTACTATTATTATTATTATTATTATTATTTTGTGGATGTATCAGCTACATAGTGATGAAAACATTACAAAGAACAAGGAATAAGATTACATGAAACTCGTCGAAGTACTGCATTTCCAAGCATCCATCCAGTCGTTTGAGTTCCGCTGCTTTCATAATATGGCGAATTTATTTTTTTCACTTTTGTAGCCATGTCTCCTTCCTTTCGCCAGTCATTTAACCAACATTTACTACCGACTGATGGTTTGTGGGTGTGGAGCTGACTACCGATGACGTACCAAATGTGTTCCATCGGGTTCACTTCAGGCGAATTTAGTAGTCAAGAAATCTTTTCTAAAATATGGAATATGACTTCGACGGGCTGCAGAAATAAATTTGGAGAATGGTACGACAGCGGAGGAAAGAGTTAAATGAAATTTTGGAAGTGAACGACGTAAATGGCAAGTCATGGACTTGTTAATTAACGGAGTTCTATAATTGTAGAAACTTATCAGAAAACGGAAAGAAATCCGAGATCGGCATACAGATAAATGTGAATGTAACTGTTTCACATGCAGAGGTAAAGGAAGCTTTAAGTCTGCAAAAAAGTACCAAGTTTTCAGAGAAAGATAGGATTCCGAGTGTATTACTGAAGTACGGAGGATATCCGCTAGCTGAACAATTAACGAACTTAGTTAAAAATGTGATAACTTGCAATTAAATTCCAAATGAGTGGAGAGCTAGTATTACTACTCTCATTTACGAAAATGGAGACAAGAAGGACCTGTCTATTTGCAGGGGGATAAATCTATTGAGTTCTGTTTTCAAACTCATAACAAAAGTAGTAGGAAATGATATAAATGATATGTCACAACCCTTGCAGAGGTGTAGTTTGGTTACAGATTTGGTAGGTTGTGTTCAGATGTAGTATTCATTCTTAGACAGATTGTAGAGAAGTCCGTTGAATACAACAGACTCGCTTATCATTGTTTCATTTACTAACAGAACTCTTTCGATAGGATTCAGTTAACAGATGTGGTAAAAATTCTCTACGATCGAGTCATTTCTTCCAGCTTAATAAAAGCAATTGCAGACATTTATGTCAACATCTACATTCTGGAGACAATTGGTTCTAGGTTAAACAGATGTATACTAGTTAACAGTGATATTAGACAAGGTGACTATTGGAGCGTAGTTATGGACTAGGTGATAAAGAATTGTTTAAGGAATGGGGGACGAAGAAATAAAATTCATTTGTTATGCTGGGGGTGCAGTTCTGCTAGCAAACATTAAAGACAACCTGCATAACCTTTTACATATACACTCCTGGAAATGGAAAAAAGAACACATGGACACCGGTGTGTCAGACCCACCATACTTGCTCCGGACACTGCGAGAGGGCTGTACAAGCAATGATCACAAGCACGGCACAGCGGACACACCAGGAACCGCGGTGTTGGCCGTCGAATGGCGCTAGCTGCACAGCATTTGTGCACCGCCGCCGTCAGTGTCAGCCAGTTTACCGTGGCCTACGGAGTTCCATCGCAGTCTTTAACACTGGTAGCATGCCGCGACAGCGTGGACGTGAACCGTATGTGCAGTTGACGGACTTTGAGCGAGGGCGTATAGTGGGCATGCGGGAGGCCGGGTGGACGTACCGCCGAATTGCTCAACACGTGGGGCGTGAGGTCTCCACAGTACATCGATGTTGTCGCCAGTGGTCGGCGGAAGGTGCACGTGCCCGTCGACCTGGGTCCGGACCGCAGCGACGCACGGATGTACGCCAAGACCGTAAGATCCTACGCAGTGCCGTAGGGGACCGCACCGCCACTTCCCAGCAAATTAGGGACACTGTTGCTCCTGGGGTATCGGCGAGGACCATTCGCAACCGTCTCCATGAAGCTGGGCTACCGTCCCGCACACCGTTAGGCCGTCTTCCGCTCACGCCCCAACATCGTACAGCCCGCCTCCAGTGGTGTCGCGACAGGCGTGAATGGAGGGACGAATGGAGACGTGTCGTCTTCAGCGATGAGAGTCGCTTCTGCCTTGGTGCCAATGATGGTCGTATGCGTGTTTGGCGCCGTGCAGGTGAGTGCCACAATCAGGACTGCATACGACCGAGGCACACAGGGCCAACACCTGGCATCATGGTGTGGGGAGCGATCTCCTACACTGGCCGTACACCACTGGTGATCTTCGAGGGGACACTGAATAGTTCACGGTACATCCAAACCGTCATCGAACCCATCGTTCTACCATTCCTAGACCGGCAAGGGAACTTGCTGTTCCAACAGGACAATGCACGTCCGCATGTATCCCGTGCCACCAAACGTGCTCTAGAAGGTGTAAGTCAACTACCCTGGCCAGCAAGACTCCGGATCTGTGCCCCATTGAGCATGTTTGGGACTGGATGAAGCGTCGTCTCACGCGGTCTGCACGTCCAGCACGAACGCTCGTCCAACTGAGGCGCCAGGTGGAAATGGCATGGCAAGCCGTTCCACAGGACTACATCCAGCATCTCTACGATCGTCTCCATGGGAGAATAGCAGCCTGCATTGCTGCGAAAGGTGGATATACACTGTACTAGTGCCGACATTGTGCATGCTCTGTTGCCTGTGTCTATGTGCCTGTGGTTCTGTCAGTGTGATCATGTGATGTATCTGACCCCAGGAATGTGTCAATAAAGTTTCCCCTTCCTGGGACAATGAATTCACGGTGTTCTTATTTCAGTTTCCAGGAGTGTATTTAATTTCACTGCCATAACCTAAATACGGTATTATCCACTCAAAAAATCAAAAGAAAGACCATATCTGTGGAACCAGTTGCAAACTGGAAGTAGAGGGAAAAATTGCTCAACGGGTAACGACATTTAAATACCTCGGTACTGAATTGACCTCCCGTGGAAATGGCGAAAAGGAGGAAAAGATGCAAAGGCAAGATTTTATAAAACGATAGTGACGTCAATCACGACATACACAGGTGAGACAAGTCCTGAAGCATCAAAAACTAGAAGACTTTTGGAAATCGCGGAAATGAGAATTGTGTGGAGGGTTGCAGGGAAGACATTGAGAGATAGGGAAGTGAAAGCTTTAGGGAAGAAAAAAAGTAAAGTGAACGCCGTTAATGAGAGGGCACATAAGAGGAAGGACGAATAGAACGAGTACATAGACAGGATGCGAGGTAGTGAAAATCGTAAGCAATAAATCACCAACTGGTGAAAGAATTATAGCCCTTTCAAGGAATAGATGGAGTGACAACTCTCAGGGTAGACTGACGAGTACTGTAGGGAACAGGCTTTAACCTATGAGGAAAGGAAGAAGAAGAAACCCGAGTTACTTAACTGTCATGCTCCTGAAACCATTGCAGCAAGATTCTGGCCTTGCGTCACGTACAGTTATCCCACTGCAACGTGACGTCGCCGGCGGGGAAGACCTCAAGCATGTTGAAATGTAGCTGGTCTGCAACGACGTTCACCTAGTTAACAGCTGTCACGTTGCCTTTTATGACTACCTCATGTGCCATAGACGCCGGAATGAATGTCACTTATAGCGTAACACTGCCTCCACAGGCTTGCGTTCTTGGCGCGGCGCACGACTGGAGCAGACATCCGTCTGGAATAGGACAAGTGAGACAAGATCTAAAAAATCAAGAACTGGAAGACTTTTGGGAACCACGGACACGACCAGGGGACTGGTATAACAAGAAACCTGATTCATTGACCCAGGCGATACTTTTCCATTTTTCCACGATCCATTCTCGATGATTCTGTGCCCACTGAAGCCGCGATTGACGATGTCGTTGTGTCAACATGAGAACATGTGGGAGTCGCCTGCTGTGAGGCCCTACGTTCAACAATGTGGACTGGACGGTGAGCTCCGAAAAACTCGCGCCTGCACCAGCGCTACACTCTGCCGTCAGATCTGCAAACGGTCGCCATCCAACCTGCTTTTCGGAGGACGCCACGTTCTGGGCGTCGAACGCCTTGTGTCCTACTCGTGGTTTCACTGTCCTTGAACCACTTTCCATGGTGCTCGACAGCAGCACGCGAACAGCCGACCAGCTTCGCCGTTCTCGAGACGCTCCTACTAAGGCACCGATCCGTAACAATTTCCCCTGTGTCTACGTCGCTGACATCTGTGAAGCTCCCCAGCTGCGGTCCGTACCGTCATATTCGCCAGTGCTACGCTTGTATACATTCCTGACCGCGCCACTTGCTCGCAGCGCCCCTAGGCGTTATTCAGCCTCGTGGTGGGTAGTTCCCATCGTGTTTCGGCTCATGATTGTCTGTGTTTGGCGAACTAACTCGCTACATGTTAAGCGTTTCATAGAAATATTCGAAAAACTTGTGTCTGAAGGAACATAATCACCGTTCTGCTTAGTTTTTTTAACGTTTACATGAGAAATTTTGATTATTTCATTAATATAATTTTTTTATTGGTGATTGGCTTTTACGAATCCCACAGAAATTAACATAGACACGCTTAACCGTACGTGCACGAACGCGACACGCACAATGAAATGGTAAAATACGGTTATGCACGACAGTGCGGCGACAACACATTGGAAGAAACCGCTGTTAGAGATTCTTCGACACACAAGCTGCACTACTGGCAATTAATATTGCTACACCAAGAAGAAATGCAGATGATAAACGGGTATTCATTGGACAAATATATTATGATAGAACTGACATGTGATTACATTTTCACGCAATTTGGGTGCATAGATCCTGAGAAATTAGTACCCATAACAACCACCTCTGGCCGTAATAATGGCCTTGATACGCCTGGGCATTGAGTCAAACAGAGCTTGGGTGGCGTGTACAGGTACAGCTGCCCATGCAGTATCAACACGATACCACAGTTCATCATGAGTAGCGAGTAGCTTATTGTGACGAGCCAGTTGCTCGACCACTATTGACCAGGCGTTTTCAATTGGTGAGATCTGGAGAATGTACTGGCCAGGGCAGCAGTCGAACATTTTCTGTATCCAGAAAGGCCCGTACAGGACCTGCAACATGCGGTCGTGCATTATCCTGCAGAAATGTAGGGTTTCGCAGGGATCGATGAAGGGTAGAGCCACGGGTCGTAACACTGTTCAAAGTGCCGTCAATGCGAACAAGAGGTGAGAGAGACGTGTAACCAATGGCATCCCATACGATCACGCCGGGTGATACGCCAGTATGGCGATGACGAATACACGCTTCCCATGTGCGTTCACCGCGATGTCGCCAAACACAGATGCGACCATCATGATGCTGTAAACAGAACCTGGATTCATCCGAAAAAATGACGTTTTGCCATTCGTGCACCCAGGTTCGTCGTTGAGTACACAATCGCAGGCGCCCCTGTCTGTGATGCAGCGTCCAGGGTAACCGCAGCCATGGTCTCCGAGCTGATAGTCCATGCTGCTGCAAACGTCGTCGAACTGTTCGTGAAGATGGTTGTTGTCTTGCAAACGTTCCCATCTGTTGACTCAGGGATCGAGACGTGGCTGCACGATCCGTTACAGCCAAGCGGATAAGATGCCTGTCATCTCGACAGCTAGTGATACGAGGCCGTTGGGATCCAGCACGGCGTTCCGTATTACACTCCTGAACCCACCGATTCCATATTCTGCTAACAGTCATTGGATCTCAACCAACGCGAGCAGCAATGTCGCGATACAATAAACCGTAATCGCGATAGGCTACAAACCGACCTTTATCAAACTCAGAAACGTGATGGTACACATTTCTCCTCCTTACACGAGGCATCACAACGACGTTTCACCAGGCAACGCTGGTCAACTGCTGTTTGTGTATGGGAATTCGGTTGGAAACTTTCCTGAGTCAGCACGTTGTAGGTGTCGCTACCGGCGCCAACCTTGTGTGAATGCTCTGAAAAGCTAATCATTTGCATATCACAGCATCTTCTTCCCGTCGGTTAAATTTCGCGTCTGTAGCACGTCATCTTCGTGGTGTAGCAATTTTAATGGCCAGTAGTGTATAATTTTTTTTATTGGTGATTGATTTTGCCGAATCCCACAGAAGTTAACATAGACACACTTAACCGTACGTCCACGAACGCGACACGCGCAATGAAATGGGGAAATACAGTTATATACGACAGTGCGGTGAGAACACATAGCAAGAAACCGCTGTTAGAGATTCTTCGACACACAAGCTATATGAGCATTAATTTGGTGCGTTAAAAATTACCAAACGATGTCCAAATGTGGGTATTCCATTACGCTGCACACATTTGGAAGTGAGACATAATAATTACGAACTTTTAATTTTGCTGACTGGTCGATTTCACCTTATGAACGTGGTAGTGGCACATGCGACGGAAGTTGTGAAATGGTTGAAATGGCTCTGAGCACTATAGGACTTGACTTCTGAGGTCATCAGTCCCCTAGAACATAGAACTACTTAAACCTAACCAACCTAAGGACATCACACTCATCCATGCCCGAGGCAGGATTCGAACCTGCAACCGCAGCGTTCGCGCGGTTCCAGACTGTAGCGCCTGGAACCGCCCGTCACTCCGGCCGGCGGAAGTTGTGAAAGGACCAAAACTGCACACAGAAGTGCCATTGTTTAAGTGTCCACAAGTGGTGTGAAAACAACCACTCAACATTAACTTATTCAACTGGAAATATCTAAGGTCAGGGACTGTCTTAAGAGATTTACAAAACCACACACATGCCTTCTTTTAAGTCACTGCTTGTTTATCACAAACATCGACTCCGTACACTCCGGGAAGCTACGGCGCTCCGTAAAACAGAGCTGACTGCTTCAACTCCCATGAATGATTTTATATATTATTCGAATATTTTTTAAATGTGAATTTCCTTTGTCATTGTGTACATACCAGGACTGTGTGTGTGTCTGATTCCAAATGTGATTTATACTCGTACATTGAAAACATCTGAGACTACTGAGCCGTGCGCGGATCGCGTTCTTGCCGTTTATTGCTTGACAGCTTGTCTTTGCGGTGCCGCCTTCTCATTTCTTATTCGATTTACTGGCGTCACTATGTTGCTGGTTTGCTTGCCCGTGAGTGGCAGCAGCAGCGCTTCTCGATTAGTGCACTGTCGTACTATCTCTGGAGCGACCGCTCGTATTTTCCGGGTCGTCGTCTAGGAGTTCAGTTGGGTTGGAGCGCCAGGGAAGTCCGGACTGCCAACACTCGCCGACCGCTTGCGACACACATGCACTGTCCGACGGAAGGAGATTGGAGCGGGAACGAGCGTTGGTTGGTCGTTCGGTCGGTCGTCTCATCGGGCGACGCGTATTTGGTCTTTTGACCGTTTCTGGACCTCATCAGTTGGTCATCTTGCCGGACGTGGATCGGTTCCTTCCTTGTGCAGAGATGTTGGGTGGCCAATGGGCAAGTGTTACCTCTGCATGGTTGGGTCCGAGCCAGTGTGCCCGGGTCGCCGTATCTGCGAGATCCGAACGGACAAGGAGTTGAGTCGTGATGGAGCTGCAGTGAGATCCAGACAGCCAAGACTCACCCGACTGTTGCTGACACCCACGACTCAGTGAGATCCAGACAGCCAAGACTCACCCGACTGTTGCTGACACCCATGACTCAGTGAGATCCAGACAGCCAAGACTCACCCGACTGTTGCTGACACCCATGACTCAGTGAGATCCAGACAGCCAAGACTCACCCGACTGTTGCTGACACCCACGACTCAGTGAGATCCAGACAGCCAAGACTCACCCGACTGTTGCTGACACCCATGACTCAGTGAGATCCAGACAGCCAAGACTCACCCGACTGTTGCTGACACCCATGACTCAGTGAGATCCAGACAGCCAAGACTCACCCGACTGTTGCTGACACCCACGACTCAGTGAGATCCAGACAGCCAAGACTCACCCGACTGTTGCTGACACCCATGACTCAGTGAGATCCAGACAGCCAAGACTCACCCGACTGTTGCTGACACCCATGACTCAGTGAGATCCAGACAGCCAAGACTCACCCGACTGTTGCTGACACCCACGACTCAGTGAGATCCAGACAGCCAAGACTCACCCGACTGTTGCTGACACCCATGACTCAGTGAGATCCAGACAGCCAAGACTCACCCGACTGTTGCTGACACCCACCACTCAGTGAGATCCAGACAGCCAAGACTCACCCGACTGTTGCTGACACCCATGACTCAGTGAGATCCAGACAGCCAAGACTCACCCGACTGTTGCTGACACCCACGACTCAGTGAGATCCAGACAGCCAAGACTCACCCGACTGTTGCTGACACCCACGACTCAGTGAGATCCAGACAGCCAAGACTCACCCGACTGTTGCTGACACCCATGACTCAGTGAGATCCAGACAGCCAAGACTCACCCGACTGTTGCTGACACCCATGACTTGAGTGGGGACGACCTTGGTTGGTCGTTCGGTCGGTCGTCTCATGGTACGACGTATACTTGGTCGCCGACCGCTTCGGGTTCTCTATGTGTGTCGACTTGTCATTCGTCCTGGTTGTTCCACAGTGATGGCTTTTGCGATTGTTCGAGTTCTTGTGGAAGCGTTTTCGTGGAACTGTGTCTAGCTTGAGCAATTTCGACTGAGTGCGTACTGGAGTAGGCAGTCGGTCGGTTGGGACAGTGCAGCGAGGAAGTCTCCGCAGTGAGGGTATTAGCGTAGTGTTCCGCAGTGTGTTTTTCCTCGCCGTGTTGATGCTGTCCGTACCGCGTGTAGTTTGACAGCCTTTGGTGTTGCTCATATTGTTGAAGGGGTAATGGTGCCGTGGCTGTTCTTACACGCCAATTTTGAAGACGGAGTGCTGCTGGTATCTTTGTCATCGGTTGATATTTTCCGTTGTCGTGCCGTTGGTCGGGCAGAAGGAAATTGATTAGGTTGTTGGTCGGTCCTTCAGCCGGCCCTGAGTCGGGTTGCCATCTGATTATTTAATCTTATTCTTGGATGCCCATCTCACCTAACCTTACGTTAGAGTTACCTCCTCAGGCCGACCGTTGGAACACTTCTGAGCACCAGTGTTCTGTTGTTTTTAGATTGTGATTTTGTCTCAAGTACTGTGCCAGGCCTTCAGCCGCTTTTTTTTTACAATCGTATTGACCAACTAGGATCATGTTAACAACTTCAGTTCCTCTTCTTCCTTTGTTGTTGTTCCCTATTTTTTCCAGTATTCCCTCATTTTCTCCCCATGAAGTCTCTTCCTTTCTTCTGTCCATGTTGTTCCCGATTTTTTATTTCTTCTGCTTTGAAAGCCTTCCAAATTTAGTATTTTGTTTTTAAAACGGTTTCTTTCTGCTATTTCTGATTCCTTGATGTTTCTTTCAAGATCTTTTCTTACTTCTGTAATCCATGCTATTGTCGATTTATTCTTCCAGAAATATAGGAGTATTTGTTTTGTTAGTCTGTTTCCATCCATTCGATAGAGATATCCAAAATAGGTTAATCTACGTTTGGCCATTACTTCAGATATTTTCTCTATATTTTTGTAGATCTCCTCATTACTTCTTATTTTCCAACCATCTGCAGTTTTCATTGCACCCATTATTTTTCTAATAATCCTTCTTTTCAGTACCTCTAGTTTGTCCATCTGATAGTTCATCGTGAGGCATTCAGAGCCATATAAACATTCTGGTCGTCAGCCGCTTATTAATTTAGTTTGCTTTAATTTTAAGATAAGGCCGACAGACGTCTCAAGTTAAAACTTTGAAGATTCTTGTTTCAACAAATTTTTGATTACAAAGAAAAAAAGGGGAATTTTGCTCTATTGCAAATCCTTGTTATTCAGGCCTTAATCCCTCAGTTCTTCTATGTCCAGTGTGTGGCCTTCAGTCCAGTATTTACGTAAAATTTTTTGTAACTAAGTTCTTCAGCCGTGTGTATTCCTTAAGGCAATTTTAATAATTTGGATTCGGGCCTTCAGCCGTATTGTTTTTGAGTCCTTTTAAGGGCATGTGTGATTAAGTGTTTTTAGGAAAATAAAGTTTGTGTGTTTTGTGCAACTGACAGTAACTGGTTTTGGCCCCTTTTCACAACCATAACCTGATCCGCTCTGTCCTGCGAAACCAAATTTCAACTACTACTAAGCTGTCTGTATCCCTACGTCGTCACAACTGCTCTTTAGAAGAAAAATATAGTCAGTACTGTACGCTGACAAGATTTCTTTCCTCAAAATGTTTGTTGCTTGTAGGAGACTAAATTCAGATGAAATATAAAAGCTGAGGAGTTGTAGGCCCCGGTAAAAATAAAGGTAGGTGGGCCAACACCATACTGTGGAATGGCCCCATAGTCCGTGACGCTTGTGTGCGCAAATCACGGTACGTTGCAAATTAATTGTGTTTTGTATTTGCACGGTAGAACAGAACAAAATGTTCAAGTGTTGACTGCCCCTGTATTTTTATTGATGATGAGATGGTTGACAGTAAAACTTTTAAAATTCTGTGTAGTTTTCGGACACTTTTGTACTGTTTCCGAACTGTTCATTGAGTCTCTGACAAAAAGAATCACGTTTTTTAATTTTTTTACCGCTTTAGACATCTCCATTTTATAAGAGATACTTGGGTGCTAAAGATGTGGCGGTCGTGGGCCAAAACCAGCATTTTATCGTCATCCCCTTGAAAACGAGACTAAGATGACAGAGTTCAGTTCATCGTCACCCCCATATTTTCTGCTTTATTCAGTGGCTCACAGTATACATCAAATTCGTAGCCGAGAATAATGACGTCGTGGCATCTGGGAGGTTCTTCAGATACAGACACCAGTGCTAGGCCTGTAGTAGACATTCGTAACTGCGAGGACGCTAAAAAAGATAAATAGAAAACAGAAAGATATGCGGGCTTAGTGAAGTATGCGGAAAGGACGTGGGCGTTTCGCACGCTCGGGGCTTCTTCAGGCTGGCATACCGGCGCCAACACGCGGCGACCGCGTGCTCGACCTCCATGTCGGCGAACGGCTACTTCTCCGGCTCCAGTATCTGGTACTAACCGGTTGCGTGACTGGAGGCACGCCCAGTGCCTTCAAACTTGAGTCTCTCCGTCTGGAGGTGGTCAGTGCACTGACTGCGGATCGTACTGCCAGGGGAAGGCATGCAGCAAGGTAGATACCGAGGAGGGATTCGCCCATATCGTAGCATTAATAGTACAGCTGCTTCGAGGTGATACAGATACAGTGAAAATATCAACAGCACAAACGGGTCATTGATCTTCTCAAACAGCTAAATTCTTAATTTTAGCTATTCGCATAATTGCTTGCTTCGCGGACGAAATAAATCAACGTCTTACTCATTAATGTTATTCAATTTGTATATTGAGCAAGCAGTGAAGGAAACAAAAGAAAAATTCGGAGTAGGTATCAAAATCCATGGAGAAGAAATAAAAACTTTGAGGTTCGCCGATGACATTGTAATTCTGTCAGAGACAGCAAAGGACTTGGAAGAGCAGTTGAATGGAATGGATAGTGTCTTGAAAGGAGGGTATAAGATGAACACCAACAAAAGCAAAAATAGGATAATGGAATGTGGACGAATTAAGTCGGGTGATGCTGAGGGAATTAGATTAGGAAATGAGACACTTAAAGTAGTAAAGGAGTTTTGCTATTTGGGGAGCAAAATAACTGATGATGGTCGAAGTAGAGAGGATATAAAATGTAGACTGGCAATGGCAAGGAAAGCGTTTCTTAAGAAGAGAAATTTGTTAACATCGAGTATAGATTTAAGTGTCAGGAAGTCATTTCTGAAAGTATTTGTATGGAGTGTAGCCATGTATGGAAGTGAAACATGGACGATAAATAGTTTGGACAAGAAGAGAATAGAAGCTTTTGAAATGTGGTGCTACAGAAGAATGCTGAAGATTAGATGGGTAGATCACATAACTAATGAGGAAGTATTGAATAGGATTGGGGAGGAGAAAAGTTTGTGGCACAACTTGACCAGAAGACGGGGCCGGTTGGTAGGACATGTGTTTAGGCATTAAGGGATCACCAATTTAGTACTGGAGGGCAGCGTGGAGGGTAAAAATCGTGGAGGGAGACCAAGAGATGAATACACTAAGCAGATTCAGAAGGATGTAGGTTGCAGTAGGTACTGGGAGATGAACCTTACACAGGATAGAGTAGCATGGAGAGCTGCATCAATCGAGTCTCAGGACAACAACTTATTAATGTCTTACAACGAAATTCTCTTATGTTGTTTTTATCAACAAAACGATGCCACTTACTGTAACAATTTGTTTCTGTTGTTATTGTTGTTGTGTTGCTGCTGAAGGAAGGGAGGAAGATTAGTTTGACGTCCCGTCCACAGCATGGTCGTTAGAGACGGATCAAGTTCGGCTTAAGGAAGGATGGGGAAGTAAATCGATCTTGGGCTTTCAAAGGAATGATCCTGGTACTTGACTTAGCGACTTAGGGAAGTCACGGAAGATCTTAATCAGGAGACCGGACGCGGCTTTGAACCGTCATAAACGTCAGAATTGTTAGTGAATTTCTAAGGGACCAAACTGCTAAGGTCATCGGCCCTAGACTTACACCCTACTTAAACTAACTTAAGAACAACACACACACACACGCACACACACACACACACACACACACACACATATATGCCTAAGGGAGGACTCGAACCTACGGCGGGAGGGGCCGCGCAATCCGTGACATGGTGCCCAAGACCACGCGGCCACTACACGCGTCGAATTGAACCGTCTTCCCCCGGAATATGAGTCTATGCCAATCACTGCACTATCTCGCTCCGTTGTTGTTGTGGCTTTTGCTATCGTTCGTTGTTGTCATTGTGGACTTTAGTCCGAGTACTGGTTTGATGCAGCTTCTCACGTTAATCTGTTTTGTGCAAGCCCCGTCATCTCTGCATGCCGATTGCAACCTAACTCCATTTGATATCACATGCGGCAGTCACCACTCGGTGTGGCTCTACAATGTTTACCCCAAACCTCTTCCCTCCGTTACTAAACTAACTGATCCTTCTTGCCTCAGGATGTGACGTATCAACCGCTTCTTTGTTTTATTCAAACTGTGCCAGACAGTCTGGGCAGTTATCGGATCTACCAACCAAATCTTCAGCAATGTCGTGTAGTACCACGGTCTAGAAACTCCTGATCTGTTCTGGTATGAACCCTTATTATCCATGTTTCAATTCTGTACAAGGCTACAGTACAGAAAAATACCCAAGGAAAAGACTACCTAACATTTAAATTCATATTCTCAGTGAACAAATTTCTCGTTTTACTGAAACACACCTTTCTTGCTTTTTTTGTTTATATAGACTTAAGGGGCGAGCGAAAATTTGTACCAAGGTCGGGAATCAAACCCAGGTGCGTTAGCCCCTGAGCCACGTTGGCACAGTAGTTCAGAAAAATACACGGATTACCCTGGCACGCCCCCTCCTCGTTCCAAATCCTCACTGCCGCCCCAGTACACCGTAAATGCCAAGGTGGCTTAGTGGCTAACACACCTGCCTAATGAGGAGGAGACCAAGGTCCGATTTCTGGCCTAGGTAGAAATTTTCACTCGGCACTTCAGTTTACATACATAAAATCATATCTGTATGAGACAAGTAAAGTCTCTGAAGTTGTCATTTCATTTGTTAAGTACCTGTACCTTTGTTTCAGGCTATATCCCCCATTTACATTTGATGCTGAGGTGCTATTCCAGAACATGGAGAGCCTCAGCAATTCTGTTCGTGTGTAAGGGGCAATTTACAATAGACTGGGGTGGCAGTGGAAATTTGGATCGAGGATGGAGACGTGCCAGTGTAGTCCGTGAGGTTGTGTGAACCTCTGTGCCAAGGCGGCTTAGTCGCTAACGCACCTGCCTAGTAAGCACGAGACCCGGGTTTGATTCCCGGCTTCGGTAAGAATTTTCACTCGCCGGTTCAGTCTGTATACAAATAATTATATCTGCTTGAGACCAGTAAAGTCTCTGAAGTTGTCATTTTACTTGTACCTGTTTGCTGTTGTCAGTCTACATTTTTGGTCCTTTCTACTTCGGCCGTTATCAGTTTTTTACTGCCGTAATAGCAAAACTCATACAATATTTTTAGTTTCTCATTGCATAATCCAGTTTCCTCAGTATCATCTTACTTAACTACGTTATAGTCCATTACCATTGTCTTACGTTTGTTGATATTCATCTGAAAACATCAAGGTACTATCTGATTCCTTCAACTAATCTTGCACGTCCTTTGCTGTCTTTGACAGAATTACAGTGCCATCGTCAAACCTCAAAGCTTGTACTATTGCAGTTTGTTTTAGGGTTATGTTGCGCTCCCACGCTGACTTTTCAATCAGTCCATCTTTTAGTATTTTCTGTCTGTTCTGTTTATCCAACTTGACAAAAGTTCCAGGCTCAAGAACCGCACGAACGATGATTTTGCAAAGGAATTCTTCTGCATGTGAACTACACATTCTTAGGATATCTCCGATAAATGGAATTGACATTTGCATTAACCACGGCTATGTTTGTAACATCGTACAACCTTAAATCACTCCAGGCAAATACACATACCTGAAAGTTGTGACAGATAGCAGTGACTGATTTCCTATCTCATAGTCAACCAATAAACAAACGAGGCGAACTAGACACCGCTACTGTGCATTGTCTTACATTTATTTATTTTTAGAATCAGATGCCAATTTTTACACGTGGAGCAGTTCATGTGCCAGTCCCTCCATATGTCGTATCAAATTCGTAACGATCTCACCTCTCTGTGAACAAGTGAACTGCCACATACGGCTAGAGACATCCTCCACCACGATATATTCATGCACTGCGAACAGTGGTGCCCCTACACTACCCGACGCATGGCACAGGCTACTTTTGCTTCTGATGGTGTCTTTCCATTACGAACGACGCACTGAAATCTTTTTTTGCTAGGGAGTTTTCAATATGATCACATATTTGCCAGATATTTCGTATTGGTGTTGAGATATGTAACAGAGGCTTTCTGGACGTCAAGAGACACAGCATCACCCGAGCGTAGTTGGTGAGGTGGCACAATAGTTAGGCACTAGGCTCACATTTGGCAGAACGGCTACTCAGACTCCCGTTTGGTTATCCTAAATTAGGTTTACCGTGGTTTCCACAGATCATTTGGGGAAAGCGTCGAAACCGTTGCCCTGAAACGCACGGGGCTGAATTGCTTTGCGATGTATCCCTGTTCTGAGCTTGTAATAATTCCTTATGACCTCGTCATAGACGAAAAATAAAATACTCATCTTCCTTCTATGATTTAATCGTTGGTGGTTCTTACTCAGCAGTATTTGTTATGTATTACATTGTAATAGAATTTTTTAAAGATGATCTAAGCATTAATACTATCACCATTTGACTGTTCTGTTATTTCCGTTTCGTCACCATTACAACTTCGACTCTGTAGCCATTTTCAAGTGATTCATTATTATCCTGTGGAAATTAGTCACGCTGCACGCCGAGCACATGACAACAATATCATGCTGCAGCATGCACCATTCAAGGATTACGGCTTGGACCTGTTTCAAGTGACTGACTGCTGCTCACCTGGCTGTAGAGTCTGTTCAGAACATCATGGCCCATAGATGCGCAGACGGCGGGGAACACGTCGGGAGAGCAGCAGTGGTGGAGGCCGTGGGCAGGCGGTGTAGGGGAAATGCCAAGCGCTGGAGGGGAAGTGCCGTTCCAGACTGAAGCCTACACTTAACATTTTTTGTAAATATTAAGTGGGCCCCTCCACACCCACACTTACATGGTGACCGTTCACAAAGATTTGGCACCTCGGCTTTGTTTAGTATCTAAAAAGAGTTCTGCCGAAAATGTTGTGATTATTTTCATGTGGCTTGTTAACCACTTGTAACTTTCAGAAAAGTGTTATGAGTGGCGAATTTTGAGCAAAAACTGCACACTTCTCCTTTTGCCGTGTTATAATATGCTTCTTTTGCCCAAACACATTGGAATTTACACAGTCTCATCTCACCAACATTTTGTGCACACACAGTTGCGAGAGAATTCAAAAACTCTGGTTTATTGAGCTTATTAAGTGTGGAACTGAGGAAAAGTAAGGTCAGTAGTTCACGAAAAAGCTCATTCTCGGTACAAAATAAATGTGTAATGTCTTCAGTTGTGTTGTTTCGAAACCGTAACCATTTCTCGTTTCATTAGCTGTCTATTGCCCTTAAAAATTATATTCGTTCATCGAAAACGTCTGTAGCTTGTGGAATAACACGATAGATAATGAAGTTTTGCGTAATATCCATATGACAAAATACTCTCCTCTTTGCATGCTATTATTTTCCAAAATTTCATTTCCATATCTCAAACCGTGTATGAAATATGAGGAATGTTGTGGCTCCCTGGCTCTAAGCACTATGGGACTTAAAATATAAGCACATCAGTCACCTAGACTTAGAACTACTTAAACCTAACTAACCTAAGGACATCACACACATCCATGCCCAAGGCAGGATTCCCACCTGCGACCGTAGCAGGCGCGCGTTTCCAGACTGACGCGTCCGGCTGACGAATGTTGTGGATATTTCACTGTATTTTTTTCGCTGGCATGGTGTGATCGCAAATGAGTATGCTATATCAGATTAATTTTCTCGAAACTTATGACAGGTGCCCAAGTCTAAAGAAAGATTCAATATGTATGATATTTCATATACATCAACGTATTGTGTAACGTCACAGCGACCCCTATTTTTCATTGGAGACTCTTTAGAATTTCGCGCAGAGTCTTACTTCCACATAAATATCACGATAAATATGACAATTAACGAAATGATGGCCATATCATAATGAACCTGACATATAAAGCTACACTACTGACCATTAAAATTGCTACACCACGAAGATGACGTGCTACAGACGCGAAATTTAACCGACAGGAAGAAGATGCTGTGATATGCAAATGAGTAGCTTTTCACAGCATTCACACAAGGTTGGCACCGATGGCGACACCTACAACGTCCTGACATGAGGAAAGTATCCAAACGATTTCTCGTACACAAACAGCAGCTGACGGGGTTGCCTGGTAAAGCGTTGTTGTGATGCCTCGTGTAAGGAGGAGAAATGCATACCATCACGTTTCCGACTTTGATAAAGCTCGGATTGTAGCCTATCGCGATAGCGGTTTATCGTATCGCGACACTGCTGCTCACGTCGGTCGAGATCCAATGACTGTTAACAGAATATGGAATCGGTGCGTTCAGGAGGGTAATACGGAACGCCGTGCTGTATCCCAACGGCCTCGTATCACTAGCAGTCGAGATGACAGGCATCTTATCCACATGACTGCAACGGATCGTGCAGCCACGTCTCGGTCCCTGAGTCAACAGATGGGAACGTTTGCAAGACAACAACCATCTGCACGAACAGTTGGACGACGTTTGCAGCAGCATGGACTATCAGCTCAGAGACCATGGCTGCGGTTACCCTTGACGCTGCATCACAGACAGGAGCGCCTGCGATGGTGTACTCCACGACGTACCTGGGTGCACGAATGGCAAAACGTAATTTTTTCGGATGAATGCAGGTTCTGTTTACAGCATCATGACGGTCGCATCCGTGTTTGGCGATATCGCGTGAACGCACATTGGAAGCGTATATTCGTCATCGCGATACTGGCGTATCTCCCGGCGTGATGGTACGGGATGCCACTTGTTACACGTCTCGGTCACCTCTTGTTCGCACTGAAGGCACTTTGAACAGTGGACGTTACATTTCAGATGTGATACGACCCGTGGCTCTACCCTTCATTCGATCCCTGCGAAACCCTACATTTCAGCAGGATAATCCACGACCGCATGTTGCAGGACCTGTACGGGCCCTTACGGATACAGACAATGTTAGACTGCTGCCCTCGCCAGCACTTTCTCCAGATCTCTCACCAATTGAAAACGTCTGGTTAATGGTGGCCGAGCAACTGGCTCGTCACAATACGCCAGTCACTACTCTTGATAAACTGTGGTATGGTGTCGAAGCTGCATGGGCAGCTGTACCTGTACACACCATCCAATCTCTGTTTGACTCAATGCCCAGGCGTATCAAGGCCGTTATTACGGCCAGAGACGGTTGTTCTGGGTACTGATTTCCCAGGATCGATGCACCCAAATTGCGTGAAAATGTAATCACATGTCAGTTCTACTATAATATATCTGTCCAATGAATGCCCGTTTATCATCTGCATTTCTTCTTGGTGTAGCAATTTTAATGGCCAGTAGTGTACAAGTAAAGCAAAAGTGAATTTTTTTTACTGAATATTTTCGGTATAATCGTTTGAGAAACATTGCAGGGAGCGCGCCTCGCTTCTGCCAACCCCGACCGGCCAAAAGATAGCAGACACTGGCGGTCTCCCCTTCCAAACAAACTAATGAACTCGGCCAGGGTTTTGAACGAAAGCTAGTCACTGCACATCGGCCACCGTACCCTGCGTGGACTCTACCAGGAGTGATCTATGAGCGTGGTCTATGTGACCAGCATGGCGCCAGTCCGCACAGACGTTGTTACCGGCAGATAAACTGATGGTGTCGCTGCATCTTTATTCAAGCAGCTGCTCATTGGGCCTCTCGAGGCTGGGTGGGCCGCATTCCAGACGTCCCTACCTTTGAAAAAATCTGAGGACATACCGGGAATCGAGACCGCCTTTTGGCTATGGAGGTAGTCTTTGTGACCAATTTCCACAGGATAATAAAGAAGCGAATATAGTCGTAAAGCCGAAATTGCAGTATTATTGAAAAGGCAATAAAAATAACAGTCCATTGAGACCATTCGACATGACTGTGACTCCCAAAAATAGAACAATTATCATTTTAATAGACCTAATATTGGGTTGTTCAAGATGGACCAAATTTAATTGATTTGTATTCCATGACGTATAGATTGTGCATAAACAGTCTCATACCAATGAAAGGGGGCAATTTCAAATTATTGTTGTCTTTAAGAAAGGATATAAGTGTTCAACGCGTCTCCCCTTTCCTGCATAGCAAACATCTGAGTTATCCAAACTCGTCCTGCAGGTGAAGAAGCATGTCTTGTGTTACGAAGTTCATCACAGCGGTGACGCGGTTCCGCGCGTCGGCAGAGTTGTTGTTAGAGGTGTGTCGTAAACAGCATCCTTAACAAACCCCATAAGAAACAGTCACAGGGCATAAGACCAACAGATCTCGGTGGTCAGAAGTTTCCCTTCAAGAGGCATCCAGTTTGCTGAATTTGCTTAAAGCAACAGCTTGCACTTTTCCTTGTTGGTGGTTCAGTGCCGAGTCGGAGATGAAATGTCTAGTTGCCGGCTCACTTCTTCTTACAAATTCAAGAATGCAAAAAACCTTCTGCTGTATCGTAGCCATCTTACTCACAACTGCCTTTTGGTGCGTGTACTCTAGGGGCCATTTACGTAACTATAAACGCCCTAGTGTCCGTTGATACAACTAGTCGTTAACAAAGCAAAACTTCGGACGTTCCCATTTCCTTTGGTATGTAGACTAGTCCCATTTCATTAACTAAATTGTGTCCATCTTTTCTAATAACCCTATATAAAAGGCATTTCTTGAAATATTTTATGGTATACTGAACTACTTTGATGGCATCTTTTACAAAAATGGAGGATGGTCCCAACTTAAATAGAAGATACAGAATGTTAATAGCTTAGAGCAATAATAAGCTACAATTTGGTTTTGGTTTATTGTACTGCGACAGCATTGTTAACTGTTTATAATTTACATATTCGTTGTCAGGCAGCTTGCAAGCTTTTATCAAGAGACGTAGTACAGTGTGCTAAGTTTAAGCTGGCTGGTCAGCTCCTAGTCCTGAACTGGTAGAGGCCAATAGATGTAGGAACGCTTTGACCTGGAGTCATTTGTTTTGCTGACAGTAATGTGTGACGCGTAACTTATGAGGTGGTCATTGTTGACTGCTGTGTTAGTGTGTTGTACTTCGTTTCGTAAAGGTTGCTTTCCTGGTGATGAGCTACTTAATTATCAAACGCGTCAGTGAATAAGACGATTTCAGTTTTGGTTATGGACAGGATTTAAAGCGATCTTTACCTCTCTGCCTAAGTTCCGTTTTCATGGAAGCTTGGGCCACAGGTTATAAGTAGGCAACACAGTGGGAGGCAGCCTCGCTTGTTCCCTTGCACAGCTACTCACCGTCGATCTTGCTTTCTTCGAGCCTCCCAAATCTCCTGTCGGCCAGTTTACACTGAGTTGACAGAAGTCATGGACAGCGAAATGCACATATACAAATGGCGGTAGTATCGCATTCACGAGGTATAAGAGAGCAGCGGATTGGCGGAGCTGTCATTTGTACTCAGGTGATTCATGTGAAAAGGTTCCTGACGTGTTTATGGGCGCACGATGGGAATTAACATGGCAGTCGAAGCTAGACGTGCGGGATATTCTGTTTCGTAAGTGGTAAGGGAATTCAGTGTTCCTAGATCCACAGTGTCAAGAGTGTGCCGAGAATACCACATTTCAGGCATTACCTCTGACCACAGACAACATCGTGACCAAAGGCCTTCACTGAACAACCGAGAGCAACGGCATTTCCTGCGTGAAATAACCGCAGAAATCAATGTGGGACTTATGAGGACGTTAGGACGAAATGTGGTGTTGATGCGCTATGCCAGCAGACTGTTAGCGGGAGCGCCTTTGTTAACAGCACGACATCGCCTTCAGCGCCTCTCCTTGACTCATGACCATAGAGGCTATCCCCTAACGACTCACTGGACTCGCATTCGGGAGGACGACGGTTCAATCCCGTCTCCGGCCATCCTGATTTAGGTTTTCCGTGATTTCCCTAAATCGCTTCAGGCAAATGCCGGGATGGTTCCTTTGAAAGGGCACGTCCGATTTCCTTCCCCATCCTTCCCTCACCCGAGCTTGCGCTCCGTCTCTAATGCCCTCGTTGTCGACGGGACGTTAAACACTAATCTCCTCCTCCTCCCTAACGACTGGAAGACCGAGGCCTGTTCAGATGAGTCTCGATTTCAGTTAGTAAGAGCTGATGTGTGGCGCAGACCCCACGAAGCCATGGATCCAAGTTTGTTAACAAGGCACTGTGGAAGCTAATGGTGGCCCCATAATAGTCTGGGCTGTGTTTACATGGAATGGACTGGATCCTCTGGATGTTCGATTACTAGGAGACCATTTGCAGTCATTCATGAACGTTGCATTCCCAAAGAACGATGGACATTTTATGGATCACAGAGCGCCATATTACTAGGTCACAGTTGCTCGCGATTCAAAAATGGCTCTGAGCACTATGGGACTCAACTGCTGAGGTCATTAGTCCCCTAGAACTTAGACCTAGTTAAACCTAACTAACCTAAGGACATCACGAACATCCATGCCCGAGGCACGATTCGAACCTGCGACCGTAGCGGTCTCGCGGTTCCAGATTGTAGAGCCTAGAACCGCACGGCCACTCCGGCCGTCACTTAAATTTGATAACCGCCATTGTAGCAGCAATAACTGATCTAACAACTGTTCCAGAGAGTTGTTGTCTTATATAGGCATTGCCGACCGCAGCGCCGTATTCTGCCTGTTTTCACATCTCTGTATTTGAATAGGCATGCCTGATACCAGTTCCTTTGGCGCTTCAGTGTAGCATGGCTCTGTATTTTTTCAAGGGACTTCGAACGACTTGTTGAGTCTACATCTACATCCATACTCCGCAAGCCACCTGTCGGTGTGTGGTGGAGGGTACCTTGAGTACCTCTATCGGTTCTCCCTTCAATTCCAGTCTCGTATTGTTCGTGGAAAGAAAGATTGTCGGTATGCCTCTGTGTGGGCTCTTATCTCTCTGATTTTATCCTCATGGTCTCTCCGCGAGATATATGAGTACGTAGGAGGGAGCAACATACTGCTTGACTCCTCGGTGAAGGTATGTTCTCGAAACTTCAACAAAAGCCCGTACCGAACTACTGAGCGTCTCTCTTGCAGCGTCTTCCACTGGAGTTTATCTATCATCCTCATAACGCTTTCGCGATTTCTAAATGAACCTGTAACGAAGGACGCTGCTCTCCATTGGATCTTCTCTCTCTCTTCTATCACCCCTATCTGGTACGGATCCCACACCGGTGAGCAGTATTCAAGCACTAGGCGAACAAGTGTACATTAACCTACTTCTTTTGTTTTCGGACTGCATTTCCTTAGGATTCTTCCAATGAATCTGTCTGGCATCTGCTTTACCGACGATTAATTTTATATGGTCATTCCATTTTTGATCACTCCTAATGCCTACTCCCACATAATTTATGGAATTAACTGCTTCCAGTTGCTGACCTGCTGTATTGTAGCTAAATGATAAAGGATCTTTCTTTCTATGTATTCGCAGCACGCTACACTTGTCTACATTGAGCTTCAATTGCCATTCCCTGCACCATGAGTCAGTTCGTTGCAGATCCTGCTGCATTTCAGTACAATTTTCCATTGTTACAACCTCTCGATATACTACAGCATCATACGCAAAAAGCCTCAGTGAACTTCCGATGTTGTCCACAAGGTCATTTATATATATTGTGAATAGCAACGGTCCTACGACACTCCCCTGCGGCGCACATGAAATCACTCTTACTTCGGAAAACTTCTCTCCATTGAGAACGACATGCTGCGCTCTGTTATCTAGGAACTCTTCAATCCAGTCACACAATTAGTCTGATAGTCCATATGCTCTTACTTTGTTCATTAAACGACTGTGGGGAACTGTATCAAACGCCTTGCGGCATCTACCTGGGAACCCGTGTTTATGGCCCTCTGGGCCTCGTGGACGAATATCGCAGGCTGGGTTTCACACGATCGTCTTTTTCGAAACCCATGCTGATTCCTACAGAGTAGATTTCTAGTCTCCTTAAAAATGATTATACTCGAATAAAATTCCATGTCACGTCGAGTTCCTGCACTACGACAGGCAAAACGAGGCATAACAAGATATAGGCTTCTGTCACCTCGGTGTATGGTTAATACCAAGTGCGTTGGTTTACAGGTGAGCTGGCTTGAGGAACATGCAAGCCGTATAACGTTGAATGTGTAAACACTGATCTGGTAACATTGCTTTTCAAAATAGTAACCCAAAATCAAATTGCGACTGTTTAATTCGTCTAGAAATATTCTGTGTTCCACAACAGCCACAGTAGTGCTGTAATTATTCGACAAAATGACATTTTGTTAACATTTGTCTCAGTTCTTCGACACTGGAGAGGAGCTCTAGTGCTGATGCGTTGGTGGGCGGTTACTTCACAAGCCGGCCGGCGGTCGGGCACACGGGGAGTAACAGATGGCGCCCTTGACAGTGCCCGCCGGCTGCTGGGCGTGACGTCACGCGCTCACGTGGGTCGGAAATGCGCCGGCGCCGGCAGGCAGATAGCGATCCCGCCGTCTGAGGTCATCTGATACGCGCTGGCCGGCTGCCAGCAGCACGCGGGGCTGTCCGTGCTCCTGCGGCTGTCCTCCGTCGCGTCTGCGGATTTAAATACCCTGCAGACCACGCGGCGCAGGGGAAGCCCAAGGACGCAGCTAACGACACGACATTTTAACAGGCTGCCCGAGTTGCAACTCGCGCATAAACACAACACTTTATCGACACCTACGTTACAATTCTGTGTGTTTGTGCTTTTTTACTACCGTGTACGTGTCGTATAACAACGCATCCATGGTTAAATATGAAAACTGACGTAACTGTTGACGAGCACTGACGAAAGCGGAACATAACGACAGAGTTTGTGGAAACAGTCTTCCAGGATTTCTTGAACGTATTCTCTGTTCGAATATAATAAATTTCCTTGAGACGGAAAAGCTGCTGTCCACGAATCAGGACGTGCGAAACTAAGCTTGCCCTTTTCTCCAATGATATCCTAAAAACAATGGAAAAGGGCGACAGGTAGTTTCCATATTCCTAGATTTCCTACAAGCATTTGACTCGGTACCCTATTACAGAGCATATGGTATAATTTCGCAGAGTGGCTCGAAGACGGCTTAAGTAACAGAACCTGGTACATTGTCCTCGACGACGAGTTTTTATCAAAGACAAGAGTATCGTTAAGAGTGTCCCAGGGAAGTGTGATAGGACCGCTGTTGTTTTCTGTATATATATAAATGATTTGGCGAACAGAGTCAGCAGCATTCTGCGGCTGTTTTTGCTAATGATGCTGTAGTGTACGAGAAGGTGTCGTCGTTGAGTGACTGTTGGAGGATGGCTCGCGGGGTAGCCGCGCGGTTTAAGTCGTGTTGTCACGGTCCGGGCGGCTGCCCCCGTAGGAGGTTCGAGTGCTTCCTCCGGCATGGGTGTATGTGTTGTCCTTAGCGCAAGTTAAGTAGTGTGTAGGCTTAAGGACCGATGACCTCAGCAGTTTGGTCTCTTAAGAATTCACACACATTTGAACATTTTGTTGGAGGATACAAGATGGTTTAGACAATATTTCTAGTTGGTGTTACGAATGGCAGCTAGCTCTAAATTTAGAAAAAGAAGTTAATGCAGATGAGTAACAAAAACTAACACGTAACGTTCGAATACAGCATTAGTAGGGTTATGCTTGAAACAGTAACGTCGATTACATCTGTAGACGTAACACTGCAGTGTGATATGAAATGCAACGAGCGTGTAAGGATTGTAGTACCGAAGGCGAATGGTCGACTCTGGTTTATTGGGAGAACTTTAGGAAAGCGCGATTCATCTTTGAAGGAGATCGCGTATAGCACGTTAGTGTAACCCATTCTTGAGTACTGCTCGAGTGTTTGGGATCCGCACCAGGATGGATTAGAGGAAGGTTTCGAAGCAATTCAGAGGCGGGCTGCTACGATAATTGTTAGCACATTCGAATAACACGCAAGTATTTCGGAGATGCTTCGTAAACTCAGATGGGAATTCCTGGAGGGGAGCGACGTCCTAAGCTGACTGCAGAATGATTCTACTGCCGCCAACGTACATTTCGAGTAAGGTCCACAAAGATAAAATAAGAAAAATTAAGGCTCGAACGGAGGCATATAGACAGTTGTTTTACCTCACTATATTTGCGAGTGGAACAGGAAAGAAAATGACTCTATGAGGATGACACGGCGGCCGGTCGGTACCGTTGGGCCTTCTTGGCCTGTTCGGGAGGAGTTTAGTTTTTTTAGTGGTACAGGATATCCTCCGCCACGCACCGTGAAGTGGCTTGCTAAGTATGTATGTAGAGGTAGATTTTGGACACGTCATTATCAGTTTTCTCAACAGTTACCGTCTTAATTCATTTGGTAAGGATCTTTCTCAGGAGTCTACATTCGGCGAGGTAGTGGCGTAACTGCGATAAATGGCGCCTGGAGCAAGCCTCACTTTGAATTCGTCAATAAAGATACATAATAATGTACTCGTTTTTACCAACTGTTGAATTTTTAAGCAAGAGTAACTCGTAAGTCTGGAGCTCTTTGGTCACTTCCTTCGACGAGAAGTCACAAACTTTTTATTCCAAATTAACCAAAACGACAAAACGTCTAAGTTGTTATGAAAATGAAGTGAGGTAGTTAAGAATAATTGTGTAATAGCTGCAGGTTTCAGTGATTCTCTCTTTTATAACATGTACGATACAGAGTCTAAAAACTCAATTTTTTGCAACAATAATGATACGTTTTCATTGCTTCATCAACGATTTGGACGCTGATAAACTCGGCGTTGAGTGCCCGTAAAGCCGGCCGGTGTGGCCGTGCGGTTCTGAGCGCGTCAGTTTGGAACCGCGTGACCGCTACGGTCGCAGGTTCGAATCCTGCCTCGGGCATGGATGTGTGTGATGTCCTTAGGTTAGTTAGGTTTAAGTAGTTCTAAGTTCTAGGGGACTGATGACCTCAGTAGTTAAGTCCCATAGTGCTCAGAGCCATTTGAACCATTATTGAGTGCCCGTAAGCTCCAAAAACATACACACACATTAACGATTAATGCAAAAAAAGGCCATGTGCTAGTAGGAATCGTGCTCTGAGGGATCCATATAAACTTAATTACGTATACAGATAGTTTGTCTATAGGTTTTGATGAGCGAGTTTGCGACAATTAAAATGTGTGACATAAATGACCGTGTCTTTTGACTGCATTGGGTTATAAGCTTAAATGTTTTACTCCGCCAAGGGACTGTAGACCTTAGTATTTGACATAAATTTCAGTTCGATACCTGTACCCTTTCCTGAGAAAAAATGGATTTAATAGACGGACAACAAAGGATCCTACAGGGGCTCCATTTTCACCGACTGAGGTATGGAACATTTTACCCTTTCGTCTCATTCGATCCATTATATAACGAAACTAAAACCATATAGTGGCGGGAAACAACAAACAGATTCCCCCGTAGCAGGCAGTGGCAAGTCTTACGGAACTTTTTCTCAACATAGTCCAATCAGAATCTCTTGATATCCACTCATACACCTCCCACTTAAGTGCCCTCCAAATTTTCATTATCTTATTCTTCTTCTTTCCTCCTCCTTCCCACTCCTTGTTCTTTTATCTTTTTCCCTTTCTCACTTTTTCGCTCATCACAAAAAATGCGCATACAGTGAAACGGCGCACATGGCAGGTGCTCCAGCTGCCATACCGTAGTTACGTCGTTGGCCACTGATGAGTTTTCTTGAATACTGACTAGAGATGGCCAAAGTCGTTCATCCTCGGGAACTAGTTCGCTGGTGATCGCTCTTTTTTGGGAACCGTTCATTTTTACTCGTTCACCGTTCATTGTGCTGGGCATATGGTTCTTACGAAAAAGTGAAAATTATTAGCATAGTTGACGGAAGATGGAAGGTGACTAGAGGGGGCACTTGCCTCCCCCTGGAGTACAGAGTTTTTATTCATAACAGAATCCTCACACACTTCTAATTTTCGTGATTCTGCAAAACACCTCGTTTAGCCAACTGTAGCGTTATGTGGCTGATCGCAGTGAAATAATATACGGTGGCGCACGAAATACCGGCCCCGAGTACAGACTGCTCGCCATTTACGCACGATTTGTTGACCGCTACGAGAAGGAATAGATAACCATATAATAATTAGGCAGTGAAGAAATAACAAATAAGCTAATGCAAACAACTTCGAAACACCAGATGATGATTGGTAAGCGATAATGAGCAGTCTAGTACTCGGGACCGATTTTTCGTGTGCCACCCTGTACCACTGAAATAATATTGTAGAAGTTATCATATTCTCTTTACAAAATGTGACACCATACACTAGATTACGAAGCGCAGGTTTCATTCGGTTGTAAGTCGGTCTGCCTTCCGTAACAATGAACATGCTCTTTTACCTTGGATCAAAAAAAGACGGGAAATGGCCACTCGTGTGCACCGTACCGACGTCCTTTGCATGTCTAATAACAAAGAATCTTGCCTTTTTGCAAATATTTCTTATGTTGTTTATCGAAATATTGAAGTAAGCTGATACGCCGTTTTGTTGCCTGAAAAGATGTATGTGTTACACACCGCGTAATTTTAATGTAATTTAAGTAATTATTAAATACATTTTAATTACCGGTCCTGGACGCTGAATAGAATACGAAAAGAACCAGAAGTTCAGAGTTCAAAAAAGGTTTGAAACAGTTCTAGAATGGGCGTGCGAAGCGAGCGAAACGAACAACTACACTCCTGGAAATTGAAATAAGAACACCGTGAATTCATTGTCCCAGGATGGGAAACTTTATTGACACATTCCTGGGGTCAGATACATCACATGATCACACTGACAGAACCACAGGCACATAGACACAGGCAACAGAGCATGCACAATGTCGGCACTAGTACAGTGTATATCCACCTTTCGCAGCAATGCAGGCTGCTATTCTCCCATGGAGACGATCGTAGAGATGCTGGATGTAGTCCTGTGGAACGGCTTGCCATGCCATTTCCACCTGGCGCCTCAGTTGGACCAGCGTTCGTGCTGGACGTGCAGACCGCGTGAGACGACGCTTCATCCAGTCCCAAACATGCTCAATGGGGGACAGATCCGGAGATCTTGCTGGCCAGGGTAGTTGACTTACACATTCTAGAGCACGTTGGGTGGCACGGGATACATACGGACGTGCATTGTCCTGTTGGAACAGCAAGTTAACTTGCCGGTCTAGTAATGGTAGAACGATGGGTTCGGTGACGGTTTGGATCTACCGTGCACTATTCAGTGTCCCCTCGACGATCACCAGTGGTGTACGGCCAGTGTAGGAGATCGCTCCCCACACCATGATGCCGGGTGTTGGCCCTGTGTGCCTCGGTCGTATGCAGTCCTGATTGTGGCGCTCACCTGCACGGCGCCAAACACGCATACGACCATCATTGGCACCAAGGCAGAAGCGACTCTCATCGCTGAAGACGACACGTCTCCATTCGTCCCTCCATTCACGCCTGTCGCGACACCACTGGAGGCGGGCTGCACGATGTTGGGGCGTGAGCAGAAGACGGCCTAACGGTGTGCGGGACCGTAGCCCAGCTTCATGGAGACGGTTGCGAATGGTCCTCGCCGATACCCCAGGAGCAACAGTGTCCCTAATTTGCTGGGAAGTGGCGGTGCGGTCCCCTACGGCACTGCGTAGGATCCTACGGTCTTGGCGTGCATCCGTGCGTCGCTGCGGTCCGGTCCCAGGTCGACGGGCACGTGCACCTTCCGCCGACCACTGGCGACAACATCGATGTACTGTGGAGACCTCACGCCCCACGTGTTGAGCAATTCGGCGGTACGTCCACCCGGCCTCCCGCATGCCCACTATACGCCCTCGCTCAAAGTCCGTCAACTGCACATACGGTTCACGTCCACGCTGTCGCGGCATGCTACCAGTGTTAAAGACTGCGATGGAGCTCCGTATGCCACGGCAAACTGGCTGACACTGACGACGGCGGTGCACAAATGCTGCGCAGCTAGCGCCATTCGACGGCCAACACCGCGGTTCCTGGTGTGTCCGCTGTGCCGTGCGTGTGATCATTGCTTGTACAGCCCTCTCGCAGTGTCCAGAGCAAGTATGGTGGGTCTGACACACCGGTGTCAATGTGTTCTTTTTTCCATTTCCAGGAGTGTATATACTGAACTGACTATGAGCAGTCGGCAGTGGAACTGCGACGAGTGGCCACGCGAAGGACGAGTCCGGTCGAGCGAGACCGAGACCGAGACAGACGGGAACGGGACCGAGGCTGGAACGAGACCGGCCGACGTGCCCTTGCGGGAATGAGACCGACCGTTTCCCGTACCCGGGAACTATAAGTAGAAAGCCGCGACCGAAGTGAGATATGAAAGACCGTGGACTATGAAAGACCGTTCCTTAGAGTTCGTTCCTCGCTCGTTCCGTTCATCTTGGTGAACCGTTCCTTCGGACCCGTTAGCTCGCGAACGACCCATCTCTAATACTGACGCCAGCGGAACATCGCTGCAGTGGGACTGAAACATGTAATGTCGATGGCAAAAGTGTCGCGACGAAGCAAATGTGAATATTTCAGTGTTCGCTGAGGGCAACGGTAGCTGGCAGACTTACGTAAGGCTGCTGTATCATTGAGGTTGTAAGTTAGGAAAGTAGGTCACCATCAGTAGCCATTGGATATCCATTACACACTGAATACCTCAACATTTTTCCAAGCCCTGCAGGCTTTTAGTGAAGTCTGCGTGTATACTTCGCGAGCCACCTACAGTATATGACGGAGGGTACTACCGTCACCTTTCCTCTTTCCTGTTCCATTTGCGACTGGTGAGCTGGAGTAACGATTACCGATGTGACCTCCAGTTCACTGATTTTCAAAAACGTTATCTCACTCTTCCTGCGGCGTGCGATCTCGAAATTTTGACACTAAACCACTATTTGAACGACAAAAGCCTCTCTTGTGGCGTCAGTGACTATAATTTGATAAGCATACGCGTAATGATCTTTTGATCTTCTCTGTCGCCGTTACCAGGTAGATGACAGTTCGGGACTGTTTTCCAATGCATCCGGCAATCCTTAAACACGGTAGAAAACTGGGCGCAGTTATTTATACCCCTCTACAAGCTGAGTTTGAGAAGATCGTTATTTGGCCGGCCGTGGTGGCCGAGTGGTTCTAGGCGTTTCAGTCCGGAACCACGTGACTGCTACGGTCGCAGGTTCAATTTCTGTCTCGGGCATGGATGTGTGTGGTGTTCTTAGGTTAGTTAGGTTTAAGTAGTTCTAAGTTCTAGGGGACTGATGACCTCAGATGTTAAATCCCATAGTGCTCAGACCCATTTGAAACATCGCTATTTGTGGAATTGTTTCCTACAGAGGTGATTATCGTTCACTCGAGTACGTCGGTGGGTTTCCTTTTATAGGTTTAAAAAATTAGCCATTTTTTTTAGTCTGATACGTTTAGAGTTAATTGCCAAGCCTTACAGCGTGCTGATTTTTGTTTTGTCTGACAGAACGTTAACAGAACTTCCGTTAAAAGTAATCGGACGGAGTCCTGACTTGTAGACGTCGGAGTCTGCACTGGCAGTCCACGGCACGGTAACCACTGTATAGCTTGTGACGTCATTCCGTGGGTCCCGACCGAGACTTTCTCTCGGCCTAGCGGGTCCCGCTTTTTGCAGACCAGCTCACGAAATGCGCAGCGGCCAAACGCTTCGTCACGGGCCGACTTGTAGTTTTACCTCAGACTCGCTCAACACGGTACCTACTTCACGGCTCCAATACGGAACTGACAGAATGGAGACAACATAATTCGCCAGAAAACGTTGATAAGTCTGACTCACACAGCTAACCGATGTTCCGATAAGGTTGAACATTCCCGCAGCTTATCTTTCACACGTGGAATGTTGTTTCCACGATTCCCGACAAAATTACAGCACATCTTTGCTGTACGGATCACGCTAGTCCGGGCAGCTTTTGCTGTTGTTGCCCTAATTACCAAAAAATCTGAAGAAATGCTTTCTGTCCATGTTCTTCCACCATCACCAGGAATGACATAAGAGATTTCGGATATTATCACAGAGGGCCTTCATCATGATCACGCTGTATACAGCTGTAACGCTGCCTGTAAACTATTCGAGTGACGACAAGGTCTCATTTGCGGGAATAATTACTCAGAAACAAATATACTCGCTATTTTACTAGGTGGTACAGTAACTCACGATCTTATTTTATGAAAGCTGCGTGTAAGGGTAGAAGAGATATTCTGCAGGAGTATTACTACGTTAATGGCCACGATTAGCGCCATTAACATCCTGGAAAATGGGTTACACAATATGCTAACCAAGCTCACCTTTATTTATCTGAACTGTTCACAACTCGACCACTCAGTGTGATTAACACTGCTACATCAAGGTAATGCTGGTGAGTACCCTTTCCAGGAGCTGCTAACTTGTGATGGGTAGCTGACGTTCGAAACAAGAGTTAAGGGTCCGAGTCGCGTTAGTCACATGACTTTGCCTGACAACGATTTCTCAAATGCTAACTCCAACACCGGGTAAAACTTAAGCACAACTCTGCGAGGATTTTCAAAGTATAGGCACTTCTTACATAAATATTTATGATGCTAAGCAACAAGACATGCTCCGGTGGAGCTGGGGGGGAAGCAATAGGGTGAACCTAGTGTGGGTCCCCGGCCACTGAGGAATCTGTGGCAACGAACAAGCCGATAGATTGCCTAGGATGGGGGCAACAACTCGATTTATTGTACTGGAACCTTTCCTGACAATCACCAAGGCTATGATCAAATTAGAACTACGGAACTGGCTTAGGAAACAGCACGTAGGATATTGGACCAAGTTCCATAAACAAAAATATGGTAAGGTAATGATGCCCAAGCCATGTTTTAAAAGAAGCTCTGTAATCCTGGGATTGAACAGGAAAGAGATCAAACTCATGACTGGACTAATGAGCGGCCATGGTAATTTCAAAAAACAGAGTGAGCATAACGGAAGAGGACCCCAAATTTAGGATCTTTGATGGGGGTGAAGAAACTTCATCACAACTAATCTTCGAATGCATGGCATTGGAGAGTAAAAGATACAGAATCTCCGGGACAACTATACCTGAAGAAATTGTGTCTAACAAAAACCTGGTAGAGGGACTCCTTTCACTATTTAAGGGCTTTACTAGATATACAGGGAGCTATACCGCACAATGAACCTAGTTTCGGTGCGGGCAGTGGCCGGACAGACCTAAGCCGTTTTAGCTCCCCTATTAAAATCAATCAGTCAATCAATCAGGCAACAAGACTAGACATATGTGTTACATTAAATCATATTATTCACAATTCGGTACGCCAGAAATGATTTTTTTAGTAATATGTGTGAAACACTAGATAGCAGTTCAGCCTGGGTTAAGCTGTCTGAATAAGTAAAATAGCGGATCTATTAATAGAATACCATCCGATATCATCGTCACGATATCAGTATAATAATACGAAACTGAAGCAGAGTCTTAAACGCAAAATATGTTTGAAACACCTCCTAGTTAAAATATAATTCTGTAAATTCTGTAGCATTTGATATGGAACTGAAGGTGTAGCTGAAAGAAATGTGAAAGTACACACAATGATCACTCATTGTTTTCTGAATTCTGATATTGTTTAGAAATCAGCAAAGTTAAACATCATATTCGTTGGCTGTTAGCTTGCAATGTAGAGCCGGCAAAAGAATGTTCCTGACATTAGCATTGGACTTGGCTTTGCTCCTTGGTGCATCTACCTCATCCAATCATGTATCGCTACTTTCTGTACACCTCTAAGGCAAAGTTGCAGTGTTGTCGCATGTCTATAGACAACTATGTTTTCAGCTGCTACCGTTTGCGCTTCGCAGCTGAAAGCTGGCAACAGCGCTGCCATCTGTCAGGGACCGTCTTTCACCGACTCTGGGCTACACTTGAGATTAGTATGTCATCACACCTAACAGTAGAAATGAATAACAGTATATGAAAGGTGAACACGGTCAGTGTTCCGTTCTACCTAAGTTTTTCCCGAATATTCATCTGCATATACGTCTACATCCTTACTCCGCAAGCCACCTGACGGTATGTGGCGGAGGGTACCTTGAGTACTTCTATCGGTTCTTCCTTCTATTCCAGTCTCATATTGTTTGTGGAAGAAAGATTGTCGGTATGCCTCTGTGTGGGCTCTAATCTCTCTGATTTTATCCTCATGGTCTATTCGCCAGATATACGTGGCAGGGAGCAATATACTGCTTGACTTCTCGGTGAAGGTATGTTCTCGAAACTTTAACAAAAGCTCGTACCGAGCTACTGCACAGTCTTCCACTGGAGTTTATCTATCATCTCTATAACGCTTTCGCGATTACTAAATGAACCTGTAACGAAACGCGCTGCTCTCCGTAGGATTTTTTCTATCTGTTCTATCAACCCTATCTGGTACGGATCCCACACCGGTGAGCAATATTCAAGCAGTGGGCGAACAAGTGTACTGTAACCTACTAACTTTGTTTTCGGATTGCATTTCCTTAGGATTCTTCGAATGAATCTCAGTCTGGCATCTGCTTTACCGACGATCAACTTTATATGATCATTCCATTTTAAATCACTCCTAATGCCTACTCCCAGATAATTTATGGAATTACCTGCTTCCAGTTGCTGACCTGCTATACTGTAGCTAAATGATAAAGGATCTTTCTTTCTATGTATTCGCAGCACATTACACTTGTCTACATTGAGATTCAATTGTCATTTCCTGCTCCATACGTCAATTCGCTGCAGATTCTCCTGCATTTCAGTACAATTTTCCATGTTGCAGAGATTGATTTGCCGTCCACGGTTATTACACACCGGATTAGCAACCATGGCCCGCCTTTTGTAATGTCCAGATGACCTTTATAAGGTGCAGTGAATTCAGTGTATTGTCTTCGAATAAAAGTGTCATTTCTGTTTGTTTCTTTCAGTTATCTTCTATATCATACCGGAGCAGTTCTTTCTGTTTGTGGTCAAAGTTTCATCGAGCTATGTTTCTTATTAGTTTTACATACCAGTGTATTTTGTTTACTAGGGGACGATGTGGAACTATATCGATGACTTTCGGAAAGACTAAAAACACGTGAACAATATGAGCTTTATGTACTGGACGTTGTTCTATTTATCTATTGGATTTAAATTATCCTGGATTTATAAGGTTATCAAAACTTTACCTGTTGTTATCGAAGTAGCTCCCTTCTTCTTTCAAACAGTGCACCAGTACTTCTGTCACACTGTCTTCCACATTCTTATTTTTTATTTCTTCCTGCTCATCTGCTAATCTTACCCTGTTTCTTTCGCTTCCCCTGGCCAGTCGTCTCCTTCTCAGTATTTTGCAGGTTTGTAAGCAAGTAAGGCAGGAGGCGTTCTGCACGTCCGTATTGGTTTCCCCGTTCCCCGAGGACCGCCCAGTCGCACCCAATGTGTGGCTGACCCGCCAACAAGTGGGCGAGCGGCTGCCTGCAGCCTGCTGCAGAGTAGCGCCTCGCGGCGGTCACGTGCCCACTGAGACACGTGACCGGCCCCTGGGGTCGCGTCCTGCCCCAGGTTTGTTTCCCGTGAGCCGCGGTAGTTCCCCGACCACTCCAACCTGCCAATTAATTCTGACTGCTTCAGCGGCAGACAGGTTTTGCAACTGGCGGGAGATCTCACGCAGTATGAAGACAGCAAAACAAACGTTCAAAACGACGGAAATCGGAGCAGATAAAGGGAATGAGCGGATATCATTAGCGGCATTTATGAAGATACTACTATAACCTATACAATATTTTCTTTCTTTAAAGTCAGTACCGCCATTACACTGTTGTATATTTACAGTTTTACGTTTGCACTTACACAATCATGATTTCGGCTTCAAAGTGCCATTAACAAGTGTTTTCTGAAAACAGATTAGACAGTAACAGTGAAATACATAACAGACGATAAAACCATATAAGAATCCATATTTATAATGCTTACTTAAAAGTGTTATACATTGCCTAAGATGGCATACTGTCGTATTAAAATACATTGTTAGACACATTGTCTAAGAGTCGATATTTCTGGCAGAGCCTACTGCTTTGTTTCATCACAGAGTATACCATCTTGACTGAGTGACAGTTGGCTAAGCGTCAAATTGTCTTGGTCAAAGAAATTCCTGTTACAAGCAGGTGACTTTTTCTTTTAAGATTGGGCGGTAGTTGTTGACATCAGACGTATCCCCTTTTATATGCAGTGGTTTAACTATGGCATTCTTCAGTCTATCTGGGAAAGTACCCTGCTTCAGAGAGCTATTACTTATGTGGCTAAGAATCCCACTTATCTCTTGGGAACAAGCTTTTATTATCCTACTGGAAATGCCATCAATTCCATGTGAGCTTTTATTCTTGAGAGAGTTTGTTATCTTGCTAATTTCAGAAGGAGAGGTGCGTGTAATTTCAATTGTATCAAATTGTGTGGGTAGGGCCTCTTCCATTAACTGCCTTGCTTCTTCTAATGAACATTTGGATCCTATTTTCTCTACAACATTTAAAAAATGATTATTCAAAATGTATTCGACTTCCGGCTTGTACTGCAAAGATGTAACAACTACCAAAGAAAATGAATTGCTCCTAACCTTTCCTATTCTAACGGACACTGAGTCCAAACATTAAAAGAAAAAAATGGCTCTGAGCACTATGGGACTTAACATCTGTGGTCATCAGTCCCCCAGAACTTAGAACCACTTAAACCTAACTACATCACACAACACCCAGCCATCACGAGGCAGAGAAAATCCCTGACCCCGCCGGGAATCGAATCCGGGAACGCGGGCGTGGGAAGCGAGAACGCTACCGCACGACCACGAGATGCGGGGATTTTAAAAGAAAAAGTCACCTGTTTGTAACAGGAATTTCTTTGACCAAGAGAATTTGACACTTAGCCAACTGTCACTCAGTCAAGATGGGATACTCAAAGATGAAACAAAGCAGTAGGCTCTGCCAGAAATATCGACTCTTAAACAATGTGTCTAATACGACAGTATGCCATCTTAGGCAACGTATAACACTTGTAAGTAAGCATTATAAATATGGATTCTTATATGGTTATATCACTTGTTATGTATTTCACTCTTATTCTCTAATCTGCTTTCAGAAAACACTCGATAATGGCACTTCGACGCCGAAATCGTGATTGTGTAAGTGTAAATGTAAAACTGTAAATAAACAACAATCTAATGGCGGTACTGATTTTAAAGAAATATATTATGGCTGTGTCCCCGCATTATGAAAAATTATTAAGTATTTTCTTTCATTCTTTCCATTGCAACAGTGCAGGTTTGTGTTTCTTTCTACAGGATGTTTCACAACTCATTTTACACACTTCTACAGGTTGTAGGGGGACTTAGTAGCTCAGGGTTTTACGTGGAACTCAAGTCCGGAAATACAATAAATGTGTTCGCGATAGCTAAGGATAGCCATCAGCTGTACAATGGAATGACGACAATGGAAATTTGTGCCGGACCGGGGCCCGAACCCAGATTTCCCGGTTATCGCGAGCGGTCGCCTTACCATTTGGCTATCCGTGGATGACTCACGGCCATAGTCAAACTTAGATATGTTGTCAACCATGCGTCATGCGTGTCCAAACGAACAGGCACTGCGGCGACTACAGCAACTTTGCATAGTAATCAGAGGAACACAGGACCTGCAGTATCGTATTTCTCTGCTGATACCGAGCAAGCGACTTTCAAGTACAACGTTTGACCTGTACAGGAATATACATAATGGATGTACGAGTACAGGTCGCAGACGCATGGCTGACGACATGGGTCTCTCCGTGAGGAGTGCACGGATAGCCAAATGGTGAAGCGACCGCTCGCGATAAGCGAGAAATCCGGGGTCGAGCCCCGATCCGGCACAAATTTCAATTGTCGCCATTCAGTTCCACAGCTAAAGGTTGTCGTTATGCCCAGTTGCGAATAAATTTAATGTATTTCAAAAATGGCTCTGACACTATGGAACTTAACTTCTGAGGTCATCAGTCCCCTAGAACTTAGAACTATTTAAACCTAACTAACCTACGGACATCACACACATCCACGTCCGAGGCAGGATTCGAACCTGCGACCGTAGTGATCGCGCGGTTCCAGACTGTAGCGCCTAGAACCGCTCGGCCATTCTGGCCGGCCATTTAATGTATTTCATAACAGCTGTAATCGCAGCAGTACCTGTTCGTTTGAACATGCGTGCATGTCCAAAGGAACTTCGCAATGTAATCAGAATAACACTGCATGTCCGGAAACGACATCCAACGAGGCTACAGCTCATCAAAGACATAGGCACCGACGCCTATAAATGTATGTATATACAGGGTGCTCCAGAGACGACGTTACTATCTTTCTAGAATTATGTATCAGTCTGACGTAAGGGTTCGTACACCGGAAACGAGAGTCGAAAGTGATAAGCAGAAACCGTTCTGATACCTCTGACAGTGGAATACATGTATTGGTACTGTTGTTGCTCAGATTATAGAGTAGCCAACTTTCAAAGGTGGTAGTATGGACCAAAAAAAAAAAAGGGAAAAATATCAAGTAAACACGGGCTATAAAATCCAAACATGAGGAGCTATGACCACTTGTTCATCTTCGCTACTGTGAAACTCATCTTCTCTATTGAACATGAGCTCATAGTTCTTAAAGTATGCGTTTTAGAGTCGACATTTTTTCCTTGTTTTGATCCGTACTACCACCTCTGGAAGTTGCGTACCCTACAATCATAGTAACAACAGTGCCAGTATAGGTATTCCACTGTCAGAATTATCAGAACTTCGCTTATAATTTTCGACGCTTTCATTTCCATTACAGGGACTCTTACTTCAAATGGATTCATTTATCCTTCTCCATCATCTTAGACAGATTGTAACATTATCACGGAATCACTCCGTATAAAGATAAATTTAGAGGCGCCGAGGCCTATAACTTTGACTCTCTGTAGCGTCGCTGGTTGACGTTTCCGGACGTGGGATACCGTGTAAAGCTTGATCTGCTAAGTCCCCAGTACAATCTCCAGAAGTGTGTTATGTAGCTGTGAAACACACTGCATATAGTTCTATAAATGCGATAAAAATTATTATTTTTCATTTTCTGCTGTTGTCTACTTACTCACGTACACACATGGTGTGCATAAAATGTGATATTAATGTAAAATTGTAATTAAGAGAGATACGAGCTTTGAAAGTTATCGATATGTCAGTGTGTGAAGCGGTAACAAAGGAGTGTGGAGCAAAGTATCGAGACTGATTATTGTCGCACGGAAACGAGGAATTGACGTGTTTAGAGAAGCAGCTACACAGATTGCGTTTCCCTGACAGCGGCCACCAAACCCCCCGTATTTAAACACAACCGAGAATCTGTGGGACGATTTCGGTAGGGCTGTCTCACCACGGATCCTCACCCGAAAAACTAACACAGTGGCGCCAAGGCACTGGAGTCGACGTGGCTCCACATCCCCACCGGTATCTTCCAGAACCTCTCTGACTCTCTTCCTGAAAGTTCGCGCTGAAAAAGATGGTTATCCAGGCTTTTGACAGGTGGTCACATCAACGTGACTGGACCGTGTGTTTAACGAGAGCTGAGTTTGAGTAATACGATACCATACCAAACAACAGAAATCTCACAGATACTTCACACTGCCACTGCCTTCCAATCTTTAATTTTACGTGAAAGTGGTTCAGTAATTCTGACAATTATTGACACACTGCAGTTCGATCGTAACCAGAGAAATAACTTAACCGTCTAATTATATAAATTAAACTGTGTTTTCATTTTTTAAGTGTTTTCATTTGTGTGTGTGTCTGTGTGTGTGTGTGTGTGTGTGTGTGTGTGTGTGTGTCTCTATGTGTGTGTTCTGTAAGTAATAATGTACAGGAGAAAATACACTCCTGGAAATGGAAAAAAGAACACATTGACACCGGTGTGTCAGACCCACCATACTTGCTCCGGACACTGCGAGAGGGCTGTACAAGCAATGATCACACGCACGGCACAGCGGACACACCAGGAACCGCGGTGTTGGCCGTCGAATGGCGCTAGCTGCGCAGCATTTGTGCACCGCCGCCGTCAGAGTCAGCCAGTTTGCCGTGGCATACGGAGCTCCATCGCAGTCTTTAACACTGGTAGCATGCCGCGACAGCGTGGACGTGAACCGTATGTGCAGTTGACGGACTTTGAGCGAGGGCGTATAGTGGGCATGCGGGAGGCCGGGTGGACGTACCGCCGAATTGCTCAACACGTGGGGCGTGAGGTCTCCACAGTACATGGATGTTGTCGCCAGTGGTCGGCGGAAGGTGCACGTGCCCGTCGACCTGGGACCGGACCGCAGCGACGCACGGATGCACGCCAAGACCGTAGGATCCTACGCAGTGCCGTAGGAGACCGCACCGCCACTTCCCAGCAAATTATGGACACTGTTGCTCCTGGGGTATCGGCGAGGACCATTCGCAACCGTCTGCATGAAGCTGGGCTACGGTCCCGCACACCGTTAGGCCGTCTTCCGCAGCCCGCCTCCAGTGGTGTCGCGACAGGCGTGAATGGAGGGACGAATGGAGACGTGTCGTCTTCAGCGATGAGAGTCGCTTCTGCCTTGGTGCCAATGATGGTCGTATGCGTGTTTGGCGCCGTGCAGGTGAGCGCCACAATCAGGACTGCATACGACCGAGGCACACAGGGCCAACACCCGGCATCATGGTGTGGGGAGCGATCTCCTACACTGGCCGTACACCACTGGTGATCGTCGAGGGGACACTGAATAGTGCACGGTACATCCAAACCGTCATCGAACCCATCGTTCTACCATTCCTAGACCGGCAAGAGAACTTGCTGTTCCAACAGGACAATGGACGTCCGCATGTATCCCGTGCCACCCAACGTGCTCTAGAAGGTGTAAGTCAACTACCCTGGCCAGCAAGATCTCCGGATCTGTCCCCCATTGAGCATGTTTGGGACTGGATGAAGCGTCGTCTCACGCGGTCTGCACGTCCAGCACGAACGCTGGTCCAACTGAGGCGCCAGGTGGAAATGGCATGGCAAGCCGTTCCACAGGACTACATCCAGCATCTCTACGATCGTCTCCATGGGAGAATAGCAGCCTGCATTGCTGCGAAAGGTGGATATACACTGTACTAGTGCCGACATTGTGCATGCTCTGTTGCCTGTGTCTATGTGCCTGTGGTTCTGTCAGTGTGATCATGTGATGTATCTGACCCCAGGAATGTGTCAATAAAGTTTCCCCTTCCTGGGACAATGAATTCACGGTGTTCTTATTTCAATTTCCAGGAGTGTATTACGCTAGCACTGCACATGTTCAACAGAAGGTTTATTCTAGGACTGAACTATTTCAGTGAAACTATAGCAGGAAAAGATACAGCATTTTGAAAGATTGTTATTGACAGCGCACATTCCACAGTCATTCATATCAAACAAGATTCAGTGGTATTTGAATGTCGTTTAGATGGGCGGCTTTTAACCATATTATCTGGCACCGAAGTTCTTCAGGCAATCACTCAGTTTCAACAAAGGCACATTTTCTTTGTATATACTACCTCAGAGCCAATTGCTTCGCTCGTGTAGGCTGTTTGGTCTATATAGATTTTTTAAATAGACTTGTGATGTCTGTTCTCTCGGTCATGTCCAAAAGAACAGACACCACCAATATATAATTAAGGCGAGGATGGCCAATAATATGTACAGAGTGGATGCACACCAGGCTAGAACTCTTACGGGAATCGGTGAACTGCCGCGAGTAATGAGGGTAATGGGTAAGGGGCGCTACGTTACTAATGTGTGGATAAGTTAAGTGTTTGGGTCTGACGGGAGGCGCGCTGGGGTAGTCCATGCATTTGCGCTGTCCGCTGTGTCTGGATGGCTTAATGGTCAGTGTAGCTGCCTAGTTAGCAGGGGACACGGGTTCGAATCCTAGTGCAGCATAGATTTGAAATCTTCCACATTTATTTAAATCCGCACCATTCGCAGCCAGTGTTTGTATTTCCTTTATGTCTTAACAGATTTTTTATCTTCAACGAATTTTTCTGTTGCTCTCAAATTTCAAAATCCTCTAATCTTTTCAAGCCAATTAAGGCCATAGAAGCATGGTCCTTTCCGAACGTATTTCTGACTAAAAAGCGATTCTGATAGCTGGAGTCTGAGGTCTTTGTTATGCGTGACTTTTGCGTTCTTTTGGTGGTATTTCCACAGAAACTACATTTCCAAACACTTAATTTCTTAGAATACCAATACCAATTTTCAGAGATTTTGCTTTAAAATGTTTTAATAGTAGTGAAATATTTTCATAAAAAATTTTTTCTCCTATTTGACCCTCGTAGGGATTTCCAAAAACCAATGAAACATGTACTTTTTTTATTTCCAACCGAGAAGTCAAATTAAAATCTTCATAGATTTAGCTTCCAAAATACTTTCATAATGTAATATTTCATAAAAAATTTCATCTCCTATTTCAGCCCCTTGAGAAAACACTGAAATACGTACATTTTATTTGTAACTGAGAAGTCATATAGCAATTCTCAAAATGTAGCTTTAGAACTGCTTTAATAGTCCTTTAAAAACACTTTGTTTTTAAAAAATTTCACCCACACTGGGATAAAATTTCCAAAAATGCTAAAAAACATCGTTCTTTATTTCTGACAGAAAAACCAAATACCAGTTTTCGTGGTTCTAGCTTCAAAATTGACTTAATAACTACATGTTTTTAAAAAAAATTATCACCTATTTCACCCCCTTAGGGGCGGGATTTCGAAAAATTCCTTCTTAAATGAAGCCTCTAGCATACGATCACCACCCTCTCCAAATTTCAAGATTGTATCTTTGATGGTTTGGACTGGGAGATGATAAATCAGTCCGTCAGGACATCGTCCTTTATATGTACAGATAGATAATAAAACCGCTTTAGTTTGCAGCATATTTCTTGTACTGGAACTTGAGTCATGCAAACATAGCTAAGATTTTTCGCCTTTTATTCTAAAATAAGTCCTCTTGTGTTAAGAAAAAAGAATACATTCAGTAAATGACGACCGGAAAAGATAGATACTTCTGTTCTGAAATTGATGAGATATCGATACTTTTAGTATTGATACAAAATTCCGTATCGATAATGGTGTTGGTGTGCGACAAAAAATGTAATACTCTCCTACGTAGGTAACAAACATGTCATCAATTTTGTATCTTTTGTATCTTCTGTGTTAATAATATATCTGTAAGTCGTACATCGTTTTATCTGGATTTGCGACATTAAGTTCTTACCTGAAGATGGCCATGAAGCCGGAAACCTCTTTGTCACCGAATGAGTATTATTTTTCAGACGATTGGGAGCGATTCCTTTTTAATACTGCAATTATTTTCTGCAAAGCACCAAGCGAAAATTCAATGAATTTTGTTTTGTTATTACCACTTACCACTCTTTCTCAGTTTTGCTCACTTAAGGAACGCATTTAAAGTTGGTAGTTGCCTTGATAGTTTTTGCCTTCTTATGCTCCCAAAATCTCTTAGTTCGCTATGCTTTTGGTTGCGTTATTCTCATCATTTCTTTTTAGTCTTCATTTTAAACCTTCCCCGTGAATCTGTGCTTTGTTGCTAGTGTTCTAAAGGCTAGACGATTCTTTTCTAACGTTCGTGTCTTGCAGATATTCCCTAGTTTCTTCTAACCAGCTGATTTTTATCTTCTGTGATTTAATAATGTTCAGTAATCTTTCAGTAACGATCCAACACATGTTCGATTGAGTTCCCGTCCGGGAAACATGCAATCCATTCAATTCCGGTGATCCTAGCATGCTGAAGGAGCGTGTTCACGAGAACACGCAAGTTATCATCCATCAGTATGAAATCGTCATCAAAATTTTGACGATACGGTCCCGCTATTGGTTTTATTACCTCGTCCCTGTATCGCAGAGCAGTGAGATTCGCCTCAGAAACTACGAGAGTTGTGGGATGGTCCCATGTAATGCCCTCCAGAACATCACTCAACCACCACTTTATTGTGCATGTGGGCCACAGTGTTGGAGGTGTTCGATGCTACCTTGTTGTCTCAATCGTTTATCAGGGTACAAACAGATCAAAGTTTCGTCCGTAACCAACTTCTGATGCCTGTCCTGAGGCGTCCATTCTGCATGATTTCTTGCTCATCAGTAACGGAGACCATGGCGTTGTGGCGCACACCGTGGTGGCTCGCCATGGTCGTCAGGAATGGAGATTCGGATAATGAAACCGTTTCTTAACGGTTTGATGCGATACATGACGTCCTGTAGTCTCTTCGAACGCCGAATTCAGTTCTGGATCATTCAGGCCACGTTTCCTTTGACTCAAAGGTCATAGACATCGTTCATCCTGTGCAGATGACGAACGTGGACGGCCTGCGAGGTCTAACTCCTCAACACTTGCTGTCAGTTGGGACCGATTCGATGTTCACACCACGTCACTTTGATTCCGGTGCACGCGTCAAGCAACTTCCCTTGTTCACAAGCCTCTTGTGCATAGAGAGATGATGCAGACGTGACCACCGATCACTGGTCGTGATTATCCCTCGTGACATGATGAATGTTCACTCTAAGGTTCCAGGTGGTGCTTCTCTTTCACCTGAAGTGTTTAAAAGCATCGGGGTTCAACGTCCTATTCGTAGTTAGCGGTCGTGGAAAGTAAGGTATATGTATTTTTACAAACAACATCAGGAGTGACACTCCGATGCTATAGGAACGATCACAACAGCAACATTTATCCCAAAGAATTTTCCTCGCCTGTTTTTCAATAGCTGTGATTTTATATTGCTCGCCATCAGCTATGGTCTCGAATGCGCGTAATGCTTTCTGTAAAACAACTTGTGGTGGCACAACTTCACATTGCGCAAAATTAGTTCTTATTAATGATTATACACGATTCTGACGCATTTTGAAGTTTGATGGCCTTTCTAAGTTGGCTTCTTTGATGGCAGTATGATTTGTCCAAGATATTTGGAGGACCATACGTGTAAACTCTTCCCATGATCACCCTTTAGTGAAGATGTTCTGCTGTTTTGATGGTGATTATTTATGTTACAATTTCGGTTATAAATCTGAAAGAGTGCCTTTTCCTTTATAGTTATGTAACGGTGTTATCAGTAATCTGTGTAACTCACTTTATTAGCGCAATTAACAGTTAACTGTAAAAAGATTTTGTATGGATTCCTTGTCACGTGGAAGAGAAAGCTCGAAGGTCCCACTCTCACCTGACTGAATAAATCCGTAAATAAATAATGGATGGTTAACAAAATTGCGAGTATACGGTTAACCTTTTTCTGGGTACTGTTCATGGGGTAACAATCGAAGGAAAATGACGCAATGTATAGAATTCTTTATCACATGCTGTGCAGTGATGACTGCTGGCCTTATCACAGCACGGGCAGAACTTGTAGGAAAACGACAACAGGACTCTCGTGTGGCGTGTCTGCAATCTTATCCTCTTGCCGAAGTCCTTGTTATCTCTTCCTGATTATGCAGATCACTTGCGACATCGGAAAGAAAATTGTTTTACGTTCACCAAGGCCGTCCACAATTTTCCAGTTTTATAAAACATGGAGAAGAAATGGTCTCTTCACTATCAAGTACGGGCCATTCAGAATTTAATCAACAAAGAAGGCCGTGGAAGAAAACTTACGCCCTGTAATGGAGTGTGTTCTGAAGTCTACCTTCGCAAAAGACTTATGGAGTCGGGCGGCCATGGACTCTAACCTCGTTTTCTTTCTTAGTCTGGTGATCAGTTCCAATAAGAAACGGGAGCTTAAAGGAAGTTTTGTTTAACGCTCAGTTCTTAAACTTTTTATTTTTCGCCATGGTTAAACACACACCCCAAATAAAAGTTTTGCATCACTCCGGTTCCCAGTCCGTTTGACTGTTCAGAGATGGCACTAAACCCGCCCAAAGATGTAAACAACCCTGCATGAGCAGCACCTTTTAGACGGAGGGGGTCTGACAGCCGATCGGTTCCAGTCATTCCACCAGGAAGGAGGAACACGGCTCGTGTTGTCTGTAGCTCAACCATGCCTTGACGGTCAGTACCGCGGTTCAGTCGCGTCCGCATTGTTACTTTGTTCCAGGAAGGGCTCTCAACAAGGGAAGTGTCCAGGCGTCTCGGAGTGAACCAAAGCGATGTTGTTCGGACATGGAGGAGATGCAGAGAGACAGGAACTGTCGATGACATGCCTTGCTCAGGCCGCCCAAGGGCTACTACTGCAATGGGTGACTGCTATCTACGGATTATGGCTCGGAGGAACCCTGACAGCAATGCCACCATGTTGAATAGTGCTTTTCGTGCAGCCACAGGACGTCATGTTACGACTCAAACTGTGCGCGATAGGCAGCATGGTGCGCAACTTCACTCCCGATGCCCATGCCGACGTCCACCTTTGCAACCACGACACCATGCAGCACATTACAGGTGGGCTCAACAACATGCCCAGTGGACCGCTCAGGATTGGCATCACATTCTCTTCACCAATGAGTGTCGCATATTCCTCCAACCAGACAATCGTTCGAGACATGTTTGGAGGCAACCCAGTTAGATTAAACGCCTTAGACACACTGACCAGCGAGTGCAGCAAGGTGGAGGTTCCCAGCTGTTTTGGGATGGCATTATGTGCGGCCGACGTACGCCGCTGCTCGTCATGGAAGGTGCCACAATAGCTGTACGATACATGAATGCCAGCCTCCGACCGATAGTGCAACCAACATATTGGCGAGGCATTCGTCTTAATGGACTACAATTCGCGTCCCCATCGTGCACATCTTGTGAATGACTTTCTTCACGATAACGGCATCGCTCGACTAAAGTGGCTAGCATGTTCTCCAGACAAGAACCCTATCGAATATGCCTGGTATAGATCGAAAACGGCTGTTTATGCACGACGTGACCCACCAACCACTCTGAGAGATCTACGCCGAATCGCCGTTGAGGAGTGGGACAATCTGGACCAACAGTGCCTTGATGAACTTGTGGACAGTATGCCACGACGAATACAGACATGGATCAATGCAAGAGGACGTGCTGCTGGGTATTAGAGGTACCGGTGTGTACAGCAATCTGGACGACCACCTCTGAAGGTCTCGCTGTGTGGTGGTACGACATGCAATGTGTGGTTTTCATGAGCAATAAAAAGGGTGGAAATGATGTTTACTTTGATCTCTATTCCAATTTTCTGTACAGGTTCCTGAACTCTCTGAACCGAGGTGATGTAAAACTTTGTTGAAGTGTGTATTTAAGTATTAGAGTCGGACAAGCATAAGTGGTCACTGAGGCGATATTGATATAACTACTGTGTCATTTTTGCATCAGAATTTAGTGGAGCTCTATTAACTACGAGGGGAGCTCAAAAAGTACGAGGGCAGTTCAATAAGTAATGCAACACATTTTTTTTCTGAAACAGGGGTTGTTTTATTCAGCAATGAAATACACCAGGTTATTCCCCAATCTTTTAGCTACACAACACTATTTTTCAACGTAATCTCCATTCAATGCTACGGCCTTACGCCACCTTGAAATGAGGGCCTGTATGCCTGCACGGTACCATTCCACTGGTCGATGTCGGAGCCAACGTCGTACTGCATCAATAACTTCTTCATTATCCGCGTAGTGCCTCCCACGGATTGCGTCCTTCATAGGGCCAAACATATGGAAACCCGACGGTGCGAGATCGGGGCTGTAGGGTGCATGAGGAAGAACAGTCCACTGAAGTTTTGTGAGCTCCTCTCGGGTGCGAAGACTTGTGTGAGGTCTTGCGTTGTCATGAAGAAGGAGAAGTTCGTTCAGATTTTTGTGCCTACGAACACGCTGAAGTCGTTTCTTCAATTTCTGAAGAGTAGCACAATACACTTCAGAGTTGATCGTTTGACCATGGGGAAGGACATCGAACAGAATAACCCCTTCAGCGTCCCAGAAGACTGTAACCATGACTTTACCGGCTGAGGGTATGGCTTTAAACTTTTTCTTGGTAGGGGAGTGGGTGTGGCGCCACTCCATTGATTGCCGTTTTGTTTCAGGTTCGAAGTGATGAACCCATGTTTCATCGCCTGTAACAATCTTTGACAAGAAATTGTCACCCTCAGCCACATGACGAGCAAGCAATTCCGCACAGATGGTTCTCCTTTGCTCTCTATGGTGTTCGGTTAGACAACGAGGGACCCAGCGGGAACAAACCTTTGAATATCCCAACTGGTGAACAATTGTGACAGCACTACCAACAGAGATGTCAAGTTGAGCACTGAGTTGTTTGATGGTGATCCATCGATCATCTCGAACGAGTGTATTCGCACGCTCCGCCATTGCAGGAGTCACAGCTGTGCACGGCCGGCCCGCACGCGGGAGATCAGACAGTCTTGCTTGACCTTGCGGCGATGATGACACACGCTTTGCCCAACGATTCACCGTGCTTTTGTCCACTGCCAGATCACCGTAGACATTCTGCAAGCGCCTATGAATATCTGAGATGCCCTGGTTTTCCGCCAAAAGAAACTCGTTGTTTGCAACGCACATCCGTTACAGACGCCATTTTAACAGCTCCGTACAGCGCTGCCACCTGTCGGAAGTCAATGAAACTATACGAGACGAAGCGGGAATGTTTGAAAATATTCCACAAGAAATTTCCGGTTTTTTCAACCAAAATTGGCCGAGAAAAAAAATGTGTTGCATTACTTATTGAACTGCCCTCGTAATTTTCACAGTATTGTGGTATGCCAAGTAACTTTTATTGAATGCTACGCTACACATCAAAGTAACACAAATACGTGATCTTATTGTTCAACAAGATCGCCGAATCTCCGTACACAACGGTCGGAAAGTTCTTCAAAACATTCAGTTCATCAATCATAGAAACCCACTCCTTGGTTACGGAGTCATTCAAGAACCATTTTGAATGTGTCCTCACTGTCCGAAAAATCTCCTTCCCCCGTTGCTCTTTCAGCTTATCAAGAAGCTGGAAATCGCATCGTTCAAGATATTCTTTCCTTCTCGATCAGCATCATCCACATATTTGCATTGGTAAATTTTTAGCACCATTTCACTACGGCTGGACGCAATATTTGTTTTGCTCTATATAGCGTCAGCGTTTCACGTTGAATCTGTGTGAAATTTAGACGTTTTGCGTAGAAGAATCGTATTGTTATGCGTACTTAAAGTGTGGAGTGCGTTTCGAATTCCCGCACCAATTCACTCGCAACTTGTGACGCACCAGTTGTCCGTACCGCAGCCAAACTGTGTTGCAGGAAATCTGGAAACTGTACTCTCTTCTGATAAGGCGCCACACTTGTTGTGCAATGGTCTTAGCGTGGGACGGCATGTGTAACTTACTTTCTGAGTCAGTATCCGAGTGGTCGACTCATTTAAGCAGCAGTTTATGGATCCAGAGGACTAGATTTGGGTTCCTGGTCGGTACTAGAATTGTCATCTGCTACTTTTCACTTATGGATACATTTCTGATTGTGAAAAATTTCTTGTTACATTTTGGTTCAGTGTTCACGTTAAACTGTATTTCAGCCTGGAACTGTCCGCAGAAGTGAGTTCAAAGACAGGGGGAAGACAAGAACATACCACGTCCGGTGGAACCATGCCCGGTAAAACAGTGTAGCGTTCAAGCCAACCTTAGCTATAGACAGCTAGACGTTTCATTGAGATTATACCACCGGCATCGCTTTCGATTCAAGCCGCTCACGCCAGTGTATGTACTTTAGTGTAGTTGGGGAAGCTGCTGCTGTATTGAGATCCTATTTCGAATGTTTTGCAGCGCCAGCATTCCCTGCTGGCGTTCCAGGGGATGCCGGTATTGAAATACACACGACACAATAAATGTATTCAATTTGATCTTTGTATTCAAACTATACGTATCATCATTACTCCTGTAAAGACTAGTGTAAAAAACCGTTTATGCTTTATCTAGACAGGAGGACTACTAGAGAGAGAGAAAGACGACCCCTAAATTATCGCCATACTTGCTACACGCGACCTTCTTGATGAAGGTCTGTCTACCGTCTCTCAAACTATGGTTTTCATTTCTCCTCTATCGCTTGAAGCCTGACATACGAGGTGCATTCAAGTTCTAAGGCCTCTGATTATTTTTCTCCGGGCTGGAAAGAGAGAGAAACATGCGCATTGTTTTAAAATGAGGCCGCATTCATTGTCAATACGTCCCAGAGATGGCAGCACTGTACGGCAGATGGAATTTTACCGCCAGCGGCGAGAATGAGAACTGTTTTAAATACTTAAAATGGCGACGTTTTCCTTACTTGAACAGTGTGCAGTCATTCGTTTTCTGAATTTGCGTGGCGTGAAACCAATTGAAATTCATCGACAGTTGAAGGAGACATGTGGTGATGGAGTTATGGATGTGTCGAAAGTGCGTTCGTGGGTGCGACAATTTAATGAAGGCAGAACATCGTGTGACAACAAACCAAAACAACCTCGGGCTCGCACAAGCTGGTCTGACGACGTGATCGAGAAAGTGGAGAGAATTGTTTTGGGGGATCGCCGAATGACTGTTGTACAGATCGCCTCCAGAGTTGGCATTTCTGTGGGTTCTGTGCACACAATCCTGCATGACGACCTGAAAATGCGAAAAGTGTCATCCAGGTGGGTGCCACGAATGCTGACGGACGACCACATGGCTGCCCGTGTGGCATGTTGCCAAGCAATGTTGACGTGCTACGACAGCGTGAATGGGACTTTCTTTTCGTCGGTTGTGACAGTGGATGAGACGTGGATGTCATTTTTCAATCCAGAAACAAAGCGCCAGTCAGCTCAATGGAAGCACACAGATTCACCACCACCAAAAAGTTTCGGGTAACTGCCAGTGCTGAAAAAATGGTGTCCATGTTCTGGGACAGTGAGGGCGTAATTCTTACCCATTGCGTTCCAAAGGGCACTACGGTAACAGGTGCATCCTACGAAAATGTTTTGAAGAACAAATTCCTTCCTGCACTGCAACAAAAACGTCTGGGAAGGGCTGCACGTGTGCTGTTTCACCAAGACAATGCACCCGCATATCGAGGTAACGTTACGCAACAGTTTCATCGTGATATCACTTCAAAGTTGTTTCCTCATGCTCCCTACTCACCTGACCTGGCTCCTAGTGACTTTTGGCTTTTTCCAACAATGAAAGACACTCTCCGTGGCCGCACATTCACCAGCCGTGCCGCTATTGCCTCAGCGATTTTCCAGTGGTCAAAGCAGACTCCTAAAGAAGCCTTCGCCGCTGCCATGGAATCATGGCGTCAGCGTTGTGAAAAATGTGTACGTCTGCAGGGCGATTACGTCGAGAATTAACGCCTGTTTCATCGATTTCGGGTGAGTAGTTAATTAGAAAAATAATCGGAGGCCTTAGAACTTGAATGCACCTCGTAAATGGTTGGGGTGGGTACAGCTTGCGATGCTGAGGCAATGACGCACCACGACCGGAGACAGTCCACGCCATTCGAGTTGCGAAGTGAGAGATAATGTGCGTTTGTCTCTCTAATCTGCCTTACCTCACTGGCAAGATGTTGACATGAGGTTTGTCATTATGCAGGAGACTGGTAATTAGATTTTTTCAAATAAACATTTAATGAATTTCCCCTACAATGTATCACGGAATCTTCCAAAGTTTAAGATTCCCTAAGCGTCAGTGTTACACTTTCGTGTATCTGCGCCGACCTGCTAGTCCTAGCCAGACTTCAGATTTAGTTCTATAACCGCTGCCAAGTTCTTCTGATAAGGACTCCTTGGACAGTACCCTGAAGTGTCTTGTATGCAATTTCCTTTACAAGTGCACTTTCCCGTAAGTTTCTCCTTCCCTACAATTAGCTTCACGTGTTCGTTCCCTTTCTTATCGTTTCTAATAGCACTAAGTATTTAAACGATGTGACGGGGTTCATAATATTACCACTGAACTTCTAACGGGATGCTCTTCCTCTTTTGTATGAGCGTTATTTGCACGTGTTAGCGTTTAAACATAGTTGAAATTTAGTATACCACGCGAAACTAATTCGTTCTGGATTTTCTTAGAACCATCCATCTCCGATATTTTCCTATAAGAGGGTTGGAACTTTAATAGTGGTCACTATTTATTTACAGCTCGCACAAAATAGATACGTGTTTCAAAGTTTTTCTGACCTTCAAAGTTGTAACCATCATTGTGTACAACCCGTTGCCAGCGATGTGGAAGTCGTAGGATACTGTTAGCAGTGCCAGTTGTGTTGACAGTTCGAGCGGCGCGGTCTATAGCCCGACGAATTTGTAGCAGTTCAGAAGCGAATGCCGTGAAGTGTTTCCTTCAGTTTATAAATCGAGCTGAACTTACGAGTCAGGGAAGTGAGGTAGGTGGTATAGCACTTCGCAGCCTCATCAGTCAAACAAATCAGTAACAGCTTGCACTTAACCTGCTTGAGCATTGTCCTGCAAAATGATGGTCAGGTCCTGCAGAAAGAGTCATCACTTCTGTCTCTAGGCTGGTCGTAGGTTGTGTTCCAAATATGAACAGCATATTCTCTCTAACGTGGGGGCTATTTCTGCAGTGCATTCAATGTAAAATCTGATGTAATAACGACCGAAGCTGTGAAGACCGCTGAGAAGTGCTTGTATTGATCGACTTGTTAAACATATCTGCTTAAACATATTCTTTCTTTACTTATTTTGGTGGGCGGGGGGGGGGGGGGGGCAGAAAGTGTTATCACTTCTGTCTCTAAGCTGGTTGTTCCAAAAATGAACAGCACATTCTCTGTAAGGTGGGGTGGAGGCCGGTTTCAGCACGTCCATAAGGTAGTTTCCTGCCATAGATGTGTGTTGTGAGCTTTCTTTTCCGAAAAGTAATTGTAGATATTGTGCATCAAGAGCAATGTATCGTCATACATTCTAGTATGAATATTTCGAACACTATAGATATTATGAAACATCACGTTTACCAGTTGCTACTTGTGCACAGAAATGTTTCAGCACAAGAATCTACTGAAAATTAGAAAATCGAGGAATCAAACTGCACATACTGCGGCGGCCAAGAAACGAAGATCACTTTGTTGGATAATATAAAACTAAGAATTACATGGTTGTCCACGCAAAACTTGCCCAGAAAATGCTTATAAATTTACTTTTATGTTTATCAGTGCACTTTCCGCTATCTTAGGTTATGTTTCGCACCTGTGTCTGCTCCATTTCTTATGTTTTCTTTGTAGCTTGGTTTGCGTTGTCACTAAGTCCCGAAAATTCTTTTCAGGATACTTCTGTTTTGTCCACACAGCAGTATCAACAGGTGATTGTTCTGACTAACCATTCCGGCTGCGAATCAGGAATCGCCTTCAAGGCCCGTCAGGGAGATAAGTGTCCAGTTTTCTTTTTTCTCATGTTTGTTCCAACAGATATTGTCTTCGTTCATGTTGTACTCTTACGCTTCCGTTTCGTCAGACTGTTCTTAGTCCATCTAAACCTTTTTTTCCTGTTTCCTTTAAGTTACTTGTGAAGTGTCATTACTGAAATGTTTCAACTGCTATGTTAATTTGTTATAAAAATCATTTTCCGGAATCATATAAGTGCCCATATACAAATGTGGCGTTAAACCCACTTCTTTAACACTAAGCATTGCCGGCCGGTGTGGCCGAGCGGTTCTAGGCGCTTCAGTCTGGAACCGGGCGGCCGCTACGGTCGCAGGTTCGAATCCTGCCTCGGGCATGGATGTGTGTGATGTCCTTAGGTTATTTAGGTTTAAGTAATTCTAAGTTCTAGGGGACTGATGACCTCAGATGTTGAGTCCCATAGTGCTCAGAGCCATTTGAACCATTTTTTTGAACACTAAGCGTTTCAGTCTTATGAAGTAAGGCAATTATGTTGCGACATTCCTTTCTCTAGAGTACCGCTTTGTTACGAAAGAAACAGATCTATAAAAAAATACGAAGCTTTTAAAATTCCGAAGTTCCCCTCCAGACATACACACCCGTTTAAAAAGAACAATGACGTATTCATCTCAGTGCATAAGTATATCTATGACTAAAATTAATAGCCGCAGCGATCTGCGGTGGGAAGGCAGTGATCCGGGAGTCACTGTGAAAGCGTTTCGCAAGAAACTGCTCTGCATTCACTTTCGATAGAGGCCGGGAGACTGCCCGATTGCCTTGGCGCAGACCGAAACCAGAAGCTAGCTACTCTTAGCTTTATCTCTTCTAAAAAAAAACTGCCGTCGAAGCCGAATATATAACATGTGTACAGCTAAAAATGAGAATATATCAAAACTAGAATGCTTTAATTGCTCTACTTCAAAAGATAAGATACAGTCTATACGTGAACTACACACGTATTTACAAGATATTTACTAAAAGAAACGTTACCATCAGGAGACAAAACATCGACTTAGTCAAGAAGAGGAACAACCCGGCTTCAGAAGCTGCAATTCATACGGAGAGTATGTAAGAAATTCAATCGATTCCAAAAGATTATATCTTCTGTATCACCGAAGCTAGAAACACAGGGTGAAGTTAAACTGATGTGTAGGACTATGAAGATTTTACTTTCAAAAAGGTTTTACAAGGGTTTATCTTTTACTTGCGTGCACATACAACCGTAGGATAATTTTACCAATTACATGAAGTTAACTGATACTTCTGTCGCTTCTTGGTAGAACAACGTAATAATAAAGGAAAAACACAATATTACTCATGTTCCACAGGATTAATTTATTCAGGTTAATCAATTTTCGGCTTAAAGACCATCATCAATCTTTAACAGACTGTCATCCTCAAAGAAGTTACAGTACTTGTAAACAAAGAAATGTCAACTTTGACACAGCGGTGGTCATGTAATTAAAAAGGTAAAATTTTGAACAATAAATAAACATAAAGGAAGCAGAACAGGAAAAAATAGCAAGACTAAGCTCGAAAAAACATTGCTTTTATAACAGTTTAAATTAAAATAACAATGCCAATAAAATAAAATAGCATTACTACTTGATAGACTACTTAAAAAGGTATTATACATGGAAAATAATATTTAAACCAAATAAAAGAGAAAATTAACAATTTTAACAATAGAGCAGACGGAGTACATAGGAAATCACAATAAAATTAAAAGAAATGAATAAATACAGGAAAATGGAGGAATAGGAAGGAACAGACAGAGCCGGAAGTAATGTAAAACTGAGAGGACTAAGTGAAGTTCTGAAGAGAGGGTTTATTAAACAGTGTTTAGTCAATTACAAGCCAACAGTGGAGTTGCAGAATTCCTTGACCTGATTGTGATAAGTTTTATGTTGGTCAGTCAGGCACAGACATAGCAACTGGACTGGCTGGACATGAACGCAGCTGGAGATTGCAGAATTATGAATCCACGTTTGCTGAGTATGTTCTGAATGTGGGTCACAGCTACCAGCCTTAGTCCCACCTGCCTCACTTGCTAAACAAAGGCCAAATAGTTAAAGTTTGAGGCCCTGGAAATCAACAAACATCTATCCCACAGTCCTGATTTAGTCTTAAATGACCAAACACAACCTAATACTTCCCCCTCTTCTACACTTCACATAATGCTCCGTTTTCCATTATTTATATGTCTGTCTATTCCTTCCTGTTCCTCCGCTTTTCTGTATTTATTCATTTCTTATTATTTTATTCTGATTGTCTACGTACTCCATACATTCCGTTGTTACAGTAGTTAATTCCCTCACATACTTCATAGCCGTATCTCCTTCCATGTGTAACACCTCTTGAAGTAGTCTCGTCGAGAACTAACTTTATTTTAGTTTTATTGGGATTGTTAATTTAATTTATAAAGTTACATAGGCTCTGTTTTTCTCGTTTGGTGTTATTATTTTTCCTGATTTGTTCCCTTTGTATTTATTTATTGTTTAATTTTTTACCTTTCTAATTGCATTACGACCGTACTGTCAAAGATGACATTTGATGTTTGTTTGAGCCTCGGTCTAGATGAGTAACATCTTTTCCAATATCGTTTACAAGCATTGTAACTTCTTTGACTACGACAGTCAGTTAACGTCTGATGATAGCCTTCTACTCGTAAGCCGAAACCAGTTAGTCTGAATAAATTAATCCTGCAGAACATACCCAATACAGTGTTTTTCGTTTATAATTACGTTATGAACAAGAGCTTTCATTTACCTTTCACAAAGCGTCTATGTGCCCTCCATCGGATTCACGACAAACATCGAAAAGCTAGTCGGCCGGCCGGTGTGGCCGAGCGGTTCTAGGCGCTTCAGTCTGGAACCGCGCGACCGCTACGGCCGCAGGTTCGAATCCTGCTTCGGGCATGGATGTGTGTGATGTCCTTAGGTTAGTTAGGTTTAAGGAGTTCTAAGTTCTAGGGGACTGATGACCTCAGATGTTAAGTCCCATAGTGCTCAGAGCCATTTGAACCAAAAGGTAGTCAGACTCGTTCCATACTTTTGCCGGCATCTGTTACTGTGTTCACTCCTGTTATGCGGCGTCGCAGATCAGCCAGAGTTTTAGAACTGGAGTTTGTCACAACCTACCGCCTTGGGAATATCACATACCGTGATATCAGCTGATGTTAGAGGCTAGTGGTGCAGTGAGAGATCTGTACGCCCCTTACGGACTGCCCATCTCTGAAAATCGCACGGTGGAGTTGTAACTTAATTGCACGTCTTGAAATGGAGAACGCAAAACGCAGCATGTTGCTGTATTTCCACCACCTGGACTCGACCCGAAGTGGCTACAGAACGAGCGAGCGAGCGTGAAACTGAACGAGCGAGCAACTGAGCTCCCTGCAGCAGGGAGAACTCTGCCTGCACCACATGAACCGGCAGCCGAAGTGAACTTGTAGTTTCAATGCCCAACTCAAAATTCGCCCCAAGTTTCTATCTTCATTTATGCAGAGCATATAATCTTGTGAATCGGGTTGAATCCTTTTGAAAGATCGTGTATTATGGCATGTTTGCACTAGCTGAAGCCTTTTGTATTCTGTCTCGTTTCTGCCTGGCTCTTCTTTCTTTGTTTTCGTAGCGTCTCTTCTTAGACACCAATCTGAATTTGTTAGCGGCACAATAAATTTGCTGTCGGTACAGTGTGACCTGAAAAGTTCCGAAACGTGCATAAGCAGGTTTCAGTATTTAAACACAATAATGAAGGCAAATGAAGTTTATTTTCGGTAGCTCACATTCTGTTAACCACATCGAAATTTTCTCATGCAATACTGAGTAACCGGCGTTGGCCTGGCATGTACTTATTCCAATCTGCTATTAGTCTTCTCCTTCCCCATCTCTCTGTCCATCTCCGCCTCCTCCTCTCTCTCTATCTGTCCACCTCCTCCATCCCCTACTATCTTTCCATCTCCTTCTACTCCTTTCATTGTCCATCTGCTCCTTCCTACTCTCTCTCTCTCTCTCTCTCTCTCTCTCTCTCTCTCTCTGTGTGTGTGTGTGTGTGTGTGTGTGTGTGCGCATCTACTACTCCTTCGTGGTGATCGGACGTCTCTGACCGGAACCTTGACGGCGGGAATGCCTGTGCTCACTTTCCCATCATTGGACGACTGTCAAGTCCGAATGGCCCACAAATCTGGACACAGCACGATTCGACCGCCAAACCAAATGAAGACTCACAATGAGGTCCTTCCAGACGCTGTCAGTTGCTGATTACACTGTCTCAGACGAGTAGTCACCATCTCCATCTCTCTCTCTCTCTCTCTCTCTCTCTCTCTCTCTTTCTCTGTGATCACTCAACATATGACGCAGTTCTCACCTCTTATGTACCCTACCATGCCTGGTAACAATACTAATGCACTTTGGAGGCCGCTCTACGTGTCTAGTGAATTGCAAATAATCATTTACGTACCCGCCGATGGGTTGTACGTGTCCGAAGTTACAATGACATCCGACAATATCATCTAGGTGCATCACATTTTTTCGTCAGGCAGTTCATTATACTTCTCGAGGGTACAGTAGTTCCGTAGGAGATATTCGCACTTGTTTAGAAGGCAAGTTTCGAATGCGATACGGATAATTTTTTGAAATTTGTGTTAAGTTCCTGTGGGACAAAACTGCTGAGGACATCGATCCTTAGGATTGAAATGAAATGAAGTCCCATGCTTCTTTACAGAGCGTAGGGGAACGATGCGGGAGACCCGCACCGCTTTACTAGGCAAGGTCCTAGTGGAGGTGGTTTGCCATTGCCTCCCTCCGACCGTGATGGGGATGAATGATGATGATGAAGACGACACAACATCACCCAGTCATGTCGAGGCAGAAAAAATCCCTGACCCGCCGGGAATTGAACCCGGGACCACGTGCTCGGGAAGCGAGAACGCTACCGCGAGACCACCAGCAACGAACTCCCTAGGATTACACACTACTTAATCTAACTTAAACTGACTTACGCTACGGACAACACTCACACCCATGCCCGAGGGAGGACTCGAACCCCTGACAAGGGGAGACGCGCGAACCGTGGCAAGGCACCTTAGACGCCGCAGGGTAGCCGGCTATGCGGTACGATTGTGTGTGTTTCTGAGAGACAAACTAATAGTAATTTCTGCTGAATCAGCAGTATATGTGGAAAATAAATTACGAAGATTCTGCTTGTTGAGTGATTTCGAGGACAGTGAGCAAGGAACATACAACAGAAAAAATAACATCTTCATGATGAAAAAAAGAAACGCTGCGCGCCGTCACAGTTTTCCGGAATGAACTAGTTAATTATCATTTCTGAGGCCACATCCCGACTTCATGCGCAAGCGTGCCTGTCCTGTACAAATTACAGACTTAAAACACCTTACGAATACAGGCAACGCCCATATAATTGCTTGATGTTTACTCTGAACGTTCGCATGTATGACTCTTTGTCCGCTTGAAAAATACTTCAGCTACCAAATTTTAAATTACGACACTTCGTTGCTAGGCTGCGGGAAGCATAAAGGCTCGTCGGCAGCAACAGTTTTCGTGAGAAAAAGCTTCGTCACGAGTAATCTTGGTTAATAACTTCAGTCAGCACTCTTCCATTTGCATTTTTTGCATCAGCGCGAGTGGGACAAGTTTTAAAGCAAACTTCCTATCTCGTCTCTTCTGACCTCTAAAACCATTGTTCTCAACGACGCCAATGTCATACATTTACGATGCTTTATCTGCCTCTTTACATGCTTTTTATCCAGCCGTATAGTCGAGCCCATCGCCTCGTTGTCGTCTTCGTCGTCTGACGTCTGCGTTAAGGAGTATTGATCCACGACTTTTGCGCAAAACAAAAATCACCAGATGGTAATTTATTACATTAGGATCACCAGATTTCGGCAGTATTCATATTACCGGTTTCATAATTTTTTTCCATCTCCAGACGTGATGAGTATTGAACAGGCTTTTTCCTCGTGATAAATAAACTCTAATTGCATGCGTTATGAACATGATGAAGTGCTATAAGATATGTCAATGAAATATACATTAGGCCCTATATTGTCACATGCTAAAGAGACAAATTAAAATATTGTTGTATGTTCTTCGTACAGGGCTTATTGAAGACAGAGGCACTTTTAGTTTACATACCATGACGAAAATATTTAAGGATTAATCATGACATCTGAAGGAAGCAATAAATAGCCCAAACCGGTAAGGTGAATATTGTAGTAATTAGGCTATCTTCATGTAATTAATTAATGTAAATGGAAATTTGTGGTAAGGACTATCGGATCAAACTGCTCAGGTCATCGGTCCCTAGGCTTACGCACTACTTAATCGAACTTAAACTAACTTACGCTAAGGAGAACACACTCACACCCATGCCCGAGGGAGGACTCCAACCTCCGACGGGGGGAGTCAAGCGAACCGTGACCAGACACCTTAGAACGCACGGCTACCCCGCGGGGGTTAATTATTGTATAAATATTTGTAAAGTCGCATGCTTCCATTTAACAATATCAGTTCTTAGAAAAATCGTTACTGAGTCAGTAAAGCATTTCTGAATTGAGGGAATTATAGATAAAATATTGGCTTTAGCCTAACGTTTTTCTCAATTTGTACCTAACCACTCTTCGCATCGTGTTCTTATCCGGTCCACAAATAATTGAGTCAAATGCATTCCTCTCAGGAAGAGGTGACTCAGAGTTAACGTTCTGCAAAATATAAGCAGTAACGTTCGGGTCACATTGTACGTTTTTTTTTGTTTGCAAAAATGATAAGGACGAAAGAACTATCGAGCGTGTTTCGTACAAATGATCGATAACGATACAAGAGGAACTATCGAACTTACGATATTCGAGAGACGCACTAGCCATAAAACAATATCACTTGGCGGAGGTCAGTAATTGTTGATGTGATCACGCGCTGCAGTAAGGTCTCTTGCACATCGTAGTATTAAATTAATCACGAGGGACATCTTTTCCTGTAGAATGCCATTCTACATAACATCTATCAAAGAGCCTCTACGAAATCCCTTAGTGATGAAGAGCGATACGTGACATGAGTTCAGAGGCAACACTTGAGGCACAGGTGACGCTACTGTTGCATGCCCCAAGGTTTTCCTGCTCTCGACAGAAGGACATCTACCATCGCCTCCGTTCGTAGTAATTTCACGTATGAGCTTACAGAAGTGCCACAGAATTTATCCAAGTTGTTGTAGTAGGGGGATTCAGCGAAGTGCAACTTAGAATACAGTTGTACTTGGGTAATATGGTTTAGGGTGCTGGAGCAAGTGTTATACACTGCGCAATAAAATTAAAGGATACCATTTTAGAAAGCCCGTAATTGTCTGCCATTCTGATCTCTAAGTTTGCAATTTGGCTCAAAGCTGCCAACAGCCTTCCTCTGTAGTTTCTGTAATTCCAATCTGCGCAAACTGAATAGGACTGTGGCTGGCCGAAGGTATGAGAAAAATAGATACCAACAGCCACAATTTTATTTAATAAACCTGAACGTGGTGCCAAATGAGGCGCCGAAACTGGCAGCAAAATAAAATTATTAAATAAAATTACAGCTGTTGATATTTATTTTCCTTAGTTTCTTCGTAGTGGTGCAAAAGCGTCGTGCGAGGCGACGCCACCCTCAGGAGGGGGGGGGGGGGGGGGAATTGCTACATTAATATGTGCATAAATAAAGTAAATAAAATGGCGTAGAGCTTCTCTAAGACCTCAATACGCAACACCTTCTGTGCCACCCACGCAACTTTGTAGAGCACTTTAAAAATGTACGTATTGGAAATTTCGACACCAATTCAGCGCCTGAAGGTAGGCAAATCCCATGTAACGAATCGCAAAGGCGTTGCCTAACCCTCAGGTGATAGAGGTGCCACAAGGCTCAATCAGTGTCGAAATGTCTGACAGTTATACAGTGAAGTGTCAAAGAAACTGCCTCATATCGTGGGACGTCCCCGCAAGCACGCAGAAGTACCGCAACGCGACGTGGCATGGACTCGACTAATGTCTAAAGTAGTGTTGGAGGGAACTGACACCGTGAATCCTATAGGGCTGTCCATAAATCCTTAAGAGTACGAGGGGGTGGAGGTTTCTTCTGAACAGCACTTTGCAAGGCATCCCAGACATGCTCAATAATGTTCATGTCCCTGAAGTTTGGTGGCTACCAGGAACAGTTCTAAATGTGTGGTTGTCACATTGTCCTGCTGGAATTGCCCAAGTCAATGGGAATACACAATGGATATGAACGTATGCAGGTGATCAGAAAGGATTCTTACGTACGAGTCACCTGTCACAGTCGCAACTAGACGTATCAGGAACCCCATATCACTCCAACTGGACACGCCCCACACCATTACAGAGCCTCCACCAGCTTGAACAGTCCCCTGCTGACATGCAGGGTCCATGGATTCATGAGGTTGTCTCCATAACCGTACATGTCCATCCGCTCGATGAAATTTGAGATGAGACTCGTTCGACCAGGCAACTAGTTTCCAGTCATTAATAGTTCAATGTCGGTGTTGACGGGCCCAGGCGAGGTGTAAAGCTTTGTGTCGTGCAGTAATCAAAAGTACACGATTGAGCCTTCGGCTCCGAAAGCCCATATCGACGATGTTTCGTTGAAAGGTTCGCCTGCTGACACTTGCTGAGGGCTCAGCATAGAAATCTGCAGCAATTTACGGTAGGACTGCACTTCTGTCACGTTGAACTATTCTATTCAGTCGTAGTTGGTCCCGTTCTTGCAGGATCTTTTTCCGGCCGCATCGATGTCGGAGATTTCATGTTTTACCGGATTGGTTCAAATGGCTCTGAGCACTATGGGACTCAACTGCTGTGGTCATAAGTCCCCTAGAACTTAGAACTACTTAAACCTAACTAACCTAAGGACAGCACACAACACCCAGCCATCACGAGGCAGAGAAAATCCCTGACCCCGCCGGGAATCGAACCCGGGAACCCGGGCGTGGGAAGCGAGAACGCTACCGCACGACCACGAGATGCGGGCTTTTACCGGATTCCTGATATTCACGGTACACTCGTGAAATTGTCGTAAGGGAAAATCGCCACTTTATCGCTACCTTGGAGATACTGTGTCGCATCGCTCTTGAGCCGACTATAACAGCACGTTCAAGGTCTCTTAAATCTGGACAACCTACCATTGTAGCAACAGTAACCGATCTAACAACTGCGCCAGAACGCCGCCCGCAGCGCCGTATTCTGCCTGTTTACATATATCTGTATTTGAATACGCATGCCTGTACCAGTTTCTTTGATGCTTCAGTGTAATTGTAAAATGCTCTACAAAAATACATGGGCGTCACCGAGGATGTTGCCGAACTTGGCGGCCTTAGAGGAACACTTACCGTTTTATTCATGCACATTTTAATGCTATAACCGTCATTCCCCCTCTCCCGCGCACCCCACCCTCGTGATCACGCCACAGGAGGGCGCTAAACAGGAGCGCTAAAGAAGCATAAACATTCTTTGCTGCTTCAGATTACGTTCAAATTTCGTCGAATGGTTCTGAACGGTGTTTAATAGTTCCATTCTGTATACCAGAGCAAAAATTGCGGTCGAACTTCATTCCAAAGGGGTCACATCACTTTCAGTGGGGTTGCAGCCCTTAGAGTAGGGTTGAAATGCCCAATGGGTAGCAACAGTGTCGAATGTGGTCAATAACGTCGACCTCTTGCTCATCACAGAGCAAGCTGTCATTTCGAGCGCGAAATTTGTGCGAATCAGCGGCCAAAGGGTAGAGGGGGTTTCACTGACGCCCTTTACGCCACCCCCTGGGGCCTTTTCTTGTCGATTCTGAACGGCGCTGTGTCTTAAATGTTTTCGTCGGCCACCCATAAGGAAACCACACGACTTCAATTCTGGATGTCGCGGTTATTTCTCCATTGCAGAGGCGCCAAATTAAGGCGTGACATGTGGACCAGAGTGGTTGTGGCGACATTCCCATCGTCTGACACGTTCCGCTGAAATTTGGAGCCAATGGGACATCATTAAGCATCAAACAGCTCACATCAACTTACGAGTTGTGGTCTTTTTATTGCATGTGTCGGCACTGTGCTGTTTGAAACGTCTTTGAGTCCGAGGACGACGTCGCAGGGCGCCAAGCTTTTGCATCACTACAGAGGAAGGTTATAGACAGCTTTGAGCCACACATTTCAAACTTATACGTCAGAACAGAAACAAGTACAGTGTTTCTGTGGTGCATTGGGGGTGGAATAAGGAAGCTGTTTAACCCAAGGTATGTAGGTCTGAATTATGTTACTTGACGACACAATTAACGTCGATGCATGTAAAAATGTAGTAGCAATTGGCTACACCACTATGCAAACATAAACAGACAATCCTCTCAAAGTATGGTTCAAATGGCTCTTGGCACTATGGGACTTAACATCTCAGGCGTCGAACCTGCGACCGTAGCAGCAGCGCGGTTCCGGACTGTAGCGCTTAGAACCGCTCGGCCACAGCGGCCGGCATAAAAGTATAAGAGGTGATGAGGTAGGAAGTGTAACTATCATTTAACTAGTTGGTGATGTAGCAAATAAGCTTCAGTTTTTTGGTAGTGTAGGACAATGGAATGTAGTCGAATTAAGTCGGGTGATGTTGAGGGTATTAGATTAGGAAATGAGACACTTAAAGTAGTAAAGGAGTTTTGCTATTTGGGGAACAAAATAACTGATGATGGTCGAAATAGAGAGGATATAAAATGTAGACTGGCAATGGGAAGGAAAGCGTTTCTGAAGAAGAGAAATTTGTTGACATCGAGTATAGATTTAAGTGTCAGGAAGTCGTTTCTGAAAGTATTTGTATGGAGTGTAGCCATGCATGGAAGTGAAACATGGACGATAAATACTTTGGACAGGAACAGAATAGAAGCTTTCGAAATGTGGTGCTACAGAAGAATGCTGAAGATTAGAAGGGTAGATCACATAACTAATGAGGAGGTGTTGAATAGGATTGGGGACAAGAGAAGTTTGTGGCACAACTTGACTAGAAGAAGGGATCGGTTGGTAGGACATGTTCTGAGGTATCGAGGGATCACCAATTTAGTATTGGAGGGCAGCGTGGAGGGTAAAAATCGTAGAGGGAGACCAAGAGATGAATACACCAAGCAGATTCAGAAGGATGTAGGTTGCAGTAGGTACGGGGAGATGAAGAAGCTTGCACAGGATAGAGTAGCATGGAGAGCTGCATCAAACCAGTCTCAGGACTGAAGACCACAACAACAACAGTGACACATTGTAGTTTGCTACAGTGAGATCACTCACAAAACAACTATGTGTCTCGTTAACATCGCCTAAAAGTGTGGATCTGCATGACATTGGAACAAGAAATGATATATAAAATATATACAATATGTAACCGGTATAAGTTCAGATATTTTTGTTGGTGAGTGAGAACAGTGTACTCCACAACATTATATCAGTATTTACTTCAACTGAGACTAATAATTCTAGCAATTAGGAATAATATGTTTTTAGGTTAGTTAATACCTCGAAGTACTTGTGGCAGGAGCAAGACATTAATGGTAATTTTCCCTTGTGTAGCAGGTCGGGTGTTGAAGAGTGGACGCATGGATGAAAAATAGTGAGCCTACATTGACAGGCCTAGTTCACATAGCGATATAGTTACGACTGTGCAGAAAACATGTCATAAATTTTGTGATATGTATGTGGGAACACTGTTCGATGCAGAGAGAAAACAACCAACATACTGATATGAAGGCACCACATATAAAAATACGTGCACATATTTCAATTACACCATGATTGGAGAAGTATAGCATGCATGGTATATCGTGCCTGACAAGAGACAGCAACAGTAATATTAAAATATGTTAACTGCAAGATTTCTAAAGACGATGTGTATCCGTCGGGAACTTGATCAGACAGTTGCAAGAGTCCTATTTCAAACCAGAAACTGACTATTCCTGAAAAATTCATGAAGATAGAATACTAAGAGTTCGCACATGAACTTGGAAGCGGTCGCTCTTCCTCCACCATATCCCTGAAAGGTTCAAAATAGTTCAAATGGCTCTGAGCACTATGGGACTTAACATATGAGATCATCAGTCCCCTAGACTTAGATGTTTAAACCTAACTAACCAAAGGACATCGCGCACATCCATGCCCGAGGCAGGATTCGAACCTGCGACCGTAGCAGCCTCGTGGTTCCGGACTGAAGCGCGTAGAACCGCTAGACCACCGGGGCCTGCTCCCTGAAAGGAATGGCAAAAAATTCCTAACATTTGGTACAACATAAAGTAACTTCTGCCACACCAGCAGGCTATAAATGTAAGTGAAAAAGTTGGATAGAAATCCTTAGGCTATTACCCAGGACCAAAATGCTTTTATTCTCGTCCGGAAAACAGTGTTTGGTCGACGTAAATACGACCAAAGAATATGCTACGAACCACTTGATGTGCAAATATGTCCCGCAAGAGAGCTTTCGTTTACTGTGGTACTGCGAATGCTCCCTTGTTTATGTGCTCTTTATGACCAAATTGCTAGTCGAGTTTGTGGCACGCGGTCATAAGTAATGGACGCGTCTCTTACGGACGCACTGAGCCTCGGCAATCGTAAAGGTGCCTGGCCAGGCCTCTGTTCTGTGTCGGCTGGTGACCGTGCTGGAGGCCTCATTAGGAGTCCCTGGGCGTTCGTGGGGCGGCATTAGCGGACCCACTCGTGCTATTGTCTCTGCTGGCCTCGCCAGTCATGTGTTACTGCCGCTAGACTAGCCCTTGTGGCTTTACTGATACTTCCAAAACGATAGAGTGGTGAGCGAAGTTTGGCCAACTCCTACAGGAACCCATCGCACTGCGTACCTCTAGACTGTGCGTTTACAGTATTTGTAATGAAATGCTCTGTTATTTGGAAGTAGGTATAGCGAATGAAATGGAAGAGAACAAAAAAAAAATCGTAAATTGAGCTCTCTGTCGTGTGTCGATTACTGGGCCACCCAAAAGCGAAGCTTTTTGGCACAGCTGGTGATCAAGGATTTAAGAGTATGTCAGTGGAAAAGAGGAAATTCGTATCCTCCGTGTTGTGGAAGGTGCTGTAGCGGTTGTGGATCGAGGTCTTTAACACTTTCTACTTTTGTTGTCTTACAAAGTAGATTCCGCGATGCGTCGACGCAGTGGTCAGAGGGAATGAGAATGTTACGCGCTACTACGCAGAAGTCTCTCTTTCAACTGCTTATGCGAGTATGATTACTACAAAACTGTTAGGCAACAAGATGATGGACTAAACTGTAACTATAAATTTCATAAAAATCTCCAAAGGTTAATGAGCCGAACCCTTAACTCTACCTTATTTCGAGAGTGTTTTGGCACACTTTTGATTGTCTGGCTATCGAGGCTGGTTTGTCTCCACTGAGTGTTTTCAGAAACAAGCAGAATGCTATACAACTGATCTGAAGACTTGCCAAGCGATGTCACCTGTTAAATTACATCAGCAAACTTAACCAGACGACAATCGAATTTTGTTTTATTTTTATTTTTTATTACTTTTTAAAATTTCCATGGTACCTGAGGTTCAGAACTCAAATATCAATCAGCCAAAGCAGTTCGCTGGAATACAAAAAAATTTTCGAGAACATCGACTCAAGTTTTCCGACCATCAGTTACAAATCAAAGTAAGGTCAATACTTTGACTAGCAGCGTGGCTCCGGTTGCCACGTGTGGCGGGGAGGGGGGGCACTAGCTTCGTTTCTCACGGAATCAAATTTTTAAACAAAGAAGTATGTTCTATGATCATATGCGTAAAAATGGAGTTTAATATAAATAATTTGATTAACGATCTTTTACAAAAGATGGGTAAGAAAGAATTTACATTTGCCATGAAAATTGGATTTTTGTGGGGGATATGTAATTATAAATAAGAAGACGTGCATTTTACAGAAATTACAATAAAATATGTGTTAATTGCAATGTGTTTAATGAATTTTATGTTTAAATGACGTAGATATTCAAAATGATCTAAAAAAACGAAACGAGACTCGATCCAGCGATTATCACTTTTATCCATCTTTATGTAGTTTTCCCTTTACGCTTTGTTTAAAAATTCAAATGCGTCGGGAATCGAAGAGACGCCAGCTTGGAGGCAACCGAGCAGACTACTACAGAGTCTCACTGCTCACCGACAAATCGTCCTCACTTACACTATTGAATATTGCCATTATTTTTTAGAGCTGCTTTGAGGGATTTATATTTGAGTTTGAACTTCACGTACCGTAAATATAAAAAAATTATAAAAATCTTATTAGCATGTGGTCTCCTTTTTCGTCGAACGGAGTCTGCTATAGCGAATAGAGGTCAGTGTGTGAGTGTGCGTTCGCTTTGCATTCCTCGTGGATGCTCAAGGTCGTCGAAGAGATAGCTTGACTTTGCCGCCAGCAAGGTGAAGGCTCTACGCTGAGCCCGCCCACCTCAGACGGAGAAGTGGTGGCCCGTTTAATATCGTGTGGGCAAATACCGTAGGTGGCATTCTTTCAAAACCCCAAGTACCCACACTAGTCTAATCCTAAGTACTTACAGTACTTGTTTGTTTCTTCTACAATTTGTACACTGTCACACCCACAGTCTCTATGTAAATTAAATGGATTTACAAGGAAGCTTTGTTATAAACCTGGAAAAATAGAATGGAAAATATTTGTGATGTCAATATCGGAAGTGACCTCCTTGCCATACATAGTTGCAAATCATCTTAGAAGATAGCGAATTGATTTATGATTAAAACCTTTTCTCTCACTGTGGGATTGATATTGTTCCTCAGAGTGATCGTATTCCTGATGAGAAGCAGTACTTAAACTTATTTTTCAATGTTTCTATTTATTTCATAGAATTTTGTTCGTAAAACATTATACATTCCGAAAAATGTTATTCGATTCAACATTTTTATCACTTTGTTGTGTTCTCGATATCCTCATCCAGTTATTAATCATGTGTAGCAACTTTTATTTTTCTCGAGTGTAGTAGTTTTCAGCGTCTTCTGGACCGATCGGTACTAACAGATCAGAAAAAATATCAGATACTATCTGAAAACAAACTTTTAATTGACACTGACGTCATAGGAGAGCGAATATACTTTTCAGGTACAGCATATCAGACTGAGTCGAATTATATGCTCTGTCAGTCGTTTCTTTGCAAAAGTTGCTGCAGCGGTGTAAAAACTTTGAAAGAATAGGCAACAACAGGGGTTGAGGGTGCTATATGAGACTTCCTGACAGTCTGTCTGCTCGACCGGGACGCGTACTGGGATCCTTGCTTCTCATGTGGAATTTCCTAGAGTCGCCACCAGCGCTGCTAGTTGACACTGCCTCCTAACATAGCTTGCGGTCAGCACGAATGACTGGTGTTGTTTTTGCACCTAAAGCAAAACAAAAAAGAACTGACTGGGTGATCCTGACGGTTACCTATCCGCTAGGAAAACCATCTTGGGAACGGTGGCAGGAGTCGAGGACATGGCGTCAGTGACACTCCCAAGCAAATCCATGTCACGTCCAACAAAATTCACCTCCTAACAGCAATAAAATGAAACCCTCTGACGAATCACGTCTTTTATCAAATGGAGTTCTATGGCGATGAATGATGTGATAAATGCTAGAAAGGGCATTGTGTCACAGGGGGCTTGGTCCCTGTGTCCTGTATATCGTGTGCCGTCGCCTTGACCATTTATCTAAATCAGTTATTCTGTCTTAGCACTCCAAACGCCTGACTAGCTTCCATCGTCACTCAAGTTTCCTCCTGTTACTTCCGACCACTACAACCAGAGGTTCTCCCACAAGGTATGTGGGGGAAAGCACTACCACAAAAACCTGACATAAATTGCTGCTGTCACTGAAATCAAGTCTATCTCCACCAGTTTCAGAAAGTACATTGCGATAAAAACTGGATGCAATGGACGCTTCGTACCTCGCTAAAGGCCATGACAAAGAAAGCTGCACTTCTTCAACGAGCCAAACCACATAACAACCTGATAGTAGCCTGCTGCAGGAGAGTGGTTTCATTTAGGCTACAGTGACGCTAACCAGGATGTTTACTTCAACATTCTCGACGATCAAGTGTTCACCATCCTTCTGCATCGTTGCAATGAGTATGGTGTTAACATTCCCGCCTTCCAAGAGGAGAGCAGCCCTCAGCACGAAATTTGGGTTCGTGTCATGATCTTACACTAGTTATCATTAGTTCGTGTTTGCCAAGGTACTGGTGGATAGCAGTAGTGAGCACATTACTTTTAGCAATAAAATTCACTGCAGTCGGGTACGAACCTGAACCGTTTTCGAATTTTTATCTTCGTTAGCCTTTGAAATGATTCTTGGTCTAAGGCTTCTTCAAAACATGTCGGATGATCATATAGGCGAGGCTTCTATAATTCTCTCCATTCTTATTACACGGGTCAGAGGTTTTGTCTAAAGAAAAGCGAAGTGTAAGGTCATAGCACACAAACGACTGATTCAAGTCTTCTGAGTCGATACAGTCAGAAACGATAAAGCGTTCTGGTGTAGGAAAAACAAAATGTTATCAAATGGTTCAGATGGCTCTCAGCACTATGGGACTTAACATCTGAGGTCATCAGTCACCTAGAACTTAGAACTACTTAAACCTAAATAACCTAAGGACATCACACACATCCATGCCCCAGGCAGGATTCGAACCTGCGACCGTAGCAGTAGCGCGGTTCCGGACTGAAGCGCCTAGAACCGCTCGGCACCGCGGCTGGCAACAAAATGTTAGCAAAACTATTTCGCAGTTATATAGCAGAAGGTTAAAGCAAAACTTCACGTCTTTAAGGTCGACGTAACTGTGTCCACTCAGTTCTCCAAAAATGAAGCAGTCGCCGCCATATTTGCCTAAGAACAGTACTCGGCATAGAAGAAGAAGGAGAACAAGAAGAAGAAGTAACAACAAGAACTTTCACACTGCAGAGGAAACTACGTGGCAATCAGAACTGGCATTGCAAATGCGATCGCTTTCTGGGTAGCGTAGCATTGAGTTCGTCGTTAGGACTTGGATGTGAAGTTGTTCCTTCCACTTCTGAAGCCGTAACAGTTGAAGGAAAATGCAATCGTTACGTTATTTAGTCACAAAGGCATAAGAGCTTCTTGCACCGTACTTCACAAAGTTTGACTTCCACCATGTTTCTTGAAGAGCTTTATAAATTGAGAAACAGAGGCAAACACGTCTATTATTCACCTCCTCACGCCCGTTCCTCTCCAGCGAATTTCAGTTGACGGGAAATATAACGCGGACAAAAGACCTGCTGAGGTCTTTTACAATCTCAGTTTCTGAGTTTGTTACTTGTTATGCGCAAGCCATGGACAAGTAAGGCAACTTTCATGTGCGTTTCCTTAAAACCATGTAGATCACAGCTTATCTCGGAAAAAGTGCTCTTTATTCTCCGAACAGCCTCACATGCTAAAGGGCAGCGTGCAGAACGCCCGTAATTACGTTGTAGTAAGGTTCGTCGGAACGTCAGTGTATACGCGAGAATAATATGACAAGCACGCGAAGTTATTCCGTCTGAAAACAACTGGAGTGTCATTTCTCGTGATCGAGGCTCACAACCATGTAGAATTTTTTAAAGTGCATCATGTTCGCGAGCGGTTCTAGGCGCTTCAGTCGGAAACCGCGCTGCTGCTACGGCCGCAGGTTCGAATCCTGCCTCGGGCGTGGATGTGTGTGATGTCCTTAGGTTAGTTAGGTTTACGTAGTTCTAAGTCTAGGGGACTGATGACCTCAGGTGTTAAGTCCAATAGTGCTTGGAGCCATCTGAACCATCATATTCGCCGTTGGCTGTAGAAATTATTTATTTCACGGTTGGAATTTCGGCTTGTATACTCCTTAGTTTTTGTATTTTTTAGCTTTTGTAGCACCACTCGGAAACGGCCCAGAAGCCGAAGTCGCAACTGTGAAATAAATAATTAGTACAGTCAACGGTGAATATGATGACCTTAAAGAAATAGTGGAGTAGCTTTGCAGTTAAGTGCATCAGTATCAGTCTGTGTGTCCGAAGGTACGGAGTTAAATCCCCACTCAGTTCTAAAACTTTAGTAATTTATTGTCTCTTTCAACTCCGTCCGTAATCTGTATACGTGAAATGAACGCTGTGGTTCGGATTCCAAGATATTCTTAGTTCAGTGGTCGGAGGAAGGCAACGGTACAGCCGTATGGCATCGTTGGCTGGGCTGGGAAACCCTCAAGTGGTGGGTTCAGCTGCGTAGTAGCAATAGGTTTCCTCCCGCCCCGTACAACAAACTTTTTCCTTGCGGATATATGAGTGTTGTGTCTTGTATGTGTTTGTGGAGTGTGGGTGAGTGGAATGGACGCATGTACACTGTGGCATTGCGTTTGTCTTGTGTGATTATGATGATAGAAGGGAGAGGGTGAAACCTGGTGCCGTCCTATGGCCTGCTCCTCTCGAATAGCACCAAGGAAGCGACTGAACTTAACGTCCCCATCCGACTGACGGATCACCATCAACTGTGTCACAGGTTACTGAGGACGGTAAGGCAAGGATATACCACCTGAAAGAGGACTACACTTAGAAAGGCTATGCGATGTTGAGATGAATCTTCAGGTCCAATATGGTGGTGGCTTTTTTACACAAAACAGAACGATTTGAGAACCAGAACTTCTGTTGTATTTTGAATGTAGTATTATCCACTCATTAGCAACAACAAAAAATTAACTTTGTATTATTTTTCTGCTAACACTGTAGTCAATCTCACTGTTAATTTCATTTGGGTTCTCAAGACCAAATTCTATACAGGTTGGGACATCACTGATGTCACCAGTCATGTTTGTAGACAGTCTAAAAGTCTTATTCGCTGAAATTAGGGATCTGACGGTGGTTTCTATGTCAAATATCGAAGATTCACTCATCAGGCGGCCCGAGCGAAACGCAGGTGTCTAGAACAGTGTGAGGAAAAGTAATGTAGCAGAAATTTCGCATAGTGGTTCCGGAAAGGTGGCTGCTGCGATTAAAAGTACTGTGAAGCGAACAGTCACGGCCAGGACTAGCTGATCTTAGTCCTCGATGGTAAATATGTATTGAGATATGTATTTTGATTGTTTGAACAGTTCAGTAAATAAGCACACCGGACAAAAAATTATTCACTGTGAGGAGACATGACACTAATAGCATATAACATCGCCTCTACCATTGACAATGGCCTCACGTTGACGAATAAGTATACAATTTCCTTCAGCTTACAACTGACTGGTGAGAAGATCCAGTAGGGACGCCAGGTTGCGAGGACTTTGGTTACTACAACTCGCTCGCTGTTTCGAATAGTCACAGACATTTTCATTGGAATTAAGGTCGTGTGATTTAGTGGCCCTATCGCGGTGCGATAGCTGCGTGAGTGTTCCTCAAACTAGGAACGTAGGCGCGCAGCCCTATGAGGAGGGCTGCTCTCCTCTTGGAAGACGGGAATGTCAACACCATACTCATTGCAACGATGCAGAAGGATAGTGAACACTTGATCGTCGAGAATGTTGAAGTAAACATCCTGGTTAGTGTCACTGTAGCCTAAATGAGAGAGTCGAGTTAGTCCCTATATACATCTCCAAAATATCACGGAAACACCAAGGCCTGAAATACAGCCTCCACTCACTGTGAGTTAAACGCCTTATTAGGCTGTCTGTGTACTAGAAGCCTTGCATCGTTCGAAAAGAGGCTTGTTCGTTACTCGTTCGAAACCACTCTCCTGCAGCAGGCTACTATCAGGTTGTTACGTGGTTTGGCTCGTTGAAGAAGTGCAGCTTTCTTTGTCATGGCCTTTAGCGAGGTACGAAGCGTCCATTGCATCCAGTTTTTATCGCAATGTACTTTCTGAAAGTGGTAGAGATAGACTTGATTTCAGTGACAGCAGCAATTTATGTCGGGTTTGAAACGGATTGCATTCATATGGGGTGAAACTCGTCATCGGTCCTTGTCGGTTACTATCTTTTATGATCTCGCCACGTTATTTTATTTAACCTGACCTGATTAGGGCCATCAGGCCCTCTCTTACATCTGCACAGGATTTTACACATACAGTTCCTTTTTTACATCATGGTTACCTAAGAAATGACAGTTCTAATATATCAAATAGTATTAAAATGATTGGAGTGTCTGAAGTGGGGATGTGCGTAAACCTGATTATGAACTAATAAGGCTAACACTAACTCTGCTTAACTACTGCACATTCTGCCAAAAGCAGTGATATAATAATAATCATAATCATAATGATAATTTATAGGTGTACAAAATAGATGTTTTCTGAACACCCACTAATATGAAATCAGATTCTATTAAAAAGTCATCACCACACGTATTAAGACGGGACGGTCAAATCGTGTTCATAGGACCCGGTCGGCAGCTGACGGATCAAAAAAATGGTTCAAATGGCTCTGAGCACTATGCGACTTAACTTCTGAGGTCTTCAGTCGCCTAGAACTTAGAACTACTTAAACCTAACTAACCTAAGGACATCACAAACATCCATGCCCGAGGCAGGATTCGAACCTGTGACCGTAGTGGTCGCTAGGTTCCAGACTGTAGCGCCTAGAACCGCGCGGCCACTTCGGCCGGCTGACGGATCCACAACCGCACCTATTCTTGCACTTGCTCGTCCGACTGAAACAGGCGTCCACGCATTTCTTTCCTCTCGTCACCAAATATATGAAAAACGTACGGTGAATGATCCGAGCTGTATGGAGGATGTTGCAGTGTTTCCCAATCAAATCGCTGGTAATTTTCGTCCGATTGGCAGTTTGGGGGCCGGCGTTATCGTTCAAGAGGATGGTTCTGACTTCACGGCGCACGCAGTTTTTGCGAAGTGTCCCCACAGTGCCGCGCGTTGATTGTGGTTCCACGCACGCGGAAGGAGGCCATCGTGACCTCACAGCTTTGGATTTCTTTGGCGTGGGCGGGGTGAGGGGGGGGGGGACGTGATATGTTTCCACTGTTAGCTTTGCCAGTTGTTTACGGGTTATCGCAGTGCTTTCTGACGGATTCTTCCTGCTGCATGATAGCGCCCACACTGCCAATCGGACGAAGGCTACGCTTCAGCGATTTGGTTAGGAAACGCAGCAACGTCCTCCGTGCAGCCCGGATCTTTCACCGCGTGATTTTCACATCTTTGCTAATCCGAAGCAAGAAAGGTGCGGACGTCGATTTCAGTCGAACGAGGAAGTGTAGGAGCGGGTGCGGTTATGGATCCGTCAGCGGCCAACCCCGTTCTACGAAAAAGGAATTGGTCATCTTGTCTCAAGTGGTATAAATGTCTTAATGCGTGTGGTGATTACTTTTGAATGGAACCATTCCATGTCCCCGTTGTAGCGGGTATTGTCCTCATTTGACTGCTCCTCATAGTATGTGCGAGTCAAATCATTCCTTGTAGAAACTTTGGACAGTCCGCACTGATACAACAAGAACAAATCGGGTAGCTTCATTCCCAGTGTGGTCACTAGCACCTCCAACTACGACAGCTCCTTTCTGGCATTCTGTCACTTCTCCATGTGGACCCATCTCACTGCGCTGGTTCCATGCAACTGACTGGCGCACACACACCACTTCACTGATGTGACTTAGCGGTGGCGGATCATATGACCGTGTGTGTACCAGTCCATCATGTGCAGCGCTCCAAAGCGTCCTTTTAAGGGCGTGACCGTATTTTGTCCGGTGAGCTTACATACTTCACAAAACAGAAGAACAGCGATGTGTACTCGGAAGAACGTGTATAATATATACTGACGTTCTAATTCAGGGAGATAGCCTACAACTGGTGTTGGCGTAAAAAGTTGTCGCGATGGAAATCATTACAACCTTTGATTTAGATTACAAAAAATGTATATAACCAATAAGTTTTAATGGAAAAATTAGGAATCCACATTGTTTCCTTAAGCCCAAGTCGTGCAAAACAAGCTTCCTTTATTCTTTGGTTAGTTCCAGAAGGCAATCGATAGCGGTGTTCACATTGATGCCTTTGGTACAATTTCCCAAGAAGCAACCGTATGGCCTATGAACATGATCAAATGCAGTGACTTCTGTTTCCCGCTCTAATCCCGTTCCGAGAGTGCAGAGAATACCCGATTGTCGACGAAACCTCATAATGGCTTGGGAGTGCAAGATCTTAGTACCACAGGGGCTGTCCCCATCGTCGCAAAAGGAACCATTCCACACAGAACAGTCGTAAAAAGCTTCTGCGGTGGCGTGGCGCATAGTCTCCTTTCACTCGCTAGGCGCTTTCTCTCGCTTCAATGGGCATCGTGCTTGACATTATGCAAAAAAGTTACGACACGGACACAACGCAAAGAAAAGATGAAGAAGTAAAAGGAGTCATACTCGACACCTGTAACAGTTGTATGTTGAACCCTGCCCACTTTCACGCAGTATCAAAGACTGTACTGGAGCTGCTACTTATTTGACGTTACATAAGTCTCATACTCTGCATATAAAAATGATCTACAAGACTATAGTGCATGGCGGAGAGTATTTCTCGGTAGTATTAGAGATTTTCTTATTCCATTCGCGTATTGAGCGAGGAAAAATTTCCGTTTGCTACGAGAGGTATCATGTTCTTTCTCATGTTACTCTTTGTTGGTGATCTGGAGGTACACAGGGCGTGAAATTTAGTTTACACAGCTCTTAACTCTGGCAGCAAGAATGTCTCTAACCCGGTTGGGCATCGAGCCGAGTTGAGCTTATATTACAGACACGCGCACGTCATTCCGTGCTGCTTCAAGTCGATGGTAGCATCCATAAATCATAGAGGATGGCAAGTGCTGACCTGTCAGTCTCTCCTTACTCCATGACCACATACCAGCTCTGGGCGGATAGAGGTGTGCAACCCGTGAGGAGATATCTTCAGTGGATGATAGATCTGCCGAAAGCGCTGGTGGCGGAAACAGTTGAACACCTTTTCTATTGAGGTAGGTCGGAACAGCACAGAAAGTAAGGGGTTTTGCGTTGTCTTGTTGAAAGATAATGTCGTGCAGAACGCCTCGAAGGTAGGATACAGCCGCCAAGTTTAACATGTCAATAGTGTAACTTCTGCTATCCAAATCACCGACTCTGCGAATCAGTGGTGATCTTGTGGCATACCCATCAGTACTCCATACCATGACGTCAGATGCTTGGGCTGGTGTGATGATGACGAAAGGAATCTGGAAACAACGTTCCCCCCTGTGCTACCTCATATCCTTCTTATGCTGTCCTAAGAACGGAACTCGTCTGAAAAGATACCGCGACCAGCATTCTAATACGAAATCTTAACGAGAAACCTGCTGCATAATCCCTCTATTGTGTGTATACACTGCCTGATAGAAACAGTGGAGCACCCAGAAAGGGAGGAGGAAACAAACTGAAACTTCACGGATTGAGGACGTTCTGATATTATTTCAATGATCACAAAATAGTGAAATTAAAGAGAACTTCGCAGTAAGAGCCTGCTTATCAATGTGCCGTTGCACCTTATCTGGCCTGAATACTTGAACTTAATCGTTTCGAAACGCCGTCATGAAGCTGTTGTATCCTCCTCTGAAGAAAACTGGCCTATAACTATTGTAACTGGTCCTTTACATCCTGGACGCTGGCAATGGGGCGAAGTGACATCCGAGCTGACACCACTCATTCTGCTGGGAGCACATCTGGTAAAGATGCTGGCCACAGGAGGACCTTGTGCAGATATTTAGTTCACAGAGACACGTGCCATATGAGGACGCTCATTATTCTATACAAAAATGGTGCCCGAAACTTTGAAATCAGGTGTAACACATGAGGACTGTTGTGCTGTCAGAATTCACTCAGTCAGTACTAGCTGTGACCTGAAGTCATACCTGATGGTTCCCCACACCTTGATGCCAGGACTGACACTAGCGCCTGCTGGCTAAGTGCGAAATCAGAGGGATGCCAAGGGGGTTGCCTATACTGCCGGCGGTTGGGGATCGGTGGATATTCTTCCTCTACAGAGCCTTTATTAAAGTGGCCAACAAAGGGACGCAAGTGAACCGAGGGTATTGCCGAATTCTTGGGCCTTAGAGGAACCTTTTTGCATTTTTTTCACGCATGTATAAATTTTTCGTTCCCTCTGTGCATTCGCCACAGGAGAGCGCGAGGAAGTAGGGATGAAAAAGCATGAATACCCTTTTCGGCTTTGGTCACGCTCAAATTTCGTCGAATGATTTTTAATGGCCTCTAGTGGTTCACCGTGTATACCACGGAAAAACTACAATCACACAGCGCTCCAAAGAGGTGTGATCGTGTTCAGTGGGGCTGCAGCCCAGTGATGTCTTTAGAGGATCATTGAAGCATCCGGGGGCGGGGGGCTGTCATCAACCTTTGGGCTCTCGAGAAAGTCTTCTTGTTGCACATCGCATAACAAACTGTCATCTTCGATTGCGAAATGTGTGAAAATGAACGCCCCAGTGGAGGGGGTGGTTTTATTCGCCCCATTTTGTGACACATCCAGAGGCATTTTCGCGTAGATTCTAAACAGCTGCGTGTCTGAAATGTTTTCAGCCATCCACAAGAAAACCGCATGATTTCACCGTTGGGGGCAGCGGCTCTGACCGCCGCCGCAGAGGTGTGAAGAGAAGTGGTGAGATGAAGTTAAAATGTTCTGTGTTGTTAGGCTGTGCCATATTTCTTCAACGAATCGACGTTTCGACCCCTCTGCTGGAATCTTCTGAAGGATCTTGTGGTTTCCACTGTAGATTGGGCACTGCCCTGCAGACTTCCATAAAGGGTGAGATGTTGGTAAGAGGTGGTGTGACGACCTTCCCACGGTCTAACACGTCCACGATGGCGTTGCGCAGAATTGTGAAATGTGATGCCAATGTGACGTTATTAACCTACCTTACAGTGCACATGAAATTCTGAGCTTTAGCTTTCTGTGTTTATTGCACATTGTAGCTGCAGATGCAGAATTCTGCTCATACAAAGCAGATTGACAGTGCTCAAAACGAGATGCATCTGACCAACTCTAGACAGTATGATGTGTCAAATATATGGCTATTAATCTCATTTCACGCACGAGTATCTGAATTATGGCTAGTTTCAGAGCTAACTTAGTGGAGTGTTACATAGTGCTAGATTTGTATTAAAAACAGTAGTTGCGCTACTGTGACCTTCCTTCTTCGTCAGAAGTACCGGTACGTGGTACCGGCGCGTACCGTCACAAATCAAACACTGTATGAGTACGCTGGTGAGCCAAAACATAATGACCATTGCCCGCTTCCTGGTGGTGTTGCGGCACGTGACGTAGTAAGAAAAGACTGTAAGCGTAAGATAGACAAATGGGCAATCATTACATCGAAGATATGGGCCGCAAATGCGGAAATTCACTGATATAAGCGGTTCTGACAAAGGGCACGTTGCTGTGGCCCAGCAGCTGGAAACGAAAAGCTCTGAAACGGCGAAGCTGGTGGCCTGTTGGTGTACTACTGTCGTGACCACCTGTGGGAAGTGGCTGACGGTTGGTGAAATAACGATTAGGCCGTATGGTATTGGACGACCACCTGTCGTCACAAAACGTAGAGGTCGGGGAATTCCCCACTATGTAATCCAAGATAGGCAACGATCTGCGGCAGATCTGATGACAGAGTATGATGTTGGTGCAGGCAAGAGTGTTTCGGAGCACACCGTTCAAAGGCCGTTCTTGAACATGGAGTTCCACATCACACGACCCCTACGTGACCTGTGTTTATCCGACGACATCGTCAGTTACGATTACAGTGAGCATCACTGAGTTTTCACAGTGGATCAATAGAAACGTGTCGCCTGTCGAATGAATCACATTTATTGTTACTCTAGGTCGACGGTTGTGTTCTTACACGCCGTCAGGTGAATCACAGCACAAAACTTTCACCACGTCACAGATGCAGACCAGTGAGGACAGAATTATGATGTGAGATGCACTGAGTTGGGCTTCTGTGGGATCTGTGGTGGTAATCGAATGCTTCATGACGGCAATGAACTACGTGAACATCGTTGTGGACCACCTGTATTGCTTCATGCTTAAAGTCTCTCCCTACGGCGATGACATCTTCTAGCAGGATAACTGCCCATGTTACGAGGTCAGAATCGTGTTACTGTGATTTGAGGTGCTTTATAGTGGACTCACACTGATGTCTTGGCCAGCAAATGTGCCTGATCTGTAGCCACTGGAACACATGTTGGGCGCCAGCTGCTTGCCCGTGTATCACCACCCCGTAATTTGCGAGGACTGATTGACCTGTACGTAGACATCTGGTGTCACATACTTCTGGAACCCTGTCAAGGACTTTTAGAAGGCATGCTAAGTAGAATCTCTGTTGTATAGTGTTTGAAAAGTGGAACAAGACGCTATTAAACAGGTGTTCATAATGTTTTGGCTCATCGGTGTGTGTGTGTGTGTGTGTGTGTGTGTGTGTGTGTGTGTGTACAGTGAACACTGTGGGCCATATAATCCTCGTGTAGCATAGCTCTGAAACTAACTACATTTTGAGACTTGAGATGCATAGGCAAACATTTAACAGTCGCTATGTATAGTGGGCGCTGCTGTTATCTGTAAGAAGGCTGCGACGCCAAATCTTACAGCGAATCACAGGATGACTTACAGAGTCATTTGACTCTGAATACAAATAAATGTAACTGATTGCGTAGACGAAGGCATTGATTACTCAACTGGCGATAAATCGCTGCACGTAATGACAACGGTAAAATAAGAGTAACTGTATGTAGCAACTTGGAGAAATTATCATGCAAAGCTAGTCTAACGGAGACGTGCAACACATACCAGAGACAGACTCAACAAGATATGTGTTGTGCATCTCGGAGACGTTTACTGTTGAAGTACCGAGAGCGTCCGTTCCAGGAAAGAATCTGGCACTGTATTACTTCCTCCAACGTACGTCTTGCAAAATGACTACTACTAGAAAATTAGGGACGTTAGAGATCTTACAGAGTCAACTTATTCTTCCGTTCATTCTTGGCAGAACAATGTGATTATAAATGAAAGGCACAATTTTGTGTATGTTCTACAGCTTTATTTTGTTAACCGGTTTCCGGATTACAAGAACTTCGTCAGACTTTAAACTCCTATTGTCGTCAGGGAAGGCACAATGTTAGTGAACAGCTCTGAAAAAGATATTATCAAGAAAGAAGCACGAACCCAGAGTAAATGTCATCCTTGAGAGTGCATTGCCACGACTCTGTCAAGGCTGACATTTACTCTGTGCCACCCTTGATGAATAACATCTTTTACAAAGTGAAGGACTGAAGGATGCCTCAGGATACGTGGTAGAAACGAGCAGCACTGCCTAGTGTCTACTGCTACGTAAGAGACAGAAGGGCGACCAACATTTCAAGGGAGATTGTCATCATCTGACCAGGACTTTGACGAAGGTTTAAGGATAAATTTCAGCTGTACAGGATAAATCACATTTTCTTGGAATAGGCTATAAATATAGAAAACTGTCATAATTTGCATAGTTTTACTCAGTTATTTCATACGCTGCGAATTGTTTTGTTGTGGCAGTCACTTGAGAAACAAATAACGTAGCGAATGTGTTTAAACATGAACGTCTCTATAAACCGATTTTCAGAGTTCTCGTTACTTCTGTGTGCTATATAAGCATACGACATAGTTGCTGATTAGCGCGAGGAGAGCACATCTGTGGGTTGACAGTACTGACTGCGAAACAAGTGCACATTCCCCCTCTTACGACCCCTCTAGACGCGTAGGCTATGTCATACATTCTCTGCTCCTCGCATTCGCTTGAGCCAAACCGTTCTATTTCCGTAGAACCACAAACAGATAAAGACTGTATGTTGAAAGCAGTACCGATTATTGGTTCAAATGGCTCTGAGCACTATGGGACTTAACATCTGAGGTCATCAGTCCCCTAGTCTAAGAACTACTTAAACCTAACTAACCTAAGGACATCACACACATCCATGCCGGAGGCAGGATTCGAACCTGCGACCGTAGCAGCCGCGCGGTTCCGCGCTGAAGCACCTAGAACCGCTCGACCACATCGACCGGCTACCGAATATTTTACGAAAACTTATCGAGATCTGTCGGTCTGGAACCACGCGATCGCTAGGGTCGCAGGTTCGAATCCTGCCTCGGGCATGGATGTGTGTGATGTCCTTAGGTTAGTTAGGTTTAAGTAGTTCTAAGTTCTAGGGGACTGATGACCTCAGATTTTAAGTCCCATAGTGCTCAGAGCCATCTGAACCATTTTTTGTCGCTCGGGGAATTTGAACTATCGACAGTGCATCACGGAATTCATGTTCGTAACAGTGATCACTGACGTGCTGTGCGGGAAAAATAGGCGGCCCAAAGGGAGCGAGAGGAATAAAAAAGGACTGCTATAATACGGGAGAGTTGGTCACCCTGACGGACAGTTGGGAATGAGCGGACATATTGGCTCAACTATCAACAGGTATTCGTTTTTGGACTAATTTCTTTAGGAACATTTCTTCTAGTTTTGACCAATACTACCTCTTTGAGAAATATGCGACATCTTTGTAAAGAACCTGTATCCAATATTGTAAATATGTGAATGCTGTGGTACAGCAACAAGAAGTACTTGCGTGTTTTGTTTTTGTTTTCATTTCGATAAATATCCCTGAAGATCAAGCTATAAAAGACTTCGCAATCGGTTTCAAATAAACAACGAATATAGCTGAGTAGAAAATTTTTATTACAGTGGAGTTTGATCCCCGAAACAAAAGAAATGGTACCGAAAGTATCCTCCCCCACTCACCGTAAAGTGGCTTGTGGAGTATACATGTAGATGCTTATATCACCACGGTAGAAATAATATTTCGGTGTATCACTTGCACTGGCCATTGGCGTAACATCGGCAAGATGCACGATAATGCAGCCGGATCCTGGATGCCCAGCGCTTGGACACTCCCTCAACGAAGTCAAACAGGGACATGGGTTTTCACGTGCCACCATCTCAATGGTACCGTTAGTACCACGACTTTGGAAACCTGCCGCTAGAGACAACGGCCGACAGCAGTGACATGTTGACACAAATCAGTGAACGAAGGATAGGCGCCCCACACTGTGGTAACAAATCACCAATTCAGTGCCGGACAGCACCCAGTGAGAAGCCATATGTCGAGAACAACCTCCTCTATAATAGTTTACAGTGTGTACCGTCATATCTGTACTTCACACTGAGCAAAGGCGGCACAGGGAGTACCATTGATGCAAAGCTATTGGACGTTCAAAGTATGGAAAAAGTCTCCATGATTGATCACCCGCGAAACATACTAGTACGCACCGCTTGCAGAGTATGAGTACATCGAAAACCACACGAGGCGGTGCGTCCTACATGTGAACTGGGCAACGTCCAGGTAGGCGAGGAGGATGTTCAGACTGATGAAATGGTGAATCTGTCACACTCCCTCAGTGGCGAATTGTAGAAGGTGCATCCACATACGTTAGCCCCCAGGCAACAAAATACATTCAGCAAGACAATGCACCACTTCAGCAGTTCCGAACTGTCAAAGATGGTTTTAGGAACACTCCGCGGCCCTGAGGGAGCTTGCGTGGACCTACAGGCCTCGTGACTTCAGTACTACAGAGCACGATTCCAGTACGCTCGAACGAGATGTCTGCATCTTAGGGCCAGCTCTGACCCACTGACGTGAGTTGTGTGCGGCGTTTGAGCGGTATCGGATCAGTACGGCAGCCGAACGCTTCCGGTATCTTCTGTATTCTGTGCCCGAGGCCTCGCAGCCGGCGCCGGATCTGTAATTCAGTTGTTCAATAGTGTAATTCTGAAATCGGATGCTATGTTAGCAAATAGTTTTGTAAGCTCGACACTAAAAGTTGATAATAATAATAGCAATAACCTTGAGTCTGCAATACTACGTTTACCTCCGAAAAAGAGCTATAAAACCGCAGTTCAAGGATATTTCACGGTAAGTGGCGGTAGCCTTCGTCATACTTAGCTAAATATCGCTGTTCTTTGTTTGCTGTTGAATTTTTCTTTCACAGTGACAAGCTGATTTCTTTACATAAGATAGTAACGCATATTTGCGTTTTCACAACTAACGCACTCGGCGCTGAACGTATTGGGAAATCTCTGTTGATCCATCAAGGATAGGGACAATGAAATTCGCCAACAGCCGTGTAAGTGAAATGTTATTTTATTTTATTTTGACTACCAGTTCCGGCATTCCGCTATGCAATATTCAGGCCCCATGTGCAATTCTCAAAAATAAACGATGTTTTCGTAGAGTGCCATATATTCCTGGATGTAGTGAATTCAAAAGCGTTTCCCAAATGCTTCAATCGAAGACTTGATAGCAGAGTTATCAAATCTCCGAATGAAGCACTTGGGAAACGGTTCTGAATTCACAACATCCAGGAATATATGGCACTGTATGACATAATCGTCTATTTTTGAGAGATGTATGTGGCGCCTGAAGATGGCACAGTGGAATGCCGAAACTGGTAGTCAGAATAAAATAAAATAACATTTTACTTACACGGCTGTTGACGAATTTCATTGATAAATATTCGGAAATGGAAAAAAATTACGCAGTCTGCCGCGTCATTCACCCGTAAGTGATGGAAATGATACAGAAATCTTCCTTCAGTGCTCTGAATTATAATCGAGATGTATATTTTCTCCTTAAAAACACGAACTGATCATTTCATCCATCAACAAAACACTGTAAATAGAGGCCAATACATCTGTTGACCGCTGATTATGGCTGTCTTACAACTATCTAGATGTCATTTTCATTGGAAATCAGTATTCAAATAGATTCCGCTAAAATACATAAAAAATATAGAGTTTGTAATTATTGTCGAATTATTGGGTGCTATATAGTAAGTCACATTAATTTCTTTCAGACCAATTCACATTTGAAGCAGTTTCATTTACAGTGTTATGTGTTCAACTGTTTCATAAACGTACTGATTCGCACGTCCAAATAAAGTTCAGTAATACTCACTGCTTCTTGTCTCTCTGGACTATTGACATTAGACGAAAGAGGAATGGCATATATCTACATTCCTTAAAAAGTTTCTAAAATCATTCCCACGTGTGACTTATCAATCTGTTTCCGAAGAAAAAGCTAAAAAACATTTATAGCTATGAAAGAATATGTTAGTAAATACTAATATACCACTATTGTAGTCCACAACTTATTGATTTATACCAGCACCTAATTGCTCATGTTGTACGAAGATATTACAAGACTTTTACTACAACGACTTCTATCGTGTTTTATCGATGGCTTTCGCGAAACGAAACGAGTTATGTCAGTTTTATGGAAGTTTTGAAGTCTGTGTACATACCGTGGATCGGGACTGCGTATTTAACTCTGACAATGTTGTGTGTACTGTTATCAAAAACGTTTCAATAGCCTGGACGTCATTTTGAAAACAGATGGTAGTGATTTCTATTTGAGACTAGATCTGTACAATTTACAGATGAAAAAACGCTGTGACTCGAGGCGAAAGTTATCCAAAGCGTTTCAATAACCTGGACGTCATTTTGAAAACAGATGGTAGTGATTTCTATTTGAGACTGGATCTGTACAATTTACAGATGAAAAAACGCTGTGACTCGAGGCGAAAGTCCAAACACGACAGCCTTTGTGACAAATGGGCCTAAAAATACTGCAGGCGCAATAACAGTGTATCGTGGCGACAGGTTTGCAGGTTACGCGTGACAACGACTCTCGGCAGACCCGGCGCCGTAAAGCAGGACGCGGGCGAATACCTTGCAGTGGCGGCGGCGGGGACGGAGTCTCGGTGCGGAGGTGCGAAAGCTGCGGTGTCGGCTGGCGACTGAATCGGAAGGCCGCAGGTTGTAGGCACCGCGGCCGCCTGTACTGAGACTGGGTCGTGAGAGGCGTTAAGGGGGGAGGGGGGGGGGACTCAGGTGGGAGGGGGGGGGGGGAGGGCATGGGCCCACAGGTGCGGGCGTCGCCTCGCTGGACGTGGCGGCGCGACGCCGTGCCCGGCACCTGCGCCAGGAAAGCCTTCCACAGGGGTTCATTCTGGGACCAAATCTGTCACAAAGCCTATCGTGCAGGAGGTCACTGAACGATAGGAAGGAGGTAGTCATTATATTACTCGTAGGCTTTAAGGTATTCTACAATTTAATATGAAAATCTTTGTAATAATCGTGTTCATAGGAGAAATGTCTTATCCTGTCACCCTGTAACCTTCCCTTCTGTAATTGGCTATGCAAATGTTCGTGAGCGGGTGAGCCTAATCGGGTCAGAATATTAAAATGTTTGTTTCGAAACTAATAATGATTAGCGGAGAAAATGTGCAACAATTACTCTTACAAATAACTTCCTCCACCTTCTCCTTACGCAAATTTTGAGTGATTGTTTTAAAACAGTGCAAACCACACACAACAAAGACAACGGCAAAGACAGCGAAGTGTATTGCGAAATTTTGACAAATTATTTCTAAATTCAGTCACCAAACCTGTTGGACAAACTTTGTTCATTAAGCAATTTGTTATCAGTACAGTAATTATCACATAACTTATCTGAAATCAACAGAAGTGCTTTACTAAAAAACAAACAGAAAATTTCCTATGATTTTCAGTTAATGAAGAAAATCGAATGCAATAATCTGAAAGAACATGCAGATAATCGCTAAAAACAGTTAAAATTCAGCTCTCTCCGTTAGTCAAAATAGCGTAACTTAGAAATAAAGTTTACTTGCACAAACAAAACTCATCAGTTTCACAAATAAGAATATCACTGTTGCAATTAATTTGCGCCTTTTGCGTGAAACAATAATACTCAATGTAACTCAGTTGCGGCGCCGAAATACGAACCCTTTCATAAAACCAGTCATGAGACAAAAGAAGTCTGACAAAAAATAATTTTAGTTTGCCAGTAAAATAGCTATTATACTACTGATAGCCCCCTATGAACCATGTACCTTGCCGTCGGTGGGGTGGCTTGCGTGCCACAGCGGTACAGATAGCCACATCTACATCTACATCTACATGACTACTCTGCAATTCACATTTAAGTGCTTGGCAGAGGGTTCATCGAACCAGAATCATACTATCTCTCTACCATTCAACTCCCGAACAGCGCGCGGGAATAACGAACACCTAAACCTTTCTGTTCGACCTCTGATTTCTCTTATTTTATCGGAAGAGAAAGTTGGTGACTGAAATAGATCTCGCCGCGACGAAAAACGTCTTTGGTTTAATGACTTCCATCCCAACTCGCATATCATATCTGCCACACTCTCTCCCCTATTACGTGATAATACAAAACGAGCTGCCCTTTTTTGCACCCTTTCGATGTCCTCCGTCAATCCCACCCGGTAAGGATCCCACACAGAGGACGAACGAGTGTAGTGTAAGCTGTCTCTTTAGTGGACTTGTTGCATCTTCTAAGTGTCCTGCCAATGAAACGTAACCTTTGGCTCGCTTTCCCCACAATATTATCTATGTGGCCTTTTCAGCTGAAGTTGTTCGTAATTTTAACACCCAGGTACTTAGTTGAATTGACAGCCTTGAGAATTGGACTATTTATCGAGTAATCGAATTCCAACGGATTTCTTTTGGAACTCATGTGGATCACCTCACACTTTTCGTTATTTAGCATCAACTGCCACCTGCCACACCATACAGCAATCTTTTCTAAATCGCTTTGCAACTGATACTGGTCTTCGGATGACCTTACTAGACGGTAAATTACAGCATCATCTGCGGACAACCTAAGAGAACTGCTCAGATTGTCACCCAGGTCATTTATATTGATCAGGAACAGCAGAGGTCCCAGGACGCTTCCCTGGGGAACACCTGATATCATTTCAGTTTTACTCGATGATTTGCCGTCCATTACTACGAACTGCGACCTTCCTGACAGGAAATCACGAATCGAGTCGCACAACTGAGACGATAACCCATTGGCCCGCAGCTTGATTAGAAGTCGCTTGTGAGAAACGGTGTCAAAAGCTTTCCGGAAATCTAGAAATATGAAATCAACTTGAGATCCCCTGTTGATAGCGGCCATTACTTCGTGCGAATAAAGAGCTAGCTGTGTTGCACAAGAACGATGTTTTTTGAAACCATGCTGATTACGTATCAATAGATCGTTCCCGTACCGAGAACCACAACGGAGGGGTATCAGTTGAGAGGTCAGACAAACGTGAGGTTTAAGAAGACGAGTAGCAGCCTTTCCATTAGTTGCAGGGGTTACAGTCGGGGTGATTGACTGACCTGGCCTAGTAACATCAACCAAAATGGCCGTGCTGTGCTGGTACTGCGAACGGCTGAAAGCAAGGGGAAACTATAGCCGTTTTTTTCCCGAGGACATGCAGCTCTACTTAAGGTCAAATGATGATGACGTTCTCTTGGATAAAATATTCCGGAGGTAAAATAGTCCGCCATTCGGATCTCCGGGCGGTGAACACTCAGGAGTATGTAGTTATCAGGAGAAACAAAACTAGCATTCTACGGATCGGAGCGTGGAGTGTTAGATACCTTAGTCGATCAAAAACATTAGAAAATTTAAAAAGGGAAATGGGTAGGGGGAAGTTAGATATAGTGGGGATTAGTGAAGTCGGTGGCAGGAGGAACAGGCTTTCTGGTCAAGTGAACACAGGGTTATAAATACAAAGTCAAATAGGGGTAAGGCAGGAGTGGCTTTAATAACGGATAAGAAAGTAGGATTGCGGGTAAGCTACTATGAATAGCATAGTGAACGCATTATCGTAAACAAGACAGGCATGAAGCTCTGCCTACCTCAACAGTACAAGTTTACATGCCAGCTAGCTCCGTAGAAGACGAAGAGATTGAAGATATTATTCAGACAGGTAAAGGAGGCGAAACTTTAATACTCATGAGGGACTGGAATTCGACAGCAGGAAAAGGAAGATAGGGAAATGGTTCAAATGGCTCTGAGCACTATGGGACTCAACATCTGAGGTCATCAGTCCTCTAGAACTTAGAGCTACTTAAACCTAACTAACCTAAGGACATCACACACATCCATGCCCGAGGCAGGATTCGAACCAGCGACCGTAGCAGTCACGCGGTTCCGGACTGAAGTGCCTAGAACCGCACGGCCACCGCGGCCGGCAAGATAGGGAAAAACAATAGGTCAATGTGGACTGGGGGAAAGGAATGAAAGAGGAAGCCGCCTGGTAGAGTTTTGCACATAGCATAATTTAATCATCGCTAACACTTGGTTTAAGAATCATGAAAGAAGATTACATACGTGGAAGAGACCTAGAGCCACCGGAAGGTTTCAAATTGATTATATAATGATTAGACAGAGATTTAGGAATCAGATTTTAAATTTTAAGACATTCCCAGGGGCACATGTGGACGCTGACCACAATTTATTGGTTATGAACTGTATGTTAAAACTGAAGAAATTGGAAAAAGGCAGAAACTTAAAGATATGGGACTTGAATAAGTTAAGAGAACCAGAGTTGTTCAGAGCGTCAGAGGAAGCTTTGGGCGACTACAGGGGAAACGAATACAGTAGAAGACGAATGGGTAGCTTTAAGAGATGAAATAGTACTTGCAGCAGAGGATCAAATAGGTAAAAAGACAAAGCATAGTAGGAGTCCTTGGATAACACAGGAGGTATTGAATTTAACTGATGAAAGGAGAAAATTTAAACATGCAGCAAATTAAGAAGGCGAAAGGGAATACAAACGCCTAAAAAATAACATTGACAAAAAGTGGAAAATTGCTAATCAGGAATTTCTAGTGGACAAATGTAAGGATTTATAATCATATTTTACTAGGGGAAAGGTAGATACTGCCTACTGGAAAATTAAAGAAGCCTTTGGGGAAAAGAGAAGAGGCTGTGTGAATGTCAAGAGCACAAATAGTAAATCAATTCTAAGTAAAGAAGGAAAAGCTGAGCGGTGGGAGGAGTATATAGAGGGTCTATACAACCGAGATTAACTTGGAAGCAAAATTATATGAAGGGAAGTGCTCGTAGATGAACATGAGATGGGAGATATGATATTGCGAAAAGAATTTTAGAAAGCTCTGAAAGACCTAAGTCGAAACAAGGACTCGGGAATTAACTACATTCCGTCAGAATTACTGATAGCCTTGGGAGAGCCAGCCATGACACAAGTCTTCCATCTGGTGTGAAAGATGTATGAGGCAGGCGAAATACCCTCAGGCTTCAAAAAGTATGTGGTAATTCCAGTTCCAAAGCAAGCAGTTGCTGACAGGTGTGAAAATTACCGAAGTATCAGTTTAATAAGTCATGGTTGCAAGATACTAACAACAATTCTTTACAGAAGATTGGAAAAGCTGGTAGAAGCCGACCTCGGGGAAGATCAGTTTGGATTCCGGAGAAATATAGGAGCACCGAAAGCAATACTGACCTGACGTCTAATCTTAGAAGATAGTTTAACGAAAGATATACCTACATTTATAGCATTTGTGGAATTAGAGAATGGTATTGACAATGTTGACTGGAATACTCTCTTTGAAATTCTAAAGGTGGAAGGTATAAAATACAAGGAGGGAAAGGATATTTCCGACTTGTACAGAAACCAGACGGCAGTGATAAGAGTCAAGGGGCGTGAGAGGGACCAGTAGTTGAGAAGCGAGTGAGATAGGGTTGCAGCAAATCCCCAATGTACAGTGAACAAGAAGTAAAGGAAAACAAAGAAAAATTTGGAGTAAGAATTAAAATTCAGGGAGAAGAAAAGAAGCTGGGCAGAGTGGCCAAGCGATTCTAGGCGCTACAGTCTGGAACTGCGCGACCGCTACGGTCGCAGGTTCGAATCCTGCCTCGGGCATGGATGTGTGTGATGTCCTTAGGTTAGAGAGGTTTAAGTAGTTCTAATTTCTAGGGGACTTATGACCTCAGATGTTAAGTTCCCATAGTGCTCAGAGCCATTTGAACCATTTTTGAAGAAAAGAATCTTTGAGGTTTGCGGATGACACTGTAACTCGGGCAGAGACGAGAAAGAACTTGGAAAGCAATTAAACGGAATAGACAATGTTTTGGAAAGAGGATATAAGATGAACATCAACAAAAGCAAACAAGGATAATGGAATGCAGTCGAATTAAATCAGGTGACGCTAAGGGAATCAGATTAGGAAATGGGACACTTAAATTAGTAGACGAGTTTTCCTATTTGGGCAGAAAAATAACTGCTGATGGCCAAAGCAGAGACGATATAAAACGTAGACTGGCAATGGCAAGAAAAGCATATTTGAAGAAGAGAAATTTGTTAAAATCGAATATAGATTTAAGTGTTAGGAAGTCTTTTCTGAAGGTATTTGCCTGGAGTGTAGCCATGTATGGAAGTGAAACACGGACGATAAACAGTCTAGATAAAACGAGAATGAAAGATTTTGAAATGTGGTGCAACAGAAGAATGCTGAAGATTAGATGGGTCGATGAAGTAACTTACGAGAAAGTTCTGAACAGAATTGGGGTGACTTGAGATTTGTGGCACAACTTGACCAAAAGAAGGCGTCGGTTGATAGGTAACGTTCTGAGACATCAAGGGATCACCAAATTAGTATTTGAGGTCAGCGCGGTGGGAGGGGGCGTAGGGGCGGGGGAGAAAAATCTTAGAGGGAGACCAAGAGATGAATACAGTAAGCAGATTCAGAAAGATGTAGGTTGCAGTAGTTATTCAGACATGTAGGAGTTCTCACACGATTGAGCAGCATGATGATTATCATGGAGAGCTGCCTCAAACCAATCTTCGGACTGAAGACCACAACAACAGCTATTAATAGCACTTTATTTCAAATTATGGTGACTTAACTGTCTCTGAATTTTATATTACACAAACAGCCTGACTGATTGCGACTGAATTTAGATTGTGTTCCAACGAAACAAATCTGGAATAATTTTGTACTATATTTGTTTCTTTAATTAACAGATATTCACGACACTCGCTTCTATTACTCTAGGAAAGGTGGAAGATACTAGTCTCGATAATAATGACTGTGGCTGATGACAGGATCGACGATTTGGAATTTTACGTAACTAGCTTTATTGCTCAGTTCTCATGAAAACCGCTGGGTATGAATCACAAAAGGTCCAAGCTGATCTGATGTGAACAGTCTTACAAGTTGTAGACGCTGTTGAGCCCTCCTGATGTTATTTGAGCACAGGCACCCTGAAAAGTCACGTTAACGCCTAGGGTCGTTGCCACAATTACTCTGTTACAAAATTGCAAAAGTCCTTTAAATCGTTTTACAAAATACATACCAAATACAAAAATCCGGACAAGTACGAGTTGAACTCGTGTTCTGAGGGTTCCGTACAAATATAATTATGTACGTAGATAATAATAATAATTCCGCGTAGTGTAGTGGCCTGTTGCAAATCTGTCTATTGGACGCCACTTCGGTGCTTTGCGTGTCCGTAAACTAAATTAGCTACCGACAGGAGAAAGGGGACCTACAGTCTGGCGTGGAATCCTAACCACATGACGTTACTGGCGACTCTTTACATCGTTTAGAGATGAAGGCTAGGTTAAAACGAAGGCTTAAATTAATCCGTGGCCCGAGCGAAATTCGGTCGCCCGACCTGTCGGCTCCAGGGCAAGACTTTCCAACTAAACCACCAAGCCCAACATGTATACAGATAGAATGAGATTTTCACTCTGCAGCGGAGTGTGCGCTGATATGAAACTTCCTGGCAGATTAAAACTGTTTCATGTATACAGATAGTTTATACATAAATTTTCATCGGTGAGTTCGCGAATATCAAAATATGTGACATATATGGCACTATCTGTTGACCGCATTGACCTACAATCTTAAATTATTTACACCGCCAAGGGACCTTAGTGTAATTTCAACTTGATACATCTACCCGTTCCCGAAGAAAAGGGGTCTTGACAGATGGACAGACTGTTGGGCAACGAGGTGATCCTGTAAGGATCCTGCTTTTACCAAATGACTCATAGAATCCTATATATATAGATAGATAGTTACAGGAAAGATTTTGAAGGTACAGAAAACAAACGTTGTTGCTTGTACAAAATTAGATGATAGTCAAGAAGAATATTTAAAAATGTCATCAGCGTTATAATTTTAAAATGCTCTAGAGCTAAAGCCTGTCACTGAGTGTGTATACAATCATCATTCTCTTACTACCAGTATTAGTAGTCAGATTCGAAACATACTGAAGTGTTAAAACACTACTGGCCATTAAAATTCTTCCACCACAAAGATGACGTGCTACAGACGCGAAATTTAACCGACAAGAACAAGATGCTGTGTTATGCAAATGATTAGCTTTTCAGAGCATTCACACAAGGTTGGCGCCGGTTGCGACACCTACAACATGCTGATATCAGGAAAGTTCCCACCAATTTCTCATACATAAACAGCAGTTGACCGGCGTTGCCTGGTGAAACGTTGGTGTGATGTCTCGTGTAAGGAGGAGAAATGCGTACTATCACGTTTCCGACTTTGATAATGGTCGGATTGTAGCCTATCGCGATTGCGGTTTATCGTATCGCGACATTGCTGCTCGCGTTGGTCGAGATCCAATGACTGTTAGCGGAATATGGAATCGGTGGGTTCAGGAGGGTAATACGGAACGCCGTGCTGGATCCCAACGGCCTCGTATAATTAGCAGTCGACATGATAGGTATCTTATCCGCATGGCTGTAACGGATCGTGCACACACGTCTCGATCCCAGAGTCAAGAGACGGGGACGTTTGCAAGACAACAACCATCTGCACGAACAGTTCGACGACGTTTGCAGTAGCATGGACTATAAGCTCGGAGACAATGGCTGCGGCTACCTTTGACGCTGCATCACAGACAGGAGCGCCTGCGATGGTGTACTCAACGACGTACCTGGGTGCACGAATGGCAAAACGTCATTTTTTCGGATGAATCCAGGTTCTGTTTACAGCGTCATGATGGTCGCATCCGTGTTTGGCGACACCGCGGTGAACGCGCATTGGAAGCGTGTATTCGTCATCGCCATGCTGGCGCATCACCCGGCGTGATGGTATGGGGTGCCATTGATTACACCTCTCGGTCACCTCTTGTTCGCATTGACGGCACTTTGAACAGTGGACGTTACATTTCAGATGTGTTACGACCCCTGGCTCTACCCTTCATTCGATCCCTGCGAAGCCCTACATTTCAGCAGGATAATGCACGGCCGCATGTTGCAGGTCCTGTACGGGCCTTTCTGGATACAGAAAATGTTCGACTGCAGCCCTGGCCAGCACATTCTCCAGATCTCTCACCAATTGAAAACGTCTGGTCAATGGTGGCCGAGCAACTGGCTCGTCACAGTAGGCTAGTCACTGCTCTTGATGAACTGTGGTATCGTGTTGGAGGTATATGGGCAGCTGTACCTGTACACGCCATTCAAGCTCTGTTTGACTCAATGCCCAGGTATATCAAGGCCGTTATTACGGCCAGAGGTGGTTGTTCTGGGTACTGATTTCTCAGGATCTATGCACCCAAATTGCGTGAAAATGTAATAGCATGTCAGATCTAGTATAATATATTTGTCGAATGAATACCCGTTTATCATCTGCATTTCTTCTTGATGTAGCAATTTTAATGGCCAGTAGTGTATTTCATTATGGTTGACATTTCGAGCCGGCCGAAGTGGCCGTGCGGTTCTAGGCGCTGCAGTCTGGAACCGCGAGACCGCTACGGTCGCAGGGCTGAATCCTGCCTCGGGCATGGATGTGTGTGGTGTCCTTAGATTACTTAGGTTTAACTAGTTCTAAGTTCTAGGGGACTAATGACCTCAGAAGTTGAGTCCCATAGTGCTCAGAGCCATTTGAACCATTTGACATTTCGAATTTGAGGAGAGACATGACTGTTGGTTCCATTCTTGCTGTAATACCAGTAGTGAAAATAGCCACTTTTATTGGTGCAGAGAGAAGCACCATGGTGACTTTGATGACACCTTACATCAACATCCCAGGAGGCACCATCTTACCGTAGTTCTGTCCGTGGGGGCGGGCCGGTTAGTGTGCTCCGAGGAAGCTGAGAGTTATATCGGCGATAGCGTAGGTACTGCCAGGTCTAACCTAGCCGGTCAGGTCTCAGCAGAGGAGACGGACAACGTGTCTTTCGACCAATCTATCCTATACATCCTGTTCCCCACGCACTCCTCAGTTATCGTTCTTTTCCCTCCTCTAATTACCTTGCACACCACTGCCTTATGGTTAGTCTCGGCAGGGATGAAGGCTAATGGAGAAAACACTGAAAGGAAATCTGGAGTAGGGCCACAGAGGCGGCTGGAAGGCATACTCCCGGTAGCTCCTGCAACCGACGTCATACAAAACGTACTGGCTTGCCTTTCCTCTAGACACTATCATTTAGGTCGAGAGGGAGATCGTGATGATTGGGCGATTCACGTGTCTTTATGTTTATCGCTCAGACAGGCAGCATCCTGGAGAGGACACTTCACCGACGTCAAAGAACATCGGCACAGCAAAGGAAAAAGCAGTTACGGTCATAAGCTCTGTCGGATTGCCGTTAGAGTCGAGCGCAGCTACTGCCCGCCGCAAGCTGGGCAGTTCCCAGCCAACAAGGTGCTGCCCCGCCACTACCCGCTTGCTTCATAGTTTGTGCGGAGCTTAGAAGTAATCATCGACAAGCGGGTCCATATAATACACCTACTAAAAATAAAAAGGAAATAATAAAGAAATCACCATTTAGTATTGCCATCTCGAATGTTAGAACCATGTGTCCAAGGCACATTGACGATACCCAAGCGGTTGACTGCACTGGTAAGAGTAGCCGTGAGTCATTATACATTGTAGGAGCTTTAACGGTAGAGTTGGATCAGATAATGACGTGGCCGAATTGCCTGAGTTATCATGGAGTGGAAAAAGTGAATGGAAATGGCCAGAGACTGGTGGAAGTCTGCTGTTTTTATGGACTACGCGTTAGAAACTCAACATGTCCTGCCAACACCCCCGCTCGCATCACTGGCATCAACTTGATTTTGCCATAGCTAGGTGTGCAGATCTCAAAAATGTCCTAGTGGCACGAAGCTGTCATAGTGCTGACACTCTCTGGTTGTGTGCACAATGAGGCTCACCCCTAAGAAATGTCACCACGCCAAACCGAGAGGTCATCCCCAGATCAACACATATCATGTTCATGACTCAAAATGAAAGCAGAGATTTGCCACTAATTTTGAAAGTGCTTTACCAGGAAAGGTACCTGTAGAAAGGAATATTGGCAACAAAAGAGCACAACTTTCTAGTGTCATCTACAGTTTAACAGTATTGACCTATGGGGTAAAAAATATATGAGTAAGGACGGTATGAGAAAAATTTGGAAGAAATGGAGACAGTCACTGAGGCTAAACGGAAAGCCTTCTTGCTTACAAAACAAACTCGAGTGGAAGATCTCAGAATGACATGTGAGAAGCAAAGAACAGGGCACAGAAACCATCCAGGAGATGTGCACATAACTACTGAGTGAATTTAAGTGCAAATATGCAGGAACAGGCCTATTCTGGGGATAATAAGGCGATGTATGATAGTATTAAGAAAGAAACTAGTCCAACCGTTAGAAAAACAACTTCTCTGAGGTCCAAGATAGGCGAAGTCATCGCTGATGAAGGCAAGCAAATGGAACGCTGGGTTGAACACTACCTCGAGTTGTACGCAGCTGAGAATAATGTTAGCAGGGTGCACCTGACGCCTTCAAATAGATGCCGATTATGGAAGAACTAGTAGATGCAGTGCCTACTATGAAGGAACTCGGTAGAACAATAGAGTTCCTTGCTAAGCGAAGGGCTCAAGATGAAGATGGGATCCCTGCAGAAGTTATAATGTATAATGAGTCTGTCACACACAGCCTAGGTTTTCACCGCTATTAACAGGGAACGCTTCCGAAAAAAAAAAAAAATCAGAAGACAAGACGGAAGGGGAGAGCGGCTTCTGCACGGAGTCCCTCAGGTTTCACGTGCCCAAATTGCATCAGGGATTGTCACTCTTGATTGGGACTTTTCAGCCACAGCAGACGTTGCAGACTCTGAACCAAGTATGCTACACCATCATCATTCGAGGGTGGACGGATGCCACTTCACGTCAAAAAATGAGGAACATTATCTGTCAAGCACAACAGTGGCCAAAAGTCGAAAGTGACGTAAAGAGACAGGGTGACTTTGAAGCGATTGTGGCCGGAAAGCACAAGGCATCAGCATCCTTCAAGACGTGAGGGATGAACATAAATTCAAAGGTCGCTGCACCATCAAACACTAGACGTCGCCAACTGCATGTGACAACATCCGCGGTAGAGCTTCTATTTCAAAACTAATGAATATACTACTAACTGCATACTTCGCATGAAATGCCGAGCCTGATGTCGTGAACATATGGATTGGACGCAGTAACAATGAGAGAATGCCATCTGATCTGATGAATCGTTCACATTGTTCCAGAAGATCAGTTTAATTGTCTCTGTCCTGCTGTGAAGCATGGCACCAGATTAATTACGCTGTGGAACGCGATGTCGGCCCGTGGTCTGGTCCAGGTTCTTGTCCAGGAAGAGGTAATTGTAGTATTCAGGCACCAGAGCTACAAAATATTGTGAAAAAACTGTGTACCAGTACGATAAACCTCCCATCACACTTTTGGAACTACGAAGTAAACCTCATGTCACATCCCCGATCCCCGTATATGAATATAATTGAACTTTTGTGCTGTATTTTGGAGGACAAGTTACGTTTACGATATGCAGCAATAATGCTTTCTACTGTAGCAGCCTTTTCCAGGAAGAACAGGTATGTATCCCTTTATCCGTTGCACGCTACTCTATATCCCAATCCACAAACAAGGTGCAGTTAATGCAAAATCCGGTCCACTAGCAGACTAATAGCGATTTTTTATTTCTCTTTCACAGGTGTTGGTGTCTTTTGCTCAGCCTCTGTGATACCTCTTATCAACCATCATGGCGATAGCGGATCTGCTGCTAGATGTATTATCTTTTAGAAGCTCGAAAAATCCAGCTGGAAATTTTGTTGTTTGTGATTCCTGGGACTGTATAAGTTAAATCCTGAAGATAAGGAAACCAATAACTAGATAAATGAATGTTTTTCACAAAAAGCTTCTACAACAAGAACTGCATATCTAGAAAAACAAAGCTAAAACACTATACCACAGTAGAAAGGTCAGAATGTTTGCATGTATGTGAATGTTTAAAGATGAACTATAAGGTAGACAGAATAGAGGTACTTGAAAGATGGCTTATTAGAAAAAGTGGGTGCAATACGAACTACAAATGATTGGAAAATGAGAAGTAACGGGGAGATCTTTGAAAATGTTGAAAATATCAGAAGTGGTGGCATGTTGTTGTTGTTGTTATCTTCAGTCCGAAGACTGGTTTGATCTAGCACCCCATGCCACACTCAATTCCGAATAACTACTGCAACCTACATTCTTCTGAATCCGCTTACTGTATTCATCTCTTGGTCTTCCTCTACGACTTTTAACGACCACACTTCCCTCCAATACTAAAATGGTAATCCCTTGATGTCTCATAATGCGTCCTACGAATCAGTCCCTTATTCTAGTCAGTTTGCGCCACAATTTTTTTTATCTCCAATACTATTTTTCAGTAACTCCTCATTAGGTAACCTGCAGCATTCTTCTATATCGCCGCACTTCAAAAGCTGCTATTCTCTTCTTGTCTAATCTTTTTATCATCCATGTTTCACTTCCATACATGGGTACAATCTACAAATTACTTCCAGAAAGGACTTCCTAACCCTTAAATCAATACTCGATGTTAACAAATTTCTCTTTTTCTCTGAAACACTTTTCTTGCCATTGACAGTCTACATTTTATGCCCTCCCTACTTCAACAATCATCAGTTATTTTGCTTCCCAAATAACAAAACTCATTTACTACTTTAACTCTCTCGTTTCCTAATCCAGTTCCCTCACCATCACCTCATACAATTCGACTACATTCCATCATTTATGTTTGCTTTTGTTGATGTTTATGTTGTGTGCTCCTTTCAAGAAACTGTCCATTCTGTTCAACAGCTCTTCCAAGTTCTTTCCTGTCTTGACACAATTACAGCGTCATCGGCAAACTTTGAAGTTTTTATTTCTTTTCCCTGAACTTTAATTCCTACTCTAATTTTTCTTTGGTTTCCTCGACTGCTTGCTCAATGTACAGATTCAATAACATCGGGGATAGGTTCCACCATTGTCTCACTCGCTTCTCACCACTACTTCCCTTTCATTTCCGTCTGGTTTCTGTTCAAGTTGTAAATATTTTTCTGTTCCCTGTGTTTTACCCAACCAAACCCCCCACCCCCACCCCCCTCCCCTCCCCCAGGCAACAATGTGAAACGCTTCCTCTAATTCAACAAATTCTGTAAACGTAGTTTTGCCTTTCCTTAACCTATCTTGTAAGGTAAGTCGTAGGGTCAGTATTGTCTCGCGTGTTCCTAAATTTCTCCGGAATCCAAATTGATCTTCCCCGAGAATGGCCTCTACCAGTATTTCCATACTTCTGCAAAGAATTCGTGATAGTATTTTGCAAGCATGACTGATGCTTCGGTAATATTCACACCAGTAATGACATAGCGAAGATAAATCTTCTTTGAACAGATGTAACGGATAAATGAAAGTAGGCTAACAAAACAAATATCCCTCTGTTCCTGGGAATAGAAATAGTCAGTAACACGAATTAGAGAAATAAAAAAAAACTGGAAAGAAGTAACATCAAATATTCGGAAAGAATGCAGAACAGTCTTTTTTTGGCATACTAAATGCAGGCTTTCAAGACAGAAGAAATAAAAAATCGGAAACAACATGGACAGAAGAAAGGGAAGGAGAACACTGAAGATGAATTAGCACGGGAGAAATGCTAAACAACAAAGAAGGAAGCGGAAATGGAGTCGTTACGAAGGTAAAAAAGATAGAGTGAGAGTCTGCGAAATTCCATGATATAAAGGAACACCATAAATGAACAAAATGTAGTTCACGATTGGTCGTGGGAAGTGTGTCGTATCGTTGAGGCTTATCTGTTTGGGAAATGTACAGCTTTCGCCTTAATCTGTTGTGCAATGCCGGCACTTATCGATAGTCGCATCAAGAGGCAGTGACCCATCTTCGGACTGGCAGGTTCTCTCCGTGGTGGTCGGCGGCGAGAGACTGGGGCAAGCCGGAAGCTGGGCGGGCACGGTGTGACTTGTGGATCGAGGGAATTGCCGGGCAACAAGGTGGTGTGCATGGAGGTCTGCTAAAACTGTTTTACTGCAGAAGTAGCAGTGCTTGATCGGAAAACGTGAAAGCTTCATGCTATGGCGATGTAAGCAAGTACGTAGCCGACGTTTGAAATAAGGTGTGAATGCACTGTGTAGTTTACTGAAGTATGCTCTTGGAACTGTTCACTGCTGTTGTCAACGCGTATCTCTTGAGAAATAACAAGCACTATGTGGCTCGGAGACAAAGTGCTGAATTTACGACTGGTCAGTCCTTTGCTATGTGTCAATCGTGTTTTAAAACGAATATTAGAGGCATCCTTACAAGGCGCCAAAGTAACAGACTGGTGTCTTTTCTATAGTATTGGTAGCTCTCTGACGTTGCTAACCTGATTACGGGAGCTTGCGTTTTCTTTGTCGAGGCAATGAAATTGGGTTTCCACTGTATAACATATACCTTTTGCACGTTAATGAAACCAGTGTCTATGTCCTTTGTACATGGAGCCACAGTCTGCCGATGAACTGCATGTAATGTTGCTTCTGTAAAAGGAGGACATACTCTATACACGTTCTACAGAGGCAGCGGTTTTGGCGAATTGCAACAGAAAGGAAGCATCATTTTGTATTCAATATAGATTTTCGTATTTCTGTAAATGGTTTTCATGTAGGCGGTTCTAAAGTGCATCGAAAGACCAGTGGGTTCCACGTTTATGCTTTGTTCGGCAGAAGGAGATAAATCAAGTTCATTGTATTACGATTTTATAAAAGTAATAATTTTGGATTTACTAATTGTTGTATTTAAAGATTCTTCTCTTAACATCCTGTTGTGTTGATCAAAATATTATTGTGGAAGTTAAAGGTTGGAGACTGTTTTTGGATAAAATTTTGCTGCAGAAATTAAATTTTTAGTAACTTTGTGCTGTTAGTCGTTCTGATATTAACGTGCAGTCGTTACGTTGTATTAAGTATGCTATTTACACCTGAGGTCCCTGTTGTGCAGTCTGAGAAATATGACTGTGTTGTATACTCGATCAATAGCCTCCAAGAGCACGCATTCGGAGTCCAGGTCCCTGCTTCCATAACACTGTGGTAATTTTAGTGTGTCACAAAGCAAACTCGTAACATCTCACTCACACATACGAGGAGACGCATCTCGGGGGAACTCAGCTGTGGCCGGCCGGAGTGACCGAGCGGTTAAAGGCGCTACAGTCTGGAACCGCACGACCGCTACGGTCGCAGGTTCGAATCCTGCCTCGGGCATGGATGTTTGTGATGTCCTTAGGTTAGTTAGGTTTAACTAGTTCTAAGTTCTAGGGGACTTATGACCACAGCAGTTGAGTCCCATAGTGCTCAGAGCCATTTGAACCATTTTTGAACTCAGCTGTAATAATATGCATCGAAAAGAAAAAAAGAAATCAGTGCAGTAGATTCAACAGTTTCACCAGATAAGACTGGGTGCCGTACTTACGCGACTATGTCATTTTTTCCGAATTCCTCGTTTGAAGCAGGCTGACGTGGCCAAGCGGTTCTAGGCTCTTCAGTTCGGAACCGCGCTGCTGTTACGGTCGCAGGTTCGAATCCTGCCTCGGGCATGGATGTGTGCGATGTTCTTAGGTTAGTTAGGTTTAAGTAGTTCTAAGTCTAGAGGACTGATGACCTCAGATGTTAAGTCCCGTAGCGCTTAGAGCCATTTGAACCATTTGCACCTCGTTTGAAAAATGCGGGTCCAACTTATATCGGAGATGAAATTCATTGTTTTCAAGTTGTGTAAAAACTTACACAGAACGTTAAAACTGCTAACGTTTGTTCATTGGATTTTCAGTTTAGTTTTTTTTTTTTTTTTAATCTTATGGGACTTAACTGCTAAGGTTATCGGTCCCTAAGCTTGCACACTACTTAACCAAAATTATCCTAAGGACAAACACACACACCCATGCGCAAAGGAGGACTCCAACCTCCGCCGGGACCAGCCGCACAGTCCCTGACTGCAGCGCCTTAGACCGCAGCTTTTTCTTTATCCGCCATTAGTACGCTAACTGTTGACTTTCGCGAACGAAAGGATGCGCACAGAAAGACAGTGGGTTACCTTCGCAGCGGGGCCCAGCGCGAGTCGGTTTGATCCAGCGCAGAAAATATCCACTTGTTACCCAATGAGGCACACACAATAACAGCCGGTTAGCGACGTCGACTGGCGTGCGAGCGAGCCTTAATGAACGAAACATTCTTTGCCCGCTTTCGGTGCGCCGGTTGGCGACGCGCTGCGCTGACGGTATCGAGGCGCGAACCTGCAGTTCTTTTTCATACGATTTTACAGAAACTATTCTACGCAAATTGAAAGTGGAGAGGGGAATAAAGGAAAGTAAAGTAAAGGGATTACTGATGCTGAGGTCCTTCTCCGGTCCCTGCTGTCTGATGACGATGTGGATGGGGACACTGAAGATCAGCACCAATTACGGAACAATCTCGACAGACACGCTAATGATGAGGCAGTTTACCCCTTTTCTGAAGAGGAGGTGGCTGCCCACATCAAATCTGTGAAGAGAGGGAAAGCCCCCGAGCCAGACGGCATTGTGGCGGAGGTTGTGCATTTCTTAGCCCTTCAGCTGGTAACACCACTTACCCACCTATTCAATGAATGCCTCAGGCAGGAAAGATTCCATAAAATCTGGGAAGTCGCTAACGTGGTAGTTACTGAAAAAGGCCCTGACAAAGACCCAGCTGAAGCTAAATCCTATAGACCCATTTATTTATTAGACGTGTTTGGAAAACACCTAGAGAAACTGCTGGCTGACAGACTGGCTGTGCAGGATGAGGAGCAGGCAGTTCGGCTTCAGGACTGGGCGACCGGCAACTGATGCAGTCTGCGGCTCAGCCCTGTACAAGTACGTTGTTGGCATCATGGTGGGCATCAGTGGCGCCTTCGACAACTTGTGGTGGCCTTCGCTCTTATCCTGCTTGCGGGAGAAAATGTGTCTAGGGCCGCTATATGGTTGCCTGAGGAGCTATTGTGAGGATCGGGAGGTCTGGCTTTCGTACCCTAGCGGTAAAGTTGGAAAAACCATTACGAAAGGACGCCCCCCCAGGGTTCCGTATTAGGTCACCTATTCTGGGACATCCACATGGAGCCACATGGAGCCACTTCTGGACAACCTGCAAACAATTAAAATCGCTCAAAAGAGGAAAGGCCTCTGGACCTGATGGGATACCAGTTCAATTTTACACAGAATACGCGAAGGAACTTGCCCTCCTTCTTGCAGCGGTGTACCGTAGGCCTCTAGAAGAGCGTAGCGTTCCAAAGGATTGGAAAAGGGCACAGGTCATCCCCGTTTTCAAGAAGGAACGTCGAGCAGATGTGCAGAACTATAGACCTATATCTCTAACGTCGATCAGTTGTAGAATTTTGGAACACGTATTGTGTTCGAGTATAATGACTTTTCTGGAGACTAGAAATCTACTCTGTAGGAATCAGCATGGGTTTCGAAAAAGACGGTCATGTGAAACCCAGCTCGCGCTATTCGTCCACGAGACTCAGAGGGCCATAGACACGGGTTCACAGGTAGATGCCGTGTTTCTTGACTTCCGCAAGGCGTTCGATACAGTTCCCCACAGTCGTTTAATGAACAAAGTAAGAGCATATGGACTATCAGACCAATTGTGTGATTGGATTGAGGAGTTCCTAGATAACAGGACGCAGCATGTCATTCTCAATGGAGAGAAGTCTTCCGAAGTAAGAGTGATTTCGGGTGTGCCGCAGGGGAATGTCATAGGACCGTTGCTATTCACAATATACATAAATGACCTTGTGGATGACATCGGAAGTTCACTGAGGCTTTTTGCAGATGATGCTGTGGTGTATCGAGAGGTTGTAACAATGGAAAATTGTACTGAAATGCAGGAGGATCTGCAGCGAATTGACGCATGGTGCAGGGAATGGCAATTGAATCTCAATGTAGACAAGTGTAATGTGCTGCGAATACACAGAAAGATAGATCCTTTATCATTTAGCTACAAAATAGCAGGTCAGCAACTGGAAGCAGTTAATACCATAAATTATCTGGGAGTACGCATTAGGAGTGATTTAAAATGGAATGATCATATAATGTTGATCGTCAGTAAAGCAGATGCCAGACTGAGATCCATTGGAAGAATCCTAAGGAAATGCAATCCGAAAACAAAGGAAGTAGGTTACAGTACGCTTCTTCGCCCACTGCTTGAATACTGCTCAGCGGTGTGGGATCCGTACCAGATAGGGTTGATAGAGGATATAGAGAAGATCCAACGGAGAGCAGCGCGCTTCGTTACAGGATCATTTAGTAATCGCGAAAGCGTTACGGAGATGATAGATAAACTCCAGTGGAAGACTCTGCAGGAGAGACGCTCAGTAGCTCGGTACGGGCTTTTGTCAAAGTTTCGAGAACATACCTTCACCGAAGAGTCAAGCAGTATATTGCCCCCTCCTACGTATATCTCGCGAAGAGACCATGAGGATAAAATCAGAGAGATTAGAGCCCACACAGAGGCATACCGACAATCCTTCTTTCCATGAACAATACGAGACTGGAATAGAAGGGAGAACCGATAGAGGTACTCAAGGTACCCTCCGCCACACACCGTTAGGTGGCTTGCGGAGTATGGAAGTAGATGTAGAACAGAGCGAAGAACTGCTAGAGGTGATGGCCTACGCTGATGACCTCCTCCTGTTGATTGGCGGCTGGAGCCGCGAAAACATTGAGCCGAAAATAGAGAGGTCCATGGAAAAATTGCAACTTTGGTGCCGAAATACCAAGATGTCAATTTCACAAACAACATCAACTTACCTTCTGCTAAAAGGACAGCTAATGAGAAATCCTACCGTGAGAATTGAGGGCTCACCAGTCCTTAGGCGACGGGAGACACGCTACTTGGGAATTATCTTCGATGAAAGGTGGAACTTCGAGAGGCACATTGAATCCGTGACCGAAAGACACTACAAGTACTTAACAACCTCATCTGTATAGGTCATAAGAAATTTCACCTTCCCCCTCATCTGATAAAATTGTACTACAGTAGCATACTAACGTCAATGTTGCGGCTCGGGAGTCTGGGCACACATGCTCACGAGGGTGTTGCCCGCCATTACAGTGAGAAGAGTACAGAGAAACATGTGGTTAAGGTCCGTGGGGGCTTACAGGACATGTCCAAGGGGGGCCCTGTTAGTGATAATGGGGCTCTGTCCTCTAGACATTAAAATCAGGGAAAAAGCCGCATGGTATTGGGCTAAGAAAGATGATGATATGTCGTAGAAGACATTTTGGGCGTTCCGGTCAGGGACAAGTGTGAGATAAGGAAAAGAGGTGAAGAACTATGGCAGGGGTAGAAGAACTTTCCAACTCTTACCAAATACGAAGGGTAGGCTAGGTATGAGGTATTTTGAGCCAACCCGGGGTTTGATCCATTTTCTCACTGGTCATGGGCCCTATCCGACATATTTATGCCGGTTTGGGAAGAGAGCTACGCCCGCGTGTGACTCTGGCGCATCGGAGGGTACTCCCGACCGTGTGGTTTACGAGTGCCCCCTTTTCGATGATGTAGCAGCTACATTACGACAGAAACTACCAAAAAGACACATACGACTTGCTGAGACAAGGGAGACATTCCAAACCTTGAATAATCTGGCTAATGAGGTATCACGAAAAGTTCTGACAGCATACTTGAGGGACATTCGTGATCAACAGCAAACTACCGAACGTGTCCTAGTACCCTAATCCTGTACTGCCTGTACGTGGACAGGTCGACTTGTAAGTTGGAATCCGCCACGTACACGGCTAGGGGGAGTGGGGTAAATTAACTTCACAACAACGGCACGCACGGAACTTGACGTAGCTTAGTTCGTAGTTAGTAGGATTTAGAAATAGAAACCGGAATAGGAACCTGCAGCGATTAGTAATTTTGGCCTGCCTAGTGTCTGGGGCACGCTCATCGCGATTAGCTTGATGAGCAAGGCATTGCAGTAGGTTTATATCCACACTGACACACCTGTGACGCTGCAGGCAGTTGAGATTAGCTATAAGTAGGCATTAGTGTGTATAGCTTAACATAGCACTTAAGTTTGCCCATTAACCTGAACCGTCTGTAGTTCACAAGAAAAAATGTAATTAGCTGCAAATAACAACATTGTAACACTTAGGACCCACTAATCATTACGGTGGTGGGTTACATTTGTGTAATTATAATGTACTGTGAAAAAAATTTTTAAAAAAAATGGATTACTGATGTCAGCTGCATTGGGACATTGCGCGGAATCAGCGTCGGCAAGCGAAAATGTGCACCGGACCGAGATTTGAGCCCGGGATTTATTTATTTATTTATTTATATTCATTTATTTACGCCCTGAATCTTTGAGGTACATATACCATACCTTAGATGTTGGACAAAATGACATTACATTAATATACTGTTACATTGATTGTATACATTACATTTATAAATTGTTACATTGTTATATTGCTATATTGTTACATTACATTTTTATATTGTTACAACCGAAATTAACTTACTTTTCAAGATACTGTGTTACTGAGTAAAAACAGTTTTCCAAGAGATATGAAGTTACAGATTTTTTAAAGCTATGTATTTTGTTTATGGCCTTTAGGTTACTTGGCAGCTTATTAAACAAATGTGAACCTGAGTGATATACATCTTCCTTGCACAGTGTGGTATAACAATGATGTCTGTGTATGTCACTATTTGCCCTTGTATGGTGTTCATGTACAGATTTATTTTGAATAAATACATTTCCATTTCAAGATTTTAAACATGGCTGCAGCAGCAACTGTTAAAATTCTTCACAATAAAGGATGGCAGCCAAAAACAGTTGCAGGATAGAATTTTTTTATTAAAATTCTTGACCAAGGTTTCGGTATATATAAATATACCTTCATCAGAAGTAAAACTTCCTGAATGGAAAGACACATTCATTAGAAAAGCTATATCAACGAAAGTGAGAAACAGAAGCTTAAATAACGGTGAAATTGCTAAAGTAATACAGGCACACAATCTTTAGTACTTACTAAAATTACATCATGCACTGCATTGCATGATGTAATTTTAGTAAGTACTAAAGATTGTGTGCCTGTATTACTTTAGCAATTTCACCGTTATTTAAGCTTCTGTTTCTCACTTTCGTTGATATAGCTTTTCTAATGAATGTGTCTTTCCATTCAGGAAGTTTTACTTCTGATGAAGGTATATTTATATGTACCGAAACCTTGGTCAAGAATTTTAATAAAAAAATTCTATCCTGCAACTGTTTTTGGCTGCCATCCTTTATTGTGAAAACATTTCCATTTTTTAGCATGCTTTCTTTAGGAACATTACAACTTCTAGTATATAGATACATGGTAGGGGTAGAATCCCCAGTTCTTTAAAGAATGGTTTGCATGATTTTCGGCTGTTAGCATTTTTCATTATCCTCGCAATCTTTTTTTTGTTTCCGGGATGTGGTTATGCTATGAGGAGAATTTCCCCAGAATATGATGCCATATCTCAATAGGGAGTGTATGCAAGCGTAATACACCGCTCTAGCTGTTTCAGAACTTGTGTTGTTCCATATAATCCTCATCGCATAAGTCATTTTCGATAGTTTAGAATTTAATGATGTGATGTGGGAATTCCATTTAAGATTGTCTTGTAAGTAGATGCCAAGAAATTTTGTTTCACTGACACTGTTAATTCTTTGGTTTTCCATGGACATGTTTGGTTTTAATGGGGTTTTATTTTGTTGTGTATGGAAGTGTAAGACGACTGTGTTTTGAGGGTTTATCAGTAATTTATTCTTCATAAACCACTCTGTAACATTTTCACTTGTGACTTTAGCATTTAAACTTAGAGCCATTTCATTTTCACCTTCAATTAATATGCTTGTGTCATCTGCAAATAGCACTGGTTCGGAGTGTTGAACGTGTAGGGGGAAGTCGTTTATGAAAATTAAGAAGAGAAAGGGACCTAAAATTGAGCCTTGTGGTACACCGTGGGTTAATGTGGAAGGTTTCGATTGATAAGTTTGGAGTTCGTTTTTTCCCATGTGTTTTACCTCTGTTATCTGAGAGCGATTTTCTAGGTAGGATTTCAGCCACTCGTGTGGCAGGCCTCTTACACCATACCACTCTGACTTTATTAGGAGAATTTCATGGTCTATTAGATCAAATGCTTTTGTTAAATCCAGGAAAATCCCCGAAACATTTTTGTGATTATCCACTGAATTTAAAATACGATTTATGAGGCTAAAAGTGGCTGTTTCAGTACTGCACTGAGGGGATCTCTTGCTTATTAGGCAGGTGCGTTAACCATTGCGTCATCCAGGACACAGTCCTATCGCCACTGTGCGGACTACCTCGGCACGCCTCAAGGCCGACCCACACTCCTGCCGAGCGAATCCTGTCGGAGGTTCCTGTCCGTTTCCTCCATGTTCGCTCCTCTGAGATTCCCGCAGGAGGTTAGACGTACCATATGCCTCTACACTGAAGAAGGTGGATCCAGTGCCCATCTAGACGAATCAGTGATGTGAATGCACGGTGTCTGTTCTTTCAGACGTGTCTAAAAGAACACACGCTACTTATTCGTATCACAGAAACAATTATGAGAAAAAAAAACCATTTTTACGTTTGTAACTTTATATGTCAGGTTCATGTTGAAGTGTCCATCATTTCATTAATGATCGTAATTATTGCAATATTTCACAAACAAATAGGGGGCTTGGGAGGACTGCGTTCGATTCCCAGCTGGTTCGGAAATTTTATCTGCCTGAGGACTGGGTGTTGTTGTGTTCTCATCATCATTCTATCATCATCGACGTGCAAGTCGGGGAAGAGGCGCCAGATAGAAAGACTTGCAGTAGGTGGCCGAACAACCACTGATGGGTTCGCCTAGCCAAAAGTGCCATACGGTCATTTCATTTCATTATTAAAGGTACGTTGGGTTACAAGATTCTTCCGAAATTTCAACAGAATTGGCGATTTATTTTCATGTTTCGTGAAATTTTTTTCTTCAGGGAAGTGTCATCAGTGATGAGTTTTCAGTAATGCATACATTTGTCAAGTTCCCACGTTAAATTTTGCTTCTTTTGCCAATAGACGACAGATATTGATAAACGTCATGATTATAGGCTTAAATGGAAAGGTAGTTTATTATTAAGGAACACCTTGAGGGAACAAATATTTTTTAAATAATTGTTTCTTTAAAATCTCAAGAACAACGCTGTACGTTAGTTCTTATTCACATACCTTCCGTTCACACAATCATTCGGCCCTGCATTTCTGGCACTGTTCTGATGTTTCACCTGCTACAACAGCTTACATTATAACATCGTTAATACTGAAGTTTTAATTGGATGTATTTGTGAGAAGCCAGCAATAGGGGATAAGAGCGAGGCAAGTCTCTGAAACAAGAACATTGTGGAAGAAATGTCGACTGAAAACAGTACCGCTATCAAAGTTGAAATGGATTAACGTCTCGTTTTTTATTCTGTTTTTAATACTGAGATCCGAGTAATCAAAACATTTGGCTGGTGTTCTCTTCAACTGTCCGTCCACTTCTTCATAATAGAACTTAATTGTCAAGAGTGGAATGTTTGTCCCTGTATCTTACAACAGTAGTTTACTGAAACCAAAAAGTGCGCGTCCTGGGCGAATTTTATACATCTTGGCTTTCTGCTCTAATCCTTTTGCAGTTTTCGCTTTTTGTACTTTTAGTCAAGAAGTTTTGTTTCTATCTCTCTATAACAACAGGGTACGACTGTTTGGATTTTTTGCTGGAATAATATTCAGATATGCAATTAGGCCGTTTGCTCCATAAAGTTAGTTGTAGGGATTAAACCTTAAAATGTTCAAGTAAATTAATTTGAGTTAAATTCTTCATTTGTGTGGCCACATTGTCCGTAGTTCCTTTACAACTCCTGAGGGTATTTTCGTTTTGTCGTTCCAAATACAAGAAAATGTGTGTTTTTTTTCATCAGACGCTTTTCGCTTTACCGAGGTAAAGCATCATCCATGTTGGTTTCTCGCCTACATCCGGAAATGCCGTCTGCTAGCACATATTTGGCGTTTTTCTCCATTAGACACTGAAACTTGTAGTCTAACAGAAAACAGTGTGCTGTGTAAAACATGACAAATGCATAGTTCTGCAGAGAAACTAAAAATTAGACTACAAGTTTCATTTTCTAATGAAGAAAGACACCAAAGATATGCTAGCAGACGGCATTTTCCGAGGTCGACGAGAAACCAAGCGGAAATCACCACCACTGACCATGCTTTGTCTCAACAAAAGCGAAACGCGTCTGGTGAAAAAAAAAAAAAACACGCATTTCCTTTTAGTTGCAATGACAGAATGAATATACACTCACTAATTAGTTACTTTTACGCTGAGCAGATAAGAACATTCCTCTAACATCTCACATTGTCTACTGTTCCTCCAACTAGCTAGTTTTTGCAGTTTTCACAACAGCGTATTATGCTAGTGATGTCCTTAAAAAACTTCATTATTTCACTGAAAAAAATTTGTAGTAACTCGTATATCGAGACAGATAAGTTCTACATGCTAACTATATGGTGAAATACCCCTCTCTTTGGTATCATTTGCAAAATCTCGTTTCGATATCTCAAATGATTTAGGAAATATGAGGGATGTTATAAATATTTTGTTCTCGCGCACGTGCGATGGAAAGTGAACACGCTACATAAAATAATTTTTGATTGAAGGCAAATATTGACCCGATCTCAAGTTTATAGAAAAATTCAAAATGTTAACTACATTTCATGCTCATGAATATATGGTCTAACGTGCATCAAACGCAAATTTATAGTGACGCCTATTTTTCACTGCAACGTTTCTCGAATTTCATACTGCATGTTACTTACATGCGAACTATCACAATAACTACGACCAACAACGAAATGATGGGCACTTCACCATGAAGGTTACATATAAAGCTGTAATTAACGTGAAAATCGTGTTTTTACCAAATACTTACTGTGTAACTGTGTGAGAAAGACTGCAGAGCTAAGGGAGCGGGCGCGACGTTCTATCCGTAATGGCCCAGCTGCACCTGGGCTAGAAGTCGCTACCGTAGGCCTAAACAGCTGCGCTGGACAGCGCAAAGAGTCGACACACAAACTGCCTGTTTTCTTTCTTGTCTTACCTAACGTTATTAAGTGTGGGTGTGGTAATCAGTTTACTATCCAAACGGAAGCTGCAGTGATGGTAATTGTACCTGTCGATAAATAGATGCAAATCATTGCTGTGACTTTGCTGACAAACGTTTTTGTAGACAGTAGAACGCTGACAAATGTTCGTTAATGAAGAAGGTGACACGAACATGTGGTAGGAAAAAACTGCCTTTCTGAACGGAATGTTCATAGGTGGCGTATAAGCAGAATACAGTAAAGATTGCCAATTCTACTCAAAAAACTTTGAGGGGACCTAACCGGAATCTTGTACGAAGATACATAACAGACAAAGAACAGAAGCAGCTATTATGCAGTTCTGTGTCAGTTACAGTGTAAATTATTCTTATAACACTGAGGTATTTATTTTCTGCAAATATCCTGTTCAGGATTCTACCAAAAAAGTTTTTAAACTGTTTTCAGTCCTGGGATTTTAAAATTTTCGATTACACTGATTATCTGATTATTCCAAGAAAATAAATTCCCATTTATTAAAAACAACTGTCTGTCAGAATCTGTGTACACAGCTGAAACTGTGTATACAACTGTTTGTTGCAATTAAGCGGCAACCTATCCTTTGTAAGCTACGAGCTATGTTAATCACTGTTCTATTTGCTGAGACATTTAGTTTATATTAAATCATCTGTCATATTATTGCCAGCTTGCGTCATACAAATAACAGATTGTCGCTTAAGAGTAACAAAACACAGAACACACATCTTAACCAGTTTCGGATGTTTGATTGGTTTTGATTACCTTTCACATGTGCCCTGTCAGCCGATTTCGGCGTGTGTTCGTTATCGTTTCATAACTAAAAGCTTCATCCTGCAGTTTAAAATGATCACGCGCCGAAGTCAATTGATAGTGTAAAACTGGATTATGAAACAGAGGAAACATTAATTTTAAAAATGTTGAACTGTCGGAGGTGACAAAATATTTTTAATTGTAAATATGTTTACTGTGCACAGCGAGATAAGTTTTCACACAGAACTCTGTTTTGTGCTAAATGTGTTCTGTCAAGGATCATCCACCTGAAGAAATCTTTCAATCCGATGAATAATTTACAAAAAAGCTAAAAAGCTGTAAATTTTTCCAGTCTTATCAGCTTTGTGCATTCTGAGGAAAATCTCCAGTATGAATAGTTCATTCATCTGCGAAGTGTGCGCTGTTGTGAAACTTCATGGCCGATAGAACTGTGTGCCATTTTGGATTCCACGTCGGTACCTTGCCTTTCAAGTGCTCTTCCATACTGAGCTACTCAAGTACGACCGACGACCCTTCCTCGCCGCTTTACTTCATCAGGACCTTACTATTGACTAAGGGGAAGCTTTGCGGACTAGTCATGAGTCGTACCTGGATAGATCTGTAGGTAAGGCGTTTGCTCTCTAAAGAGAAGGTTCGAAGTTCTTGTCTGGGTCCGACACACAGCTACAATTTATTCTTCGGAACGAATCTGGTTCCCTAAGTTTCATCACTCAGTATGTCAAACGAAGCTTTCAAATATTTTTAAACAATTATTTTCGATTTTTCACGGGATAGTACGTATGCGCTTGTTTTCTTTGTAATTTTCCGCGATGTTTCCTGAAACGAACTCCGCTCGATTATTCAGTATTCACGTCATGTTCTTTTGACGATTCGTCGATGGAAGTAGGTTGGATCAGAATGAAAGAACTCGTTGCGACAAGCGGGAATAAAAGTTTTCTTAGAAATTCTACAGGGGGAAACAGACATAAGAACGTAAACGCAAACGATTGTGAAATAACCTTGGGTGCTGCGCAGTTTCCAGGAATTACATCATGTGTAATTTATGGCATAAACGCGTCTGTTACCAACGGGAATGGTGCATCTCATTGTCTACCGTCATTTACGTAATTGTCTTCTGAAGAATATGGGAACTTCAGTAAAAAAGCACGCTTCGACATCATTTGTTGTCATTCGAGGTCAACGAAGAGCGGTATAATAAACATTATCGAACATTACTGCACTAGATCAACAAAAACAATGCGGTAGATAATACGCTTGTACCAGAGTCAAATATTCCATTGACGCATACATCGTTGGGGAGCAACCTATTTTGCATGTAGTACAGTGCTCAAATTTATAATAAATATGGTCTTAATAAAAATGTCGTACTAAACATACTTTGCGAAAATATCGGATAAGATATGCGTTTTCCAACAGTGCATGTTGGAAGGTGTATAGTATATTTTAATTAGGCTGTTGACGTGTAGTTATTTCCATAGCTGATTTGAAAAACTTTTATTCCAACAACGAATGATTCCGAATTCACTGCCAGACAGTTCCAATGGACGTAGTGTTTCTTGTTTAACAGAAAAGTTCACTTAGTACTACTCGTACACTGATTTTGAAATGGACTTTATCCTAGCAAATTTTTAACACATCAGTTTTTCGACTGATTTGATGGGGGTTCACACCTTTTCCTATCTCTTGCTACTCTTTTCATCTCTGTGTAACTGCTAGACCCGATGTCCTTTGTAAGCAGTTTTACATGCTCTGGTTTTCCCCCACTCCTGCGACCCCCTCCTCCTCCTCCTCCTCCTCCTCCCCCCCCTCCCCCCCCCCCCCACTTTCCACTTCTTCAGGCGCCAAGTTAGCTATTCCTGAAAGCCGTAGCGTAAACTGTTGATCAGAATAATATACAGAAGAATAGAAAGAAATTTTGAAAACATATTGGATTAAACTCTTTGAAATTCTGAAGATATCTTGGGTAATATACGGAGAGCGAAAGGTTTTATAAGCTTGTACACAAACCAGACAGCAGTTATAAGAGTCGAAAGGAATGAAAAGGAAACAGTAGTTGACAAGATAGTGAGTAGGTAATTAGTACTGTAAAGCAAAGCAAAGAAAAATTTAGAGAAGGAATTAAAGCTTAGGGAAAAGAAATAAAAAACTTGGTGGTTGCCGATGACATTGTAATTCTGTCAGGAGCGATGAAGGATTTAGAAGACCAGTTGAACTGAATGGACAGCGTCTTGACAAGAGAATATAAGAGGAACATCAACAAAAGCAAGAAAAATAGGGTCATCGAATGTTGTCAAATTTTAGGTGAGGCTGAGTGAATTACATTAGGAAATGATACACTAAAGGTAATAAATGAGTTTCGCTATTTCCGTAGAAAAGTAACTGATGATGGCCGAAGTACAGAGGATATAAAATGCAGACTGGTTATAGCAAGGAAAGCACTCCTGAAAAAAAGAAATTTGTTAACATGGAATATAGTCGTAAGTGTTGTGTTAGGAAGTTTTTTCCCCAAGATATTTGGATTCCAGCCTTGTACGGACGTGAAACATACACGATAAGCAGCTCAGAAAAGAAGATAATAGACGCTTTGGAAATGTGGTGCTATAGAAGATTGCTGACGTTTGGGGTAGGTAGCTCGCGTAATTAATGATGAGGGACTCATTCTAAATGGGAAAAGGAAATTTATGGCATAAATTGACTAAAAGATGGGATAGAATGATAGCAAACATTATCACGCATCAAGGACTTGTCTGTTTGGCATTGCAAGAAAATGTGTATGTGAGGGAAAGAAGGTCACATCAACAACTTGACATGCATCATCTTAGTAACAGGAAGAGAAAAAGAAGCGATTCTGGCATTGCTCTTAGTAATGGAAGGCAGAATGAAGAAAAAAGTCATAATACTTTCCTAGCACTTGTGGACCTAGCAAAAGGCTTTGACACAGTGAAGGTGGAATAATGTGTATTTAATTATTAGAAGGTTGGGGCTAAGGTACAGGGACACACGAATCACCTACGGAATGTACAAAACTCAAGTACGTGTACTGAAAGTAGAAGCTCAAGATACACTTAGTTGTGTTAAAAAGTTTGCTGTTCATCTTGTTCGTTAAAGGAATAACGAGAAAAATAAAAGAAAATTTTGGAAAGCGTATATAAATGGAAAGGAAAGAGATATCAAGTTAAGATTCACGGACGACTTAGCCCTTCCTGTCTGGACGTAAGTTCTTTTGGAGGGAGTATGTTGATCACGTAATATGGCTTAAGGAAAAACAAAAAATAAGAGGAGAGAGACTAACAGAATGAAGAATAATGATCGCTTAACTTCGAAACAAGGAAAGACATAGTAGCGGAAAAAATTAAAGAATTCTGCTGTCTAGGAAGAAAGTTTACACAGGATGGGCGAAGCAAAGATGTCAGATGTAGACTGACATTGGGAAGGAAGCTTTCATCAATAGACGACCTCCACTGGTATCAGCTAATGATATGCAAAAGAGGAAAAACTTCCTGATACTGATCTGCAGCACAGTATCGTGTGTGGAAGTGGAATAAGGACAATTGTTAATCCTACGAAGAAGAAAATGGATGTTTTGAAAATGTCGTGGTCTCGGAAGAGTTTTAAAGATTTAGTGGACAGACACTGTACCAAATGAAGAAGTACTAAATGGAATAGGCGAGGAAAGATGTCTATGGAACACCAATAACAGAAGGTACGATATTGCAGTGGCTGTGTTATTCTGATTACGATGCAAAGTTCCTGTGGATATGGATGCGGGAACGTTGCATCGTAATCAGAATAACACAGCCACTGCAACATCGCATTTATCTGCCGATATCGAGCAAGCGACTTTCATATGGTTCAAATGGCTCGGGGCACTATGGGACTTAACATCTGAGGTCATCAGTCCCCTAGAACTTAGAACTACTTAAACCTAACTAACCTAAGGACATCACACACATCCATGTCCGAGGCAGGATTCGAACCTGCGACCGTAGCGGTCGCGCGGTTGAAGACTGAAGCGCCTAGAACCGCTCGGTCACAGCGGCCGGCGAAGCGACTTTCAAATAAAATGTCTGACCTGTACGGGAATATACATAATGGATGTAAGGGTTCAGGCCGTAGAAGCGTGGTTGACAACATATGGAATTTTGGGTCTGGCAGTGAGTCGAGCGCGGATTGCCAAATAGCAAGGCGACCGCTCTCTATAGGCGGGAAATCCGGGTTCGAGTCCCGGTTCACCACATATTTTCACTGTCGTCACTCCATTCTACAGCTGAAGCTTGTCCTTATTTGCAATTGAGAATTCATTTTATGTACGTAGCATAAGAAGTCACACTTCCACCACGGCTTGCAGAAATTGCAAACCGGGAGATTATCAATAATGGAGAAAAAAGAGTAGGGACAGGCAAAATAGATTATGGAGGAGTGTTGTGCGCTGTAGCTGCGGAGAGATGAAAAGAGTAGTCAAAGTGAGGGAGAATGTATTGCAGCGCCAGACCAATCTAAAGACTGATGAAGCAGAAGCACCGATAAGGGAACTAAAGAGTAGCGTCTGGTCGCTTCAAGCGTCTAAAATCGATATGCATTTTGTGACCTCTCGGGCATTCTTTGTGCGTTTGATTAATAGCGTGCTTCCGAGTGTTGTGCCGAGTTGTTATGTCCAGTTATACAGAACACGGTAACAAAAATTCGCTAAAGCACACGGAAGCAAACTGTTAAGGACATGAGTTTGTTTGGAGATAGTGGTAACTCTTCACGTGTAGGCTTTCAAGGCCGGCGTCTTTATTAATTAAAATTTCCCGGCTAAGAGGTCGTGGTCGAACAGTAGAATTTCTTCCTCCTGACGTTTCGTTGCCAACTGCGGGCAACATCTTCCGAGGTGAGCCAACGACTGGCTCGCCTCTGAAGACGTTGCCCGCAGTTGGCAACGAAACGGCAGGAGGAAGAAATTCTATGGCTCAGCCATGGCTTCTTAGCCCGGAAGTTTTAATTAACGACTGATAACTCTTGTTGTACGAATAAATAATTACAAGTCAGCAGATCAACACACGAGACGCGTTTGACATGAGACTCCGCTACATCAATCCTTGCTCTTAATTTTTGCTTTGTAAGCAGAATGATTCTCAGGATTCAAAAGAAACTCTACAACAAAAAGAGACGCACTAACTAAGGAATTATGCGAATGGGACGGAAATCGGTATACTATGTTCAGTTAAAGATAAACAAAGGATTACAATTTCAGAAACTTTGGATGATACACATTACTGGCCATTAAAATTGATACACCACGACGATGACGTGCTACAGACGCGAAAATTAACCGACAGTAAGAAAATGCTGTCATATGCAAATGATTAGCTTTTCAGAGCATTCACACAAGGTTGGCGCCCGTGGCGACACCTACAACGTGCTGAGATGAGGAAAGTTTCCAACCGATTTCTCATACACAAACAACAGTTGACCGGCGTTGCCTGGTGAAACGTTGATCTGATGCCTCGTGTAAGGAGGAGAAATATGTACCGTCAAGTTTCCGACTTTGATAAAGGTCGGATTGTAGCCTATCGCGATTGCGGTTTAACGTAGCGCGACATTGCTGCTTGCGTTGGTCGAGATCCAATGACTGTTAGCAGAATATGGAATCGGTGGGTTCAGGAGGGTAATACGGAACGCCGTGCTCGATCCCAACGGCCTCGTATCGCTAGCAGTCGAGATGACAGGCATCTCATCCACATGGCTGTAACGGATCGTGCAGCCACGTCTCGATCCCTGAGTCAACAGATGGGGACGTTTGCAAGACAACAACCATCTGCACGAACAGTTCGACGACGTTTGCAGCAGCATGGACTCTCAGCTCGGAGACCATGGCTGCGGTAACCCTTGACGCTGCATCTCAGACAGGAGCGCCTGCGATGGTGTACTCAACGATGAACTTGGGTGCATGAATGGCAAAACGTCAGTTTTTGGGATGAATGCAGGTTCTGTTTACAGCATCATGATGGTCGCATCCGTGTTTGGCGTCACCGCGGTGAACGCACATTGGAAGCATGTATTCGTCATCGCCATACTGGGGTATCCCCAGGCGTGATGGTATGCGGTGCCATTGGTTACACGTCTCGGTAACCTCTTCTTTGCATTGACGGCACTTTGAACAGTGGACGTTACATTTCAGATGTGTTACGACCCCTGGCTCTAACCTTCATTCGATCCCTGCGAAGCCCTACATTTCAGCAGGATAATGCACGGCCGCATGTTGCAGGTCCTGTACGGGCCTTTCTGGATACAGAAAATGTTCGGCTGCAGCCCTTGCCAGCACATTCTCCATATCTCTCACGAATTGAAAACGTCTGGTCAATGGTGGCCGAGCAACTGGCTCGTCACAATAGGCTAGTCACTGCTCTTGATGAACTGTGGTATCGTGTTGAAGGTGCACGGGCAGTTGTACCTGTACACGCCATCCAAGCTCTGTTTGACTCAATGCCCAGGCGTATCAAGGCCGTTATTACGGCCAGAGGTGGTCGTTCTGAGTACTGATTTCTCCGGATCTATGCACCCAAATTGCGTGAAAATGTAATCACATGTGAGTTCTAGTATAATATATTTGTCCAATGAATACCCGTTTATCGTCCGCATTTCTTCTTGGTGTAGCAGTTTTAATGGCCAGTAGTGTATTCAAGAGAAAGAGCTTCACAACTCGAGCAAGTCAATAACGTGTTGGTCCACATCTGGTCCTTATGCAAGCACTCCAGGACGCCTCCGGATACTTCGGCCAGGAATTTCATAGGCTGGAGTAGAGTTGTCTACAGTGGTGAATCCCGCTTCGAACTGAGCGCCGATGACCAGTGAAGACGTGTCTGGAAACGTCCTGGACAGCGGTCAGAGAGCAAGTTGACTGTCGCCAAACGTACGGCACGACAACCGGGAGTGATGGTTGATGGTCTGAGGTGGAATTTCATTTCATAGCACGACCCATTTGGGTATCATCCGCAGCGCCCTTACAGCACAGCGCTGCATCGACGCCCCGTTTTCTGCCCTTCATGGCAACCCATCCTGGGCTTACATTTCAACAGGATAATGCCCTTGCACACACGGCGACAGTTTCTTCTGCATGTTGTAGTGCTTAGCCAAACCCTACGTTGGCCAGCAAGGTCAAGGGATCTCTCCCAAACTGAGCACGTTTGGAGCATTATGGGCATGGCCCTCCAATCAGCGATGGATTTTCACGATCTAACGCACCAGTTGAACAGAATTTGGCACGATATCCCTCAGGAGGAACTTCAGCAACTCTATTGATCAATGCCAAGCCGAACATCTGCTTGCACAGAGTCGAGTTTACACTAGCAAGTCGCTTGCGGAAGTTATTGCTGCAAGTTATTGCGAGCCGCTTGCAGCTGTGTTTACACAGCAGCGCTAGAATTAAGCAAGATTCTTCCGCAAGTTCTTGTGAAAACACAAAAATGAAATTAAATTTTTATTGAAGTAAAGTGCATTTTACAGAATATGCTCATAAAAATGTTTTTTTTTTTTCTAATGCCCATAAAATGGAAAGTGACAAGCTAATTAAATAGAACATGTAATAATTACACATCGTTTTTTTTTAGACTCCTAAAACAACAAGCGAGTGGATGTAGGTGGCAAAGGGGTTGTGTCTGCAAGTTATGCTACTTTCTCTGTACTTCTTTCACAGATGTGTCGAATATTGACGAGATTTCATTTAATGCGCTCATCTTCTTCACTCTATCCTTAAAGTCCTGGTTATGCACGTTCCATATTTCAGGATAGCTCTCCACGGCTTTAGTAAAATGTTCTGTATCCTGCTTCATCCATTCCCGTTCCTCCTCCATTCCTGAAATTTGTTTGCACATAATACGTTCTATGTTTGCATAAAATTAAGTCACCACATTAAGTAAAATGTTAAATATAGTGCTATGCAGACGACATACTGACTATAACTTGCGCTTCCTACTTGCAGGAAATAGAAATAAATCCTAAAAGCTGCAAGTTACTTGCAGATACTTCTTGCGTGGTGTTCACACTGGAAGCGGAAATCGTGCAGCAAGTCACTTCCTCAATAAATTGCTACAGTCGCAAGTCGACTTGGCGATATGTTTACACTCTCTGCGCTCGCGGCAAGTCCCTCCTCGCAAGTAAATTGCTGCAATAACTTGCTAGTGTAAACCGAGCTTAAGGGCCAAAGGTAGACCAAAGCGTTGTTGACTTACTCAATTTGTGAATCTCTTTCTGTTGAATAAATAATCCAGTGTTTCTGAAATTTGTTTGTCTGCCCATGTACAGTACATCACATCTAAAGATTTCCTTCCGATTCGAACAATTCCTTCGTGTTTGCGTGGCTGTTTTTTTCCCCTCTTGGAGTGTATGACACTGTGGTTGAGGTTTTAGCCCAATATGAATAAATGGTGGCTTGGTGCATGCTGATAGCAAAGAGCGGTTTGTAGTAGAAAAACTTCAACATACTACTGATTTCTTTTGTATATTAAGAGATTACATAGTTACGGCATATGCTTAAGCTACGAGATATGTAGTCACATTACAGTACACTTACCACTTTTAAAACTGCTTTAAACCGTCTAATGGATTTATACATCTCGGTTTGTTCATCTCCATCCGTCTCTGCAGCTCAGTGGTCAGCGTATCTGGTTGATATGCGGAGGACCCGGGTTCGATTTCCAGTGCTGCGAGGTATTTTGCTTAGCGGGAGGACTGAAAGGCGGAGCACTCAGCTTCGTAATGCCAATGGAGGAGCCACTTGAATTAGAAGTAGCGGCTCCAAGGTCACGTAAGGCGACAACGGCCGGTAGAGAGGTGTCCTTACCTCGCTAAACGTCCTTCCGAAACGGATCTGTTTCACGCCACTGGCAGAGGATGACATGGCAGTCCGTCGGTGGCGACAGACTCATCTGGGCCAGAACGCAGAGTTTTCATTGACGGCATCGTTCGTTCACCTCGAGCTATCATACGTTAACGATACACTTTGCAATTTTATTGCGTATGAAAGAGAGCTATGCAGCTCTTTCTTAACAGTCCCATTGGAGACAAGTATACACATTAATTCCTGGCAGATCTTAACTGTGTGACGGGCAGAGACTCGAGCTCGGAACCCTCGACAGAAGCGAGGAATGGTTTCACCGACTCGACTCGCCCTCACAGCTTTACTTCCGCCAAACCTCTCAGAAGTTCCCTTGCGCGCGTAGCAGGACTAGCACTTGTGCAAGGGAGGAAATAAAATTTCTTTCTTCCAGGAATGCTAGTACCGCTACGCGCGAAAGAGAACTTCTGCGAAGCTTGGCGAAAGTAAAAAAGGTCGTTCAGGAGAGCTTACTGACCTCGAACGTGTGTTAGTCATCGGAAGTCAGCTGGATAACGAATCTATTGGGGACATTTAAACCCTGCTATTGGTGCCCAAATCGACTTTAGATTTAGTTGAGAGGTGGAGATGCGAAAGAACAATCGCACATATACTAAGACCAAGCTGATCTCATATACTGACAGGAAGGGATCTTCGAGCATTGCGGAGAGGTGGTTGTAAAAAATGGTATGAAATCAGCGGGAGGAATCATTCGTGTGTGCTTCACCAGTCCAGACAGCAGATTGACTCTGCGTAGAATGGGGCACAGTGCTCGAGCAGCTCTGTAAGTCACACATTTTGGTAGTCAGCGCTAAGCGGCGACTGACGTGGTGTGAGAAGCGACGCCACGGGATGATAGGAGACCGGTAACAGGTGATTTGTAGTGATGAATCACGTCACACCCTGTGGCAATCCAGCTGATGCTCTGGGTTCGGCGAATGCCTGGAGAACTTTACCAGCCATCATATGTAGTGCCAACAGTAAGCATGGAAAAGGTGGTGTTACGATATGGGTGTGTTTTTCGCGGTTAGGGTCTGGTCCCTTATTGCGCTTAAGAATACGCTAAACACACACTTCAAAAAAAGTTATGCACCACCTGGGTTCTGAGAGTTCCCGAACCTGTACAGGAAAGTGGAATAAAGATCAACGTAAAAATCATTTCCGCCCTTTTTATTGCTCCTGAAAACCACACATTGCATGTTGTACCACCATACAGCGAGACCTTAAGAGGTGGTGGTCCAGATTGCTGTACACGCCGGTACCTCTAATACCCAGTAGCACGTCCTCTTGCATTGATGAATGCCTCTGTTTGTCGTGTCATACTATCCACAAGTTCATCAAGTCACTGTTGGTCCAGATTGTCCCACTCCTCAATGGCGATTCGGCGTAGATCCCTCAGAGTGCTTGGTGGGTGACATCGTCCATAAACAGTCCTTTTCAAACTATCCCAGGCATGTTCGATACGGTTCATGTCTGCAGAACATGCTGGCCACTTTAGTCGAGCGACGTCGTTTTCCTGAAGGAAGTGATTCAAAATATGTGCACGATGGGGGCGCGAATTTTCGTCCGTGAAGACGAATGCCTCGCCAATATGCTGTCTATATGGCTGCACTATCGGTCGGAGGATGGCATTCATGTATCGTACAACCGTTACGGCACCTTCCATGACCACCAGCGGCGTACGTCGGCCCCACATTATGCCACCCCAAAACAGCAGGGAACTCCAACTTGCTGCACTCGCTGGACTGTGTGTCTAAGGCGTTCAGACCGGGTTGCCTCCAAACACGTCTCCGACGATTGTCTGGTTGAAGGCATATGCGACACTCATCGGTGAAGAGAGTGTGATGCCAATCCCGAGCGGTCCATTCGCCATGCAGTTGGGCCCATCTGTACCGCGTTGCGTGATGTCATGGTTGCAAGGACTGTCCTCGCCACAGACGTCGGGAGTGAAGTAGCGCATCATGCAGCCCATTGCGCACAGTTTGAGTCGTAACACTAAGTCCTGTGGCTGCTCGAAAAGCATTATTCAACATGGTGGCGTTAGTGCCAGGGTTCCTCCGAGCCACAGTCCGTAGGGAGCGGTTACCCATTGCAGTAGTGGCCCTTGGGCGGCCTGAGCGAGGTATGTCATCGACAGTTCCTGTCTCTCTGTATGTCCTCCATGTCCGAATAACATCACTTTGGTTCACTCAGAGACGCCTGGAAACTTCCCGTGGCACAAAGTAACAATGCGGACGCGGTCGAACCGCGGTATTGACCGTCTAGGCATGAATGAACTACGGACAACATAAGTCGTGTACCTCCTTCCTGGTGGAATGTCTGGAACCGATCGGCTGTCAGACCAGCTCCGTCCAACAGGCGCTGCTCATGCATGGTTGTTTACATCTTTGGGCGGGCTTAGTGACATCTCCGAACAGTCAAAGGGACTGTGTCTGTGCTACAGTATCCACAGTCAACGTTTATCTTATGCAAAAGCCGGCCGCTGTGGCCGCGAGGTTCTAGGCGCTTCAGACCGGAACCGCACCGCTGCTTCGGTCTCAGGTTCGAATCCTGCCTCGGGCATGGATGTATGTGATGGCCTTAGGTTAGTTAGGTTTAAGTAGTCCTAAGATTTAGGGGACTGATGACCTCAGATGATAAGTCCCATAGTGCTCAGAGCCATTTGAACCATTCTTATGCAAAACTTTTTTGATGTATGCATGAAAAGATGTCATCACATTCTACGGCATTGCATACAGCAAAATATCAGTTCGGAAACGATGATTACTAGGATCAGCATGATTGTGCTCCTGTCGTAAAGCAACGTCTGTGAGGCAGTGGCTTGTGGACGGAACATTCCTGAAATAGATCGGTCCCTCCATAATCTAGTCCTGAAACTTTGAGACAAGTTATAGTGTCCACTTCGCTCCAGACGCAGCGTACAACATCATTACTCTCCCTGATTTCGACTCTTGAGGACGAACGGCCCGCCATTCCCCCATATACATTCGAACACATCTTCGAAAGTGTCCCCAGCAGAGTACTAGCCGTCCTAAATGCCAAGGGTGCACACATACCATATTAGTATCCACTAAGAGGTGTTCGGATATTTTTCATCAGATGCTGTATGTAAGAGTATGAGGACTCCGCTCGTAAGGCCAAGTTTCTTGATTCGAGTCTCGGTTCAGCTCAGGGTTCTAATCCGCGAGAAAATTTCATATCAGCGCACACTACGCTGCATATTGAAAATTAAGTCTGACGCATTAACGGTGTTTCTTCTCCTCTCGTCAACTGAGCGCCTACTTGCAGCGATACGTGCGAAAAATCAGAACACACACCAAGATGCATGTGGCTTGTTCTGTTGCTACTCCGAGCTACAACGAATCTGCAAATCAATATAAACTCACGAGTAAATTACTGGAGACCGCAAGTGGTTAACAGGGAGGACCCTTCTGTCACTACATCGAATTCAACAAATCGGCACGTCACACGACTGGCGTTTTTTTAGAGCTGGTAGTAGCGTGTAGAACGACAGACGAGCGCAGGATGAGCAATAGAAGCGTTATCGTCGCATTTGATCGCTAATGTCCTTCGCAGAGGCCACTTCGAGGTTGTCCACGCTCTGGGATTTCCCCGTGCCACCGTTTCCAGGGTGTGCCGCGAGTACAGCGATCCGAGGTGCACCGAAGCCGCAGGAGTCAAATACAGCAGGAAACATCGTTCTGATGGCACCAGCTGCCGTCGATTATCGCGGCTTGCAAAATGTGACGACACTGATGGCAAGCTCTTCACATTGCAGCTTGCTAGCCACTCAGCCATTTTTGCAGAGCAGGAGGATAGCGTGAATTACATGGTTAGAAATTTGGTCGAAAATGTAAGAAACGGAATTTAACCTTTAATTTAGAGAAAACTAAATATTTGGTTACAGGAGGAGCGAGTCGTGACCTGAAGTTAGATTACGGAGTAGTAAGGTCTGTGGATTCTTATACATATTTGGGAGTCATTATTAAGAAAGATGGATCCAGAAAGAGCGAAATTATGTAATTCATTGACCAGGCAAGAGAAACAATTAAATTGTTAAATGGAGTTTTGTAGAGTATACATATCGGATCAGAAACGCAGATTAGAATATTTAAAACTTATGTAGAAAGTAGAGCAAATTATGGAGAAGAAACTTGGGAAATAAATGATAATTAAATCGAAACCCTTAGCTGCCGACAGCTGTTATTGATATACATCGATGGGGACAGCTGAAAATCTGTGCCCCGACCGGGACATAAACCCAGGATCTCCTGCTTACATGGCAGACGCTCTATCCATCTGAACCACCGAGGGCACAGAGGATAGTGTGACTGCAGGGCCTTATCCCTTGCACGCTTCCCGTGAGACCTACATTCCCAACTGTCCACAACCTACATTCGTAGTGCACCTAATAGATATTTTCCCATTCATTGATGTATAACGACACCACCCGTCGGCAGCTACGGTTTTAGATTTAATTATCATTTAATTATAGAGAAGCTGCACGATCATCAATGGTATCTGTTCTTTCGGGAACAGGTACCATCTTCATATAGTTAAAGGCTACTCGGCCATTGGCCTTCTTCTGTGCGAATGCGGGACTCGTCAGCTGAGTCTGCCGCGAGTAATGAGTGAATGGGGAAATATCTATTACGAACACTACGAATGTAGGCTGTGGACAGTTGGGAATGTGGGTCTCACGGGAAGTGTGCAAGGGATATGTCCCTGCAGTTGGACTATTTTAGTGTCGTCGGTGGCTCAGATGGATAGAGCGTCTGCCATGTAAGCAGGAGATCCCGGGTTCAAGTCCCGGTCGGGGCACACATTTTCAGCTCTCCCCATTGATGTATACCGACAACACCTGTCGGCAGCTAAGGGTTTCGATTTAATTATCATTTAATTCTAGAGTACCTGCACGGTCATCAATGGTATCTATTCTTTCGGGAACAGATACCATCTTCATACTTGGGAAATAGTTGAAAGAATGAAGGGGAGCTTATTGTCAATGAAGATAGGATTTTGGAGGTGCTGCTATAGACTGACAGTACAGAATAACGTTATCATGCTTGTAACTCGGTGTAAGAAACCCAATGGCATTTAAAAGAAGTTCCAGTCGTCTCGAAATGGATAAATACCCGTCCTATATGGTTTTCAGGGGAATCTTATACCATTCTTCCTGCAAAACCGTGGCAAGTTCTAGAAAAAGATGATGCAGGTGGATGACTATCACGCGTGCCTCATTCCAAAGCAGACCACAAAGGCTCAATATTATTGGGACCTGGTGTCCGTAGTGACCAGAGGATATGCGACAATTAATCCTGATTCTCAAAAAACCAGTTCTGGACGATGAGAGCTGTGTGGACAAGTGCGCTGTCACATTGGAACCCTGCATCACCATTCGGGAACAAACACTGTACCGTGGGATGGACGTGATCAGGCAAAATAGTCACATAATTCTTAGCAGTAATGCGACCCTGCAGAGTAACAAGGGGACTCACAGAACACCACAGTATGGCTGCCCAAATCATTACCGAATCCCCGCCAAGTTCCACTCTTGGTATGTAGACTAGTCCAAACATTGAAAACCATGTGAAACAAGACTCATCCAACCAAATGACATTGCTCTGTTGCTCCATAGTCCAGGCTTTTTGATTTCGGCACCACGTTTACCTGTCGTGTGCATTTGAATTCTGTAGCTCATAACTGCGTACTATCAGAATTACGGCCGAGGTTTTCAACCTCATAACTGCGTACTATCAGAATTACGGCCGAGATTTTCAAAGGGGATCGATTGCTAGCGCTTGATAACTTGCGAGGGGGTTTGGAATTCCAACTCGTTTTACAATTGCCAGCTCCCTTAGTAAATTTTTGGTGCTGACAAGGTTCATAAATGCGATATTAGACTTTTTCGGCTCCTGTTCTCTTATTTTGCGCCACACTCTTCTTCAGTGACCGTTCAACACGATCACTCAATGCACACTTTCGTCCGTGTTGTAACTTAGCGAATGATCTTTTTCCTCTTTCCCGTAAGTGATATAAGTCTTCGATAAGGCGCCTCTTGAAACTGCGGTGTGGCCAAGCGGTTCTAGGTGCTTCAGTTTGGAACCGCGCGACCGCTACGGTCGCAGGTTCGAATCCTGCCTCGGGCATGGATGTGTGTGATGTCCTTAAGTTAGTTATGTTTAAGTAGTTCTAAGTTCTAGGGGACTGATGACCTCAGATGTTAAATCCCATAGTGCTCAGAGCCATTTGAACCATTTTGAAACAGCAAACTCATCCTCTACCACGGTTACGGAAACATCAACCAGCAACTTGCTTGCCCACATTCGAATACAATCAGCCGCGACATAATGCACTCAGAACTACACCGAACACTGCTTTGACCACGACTGACGCTTGCAACGTATTGAGGACATTGTACAGATGCCTCTCGAGGTCAAATACATCAGCGCAACCTGCTGGCTTGGCTAGCATCTGCATTTATGTAGAAATATGCATTTCTTGTGATATTTCCTTGTTTGCGCCGAACTCCTGTAAGTGTACAAAACTGCTACATAATAGCAGTACGAGAATGTAGTTAAAGTAAAAGGTGAGGCTGACATATTAGTACTCGTTTTACCTCTTTTTCGCAAAAATGACATGTGTTGTCGAACAAGATTCCAAAACACGTTAGACAGATAATCCCCCACCCCTCGTCCCTCACCTTTAACATCCTGCCAATAGCAGAGCTGTGGTTGTCAGTCAGCTGTACAGTACTTCGCTCTTTGGCATTAGGCGGCTGCAATGGAGTGAAGCGAGTGACAAACTAACCTAACTCGCTATGTTAAGAGCTGGACATTCTGAAGTTTACGACTGTGTACTATCAGAATTAAGGCCAAGATTTCCGCCGGGATCGATTGCTGACGCTGATACCTTGCAAGTGCTCTTTTTTTTCCTGCTTAAAATGTGAGGTCAAGATGATCGTGTTCGCTTGTGAGGCGTGGCGGTAACCGGTTCATGCCGGATTTGTGATGGAGGAATTAATACGGGATAACATGAAGTTTTCATTTTTTCCCGCTGGTGGACAACCCTGCATAATCGTTTTCTTACCTACAGCATCTCGCAAGCAATCTGTACCTCGTAATACCTTTCAACCTCTCTCCATATAAAATGTTAACTTAGAAGTTACAGATTTAATAAGACCAAAGGAAATTATTTAGCTGCGGGTGAAGAACTTACGGACGGGTGAACAAGGGAAGGTTAAGCGCCGTGTTCGTGTGTCCTTTTCCAATCCCATATACCCACATGATTATTTTCTAGAGTTTTCAGCGTTTTGACCTGAAATATAATAGATAATACAATTTTCTGAGTTACGAAATGAATTTTTTACTCCGCAGCAGAGTATGCACTGATATGAAACTCGCTGCCGGATTAAAATTGTATGCTGGACTGAGACTTAAAATCGGGAGCTTTGCCTTTTGCGGGCAATTGCTCTACCAACTGAGCTACCCAAGCACGACTCACCAACCCTACTCACAGCTTTACTTCAGCCAGTACCTGATCTCCTATCTTCGAAACTTCACTGAAGTTCTCCTCGAAACATTCGGTGCTAGCACTCCTGGAAGAAGGATATGACGGAGACATGGTTTAACCACAGGCTGGTGGATGTTTACAGACTGTATTTCTCACTATACAGTGGAGTGTGCGCTGATATGAAATCTTTCTGGCAGGTTAAAATCGTGTGCCGGACAGAGACTCGAATTCGGGACTTTTGCCTTCCACTGGCAGGTGCTGTTTCGGTAGAGCACGTGTCTGCGATATGCGAATGTCCAGAGTTTGAGCCTTGGTCCGGCACACAGTTTTACTTCTGAATTACAGTTAATGATTAACCAAAATTACTTGTAATTAAGGTCACTTTATTAGACGACGATTGCAATCTGACAATAATTTCGACCATATTCACAATTATCATTATCTGAACAAAGCTACTTTTACTCTGGTTACTTTGGGACTGGAATGTTCCCCATGAAAATTACTGAATCTTGAAGGGAGCTCCTTTTAGGACCATTACCGTTCCTTTTCATGCGCGCGCGATTGTTAATGTTCAACACTTGACCTACAAGAGTCCCGCAACTTCGTTCCCAGTTTCATATTACGTTACTGTAACTCGCATTCTCTAGTGTATTTCTTTTATCGCACTACCACTGCTTACCACTTGTCAACATTTACCTCACTCTTGATAGTGACAATATTCAATACGACTGCTTCAGTCAAGAGTCTCTTTACTTCCTCTCTCGCCAGAGTACTGGATTTAACCGTCTGCTCCTACTCTGTGACTGCTTCAATAGCCCACGGTCGAAAAACTCGCGTTGTCGGCGCGACAGTGTCCTCCGAATATGTCTCCCAAAGAACTTGGTACCCCTATCGTTATGGTACCTTTACAGTCCGCAGGTAAACACGTGCTTCCGATTGCTGTTCGAATAGTTAGAGGAACACTCCATAGATGTACTGAGCGAGATGACGGAGTGCTAAAACAGTAGACGTGTATTCAGGAAGGCAGCGGTTCAAATCCCCGTTCAGTCATCAAGGACTTCTGTTATTTCCCTAATCACTTAAGCCGAATGGCAGAACGGTGTCTTTGCAAAGAGCACGGTCAGTTTCCTTCCACAATTAACGCTTATGCTCTGTCTCTAACGACTTCGTAGTCGACGACACATTAATCTTGGTACCTCACTTGCTTCTTTGGACATAGCTCCCACCCATCTCCGTGAGTTGTGCTTTGCGTTTGAGCGTTCGTGACTCTAAAAGGGATCCCAACGGTTTCGTTGTCACGGTGTCACTGCTGTCGCGAGAGCGAAAACAGTAGGTGCCTGTAATTCAGTTGCTCATAAATACAGGAATTACGGGGTTTGCACAGGTTAGATAACATTCCTACCAATAAGATCTGTAGCCAGCTACAGATTGTACCGTTTCGTGATCTTAGAAATGTCCGTGCTGTCCTCATCGAGCTCTGTACCTACCCAGATGACAGTGCGAAGAATTTGGGAGAGTGTCGCTCTCGAACTTAAAGAAGCCGAACTCGCAAATCCTTGGGAAACAGAAGCAATTGACACATGATTCATCGGGAAACCGAAGCTATTGATATGAACTACTGCCAATAGTGCACTGACTTTTCTCTATCCTTTGAAAAGTGTCCACAGTTTTTGTACAGTTACTAAACCGAGTGAAGATATGCCAGGTGATGTTTACTATGTGGAAAATGTTAATACCATCCCTCATTCCTATCATCGCACGAAAGGTGTAACAACAGATATCAGCATAAGTAATAGTGAAGTAGAAAACCAACTGCAACCGTTTAACAGAGGAAAGTGATGTGAGCAAGATAAGACACATGTGAAACTTTCTGCCAGATTAAAACTATGTACCGGACCGAGTCGGGAACTTTGCCTTCCACGGGCAAGTGCTCTACCATGTGAGCTACCAAAGCATGACTCAGGACCCATCTTCACTGCCTCAATTCTGCCAGTACCTCGTCTCCTACTTTCAAAATTTCACAGAAGCTCTCGACTGCAGAGTGAAAATCTCCTTCTGGAAACATACCCCAGGTTGTGGCTAAGCCATGTCTCCGCAATATCCTTTCTTCCAGGAGTGCTAGTTCTGCAAGGTCCGCAGGAGAGCTTCTGTGAAGTTTGGAAAGTAGGAGACGAGGTACTGGCCGATTGAGCCTGTGAAGACGGGTCGTGAGTCATGCTTGGGTAGCTCAGATGGTAGAGCACTTTCCCGCCAAAGGCAAAGGTCCCGATTTCGAGTCGCCGTCCGGCAAACACTTTTAATCTGCCAGAAAGTTTCATATCATCGCACACTCCGCTGCAGAGTGAAAATCTCATTCTTCAGACACATGTAATTCAATACTGATTATGCGAAGTAACTTGCTCCCCATTTGCCAGTAGCTGATCGTAGAACGCTGGAGAAATGTAAGTTCCCAAGCGACTGGAAAAATACCGTAAACGTATATTTTACTGTAAAAATACATCAACCAAGTGGCTGGTTGCTGTATTTTTACAGTGAAATATCATTACCCGCGGCCACAGAGCTCAACAGTCCAAATAAAATGGACAAATTGTTACCGTAAACGTAAGCTGCGTGCACAGGTGCTGTGTGGCCTATTGGTACCGTTCGACAGCCGTATCCTCCTCTGCTGATGGCGTCACTGGATGCGATATGGAGTGGTGTGGGGCCAGCGCCCCCGTCTCCGGGCTGTTGCCAGTTTTCGTGATCTGGAGCCGCTACTACTCGCTCAACGAGCTCCTCAATTGGCATCATCAATCGGGGTGCACCTCGTTCCAGTCCTTCTACCCAGGAAAAAAAATCCCTGGCAGTACAGGGAATCGAATCCGGGTCCTCCGTATGGCAGTCAGCCGTGCTGACCACTCAGGGAAGGAGACTGATGGAAAAAACGTTGATCGTTCCCGTTTCCGGACAGATAAACATAATTATACGGACCTGTATCGTGGACGTTAATCTGTTGTAGGACTGCGGAACGTATGTTTTGCTCGCATAGCAGCATTTTCAAGAACGAAAATCCCCTGTGTAGAAGAAGTCAACACAGATTCCCCAAATAAAGATCTTGTGAAATTAGGGTGGCTGTTCGTCCACGGGATCCAGAGAACTACAGAACATGAAGACAGAGTCGAGCCGCGCGGGGTTAGCCGATCGGTCTGGGGCGCTGCAGCCATGGACTGTGCGGCTGTTCCCGGCGGAGGTTCGAGTCCTCCCTCGGGCATGGGTGTGTGTGTTTGTCCTTAGGATAATTTAGGTTAAGTAGTGTGTAAGCTTAGTGACTGATGACCTTAGCAGTTAAGTCCCATAAGATTTCACACATATTTGAACTTTTTTTTTCTTTTTTCACAGAGTCGATGCCATGTTGCTTGAATGTCAGGAGGCATTAGAGCAGTTCCACATTGCCGTCCACTAAACAAAATACATGCATGCGGAATGTCGAATCTGTGATTGTACTCCTTGTACTCCCTAGCTGACAAAAACAAACATGCCGTTCTCAATGTGGCGAAATCTTCAAATGTGAAAGTAACTTCGGAGGCACTCCAAAGGAGTGTTATAATGTCGTACACGATGTATGTAAATATTCTGGTGGATAATGTCTGAAGCTCCGTCAAGCTGTTCATTGAGGATGTTCTTATACATAGGAACGTTGCAACGACAGGAAACTGTAGTAAAATACAGGAAGACGCACAGACGACCGATTCTCGATACGTGGATTGAAAGTTGACATTCAACATAAATAAATTTAACATATTTCGGATAAATAGGCGGAAATATTTATTACTGGTAGAATATACTTTGGCCAACCATTAATATCTAGCAGTATCAATTCCGAAGTACTTATAGTGGATATAGAATGCTCCAGGAGGAATGGTCAGTATTCAGGAATATTAATGGAAAACTCATCTGACAATGAATCAAATACTTCATATGAACGTATGCGTTACTGCGAAAGGTTTCCAAGCTAGGACACATCTAATGCACGTTTGTTTTTGAGCTAGTGAATCGTACTGTGAGTGTTACCATCCAAACTCTTTGACGTTTTATTCTTCTCCAAACTACCTCGTTCCTACCGACCTCTCTGCTCGGGATGCCTTTCCGCCTCTAAACTAGTCGGGGTGTCTTTCTGCAACTGAACTAACCTTCCGAACGCCCAGTTGTCCATGGTGTGTTGTGAGTGAAGCAGTTAGGTGAGTGTGCCAGAGAGAATCATCGGTTAGCCATGTTTGTACACACGCTGGCTAAAATATCACACATCTGTGTTAATTAAGGGTATGCAGAAGTGATGGTATTTTTACGGCTTCTGCTGCTGTCGAAGCCTGAGGACGTGTGGTTCAAGAGTCTCTGCAGAAACAGCTGCACATAGTTGAAACTGTGCAACATGGTCCTACTGCCAGCACACGGCGACTTTGCACAGGTATTAGTGCCCCAGGAATATGTGTATGGCGAACATCACATGCGGGGAAACCTGTACCCGTATTTCGCTTACAGCGTGTCGACAGTCATCAACAGCACACCTAATAATCATCGATGGCCGCAGGGAAGTTGACACGCTGTAGTTGAAGCCCATTTACAAGTTTGTTTTTCGATCACTGTTTGGCGAGGCGTGATCGGTAACATGTCGGTAGGTCCAGTCGTTTTAAAAAAAAGTATGTAGGTCCAGAATTAATTGGGTTCTTTTGGAAAATCTGTTTGTCGAACACCTGAGAACGTTCCTTTGTCACGCTGACTGGAATGTCCTTTCAATAGGACGGAGCCCGTTCACATTATACCGCACACGTGGAGGAACATCTCAGCCGTACTTACGCTAATCACTGCAATTAATTGGCCACCAAGATCGTCAGCCGAGTCGTTACGCCATTACATTTTTGTTTTGAAGTTGGATGAAATCTGAGGTGTACAAATGGAAGGTGAATACGCGAGATGAACTTTTTCTTTTTTTTTTTTGCTGTAACATACTGATGTACGGTGTAAATTGTCACAATTGTGTTCGCTTATCTGTAGTCGAAAACGCTAGTGCAAGTCCCATCATTGAATCCGAGTCAGACCCAACGAGAAAAATTTTTTAATGCATCACTGTGACTGCTGTCAGATTCTATCCTACACTTTTACATAATATGGAGGAAATTTTTAGCATCATATATTTATTAAGATATAGATATGTGATGTCATCTCTCTATCATATCTAGCCCATACATTAAAGCTCCACAACTTCTGCTACAAATTCCAGTTACATTAATAGAAAATGGTTTAAGTCTGTTTGATATATTGGTTCGATTTCCTAAGACCCGTGGAATAACGTTGTTTGTGGGAAGAAATCCTAATTTGGCAATATTGTGGAGAACAGTGTCCTGAATTTAAAAAAAAATTACTCCATGTAATATTTATATTATCTTTGTTAGAGTAAGTGTTAACAATCTCCATATAGTTTACAGATAAATAATTAAAAATGCAGCAGACAGATTATACTTTCATTATAGTTTCTTCTCATTCTCGACTTTCCAGAAGTTTTACTTGGACAACAGTCAAGTCTCATGCGTCCTTACTGCGCAAGAAAACAAGTTGCATAACACTATTAAAAAATAACACAAAATGTCTTGTAAGCTGTCTGATATTTTACATAATGTAGAAGTGACTGGCACATCGTACGGCAGAACATATTGTGAATACTGTTTGTCGGCATTTATTACATTTAGAGAGTCTTTCACAGGGTCAAACACACCATCCATTCCACAGTTATAAATCGTGACTTCTAGTCTGTTGTATCATATTCTTTATCCAAGGAAGTTGTAAAAGTCTCTCGTAGATGCACACCAGGACACTGTGTTCTCTACTGGGCTTGTGATCGGACATAAAATTGTTGTAATTATTTATTCCACAATCGGAACTCGTCTACATTAGACAGTCTTATTGTTACTAATAACAAGATTACTGTCTCCTTGGTAGCCATACACAGAAGTCATGGTTTGATGTCAGGTTGTCACACATCTTCATTCTGTTAAAAATCCCAAAGAAATTTTGCGTTATATCCACCATCGACAGGAAGTGCAAAATGGCTGAGCAGGGATGGCTAGAGGACAATTGTTATGGCATATCTCACTAGGGGTAAGATAAATACTGCCTACAGGAAAATTAGAAAGGCCTTTGGAGAAAAGAGAACCACTTGTATGAATATCAAGAGCTCAGATGGAAACCCAGTTCTAAGCAAAGAAGAGAAAGCAGAAAGGTGGAAGGAATATATAGAGGGTCTATACAAGGGCGATATAGTTGAGGACAATATTATGGGAATGGAAGAGGATGTAGATGAAGATGAAATGGGAGATGATACTGCGTGAAGAGTTTGACAGAGAACTGAAAGACTTAAGTCGAAACAAGGCCCCGAGGGTAGACAACATTCCATTAGAACTATTGATAGCCTTGGAGAGCCAGCCCTGACAAAACTGTACCGTCTGGTGAGCAAGATATATGAGACAGGCGAAACATCCTCAGATTTCAAGAAGAATATAATAATTCCAATCCCAAAGAAAGCAGGTGTTGACAGATGTGAAAATTACCGAACTATCAGTTTAATAAGTCACGGCTGCAAAATACTAATGCGAATTATTTACAGACGAATGGAAAAACTGATAGAAGCCGACCTCGGGGAAGATCAGTTTGGATTCCGTACAAGTGTTGGAACACGTGAGGCAATACTTACTCTACGACTTATCTTAGAAGATAGATTAAGGAAAGGCAAACCTACGTTTCTAGCATTTGTAGGCTTAGAGAAAGCGTTTGACAATGTTGACTGGAACACTCTCTTTCAAATTCTAAAGGTGGCAGGGGTAAAATACAGGGAGCGAAAGGCTATTTACAATTTGTACAGAAACCAGATGGCAGTTATAAAAGTCGAGGGGCATGAAAGAGAAGCAGTGGTTGGGAAGCGAGTGAGACGGGGTTGTAGCCTATCCCTGATGTTATTCAAGCAGTGAAGGAAACAAAAGAAAAATTCGGAGTAGGAATTAAAATCCATGGAGAAGAAATAAAAACTTTGGTGTTCACCGATGACAATGTAATTCTGTCAGAGACAGCAAAGGACTTGGAAGAGCAGTTGAACGGAATGGACAGTGTCTTGAAGGGAGGATATAAGATGAACATCAACAAAAGCAAAACGAGGATAATGGAATGTAGTCGAATTGAGTCGGGTGATGCTGAGGGAATTAGATTAGGAAATGAGACACTTAAAATAGTAAAGGAGTTTTGCTATTTGGGGAGCAAAATAACTGATGATGGCCGAAGTAGAGAGGATATAAAATGTAGACTGGCAATGGCAAAGAAAGCGTTTCTGAAGAAGAGAAATTTGTTAACATCGAGTATAGATTTAAGTGTCAGGAAGTCGTTTCTGAAAGTATTTGTATGGGTGTAGCCATGTATTGAAGTGAAACATGGACGATAAATAGTTTGGACAAGAAGAGAATAGAAGCTTTCGAAATGTGGTGCTAGAGAAGATTAGATGGATAGATCACATAATTAATGAGGAGGTATTGAATAGAATTATGGAGAAGAGAAATTTGTGGTACAACTTGACTAGAAGAAGTAATCGGTTGGTAGGACATGTTCTAAGGCATCAAGGGATCTCCAATTTAGTATTGGAGGGCTGCGTATAGGGGAAAAATCGTAGAGGGAGACCAAGAGATGAATACACCAAGCAGATTCAGAAGGATGTAGGTTGCAGTAGGTACTGGGAGATGAAGAAGCTTGCACAGGATAGAGTAGCATGTAGAGCTGCATCAAACCAGTCTCTGGACTGAATACCACAACAACAACAACACATCCACGTCCATAAAGTGATAGTCGTCCACACGAAGCTGTTGCAATAGTTTAGACAGGTGGTCGATTAGAACATCTATTTTCACATCTGCATATTCCATTTTATATGGTATAGCCACAGGATTTTTACGTTTGCTCAAAATGGTTCCCAGTTCTTACTTGCCATTTCTTACAGCATGCATCTTGCTGTCACAATATTGCTCCCACGTAGGAGAAATGGTAGTTTCATCTTGACATAATGTCTCTAGAATGTTTCGCCTTTGCTGTGTTGAAGTACACATATGTGGTGTCATCTCCCTCTTATATCTGATGCTGATATTGAAGTCTCACAACTTACGTTTTAAATGCTGATTATGTCTTCTGTACACTGTATCTATAAATCAGTGAAATATTGCTAAAACAAGAGCTGTAAAGGGTGCTGGCATGTATGTATAGGCTACAATTTATATAATTGTGGTCATCAAAGTTTAATCATTACCAAAATTTTAAGAATTTGCCCTTCTGTTATCTGTCTCAATATAAAATGTTGATGTGTGATGTGTATTTATAAAAAAGACTACAATCTTTGGGTGTATTCACATGCATAGCGAGTTGTGCGCCGTAAACGAAAGGTGATAGCTGTGCTTCTACATCTAAAAGATTATGTGTATTCAAATTTGTAAGTCACTCTGGTGATTCGATCTTTTGTGCTGCCATTTGTGAACAGGGGGTGTTTTCCAAAAGGATAACGGTCGCCCACATACCGCTGTTATGACAGAACATGCTCTACAGTGTCGACATGTTGCTTCAGCCTGATCGATCACCAGATCTGTCTCCATTCAATCACATGTGCGACATCATCGGGCGGGAAGTCCAGCGTCATTCACGATCAGCAATACTGTACACGCAAGAAGGGCATTCCTGGCCACGACAATTGTACTAATAGCAATCATAGACCTAAATTTGAGGAAGAAATTTCTGAGAATGTGCATTTCTAGCACAGCATTGCACGGAGTTGAATTGTGGACTGTGGGAATACCAGAGGTGAAGAGAATCGAAAGCATAGAATGCTGTTGAAAACTAGGCGGTCTGATAAGATAAGAAATGAGGTGTTCTGCAGTAATTGAGAAGAAGAATGGACGGGATGATAGGATATGTGAAGAGTCAAGGAATAACTTCCATGCATAAGTTTGTTTGCATGGTAAACTTCAGCACCAGTTATTATAATCAATTTTTACTGGTTTTTCCACCTTAAGTTTACTGCATCTACAGATCGTTTATCAACAGCTTTGTTTCGGTTTTATTCATAAAGCATCTTGTATGGTCATTCTGGAAATGTCGATACATTATACGAGGGCCGTTCAATAAGTAATGCAACTCTTGTTATCTGAAAGCAGGTAGGTTGTATTCGATATTCCAATACACCATATTATTCCCCACTCTCTCAGCCTGTGATCAAAATTTTCATATGTGGAGATAACGAATTTAATAATCGCCACTTTAATATGTCGAAGAGTAAAATATTTTGTTATTGAGTGTTGGAAGTAATTGAACATGATTGTTGTGTATTACTTGAGCCCTGAAAGCACAGTGATAAATTACATGTAAAATGAAAAAGGGAATAGCTGTTTTGTCTTTCTGGAATAGATCCCAAACTTTCACTTTTATTAATTCATGCATTCTAGTTACGTGTCAGCAGCATTTCTAATTATTTTTGTTATGATCCGCACATAATATTAGCTGCTGTATAGGTCCAAATTCATATCATACAATGTCTGTTTAACATCCTGGGCTTTAGAAGACTGTTCAGATGTTTTGTCCATTTGCGTGCTAAGTGGTAAGCTATGTTGGCACACGTCAGTACACTGTATTGACCGGCCACGTGCTACAGGCACGAAACTCCATCCCACAAACTGACATCTGGCACCTGTATAAGGCAATGCATGCGCATTCACTTACTTGCATTCAACATTCTGACTGTTACACCGGTTGTTAATGTACCAGCATTTCACATTTCTAGTGGATTATCTCACACATACATAAACCCGTGATCTTGCAGTGCTAATCATTTAAATACGTTACCTAGGGAAATCTATTCCCGAAATTTCGTTACTCTACATTAATCATTTTTGGAGCTGCGATTTTTTCCGTCATTGTATACATATGCAGGCTGTTAGGGGTAGAGGTACAGATATTGTAGCCGGTCGCTGTGGCCGAGCGGTTCTAGGCGCTTCAGCCCTTAGGTCAGTTAGGTTTAAGTAGCTCTAAGTCTTGGGGACTGATGACCTCAGATGTTAAGTCTCATAGTCCTCAGAGCCATTTGAACCATTTTGAACAGATATTGTAGTCATTGAAAACTTCGTAAGTACCCACGTCTGTGCGTTAGTTGCTTTTCCTCTAATCTAATAGTCTTCCCGCAAACACATCACATAATTTAGTACCTGATGTTTCCTGCATCGTCGTTACTGCACCGCGAAGTGAATTGTTCCTGTCAGTGTAGACATTAATGGCTTGCTTCTGCCCTGCATACTTGGAGCTTCTAACCAAACTAAAAAACTTACTATTTGTAATAGCTATAATTATTAGTCTGGGAAGGAAGTAAATACTGATCTAATGTTGTTCAGTACATTATCCATAGTCATCAGTAGAAATATCTGCACCTATACCATTATATTGCTAACTCTACCATAGGATTTGTGACTGTATCTCTACTGCAGTGCAGTGCAGTGCAGTGCAAAATATCTAAAACGTATACTTATCTTCCATATCTCTAATGGCTGAGGTATCATGTAAACTAAAAAGTGTATTGCTATATTTCACACTAGTAACGCATTGTATTACCGGAACCATTAGAAGATGCAACAGATCTACTAAAGCAGTTGCATACACTACACCTGCAAGTAACTGAGAGTATTCGAGGATTTTAGTTTTGCTTTTTATTTCCCGCATTTTTTAAGGAGATCCAACAGGGAATGGAACTTTACAATTTTTTTCGCACGACCTTCAGTGAAGTAAACACCCTCAAATCCATTTTCGGGAAGTACACCAATGTGTGATCACTCTCCATTAACATTTACAGTAAATTACTAAAATGATTTTAATAATATAACAGCTGGAAGTTAAAATGCACACTTACCGGACCACAGCTTCATGCACCATACTGATGGGAAACTTTAACCCAGTTTCTGGAGGTGCTGTACTGGAACAAGCAGCGATTGTCAGAACCTGCAGAATATAACCATACGTTATTTAGGACTGTCAGTGTGCAAACGCAGGGAAGTGGATGAACACAACCTAGAATCATAGATCACTATTACATTAGTCAAAAGTAGCTCTGTATATTATTAAAAAAAGTTGATAAAGAAACGAAAAGTTATTACCTTACTTCCCTAGATATGGAACAGAGGTATAGACTATCTTTTTACTATTCCTGTCGTAAAGACAAGGCACGCCTCGTACAGCAAACATTACGCCCAAATGTAACTAATTCCTCTCTGCGTGCAAAAGGGAGGGGGACTATTATTATGCGTTCTATTTTTTCTCTTTTATAATACGTAATAATGAACATAACGTACCTAAGCGTTGGGGTCTTAACTTCTTACGAACTCAAGAATGAACTCACAAATTGCGATTATGGTTCAGTATCAGTAAAATGATTCAAAAAAAAAAAAAATGAAAAGTTGTGCTGCACCAGAACACGAACCCGGATTTCCTGCTTGTCGTAAGCGGTTGCCTTAACCACTTCAGCTGTCAGAGTACTCTTCCAGGAGAGGACAAATCTCCATTTTTTCCTGGTTTCTGAACGTTCCCTTGTGCTCTTACTGTATTTATGCGGTTCCTGCAAAGGTTTAGACGCTGTTTCCGCTCATCATATTGCCTTCCCATTGCATGAAATACTGCAGTGCAGTATCTGTGTTGTACTAACCCAAGCCACGTTCCTTCCTTAAAAAACTCTGCTTTACGGCGCCTATTAGTAAAACCCGATGCAACATATTCATTAATTACGCTGGCGCTATATACGGTGCCAGCAATGTCTCTACTATTCGGTAGTTTTTTGACATCTTTGATTATGATGGCCTCCTTCGTGAGAAATGCTCTACCCATTTCACATCAGGTTCGAGGGTTAATGATAGCACTGTATCCTGCTATGCAGTCAACTCCGATATCCGTTGTTTTAAAGGATCCTTTTTCTGGGGCCTTATCATCCGTGGAATCATCTTTCTCATTGAAAGCACCTTATTATGTGACCGAAGCTGGTACTGTCACGTTTCTGGGGATGTCCATCATTTCTTCTTCAGCCCTGAATTCTCCTTTGTCTTTTGTCCGACTGGTTCGTGAGGGCGTTTTCGATACGGTCTTTGAGACTTTAGTAGATGAAGACTTTTCCTGTTGATCTTCAGTTGCGGTCTAGGATTTTTCAAGCGCATTAAGATTCAGCGTTACAGACAGTGAGGTATTCCCCAAAAATTCAAAGAATCTGGATTTACTGACACAATGGTCTAATGCACGATACTTTCTGTGTGATGGAACGTGCTTCTCCAAGCAGACTTTCAATTGCCGCACCCCGCTTTTACAGGGAATTTATACTCACTAGACCATGTTCAAGTGACGTTGCTCAGGATTTTTCCATGTGGGGTTACAGCTGTATTAATCTGGTTGTCTGATACTTCAAATTGGAGTACCAATAATCATATAGTTCTTATTCGAAGATCTGCATGAGTAATGGAGACATCTGCAACATTTATATCACAGTGGTTGAACTTCATTATTCCACCACAAGTTTCAGCTATTTCTTACATAACTGGGACTAACCAGTTTTACGAATATAGCACTGTTGACAATCGAAACGTGGATTCCGATAAAATACTGAATTCCTGCCTTAAATACTTCTTCTAACCTTAGTTCAATCCCAAAAGACTTCGGTCAGGTAAACTGGGTATCCCTTCTGGTCGGCTGCAACGTCATTGCATCGTATCATTTTCAGTCACACTAAATACAGCTTAAAGCTGCAGCAAATGCGGGGACTTACCACACGGAGTAAAGTCGATGCAGGGAATGGCTCGGCACAACGACACACTACTACTGCCGCTGGCGGACTACCATTCGGCTACGTGTGTTAAACATGTCGAACAGCTGTACGAGTAAGGTGTCTGTACTTATGATGAAGCGCTGTTGACGTGAGACAAAAGAAGCTTGCGAATTTGAACCTCCCTGTTAATTGATGCGATATAAGACTGTAATTATTACGGTAATTATAACTGACTCATGTAGGGTCTATATAATATGTATATTGGTAGAACTTAGATCAAAAATGTAAACCTGTTATTATCTTCAGGGTATCCAACAAATGACTCTCAAATTTTAAAATTATCAACTCATGAACACAGCAAACGGTATGTTTAGTGTGAAAACTGTAAGAATTTTCTATAGATTTAGAAAAAGGAGTTACAAAACCTGCTAACAGCTGCCTGTGTGCAGAGCAGCTCGTATCAGCACGCATAAATGACCTCGTCCTCAGGAAGCAGTCTTTGCATTTACGTCATAATCTTTCCCAAATGTCTACCGCTCGCAGTGCAGAGGTGGCGCAAAATAGGAATGAAGTTTGCCATCACGTCTTCCAGTGTCTAAACGAATTCATTGCGACACTCTTGAACAAACGCTTCAGAGTTAGTATTCGGTGTCAGTCTTTCGATGGGTTCTTCTGTTGGTGTCAGGAGTTGACCAAATTATGTCATAGAGATGTCTCGAAGTCACGGAACTTCCGTATGCTACCAGAGCTTATGTCCATCGTTGTGATGGAAGAACGATGGTAGCGATCTTAATTTCGTTAGAATAAGATGTAGTAGACCTGTTTCACTCACGATTCACTTTTGTATCCCTGTTAGTAGTAAAACTTTCTAATCGCCCACCAGTTCCACAAGAAATGTGATTTATAAAATAGGGAAGTAACTTTATAAAATATGTGAAGCAGAGCTACAGCGAGATAAAGCATATAATGATATTAATTACTCTCCGTAATATTTATGTCGAAATTTCGTGTAAACTTAACGAAAATGTTTTTAAAACCCCTACGTTCTACAGCCCACCATGAGCACTGGAACGCCCCATAAGTGGTGCTAGGGACCAGGTTGACTAACACTCCTTTATGTTGTGGATAACTCAGCAAATTTCTGTGTTGTATTTCAGCATCAAAGGCCCGTTTACGTGTACCGCTAAGAGTACGGTCGCTGCCAGGTTTACAGTTGTTAAACATTCTGATCCCAACGAATTCTCTGATGACACAATGGATGCTTGGAATAATATTTTCGTTTCGTCAAACATCATCATGTGCTTACGAGCGAAAAAATGCTCCTATCGGAGTACAAAGAGGCAAATACACTACTAGCCATTAAAATTGCTACACCACGAAGATGACGTGTTACAGACGCGAAATTTAACCGACAGGAAGAAGATGCTGTGATATGCAAATCATTAGCTTTTCAGAGCATTCATACAAGGTTGGCGCCGTTGGCGACACCTACAACGTGCTGACACGAGGAAAGTTTCCAACCGATTTCTCATACACAAACAGCAGTTGACCAGCGTTGCCTGGTGAAACGTTGTTATGATGCCTCGTGTAATGAGGAGAAATGCGTACCATCACGTTCCCGACTTTGATAAACGTCGGATTGTAGCCTATCGTGATTCCGGTTTATCGTATCGCGACATTGCTGCTCGCGTTGGTCGAGATCCAATGGCTGTTAGCAGAATATGGAATCGGTGGCTTCAGGAGCGTAATACGGAACGCCGTGCCGGATCCCAACGGCCTCGTATCACTAGCAGTCGAGATGACAGGCATCTTATCCGCATGGCTGTAACGGATCGTGCAGCCACATCTCGATCCCTGAGTCAGCAGATGGGGACGTTTTCAAGACAACAACCATCTGCACGAACAGTTGGACGACGTGTGCAGCAGCATGGACAATCAGCTCGGAGACCATGGCTGCGGTTACCCTTGACGCTGCATCACAGACAGGAGCGCCTGTGATGGTGTACTCAACGACGAACCTGGGTGCACGAATGGCAAAACGTCATTTTTTCGGATGAATCCAGGTTCTGTTTACAGTATCATGATGGTCGCATCCGTGTTTGGTGACATCGCGGTGGACGCACATTGGAAGCGTGTATACGTCATCGCCATACTGGCGTATCACCCGAAGTGATGGTATGGGGTGCCATTGGTTACACGTCTCGGTCACCGCTTGTTCGCATTGACGGCACTTTGAACAGTGGACGCTACATTTCAGATGTGTTACGACACGTGGCTCTACCCTTCATTCGATCCCTGCGAAACCCTACATTTATCTTTCTGGATACAGAAAATGTTCGACTGCAGCCCTGGCCAGCACATTCTCCAGATCTCTCACCAATTGAAAACGTCTGGTCAATGGTGGCCGGGCAACTGGCTCGTCACAGTACACTAGTCACTACTCTTGATGAACTGTGGTATCGTGTTGAAGCTGCATGGGCAGCTGTACCTGTACACGCCATCCAAGCTCTGTTTGCCTCAATGCCCAGGCGTATCAAGGCCGTTATTACGGTCATAGGTGGTTGTTCTGGGTACTGATTTCTCAGGAGCTATGCACCCAAATTGTGTGAAAATGTAATCACATGTCAGTTATAGTATAAAATATTTGTCCAATGAATACCCGTTTATCATCTGCATTTCTTCTTGGTGTAGCAATTTTAATGGCGAGTAGTGTATGTTCCCCTTTATTAAAAGACTCTGACTGAAAATGGGGTACCAATTTCCTCATTCTATCTTCCACTGCACCTTTAGAAATTTTCGCAATAATATTGGCATGCTAACATATCCGCGCTGCTTTTAACACGCAGCTCACCTCTCACTCGTACAAGCTGCTCTAACTGAAACTCGCTCACACCTACTAATCAATCGGTGTAACTCTCTCGTGTGTAACCACTCCCAACAGCCCACTCTCACTAATTCATTCAGCCCATCTTATTGTCATGATCTCTTTGTGGCTCTCAGACTGTCACTGTATCCTTTCTCACACACAGAATAAACTTCGTTCTGTCCTGATACTACTGTCTCCTCTCACTGTTACTGTATTGCCGGCCGTGTGGCCAAGCGGTTCTATGCGCTTCAGTCTGGAACCGCGTGACCGCTACGGTCGCAGGTTCGAATCCTGCCTCGGGCATGGATGTGTGTGATGTCCTTAGGTTAGTTAGGTTTAAGTAGTTCTAAGTTATAGGGGACTAATGACCTCAGAAGCTAAGTCCCATAGTGCTCAGAGCCATCTGAACCATTTTGAACCTTTCAGGGATATGGTGGAGGAAGAACGACCGCTTCCAAGTTCGTATGGGAACTCTTAGTATTCTATCTTCATGAATTTTTCAGGAATATTCATAGCTTCTGGTTTGAAATAGGACTCTTGCAAATGTCTGATCAGTTTCCCGACAGATATACATCGTCTTTAGAAATCTTCCTACTGCTGCTCTCTCTTCCCACTGTCACTATGTCTCTCTCTCTCAATGTCATTGTCGTAGACTCTGTCATTATCACTAGCTCTCACCCACTTCCACTTTCACCTTCTCTTTATTACTCTCTCAACTGGCACTGCCTCCCTCTCTCTTTTCCTAGTACTCTTCTTGGACTGGCTACTATGCTTCAGTGCCATTGTGTGCCTTCTTCCTCCCCAACTGCCACTGTCGTCCTCTTTCTATACCACAAAAGCTGTACACTATTTTCCAGTATTAATTACTTCTCTTTCTCTTTCGCGCTACCACTGTCTCCTTCTCTCTCAGCACGAAAAGCTCGAATAGGTTTGCAAGCCAAAATTTTAAAGGTGCTGAAGAAGGCAGAATGAGGCAGCTGGTACTCCATTTTTCCATCAGTCTTTTAATAAAGAGGAGTGTATTCGCCGTTTTTGTGCTCTAATAGCCGGCCGTTGTGGACGAGCTGTTCTAGGTACTTCAGTCTGGAGCCGCGCGACCGCTACGGTCACGGGTTCGAATCCTGCCTCGGGCATGGATGTGTGTGATGTCGTTAGGTTAGTTAGGTTTAAGTAGTTCTAAGTTCTACGGGACTGATGACCTCAGAAGTTAAGTCCCATAGTGCTCAGAGCCATTTGAACCATTTTTTGTGCCTTAATACGAACATTTTCCGCTGGTTGTCTTCTCTCTCTGCCACAGCAGGTCATGTCATTCATATGAAAAGAACTTGATGGGTCAGTAAAATTTTAATAGTTTATTCGTGTGAAATTGAAATAACGCAAAAGTAATTTTACACGCGATTTTACGTCCACAAAACTTTTGCACGTGTTTCAGTACTACAACGTGGAGTTCCCAGGACCATTCTCATGATAACGTTGATACTATACGTCATGTGTGTCCGTGCTACGTCGCTTTATAAACTACGTTTTCGCCTCACACTGCATTTTACATGAGTATTTTACGTGCACAAGTGGGATAATTTTGTACCTGTGTATCTGGGGAGCGGGTAAAGATACCTAGAAAATCCTCAAGATTGTTCGAGACCGTACTCTTAGAAATATATCGCAAAATTTACAGCCATTTACTGTCCATAGCCTGGGTTTGATCCGATGCAAACCGCGAAAAAAATGGTGAAAACGCATTTTTGGGGTATATTCAGGAACCGCATTTGTATTTACGCAAATGCATCATTCATTCATTCACTCATTCTTGCATTCAAAGGTATATCCGTCAGCCTAATTAAATCATGGGCTTATCGAGGGTATACCCGTCATAAATCAATTTATTTAATTTTTACGTGCATATTTTACGTGCACGAGTGGGGTAAATTTGAACATCTGTGTCCGTGAAAGGGAGGCAGGTATCAAGAAAATTATCAAGGTTGTTCGAGATGGAATCTTTCGAATATATTGTAAACATTTGAGCCATTTGCCGTGCAGAGTTGTCTCGGAATCCTCGGCTGGGTTTTGGTCAGCTGATGACGGCAAAAATATAGTAAGAAAACCCCTTTTTTTTGCGTCTTTCGAGGTTTGTTGTTGTGGTCTTCAGTCCTGAGATTGGTTTGATGCAGCTCTCCATGCTGCCCTATCCTATGCAAGCTTCTTCATCTCCCAGTACTTACTGCAACCCATATCCTTCTGAATCGGCTTAGTATACTCATCTCTTGGTCTCCCTCTACGATTTTTACCCTCCACGCTGCCCTCCAATGCTAAATTTGTGATCCCTTGATGCCTCAGAACATGTCCTACCAACCGATCCCTTCTTCTGGTCAAGTTGTGCCACAAACTTCTCTCCTCCCCAATCCTATTCAGTACCTCCTCATTAGTTATGTGATCTACCCATCTAATCTTCAGCATTCTTCTGTAGCACCACATTTCGAAAGCATCTATTCTCTTCTTGTCCAAACTATTTATCGTCCATGTTTCACTTCCATACATGGCTACACTCATACAAATACTTTCAGAAACGACTTCCTGACACTTAAATCAATACTTGATGTTAACAAATTTCTCTTCTTCAGAAACGCTTTCCTTGCCATTGCCAGTCTACATTTTATATCCTCTCTACTTCGACTATCATCAATTATTTTGCTCCCCAAATAGCAAAACTCCTTTACTACTTTAAGTGCCTCATTTCCTAATCTAATTCCCTCAGCATTACCCGACTTAATTCGACTACTTTGCTTATGTTGATGTTCATCTTATATCCTCCTTTCAAGACTCTGTCCATTCCGTTCTTTCGAGGTACCGCGCATGAACTAATGGTGCCTCCATAAGTCTCATCAAGTCCATTGGAGACCACATCAAATGCAAAAAGAACCAACTAATTTGCTCCATCCGCCTAAGTAGGAGGAAGTGTGTAACATTCGTACCTTGACCCTGTACTGTAGAATAGTGACACCAGAACGGTCCTTTTGCTGGGTATACACATGGACCCTAGCGCCACGGCTATCCAAACCGCTTGACCCTACGTTTTTAGCACCTTAGAGCCAACATATCCCGAGGTATGACACCGGAAAATCCTGTTTTTATGCACGGCGTTTTCTAACATATTGGTAAGCCTGCTGTTGCAAGTATACCGATTCATGAGGCTGTGTTCGGCAACAGCAGATTTGTAGAAATTGCAATATATAGTGCGGCGTCGGTGTTCTGTGCAGTGTTCTGCAATCGTTCGTATTGACTGACCAATGTAAGAGTTACCACATTCACAAGTAATTTTATAAATTCCGGGAACACCAGAACTGTCTTTTACTGGGCGTAACGTCTCTTTAATTTTCTTGTGTGACAGGAAATGGCTTAAATACCATGTCTGCCCACGACTCATTTTTATTAGTTGTAGCACCGAAGAAAGGAAGGAATGGTTATAACCTTCTACGATTGTTTGTTTATTAGAGATGGCTAATTTAATACTTCACTCACTATAGCCGTTCTTCCGAATGGCATGTAGATGCAAAAAGTCGTATGTGTAGAAACCTATAAGCCGGTTCGCAAGAATGACAATGCAGATTTCTCTCAGTGACGTCAACCTCTCGTAGCAGTATGGACAGTATACAGGGTCAAGCGCACAGTTCGCCTTTGACCAGTGACGTCTTGTTTTGCTTCTTGAGTTTACGATGTGAAACATGTAAGCCACCTGTTGTTAAATATTATCTGTCGTCTTCATACTAAGTGGTGAAAAATATGCTGTTTATTCCAAATATGACGGCATGAGTGTAAGCAGACGAATGGAATCCCAACATGTTCTATTCGTTGATGATGATTTTTCTGAAGGAATCTGTAGGAATAAACATGGTTTCCATGAACAGCGATCAAGGTAAATCTATTTTGTTGTCTTTATTCATGATAGACAGAACGCAGTACGTAGTGTAGCTGTTGTTGATATCCGTGTTTGTTGAATTCCAGACAGCAGTGAATACACATCCGTACCATGTATTTTGTTAGTAAAAAAATGCATGCTAAAGGAAAACCGGAAAAGATATGCGACTGGGCTGAGCAGTTCCTTGCAAAAAGTGTACTGGGACCCATCGTCAGGAATAAAGCAATGGCCGACTTATTTCATGCTACTGTAGTTGCGCCACTACTCTTCACTATTTAGAAGTTGTAAGGTAACCATACTGCCAAACTTTAACGGGATGTAAAGGTTGTCTTGATGATCAAATTGAGCATGCAAACCAAGAGCGTCGAAAGTTAGTGTCGCTGTGGGCCCAATATATTTCGAACGTTATCATCAACAAAGAGGTGAGGGAAGTACTAATACTTTTGATGCGCTGAGTCTTTGCACAAGCAGCTTCGCAAGTCAGTGCTAGCATAGTCAGACTGTTTAGCCATCGTCAAAGTGAGACAGGTTAAACTGTTGCATTTCGGTACTACGCACTGAAAACCCAACTAAGAATATTCAGTTGCCTCAGAATTGGTAACCACGGTATTATCGTGTTCAATAGTGGCATGGTTTCGTTTGGACAGTGTAAAGAACCTGTGATCTGCTGACCTGAATTAGGCAACAACATACATCACTCATTTTAGTTTTGTAAAGAGCGATCAGACCTCTTCCTTTTTGCTTCTCGAGTTTGAAAAACACAACACATGTTTTTCTTAGGGTCTTAGAGGTGTGTCTTGAAACATTAAGAACTAAATGATCCATATTATCATTCACTTTTTCATACCGAGAGAATTCTGTTTAACGAAAATATCTTTTGTGGGGTGTATTGTGTCTCACTGTTTAGAGGCACAAAACGCGTGGGTGTTTTCAGCTCGTTACTAAATGCAAATAAGTAGGAGGCCGAGTTGATAGGAGCTGAAGGAGTCCAAGTTTCAATAATATGTGGTACGGCACACTGTTTGAGAGAAGGATTATTATTCAAGAAACACATAGTACAATGAAAATTATTTATCTTCAGTAGCTTGTAGGACTGCAGCTGCGGCTATGAACTGACAATCTCGTAACATGGAATATTATGTACTAACACAACATATTCTCGGGGACTAAGCCTGATGGGCGCTCTCAGAGAATCAATGCAAACAGAACTGGCTGACGGCCGATTATGAAAGTGCGTCTGCCTAGGTTGAAATCTAGCTATGAAGTGAACGAGGCACCCTCCACTTCCGTCGAGCTGCACAGCCCACTAGAGTGCGCTGTGCTCGCAGACGGCGGGCTGCCAACCTTGCTTTGGCGCGGAGTTTTAGTAGTATCTGTGGCAATGATACTACAGGGTATAAATGTGATAACTTGTCTAATGTGTCTGTGCCAGTGCAGTCCTTTGACTTGCACATTTTAATGAGGCAAACATAGTAATAATCAGCTTTTCAGTTCCATGTGGTTAAGATTTGGCTCAAATGGCTCTGAGCACTATGGGACTTAACATCTGAGGTCATCAGTCCCCTAGAACTTAGAACTACTTAAACCTAACTAACCTAAGGACATCACACACATCCATGCCCGAGGCAGGGTTGGTTAAGATTTGAGAGGTGGCTAATCCTTCTGGGTAATCATATCTCATCCATCTAAGTAGAGATGGAATGAAGTAATGTCCAAATGACATTTATAATGCAACAATTGCGCTTAGAATCGTAAGAAGTGATATGAAAGTGATTGCAGAAGCAGTGCTCACTCTCTGTGCCTTTTATTCTGTTGTAATTTCATGCATGGCATTGTGCCGTCCAGGGTGGGTGAGTGCTAGGGAATGAGGGACCGTCAAAGGGGTCGCCCCACTGGGATATAAGCAGCAGTCTCCCTTCACAAGCTGGACAGTGAACTCACGACCGGGGGAAAGCAGGAAGAGGGGCTTTGTGCAGGCAGATGGACAGTCACCATGCTGGCGCCTTGCTGCAGCCGACAGGGCATGCGGCAATATGGCTGGACGCTGGGCAGGTGGTGCCGCAGTGGATACACCGGTTCCCGTGAGATCACCGAAGTTAAGCGCTGTCGGACGTGGCCGGCACTTGGATGGGTGACCATCCGGGCCGCCATGCGCTGTTGCCATTTTTCGGGTTGCACTCAGCCTCGTGATGCCAACTGAGCAGCTGCTCGACCGAATAGTAGCGTTTCCGGTCAAAGAAAACCATCATAACGACCGGGAGAGCGGTGTGCTGACCACACGCCCCTCCTATCCGCATCCTCAACTTAGGATGACACGGCGGTCGTATGGTCCCGATTGGCCACTTGTGGCCTGAAGACGGAGTGCAGTTCAGTTGGACGAAATGGTGTGAGTGATTTCAGAGAAATGTTGTTCTGTGTGTGCAAAAGTGTAGGCTCCGGCCACAGACAACATATTTAGAAAGCGTACCTGAAACGCTACCGACTGTGACTATTACGCTGCAGATGGCGCACCAACCCGACGCTGGGAAAGCAGAACGTCTGTTTTCCATTTTGTTATCCCGCAATGGCAAATCACACCCGTGGGAAAAGTACAGTCTGTCACAGGTAGACGGCCTGTGAAGTATGTCCTGAGTTGCACTTTTTAGACAGAGAAGGGTGGTAAAAAAGAGGTGATTGGGAGAGGCGTTTTCACGGAGCTGCATTACAAAATAATGCCGTTGGTAGTATATCGGGTGAATGGCTAGGAAATTTTAGCGCACGAAATAACTGTTGCCTTACACAGGGGAGCGCCCTGTTTCGAAATTTAGGGTTTTGGCACTGGAGTCGAAACATTCAGATCGAAGGATTCGAGGAGTGAGACTGAAGCGGAACATTCGAGGTGAGATTTCGAACCTGCAGACTCGGAGACAGACGAACTAAGAGGAGCACATCCCGAACCGGCAGAGATTGACTCCTCCCCCACAAGTTACACCACTACGGTTCGACGCAAACTGTCGATGATTATGGTAAGATTAAATTGCAGCACCAGCATGACAGGGTCAGACAGGCGCAATAACTTCTTAGTTCAGATGGAAGCGGTGATCTCTCTGAGGGTCGCTCTATGCCACTAAGGTATATTTGTCTTCATTTGGTGTCAACCTCACGCCCTGATATCGCTAAGTACCTATCATATAGAAAAAAAGTAAAAATGATAGTGAATTCGTCACCTCTATCCATCTAAGAAACTTGACAACTAGTTACCGTAATTAATGTGACCATCTATGTACTATTTCAATGAAAACTGTTACTAATGAATGTTTAATTCTTCAAAGATTTAATGCATCATTTCTGGAACAAATTCTGAATTCATTTTACTCAATAATTTTACTTCATAGTCATTGAACTCCTTGTCCATAGGAGTAATAGAAAGATCAGTGAGACCTACTCAAGAGACACCCTAAGGCACTGTGAACATAGTCGCAGGAGGTCGGGTTCTACAGCACTGATCTAGCATTGTTATCACTGGAACACATTACGCGTCGCAGCAAGTTTATCGGATGTTACATTTTTTTATATACGACGGGAGCATATATTTGCCTGTACTATTTTCCTTGCACATGACGAGGGCAATTTACTTTTGCGGGTATATTATCATCCATATCCATAACTTGCTTATCAACATTTACCAGCCGTTCTCAAGATGCCTTGAATTAGGCGAAAAGCGCGCCGCTAATGACTAAATAGGCTATAATTTCAATAACTGTTTTCTGCCCTACAACGAAGGGATTCCTCTGGAGATGGCACCCAATTCTTGGTCCCTGAAAACGGGCAGCGGCATTTCAGTGCTTGCTGGAGCGACAGTCTGGGTAAATGACTGGCGTGGCCTTCTAACTTCAGCTAACATGGTCTTGTGTTGGTGCTGCGAACGGCTGAAGCAAGAGGAAATTACGGCCGTTATTTTTACAGGGGGAATGCAGCGTTATAAAAGGTCTTTCCCTTAAGACTGAAGCCGGCCGGTGTGGCCGTGCGGTTCTAGGCGCTTCAGTCTGGAACCGCGTTACCGCTACGGTCGCAGGTTCGAATCCTGCCTCGGGCATGGATATGTGTGGTGTCCTTAGTTTAGCTAGGTTTAAGTAGTTCTAAGTTCTAGGTGACTGATGACCACAGATGTTAAGTCCCATAGTGCTCAGAGCCTTAAGACTGATACTTCTTAAAATTTGAGAAAAAAAGACATTCAAAGTAAATTGCGCCTTATTTTGAAGCTTAGACATTACAGTTATGTTCTGAACAAAATATCGTTCAAATATCCACCACAGCCCTGAACACACTGATGCACACAATGGCTCCAATAGTTACTCTTTCCAGCATTAATGGCATTATGTCTGTGATAGCCTGACAAATGTTCGCCGCCAAACATTCCAAATTTTGTGACATGGCAGCGTAGATCTGGGCATTGATATAACACCAAAGAATAAAATCCAAGGGGGTTAAATGACACGTTCGTTGCAGCCAATTGACAGATCCTCGTTTGTCATAATCCGGTCGCCTAATTTGTCCCTCAGCAAACTGAGCATAGAATCAGCTGTGTGGCACATAGCGCCATCCTGCTTAATCCACACGTTCTCGGGCTCGAGTACTGGCCACAAACATTCACGTAACATGGATCTGCAGCGGTTGCTAATGACTGCAACGGTTCGTCTGTCATAGCCGAAAGAAATAAGGTGCAATGACAATGGCATGCTATAAACCACAGCACTCATTAAGTTTTCTTGAATGCAGTGGTACCCCATGGACCACTTGTGGGTTCTTCTCGCCCCAATAACGACAATTTTGCATACTGATGAAGCCACTAAGACAGAAATGTCGCATGAGAAGATGATTTTTCTATCGAAATCAAAATCAGCTTCCAACTGCTCTGTTACCCAATCAGCGAACTCACGACGCAGTCCGTGCTCGTTTGGCCAGGTTGCAGAAAACCTAGGTGCCCTGTGCAAAGATTTTGATGGTGAGGACCATGTTCTTATAGTAGGAGGAGCAGGTAACAGCCTGGTTAGCAATTAGTACTATAGTATTAGGTGTGACCTGGATGTAATAGGAGCAGCAACAGCTCACACACGTGTGGGTGTTTTGCAGCGCCATGACCAGCCCTGGGTTAATACGGCTGTCAACCGTGTTAACAGAGAGCTGGGAGGGGGGGGGGGTGTTACTGTTGGCAGAAACTAAATCTCATATCTGCGCTGTGCCTTTTGATGCAATTTGGAGGTGGGGTTACACTAGTCATGGCCTGCTCCTGAATAGGAGGGGAAAGAATAGATTAGTTGATCTTCTTGCAGAAAATGTAAGGGGGACCACATGCACACAAGACAAAATGCCTGTGATTACTGGAGTCAGGTTACAGACAGAGAGTAGTGAAAGAGATTAAAACAGAACAGTGCCATAATGTCTGTAGCAGTATCTAAAGAAATAAAATTTGTGTGTTTCATCAGAACTTTAGAGGATTGAAAAATAAGATAGATGAGCTTCTTGTATGCCTAGAAAATAGGGTAAATTCTGAAGGCATAGATGTTTTGTGTCTCTCTGAACACCATGTAACCGCAGGGATGGAGAAGTTAAATTACAGATTAGTATCTTATTCATGTAGAGTCAAGATGGAAAAAGGAGGAGTTGCTACTTATATAAAAACTGGACACAAAGTCAGAAATATTGAAACAAATAGTTTGTGGAGATCAGATTCCTTGAAGTATGTGCTTGTGAGCTGCTACTGCAATATGTTTCTATTGTAATTGTAACAATCTACAGATCCCCTCAAGGTAACTTCCAGCTATTCATGAAAAACCTAGAGGCATTATTGAGCTACAGACAAAAAGAAGCAGTTAGTGGTTGGTGGTGATTTTAATGTAGATTTCTTAAAATATACGGATAGGAAAAATGAGATAGAATCTTTGTTTGGTTGTATCAATCTAGTATCTGTTGTAAATTTTCCAGCTCGTGTGCAGCAGGATAGTAGATCACTTATCGATAACATTTTCGTAGACAGTGCTCAGTCAGAAACAATTAATGTGTACCCAGTTGTTTATGAGCTATTTGATCATGATGCACAGGTAATGGAAATAACACATATAGCACCTTACAGGCTTCAGGCAGGTTCATAAAAGGCAGGGAGGCTTATTCATGCGAACAGGATGCAGAGTTTTAAGAGCAGCCTAGAAGAGGTAGAAGGGGAGGAGGTATACACAGAAAATGATGCTGATGCCAAATTCAGTTTATGCCACAGTAAATTTGTCTCAATATTTGTGGGTTGCTTTCCTGAAAGGTTATCCAAAAAACCCATTACAAAGTCAAATAAGCCATGGATTACTAAGGGAATTAAGATATCGTGTAAGAGAGAGAGGGAAATATATGGTCAGGCCAGAATAAGTCAGGATCCGCTGTTACTTGCTTACTACAAAAGATACTGCAATATTTTAAGGAAAGTCATTAAGAAGTCGAGAAGCTTATGTGTTCTGCCAGAAATTAATAATGCGGATAATAAGATTAAAACTATATGGAATATTGTCAAACGGGAGACGGGGCAGCCTGACAGTGCACAGCATACCATAGCAACAAAGCTAAATGATGATGTTGTTAGTGATAATTCACAAGTTGCAAGTATTTTTAACAATCACTTTCTGAATGTACTCGCAAAAATAGGGTTAAAGGGTTCAGTTGAAGAAGCAAAAAAATGTTAAAAATTTCATTCCCCAGGACTTTAAGCCTTTAGAAATAGCACCAACATCCCCCACTGAAATTATGGGAATCATAAATATACTGAAAAACAAGAGCTCATGTGGTGTTGATGGAATCTCTGACAGAATTTTGAAGTGCTGTTCTAATTTAATAAGTGGAGCCCTTAGTAATATATGTAATGCTTCGCTGGCACAGGGAATTTTTCCAGACTGGTTGAAATATGCAATTGTCAAACCTCTTCATAAGAAAGGGGACAAGAGTGACTTAAATAATTATAGACCAATCTCATTGCTGACTTCATTTTCTAAAATATTCGAAAAAGTTATGTATTCAAGAGTAGTCTCACATTTAAGTGAAAATAATTTACTCAGCATGTCACAGTTCGGATTCCAGAAGGGTTACTTGACTGAGAATGCTAACTACACATTTACCCATCAAATAGTACAAGCCCTAAATAACAAATTATCGCCAGTTGGTATTTTTTGTGATCTTTCCAAGGCATTTGACTGTGTGGATCATGTCACACTCTTAGAAAAACTCAGGTTTTATGGAATTGAAGGCTATACACACAGCTCGTTTGAATCATACTTAACGAACAGAAAGCATAAAGTTGTGCTGAGTAACACAAATAATGTTGGGAGGGTAGTAAATTCTATTGAATGGGGTGTTATCACAAAGGGAGTCCCACAGGGTTCAATTTTGGGTCCTCTGCTGTTCCTTATTTATGTGAATGACCTCTCACTGTCCGCCTCCGGTAGCTGAGTGGTCAGCGCGACAGACTGTCAATCCTAAGGGCCCTGGTTCGATTCCCGGCTGTGTCGGAGATTTTCTCCGCTCAGGGACTGAGTATTGCGTTGCCGTAATCATTATCGTTTCATCCCTATCGACGAGCAAGTCGCCGAAGTGGCGTCAAATTGAAAGACTTGCACCTGGCGAACTGTCTACCCGACGGAGGCCCTAGTCACACGACATTTTATTATTTTACCTCTCACTTAACGTTCAGCAAGGAGAAATAGTACTTTTTGCAGATGATACGACTGTTATAATAAATCCCATTGCAGAAAAAACAGCTGAAGATATTGTTAACGATGTCTTTCAAAGAATTATCAAGTGATTCTCAGAAAATGGACTCTTCCTTAATTTTGAAAAAACTCACTATATCCAATTCTGTACACCGAATAGAGTCATACCGACAATTGATGTAGTATATGAACAGGTCTCAGTTAAAAGGGTAGATTTCTCCAAATTTTTGGGTGTTCTCATTGATGATACTTCAACTGGAAGAAGCATATTACTGAGCTTCTCAAACAATTAAGTTCAACTTCTTCCGCTCTTCGTACAATCGCTAGTCTTGGTAATAAACAGATCAGCCTCCTAACGTACTTTGCATATTTCCACTCAATAATGTCTTATGGAATAGTTTTCTGCGGTAACTGACCACTTAGACACAAAGTATTGATTGCACAAAAGAGAGCAGTGAGAATAATTAGTGGCGTTCACCCAAGGACGTCATGTAGGCACCTATTCAAGGAGTTTGGTATTTTAACTGCACCATCAGGGTACATATATTCGCTAATGAATTTCTTTATAAATAATCCATCTCGATTCGCGAAGAACAGTGATGTTCATGCGTACAACACTAGAGGAAAAACAGATCTTTCAAATGGCTCAAATGGCTCTGAGCACTATGGGAGTTAACATCTGAGGTCATCAGTCCCCTAGAACTTACAAGTACTTAAATCTAAGGACATCACACACATCCATGCCCGAGGCAGGATTCGAACCTGCGACCGTAACGGTCGCATGGTTCCAGACTGTAGCGCCTAGAACCACTCGGCCACATCGACCGGCAAAATGATCTTTCCTATCCGTTATTGAAGCTGTCAGTTGCTCAAAAAGGAGTACATTATTCAGCAACAAAAATCTTTGATCATTTATCAATAACATAAAGTGTCTGTCAGGCAACATCAAGTTTTAAATCTAGCTTAAAATCATTTCTTTTGGACAACTCCTTCTACTCCATGGACGAGTTTCTGTTTCAGAACTGGTAAAAAAAAAATTGCACCTCTAAATGTAGTTGCATGTGTAGATCTAAAAATTTCAGTAATATTAATATTATCACTATTCATGTGTGTGTATATATCTTGCAATCTGATTTGTTCCACATCTTATCGATAAAATAATCGTGAAAATGGTCTACGGAACATGGCATAACTAATCTAAACTAACTAAAACTAAATTTGGCTTCGGCTCCAATTCACTAGAACTTCGTATGGATGCAAACGCAAATCCTTTCACAAGATTCACCAAGATGATAGCTGCAACCGTTGAGATCGTCTTGAAACTGATACATTCGGCTCTTTCTCAATACTGGCCGCAGCTGTTGCGATATTGTACTCAAATCGCGCTTTACATTGTCTTCTTGGTGGATGTTGGTCGTGTAGTCATATCCCGCTTAGACGTGGGATATAGCCTGATCAGAGAAACTGTGATGGAGACCCAACACTCTAGTGAACAACTACGAGCACCCACAACTGAACTACCACTTTGGCAAAATTTTTTAATGATTTCTAAACGTCCAAGAAGCTTGAAATGCTGCGTGATAAAACTGCAAATTGTACTTCATATTTTCACACCTGGAAGCGCACCAAGAATGTGTTACAAACTGGAAATTACAATTTTAAAAAGTATCACTCTGAATGAAAGACTGTTTAGTAGGCGTATGGCTTAATGATGGGGGCATCACAGATGGTAAAATAGTCTCCATTTAGACCTCTGGGCGTAAGCTGCTTAGGAAAAACATAACTAGCATTCTATGGGTAGGAGCGTCGAATGTCAGACTCCTTAATCATTAAATGAGTTAAAAAGTTGGAAAAATGTATTGGATAATTTGAAGTCGGATGAAACAGCAATTAGAGAAGTGCAGTAAACAGGATCATGTGGATTCAGTTTGCCGCTCTTACGCAGAAACTTGCACAATATAATGTAGTGCCGAGAGATGTGTCAAACCAGTCTCGGGACAGAGAACGAAAAAAACTGCAACAACAGCATTATAACCAGCAGGCCGTCACAGTATACTGTTGGAAGAGGAACTTCTTTAGCGTAAACGGACGTTCAGTTATAGTGTCGTACTCAAGAAGCGAAATTCATCATTTTTAAATCTCGCGCCTCATCAGTGGTGCAATCCTAGTAGTTACTAAAGTTGCCAAATTTCAGCTCACCTAATTTTTTTGGAGTTTAGTATGTTCCACAAATCGATTTCCCCGTGTTGTAAGAGTGTTTGTTTGTAAATAAAGGCGGCCTTTCCCACCGTTATGTTATCACGTTTCAGATAAAAGGTGTATCACTCAACCAGATTTTGTTCTAACAAGGCAGCCAATTACGGAAAACATTTCACATGACCATTGTTCTTCTTATCATCGGGCAACACACAGCCATACATCTTAATAATACTGGCAGGTAAGGACACAAGGGCATTCTCCGACATAGTTGCGTGTTTGAGGAAGAAGAATCGTGTGGGCTATTTGTGAGGCTTCCTGTGGCAACATTTGTATGGAGTCGGTACCTGTCACGTCACAGCAATGATGATTGATGTCGTAGAGGACTGACTCTAGTTTATTTTGAGGCGTATACAATTGACGGAAAGCTCTAAAGTATTAATTACACCATGTGAATAGGTAGCAGATGAAAAGAAGGTAACTGAATTCAGTGATCACTGAAGACAACGCGTCAGTGCGGCAGACAAGAAAAACGTGGGCTCTGTGATGTTACAGTGAGTTATGGAATCGTTTGCGGCGGTGGGAACGTTGCCGACAGTCGCCATGTGGCCAAAAAATTTAGCATGCAATGGAGTTCGCCTGGAAATTACCAGATGGGATCCAATTCCGGAAATAAACCGAAAGGAGATAGTGGCACTAATGAACGACGAAATGAGAGAAGTGCACTTGGAGTAGAAATAGAGCCAGTAGTACAAACAGTAGTACTAGAAAGATCCTTCAACAACGGGACCAACGTCAACTGAAAAGAATCGTTCAACGTGACAGAATGCAACCCTTCCGCAAATTGTTGCTGATTTCAGTGCTGGGTCATCAAGTGTCAGCGTGCGAACCATCAACGTAACATCGATATGGGTTTTCGGAGCCGAAAGCCCACTCGTATACCCTTGATGACTGCACTATACAAAGCTTTACGCCTCGCCTGTGCCCATCAACACCGACATTGCACTGTCGATGATTGGAAACATGTTGTCTGGTCGGACGATCTCGTTTCAGATTGTATCTAGCGGATGGATGTGTACGGGTATTGAGACAACCTCACGAATCTATGGACCCTGCATTTAAGAAGGGGACTGTTCAAGCTGGTGGAGGCTGTATAATGGCGCAGGGCGTGTGCAGTTGGAACGACTTGGGACCCCTTATACGTCTAGATACGACTCTGACATGTGACGCGTACGAAAGCATCCTGTCTGATCACTTGCAACCCTACATGTCCAGTATGCATTGGGCAATTCCAGCAGGACAATGCGACACCCTACACATCCAGAATTGCTACAGAGTGGTTCAACGAACTCTCTTCTGAGTGTAAACACTTCTGCTGGACACCATACTCCCGAGACGTGAACATTATTGAGCATATATGGGATCTCTTGCAACGTGCTGTTCAGAAGAGATCTCCACCCCCTCGTACTCTTACGGATTTATGGACAGCCTTGCAGGATTCCTGGTGTCCGTTCCCTTCAGTACTAGGTCAGACATTAATCGAGTCCATGCCACGTCGTATTGCGGCACTTTTGCGTCCTCGCGGGGGGCCCTACACGATATTAGGCAGTTGTACCAGTTCCTTTGGCTCTTCGGTGTAGTTGAGCAATAGGGACACGGTGTTATCTCATGTCATACTGCTCGTTGTTAGCTTTCCAGACCTTGTGAATGTTGTGTGTTGTGGTAAGAACTTAACTATTACCACAAGCAGTGAAAAGAATAGTGTTGAACTTTTAAGCTATGGATTAAGTATGAAACTTCAAACACCAGAATGAAACTGGAGGCGCAATCTGACCCGTCGTCCACACACACACACACACACACACACACACACACACACACACACACACACACACACACACACACACACAACTTAAGTTAAGCGCAGCTGAACTGGGATTTGCATAGCTACGGTGTGAACATTGTGCAATAAGTAATAAGTCATTAAAACACTGACCGAAAACTAAAAATGTTTCTGCTTGCTGCTTATTGTGACCAGCAGTGCATCCCATTAGACATGTACTCATTGATCCTGAGCGTTAAAGAATAACTGAACCATGAAAATCAACGCCCGGGTTCCCGGGTTCGATTCCCGGCGGGGTCAGGGATTTTCTCTGCCTCGTGATGGCTGGGTGTTGTGTGATGTCCTTAGGTTAGTTAGGTTTAAGTAGTTCTAAGTTCTAGGGGACTGATGACCATAGATGTTAAGTCCCATAGTGCTCAGAGCCATTTGAACCATGAAAATCAACACGTAATTTATGAATACCATTTCCATCGGATATCCCAGTGAGGTGCCAGATCACTCCGTAGCACATTTACTAAGCGCCGTTCGGCGTAACAGCAGTCGTCGACTTCTCTTTCTGCATCTAAAACCAAATTTCGCGCAACTGCGAAACTTAATTCAGTGAGTGGCATCTGATGCATCAGAATATTCATGGCCGTGATTAGAACCAACAAGATAAAGTATTGTGACGGACTAGCAGCAAGCCTTTGTATCACGAACAAGCAACAAATAATGATGTGGATTAGAGCGAAATAAGTCAGAAAGGAAGTGCGTACACGACGGAATTGATTTAGAAGTCCACGTGGATCCTCAAAGCAATACAGGCATGCGTGAATTTCTCAATGAGCAATTGGAATACTAAGTTCTTAGTACATAATTTTAAATGAGACAACAACTATTTTACATGTACGTCTACTTGTAGATATATACTCCGCAAGCCTACGTACGACGCTTTTCGGAGGGTACCTTGTACCACTACTACTCATTCCCTTTCCTCTTCCTCTCCCAAATAGAGCGAAGGAAAAACTACTGTCTGTATGCCTCCGTAGGAGCCCTAATTTCTCTAAACTTATCTTCGTGGTCCTTACGCGAAGTGTACGATGACGGCAGTAGAATCATTCCGCAGTCAGCTACAAGTGTCAGTTCTCCAAATTTTCTTAGGATTCCGCGATAGTATCATCATCTTCAATTCTGGGATTCTCATTGGTGTTCACGAAGTTTCTCCTTAATACTCACGTGCTGATCCAACCAATCGGCAATAAAAACCTTTAAATCGATGGCCTTCCTGCCATATGTGGGTAGCCTCTCATCAAAAATAGGACGCATTCTCGGCAGACACAAAGTAAAAGTGATTTTTCGTCCTCCACCCAAGACAGCTGCACTCGTGGGCTCCGTCAAAGATGATTTGCTGCTCCGAAAATCTGGAGTTTACAAAATTCCATGTGAATGTGGCCTTTCTTACAACGGACAAACAACTCGTACTGTCCAAGAAATATGTACAGAACACCAGAGGTACACACGAGTTTTACAACCTAACAAGTCGGCAGTGGTAGAGCACTGTATTGGTAATGGTCACAGTATGTTGTATAACAACGTCGAAATTTTAGCAACTACATCATCCTTTTGGGACTCGATAGTGCAGGAGGCAACTGAAATTCGCTTGACGACGAATTTAATTAATAGAGATAGTGGTTTCAATCTTGATAAATCATGGACTCCGGCGCTTGCTGTAATAAACTCGCAAGGACGTCGTCACAGTGCAGCTAACAACGATATATCGATATGCCAACACAGATCAACTGCGGAGTCATAGATACAACTCGCGCATTATGCACGTCTCTGCCGCCGACCAACGTCTCTGGCGCATTTGCATCTGTGGCCGCATGCGCAGTAGCGCGGTACACGAATATAAAGGAACGAAGCGAGCACTGGAGCGGCAGTGTCCCCCCCCCCTCCCCCTCAAATTCTATAAGTCCCTCCAGATCCTTGAGCGTCATGCACTCCGCCTCGCCTTCCGTATATGCCTCCCGTCCCCCACGCGGATCCTCCATGATCTCATTCCTTTCCCCCATCTGCTCCTATTCCTCGAACATATCCGCATCCTCTACACCTCCCGCCGCCTTGAACCCCCTCACCCCCTGGTTGCTCCTCTCCTCACCCATCCCCGCCCCCATCCACGTCTTCCGTTTCGCCAAGAGGAGGAATACAGCAGTAAGCCTGAACGCAGAGTAATCACGAGAGAATGGAAAATTTAGTTAGCAGTCCTGATATAACGCAGCCAATTCGCAGAAACTTCGTCACGACAAGTAACTGAAATGATCTCACCCAATTTCTTCATCATTGTAGAATCTCCAGACATGCTCAGGTCGACAGCAGACAAGACAAACGTCCACCCAAAAGCAGATCTTTCACGAGGACCAGGCCAGAACATTCAACGACACAGAACCGGATTGGCGGTACAACGTTCAAACGAGGAACAACTCGCGGCTTCCAAACGACGAAAGTTTCCTGTTGGCTAGTAGACAAACCGACCTACCACAATGCGAAAGTGCCTCGGTGGACAAGCATAGAAGGTGATCAAAGAGCTTATTTCGATCAGTCGAAGCTGATAATAGCAGGGATACGTGAGGAATATTAAAGATTACTGTCGCGATCTACTCAAATCAAAATATAGTGGGAGACAGTAAAATTGCAAAATGAACAGGCAATTACCATCTGGAGCCGCTGTTTCTCAGCTAAGCAACTCAACTGGTTTCACGAGACTGTGTGCACCTCGTTAAAGTCCTCCCACGAAGGAAAAACCCTAGCAGCATCGGGATTTGAACATAAGTCCTCTGACAGGCTGCCAGACACTCACTTCCAAGCTGCGGAATTCTTTTTGTGTTCCTTTTTTCTAGTAATAGTACTAACAGTAGCAATAGGTATCAAGTGGTATAATTATTATACATTAATTTATTTACATCAATGTGTGGACTGTATGACCTATTTCGACAGTCTGAAATTGTGCATGTTTCAAATTCCTAAGAGAATTAGATGTAAGATGTAGAGAAAAACGGCCAATACACAATATGTGCAAAAACCAAGAGGCGAAAAATAAAAATGTAAGACCAAAAACAAAGTACTGCAATTACCAAGGATATGACACAAGGATGCTGTCTTTATCCTCCAATTTTCAGTCGATACATCGAAGAAAGAGTGACTGAAGTAAGAGAGGTTCAGGAATGAGATTAAAAGTCAGGGTGAAACAGACGGCCGCTGTGACCGAGCGGCTCTAGGCGCTTCAGTCTGGAACCGCGCGACCGCTACGGTCGCAGGTTCGCATCCTGCCTCGGCCATGGATGTGTGTGATGTCCTTAGGTTAGTTAGGTTTAAGTAGTTCTAAGTTATAGGGGACTGATGACCTCAGATGTTATGTCCCATAGTGCTCAGAGCCATTTGAACCATTTCAGGGTGAAACAGTATCAATGATAAGATACGCTGATAACTTTCTCCTCAGTGAAAGCAAGGAAGAATTATAAGACGTACTGATAGGAGTGAACAGTCTAATGAGTGTGGAATATGATCTGAGAGCAATAAGTAATGAGGAGTAGCAGAAAACAGATTAGTAAGAAACTGACCATCGAAATTAGGGACAACAAAGTAGACAAAGCGAAAGAATTTTGCTACTTTGGAAGCAAAATGACGCTTGATGGACGAAGCAAAGAGGACATAAAAAGCAGGCTAGCACGTGGAAAGAGAATTTCCCGGCCAAGAAAACCCTACTGATTTCAAATGCCGGCCTTAAATTTGAGGAGCAAACTTCTGAGAACGTATGTTTAGAGCTCAGCATTGTATGTTAGTGATCTGTATAACGGTACTTTGCGGGCAGGCGTGTCAATTAGCATCATATTAATTAAAATCGGGGATAAATAGACTTTATTTTGGAAGAATTAAAAAGGGGAAAGTAATACGAAACTTTAATAACTGGAACAGAGGAGATCCGAAGCGTGTGAAAATTAGGTGTACTGATGATAAATGAGAAGGTTCTCTGCAGAACCTACAAGGAAAAGAATTTGTTGAAAGCACCGACAGGTGGACGAGACAGGATGATACGAGATGTGTTAAGGTATCAGGGAACAACTTCTATGGTATTAGAGTTAGCTGTAGAGTATAACAACTTCAGTGGAAAACGGAGATGGAATACACCTAGCTAACAATTGAGGACACTGGGTGCGAGAGCTGCTTTGAGAACGAGAGGTTGTCGTAGGAGAGGAACTCGTGGTGGGCCGCATCAAACCAGGCAGAGGCCTGATTCCCCGCCCCCGTTCACAAAAAACAGCCTATTTTAGCTAGCCAGATAACAGACGTAATTACGGAGACTAAAAAAATACGATAACATACCAGCTACTCACTTTCTCCACACTCTTCTGGAAAGTGCCTACTGGTAAACGCAGGCCTTGTGTCATTAATCTGTATAACGGTACTTTGCGGGCAGGCGTGTCAATTATCATCATATTAATTAAAATCGGGGATAAATAGACTTTATTTTGGAAGAATTAAAAAGGAGAAAGTAATACGAAACTTTAATAACTGCACAGTATTACTAAGAAGCAATATAATGAAAAGTAATAAAAAGAAAAGTATCAAAGACCAAGCGTGACAGAAAGATATAGGGGCGCGTTTGTTTTTTAATACATATAAAAGAACATGTAACACATTATTGAGCTCTCTACCTTCAGTTATCGCGATCGGGCTAGTCGATGAAAAAGGGGTATGCGACTTCGAAATTCGTTAAGGAGATTATTTAAAGACTCTTCAAGCACGTTTAAAATACATTACGTGTGACGAAGTGATCAGAGACGTTTATTGTCGAGTGAAGTGAAAATGATTCCGACAACATAATTCGAACTTTGGGTTAGCTGGGAAAAATACTCTTGGGAAACTATTATGGTTGTGGAACCCACGAAAGTTGTACGCAACGGAAAGCTATAGTTCACGTAATTCTGCATTTTATGAAATTGTGAAACCCGTGTGCGCGGAACATTAAGAGAATCTTATCCTTGGACAGTTGCGGGGGCAAGGTTACTAAATAATAAGGTTGGGCAGTAAGCGCTCTGCTCTGCCATTGGCTGGCCTAGTGACGTGAGCGTGGAAGCAAGCGCTCACAAGCAGACGACACGGCATGCGCGTTTACTTCAAGTTTTTGGCGGAAGATTTTGTTTATACCAGAAATGAGATGTCTAAACTGCTTTTCTGCAGCTAAAATATAACAGTTAAAACTGATGAGTTGTATTCTTCGCAGCTTATGCCTCACACATCGGTAAAATGTCAGATCACAACCACACTGACACACACTTGAAATTCGAAACCTCGGCTCAAATAAATCAGAAACTATTCATTTAATCGCATTGAAATGAATTTACTTAAGAGCTCGAAGTTGCACACACTTGTTTGTAAGAACAGCATTCCTTCTTTCTAAAGCCGCTATAGTATTCATCAAAGTAACTTTATCTGTCTCAAAAAAAAAAAAAAAAAAAAAAAAAAAACTGTCATCTGTACATGTGCTCTTATTATGATGTTTCTTATTTGGTGACAGCTTTTCCAGAGTTTCCAGAGATTTCTCATGTAGTTCTCGTTTCTTATACCGTTTGGTTCTGTCTTCTGTTGCGGGTGACACATTGACAGTCGCACTACTGCACGGCAAATTGCGCGAAGGAACTGCATCTAGCTTGAGCATTCTTTTTCGGGGCAAATTAAGCAATTCAGACTGTAAATCCCTTAAGTAATCCGTTTCTGCGAAATGGCGAGAACATATTCTTGCATGCGCAACATTTACACTGTCTTTCCCTCAACATTTCAACAACCATAGTTTTTGTAATGTTTCATTACGCGGGAAACTGTGATACATTACGTCAGTTCCCTTTGTGCTCCAGTTGTAGGAAAAACAGCCCGTTACAGCACAGCCTGGCATTGTAAAAATTAATTTTCTCACTCACTTGTAGATTCTCCAATAAGAATTTCACAGGACGAACCATAAACTATAGAGCTGGCGAACACAATGTTGATTCCGCTGTCCACTATCGCTAACTATTTCAGTTCCGAATCAAATATCAATTACAGCAAAAACCGTTAACACTCCCGAATTCCGAATGTTTCCTCTGTTGACTGAGTACCTCAGAAGAAAGAACTCAATCAAAATAATCCTTCAAACACAAAACAACACAAGAAAAACAATCACACACAATTCGAACTGTGTACTGTTTGGCACAGCTGCTTCCACCGTGACGTCATGCGCACAATTGAGAAAACACGTTGCTTTCTGCGCATAGCTTTCTGCGCCCCCCTGTACGGGGGTAACTGATACAAACAACGCGCCAGCATAAAAATAGTTTGCTTATTAACTACCAGATTTTAATTACTAAAAATAGTGCATACACCGTTAAATTGAACCCTGCGTGTGAAAGATAATCACATCGAACATCCCAAGAGCGAAGAATAGACATTTAAGCGCCGAATTAAGAGCCTGGGTCGTGTCGATATTTGGACATTATATGACACGCGTTATTCAGAACACGATATCGACCATTCTAATACTGAAAAGAAGGATAGGATCATCACCTGCAATCCCGATTCATATTTCATATTTAGTTAGTGAAAAGAAAAGTGTTAATAAACAAACTACATTTCAATTTTATCCACGATTTTGGCTCCATTACGTAGTCTTGACTACATGATAAACAATATCTGTGGAAGCTGTATACAACGTATCGTCATAATATTTAGCCAACCAATATTGTGGGACACCAAAAATGTAAATGCATGAAATTGTTCTTACAGCGGATGTATAACGTGTGAGTGCGACGAACTATATTGAGAAACTGAACATCCATTACGTACTTGCATGTTTATCTGCGAAAATGGTCCTTGTCGGTACATCAGCATAGAGTTCGAATAGAATCGCTGGAACATTGCAAACCATTCAGATTAATCGAACATCTAAATACGCATAATGCTGGTATCACCACGGTGTGTTCTTTCTCCTCACCCCCTTGGCAGTAATTGAATTAAGAGTCAGCCGGGAATAACATTTAAATCAATTGACCACCATTGAGCTAGCGTCACGAATTTTCAAACGTCCACAACGAGTGACACCACCAGTGCTAACGTGGATCGAGGGGTTCGTCGTGAACGTATTGAATGACATTGAGCGGTCACATCTGTCTGATCCATGTCTGTCAAATCAAGAGATTTACCGCTGAGCATAATACAGACTGCAGAACCCTCCTTCCTCCTTACTTTTCTTCGGGACAAACTTCCGTACTGACACTGAATTTTTGGAGAAATATATAATCGTTATAAGATTACATAGTAATTTATCAGGAAACCTCACGAAATGCTCCAAAACCATTCCAGATATGTGTTAATTTATTTAGACTTTCGCTATGAAAAGATCTCCGGTTTCCAGTCGGTTGTCTGTGTTCAGATACAGTGACGCTTCAGCAAGTATCACTCTAATTATCTTCTGGCGAAATGTCGATGTACTGCGAGTGCCAGAAGATTACGAGTGTGACAATCATGGAGTTTCAATAACGCCAACCGACTGGTAACGTGAGAGATTTCGTTGCTATCCTAAAGGTGTTTCTGCACCATTATGCATGACAACATAGTCTAGGTCTGGGAATACATGATAATATAGGTGCGAAAAGAATAGCGAGCAGTTTCTAAACAACATTCTCTGGGTTTCGCATAAAAGGCTAGTAACAAAGCGTAAGTCAATAAAATGTCAGCATTCACGATCCCCAGCAAAACAAGTCAAACAGATTCTGAGAAAGAAAAAGGTTATGGCCACAGTGTTACTGGATCGAAAGGGCGTCTTGCTCATTGATTTTATTCCTAGAGAAGAGATAATAAATCCAACAGCGTACTGTCTGACTATTTCACCGCGCCCTTTAAAACAAAAAGGTGTGGACTGTTTGTCAGTGGCCCTTGCTAGTCGCCTGCACTCTGCTGTTTTTACAGAGGTGTTGCTTCGGCGTTTCAGCGGGAAGTTTATTAACATTCGCCTCGTAGCCTGGACTTGGCCATGAGTGATTACCATCCCTTCCCTAAATTGAAGGGTTTTTAGGGTGGAAAGCACTATGGAAATGACAACTCACAGAAATAGGATGATAGTGTCTGGTTCAACAACTGAGTCTGCAGAAGGCACAGTAAAACTTGTGGAGCACTAAGACGAATTTTTAAATATGAACGGCGACTACGTAGAAAAATAGCTTGGTTTCTTTCAATATCTACATAAATACGAGGGGTGTTCAGAAAGTAAGCTCCGATCGGTCGCGAAATGGAAACGACTATGAAAATCCGATAAAGCTTTGCACAGATGTGTTGGGTAGTGTCTCTAGTATAACCCCAGTTAGCATCACGTCGCTCTTCTCATTTCTGAGCTCGCAGTGAGTGCGTAAAGATGTCTAGAAAATAGTGTCTGCCGCCAAGTACGAGGGCCTGGTGAGAAATTTCGCCTGAAGCTATGCTGCTAACATTACATAACTGTCGTGCTGTTTCGTCTTCACGACAATTCTCAGCCGCATTCTGCAGGGGCAATGAAGATGCTCCTGCATCGTTTTCAAATGGAAATGTTAGATTACCCACAATACAGTCCGCAATTGTCTCCCCCTGAGTTTCATCTCTGGTCACATGAACCGCTGTCTTTGAAGACAACATTTTGACACAGACAACGAGGTGTAGGCCAGCGTGGAGAATTGGCGGAAAGCACTGGCGGCTGCCTTCTATGATGAGGCTATTGAAAAGTTGGTACAACGCTATGACAAAAGTCTAAGTCAGAACGGCGACTACGTAGAGAAGTAGCTGAAAGGTGTAGCTAATTGTTACAAGTAAAACATTTCTGATGTTCACTGTGGTTTCAATTTGGCAATCAATCGGAGCTTACTTTCTGAACAGGCCTCGTAAAAATGTAAATATTTGTTTTGTAAATAAAAACCGCCTTTCGTTGCTGAAAAGTCTTTTATTTCTTCCAGACGTGTTTCGCCTTTTACTTTAAGGCATCTTCAGTGGACTCCAGAATGATAGTGTTGTGGAGCACCATTGGTCTTCTGTCACTAGTTGCAGATGTTTTACCGAAAACTGTAATTTAAAGTCGTAACTACTGTGAATTCACTTTTTGTCTCATCCTGTTTGGTTTGTTTACGTACATGTTGCCTTAATGTGTTGTGATTGGTTGTTTTAGTTGATTAATCTTTCTTCTATGAACTGTTTCTACTCGTTGTAAAGCAGTTTTTGTGTGATTTTCTACCTTGTTTACCAGATGGGAGAAAACTGCCATATTATTTATGGCTTTTGCAAGTTGCAAACGTGTCTTATATAACTTGTAATTTAGCTCTTGTTTTGTAGAGTATAGGGATTTGATTTCGAATTTTATCCACGTTTTCTGGGCAGAATAATTAGAAGCAACAACAAGAAAACACCTCCCACCACTGTAAGAAAAATACCACGTGTAGCAAACCAATACAGAAAAGAAAATCCCGTTGAATGATTAAGAACACATGACAAACAACTTAGTGTAAATACGAAAACATAAAAATAATAGAGTAACACTCCAACAAAGGATTATTATCATGATAATAATACCACTCAATCCCTTTCCACTCACTTGTCTATGAACCCCTCCACAAGACAAACCTCAAATCAACTGAATACCAGAACTCTCAAACACCCTCTGACAGCTCATAGATTCATATTCCACTTTCTACAACTCTCCCTGAATAACCACCGACACACCCACACAATACTCACACCCACACCGCACACCGCACACCCACGCACCCACACCCACAACCACCCAACACACACAAATACTAATCCATATGTATACTCTCTCTCTCTCTCTCTCTCTCTCTCTCTCTCTCTCTCTCCCTCTCTCCCTCTCTCTCTCTCTCTCTCACACACACACACAGTCAAATACGCACAGAGGGATATGATGGAACAGAAGTGACGATACGTTAGTTTTAAGCATATACTTCGGTAGGTCGGCAACATGTACGTAAACAAAGCAAACTGGTTGAGACAGAAAGTGAACGCACAGTAGTTACGACTTTAAATTACAGTTTTAGATAAAATATCTGCAACAAGAGACAGAAGACTAATAGTGCTCTATAGCAACTAGGACAAACAATATGAAAATTGTGAAGAAGAGAGTTCCTAACATGAAAACGTGCTTATGTTTCGTTAGTGAAGTTATAGTGTGATCTCCAGCGTTTCACCAGATGAAAGGAAACAGATTCCGACCAAAAACGCGAAGAACTGTAAGTAATCACTTATTTACGTAAAAACAAGACGTGTAGAGTTTTATAATCCACACATATAGCATATGAGAACAAAACTTTATGACTAGATTAAACTGAAAATACCTTAAAGTTAAAGGTGAAACTCGTCTGGAAGAAATGCAGCAATAAAAGACGGTTTTTATTTACGAAACAAATGTCTGAGCTTGCTGTGGAGAGAGAAAGAGAGAGAGGGGAGGAGGGGGGGGGGAAGATAAGATGGAAAGAGATGGAAAGAGGGGTGGGAGGAAATAAACATAGAAAAGGGTGAAGAGGAGATGGACACAGAGAGCGGCAGGAGAAGATGGAGGGAGACAGTGGGAGGAAAAGATGGGCAGGGGAATGGGTGAGGAGGAGATGAACTGAGAGAGGGGTGAGAGAGGGGGCAGGAGGAGATAGAGAGAGGGAGAGGAGGCGATGAACTGAGAGAAGGGGAGGAGGTAATGAACTGATAGGGGAGAGGGAGGAGGAGGAGGTGGACAAAGAAAGAGGAGGAGAGCAGGATAGAGACAGGGGATGGGAGATAAGGGCGTATATCCAATACCGATACATATTAAAAACTGAGTCACAGCAAAACGTCGCCGGGTACAGATAGTCTTGAATGAAAGGGTCTCGTGAAACAAACGTTCTTTACTTTAAGAATGACCCTCATAGTATACATTTAAAGGCAAATATGCTGAATTCTGGAAATTCAGAATTTTTTATATTCATAGACTACAAAGGGGGCGGCGGGGGGTGGGGGGGGGGGGGTGGGGGGGGGGGGGACGCTTAAAGAGCGGAAGTGAATAATTTAGGATTCCCTACAAATCTCTATGGTGAAACACTGTTAACAGGCAAACGTTTTCTTATTTCCATCCAAAGGAAAAGCCTTAAGTCATAATTTAGTTCATTTTAAGTAGCGTTTATGTGAATTTTAGCAAAAAAGCATCTTGGAATACCTATGAAAACATGTACAAGAGCTTAATTTTCAAAAATATACTGAAATTAAAATTTGTTAATGTTATTACTTACGTTCTAGGTTTTACTTTCTGGCGACACAATGTTCGTACGCCGGCCGGAGTGACCGAGTGGTTCTAGGTGCTACAGTCTGGAACTGCTCGACCGCTACGGTCGCAGGTTCGAATCCTGCCTCGGACGTGGATGTGTGTGATGTCCTTAGGTTAGTTAGGTTTAAGTAGTTCTAAGTTCTAGGGGACTGATGACCTCAGAAGTTAAGTCCCATAGTGCTCAGAGCCATTTGAACCAACGTTCGTACAGTGTATTCATCATAACTTAACTTTGCAACTCAACGCTTTAATAATTTTAAATCTATACTAGATATTAAGAAATGGTTTTCAACATTTGATATGATAGCTCGTAAAGGTTTTTCACCATTCAAGTCGCACAAAATTGAACTTGAAAACCTTATAAAATGTGGACGCCATAGGAGAAAGTTCAGTGTTTGGGCTGGTTCATACGGATGATGTCCTTATCCATGCGCAACGAAACTTTAGAACACGGTATGGAGGGCAACCATCATCCCGACCAACTATTCGGGCTTGGCATACGTCTTTTATGGAAACAGGTAGTGACCTCCATAAAAAGGGGGCGGATCGCCCATCTGTTTCAGACGCCAACGTGGACAAGGAAGAGCAGGCATTTGCAAGAAGTCCGACAAATCGGTGTATACGGTGACTAGAGCGTTGGAAATGACACGATCAACAACGCACAATGTCTTACATAAGAGATTATGGCTGTATCCCTGCAAGGTGCAACTGCTTCAAGCATTAAAACCTACAGACAAACCTCTGCGTGAATAGTTTGCGGGAGAAGTGCTAGGCAAGACTGACTCAAACAATGAGTTTTATGAAAAGATTCTCTCCGATGAAGCAACGTTCGATGTATCTAGCAAACTGAATCGTCATAACGTTCCTATATGGGGGTTCATGGCATCATTATGTTACTCATGAAATGAAGAGACAGTCCCAAGGTCAATGTTTGGTACGGACTGATGCACGATTGCATCATTGGTCCACTCTTTTTCATCGAGTCTGTCGTCAACGGTGGTATTTGCATGGACATGCTACAAAAGTTCGCTGTGTCGCAGTTGGAACAGCTGCAACCTTATGTCTATTCAAGGAGGATGGGGCACCATCCCACTGGTCCCCTGACCTCTTACCGCTAGGATTCTTCCTGGGGGCTTTTGTAAGCGACCTGATGTACCGAACCAAGATTACAGAACTACCTGACTTGAAGGCACGCATTCACAATGAATTTAATATATCACCGTGGAGAGAAATGGAATTCCAACTGGACATTATCCGTGCCACTAAGGGTATACACATTTATGTGTATAAATGAGGAAACAAAGACAATGCTTTGTGAGTGATCACATGTTGAAAACTGTTTGTTAATATCTAGTGTAGTTTAAAAGGTATTAAAGTCATAAGTTGTAAAACTAATTTATGGACACGCCGGTCTCTGAAATTCTTGTTGTTTTTCATTACAAAATGAGCCTATCATGTGTTCCTGTTTATTCTGTCATCAGTATTTTGAATAACGATGGAGTCACTTGCGATTTTCGTTACAGCTCGCTTTTTCTTACAAACAGTTCTTTATTAGTTAAAATTGCGAGGTTCATTAGTCTCCGTTCTTCTCCCCAACAATATTTATTGCGTTTTGTGTGGCACTGAACATACAACTCCAAAGAATTCCTGATAAACGCTGTTCAACGTGAACAGATAGCAATGCTAAGGTTCACAGGAAACATAGCCCTTCTGCTCGAATAGAAAGAAGACTAAGAAAAGTACTAAAAGCAATGGACAGTACACCTGGTACAAAGGATAAACAAAGCAAATACTAAGGCGGCAGTAGGGAGAATAATGACTTTATTATGATAGCTGGGAACGACGCAGTAGTAGGAATAGTGAAAGGTTGCTCCTATGAAGGAACCACAGTTACACAGGTTAGTGAAACATTTCAGAAGCAGTCTATCTCAGGCGAAGGAAAAGAGCTCTACTATCATCTCGTAATGATACGTAAATGAGAGAGATTTCCTTGAAAGTGTACGTCTGAATAACAGCTTTGAAAGGCAGGGAAAATCAAGAAGAAAAAGCTTCAACCTTTGAAGTATGACGCTGTTGGTGAATGTTGAAAATTAAAACGACATGTAAAGCACACAAAGAAGAACTGCTAAAAAAATGAGGAAAGAAATCTTATGGTAGATCGTGATGAGAAGATGGGATGAGTCGGTGGGATAACCGCTACAGCATCCAGGTGTAGTTAGATAACGACTAGAAAACGCAAAACAGGTTGTAGAGGATATCAGAGTTTGTAGTTACGTACGGGTGAACATATTACGAGACAAAAAGGAGAAGGACAAAGTCAGTAACTGAATATATGAACAAAAACGTTGTTCCCTTATAAGCTACTGTCGGTTCGTGTCCATTCCTTGTGTTCTAATCTACCGTTCCGAGCTTCAACCTGTCTCAACTAATTATGGCTTGAGCGCTACTTGTACTTTGCAGTCTAGATCTTGTTTTCTGGATTTCTGTTCAGTAATGAACCTGTGAAGTTGATAGTGAAGATGTCATCATTATCTCACAAATAATATCAGTTCTCTTTCAGAGCAAAACAAATACATTATCGTCCCATTAACTGCATCGTGATGTTGCTCATGGAAAAGAGAATGGTCATCGTTTAGTGATGCTCACGATAAAATTGTTCGTAGCGAATCTGATAAAGACGTTAACGCTGTATCACATGAGATCACCAGAGGCGCACAGGCTGCAGGTGTAAACACAGTAGTAGAGAACTTTCTTGAGTGCAATTTTCTGACAGTCGCGTATTTTTCACGCATTCTGTGAGTAACTGCAAATTTTTTCAAGCATGTCTGCTCTTGGATATAAACTTGATATCTCATTTTCAGGCACGTGGACATAATTTTCCCCTTAGAGACATTAATTTTGATGCAAATTTACTTCCTTTAGAGCATGTGTTAAAAAACAGCATTAATCAAGGGTGACTGAGGCCAGTCTCGAATGTGTTCACAACGTAATTTAACCGGCTTTGTAACTATGGCAAAAGCTTTCTTTGGTATTGTAAAACACTACGTTGAAGCAAAACTTTAATGAAACAATTTTCAGCTGGAAATTCAGTTATGTAACTGACTTAATGGTATTTTGAAAACTTTGTTTGTTAAAACATTACATATGACTGCGTGGCAGAGATCACACGAGTTCAGTTTTAGGACGGGTTTTGTACAGATTTCAGTGGAGATCAGTTCAGCATTACATATCTTTCGTGATGTTGAAATGTGTTTCGAACATGCAATGTATAATTCAGTGAGGAGTAAGGAACGTGTAACTGGAGAACTAAAGTTTGGTTCTTATTTGAAGCAATAAACTAAAACTGGAGTTGGGATGTTGATAATCAAGAATGTACCCAGGCAACAGTTAATTTCAACCACCGACGATAAGTAACTTTTACCAAAAGAACTATTTTAATTGAGTGTTAACATCGAATATTATTTACTCTCGGTGCTTGTCATCCGCTTGTTCCGATTCGATCATCCGAAAATATCAGTTTTTAGCTGCTTGCAAAATTTGAAACTCCGACTTGTAATTGGATAGTAGCATCAGAATTCCCGTGTGATTTGCGCCATTAAACATGGGAATAGACAGGGGGTGGACAAAAATATGGAAACAATTAACTCCGACTTAACGCACTCAGAACTACGCAGAACACTGTTCTTAGGACTACTGACACTTGCAAGGTATTCATGTTAGTGCACAGGCGAGGTTTGTGGTCAAATACAACACTGCAATCTGCAGGCTTGGTTAGCATCTGCATTTACGTTCAGGCATGCGTTTCTCCCGATGTTTATGTATTTTTATCCAATCCCTGTGAGTTTCCTGTGCTACTTCCATAGTATCTACACGACAAACAGGAAGAAGCCTGTAGTATCCCATCACACGATAAGCGGTAACGTCATGTAAATACACTACTGGCCATTAAAATTGATACACCACGAAGATGACGTGCTACAGACGCGAAATATAACCGACAGGAAGAAGATGCTGTGATATGCAAATGATTTGCTTTCCAGAGCATTCACACAAGGTTGGCGCCGGTGGTGACACCTACAACGTTCTGACTTGAGGGAAGTTTCCAACCGATTTCTCATACACAAACAGCAGATGATCGGCGTTGCCTCGTGAAACGTTGTTGTGATGCCTCTTGTAAGGAGGAGAAATGAGTGCCATCACGCTTCCGACTTTGGTAAAGGTCGGATTGTAGCCTATCGCGATTGTGGTTTATCGTATCGCGACATTACTGCTCGCGTTAGTCGAGACCCAATGACTGTTAGCACAATATGGAATCGGTGGGTTCAGGAGGGTAATACGGAACGCCGTGCTGGATCCCAACGACCTCGTATCACTAGCAGTCGAGATGACAGGCATCTTATCCGCATTGCTGTAACGGATCGTGCACCCACGTCTCGCTCCCTGAGTCAACAGATGAGGACGTTTGCAAGACAACAACCATCTGCACGAACAGTTCGACGAAATTTGAAGCAGCATGGACTATCAACTCGAAGACCATGGCTGCGGTTACCCTTGACGCTGCAACACAGAGGAGCGCCTGCGATGGTGTACTCAACGACGAACCTGGGTGCACGAATGGCAAAACGTCATTTTTTCGGATGAATCCAGGTACTGTTTACAGCATCATGATAGTCGCATCCGTGTTTCACGACATCGCGGTGAGCGCACATTGGAAGCATGTATTCGTCATCGCCATACTGGCGTGTCACCCGGCGTGATGGTATGGGGTGCCATTGGTTACACGTATCGGCCACCTCTTGTTCGCATTGACGGCACTTGGAACAGTGGACGTTACATTTCAGATATGTTACGACCCGTGGCTCTACCCTTCATTCGATTCCTGCGAAACCCTACATTTCAGCAGGATAATGCACGACCGCATGTTGCAGGTCCTGTACAGGCCCTTCTGGATACAGAAAGTGTTCGACTGCTGCCCTGGCCAGCACTTTCTCTAGATCTCTCACCAATTGAAAACGTCTGGTCGATGGTGGCCGAGCAACTGGCTCGTCACAATACGCCAGTCACTACTCTTGATAAACTGTGGTATCGTGTTGAAGCTGCATGGGCAGCTGTACCTGTACACGCCATTCAAGCTCTGTTTGACTCAATACCCAGGCGTATCAAGGCCGTTATTACGGCAAGAGGTGGTTGTTCTGGGTACTGATTTCTCAGGATCTATGCACCCAAATTAAGTGAAAATGTAATCACATGTCAGTTCTAGTATAATATATTTGTGCATTTCTTCTTGGTGTAGCAATTTTAATGGCCAGTGGTGAACCTATGTATAATACTATGCAGCGATGAAAAATGAAACGAACATGAGAATATTTAGCTGTAAAGGTGAATGGAAGACTTATTACAAGGAAGAATTATTGAAAGGAATGTAGTGTGTGGTGCCTGCACAAAGGAAGTCAGAATATAAGACTATCACAAACCACTACTTCACTGATTATAATCCTGAAATCTGGCTCTCACAGAATATGTAGTAATGGTATGATAAAATCTTTTATATTTTCTAAGTTGTTAATGGTACTTTTAGAAATAGATTGGACAGAGAGAGAGAGAACTAAAACTTTTTCTATATTCTCTGCCTCCTTTTTTATAAAACGGAGCTTGAAAGATACCTGTTGGTCGGCTCTTTAATTTCCTAACAGTATATTCGACGTTTTTGTGAACCGCGATATTTATTTTCCTACAATGTTTGAGATCTAGCGCTAACCAGTACCAGTATGTATCGAGACAAGATTCTCCGCATTCTCTTTTTTAAGTCACTCTGTCATACTAGTTTTTGGCGAATCGGTTTTGCTATCTAAGAAGAGAAAGCGTAAGCGGGTTGCAAACCATGCGGCTTCGTTCTTTGAAGTGAGTTTGTCCTTGAGGACAGTCGTAGTGTGGTTCCGGCTGTAACTTGGAGAACTACTTTCGAGGTCATGCACTGCTCTGATGGAAGTCACCTTTGTTTAATGGAGAGCAACGGTGTTGAGCAGACGTTACGATGTACGAGAAGTCTGGTAAGATCAAGCCGATTTACATTCAGCGTTGAAGTATAGTTTTGTGTCTGAGATTATATGGTTATGTTTACTTGTATCGTTCCCATGGAATACGTGCAAATAGATTGCAAATTACAGGTTCCAAAATCGTAAGTGCTGTAAACTGGTTATTACATCATTGACAAATATTCAGTTCCGTACAATTACAAACTCATAGATGTTAACTGTTCATGGAGTGTAAGATTACTTCTTTTGCCGATGATTCTGCGTTATGTATTCAGATGAGATTGTCTTTCTTTTTAGTGACGAGTGTAGGTTAGATCTTCCCTATGACGTTGTAAAAGTGTATCAGTTGTCTTTAAAACTGGATACACTGATCGTTAAAATCACGTTTTGTGTGAACTCATTTCCCACAAATATTTTATCCTTTATACTTGCTTTATTTAAATGTTCCACGAATTATATACGCTGAAGCTAAAAAGTAACTGGTACGGGCATGCGAATTCAAATACAGATATATGTAAACAGGCAGAATACCACGATGAGGTAGGCAACGCCTATAAAAGACAATTGTCTGGCGCAGTTGTTAGATCGGTTACTGCTACTACAATGGCAGGTTATCAATATTTAAGTGAATTTGAACGTAGTGTTATAGTCGGCGCACGACCAATGACCCACAGCATCTCCGAGGTAGCGATGAAGAGGGGATTTTCCCGTACGACCATTACGAGCATACCGTGAATATCAGGAAACCGGTAAAACATCAAATCACTGACATCACTGCGGCCCGGAAAAAGATCCTGCAACAACGGGACCAACGACGATTGAAGAGAACTGTACAACGTGGAAGATGTGCAAACATTCCGCAAATTGCTGTAGATTTCAGTGCTGAGCCATCAAAAAGTATCAGCGTGCGAACCATTCAACGAAATATCGTCGATATGGCCTTTCGGATCCGAAGGCCCAATCGTGTACCCCTGATGACTGCACGACTCAAAGCTTTACGCCTCGCCTGCGCCCGTCAAAACCGACATAGGGCTATTGATGACTGACATGTTCGCCGGTCGGATGAGTCTCGTTTCAAACTGTATCGATCAGGTGGACGTGTACGGGCATGGAGACAACCTCGCGAAGCCATGGACCCACTATGGACTGCAGCCACTATGAATCAAGACACAAATAAACTTAAACATGAATGCCAGTGACAATTGATTAAAATCAATGGAGAAAGTTGAAAATTTCTGCCTGATAGGAATTTGGACCCAGATGTTCTGTTTACGAAGCAGTTGCTTTGACCACTGCACCATTCTGGCACTGTGGTCATTGCACCTGCGCAGACTACCCTAGCACTCCTCCTCTCAGACCCAAATTCTCAACTTATCCACACACTACTGTTGCAGTTTTCCTAGCTCATTATCCTCGTTATTCGCAGTGTCTCGCCGATTCCCGTAAGAGTTCGAACTTGGTGTCCATCTGCACTCACAGGATCACTGGCCGTCCTCGCCCGAATTATGAATGTGGTATCTGTTCTTTTGAGCATGTACGAAAGAACAGACACCACTTATGTCACGTTTCTTAAATTCCCTCTGTAAGTGTGATTCCTGCGTAATTGGCAAAGACTTTGAACATATACTTATAGAATGTGGTAATTAGTCACATGTGAAATAGATAATTTGAAAGATTTTTTATCGAAAGATGTGGAACGAGTCAATTTACAGGATATGAATACATGTCTAGTGTTAAAATTAGTGAATAATTTTCAGTCCCACTCCTACAACTACACTTAAAAAACAACTTAGGTTTTAGTTTTTTGCGCATTACCAGCTTTTAAACAGAACTTCGCCCATGGAATAGGAGTTGTCCAGAAGAACTGAGCATAAGTTACATTTGAGACTTCCCTTGCTACCTGTCAGAAATTTAATGTTATTAGGCAAATAACCAAAAATTGTTATTGCTGCATACTGAACTCCATTCTGAGCCGCATACACTTTTAATAATTGGTAATAAATGACATTTTTTCCTCTAATTTTGAAGGTGTGGATATCACTATTACTCTTAAATTTTGATGGAATATTTATGACGAATTTAGTTAGCGAATTGGTACAGTTAAAGTGTCCAGTTTCTTCAAGAGGTACCTAAATGATGGTCACGGGTGGACAACGCATATTGTTGTTATTGCTGTCTTTTGTGAAATCTGTATTTTCTTCTTAAGTGACGAGTTACTCCAGAAAATTATTCCATAAGATATTATATAGTGCAAATACGTGAAATATGTCCAGAGGTTGATTCGCTTGTTACCAAGACTAACAATTATATGAAGAACAAAAGTAGCTGAAATTAACTATCTGAACTTAACTATCTGAGAAACTCCAAAATTTGCTTCTTCCATTTGAAGTTGCCATCAACGTGTATACCAAAAACTGTGGAGCGTTCTACCCTACTAACTAACTCCTGTTCACGTGCTACATCGGTTGTTGGAATGAGTATTTCTTGCACAGAACTGAATATACTGCGTATTCTCAAAATTAAGGGACAGGGCATTTTCAGAGAACCACTTAGTAATACCTTCTGTTGCTTTCTTTCTAATAGGATTTATTATAACACTGCTTATCATCTGTAAGAAATGGGAATGAACCCTACATTGAACCCTTTGGGACTACCTTTAAGACTTTTCCCCAGTCACCAAAAATTTTCCACCTCCCCATCATTGTTTGAATTATTCAGAACAACTTTTCGCATCCTGTTTGTTAAGTATGATTCAAATCAGTTGTGAGAAAAGCCATTGATTCCATGATAATATAATTTTTCTAGGGGTGTAACCTCATCTACACAATCAAACACCTTGGAAAAATCTCAAGGGATATCAAGTGGCGATATTTTATTATTTAAGGCTTGCAATATTTTATGAGCGAATGTACAAATAGCATTCTCAGTTAAGCTGTTGTTCTGGTTCCCAAATAATGAAATGCTAAGTAAATTTTTCTACTTGATGTGAAACTGCTCTTGGGTACATTATTTTTTCGAGTATTTTGAGAAAACATGCTACTAAGGAAACTGTACGATGATAATCTAAATCTTCCGTGTCACCTTCCTTATAAAGCGGTTTAGCAATTGCACATTTTAATCTGCCTGGAAAAATTACCTCTGCCAATGATGCATTCATGTGTCACTGAGGACATTACTTATTAAGTTAGAGCAACTTTTCAAAATACAGTATGAAATTCCATCGGCTCCATATGATCTTTTGTTCTTATATAATTCTGTTATTTTCAGTGAATGACGTTGATGCTACTTCTAGTAGCTTAAAGTATTGTGGAATGACATTTTCAATATATTCTCTTGCTTCTTCAACTCAACCATTTAATCCTATTTTTGCTGATATGCTTAGAAAATGATCATGAAAAGTCCTTGTAAATTGTGAATTCTCAGTCACAGCATTGTCATTTAGTTTAATTGTTAGTCTATCTTGTACACCGGATGGCTGTCCTGTCTCCTATTTGAAAATATCCAATACAGTTTTAATCTTATCATCTGCATTATTTATTTCTGTGAGGCTGTGGAACTTCTTGATATTTTAATGAGTTTCGTTAAAATACTTCAGTATTTTTTGCAGTTTGCAAGTAATGCCAGATCTTGAATTATTCTGAACTTAGTATACATTTCCCTCTTCCTCTTACAAGTGATTTTAATTCCCTCAGTTATCCACGGATTAGTTGTTTTTTAATAGATTTTCGGACTAACCGTTTAGGAAGCTACTTTTAAATATTGACCCAAATTCACTATGGAATAAACTGAACTGGACGTTACCATCTCTTTCTCTATATACCTCATTCCATACTACCTGTTTTAGCTTACTCTTAAAATAACATATTCAATTCTCACTTATAAAACTCATTGCTTTGTATTAACCTGCCTCAGAGCTATAAGGTGCTACATTGTTTATTTTCATTAATTGTGCATCATACTCAGATAGTCCATTAGCAAGTGGCTACACATTAATTGTTTCAACTTGATCGTTGTCTGTTAATATGTTGTGGATTGGAGTTCTGCTGTCTTGCTGCAGACAAGCTGGAAGATAAATTACTGAAATTAGATCGAAACATCAAAATAGTCGTTCCAGTTCATTTTTCCTGTGTATCTCTTTTATGAAATCTACACTGAAATCTCACAAACGAATAACTGTTTCTTTTTGTCTGACAGGTAGCTCAATAATGCATAAAGTTTTTCAGAGGGGAACCTATAACTCTTACAATTACCAGCGAAGTGTTCTGCAGTAAAATCTCACAAGAACATACCTCCAGGTTCTAATCAACACGAAAAATGATTGTTCCAATATTTCGGAGTTTGTATCCATTTTTTACATATGCTGCAACTCCACTTTTTTCCACGTTAACTCTCCACAAAAATGATGCCAGTCTGTAATACCTGATATTTAACTTCTCCATCGTGCAACAACAATTAAACTGTACAATATCTTTAAAAATAAGGACTGTTTTTCTCTTAGAGTAGCTCTTAGTTCATTCAATAGGTCCTTTGTAAGATGTTTTTGTTATTTCGTCCGTCTTTGTAAAAGGAAACTTTAAAATTTAGGGATATTTTGTTATGTGTCATTATGTGTATACGTAATTGGTTTTTATGTTAAAATTTCGTTGTTTTTATTGTAATGGTACAATGAGACTAATGCATGTTCTGTTTTACTAATTTAGTTCAGTTGCGTTTTATATTTTGCAACGAACTCACTTCAAGGTGCTGCTTGTATAGTTATGTGAAATAATTGCTTTTAGTGGAATGTGCTCTACCTAAAACCAAATACTACAAGGTAAAAAATTAGGATGCTCTCATGGGCACTTAAGAATCTGGGCAGCTCGTGGGTAGCCTCGTAATGCACTCGCAACACGTGCGTACCACGTGGGCATCACTTGTGCCTTTCAGGCGCACGCGTTGGAATCGGCGGCCAGGACACCTGTTGCCAGCTGAGTTCCAGTCGCGCACTCACGCCTGCCGCCATTCCAGGATATCGTGACTGGAGTCCCTTCATGATCTGCCCTCTATCCTGGTGATCTTAACATTGTGTGTATGTGTGTGTGTGTGTGTGTGTGTGAGAGAGAGAGAGAGAGAGACGCACAGAGAGAGAGAGAGAGAGAGAGAGAGAGAGAGAGGGAGAGGGAGAGAGAGAGTTGTTACTGTACTTCTATGACCTGACTTCAAGGACGCTTCATTAAATTATATTTTGTTTAGTAACTAAATTAAAAATTAATATCATCATCATTTAAGACTGACTATGCCTTTCAGCGTTCAGTCTGGAGCATAGTCCCCCTTATAAAATTCCTCCATTATCCCCTATTCAGTGCTAACATTGGTGCCCCTTCTGATGTTAAGCCTATTACTTCAAAATCTTTCTTAACCGAATCCAGATACCTTCTCCTTGGTCTACCCGGACTCCTCCTACCCTCTACTGCTGAAACCATGAGTCTCTTGGGTAACCTTGCTTCTCCCATGCGTGTAACATCATCTAAGCCTCTTCGCCCTGACTGCTACATCTATAGAGTTCATTCCCAGTTTTTCTTTGATTTCCTCATTGTGGACACCCTCCTGCCATTGTTCCCATCTAATAGTATCTGCAATCATCCTAGCTACTTTCATATCCGTAACCTCACCCTTATTGATAAGGTAACCTGAATCCACCCAAATTTCGCTCCCATACAACAAAGTTGGCCGAAAGACTGAACGGTGCACAGATAACTTAGTCTTGGTACTGACTTCTTTCTTGCAGAAGAGAGTAGATCGTAGCTGAGTGCTCACTGCATTAGCTTTGCTACACCTCGCTTCCAGTTCTTTCACTACGTTGCCATCCTGTGAGAATATGCATCCTAAGTACTTGAAACCGTCCACCTGTTCTAACTTTGTTCCTCCTATTTGGCAATCAATCCCTTTATGTCTCTGTCCCATTGACATTACTTTCGTTTTGGAGATGCTAATCTTCATACCATAGTCCTTACATTTCTGATCTAGCTCTGAAATATTACTTTGCAAACTTTCAATCGAATCTGCCATCACAACTAAATCATCCTCATATGCGAGCCTGCTTATTTTGTGTTCACATATCTTAATCTCACACAGCCAGTCTATTAAAAATTAATAATGACAAAATTTCCATGATGGTTTTCAGTCAGTATTTCTGGAAACTTTTAATTTTTATTTAACTCCTCTGAGTTTATTATTGTTAGTTTTTACTAAGACTTCGGCGACATATTGTACGAAAGAAGATTGCATGAGCAGAAGGACACCTCTGCTAGGAGGTAATTGTCGGTTAGAACCAGGTAGGTAATGGCAACTAACGGATCTCTTCGTTCATCACTTGCTTGTAAAGGTGGTCTTGTTCTTTGTAGGAGCGTGCATTCAGGGCTGGAAAAGGAGTAGTGCCAACCACAACAGTACATTATTTCCTTGCTGGAACCGAATCTACACTTCGAAATGGATACTATCCACAGACTAGGTTGTGCTGTCGCTTCTTATTGTTCACGTTTTTCACTTACGTCTCCTTGATTAACGTTTACTAATCTGGGCATCAACTGACAGCTTGATTTACGCTTGTAAGTAGGATAGAGTACGAAACTTCCGAAAAAACGAAAGCGACGAAGATTGGGGTTTCACGACCCGTCGACAACGAGGTCGTTAGGGACGGAGCACATGCTGAGATTGTTTCAAAGATGAGGAGCGAAACCAGTCATTTTCTTCCAAAGGAATCATCCCTGTATTCGCCTAGAGCGGTGTTGGGAAAACCATAAAAGCAAAATTTGGATGGCCGGGTGCGGTTTGAGCCGTTGTTCTCCCAAATCCAACTCCACCATGCTAATCCGTGCACCACCTCGCTTGGTCGAAGCTTCTGGTGCTAGAGGGAATGAAACGGCGTTTCTTGGGCTCAATTTGAAAATCGTAATGGTGAACTGTTGTGTATCGCCACAATCTGCCATCTTTGCCTTTTAGTATTATACTGTCGTTTCAGTTACTACTGTACCGAAACCGGCTCTTATATGCTAGATCTGCTTGCAAGTCGCTAGTGAAGAAGAAGTTCTTACTGTTAGGCAAGCTAAATGTAACGTTTACAAGCGGGGGTAGTAAAAGACAACACAAAACGGAGTAATTTAAGCGACAAATTTCCCCAGCCGCGCTGTTTCTTTTTTATGGAGCTACGAAGTAAACTGTTTACAAGTTCTCGTGCAGAGTGACGACCAGCGCACTAATCTGAAAGCGGGTTTTACTTCACCTGCCAAGGTTAGGTTCCTCTCGTATGTTTAGTGAAACATCTTTCGTGAGTCAACATTACAATGTGTTTAGTACGCAATGATAATAATAACAATAATAATAGAAACAGTAATCAGTTTATGGTATTTCAGAGTCACTGAAGCGCTAAAGAAACTGGTATAGACATGCGTACTCAAATACAGAAATATGTAAACAGGCAGAATACGGCGCTGCGGTCGGCAACGCCTATACAAGACGACAAGCGTCTGGCGCAATTGTTACATAGGTTAATGTTGCTACAGTGGTAGGTTATCTAGATTTAAGTGAGTTTGGACGTGGTGCTATAGTCGGCGCACTAGCGATGGGACATGGTGTCTACGAGGTAGCGATGAATTGGGGATTTTACGGTAAGATCATTTCACGAGTATACCGTGAATATCAGGAATCCGGTAAAACGTCAAATCTCCGACATAGCTGTGGCCAGAAAAAGATCCTTCAAGAACGGGAACAAATGGTTCAAATGGCTCTGAGCACTATGGGACTTAACTTCTGAGGTCATCAGTCCCCCAGAACTTAGAACTACTTAAACCTAACTAACCTAAGGACATCACACACATCGATGCCCGAGGCAGGATTCGAACCTGCGACCGTAGCGGTCGCGCGGTTCCAGACTGTAGCGCCTAGAACCGCTCGGTCACCCTAGCCGGCCAAGAACGGGACCAACGACGACTGAAGAGAATCGTTCAACGTGACAGAAGTGCAACCGTTCCGCAAATTGTTGCAGATTTCAATGCTGGGCCATCAAAAAGTATGAACGTGCGAACCATTCAACGAAACATCATCGATATGGGCTTTCGGAGCCGAAGGCCCACTCGTGTACCCTTGATGACTGCGCGACACAAAGTTTTACGTCTCGTCTGGGACTGGCAACACCGACATAGGACTGTTGATGATTGGAAGCATGTTGCCTGGTCGGACGAGTCTCTTTTCAAATTGTGTCGAGCGCATGGACGTGCACATGTATGGAGACAACCTCGTTAATCTGTGGACCCTGCATGTCAGCAGGGGACTGTTAAGGCTGGTGGAGGCTCTATAATGGTGTGGGGCGTGTCCAGTTTGAGTGATATGGGACTCCTGATACGTCTAGATACTACTCTGACAGGTGACACGTACGTAAGCATCCTGTCTGATCACCTGCCTCCATCCGTGTCCATTGTGCATTCCGAAGGAGTTGGGCATTTCCAGCAGGACCGTGCGACACCCCACACGTCCAGAATTGCTACAGAGTGGCTCCAGGAACGCTCTTCTGAATTTAAACACTTCTCCCTGGCCACCAAACTCCCCAGACAGGAACTTTATTGAGCGTATCTGCGATACCTTACAAGGTGCTGTACAGAAAAGATTTTACAGATTTATGGACAGCCCTGAAGGATCACGGTGTCAGTTCCCTCCAGCGCTACTTCAGACATTAGTCGAGTCCAGGCCACGTCGTGTTGCGGTAATTCTGCGTGCTAACGGGGGCCCTATACGATATTAGGCAGGTGTACCGGTTTCTTTCGCTGTTCAGTGTATTTTAATCAGTTCCCCCAAAACATTCTTGTCGATTGTGAATAATTATATCTAACAGCACAGAAGGAAGCAAGTGTGAAGAAGTTGGCTGGTCAGATGATAGCCGATAAATAACAGAATAAAATCAGCAGATGACGTGGAAGGAAGGGATGAGTAAAGCACGGACATTGTAGTCGTATCGGCAATGAAGACCAGTACTAGTCCGGGAGGTCGTTTCTGCCCCTTAACGGCATGTGAAGGAACTGTGGGTTGCATTCCGCCCACACGAGAGGCGGCAGCGCTGATGCAAGGAAGGAGCCACCCAGCAGCCGGCAAACTGATATGGCGGCTTTGAATAGCAGGTCAGGCGCACAGGTGCTCTGCGCGGAACCCTGGACCCCCTGGAGTAGTCTGCAGTGCCGCACTACGACACCTTAGTGGTGGTCTTCACTCAGAGACACCGGTTCGAGATCCGGAACCACCCGGTCAAGCAGAGGCATGTAGACCACCGGCTAGGTGAAGCTGGAACTGCTCGGTCCCATACTGGACCGACGGCTGGCATGGAGACTGTCTTAGCGTCGGCTGCAGTTGCAAGCCCCAGAACCAGTCGAAGAACAAATACAAGTACTGCTAAGGGCTGAAAGACGAATATTTATATTCGAGTATGTTAGGTAACGGGCGAGTTGTGGCGCCCTGGAAATATTATATGTTCGGAACTGGGGCGGCCGTACAGGACGCTCGTCAAAGCCGGGGCCCAGCAGAAAACACGTGGTGGCAAACGTTACGAGGGGGGTAGCCCCAGCGCACGTTCCAGCCGCGTGGCTTGGAATTCCGCTGTGACGAGGACGGTGCTTTGTGTCGATGAAGGAGATGTCTATGCCGGGAGTGCCAAAAATGGCGGACTTTGTGAAACCTTCATAGCAGACATTTCACAAAATGGTTCAAATGGCTCTGAGCACTACGGGGCTTAACTTCTGAGGTCATCAGTCCCCTAGAACTCAGAACTACTTAAACCTAACTAAGCTAAGGACATCACACACATCCATGCCCGAGGCAGGAGTCAAACCTGCGACCGTAACGGTCGCGCGATTCCAGACTGTAGCGCCTAGAACCGCTCGGCCACCCCGACCGGCAGGCATTTCACAGTTCGTATGAATCATGATACCTCAAAAAGAAACATGTACATTACCATTATTTGCACGACGATTCTGATGGTGTAATGAGATTTTCAGTATATTCATTAGTTTAGTATCCGACGATAAATTAGACAAGTAACACCCGGCACCGAATTTCCAAAATCTAATCAGTTCATCCGATTTCGTCGATCTACATGTATTTAGAAAGCTATTAGTGTAAACCTGAATTAGTATGAATTACAGGCATGTAACTTAAACAGTACATGAGTTATTGGAGGTCAAAGTGGCCGATTACTATCGATCGCGTCAGGCCATAAGTACTCCACAGTTACACCAAAAAACGGTAGCAGCATGCTTATAAATATATTGATTCTTTTATGTCTCTGTTAGTAGCCGATATACCCTATTCATGAAGAAACTGGTCAATTATTTACTGTGTTTTAGAAAGCACAGAGACACTAGGCTCCTGGCCTACCTTTTGCTTCTTTTCTTTTGATATATGTTTATTTAACTGTTTATGTATTTAATAATGTGTGTTAGAGCGTGTTTATAGTCCAGCTGTAGGAATATTTATTTAATTTCAAGTATTTAAATGTAAATCCAGTATTTCGAATATGTTTCATTATGTCTGTGTGACTGTGCGTTGGAACGAAGACAAGGCGCGAGCGCTCTAGCCAACCGCAGCGCTCGTGAATAGGGAGACTGGATGGAAGCGGGTTTCCGGAGAGGACACGGAGGCAGTTCTGGCAGTGCGGCAGTTCTGGACAGTCGCACAGGACACGGGAAGGCTGGACGCGACGGCGCGACGAAGGCACATTCGCGGAGAGACTTGGGGAGTGTGGAGCGGTTTGCGCGTGGTCGCGAGAGATAGAAATACTTCGGAGCACCGACTTGTGAACTTGTGAGATTTCCGTGGCTTCTACAGTGAAGACGTAGTGTGCATTTAGAAGCGAATACCTCGCGAGCTGCGTTTTTGTTCATAACTAATTACGCGCTGTAGGAATCTATTGTTTCCCTGTTATTCAACTTGTATTTTATTTAATTGCTCGACCATCGACACCAATAAGTGTTTCGCAGAAATATACCGCATTCTCAAAAGTACTTCCGCTAACGTACTCATCATTTAAAGTCGTTAAAACAGTACCTGCAAATTTTATTTAATTGCAATCTTTCATTTATAAATTTATATGTTACACTCATAATTCGCAATTGCCGAGTGATAGGAACCTTGGACCATTCGATTCATGTATCGTATACTGTAGACTCAGCTGTATTTGGCCTGTAATGCGGCAACTACGTATCCCAGCCCCTAGACAACGAAACCAGCCAAAACTTTAATATTGCGACGTTGAGTCGGAGGGTGCGTAGTTTATAGAATGCCCGCAAGTATCTATAGCCAGCTATGTCGTGACAGAAGTGCACCTCTGGTGCTGTAAGTGGCTACAGAAACTCAGCGTTGCGGCATGCTATTGCAGCGTGCTGTGTGAGCAGTATTGTAGTTCCTGGGAGGGGGATTTCGTAGGCGGTTTGCTTACACGTCCCAGATGGCTTTGCGAAGCCTGGTCTGCTGTCGTTGCCGCAACAACAGTGTTGACAATGTGATAAAGATACGTGTTCACTGTTGACATAAGGATAACAGCTGGTATACGCCTAGACGGAAGCTGTGCCGATGATGATAGATAAATCTTGTCTCATTTTGAACGGCGAATGGTTTGAGGCAAGAAGCCAGCTACTGCAGTATCATGTTTTAAGCAGCTACTGTTTCCCATCTCCGCCTCTAAAACAGAAAGCGGAAATGAAATACGAACACAAAGAGAGTAAAGTCTACATGTAAGTTGTACTTTGGCAAATATCTGTCTAACGCTAAATCATCTGATAAATATCTAAGAAGTCGGTAATGGACATCATAGCGCTTGTGTCACCCGGGACTAAACTATTTCGTGCAATAAAAGAATTTCGTTTAACAAGGTCGCTATGTTTCTCTAAGGCTGCATGCCTTCTCTGTAAAAGTTTACGTGATTCACGGGAAAGTGACAACACAGTTACACTGTTATGATAAGTCACGCCCGTGGCGCCAAGAAAGGCATCTGGCAATAGATACAGAATAAAAAATAAGTTGCCAATGTGTAACCTCTAGAAACGCTGAAAACAGAAGTATGCAAACATAATGAATATTCGAACATAACTGCGTTTAGTTTTAAGATTTCCTAGTGATCAGAATTCAGTGTATCATTACATACTTGGTGCATCACAGTTGGTCGGCCGCTGTGACCGAGCGGATCTAGGCGCTTCAGTCTGGAACCGTGCGACCGCTACGGTTACAGGTTCGAATCCTGCCTCGGGCATGGATGTGTGTGGTGTCATTACGTTAGTTAGGTTTAAGTAGTTCTAAGTTCTATGGGACTGATGACCTCAGATGTTAAGTCCCACAGTGCTCAGAGCCATTTGAACCATTTTTTGTGTAACAGTTGCCTCGGCGCCGGTTTTCGATAGCACCACTTTGCCAAGCACGGTACACTTTAAACGCGCCGCTATGCGAACAGTTTTGCTCCATAGTTACACGTCTGTTTGCTCGTGCACATCTGCGCAGCCTTCGTTCGCTCCTGTCATCTACGGCCTGTGATGCATCAAGTTGCCTCGATGCGTTTTTGGATAGGGCCATTTTACCATTGCATGTTGACGTCGAACATAGGCAGTTGTCACATTAACTTGACTGAACCGTGTAATTCTCTATTGTTTCACTCTCTGAAGGCGCGTGAGAAAAATGAACACTTGCATCTTCCGTATTATCTCCGATTTCTTTTATTTTTGTTAAGATGATCATTTCTCCCTATGCTGGATGGCATCAGTGAAATATTTTTGTATTCGGCGAAGAAAGTTGGTGACTGAAATTTCGTGAAGAGATCTGTCGTATCGAAAGACGCCTCTGTTTGATTGATCGTCGTCCCCTATTTCACGATAATACAAAACGAGTTGCCCTTCTTTACAGTTTTTCGTTGTTCTCCGTCAGTCCCATCTGGTAACAAAAAAATGGTTCAAATGACTCTGAGCACTATGGGACTTAACTTCTGTGGTCATCAATCCCATAGAACTTAGAACTACTTAAACCTAACTAACCTGTTCGCGAAGAACAGTGATGTTCATACGTACAACACTAGAGGAAAAACTGATCTTTCAAATGACTCAAATGGCTCTGAGCACTATGGGACTTAACATCTGAGGTCATCAGTCCCCTAGAACTTACAAGTACTTAAATCTAAGGACATCACACACATCCATGCCCGAGGCAGCATTCGAACCTGCGACCATAGCGGTCGCGCGGTTCCAGACTGAAGCGCCTAGAACCGCTCGGCCACACCGGCCGGCGATATCTTTTAGTACTTACGCGTATGATCTCACACATTTCCTTATTTAGAGTCGATTGTCAATTTCCGCACCACACAGACATAGTGTCTAAGTCATTTTGCAAGTGGTTTTGGTACACTGATAACTGTACTAGACAGGAAAATGCAGCTGAAGCCAGTCATTGACAATTACATCCTACAGAGCTTTCAGATTACAGAGGTTTTAATTGCTACGTTTCACTCGCGTTTCTAAATAGTTGCAGACATTTTCTACGAGATAAGATCGAATGATCTAGCATGCCAGTCGAGGTGTGATATGGTGAGCAATCATCGGGGATGTCGTTATTTTGGAAGACAGAAGAAGTCCAGCGTCTTTATTCTGAAGGAGTAGTACAGAGGACAACACTTGATGATCGAGGACGTTGAAATAAACAGCCTGGTTCATGCTAACGATAACTTGAATGAGTGAGCCCAAGTCGTCCCATAAAAGACACCCCCAATACAACCACAGAACCATCTCAGAGATGAGCTCAACTCTTCAGACACTGCTGGTTAAACGCCTCACTGTGACGTCGGTTCTCTCGACTCTTTGCTTTAGGGAAAACAGCGATTCGTCGGGCCTCAGGTCTCGCTACCCGTCCACTGTCCAATTTCTATGTTATCTGACCCGTTGAAGACGTGTAAGCCTTCTGCAACTCTGTGAGCAATGAGCTTCTGCCAGGTACCTGACTGCAAATGTCCACTGCGTGCAGATTCCATCGCAACTCTTGTCGGCTTTGAAACCAACGTAAACGTTATTACAAGCAGGTGAGTCAAGTTTATCTTTTATAGCCTCATGGCGGTCAAGGGCAACACAAAATGGAGATACTTAAGTGGCGAGTTTCCCCAGCTGCGCCTTTTGTTTTTATGTCGCTGTGAAGTAAACGTTTACAATAGCTCATGTAAACTAACGTCCAGCACACTATTTGGGCGCCACCCAGTTCGTGACACCCGCCTGCAGTCCCTATTGGTCAGGATCTACCTGCAACCACTGTTCGTGCGCCGTGTTAGATAGCTTCGAGGGAGACACCATTCCTTGCAGACGCCTTGGACAGGCAGTGGTGATATACAAAGCTGGCAATTCAGTTCACGGTGTGGCCATAGGGACGTCTGAACACGATAGTGCCTCCTTTCCAATGTGTCGCATCTCCATATCGATCCATCATACTGCGTTGATTGCATGCACACACATCATTTCACTGCCCTCACTAACAACATTGGTGGTGGGTCACATGGCCTGGTGGCATTTCTACACCATCCATTGCGCTCCAATGCGGCCAGTGTGCTCTGTTAAGAGGAGACTCCGCCCTAAATCTTCAGTTCCTAATGGCTGGTCACACCTTTAGAGTGTTTGCTCTTACATTCCAAAACAATGATTTAGCTCAACGCCAATTACAAGTATGTCTAAAAAATATTTGGAATCTGGACTGCTTAAGGGGCCTTGGCTGATTCCCCCCAGTTCATTGGAAGTCTTAATCACGTGTGACGCTTCGGATACGAGCAGGAAGCACTTTATCGGTGATATAATGCTGCATCGTCTGTGGCTATCTGGCTGTTACATTTCGGTTCTATGGGACTTTTAAATAGTTCAACATCTCGGTCACGATTAGCAAGAGTTTTTGTCGAATGTCTGATGATGCCTAGAACAGGCGAAACGCGTCACACGTGAAGATTAGAGAAACCCATCTTGTGCAACCGAGACCGTTTTTTTTCTGTACCTAAAGATCTATTGGGTTGCTGTAAGAGTGCCACCGTGGTAGTTATGGAGTGGAGTGATTTATAATATTAAAAGTTCAGAACTCAAAGTTGGGCGTATTGCTACATCTTTACCTCTTAGACAAGATATTGAAATTTGGTTTAAATCGGCAACGTAGTAGAAGTTAAATTTATGGGTGGACTCTCCCCTTAAGGAAGTGACTTTTGTATGGTAGTGTGTATGTGAAGCTGAAGTCCGTGCTCTGCTGTTGTAGTAATCAAACACGCCTGTGAAGCTGTTCGAACTTTCATAAAATGTACGACTCTCATAAGTGTGGATATGGTACTCGTATATCATAAACGCTGGCACACGGTTAGAGCAGAGGTACGCTTGTATACTGAAACATACCATAACCGTGTCAAGCCCTCAAATCCGCCTTTATAACCATTATGAAACGTATCAAGTATCTGGAATTGTGACGAATTCAATACGCCAAAGAAAAAGAGCAGTGAATGGTGCGCGACAGGCAACTGACGTTTTAGCAGCGGCGGCATGCAATCCATTTGCTACTGCGAAGACAGTTTTAATGTGCTAGCGGGATGAGCCAAAGCAGTTGACTGAGAAAACTGCATTCCAAAGTATTTCACCTTTTCCGTATCTTGCTGCACCAACAGCCTCATAGCAATGGCTTTGAGTCCTATACAGCTCTCTCAGTAGTATCTACGAAAAACGGCAAAGCGTAGAGGAGTTTCTATGCAAGATTTTGTTTACGGATAAAGCATCGTTACAAACAATGCGTACACAAAATACCACACTGGCCCAGCTGAAAATCCGCACTGGTGGAAGTGGATAAACTGCGAACTCTGTCTATTAACGTGTGATACATCCTTTTCAAGAATCTCGCCATTGGTACTAGTCTTATTGATGGAATCAAAGATTCTACCACAGTTACTAGAAGACTGCCCATTGGATATAAAGCAATCACTGGATATCCCGTACACTCCGCTCAGATTACAGACCACCTTCACAGAACATCTGGTGATCGTTGGATCGGGGACCAGACCGCAAAATACCCCAAACGGTCACCTGACTTAACATCTCTGGATTTTTGACTGTAGGGAAAATGAACATAAAAGGTCTAAACGGCAGCACCCAAGACCTTATCTGCCTTGTCCTGCGATAAGTTGACATTAAATTCAAGGTGCCGTATTGAGACCGGAAACGCTCTGTCGCATGTATCAGTGCTCAGGTTAAACATTTTGAGCACTTGATAATTAAAATCGCAGTAATAAACACAGTAACTGCACCTTAGTTGTGTGTCTGCATACATTGTGTATAGCAGGACATGCATCTCTGGGCCATCTGCCCTTGACGGCGAGGCAGTGGTTTGCAGTGCAGTTAATGTTGTTATTATTTCATGTTTTATTCTGGCTTTCTCCTCGCGCGCAAATGTAATGGGAAAAGGGGAAAACGAGACTGATACAATAAATACTCTTTGGCAGATGCCGTACGACAGTTTGTGGAATGCAGATGTGTAGGGCGCGGGCGTAACCTACAGGTAATTCAAATACTCTAGGCAAAATAGAGGGCTATGACTTGCACGTTGGCCATCACGAGATCTTAAACGGATATTTGTATGAACATCCAGCTACATAAGTACTCAGCTATCCACTTCTAGAGCTAGGTACTGGTTCGGACTACCCTCTGTAAACGGAGCGCTCACAAATTACTGTGGATTTGTCTCGTTACTTGAGCTAACTTTTCTCTTGTTCTCATTTCTTTACGCAAGATGAATAGAACAGCCGGTAGGATCATTTTACTTTCTTACTGAAATGCTGATTCTTTAATCTTTCCTAATAGCGTTTCACCGAACAGTCGTCTTTTTCCAATGATTATTATACAAGACGCCTGAAAATCTCATAACGCTCCCATTACTGCCTGCGCAGACAGCTTGCGAATCCAGCTGTAAAAATTACCTTTTTTTTGCATCTCCTGCATCTTCTTAGGGCTCTAAGCGTCTGATATTTATCCGTCAGCAGTTAGTGGAAAAGTCCTGCGCATGGACCGCCTTGCAGGTGCACGGTAAATTAGAGAATTTCCCTGTTGAATCGAAGCTCACCATTTATCGCATATGCAACTGAATTTGTGTGTTCATTCTATTTGATATACAAAATATCTTATTTATCTTGACCACTCAAAATACCATCTTGGAGAGAGGAAAAATAATGTATTAGCCAACTATTGTTTAGCTACCGGGCAGACATTGACAAGCACGACTGCCTATCTTGTAACTTTGTTCGTTAAGAAAGTATGCACCCAGCATTTTTCATTCGGTAATCAGCTTCGTCTCCTCAAGACCTTGAAACTATTATGCTTATAGCTGTTTATTTGCAACCATTAGGTGAGACTGTGCAAATCTTTGGTATTTTGACTTACAGTGTCTAAAGCTGGGTACGCTTTGTGTAACCTCTGAAGCCTACGGATTTGATCTTCTAGATGTGATTGCCGTATAACTCTATAAACGTTATGCGTAATCTTTATAGTTAAATTTCCAGCACGGAACATTTATATAGCTTTTTCATTGTATAAGATCAATGTGTGTCTTAACCAAACCAAAGTTTACATACGTATGAGGTATGACAACTGATCACTGAATGTAAACTGCACCTATCCCCCGCTATGGGTATATAAAAGCACAATGCTCTGAATAAAAAGTACGCTTGGCCTAACGATTAATTTCACAGACACGCAAGTCAGACATATACTGTAACTGAAAGTCATCTGCATCTGTTTAGAATGAATAAACAGTCACTGTTCCCTAAACGCACTAAACAATGTTTGGGTCTGGCCTTAAGAATGTATGGCGCACCGGTGCAACAACGGAAACGTAGCTAAACTCTGCAGTACATGTCTACCCTGATTGTAACCAACAGCAACAACGAGAGCTGGAAGAAATCACGCTGTTTTTCATATTATATAAATAAATTTCGCTAGGTACAATCCGAGTAAGCAAAGCGCCGTGAAACCATTCATTAATAATTGGATCACGCGAACTGCAATGTGTAGTCAGACAATAGTACATAAAAACTTTTGAGTAAACAAGGCCTCCGTAAGGGATAACTTGAAAACTATTGTGATTTAGGTATGTATTAACCATGGACGACCAACACGAACAAAATTAGAAAATATTATCGTATCTACATTGATGATGATTGTTATTAACCGTTTTACCGTGATCTGGATATAAGACAGAACGCTTTTAAAAGACATTCTCTTACATTGGGCACTTTAAAAGAAAAGTGTAAAGAGTTATTTGATGTTTTCCTGAGTTCCTGCAGATTATGAAGTGATTCAACCGATAAAGTTTTAACAGTCAAAACACAATAACAGAATAATGAAAAGGCTTAAGCTGAAAACGCTCCCTAAACACGGCATACCGTTTCCTGCATTATTAGCTCATACGAATGCGTAGCCAGATGTGACCTCATTGGCTATTTTCCAAGCTACGGCAAATGCATTCCGAAACCAAGCCTCCACACCAGTACGTCCAAGACAACGCGTTTGATTCTAGCGATGCTCGACAAAGAAGTGCTGGCCAGCACAGACCGACTACTCGGCAACAGTATAAGCTTTGGTATCCAAAGAGTGTCGTCTATGCATGTACTCAGGAAATACGCTCTCTGTGGCAAAATTACAAACAAAATTGCCACATCTCTAAGACAAAAAATAAAAGACGCACCACGAAGAAATCATCCGAATCGGTAGAAGTGATGTACAAGTACAGAAAATCATCATCATCATCATTTAAGACTGATTATGCCTTTCAGCGTTCAGTCTGGAGCATAGTCCCCCTTATAAAATTCCTCCGTGATCCCCTATTCAGTGCTAACATTGGTGCCTCCTCTGATGTTAAGCCTATTACTTCAAAATCTTTCTTAACCGAATCCAGGTACCTCCTCCTTGGTCTACCCCGACTCCTCCTACACCCTACTGCTGAATCCATGAGTATCTTGGGTAACCTTGCTTCTCCCATGCGTGTAACATCATCTATGCCTGTTCGCCCTGACTGCTACATCTATAGAGTTCATTCCCAGTTTTTCTTTGATTTCCTCAGTGTGGGCCGGCCGCGGTGGCCGAGCGGTTCTAGGCACTTCAGTCCGGAACCGCAAGACTGCTACGGTCGCAGGTTCGAATCCTGCCTCGGGCATTGATGTGTGTGATGTCTTTAAGTTAGTTAGGTTTAAGTAGTTCTTAGTTCTAGGGGACTGATGACCTCAGATGTTAAGTCCCATAGTGCTCAGATCCATTTGAACCATTTTGAACCTCATTGTGGATACCCTCCTGCCATTGTTCCCATCTACTAGTACCTGCAATCATCCTAGCTACTTTCATATCCGTAACCTCAACCTTATTGATAAGGTAACCTGAATCCACCCAACTTTCACTCCCATACAACAAAGTTGGTCGAAATATTGAACGGTGCACAGATAACTTAGTCTTGGTACTGACTTCCTTCTTGCAGAAGAGAGTAGATCAGAGCTGAGCGCTGACTGCATTAGCTTTGCTACACCTCGCTTCCAATTCCTTCACTATGTTGCCATCCTGTGAGAATATGCATCCTAAGTACTTGAAACCGTCCACCTGTTCTAACTTTGTTCCTCCTATTTGGCACTCAATGCGTTTATATTTCTTTCCCACTGACATTACTTTCGTTTTGGAGATGCTAATCTTCATACCATAGTCCTTACATTTCTGATCTAGCTCTGAAATATTACTTTGCAAACTTTCAATCGAATCTGCAATCACAACTAAGTCATCCGCATATGCGAGACTGCTTATTTTGTGTTCACATATCTTAATCTCACCCAGCCAATCTATTGTTTTCAACATATGATCCATAAATAATATGAACAACAGTGGAGACAGGTTGCAGCCTTGTCTTACCCCTGAAACTACTCTGAACCATGAACTCAATTTACCGTCAACTCTAACTTCTTCCTGACTGTCTATGTAAAGACCTTTGATTGCTTGCAAAAGTTTGCCTCCTATTCCAGAATCTCGTAGAACAGACAATAATTTCCTCCTAGTAACCCGGTCATATGTCTTTTCTAGATCTATAAAGCATAGATACAATTCCCTGTTCCACTCGTAACACTTCTCCATTATTTGCCGTAAGCCAAAGATCTGGTCCTGACAACCTCTAAGAGGCCTAAACCCACACTGATTTTCATCCAATTTGTCCTCAACTAATACTCGCACTTTCCTTTCGACAATACCTGAGAAGATTTTACCCACAACGCTGATTAAAGAGATACCTCTGTAGTTGTTACAATCTTTTCTGTTTCCATGTTTAAAGATTGGTGTGATTACTGCCTTCGTCCAGTCTGATGGAACCTGTCCCGGCTCCCACGCCATTTCAATTATCCTGTGTAGCCATTTAAGACCTGACATTCCATTGTATTTGATGAGTTCCGACTTAATTTCATCCACCCCAGCCGCTTTATTGCACTGCAATCTACTGACCATTTTCTCCACTTCCTCAAATGTGATCCTATTTCCATCATCATTCCTATCCCATTGTACATCGAAATCTGAAACATTAGTGATCGTATTTTCACCTACATTGAGCAACTCTTCAAAATATTCCCTCCATCTGCCAAAGGCATCAACAGGATTCACCAGCAGTTTTCCTGACCTGTCCAAAATACTTGTCATTTCCTTCTTACCTCCCTTTCGAAGACTGCTAATTACACTCCAGAATGGTTTTCCAGCAACTTGACCCAAAGTCTCCAACTTGTTTCCAAAGTCTTCCCAAGATTTCTTCTTGATGCTGCGATTATCTGTTTGCCTTTGTTTCTTTCTTCAAAATAACTTTCTCTGTCTACCTGAGTTCTAGTATGTAGCCATTTTTGATACGCCTTCTTTTTCCTTTTACAGACTGCCTTCACTGTGTCATTCCACCAAGCTGTTTGCTTCATCCTACCTTTACACACTACTCTTTCAAGACATTCTTTAGCCACTTCTAGTACTGTGTCCCTGTACATTGTCCATTCCTTTTCCAGTGACTGTAATTGACTACATTCAACTAACTGGTACCTTTCTGAGATCACTGCTATGTACTTGTGCCTGATTTCCTTATCGTGAAGTTTCTCCACTCATATCCTCCTACATATGGACCTGACCTCCAGCACTTTCGGCCTCAAAATACCAATTTCATTGCAGATTAAATAGTGATCAGTGTCATCAAAGAATCCCCTGAATACACGTCTGTCCCTCACAGCCTTCCTGAATTCCTGATCTGTTATTATACAGGGTGAGTCACCTAACGTTACCGCTGGATATATTTCGTAAAGCACATCAAATACTGACGAACCGATTCCACAGACCGAACGTGAGGAGAGGGCCTAGTGTAATTGTTTAATACAAACCATATAAAAATGCACGGAAGTATGTTTTTTAACACAAACCTACGTTTTTTTAAATGGAACCACGTCAGTTTTGTTAGCACATCTGAACATATAAACAAATACGTAATCAGTGTCGTTTGTTGCATTGTAAAATGTTAATTACATCCGGACATATTGTAACCTAAAGTTGAAGCTTGAGTACCACTCCTCCGCTGTTCGATCGTGTGTATCGGAGAGCACTGCAACATACATCGCGTTTCTACAGAATGATCTGCCAACGTTGCTCGAAAATGTCCCACTGGAAACGCGTCGACGTATGTGGTATCAGCATGATGGTGCACCTCCACATTCCGCAATTAACACTAGGCTGACCCTTGACAGGATGTTCGACGGGCGTTTCATAGGACGTGGAGGACGCATAAATTGGCCAGCCTGTTCTCCTGATCTTACACCTCTGGACTTCTTTCTGTGGGGTACGTTAAAGGAGAATGTGTACCGTGATGTGCCTACAACCCCAGAGGATATGAAACAACGTATTGTGGCAGCCTGCGGCGACATTACACCAGATGTACTGCGGCGTGTACGACATTCATTACGCCAGAGATTGCAATTGTGTGCAGCAAATGATGGCCACCACATTGAACATGTATTGGCCTGACATGTCGGGACACACTCTATTCCACTCCGTAATTGAAAACGGAAACCACGTGTGTACGTGTACCTCACCCCTCATGGTATTGTACATGTGCGTCAGTGAAAAAGACCAATAAAATGGTGTTAGCATGTGGACGTAATGTGCTGTTCCAGTCTCTTCTGTACCTAAGATCCATCACCGTTCCCTTTGGATCCCTACGTAATTCGGTGCTCTCCGATACACACGATCGAACAGCGGAGGAGTGGTACTCAAGCGTCAACTTTAGGTTACAATATCTCCGAATGTAATTAACATTTTACAATGCAACGAACGGCACTGATTACGTATTTGTTTATACGTTCAGATGTGCTAACAAAACTAACGGGGTTCCATTTAAAAAAACGTAGGTTTGTGTTAAAAAACATACTTCCGTGCATTTTTGTATGGTTTGTATTAAATAATTACACTAGCCCCTCTTCCCACGTTCGGTCTGTGGAATCGGTTCGTCAGTATTTGATGTGGTTTACGAAATGTATCCAGCGGTAGCGTTAGATGACTCACCCTGTATAGTCAATGACAGGTCTGGTTCCCCTGCCTTCCCAAGTATACCGGTGAATGTTCGTATGTTTAAAAAAGGAGTTTGTGATTACTAAACCCATACTGGCACAGAAATCCAAGAATTGTTTCCCGTTCCTTTTGGCCTCCATATTCTCTCCAAATTTACCCATAACCTTTTCATACCCTTCTGTTCGATTTCCAATCCTGGCATTAAAATCACCCATGAGCAGAACACTGTTCTTGTCCTTAACTCTAACAACTACATCATTGAGTGCGTCATAAAAACTATCCATCTTATGTTGATCTGTCCCTTCACAATGCGAATGTACTGGCACAATCCTAATTTTCTTACTAGATACTGTCAAATCTATCCACACCAGTCGTTCGTTTACATACCTTATTGCAACTACGCTGGGTTCCATTTCTTTCCTGATGTAAAGCCCTACACCCTATGGTGCAATTCCTGCTTTGACTCCTAACAGGTAGACCTTGCATTCTCCCACTTCCTCTTCTATCTCACCCCTCACCCGAATGTTACTAACAGCTAAAACTTCCAACTCCATCTTACTTACAACATTTTCAGAAAAACTGAATGATTTATTCAAAAGCAGGAGCTACACAAATTGAGCAACACAATAAAGCATTGATTCACCTCTGCCCCTTATGCAAGCAGTTACTGTAAACCTAGGAAGGGCAATAAAACAATATCGTTGACGTACCGCCGTGCTGTAACGGTGCTGCGGATGACAACCAAGGAGGTGCTGCTATGAAAAGAAGTGACACCCCAGACCAGCACTCCTGGTTGTGGTGCCGTATGGCGGGCGGAGCCAGATTGGTATCCCATTGCTGTCTCTGGCGACTCCAATTACATCTTCGCTGGTCATCGGGGCTTACCTCGAAGCGGGACTCATCGCTGAAGACAATCCCACTCCAGTCAATGAGATTCCGGGACGAGGACGTGTCTTCGGTTGTCGCTCGCGGCACTTTAACAGCACAGCGGTACGTCAACGATATTCTACGCCGCGTTTTGTTGTTCTTCATGGAAAGCCATCTTGGGCTAATATTTCAGCAAGATAATGGCCGTCCGCAGATGGCGAGAGTTTCTACTGCTTGTCTTCGTGCTTGCGAAACCCTGCCTTGGACAATGAGGTCGTCGGATCCTTCCCCAAGTGAGAAAGTTTGGAGGGACCATCAACGAGCTCGGGATTTCGACGATCTAAAACGTCAGTTGAACACAATTTACCACAATATCCCCCAGCAGAACATTCAATAAGTCTACAATGCCAAGCCGAATAACTGCTTCCATAAGGCCCAGAAGTGGCCCAATGTGTTACTGACTTTCCCAGTTTGAGAAATTCTTTCTCTTGAACAAATTTTTAATTTTTTTCTGAAATTGTAATCATTTGTAGTCTTTACATATACAGCACATCTAGCGATAACAGTTCCAGTCCGACAATTCCTTCGTGGTGCACCGTTCTTTTTTTTCTATATTATTATATTGTTTGTATTATTTACACTGGGTGCTGGTACAGGGGAATCAGATTCAATTTTGTGCTGCAGTTTTAATAAGGTCACGAAACTTCTTGGCAGATTAAAACTGTGTGCCGGACCGAGACTCGAACTCGGGACCTTCGACTTTCGCGGGCAAGTGGTAGAGCACTTGCCCACGATAGGCTAAGGTCCCGAGTTCGGGTCTCGGTCCGGCACACAGTTTTAATCTGACAGGAAGTTTCATATCAGCGCACACTCTGCTGCAGAGTGAAGATGTCATTCTGGAAACATCCCCTAGGTTGTGGCTAAGCCATGTCTCCGCAATATCCTTTCTTCCAGGAGTGCTAGTTCTGCAAGGTTCACAGGAGAGCTTCTGTAAATTTTGGAAGGTAGGAGACGAGGTACTAGCAGAATTGAAGTTGTGAGGACCGGTCGTGAGTCGTGCATCGGTAGCTCAGATGGTAGAGCACTTGCTTGCGAAAGGCAAAGGTTCCGAGTGTGAGTCTCGGTCGGGCACACAGTTTTAATCTGCCAGGAAGTTTCATATGAGCGCATACTCCACTGCAGAGTGAAAATCTCATCCTGTTAATACGTCATGTTTACGGAATGGTACATGCAACATGGTTTTGAACAGAAGAGAAAAAGTGGATTCTCGAATTAAAATTTAGGGTGCTGTTTTAAAAGGCGATTTGTTGTTTATATCTTCGTAACGAAAAAAGTTACAAGAAAGGCAATGGTACTGGTTAATGCACCGGTGGTAGCTAAACAGTATTTGCTTTATAGTTATCATTTTGTTTCTAGTCATTAGGTTACTTGGTATGGTAAAATTGGACGGAGCACCCTGTTTATTCATTACCAGTCGACTGATAAATACTTCTCATTATTATGTTATTTCGATCGTATTCACTGGCTCTGATGATGGCAGTAGCCAAAACCTCGTAATAAATGAAATCACATTAAACTATCTAAACGTCATCCTTTTAGATGTATATGCAATGTAAAGTTTTGGTCTTTGTCGTGGTGTATAGCAGTTTCTTTTCCCTAAATTAGTTTCAGTTAAAATAGGCCAACTATAACAGATTTCTAATTACGAAAACACGGCAAAGATATACAGTGAAATTAAACTGAGTTCTGAAGTTCGATTTTACTAATGTCATGGGACATGTTAAAATGCTTCACTACAATTTCTTGCTATTCAGACAGCTGAAGTGAAATATTTTGGTTAACGTTAAAACAAAGTCAGACATACTAGGAAGTTTATTTCGGATGTTTAGTTACTAACTCCCACATTTCTCAAACAGTATAAACTTAACTTCAAAGCAAACAGTTGTTGTTCCTGGCAGTGACCCACTATAAAATTTGTATGGATACAAATAAATTTAATAATTGAGTTAAACGTTATATTTTTGATTTACTCACAGTTGGTCGTCGAGCTGAACGTCCTGAGGAACAAAGCATCGCAGTGCTTTTAACTGACGCTCTGATTATTTGAGACATGATTCTGCATGAAAGCAAAAGTAAGGGGCAAGGCCTACTTTGTTATAAACTTATGTGCGAGTACTAAACCAGTCCCACCGAACAGGGTGGTGCAAGAGTAAGACGGGAGGCAGGTAGTTCAAATCCTCGACCGGTCGCTGAGATGTTTGTTGCTCCGTGATTTCCCTAAATCGTTAAGGTAAATGTCGGAATCGTTTCATTGAGAAGGACACGCTCCATTTATTTCCCTATTCTGCCCAAATCAGGGCATGGTCTCCATCTCTAATGACCCAATTTTCTTTCACGTTTCTCTCAAATTCCCAGCCTTGAATCAGATAAAATTTTTACACAATCTGTAAGGCGATCGCCAGGTCTGATACTCGAAACAGCCGTTTACTATGATCATAAATAACTTCTGCAGTTCCGGCTATACGCGATTTTGCGACCGCGTCGAATAAAGGATTGGTGCACGCGACCTACGGTCGCCAACACCTGTGTGTGATCTCGCTCACCTTGAACACAGCTGCGCAGAGGCGCCGCCTTAAGTAGCTCCACCCTAAGGCCGTGTCGCGAAAGTCTTGCAGCACGTGAATTAATCACCGCCTCCAACGAAGTAAACTGGAATCGTCTGTCCAAATCTTTTCAACTGTTATGTTCTCGAATTGATCTTTGTACGACAATAGAGCAATGGGCAGTGATTTTACTTTAGGAAAACGCAAAAAGGGAACTAGGAGGGCGCTTCTACGGAACCGAATCTATGAATAGGCGAGTTGGTTCCAGATGACGTGCTGCATGTAAAGGGTATCCCCCCAAAAGATTCGTCTGGTAAACTCAATAGTTGTTCGAAGAAAATTCCAGTATACGTGCAGTGACATAGAAGTCAATATGAGCAAGGTCTGCTCATGGTAAGTCACATACGATGCCTCGTTCTGATTCTTCAACTAAAATGTTCTCCCAACGAAATAATTTTGCAGCAGGCCAGAGTGTGTATTTTACAGAGTGTGCATGGTTCGATGCAAATTTCCTTCGGACATGCAGTCCGTGTGCGGGAATCACATAATTCGTACACGAACACTATGGGACGTAGACGCTAAGCCATACCGAAGTTTGTATGTGACCGTGTGTCGTACAGGGACAGTCAAAGCGAGCCGGCAAGGTAACTCAGCGTGTTCATCTTCATCTACATCTACATCCATACTCCGCAAGCCACCTGACGGTGTGTGGCGGAGGGTATCTTGAGTATCTCTATCGGTTCTCCCTTCTATTCCAGTCTCGTATTGTTCGTGGAAAGAAGGATTGTCGGTATGCCTCTGTGTGGGCTCTAAGTAACATGAAAGCAATGATAATTAAATCGAAACCCTTAGCTGCCGCCCGGGTTCCCGGGTTCGATTCCCAGCGGGGTCAGGGATTTTCTCTGCCTCGTGATGGCTGGGTGTTGTGTGCTGTCCTTAGGTTAGTTAGGTTTAATTAGTTCTAAGTTCTTGGCGACTGATGACCTCAGCAGTTGAGTCGCATAGTGCTCAGAGCCATTTTGAACCTTAGCTGCCGGCCGGCCAGAGTGGCCGAGCGGTTCTAGGCGCTACAGCCTGGAACCGCGCGACCGCTACGGTCGCAGGTTCGAATCCTGCCTCGGACGTGGATGTGTGTGATGTCCTTAGGTTAGTTAGGTTTAAGTAGTTCTAAGTTCTAGGGGACTGATGACCTTAGAAGTTAAGTCCCATAGTGCTCAGAGCCATTTGAACCATTTGAACCTTAGCTGCCGACAGGTGTTGTTGATATACATCAATTGGGACAGCTGAAAATGAGTGCGCCGACCGGGACTCGAACCCTGGATCACCTGCTTACATGACAGACGCTATATCCATCTGAGCCACCGAGGGCAGATGGTTAGCTGCCCTCTGCAATAAAAAAAACTAAGTTAATTGATCAACGACCAACTGGAACGGATGTCTTACGACGTCCGTCACGAGCAGATGCAACGAACGAAAACGAACAAAATAAGATTAAAAAAAAGAAAGAAAGCGATTAAGGCGACCGTTCGCATATAGCGGGAGATCCGCGTTCGAGCCCCGGTCCGGCACAAATTTTCATATGATACTAGTAAATTATATAGCCGGTGTACAATCGTATTCGGAAGTTGCGAATGCATTTGAAAGGCAATTTTATCTGTGCGGTCTACGGACAGGCTTAGCATTATTCTGGTACACTACTCGTTCTCGAGTTATTCACTGAGAGAGACAGTAGAACACGAAGAATAACTAGCATTTCTCCATCTGTGTGCATCTATACTCTGGAATTGCATCGTAGAGGGAGCTTTTTACATTTTTTTATACACTCCTGGAAATTGAAATAAGAACACCGTGAATTCATTGTCCCAGAAAGGGGAAACTTTATTGACACATTCCTGGGGTCAGATACATCACATGATCACACTGACAGAACCACAGGCACATAGACACAGGCAACAGAGCATGCACAATGTCGGCACTAGTACAGTGTATATCCACCTTTCGCAGCAATGCAGGCTGCTATTCTCCCATGGAGACGATCGTAGAGATGCTGGATGTAGTCCTGTGGAACGGCTTGACATGCTATTTCCACCTGGAGCCTCAGTTGGACCAGCGTTCGTGCTGGACGTGCAGACCGCGTGAGACGACGCTTCATCCAGTCCCAAACATGCTCAATGGGGGACAGATCCGGAGATCTTGCTGGCCAGGGTAGTTAACGTACACCTTCTAGAGCACGTTGGGTGGCACGGGATACATGCGGACGTGCATTGTCCTGTTGGAACAGCAAGTTCCCTTGCCGGTCTAGGAATGGTAGAACGATGGGTTCGATGACGGTTTGGATGTACCGTGCACTATTCAGTGTCCCCTCGACGATCACCAGTGGTGTACGGCCAGTGTAGGAGATCGCTCCCCACACCATGATGCCGGGTGTTGGCCCTGTGTGCCTCGGTCGTATGCAGTCCTGATTGTGGCGCTCACCTGCACGGCGCCAAACACGCATACGACCATCATTGGCACCAAGGCAGAAGCGACTCTCATCGCTGAAGACGACACGTCTCCATTCGTCCCTCCATTCACGCCTGTCGCGACACCACTGGAGGCGGGCTGCACGATGTTGGGGCGTGAGCGGAAGACCGCCTAACGGTGTGCGGGACCGTAGCCCAGCTTCATGGAGACGGTTGCGAATGGTCCTCGCCGATACCCCAGGAGCAACAGTGTCCCTAATTTGCTGGGAAGTGGCAGTGCGGTCCCCTACGGCACTGCGTAGGATCCTACGGTCTTGGCGTGCATCCGTGCGTCGCTGCGGTCCGGTCCCAGGTCGACGGGCACGTGCACCTTTTGCCGACCACTGGCGACAACATCGATGTACTGTGGAGACCTCACGCCCCACGTGTTGAGCAATTCGGCGGTACGTCCACCCGGCCTCCCGCATGCCCACTATACGCCCTCGCTCAAAGTCCGTCAACTGCACATACGGTTCACGTCCACGCTGTCGCGGCATGCTACCAGTGTTAAAGACTGCGATGGAGCTCCGTATGCCACGGCAAACTGGCTGACACTGACGGCGGCGGTGCACAAATGCTGCGCAGCTAGCGCCATTCGACGGCCAACACCGCGGTTCCTGGTGTGTCCGCTGTGCCGTGCGTGTGATCATTGCTTGTACAGCCCTCTCGCAGTGTCCGGAGCAAGTATGGTGGGTCTGACACACCGGTGTCAATCTACATCTACTACATCTACATCTATACTCCGCGAGCCACCTTACGGTGTGTGGCGGAGGGTACTTATTGTACCACTATCTGATCCCCCCTTCCCTGTTCCATTCACGAATTGTGCGTGGGAAGAACGACTGCTTGTAAGTCTCCGTATTTGCTCTAATTTCTCGGATCTTTTCGTTGTGATCATTACGCGAGATATATGTGGGCGGTAGTAATATGTTGCCCATCTCTTCCCGGAATGTGCTCTCTCGTAATTTCGATAATAAACCTCTCCGTATTGCGTAACGCCTTTCTTGAAGTGTCCGCCACTGGAGCTTGTTCAGCATCTCCGTAATGCTCTCGCGCTGACTAAATGTCCCCATGACGAATCGCGCTGCTTTTCGCTGGATCATGTCTATCTCTTCTATTAATCCAACCTGGTAAGGGTCCCATACTGATGAGCAATACTCAAGAATCGGACGAACAAGCGTTTTGTAAGCTACTTCTTTCGTCGATGAGTCACATTTTCTTAGAATTCTTCCTATGAATCTCAACCTGGCGCCTGCTTTTCCCACTATTTGTTTTATGTGATCATTCCACTTCAGATCGCTCCGGATAGTAACTCCCAAGTATTTTACGGTCGTTACCGCTTCCAATGATTTACCACCTATGGCATAATCGTACTGGAATGGATTTCTGCCCCTATGTATGCGCATTATATTACATTTATCTACGTTTAGGGAAAGCTGCCAGCTGTCGCACCATGCATTAATCCTCTGCAAGTCCTCCTGGAGTACATACGAGTCTTCTGATGTTGCTACTTTCTTGTAGACAACCGTGTCATCTGCAAATAGCCTCACGGAGCTACCGATGTTGTCAACTAAGTCATTTATGTATATTGTAAACAATAAAGGTCCTATCACGCTTCCCTGCGGTACTCCCGAAATTACCTCTACATCTGCAGATTTTGAACCGTTAAGAATGACATGTTGTGTTCTTTCTTCTAGGAAATCCTGAATCCAATCACAAACCTGGTCCGATATTCCGTAAGCTCGTATTTTTTTCACTAAACGTAAGTGCGGAACCGTATCAAATGCCTTCCTGAAGTCCAGGAATACGGCATCAATCTGCTCGCCAGTGTCTACGGCACTGTGAATTTCTTGGGCAAATAGGGCGAGCTGAGTTTCACATGATCTCTGTTTGCGGAATCCATGTTGGTTATGATGAAGGAGATTTGTATTATCTAAGAACGTCATAATACGAGAACACAAAACATGTTCCATTATTCTACAACAGATTGACGTAAGCGAAATAGGCCTATAATTATTCGCATCTGATTTATGACCCTTCTTGAAAATGGGAACGACCTGCGCTTTCTTCCAGTCGCTAGGTACTTTACGTTCTTCCAGCGATCTACGATAAATTGCTGATAGAAAGGGGGCAAGTTCTTTAGCATAATCACTGTAGAATCTTAAGGGTATCTCGTCTGGTCCGGATGCTTTTCCGCTACTAAGTGATAGCAGTTGTTTTTCAATTCCGATATCGTTTATTTCAATATTTTCCATTTTGGCGTCCGTGCGACGGCTGAAGTCAGGGACCGTGTTACGATTTTCCGCAGTGAAACAGTTTCGGAACACTGAATTCAGTATTTCTGCCTTTCTTCGGTCGTCCTCTGTTTCGGTGCCATCGTGGTCAACGAGTGACTGAATAGGGGATTTAGATTTTCCATTTCCAGGAGTGTATCTTCAGTTAATGAAGTTAGTGAAGTGATGTTAGTGTCCCTTTGATAAACCCTGTCCTTCAGCTAACCTCACAGCCAGAAATCACACGGGATCAGATCTGGTGATCTTGGTGGCCACGCACTTTGGAAGGATTGGCCAGTGATTCACTTTCTCCTAATGTGTATATAAACGAGTGACCTCATGAGCGGTGCCTCGATACTCGAGAAGAGCAACAGCACTTTTGCTGTTCTTGTGACAGAACAGCTTTATTTGTACAGACCTGCTCACATTGTCCAAATCACTGTAGACTGCCTGCAACTGCAATGACAACTGATGCTGGTGTTTCAACTGTACGTTGCCGTACCAGTACCGGCGTCTAACGGCATGTTATGACACTAACACTACTAACAACGCAAATCCTGCAGCGCACAGTCTGCACATCATGCCTATAAAGTTGGGTACCCATACGGCAAATACACACACCAAAAAAAGTTTTGCATCACTAGGTTCCGAGAGTTCCGGAACCTGTACAGAAAATTAGAATAGATATCAACATAAACATCATTTCCGCCCTTTTTATTGCTCATGAAAACCACACATTGCATGTTGTACCACCATGCAGCGAGACCTTCAGAGGTGGTGGTCCACACCGCTGTACACACCAGGACCTCTAATACCCAGCAGCACGTCCTCTTGCTTTGATGCCTGCCTCTATTTGTCGTATCATACTACCCACAAATTCATCAAGGCACTGTTAGTCCAAATTAACCCTATATTAATGGCGATTCGGCGTAGATCTTTGAGTGGTTGGTAGGTCACGTCGTCCATAAACAGCCCTTATCAATCTATCCCAGGCATGTGCGATAGAGTTCATGCCTGGATAACATGCTGGCCACTCTAGTCGAGCGATGTCGATATCCTAAAGGAAGTCATTCACAAGATGTGCACGATGGGGGCGCGAATTGTCGTCCATGAAGACGAATACCTCGCCAATACGCTGCCGATATGGTTGCACTCTCGGTCGGAGGATGGCATTCACGTATCGCACAGCCGTACGGCGCCTTCCATGACCACCAGCGGCGTACGTGGACCCCACATAATGCCACCCCAAAACAGCAGGGAACCTAGGCCTTGCTGCACTCGCTGGACAGTGTGTCTCAGACGTTTAACCTTACTGGGTTGCCTCCAAACACGTCTCCAACGACTGTCTGGTTGAATGAATATGCGACACTCATTGGTGAAGAAAACCTGATGCCAATCCTGAGCGGTCCATTCGGCATGTTGCTGAGCCCATCTCTACTGCGCTGCATGGTGTCGTGGTTGCAAAGATAGATGCCGCCATGGACGTCGGAAGTGAAGTTGCGCATCTTGCAGACTATTGCCCATCGTTTGAGTCGTAACACGACGTCCTGTGGCTACACGAAAAGCATTATTCAACATGGTGGCGTTTCTGTTAGGGTTCCTCCGAGCCATGATCCGTAGGGAGCGGTCACCCACTGCAGTAGTGGCCGTTGGGCGGCCTGAGCGAGGCACCTCATCGACAGTTCGTGCCTCTCTGTCTCCTCCATGTTCAAACAACATTGCTTTGGTTCACTCCAAGCGCCAGGATATTTCCCTTGTTGAGAGCCCTTCCTGGAACAAAGTAACAATGCGGGCGCGATCGAACCGCAGTTCTGACCGTCTAGGCATGGTTGAACTACAGACAACACGAGCCGTGTGCCTCCTTCCTGGTTGAATGACTGGAGCCGATCAGCTGTCGAACCCCTTCCTTCTAATAGGAGCTGCTCATGCATGGTTGTTTGGGCAGGTTTAGTGACATCTCTGAACAGTCATAGGAACCGTGTCTGTGATAGAATGTCCACAGTCAACGTCCATCTTCAGGAGTTCTGGGAACTGGGGTGATGCAAAACTTTTTTTTATGTGTGTAGTTCTCGGTCCACACTTGCTGAAGTAGCGAAAGTTTAATTATAACCACCCCATACATTCCATCCTTCAAGACCCATCAGCAAGACTCGTGAACGATAAAGACTAATATCTTGAAAATATGATTTATAATAAACTGGGACAGGGTGAGCCATTTGTAGGATACACGATATTATAAGCAACAGGAACGTGGGACGACATTAGCACATAGTGACAGATTAAACTGTCACTAAATGATTTCGTGACGGAAGCCTCTGTGCACGTAGCTCCATGGTGTGTGTTTGTGTGTGTGTGTGTGTGTGTGTGTGTGTGTGTGTGTGTGTGTGAGTGTGTGTGAGTGTGTGTGTGTGGGGGGGGGGGGGGGGTAAAAATGTAAATGTCGTGTGGCTAGGGCCTCCCGTCCGGTAGACGGTTCGCCGGGTGCAAGTCTTTAGATTTGACGCCACTTCGGCGACTTGCCTGTCGACGGGGAGGAAATGATGATGATTAGGACAACACCCAGTCCCTGAGCGGAGAAAATATCCGACCGAGCCGGGAACCGAACCCAGGTCCTGAGGATTGATATTCGGCGGACTGTGTGTGTGTGTGTGTGTGTGTGTGTGTGTGTGTGTGTGTGTCGGCCTTACCTTAAGCAATTCAGGGAAACAACGTGCTGAAAGGAAATGCCACCGAATTTTTATGTCAAAAATCTTAAAGGTTTTTAAATAAAACAAATGTTATTAACAGTCTACATTCAATAAAGCTCTTCTGGGTTTGTGACCGCATTGTCAACTATAAAATTCCGACGTTTCGGCGACTATTGTAAGACGCCTTTCTCTGGGTGTGTTGGTAACACATTCGCCGATTTACACGAATGACAAGCAATAGAGAATACTCCAATGGCAAACGCCTATGACAAGACGCTATCCAAATAACAATAAAAAAGCACCTAATAATCGTCCTCCTCACCCTCATATCCAATGGCAGCACTTCTCCATAACAAATAAGTAATTAAACTAGCGCCCATTTAGCACTTAGCAACGCACCCTGAGGAAAGCGTCTTGCAAAAGTCGCCGAAACGTCGGAATTTTATAGTTGGCAATGCGGTCACGGACCCAGAAGAACTTTATTGGCTGTGACAACTGCCGTGGAAGCCTACGCTTATATTTAACATTCTACATGCTTATTTTTCACATCTACATATCTGCAGCCCTCTGCCGCTAAAATCGAAGCGTATAACATGGTGGTGTGTAATGTAACTATGACGATGCGTGAGAAACAGCGTGTTGTTTTCGAGTTTCGAATTCCAAGATTTCATCCACACTTGGAGCTCCTTCTCCTTCAGGTTGACAACGTCAGACCACACACGAGCGCTGCGACATCTGCCTTGGGTTCACTGCCTTGGGTTCTGTCATCTTCATCCGCCATACAGTCCCGACTTGGCCCCATCCTATTTTCATCTTTTACCAAAACTTAAAGAATGTCTTGAAGACTTCCCTTTGACAGAGATGAAGCTGCGCAAGCACAGGTAAGGTTTTGATTCCGTCAATAAATTCAAACATTCTACAGTGACGGTATCAACAAAGTGGTCTCTCGTTAGGAGAAATGTGTTCCGCAAAGGTGACTGTGTTGAGAAACTGATATGAAGAATACAGATTTGGAATGTTAATAAAGTCTTTTTTATTTAAAAAGCTCGAAGACTTTTCACGTAAAAAAATTCGGAGGACGGGAATTGGAAACTCCGTCCATCCGAATTCGCTCGCTCGATAGCAACAGAAATTACCCACAAAGCGATGTGTTCCAAAGAGCGTTGGCATTGACATGAGACTGGTACTTCAGTACAAAGTGTTCCCAGATTTGAGTAAATAGGGTGCTGTGATTCGAAAGCCATTTCAGAAGTCACTGACCACAATCGTCACTCCTCAGGCAGCGATAACTGAGCGTAAAGTGTTAGTGGTTGCTTTGAGTAGCCGGTCGCTGTGGACGAGCGGTTCTAGGAGCTTCAGTCGGGAACCGCGCTGCTGCTACTGTTGCAGGTTCGAATCCTGCCTCGGCCATGGATGTGTGTGATGTCCTTAGGTTAATTAGGTTTAAGTAGTTCTAAGTCTAGGGGACTGATCACCTCCGATGTTAAGTCCCATAGTGCTTAGAGCCATTTGAACCATTTGCTTTGAGTATCGCATTGAGCAATTATCGGAATTCGTTTGTAATGTGCGATCACTTTCAAGATTGCACATTATCGGAAACATTATTAAGAGATGATGATACCCTCTCAAGTGCTGTATTTGTCTACTTACTATGTCCTCTTAAGTTGTTTCTCTGAATTATCGTTACACAATGGCGGACGTCATCGAGAAAGCTCGTTGCATGACTCATACGTGTCTGAGATTGTAAGCCCTTATATTTCCGGGACCGGAGTCTGCTAACAAAAAGATATCTGGATACAGAGCCGTGCCATGTTGTAAAGTAACTGTCACTAAATGGATCAAATCATCATTTCAGCCACGGCTGTTGTTCCCTTCCTCTGGTATGCTAAAGGAGAAATTACATGTGAATATATGAATGGAAAAGTATTAATCCCTTAGGAAATTTTTGCACGCCCTTCATAGTGTTGTGTTCCTTGTCTGGCACGCTAAGTATTTGTTATTTGTCATGGCATGGAGTCTGTAAATGTTGGTATGTATGCGGAGGCCTGTTTATATCATCGTTGTTCTTACGGACTTGCTGCAACTCTCTTTAGTGCTATTTTAACTCTAGTCTTGTGCCTTAACATATATCCTACAGTCCACTCTTCTTTCAGTGTTTTCCACATATTCGTCGTTCTGTTTCGGAAGGACCTCCTCATCTTAACTTTATTAGTCCAGTTAGTTTTCAGCACCTTCTGCAGCATCTCACATAAAAATCTTCGATTCTCTTCGTCTTCGTATTTCCCACAAACCGCGGTTCAGCTCCATACGCTGCTGCGCTCCAGATGATAAATTACGAGACATTTCTCTCTCAAATTAATTATTACCTTTTCTTGACGCCACTGGAAGTCTTTTGTCGAAGAATGCTTGCTTCCCCGCCATAGTCTGATCTTTGTTTTCTTTGCTTTGTCCGTTATGCGTGTTTTAATTCAAAGGTAGCAGAAATTCTGTACTTCTCCTACAGCTTTTTCGGCAGTTTCGATACTAAGTTTGGCGATATCCTATTTCTGATTCTCGGTATTTACGTCTTTCTTTCGCTTCCTCTCCACTCTTATTTTGGGGCTAGTACACTGTACATTCCGTTCAATTTTCCTTGTAAATTTTTTTCACTTTCGCAGAAGATGGAAGTGTTGCACACGTTGTTTTAGTGGGCGAGGTATAGTGTCCGTGCCGGCAGGCAACTTGTTTCCCTTGCGGCGAGCAAGAGCACCTGCATACAGCAATCTTCCGCCGCACAATTTACAAATTCGGTGTCTGACTGTTTCACAGGACGTGCATATTGCCTCCGCTGCGCCTGTGCACACCTACGAGTTGGTAACCCATCGTGAGTGCCAAAGCAATCAATCATCAGTGATTAACATGCAGTCTAACAAACTTTTTGTACGTCTGCGTGTGGCGAACCAGTATGTGAGATTCCAATTAGACACTGAAGCTACTGTTACACCGCTAAATCGATCGACTTATGAACGCTTAGGTAGCCCGCATATCCAGCAACGGAATGCAACACTATCTGCCGTTAATGGAGAGAACATTCTTGTTTTTGGTGGGAGTAGTTTACTTACAATTTTTCGTGCTGCAACGGAAGCAGTTCATTTTCGTATCTCGTGTTCAAAACATTTTAGGGATGGATACTTTTGCTTTGTCTGGCTTGTGCATTCAAGGGAATGTGTAGCAAGTCATTTCGACTGAACCGCAGGCTAGCGTGTCAAATACAGTTCTTTATTTGATGGGAGTCCAGGCAAGGTATCTGGGTTGGAGCCCCATGTGACTTTAAAAGGCAATGCTCAGCCTAAATATTTTCGAGCTCTGGTTGTCCCACATGCTCTACGGGACCGGGTACTTAAAACTGTGTCTGACAAGCAGTGGGCATACCGCATGTTCGTTTTTTCGAAGTCATCATGTGGTCTACGACTATGTGCAGGCTTCAAAGCTACAGACAACCCACAGCCCACAGACTGCTGTGTGCCTTAACACTGTCCAATTACCGGTGTGAAATGATGTATCTATGGTCCACCAAGCATTCCAGTGGTGACCTACTGTAGCGACTGCCGGTAAGCTTAGATGCCCATTTCGATTCATAGGAGACTCTTGGTTCCACGTTGATCCTCAGGAGAAGCGTGTGTCGCAAGAGTTTCTTCTCGCTTTTTTCTGGGTGGCGAGTGCGACATTAGTGGAGCCTGCAGTGAGTGTGGCTCTCGACTTCGTTCGCCGTGGGTGGCCGCGTAGCCTCAAATGGATCTGCCACCTGTGGTACACGCTAATTTGTGCACCGACGTGCTATCACGATGCAGATGGACGGCGTGTCCTCCATTCAGACAATGACGAGGCCCATGTTATGGTTCCTGAGTACCTCCAATGGGAAATGCTTAAGCTATCACAGCAAGTCATTGGGGCGTTGTCCAGACCAAACAGTTAGCCCGGAGCCATTATTATGATAATTTCCTTGATGGTCCAGAAATCTCAACTAGCAACAGTAAAATGTTACTGCTTAAGGGGAGGTTTACTATCTTTTGGTTCAAAAAATCGTTTTTTTAATTGCATTTTTGGATCCATAAAAGTGTTTAGAATCCACCCCTGAAACGGTTCTTCCGAATACGGAACGAAAATGTTTGTTATTCGCAGTTGAACAAAAAAATGTACCTGCCTGAAATCGGCCTTTTTCACTCATCAGTTTTTTTTCTTTCGGAGAACGAGTTATTGTAACGGTGTTTGGGAGGAAACACACAAAATTCAAATGAAAGTTTGAACGCATGTGTTTGGAAGGTAGCCCCCAAGCATTTGCATTCTGGTGCGAAGACTGTGAGGATGGCGACTATCCTAGCAGTGAGCAGCTTCAACGAAGGGTATTCAGCGATTCTGAAGACCACGACAACGATGGACGTCACCCTGGGACTCTACTCGACGCAGTTCGCCAAGCATTCAGACGACTACCGGATTCAAGCAGCCGAAAACCGCTTGTCACCGGCCGTACGAGCGGCTCTGGAGCAGCGCAGGATGGCCCAGATCGAGCAGAACGCCCTCTGTGAGGAAGAGGAAGGACTAGTTTATGAATCCGGAATAGCAGATTGAGTGTACGTTGCATAATATTGCATTTACATGTAGTCAAAACTTCAAACGCGTCTTTCTCGAAATGACTTTTTTTTATCGCGCGGTATGGTAATTCAAATCTACTGAACCGAATGGCATGTTCCTTTGTTTCCGACGAAGCTAACTACTTTGTCTAGGAGTTGTACCACTTTTACTCCGATCCATCAACTATAAAGATTTTTACTTGGCCGACGAAGTCGAAAAATCGATGAAAAAAAACCTATTTTTTTTCAAATGGTCGCCATTTTGTTTCCTATGGTCCAAGTAAATTAAGCGAGGTGCAACTCTTAAAGAATCTTATATAATTCGCTGACGTAAACTCAATTTTGATTTCAAACGAGCCGGCTGACCTGTGACATACCGCGCGTGGAGATCTACATCGAAATTTTGTTTCGTTCCGACGCCACTTCCGCCTTAGCTCTTCGACATTTCCGGTCGAAAAAATTCCAGTTTGTAGAGAAAACATCAATAAACATTTAGACTAAATTTGACATTGATATATGTAACACATCCCGAGAAAAAAATTCTCAAAGAACATGCTTTTTTTTCGGGCCAAAGATAGTAAACCTCCCCTTAAGTATGCCTGTCGCAGGGCAGGTTGAGCTGACAAATAATTTCAAATGCGAACATTTTAGGTTAGGCTTTAGCGTGACTGTTATTGACACTAAATGAAACAATAAGTTTACTGTTACCAGTCAACGTTTATTTATCTCCACGACGCGTTTCAAAGGTTTAAACCTTTGGATTTACATTTGTTAGTATGACATTTGTGTGAGTGTTGTGTTACGATTTTTGGAGGAACGTGTGGCACTCTCTAGTGGGGAAACAAAACACTATATCAGAGCGTGCTTCTGTGTTTCTTTTGACGAAAAATTAAAAGTGTATCTAACGGTAAACATAAAATAAGTAAAGTAAAGCACCTCCTGTGGTCACAGGTTCTTTTCACTGTCGTAAGACATCACATGTATACTGTCACATTTTGTAAACAAATATGGCGTCGGAAACTATTGGGTGCATGGACCGTACAGCAGAAGAGAAAACATTATCACAAAATACAAAGAATATACGTCCTAAGAACATTATTACAGAATAATTTTTAAAGCATTTGAAGTTATTGTTTTGAGGTGTCGAATACATTTGTTGTAATAAATACTTCAGGTGGTATATAAATCCAATTTTGACACGCTAAAGTATCTTAAACTTCATACTCGTTTATACAATCACGTGACGTGTTAAAAACTTTAAGCAAAATAATCATATTGGTTACAGTGATTGTATAAAAGAGTATGAAGTTGAAGCTATTTTAACTTGTCAAAATCGGATTTACACTACTGGCCATTAAAATTGCTTCACCAAGAAGAAATTCAGATGATAAACGGGTATTCATTGAACAAATATATTATACTAGAACTGACATGTGATTACATTTCCACGCAATCTGCGTGTATAGATCCTGAGAAATCAGTATCCAGAACAACCACCTCTGGCCGTAATAACGGCCTTGATACGCCTGGGCATTGAGTCAAACAGAGCTTGGATGGCGTGTACAGGTACAGCTGCCCATGCAACTTCCACACGATACCACAGTTCGTCAAGAGTAGTGACTGGCGTATTTTGACGAGCCAGTTGCTCGGTCACCATTGACCAGACGTTTTCAATTAGTGAGAGATCTGGAGAATGTGCTGGCCAGGGCAGCAGTCGAACATTTTCTGTATCCAGAAAGGCCCGTACAGGACCTGCAACATGCGGTCGTGCTTTATCCTGCTGAAATGTAGGGTTTCACGGGGATCGAATGAAGGGTAGAGCCACGGGGCGTAACACATCTGAAATGTAACGTCCACTGTTCAAAGTGCCGTCAATGCGAACAACAGTTGACCGAGACGTGTAACCAATGGCACCCCATACCATCACGCGGGGTGATACGCCAGTATGGCGATGACGAATACACGCTTCCAATGTGCATTCACCGCGATGTCGCCAAACACGGATGCGACCATCATGATGCTGTAAACAGAACCTGGATTCATCCGAAAAAATGACGTTTTGCCATTCGTGCACCCAGGTTCGTCGTTGAGTACACCATCGCAGGCGCTCCTGTCTGTGATGGAACGTCAAGGGTAACCGCAGCCATAGTCTCCGAGTTGATAGTCCATGCTGCTGCAAACGTCGTCCAACTGTTCGTGCAGATGGTTGTTGTCTTGTAAACGTCCCCATCTGTTGACTCAGGGATCGACATGTGGCTGCACGATCCGTTACAGCCATGCGGATAAGATGCCAGTCATCTCGACTGCTAGTGATACGAGGCCGTTGGGATCCAGCACGGCGTTCCTTATTACCCTCGTGAACCCACCGATTCCATATTCTGCTAACAGTCATTGGATCTCGACCAACCCGAGCAGCAATGTCGCGATACGATAAACCGCAATCGCGATAGGCTACAATCAGACCTTTATCAAAGTCGGAAACGTGCTGGTACGCATTTCTTCTCCTTACATGAGGCATCACAACAACGTTTCACCAGGCAACGTCGGTCAACTGCTGCTTTGTGTATGAGAAATCGGTTGGAAACTTTCCTCGTGTCAGCACGTTGTAGGTGTCGCCACCGGCGCCAACCTTGTGTGAATGCTGTGAAAAGCTAATCATATGCATATCACAGCATGTTCATCCTGTCGGTTAAATTTCGTGTCTGTAGCACGTCATCTTCGTGGTGTAGCAATTTTAATGGCCAGTAGTGTATATACCACCTGACGTATTTATTCCAACAAATGTATTCGACACCTCCAAATCCTTTAAAATTTTTTCTGTAATAATGTTGTTAGGACGTATATTCTTTGTAGTTTGTGATAATGTTTTCTCTTCTGCTATACGATCATTGCACCCAATAGTTTCCGGCGCCATATTTGTTTACAAAATATGACAGTATACATGTGATGTGTTACGGCAGTGAAATGAATATGTGACCACTGGAGGTACTTTATTTTACTTATTGTATTTTTACCGTTAATACCGTTAATAATTTTACCGTTAATAATGTTTTGTGAAAGGAAACCTGTAACCATGCTCTGAAATAGTGTTTTGCTTCACTACTAGACAGTGCCACGAGTTCCTTCAAAAAATCGTAACACAACACACACACACGAATGTCATACTAACAAATGTAAATCCACCTGACAATGGAGGTTTAAACCTTTGAAACGCGTCGTGGAGATAAATAAACAGTGACTGGTAAGAGTAAACTTGTTGTTTCGTTTAATGACAAATAATCGTTAAGAAAATATTCGATACGTTGTGCCATTTCCTAGTTAATTAGCATTGAGTTAGCCAATCAGGCAGTCGTTAGGGCAAATTCAAGTGGTCCGCCTGAGACGGGATCGCCAAACGCGTTCTTCGTTTGGTTTTCTAAAACAGAACGAGAGAGCGATGCGAAAATCGGACATGTCACGCTAGTAAGGATCGAACCCGAGCCAAAGGACGAGTACTCTCATGCGCATCATGTACGGTATGACAACAACTGACACTAGTTGGATCCGGCAGGCTGCTTTAAATTGCACGTGCATCGGCCTGATTGGCTAACTGCAATGCTAATTAACTCGACAACGACTCAACATATCGACTATTTTTCTTAACAATTATTTGTCAACATAACCTACCCTGCAACACCGTTACAAGCTTTCCAGTGTTCCTGTAACACCCTTAAAAGGTTTTCAGAGTATATACTACGGCTGACACGGTATAAAATCTGTTGATTTTGGGTGGTTTTGTTAAGTTTTCTGTGTGACCCAACATTTAGAACACATCGAGGAAACAAGCAGATAACTAAAAAAACTACAATAAACACGCAGATAACTGATCTATTTCGCTGTAAATATTAAGGGAAACGTGGAGACTATGTCTCTCTCTCTCTCTCTCTCTCTCTCCCTCTGTGTGTGTGTGTGTGTGTGTGTGTGTGTGTGTGTGTGTGTGTTTATTTGGAGAGAGTCTGTAAGAAGTGACAGAAGGACGACAAAGTTTCGATGATGCCATTGAGCCGATGTGGCTCGCATGTTGAGCTCGATCATGTTGTCCTTTCTTCACGGTCTTGCCTCTTAACCGGTTTTGGTCTTGAAATCGACCAGGGAAGGAGTGAGGAGGGAGCGCTTGGATGGTGGGCAGGCAGCGTGTTCGTGGTAGCGAGCGTGTAAAGAGTGTACCAAGATGGCGGCCGTCAAGAGCCGCACGTGGAAACTAGCCTGCTTTCCGGACCGAGTTGCGGCGTGTCGCGTTAGTCGGCCGCCTTATGCTGGAGGACGGGCAGTTCTGCGCGACTCGGCGGGGATTGCTGACTCAGCCCGAAGTGGTCTTTCGCTGTTACCAGCGGCGGACGTAAAGCTGTAACTCGGGATACTGACTGTTTCCATCAACAACAGCTCGCTGATATTTTATTGCTGCTCGCGTACGTCTTTGGCAGTTCTGACTGTTTGAATCCAATTGGCGATTACGCTCGATTGTTATCTGTTCCGCGTCAGGCTTGAAACTTCGGTGGTCCGCTACTGACTCAACGCCTCAGTGTTGGTGCTAAGTCACTTTTGTAAAGTTTGTGTACCAATTGTTATCAGTTATCAAACCGTTGTTTGCACCCTATATTACTTAAGTGGAGGATTTCATATTATAGGCTAGCCTATTTTTAGTTGACCTGTGATCAGAAATTTGTTTTAATCACTGAGCCGTACAGTTGTTTCTTAGCTTTAAGTAGTCTCTTCTGCCTGAAAGTTGAATTTGCATATTTATTGTTATTCTCTCTGTTTGTAAAATAAGTGAAGAAAGTTATCATTTACTCATACGCAAAGCAGTTTTCTCCTTATTTTCGGAGATTTATATATATTTGCAGGCTGCTTCATTGTTAGCAAATTATTGCTGTAGGCAATACGTAGATTATGGTGTGTCACTTCGTTACAGGTTCAACCATGCAGCCATGCAGCGAATCATCCTTTTTATCATCCGTATACAGCGTGGGCCATTGATGGTGACCGGGTCAAATATCTCACGAAATAAGCGCCAAACGAAAAAAACTACAAAGAGCGAAACTTGTCTAGCTTGAAGGGGGAAACTAGATGGCGTTATGGCTGGCCCGCTAGATGGCGCTGCCATAGGTCAAACGGATATCAAATGGTTTTTTTTTAAAATAGGAACCCCATTTCTTATTACATATTCGTGAAGTACGTAAAGAAATATGAATGTTTTAGTTAGACCACTTTTTTCGCTTTGTGATTGACGGCGCTGTAATAGTCACAAACATATAAGTACGTGGTATCACGTAACATTCCGCCAGTGCGGACGGCATTTGCGTCGTGATACATTACCCGTGTTAAAATGGACCGTTTACCAATTGCGGAAAAGGTCGATATCGTGTTGATGTATGGCTATTGTGATCAAAATGCCCAACGGGTGTGTGCTATGTATGCTGCTCGGTATCCTGGACGACATCATCCAAGTGTCCAGACCGTTCGCCGGATAGTTACGTTATTTAAGGAAACAGGAAGTGTTCAGCCACATGTGAAACGTCAACCACGACCTGCAACAAATGATGATGCCCAAGTAGGTGTTTTAGCTGCTGTCGCGGCTAATCCGCACATCAGTAGCAGACAAATTGCGCGAGAATCGGGAATCTCAAAAACGCCGATGTTGAGAATGTTACATCAACATCGATTGCACCCGTACCATATTTCTACGCACCAGGAATTGCGTGGCGACGACTGTGAATGTCGTGTACAGTTATGCCACTGGGCACAAGAGAAATTTCGGGACGATGACAGATTTTTTGGACGCGTTCTGTTTAGCGACGAAACGTCATTCACCAACAGCGGTAACGTAAACCGGCATAATATGCACTATTAGGCAACGGAAAATCCACGATGGCTGCGACAAGTGGAACATCAGCGACCTTGGCGGGTTAATGCATGGTGCGGTATTGTGGGAGGAATGATAATTGGCCCCCATTTTATCGATGACAATCTAAATGGTACAATGTATGCTGATTTCCTTCGTAATGTTCTACCGATGTTACTACAAGATGTTTCACTGCATGACAGAATGGCGATGTATTTCCAACATGATGGATGTCCGGCACATAGCTGGCGTGTAATTTAAGTGGTATTGAATAGCATATTTCATGACAGGTGGATCGGTCGTCGAAGCACCATACCACGGCACGCACGTTCACCGGATCTGACGTTCACCGGATCTGACGTTCCCGGATTTCTTTCTGTGGGAAAAGTTGAAGGATATTCTCTAGCGTGATCCACCGACAACGCCTGACAACATGCGTCAGCGCATTGTCAATGCATGTGCGACCATGACGGAAGGCGAACTACTCGCTGTTGAGAGGAATGTCGTTACACGTATTGCCAAATGCATTGAGGTTGACGGATATCATTTTGAGCATTTATTGCATTAATGTGGTATTTACAGGTGATCACGCTGTAACAGCATGCGTTCTCAGAAATGATAAGTTCACCAAGGTAAATGTATCTTATTGTGTACAACCGAAATAAAATGTTCAAACGTACCTACGTTCCGTATTTTAATTTAAAAAACCTGCCTGTTACCAACTGTTCGTCTAAAATTGTGAGCCATATGTTTGTGACTATTAGATCGCCATATGTCACAAAGCGAAAAAAGTGGTCCAACTAAAAGATTCATATTTCTTTACGTACTACACGAATATGTATTAAAAACTGGGGGTTCCTATTTTAGTAAACGCAGTTGATATCCGTTTGACCTATGGCAACGCCATGTAGCGGGCCAACCATAGCGCTACCTGGTTTCCCCCTTCAAGCTAGACGAGTTTCGTTCTTTGTAGTTTTTTCGTTTGACGCTTGTTTCGTGAGATATTTGGCCCGGTCACGATCAATAGTCCACCCTGTTTATGGTGTGTCACTTGGTTACAGGTTCACCCATGCAGCGAATCATGCTTATTACCATCCGTATATAAACCGACTGGTACTGTTTGTGTGTTATAGAGTTCAACTGTAATTGTGTTTGTGAACGTTCTGCCTCGGCGTTTATTTGGGGGTGCTAGCTGGGCTGTCCGTTGTCTCCTGCGTGGGTGTGGACCGGTGCTTGTAGCGCACGGTGCGGCCCTCGTGTACGCGGGTTGGCCGTTGGATGAATGCTTGTGGGTGCACCGTTAAGCGTAGCCTTACTGAGTTATGTTATTCACTTGTGTTGTTTTCTTATTGTAGTGTTAAGGTTTTGCTTGTGTATTAACTGCTGTTGCTACTGTAATTTTGATGTTCGGCGGGTGCCCGATTTTGTTTTCACTTTGATCAATAGGAAACGGTTACCTAGTTCCTGATCATTGCATGGATGTCACTGTTTTAATAGAAACTATTGCCTGATTGTTTTTTTCTTCTTTCCTAAAGCTTGCCGTTGTTAATACAAGAATTTTACTATACTTGAATGTTCAGCATAGTTTATCTCTTCACAATAATTGTTATTAAAACGTCTTGGTAAATGTATGAAACGTCCTCTTACAAAAATGACAGTGCTGGGAAACCTCTTACGTTATTTGATTTTCAAACAGCTGAGCAGAATTGAACGTACTCAGACATTTCTCTCTTTACTTATTTTGATCAACACTAAACTGACACACAATATTTTTAGCTCAACGCAGTCTGACTTTCAATAATCCCTACAAAAGAATGGCCCTGACTAACAATAACCAATACCTTTCATGAATCACTTACCTCACAAAAATCTTCATTACTCGAACTACTGCAATACAGCGAGCGCCAATACTGCCAGCTAAATAAAGGATTCTAACTACTGAAGGCACTAACTACTGATAGGCATAGTTAGCAAATAAAAGATCTGATAGAGAACAAACAATGTATGTTCAAAAGTGATCATATATATATATATATATATATATCAGTTCATGATATCCAGTATTACAAATTTACTCTTTCTGATGGACACACGTCCAGATCGTCCGCTCTCAAAACTCCGCCATCTCTCTTCCCACATCCACCACTGCTGGCGGCTCACCTCCAACTGTGCAACGATACGCGCTGTTCACATCCAACTGCCCAACACTAGAATAGCAAATATTCTAACAATCCAAACCAGCCTCAGACTGCACACAGCACAGTCAGTGATTTTCATACAGAGTGCTACGTGGCGTTACCAACATAAAAACCTAAACAGCCTACTTACAAATGATGTTCAGTTAAGCCATCTTGGCCAGTCCTTCCACGATTCCTGTTTCTCTGGCACAAGTACTGCTGCTTTGTGGTGAGGTGTTAATTACTATTGAAAGTTGTATGTTTTGGTTTGCACGCCTCTCTAGAAAAGCGGTACCACAACAGTATCAGCTACAGCTGTTGGTTCCTTTCGTTGGCTCGTGAAGTGGTTAAGATGAAGTTGAATTCACTGACAGCAGAAATTCGTGTGGGTCACCCAAGCGCTAAAGGCCTTGGCAGAGTACGTTGTCCTCGACGGCGAGTGCTCATCAGAGGCGAGGACACCATCAGGGAAGTGGATAGGACCGCTTTTGTTCTCTATCTTCAGTACATAAATGACCTGACGGACTAGGTGACCAGCAATAGGCGGCCGTTTGCTGGTGATACTGTAGTGTAGGGAAAAGTGTCTCGTCTGGTGACTGTAGTAGGATACAAGATGACGTAGACAAAATTTCTAGTTGGTGTGATGAATGGCAGCTAGCTCTAAATGTATAAAAATGTTAGTTAATGCAGGTGAGTAGGAAAAAAGAATCCCACAATGTTCGTTGACGTAGACAAAATTTCTAGTTGGTGTGATGAATGGCAGCTAGCTCTAAATGTATAAAAATGTTAGTTAATGCAGGTGAGTAGGAAAAAAGAATCCCACAATGTTCGTTGACGTAGACAAAATTTCTAGTTGGTGTGATGAATGGCAGCTAGCTCTAAATGTATAAAAATGTTAGTTAATGCAGGTGAGTAGGAAAAAAGAATCCCACAATGTTCGTTGACGTAGACAAAATTTCTAGTTGGTGTGATGAATGGCAGCTAGCTCTAAATGTATAAAAATGTTAGTTAATGCAGGTGAGTAGGAAAAAAGAATCCCACAATGTTCGTTGACGTAGACAAAATTTCTAGTTGGTGTGATGAATGGCAGCTAGCTCTAAATGTATAAAAATGTTAGTTAATGCAGGTGAGTAGGAAAAAAGAATCCCACAATGTTCGTAGTTTACTACTTGGGAGAATTTTAGGAAAGTGTGGTTCATGGTCTAAAAGACATCGTGTATACAACACTATTATGACTAGTTCTTGAGTACTGTTAGAGTGTTCGGGATTTCCACCAGGTCGGATTACAGGAAGTCATCGAAGCAATTCAGAGGCGGATTAGTAGATTTGTTGCCGGTAGGTTCGATCAACACGCGAGTACTACGGAGATGTCTTATGAACCCAAGTGGGAATTCCTCGAGGGAAGATGATTTTCTTTGCGCGCAACACTATTGAGAAAATTTAGAGAACCAGCATCTGAAGCTGACTGCAGAACGATTCTACTGTCACCATCTTGAAGATAAGGTAAGAGAATATAGGGCTCTTACGGAGGCACACAGACAGTCGCTTTCCTCTTTCTGTAAGATCGGAACACGAAAGGAAATTATTAGTAGTGGTACAGTGTACCCTCCGCCACGCACCGTGCCGAGTATGTATGTAGATGTAGGTGTCGAGGAGCCAGACGAAGTGTGCCCCAAGACATGGTGTGGGGAGTATCTACAGACCTTCTCAAGCCAGAGTCCCTAGGGGAATAAACCCTTGTATGTATTGTATTGTATATTAACCGGAGACCTAGAAACGACGGAGAGGCTCCGTCCCCGCCGCAGCCGCAGTGGTCCACAACCCGACGACGACTATCGCAGTCCACTTCACCCCTCCGCCGCCCCACACCGAACCCAGGCTTACTGTGCGGTTCAGCCCCCGGTGGACCCCCCCAGGGAACGTCTCACACCAGACGAGTGTAGCCCCTATGTTTGCGTGGTAGCGTAATGGTGGTGTACGCGTACGGGGAGAACTTGTTTGCGCAGCAATCGCCTACATAGTGTAACTGAGGCGGAATAAGGGGAACCAGCCCGCGTTCGCCGAGGCAGATCCACAGACTGGCCGGTTCACCTGACCTCGACACAAATCCGCCGGGCGGATCCGGCCGGGGACCAGGCGCTCCTTCCCGCGCGGAAAGCCGTGCGTTAGACCGCACGGCCAACCGGGCGGGCTGAGTAAACCCTTACAGGAAAATCAGGCACGCTGGAAGGCTGTAAAGTGGCAGCCCCACCAGCCGATTATACACTCCTGGAAATGGAAAAAATAACACATTGACACCGGTGTGTCAGACCCACCATACTTGCTCCGGACACTGCGAGAGGGCTGTACAAGCAATGATCACACGCACGGCACAGCGGACACACCAGGAACCGCGGTGTTGGCCGTCGAATGGCGCTAGCTGCGCAGCATTTGTGCACCGCCGCCGTCAGTGTCAGCCAGTTTGCCGTGGCATACGGAGCTCCATCGCAGTCTTTAACACTGGTAGCATGCCGCGACAGCGTGGACGTGAACCGTATGTGCAGTTGACGGACTTTGAGCGAGGGCGTATAGTGGGCATGCAGGAGGCCGGGTGGACGTACCGCCGAATTGCTCAACTCGTGGGGCGTGAGGTCTCCACAGTACATCGATGTTGTCGCCAGTGGTCGGCGGAAGGTGCACGTGCCCGTCGACCTGGGACCGGACCGCAGCGACGCACGGATGCACGCCAAGACCGTAGGATCCTACGCAGTGCCGTAGGGGACCGCACCGCCACTTCCCAGCAAATTAGGGACACTGTTGCTCCTGGGGTATCGGCGAGGACCATTCGCAAGCGTCTCCATGAAGCTGGGCTACGGTCCCGCACACCGTTAGGCCGTCTTCCGCTCACGCCCCAACATCGTGCAGCCCGCCTCCAGTGGTGTCGCGACAGGCGTGAATGGAGGGACGAATGGAGACGTGTCGTCTTCAGCGACGAGAGTCGCTTCTGCCTTGGTGCCAATGATAGTCGTATGCGTGTTTGGCGCCGTGCAGGTGAGCGCCACAATCAGCACTGCATACGACTGAGGCACACAGGGCCAACACCCGGCATCATGGTGTGGGGAGCGATCTCCTACACTGGCCGTACACCACTGATGATCGTCGAGGGGACACTGAATAGTGCACGGTACATCCAAACCGTCATCGAACCCATCGTTCTACCATTCCTAGACCGGCAAGGGAACTTGCTGTTCCAACAGGATAATGCACGTCCGCATGTATCCCGTGCCACCCAACGTGCTCTAGAAGGTGTAAGTCAACTACCCTGGCCAGCAAGATCTCCGGATCTGTCCCCCATTGAGCATGTTTGGGACTGGATGAAGCGTCGTCTCACGCGGTCTGCACGTCCAGCACGAACGCTGGTCCAACTGAGGCGCCAGGTGGAAATGGCATGGCAAGCCGTTCCACAGGACTACATCCAGCATCTCTACGATCGTCTCCATGGGAGAATAGCAGCCTGCATTGCTGCGAAAGGTGGATATACACTGTACTAGTGCCGACATTGTGCATGCTCTGTTGCCTGTGTCTATGTGCCTGTGGTTCTGTCAGTGTGATCATGTGATGTATCTGACCCCCAGGAATGTGTCAATAAAGTTTCCCCTTCCTGGGACAATGAATTCACGGTGTTCTTATTTCAATTTCCAGGAGTGTATAAACTGAACACGGATAACTGAACGGCCATGCAATATAAAATACAAGATCTCTTTAGTCTTGTATGTCCCTGAGGAAGGGAGAAAGAAAGAACCAGATGTTTTATGATTGCCTACAGAAAACACCAGATAAGATAAAAAACGGCCATATTGTAATTGGTGGAGTCTTCAACGCAATAACAGGAAGGTAGAGTATAGGTAACATGCTGGAGAGATAACGGTCAATAGCAATGGAACAATGTTAAGAGATTCTGCAAATTTTAATAATTTCTGAGTCTCGAAGTCTTCCTATTAACTCAAAGATATTTACAAGTAAGTCAACACATTGTCCGCCAGAGGTTATAGAACTAAAATTGGCTATTTCCTAAGAAACAAACAAAAACATTTATTCTGTTTCAGCACGTGCGTGTATGTTGTACAGACGGTATGACATAAATATGCATCGTTTCCTACTTTTAGCAAAAGCTGCCTTGAAGCAGAGATGGGATAAAGTACACAGAAACTCCTCAGAGCAACCAATTGTTACTATAATATACTTACTAGAACACGAGTCCATCAAGATAAAATGCTAAAGACGAGTAGACAAAATAATAAGTGGGCTCCTAGAAGCGGGCAGCAGTGAACATGAATCGGAACAAATTAAGAACAGAATAGAAACTGCAGCCTGTGAAGCATTAGGTAAAACAAAACAAAGGGGAAAGGGGAAAGGACACGTGTTTTGGACAAAAGAAATGGATAGATAGTTGAAATAAAGAGAAAACTACATAGTATACCTGCAACATCAAATCAGGTGAATAAGTAAATATACAAGAAGCAAACAGCAGAGGCGAAAAAGTTGAGCAGGAAGGTGGATCAAGATAGGTGGCATAACTTCGTTGTCAGGTTTGAAAATGATGTCCATGGGAGACAAGCATTTGTGAGTAAAACAATAAGACACCTGAATAATATGGAAAAGAATGTACCAGATATTCATGTAGCTAATAAATAACGAAGATTGGCTACATTATTACAAAAAAAATTTGTACTGATAAATGAATACACAAAATGTGGAAGCACTTCAGAAAACAAGATCATAGTGCAAATAGATAGACTTCAATTGTTAGGGATCATGCTAACGTAGAGAGGTAACCTAGATCAGAGAGACAAAATTGATAAGTTCAGCTACGTAAATGGTTCCATTAGATCGCACCAGTCCAAGTAACAACAAAACCATATCTTAAATTTCATAAAGTTATGCTTGTACCAACATTGCTGTATGGGAGTGAAGCTTGAATAATGACAAAACATGAAAAAGTTTACAAGCCAAGGAAATGAAATTCCAAAGGAAGATAGCAGGATCCACAAAATTAAGTTATACAAGAAAAATAGATATTAGAAAGGAGCGAGTAATTTTGAAAGACTCAACTAATTTCCAAAATATCTGAGATCTTACCTCCTCGAGATAAGGATTTCCCTACAAGCTACTATTTTCACGTTGTATACGGCAATTCAACTACAACTACAAACATAAATTTTCTTATTGGAATCTAAACGAGTAGTTAATTAACAGAATCTCTGTGGAGATCTGTTCCACATTAGATAAGGATATCACGAAAAGCCACTAGTACATCGTCGTATCTTTAGCATTTTACCCATCTTCAACAACTGCAGTTGTATACATATAAATAAATAGCAACCAGCTGTACAAAAGAAATTTAATTTCTTAACCGGTATCAGTCACTTAGTGCCGTTATTCGCATTATTTGCGAGTGTCAACAGTAAGATGCAGGCAGCACATTTCTGTTGTTACGCGGTTCATAGTGCCTGTACAAGAAAGAAAAAAAAAATGATATGATATATTTGTGCCAGAAATCAGTTAGTAAATTGTATTTCTTTTATGCAACTTGTTGCTGCTTATTTCGATGTATACCGTCACATCTGGTAGATAAACTAGAACTACCAATTTTGCTGCTGAAATTTAAATGTTCTTTCAAAAGTACTCAGCTGACTACCATAATATCTGGGAAGATCATGTATCTACATGATAGGGTTGCACAACAAGCCATATGTATTACGTTCTGTCCCGTAGTTCCGTCATAACGTCAATTTCTGCTACTGATATTTTGACAAGTAATTAAGTACCCGACTAAACAGTTGATTATTTATGGCGACCTTGTCTCCTTGATATAAGGACCAGATAAGACACATAGGATTTAGTCGGAGGAACGGGCACACCGACCCATTCACCGAATATCCTCTCGTTCCAAGATCTCCTTCATGTGTATTGCGGTCGCAGACTGTCCTCCACAAAAATGAAATAAGGGCCAAATTCCCTGAAAAGGCATACAAAGCAGTAGACAAAGCGGTTTCTGGAAAAGAGGATTTTGGCCCGAGCGACAACTTATTTGGGATTTAGAAGCACTTTCAGGTATCTGTTTAGTAAGGGAACAAAACTATTTTCACGTGTAATTTCACTGAACAGGGTGCCTGTAAGTTGACAGGAGTTTCGTGAATTAAAACGTGCACCCTACGGATAAATTATAGGATCGATGAGCAAAATCACGTACCTCCAGGAGGCAGACTGTCACTCTGACCGTGTCACCACGCGTAAATTCTTTTTAACCTGAGACGCAGTGCGTGGAACAGAAAAGAGGCGGAGGGAGCGAACGTGTGTGTGTGTGTGTGTGTGTGTGTGTGTGTGTGTGTATGGTGGGTGGGTGGGTGGGTGGGATAGGAGGAGGGAGAGAGGAAGAGAGAGAAAGAGACTGATGCGGAAAAATTCCCAAATTGGCCTGTCTGTTATTATTGTAATTTATCGAAGTGCCAAAAGCAGACCGATAAATGTGAGCCCGCAAACTTCGTACAGGCTACTAGAAATCTATCCTTGACTGTCTTTTTGCCAGAGTCGTCTCTGTTCGATTCAAATGATAATACAGAACTCCTGTAATTCCAACAATCCGTTGTATTCCGCAACATCCCTGTTCTTGAAACACGTGGTCTTCTGCAGCGTCCATATCAGCACATCTCCAACCTTTCAAATTCCTCCCCAGGACAGTTTTAACCAGCTCCCTCTCTCAGATTCTAATTCCCCCCCAGGGGGTCCACAACTCTTTTGTGGATACGTGCATAGCGAGCACGGGACCCTGAGCAAATGTGGCCTTCCTTCCTTTCCGGGCTGCATACCTTCCCTTTCCGCATCCCCCATCTTCGCCCCCCCCCCCTCACCACTGGCTCTTTCCTTCCCTTTCTCCCCCTCTGGGACTATGGTTTGTGCCTACGTCCGGAGACGGACGCTCGAAACTGTAACAAATTCTTTGCTTTCTCTGCTTGCAAGTCTTCGTCCTTCCTCTGTCCTTCTCTTTTCCTTACCTCTTCTCTTTGCCCTTTTCTCCGCTGCGGCGTTTGAGACCCCTCTTCTTTCCTTTCCCATTCTCTTTTTTCCTCCCTGTGCGTGTCTGAAGGCCGACCCACTCATTTCCATGCGTAGCCGGTGACGGGGTAACTCGTAATTCCCCGCCCCGGGTAGACAGGTAGGACACGTACGTACCCCCTGGTAATGGCCAGGCCCAGGGAGGGGTGATTACCAGAGCTGATACCTTCCGAAAGTGCCGATTGGTCCCTCCGTCCGTTTGTCGGGAGGTGTGACCTGAGGTATGAACTATCACCTAAGGCGGGAGTGCCCTCAGAGAGGGCCCCCACAAGGGAGGAGCGCGCCATCAGAGACGCCGGTAATCATGGGGGATTCTTCTGCAATGGTTTCCTCACCTTCCACCATGTCTGCTCACAAGCGTAAGTTCACTGAGTCTCAGCCACAGACAGTTCTTCCATCGTTGCCACAGTTCCTTGTTGTTTCTCGGTCTGACGAAGGTCACGACTTCTCCACAGTCAACCCTTTCATTATTCAGAAAGGTGTCGACGCAATTGCAGGTCCTGTAAAGTCTTATTCCAGATTACGGAATGGCAGCTTGTTGTTAGAAACAGTCAGTGCCCTCCAAACACAAAAACTGCTGTGTACTTCACTGCTCCACACCTTGCCTGTCCGGGTTGAAGCGCACCGCACTTTAAATTCCTCGCATGGAGTCATTTGTTCACGCTCCCTCGATGGATTGTCTGACGAAGAAATTCAGCTCTACCTGTCTGACCAGGGCGTAACGGCTGTTCATAGAGTTATGAAAAGGGTTGACACGAACATCATTCCAACCTGCACTGTCTTCTTGACATTTGACAAAGTTCAACTCCCATCGAAAATCAAAGCAGGCTATGAGATAATTTCCGTTCGCCCTTACGTCCCAAACCTTACGCGTTGCTGTCGGTGTCAGCTGTTCAATCACACCAGCCAGTCCTGTTCCAATCCGGCCAAATGTGTTACGTGTGGCAAGGATGCCCATGAGGGTGCTTGTCCACCTCCATCCCCTCGCTGCATCAACTGTATGGGTGACCACGCTGCTTCCTCTCGAGATTTCCCCATTTTTAAAGACGAAAAGCTCATCCAGGAAATCAGAGTGAAGGAAAAGGTGTCGACCTTTGCTGCTCGAAAATTATTCGCCAGTCGACAGCCCACTGTGCCTCAGACAGGAAAATACAGCACTGTCCTTGCTTCTCCTCAGCCAACAAAGCAGGCGGCCACGCAGACTTGCGACCTCACCTTTAGTACCATGGTCGTCAGATCGGCCGGCGCAAAGATCGCCCGTTCAACCTCACCACTTTCGCCTGCCCACTCTATGGCTCACCCTTCATCGGGTTCTGCTAAATCTCGAGCCCAAAAGTCAGACACAAAGACTTCGAAAAAAGAGCATACTCGTGAAGATTTTTTACGTACCCCAACTTCACAACCATCGGTTCCTTCTTCATCTAAACATCATATTTCCAAGAAGGCTAATAAGAAACCCAGTTCATCTCCTCCTCCGCCAAGGCGTGTCCCATCTACAGCACCACCTGGCGGAAATCGCCCTCGGCCGTCTTCTGTGTCGCCGAGGCGCACTGCTGGCGGCCGATCAACCGGCCGATCGCTGGTGGCAGGAGCTGCTCCTGAACAACGTATGGATCAGGATCTTCTGCCTTCAGCTGAATGCCATTCCATGCTGTCGGTCGCAAGCTCTGAGCAGTCATTGAGTTGACGGCAACCTTGGTCACATTCCTCCATTTTCTGTTCACCCTATGTCCATTATCCACTGGAATATCCGCAGCATTCGAGCCAATCGTGATGAATTGTCGATCCTCTTACGATCCTACTCGTTGGTCATCTTCTGCCTTCAGGAAACAAAGCTGCGTCCCCATGACCGCTTTGCTCTCCCCCATTTTCAGTCCATCCAATTTGATCTACCCTCTGTTGAAGGCACTCCAGCCCATGGAGGACTCATGACTCTTCTCCATGATACTCTCCATTATCACCCAATCCACTTAAACACTTCCTTCCACGATGTCGCTGTCCGTCTTTCCCCTTCTGGATATACCTTTTCTCTTTGCACTGTATACATTCCATCGTCCACACCAATGGCACGAGCTGATCTCCTTCGTCTTCTTGGTCAGCTTCCACCCCCCTATTTGCTGGTTGGGGACTTCAATGCCAACCACCCGCTTTGGGGATCTCCACATCCTTGTCCACGTAGCTCCCTATTGCTAGATGTCTTCCACCAAGCGGATCTAGTTTGCCTCAACACTGGGGTCCCTACATTTTTGTCTGCCTCCACGACAAATTTCTCTCATTTGGACCTTTCGGTCGGTACTGTTCCGCTAGCTCCGCGCTTCGAATGGTTCGCCCTTAATGATACACACTCGAGTGACCACTTTCCATGTGTCCTTAGACTGCAGCCTCAACTGCCATATATGCGCCCGCGACGCTGGAAGTTTGCCCAAGCCGATTGGACACTTTTTTCGTCTCTAGAGACATTCGATGACCGTCACTTTCCTAGCGTCGATGATGAGGTCACACATCTTACCGACGTTATTCTTACAGCTGCGGAACGTTCAATACCGCGCACCTCCGAATTGCCCCGGCGCCCCCCCGTTCCTTGGTGGAACGAGGCATGCCGTGACGCAATACGTGAGCGGCGACGTGCTCTTCGCGTTTTCAGACACCATCCTACTTTGGCCAACTGTATCCGCTATAAGCAGTTCCGTGCGCGATGCCGTCGCGTCATCCGCGATAGCAAGAAGGCAAGCTGCAATTTCTTTACTATCTCATTTAACAACTTCACTCCCTCCTCGGAAGTTTGGAGTCGGATTCGACGGTTATCTGGCGCCTCGTTACTCCCCGGTCTCTGGGCTCATTGTCGCGCATGATACGTTAGTGGACCCCGTCGCAATTTCTAACTCCTTGGGTAAACACTTTGCTGCGATTTCGAGCTCTTCAAATTACCCGCCAGCGTTTCTCCCGAAGAAACGTGCAGCGGGAGTGCAACCTCTTCCTTTCTTCTCTCCAAATCGCGAAAGCTATAATACTGTTTTCTCCATGCGGGAACTCCAACATGCACTCAATTCTTCTCGCTCCTCCGCCCCAGGACCGGATGGTATCCACATCCAAATGTTGCTGCATTTATCAACCCATAGTCTGCGTTACCTCCTTCGCATTTATAATCGAATTTGGAACGACACTACTTTTCCCAGACGATGGTGGGAAGCTATCGTCGTTCCCGTTCCGAAACCTGGAAAGGACAAACATCTCCCCTCTAGCTATCGCCCCATTTCTCTCACGAGTAGTGTATGTAAGGTTTTGGAGCGTATGGTCAATTGCCGTTTAGCTTGGTGGCTGGAGTCCCGCAGTCTTTTAACACCTGCCCAATGCGGTTTCCGAAAGCATCGTTCTGCAGTTGACCATCTTGTTTCTCTCTCCACTTATATCATGAACAATTTTCTCCAGAAACGCCAAACGGTAGCAATATTTTTTGATCTGAAGAGAGCATACGATACCTGTTGGAGGACAGGCATCCTCCGCACACTGTTTTTTTGGGGCTTTCGAGGTCGGCTACCCTTTTTTCTTCGCGAATTTATGGCAGAGCGCACATTTAGAGTGCGGGTGAACACTATTCTCTCCCGTACTTTCTCCCAAGAAAACGGGGTACCCCAGGGCTCCGTGCTAAGTGTTGTACTGTTTGCCATTGCCATAAATCCAATTATGGATTGTCTCCTTCCCGATGTCTCGGGCTCCCTCTTTGTGGACGATTTTGCGATCTACTACAGCTCTCAACGGACCAGCCTTCTTGAACGACGTCTTCAAGGATGTCTCGATCGCCTCTACTCTTGGAGCATCGAAACCGGCTTCCCTGTTTCTCCCAGTAAGACCGTTTGTGCTAATTTTTGGCGACGTAAGGAGTTTCTTCCACCCTCCTTACATCTAGGACCTGTCAACCTTCCGTTTTCGGATGTCGCTAAATTCTTGGGCCTTATGTTTGACAGAAAACTGTGCTGGTCCTCCCACGTTTCCTATCTTTCGGCTCGCTGTCTGCGATCCTTCAACACCCTCCGTGTCCTGAATGGTACCTCCTGGGGAGCGGACCGAGTGGTCCTTCTACGCCTCTACCGCGCCTTAGTGCGCTCGAAATTGGACTATGGAAGCATAGTTTACTCCTCTGCTGGGCCGTCTATTCTTCGTCGTCTCGACTCTGTCCACCACCGTGGATTACGTTTAGTGTCTGGAGCTTTTTACACCAGCCCTGTGGAAAGCCTTTATGCTGAGACTGCTGAACCTCCGCTGTCCAATCGGCGAGCAGTCCTTCTGAGTCGTTATGCTAGCCATCTGTCTTCCATGCCTGCTAATCCAGCCCATGTCATTTTTTTCGACGCCTCCTTTGATGTAGGGTACGCAGGCCGCCCCTCCTCCCTACTACCACCGGGGGTCCGCTTCCGTCAACTGCTCCATTCTCTTTCCTTTCGCTTTCCTAAAACCTTCTTGACAACTTGGGGTACAGCACCGCCTTGGCTCCGTCCCCGGATCTGCCTGCTCCGTGACCTTTGTCAATTTCCCAAGGATGGTACCCCTTCACTTGTTTATCGTCGGGCATTTGCTACTCTATGTGCACAAATGAAGGAAGCCGCATTTATTTACACTGATGGCTCGAAAACATCGTTAGGTGTAGGGAGTGCCTATATTGTTGGCGACACCCCAAATCAATTTCGGCTTCCCGACCAGTGTTCGGTTTATACTGCGGAGCTTTACGCTGTTCTCCAGGCTGTCCACTACATCCGCCGCCATCAGCGGATACAGTATGTTTTCTGCTCAGATTCTCTCAGCTCTCTCCTCAGTCTCCAAGCTCTTTACCCTGTCCACCCTCTGGTCCACCGGATTCAGGACTGTCTGCGCTTGCTCCACCTGGGGGGCGTCTCGGTGGCGTTCCTCTGGCTCCCGGGACACGTTGGTATCTGTGGAAATGAGGCGGCCGATATAGCGGCCAAGGCTGCAGTCTCTCTTCTTCGGCCAGCTATTCAATCGATTCCATTCACCGATCTACGGAGCGTTTTACGTCGTCGTGTTGCTTTTTTATGGCACGCACATTGGTCGACACTTCCCCATAATAAATTGCGGGACGTGAAAGCTCTTCCTTGTGCTTGGACCTCTTCCTCCCGAACACGTCGTCGGGAGGAGGTAATTTTAACTAGACTCCTGATAGGGCACTGTCTTTTTAGCCATCGACATCTTTTAAGCGGCGATCCTCCCCCACTCTGTCCCCACTGCTCTCAGCTGTGGACGGTAAGACACCTTTTAATTGAGTGCCCCTATTTTATTCCGTTACGCGCCCGTCTACAGCTGTCGCCTGATCCATTTTAGCAGATGACACGCGCTCGGCCGATCGCGTTCTTGAGTTTATTAGTGCCAGTGAAACGACGTCAGTCATTTGAAGTTTTTTTTTGGGACAAGCAACCCCTTTCTGTAGTGGATTTTTAAGCCTTCCTTCTGCTTTTAGTTTCTCCAATTTTTTTGAGTTTCGTTCCCATTTCTGCTGCTTTCCATTTTCGGTTTTTACTGTTTCCTAGGTCACGGACCGGGCGCTAATGACCATAGCAGTTTTACGCCCTAAAACCAAACCAAAAAAAACAAAAAAAAAAGATTCTAATTCCCGAGGTCTGCCCGTAATTTCTGCTGAAGCCATCAGTCCCACCCCAAATGGGGAATGAAGACCTACGCATCTCATAATTCCTATACCCCCTGTCCTCTCTGTCTTTACTAGTGAAATGACTTAATATAATTCTCTCAGTTTTCAAGCGCTTAAGTAGAGTTTTAATTCTCGAAATTTTTAGGCTGTCACCACCACCATCATCTTCAAGAGTAAAAACTACTGACTGCTGGAATTGACGAGGTGTCCTCACAGTGACCCATATATGTAGTGTGGAGAGTGTTGTGCATAGAGGATAGTACAGGACAGTGTACATAGGAGCACACAAAGGTTTTCTTTTCAGTCTAATGATAGTGACTGATTTTAGAATCACATCAAGGAATGACACTCTGGAGACCACCATAAGCAATTCTCTGCAATTTTTGTTGTTCTTGGACGTGAGGTTGCGTTCTGAGCGGCAGTTGCAAATATTTTGCGTTCTACACATTTAAGTGCTGTATAATACACTGGTGCGCACAACATACCGACGATAGTAAGTGCCGGCCGTTATGGCCGAACGGTTCTAGGCACTTCAGTCTGGAACCGCGCGACCACTACGGTCGCAGGTTCGAAACCTGCTTCGGGCATGGATGTGTGTGATGTCCTTAGGTTAGTTACGTTTAAGTAGTTCTAAGTTCTAGGGGACTGATGACCTCAGATGTTAAGTCCCATAGTGCTCAGAGCCATTTGAACCATTTCGATGGTAACTTTCGGATGATGTGTCACTGCCAAGTAACATACTTCGATGAAACTTTAAGCAGATCTAGAAATAACTGTTACAGTACAGAAAAGAAGGCAACTGTAAAAAATACGCAATGAGACGAACAGAGATGACATTTTTATTCAAAGACAATAATTACATTGAATTCACCATGATGTCCCTTGGACATTACAAAAATCGGGACATGGTTCTCAATAGTGAGTGCGATCACCACGAACGTGCTCCCATGCTGGCCAGAAGGTTGGTAACGAGTTCTTGTGGCAGGGCGTGCGGTTCCTCCGCCACCGCGTCTTCCAGCTGTTGGATGGTCGTTGGTGGACGTGGACGTGCTGCAACAAGTCTCGCCAACGCTTCTCAAACGTGCTCGATGGCATTTAGTTGGAGGAACGGGACGGCCAATCCATTCACCGAATATCCCCTCATACCAAGACCTCATTATGTGCGTTGTGCCGAGCATTGTCACCAATAAAAGTGGAGTAATGGCCGAATGCCCTGAAGCAGTAGACAAAGCGGCTATTGGAAGAGATGATTTTGGCCCGAGCGACAGCTTATTGGGATTTAGTTTTAAACAGATTCCCTGTTCTATGCTCATAGACAGCACACCGCGCCTGGTACAAGCGGCGCTCGGAGACCACAGCACAGCTGCGACACCTGAGGATGAGCTTATAGCAGTCCGAAACGGTCGTGTGAAAATAAAGTAATTTACAACTGAAGCGGTATTTTCAACATCTGAGATAAAGTGAAATAAAGTACTGTAAAATAGATTAGTGCTTTTGGCAACATCTTCCATGCGCTGCTTTCCGAAAATATAATTCGCGTCTGGACGTATCTTTAAATCAGACACCAGTTTTAAATCCTGAAGAAAGTGCACCGTAAACGCTGTCGAAAAATCGAGAATTATAAGCCAAATGATGGGACCTGAAACATGAAAATATTTTGAAAATGAAAGTATAGTGTTGTGGAGGATTATGGTATAACGTTTCTCTCCCCCGCTGTTTAACAATGCACTGTTGCTATCCTTCCGCTGGGGTCTTCTTTGAGTCTTTTGGGATGCGCAGGTAGTTGAAATCCAGTGTTGTGTTATACTTAGATTAAAATAACTTTGTGACTGACATCTCAGTGAATCGAGTAGTAGGGGCCGTTCTCGAACCGTGTTGCCTGTTTTGAAGATAAACATTCCCTTAGCTCATGTTGGTAGGCATTAGTTGTTGTTTAGCCACTGACAGTAGCCAGTATAAGGTGAGAGAATAAAATCAAAAATATTATTCTTAGTCTGCCGTCAACAATGGCGACCTAATAACATTTCGCCTTATTCAGAAAAGGTGCTGGATCATAACCTTCTATCAACGACGAGACACCTTTGTGCCGCAAAAGACGTCAAGAACAAACCCACAGAGGTGTCAAAACACCGATTTATTCAATAAGAAGAAGAAGAAGAAGAAGAAGAAGAAGAAGAAGAAGAAGAGGAGGAGGAGGAGGAGGAAAATGACACTTCCCTACGATCCTGGAAACCTTACGATTACAACAACGAGCACGATAAATTTTATACATGCTAAAGGATTTTATTCTTATTGTCGGATACCAACTACACTGACGGAATTGGATAGTTTGATACCATGAAGCATTAGTCGGATATTTAACTAACTTTGTGGAGATGTTCGTGATATTTCGGATATTGCGAAATTAAACTTTCTTTCCAATCAGAACTTAATGTCCATCATCATCATCAGTATGAGTTTTGGCCCCAGTTGGCACGAAAACACTCTTCTATTCGTGATGGCGTGAAAGCTATCAGACTCTGAATATCATGTTGAGGTATCCCAGACGTGATCTACAGGTGACAAATCAAGGGACTGGTCGGATTAGTCAAGGATCCATACAGTCCCCCTAACGCGTTTGAAGTGTGAACTGTAACGTGGGATCTTGCATCGTCCTACTGGAATATTCCATTTGGTACCCTCGTTATGACATGTGTGGCAACAAGGCTTCCCATTTTAAGAATAGAAATAATCAGTCGTCAACTGCACAAATTTTTATTAAATTAACTTCTTGACTAGTTTCGAAAGTTAATTAGGTACATCTACATCTACATCCACATTTCTACTCTGCAAGCCACCCAACGGTGTGTGGCGGAGGGCACTTTACGTGTCACTGTCATTACCTCCCTTTCCTGTTCCAGTCGCGTATGATTCGTGGGAAGAACAACTGCCGGAAAGCCTCCGTGTGCGCTCGAATCTCTCTAACTTTACATTCGTGATCTCCTCGGAAGGTATAAGTAGGGGGAAGCAATATATTCGATACCTCGTCCAGAAACGCACCCTCTCGAAACTTGGATAGCAAGCTCTTGAAGAGTCTGCCACTTGAGATTGCTAAACTTCAGAAGATCGTAAAATTAAGATTACATCGGAAGGCAATCGTCAAGCAAACACTGGACGATAGTCCTACAAAAAATGGATGTAAAATAGGAATTCAGTGATTACCAGGGTTGGATCACAATTAACAGCAGACTAATTTCATTAAGTGCACAATAATAAACACATTATAAAAGTACTTTTGTTAAAGTTTTTATATAGTACTGTTAAGCAGTTAAAAATTTGTGGCGACCAAAAGCAATCTACAGAAAACTGACTGCGACGGATAATATCGCCCATGCGTCGTCCTGTCATCCCCATAGGCATAAAATTGCATTCTTTCGTTCTGTGGTTGACCGGATGCTTGAGATCCCTTTACAACCTTCCGCTGTTGTCACGGACTTAATAACCTTAAGTATATTGTTGTCAGTAACGGCTTTCAGGTCAGTCTCGTGCAAAAGCTTTACACGACAAAAACTAATAAGAACTCTAGTACATCTTTACTGAATAAAGACGGCCCTACTGCAAAGAACAATTTTTCCACTCCGTTCATAGATGATATTTCCTATCGGATTTCGAGGTTATTTAAAAAATATGACGTCAATGTGACATTCACCACTAATAATCTCACTAAGCGTCATAGGTAAGGAAGAGACCTCCTACTGACAAATATCTAAAATTTGGCACATACAAAATTCAGTGCAGCATATGCCCAGGCTTTTATGTAGAACAAACAGGCAGGGCATTCAACACGGTTCTTGAACAATGACGGCGAGAATACTTGAAAGTTGACGTTCGCTGAAAAGCACTTCCACCTACCGCTTTCGTTACTTAATATGGAAATCTTGCACATGATGGATAAAGATTGCAAAACGAATATTTTGGAAGAGATAGAAATCATTCCCGTCCGGGCTCCAAAGATCTGCTAAATGATCAACTCTCGATTAGAAACAGGTTGTTTTTTGATTGTATTTCTTCTATTTTCAAATGATTTGTAACCACCCTACTTGCTTAACCAATGGTTCATATCACATAGCAGAAACGACCATTTGTACCTGTCGATTCAGATGACTTGTAACCTCCCTATTTGCTTAATACTTTTTACTGTATGTTAAGAACGACCATTTGCATTTGTTGTTTGCTCCTTATTTCCTAAACTAAGTTATCTAGTCAAGATATCTTATTGCTTTTTAACGTATTTTTTATAAAAAAATTTTAAACATGTTTTAACTGCGGTGGCTACTCAGAGCCGCGGCCCACCTATCTGTCTAGTGGTCAGTGCACCTAACACATTTTTATACGTTACGCCATTATCTTTGGTAAGGTTGTAAGTTACTAACTTCGAAGTGCTGCGCTACAGATAGTATCTATAAGTGATACAGGTAGAGGTTCTAAACGAAAAGACAGCTTGTAAACACGCACTGGGACCTCACGCTCGACATCGAGTAGGGTCTCTCAACCGGGGCGGGTCCACTTACGTCGTTGAAAACTCGTATCCAGCGGCCGGCCTCTACGTCAAGGTACTGGGAAGTTCAGTATAGCGCCGCTTTTCCATCGGCCTTCGACGCCACCATCAGTTGATTATTAAATAAACCTGATCATTGTACCCATTCTTCAGCCCTTTTTACAAGCTAAGCGTTTTTCTGTGTAAAATTTATACGCTTGGTTAACACGTAACATAAGGTCTTAATGGTAATTCTTTTCCTGAAGACATGTTCAGTTTCGTTTGACTTATGTTATAGACACGAGCGCCCTCATTGTGCTTAGTCTTCGTAACTTTTAGGCAGACTAGCGCTCGGTGCTTCTTATATAAGTGAAATCTTTTCTAGTCAAACTATCAGTCTGTTTGTGCTAATCATGACATGTCTCGCAATTTTTTAATATTTTACTTACTACGCGAAGTTCTTTGGTCACCATATCTTCGCATTTTTTAGCTACTTTTCAACTGTTTGACAGTACTATGTAAACACTTTAACGAAGATACGTTTATAACCTGTTTAGTACTGTACACCTATTTTTATTAATCTGCTGTTATTTGTCACCCAACCCTGGTAATCACTAAATTCGTATTCTGCACCATTGTTTGTGGGACTCTATCGTCCAGAGTTTGCTTGACGATTGCTTTCCCACGTAAGCTTAATTGTATGATCTTCTGAAGACGGCAAATTAATTTGCCGAAACCACTCAAGAATTTAACAAAAATTTCTGTAGCTGACGATTGATTATTTCTGTTCATAAAATGTGCTTTGCAGCTGGTGATTGACAGTCATGAGTAAATCATATCCAGTAGATGCTCACAGAATCAATCCAAGAGGTATGTACGTCGAGACGGCTGCTCCCTGCGACCAGGCCGTCTACGTACACGTTGGCACCGATCAAATCGCCAGGAACAGAAACGAGTCTGATTGCTAACCATCACAGTATGCCGCATAACGTTCCACTGACTCCGGTTGTCACCTTGAAAGTCTCTGTTGTTTGTGGCATGGTGTCAAGGATATACGACGGAGCGCATAGTAACTCGAGATCACAATACAGATTCCACTAATCCGTTCTCGATGGTTCGTGATGACAAACTGCCCGTAGTCCCTTTACCGATGTCAGATGGTGTTATCTGTCTACTCACTATAACCTGTCGCGCAACTAAACGATCTTCTCTAGGTTTAGCCCTTCCGGACGGAGCCATGCCTATTATTCTTTCATTCAATTGTTCTGAGACCAGCTCGTCGCCAACCGTTCTGCAGTCATTGTTCTACATCCAGCTGTCTGCACGAAATGGCGGTATGGTGATACGTTCCCCCTTATGCCAATAATTCGATCTTTACCATGTCCTCTTAGCGTGATGATTTGTGATCTCCTCCTGTAAAGTTCAGAAACTTTAAACTTACCCAGCAAGAATGTTCCATTCACACCATTTGAAACGTCTCCTCAGAAAAACTATGAAAGATGGTGCTGGTAAACCTCTTACGTTATTTGATTTTGAAACAGCTGAGGAGAACTGAACGTACTCAGACGTTTCTCTCTTTACTTATTCTGATCATCACTAAGCTGACACACAAAATTTTTCTTAGCGCAACGCAATCTGACTTTCAATAATCCCTACAGAAGAATGGCCCTGACTAACAATAACCTTTATCTTTCATGAATCACTTACCTCACAAAAATCTTCGTTACTCGAACTACTGCAATACTGCTAGCTAAATGAAAGATTCTAACTACTGAAGGCACTGACTACTGATAGGCATAATTAGCAAATGAAAGATTTTGATAGAGAACAAACAATGTATTTACCTTAATAGTGTTCAGTTCATGACATCTAGTCTTATAAATTTCCTTTTTCTGACGGACACACGTCCAGATCGTCCGCTCTCAAAACTCTGCCATCTCTCTCCCCACATCCACCACTGCTGGCGGCTCACCTCCAACTGCACAACGCTACGCGCTGTTCACATCTAACTGCCCAACACTACAATAGTGAATATTCCAACTATGCCAACCAGCCACATACTGCACACAGCACAGTCAGTGATTTTCATACAGAGCGCTACGTGGCGTTACCAGCATAAAAACCTAAACAGCCTACTTACACATTCTTCTTCTATACTAATGTCTGCACTGTACGGAAAATAAGCTGCCATAACGATGAATTTTTAATATATATAAAATTTTTATACATTCCCCAGAAAGGTGATGCGAAAAATGGCAGTTGGCCCTAAATAATGAAACACGTAAGTACTAAAAGGAGTCCTTTAAATTTAAGTTACATGATAACTTACACAAATCTCGAGGCTGTCAACTCAACTAAATGCCTAGGATTTACAGTTACGAACAACTCAAATTAAACGATCACATAGATATTGTTGTGGGGAAGGCAAACCAAAGATTGCGTTTTATTGGCAGAAAACTTAGAAGATGCAACAGGTATACTATAGAGACTGCCTACACTACGCTTGAGGGTTCTCTGCTTGAGTACTGCTGTGTATTATATGAGCCTTACCACACTGAACTGACGGAGGACATATAAAAAGTTGGAAGGAGGAGGTAGCTTGTTTTGTATTATTGCGAAATAGGGGAGGCGGTAAGAGACGTGATACGCGACTTGGGGTGACAGTTGTTAAAATAAAGGCGTTTTTCGTTCCGGCGAGATATTTTCTCGAAATTTCAATCTCAAACTTGCTCCTCCGTATGCGAAAATATTTTGTTGACCCCCACCTACATAGGAAGAAATGATCATCGTAATGAAATAAGAGAAGTCAGAGCTGTCACGGAAAGATTTAAGTGCTGGTTTTTCCCTCGCGCTGTTAGAATGTGGAACTTAGAGAAATAGTCTGAAAGTGGTTTGATGAACCTTCTACCAAGCACTTACGCGTGAATTGCAGAGTAGGCATGAAGATGTAAAAATACAGGAGTAGCAGTTTGGCGGCGTTCGGTGAAGATGTTAATGGTGTAACACGTTTCCATCAGTGTATTGTCTACTTCCCCCATATAAGGTCAAAACCCAAATACACTCCTGGAAATGGAAAAAAGAACACATTGACACCGGTGTGTCAGACCCACCATACTTGCTCCGGACACTGCGAGAGGGCTGTACAAGCAATGATCACACGCACGGCACAGCGGACACACCAGGAACCGCGGTGTTGGCCGTCGAATGGCGCTAGCTGCGCAGCATTTGTGCACCGCCGCCGTCAGTGTCAGCCAGTTTGCCGTGGCATACGGAGCTCCATCGCAGTCTTTAACACTGGTAGCATGCCGCGACAGCGTGGACGTGAACCGTATGTGCAGTTGACGGACTTTGAGCGAGGGCGTATAGTGGGCATGCGGGAGGCCGGGTGGACGTACCGCCGAATTGCTCAACACGTGGGGCGTGAGGTCTCCACAGTACATCGATGTTGTCGCCAGTGGTCGGCGGAAGGTGCACGTGCCCGTCGACCTGGGACCGGACCGCAGCGACGCACGGATGCACGCCAAGACCGTAGGATCCTACGCAGTGCCGTAGGGGACTGCACCGCCACTTCCCAGCAAATTAGGGACACTGTTGCTCCTGGGGTATCGGCGAGGACCATTCGCAACCGTCTCCATGAAGCTGGGCTACGGTCCCGCACACCGTTAGGCCGTCTTCCGCTCACGCCCCAACATCGTGCAGCCCGCCTCCAGTGGTGTCGCGACAGGCGTGAATGGAGGGACGAATGGAGACGTGTCGTCTTCAGCGATGAGAGTCGCTTCTGCCTTGGTGCCAATGATGGTCGTATGCGTGTTTGGCGCCGTGCAAGTGAGCGCCACAATCAGGACTGCATACGACCGAGGCACACAGGGCCAACACCCGGCATCATGGTGTGGGGAGCGATCTCCTACACTGGCCGTACACCACTGGTGATCGTCGAGGGGACACTGAATAGTGCACGGTACATCCAAACCGTCATCGAACCCATCGTTCTACCATTCCTAGACCGGCAAGGGAACTTGCTGTTCCAACAGGACAATGCACGGCCGCATGTATCCCGTGCCACCCAACGTGCTCTAGAAGGTGTAAGTCAACTACCCTGGCCAGCAAGATCTCCGGATCTGTCCCCCATTGAGCATGTTTGGGACTGGATGAAGCGTCGTCTCACGCGGTCTGCACGTCCAGCACGAACGCTGGTCGAACTGAGGCGCCAGGTGGAAATGGCATGGCAAGCCATTCCACAGGACTACATCCAGCATCTCTACGATCGTCTCCATGGGAGAATAGCAGCCTGCATTGCTGCGAAAGGTGGATATACACTGTACTAGTGCCGACATTGTGCATGCTCTGTTGCCTGTGTCTATGTGCCTGTGGGTCTGTCAGTGTGATCATGTGATGTATCTGACCCCAGGAATGTGTCAATAAAGTTTCCCCTTCCCGGGACAATGAATTCACGGTGTTCTTATTTCAATTTCCAGGAGTGTATTTACTCATACGATGTCCTATGTAGACCATAACACAGACAAGTTCCTCACATACCGGTGCAGCAACCACCACCATTACCGTCGTCGTCACCGACAAAAATGCACGTCGCCAATATTCCGGCACGTGTCTCACAAATATTTCACCACATTTTATTTGTATTTCACGGGGCCGAAATAGAGATCCACTCCATCAACAAGGAATATAAATAAAAAGTGAATTAAGAATTACACAAAATGTTTCATTAAGTTTTATGTGAAGATTTTTTGCTGAGTGCACGTATGAGTTGCAGAGCGGTACATTGAAAGAACTGTTAAGCGGTATGAGCTGCTGGTAGTTAATTAGGAAACAAGAGCAGCTGCAGTTATTCGTAGAATCCCAAGACAGTTAAATATGCGGCTACAGTTGAGAAATTTTTGCCATCAGCCATGCTCAGCTACGGTTCGTAGAACATCCGTTTATACAGAGCCCATTACAGTTTTTTATCAAATTCTTTTTTAAATTTGAGGGCGTAGGTTAAACGAGTCAGCTGATTAGCAGAATTCCTGTCGAAATCTTATAAGCTCACCTGGCACAACATTAGTCATTCCCAGAGAGATCACTACAATCATCGTATAATACCGGGTTATTCCGCCCCCAAGACTTCATAACTGCATGGGTTCGGTTAGGAAGTGAATCTACAAGATGGTGAAGGTACGTCGCACCCCGATTAAGCCACTCGCTGAAGATTTGATCGCGAAATCCCACCAAACTCCACGGATGCTCATATGGACGTTTTACCTTGTGTTCCAACATGTCCCACAGATTTCTATGGGGTCCAGGTCAGGTGATACTGCAGGCCAGTCGAAATCTAATAGGGTGGGAGATTCATGTTCTTCCAGTTCGATGTACTTCGCTGTTGTCATCTTTAATTACTTGTACGAGAGATAGCCTCTTGCGAGGTGACCGTCTCCAAATGTTAATTGCACGCAGTTCCTGTCGCAATGTTCTTTCTCTAACGGGGTGAGTTGGACCTTCATTCACTTCCTGCAGTAATTCCTTTCGGGTTTGGGAGCGATTCTGATTCACAAGCCGTGAAACGCGTCTCCGGTCACTCCCTGTTGAGATCTTTTTCCGACCACACTTCTGACGTCTTGTTTTGAGTGCCAACGTGTGTTACGCCACTGCTTGTAGACACGCGTAACAGACCGCCGCGAAACACCAAAAAATCCAGGAACTTCACGCATCGTATGACCATAGGCACGGCAAAACACGATTGCCACTCGGCCGTGTCCTTGCAGTTACCCATGTTTACGTATGGAACAACCGCTTGAAACATGAATGTCTCACCGATTGCTACTCCCTTTTGCTCACGTAGAGGCAGTAAACACGCCGTTGAGCACGTGACTCGGTCGCTTCAGCACCTGTAAAGGCCTAACGAATTACCTGTGAGTGTGTACCGGGGTGACCTTTTTTTTCGTAAGCTTACATACGAGAAAATGACCTCACAATAAATGAGACCTTTATCTGGCTACGCTTTTGAACTGATAAACCTTTTACCAAACGAGAAGTCTAGAAATATCAGCCTGCAAGGGTGAGCACATTAATTCATCCTTTTGCGGTGGTGCTAGAATCGGAGAGCACAGTCGTACATGAATTTCACCGCTCGACTGACTGCTAGTGGTAAGAGATACCGAGCAACGTACTGCTTAAGCTACATCAGTACTCCTCCAACGTGCTTAGCAGACAATTATATTTAAATGTGTCTTCGCTTGTAAAGTGCGAACGTTTCTTCTTTCTTTCTCGTGAGAAATGCGTCTTGTTCGATACACGCTGTTAATTTCGTAAAAATTAGTAAATAAAAAGTTAGAGACTTACCAAGAGCGTATGCCAGCCTCTAAATTGTGTCGTGGACGCCTTTTCTGCAGGTGTAAAGAAAAACGAGTTGAGGATCCCGGAGCACAGGTTTCAGCACAGTTACGCACTTGTCATCGAATGTACACGCAAAGCAGTTCTCCGGAGACGATCGCACACAGATCGATTAAGTAGTGTTATCTCTCATTCTGTTCAGATCGTTACCTTTGAGTGTTTGTCTCTGCGATAAGATCTAGCGGGGCGATTTTATACCGGTGGTCCTCCACCAAGTGACGGCACTCTTCACCTCGTGGTTGGTGGTGGGAGTGAAATGCTGTCAGCCGATTGCCGTTATACAGTTCAGAAAGAGTCCAGTGTTCTAGAATCTCTGTTAATCTTTTTTCGACAAAAAAATATGCGAAACTACATTTCAACTAAAGCTTTAATGTTCATGTTTTCCATGTGACGGGGTGGTGTTACTTGATTGCCGGAAGTCACTCAGTGCGACACCGCACTGTCACCTAAGTTACGGCTCGATGTGCGTTTTCTCCAGCCAGATTTAAGCTGCAAAAGATGTGGCGGGAATTCTCGCGAGTGTGGTGGCCACGGAGAGCAGGAAAAACTGAAGGGTAGTGGAAATAAAACGGCCAAGTACACGTGCCGGAAACCTTGATAAAGGTGCAGCCAAATGTGTAGCTGAAACATTTGGCATTTGGCATTTGACGACTGCGTAGTTTCGCCAACTACTGGAACTGACTCCTCACTGTTTTCTGTCGCCGCATCTCCACTTCTGCCTTCCTGTAACACTAAGATTCTCGATATCAATTCTTTACGGTTTCCAACATTTCTGTATCTCCGTACCTAAAATAAAATTTATATACATTATTGTATGCTAATTAGAATTTTAAAATAATTTTCAGGTACCTATGATCAGGAAACCCATTCGGTTCACTTCACTTCGAGTTTATAAGTGGTCGTTCTTCGACTGCACGCATTATTCGTGGTAATGAGTGTGGCTCTATGGGAGACGCTCAGAAAAGACTTGAAAGACATCATGTTTACGCCACTGACTGTTAAACTTTTTATTTCCACTATTGCAATTTCAGCCTTAGGCCATTATCAAGTGCAGATGTTTTTCCTTTAAGCCATGTCTACTTTATACAAGCTGACACATTTATATCAAAACATCTGCACTTGATAATGGCCTAAGGCCGAAATTGCAATAGTGGATATAAAAAGTTTAACAGTAACTGGCGTAAACATGATGTCTTTCAAGAAATTTCACATGGCTGTGAATCCCAGTTATGAAAAGCTCAGAAAAGAGTTCGAGAAACAACCGAATACTCAAGGCTGATTGGAAATCAGTCAGAAGTATGAGATTAAGAACAGTTTCCCTCATTGTGTCCCCCTGCTAAGGTGGGTGGTAACGTGCTCGCCTCACATGCAAGCGGGCCCGGGTTCGATTCCCGGCCGGGCTGGAGATATTTTCCACTCGGCGATTGGGTGCTATGTTGTCCTTCTCATCATTTCATCATCACCGGCGCGCAATTCGCCCAGTGTGGCGTCGACTGACATAAGACTTGCGCTTGGCGGCCGAACTTGCCCGATTGGGGTCTCCCGGCCAATGACGCCATACGCTCATTTTCCATTTCCCTTATTGTGCAGGAGCTATTGATGGGTAAACGCGTCATGATTACAAAACCATGCAGATCAGCAAGTGAACTTTTCAACTATAAAAGTTATTTTCGATTGTGCTGGTAGATGTCGCAGATTGCTGTTTCACATACGTTGATGTAGGAGGCGAGAGTCGTGAATGAGATTCAAATTTGTTCAAAGTAACTGATGTAGGAAAAAAAGTCTACACACAGACATTAAACATACCACAATCGAAAATTCTTTCAAAGCACTCTACGGGTACACCTCTTCCATGCTCCCTGATTGAAAACCTCTAACTCTATGGAATTTTACCAAATAAATGTCGGATTTTGCACCTGCCAGTAGATGTGAATGTTGAATTTGTTGCAGTATAGTTAAAATATGTTGTGTACTTCACAGTTAGGTGAAAATGGTTGACGGTTATAATTCCGAAGACACTGTGACATGTCCTTTGACAAGTATGCCTGCATGTGGAACCAGAGGAAATATAAGTGGAAAATTTGTCGGAGATCACTTTGAAAACTACTACTGTTCTAATCATGGGTGGATGCCTTGAGAAAACAGCTGCACACAGTAAATCTTAAAAGGTTGTCCAAACTGGAATTTTTAGAGGAACTTGCTAATAAATAAAATAAGTTAATAAATAAAACTCTTTCCATGTTTATGGTACTTACCATCTGTATTTGCTTCTTCCGGTTCCATTTTGCCCCAACCTCACCAACAAGTTCCATGGTTATTGCTTACCACGACACGATCGTCGTACTTCCGTTTTTGTTGTCTGGGTACCTAATATCATAAAAACATAATAACACTTCCCGAATTAAGAGATCCGTGTCTGCGCACTCTACTATACACGTCGTAAGTGCATACTGGTCGGGAGCGAACGACAGAGTCCTGCGGTAAAAGGTGCTCGTGTGGCCACTCATACACACTATGTGATCAAAATATCCGGACACCTGGCTGAAAATGACTTACAAGTTCGTGGCGTCCTTCGTCGCTAATAATGGAATTCAGTATGGTGTTGGCCAACCCTTACCTTGATGACAGCTTCCACTCTCGCAGACACACGTTCAATAAGGTGTTGGAAGGTGCCTTGGAGAATGGCAGCCCATTCTTCACGGAGTGCTGCACTGAGGAGAGATATCGATGTCGGTCAGTGAGGCCTGGCACGAAGTCGGCTTTCCGAAACATCCCAAAGGTGTTCTATAGGATACAGGTCAGGACTCTGCACAGGCTGGTCCATTACAGGGATGTTACTGTCGTGTAACCACTCCGCCACATGCCGTGCATTATGAACAGGTACTCGATCGTGTTGAAAGATGCAAACGCCATCCCCGAATTGCTCTTTAACAGTGGGAAGCAAGAAGGTGCTTAAAAAAATCAATGTAGGCTGTGCCGTGATTTTACGCAAAACAAAAAGGATGCAAGGCCCCTCCATGAAAAACACGACCACACCATAACACCACCACCTCCGAATTTTACTGTCGGCACTACACACGTTCGCAGATGACGTTCACCGGGCATTCGCTATACCCACACCCTGCCATCGGATCACCACATTATGTACCGTGATTCGTCACTCCACACAACGTTTTTTCACTGTTCAGTGGTCCAATGTTTACGCTCGTTAAACCAAGCTAGGCGTCGTTTGGCATTTACCGGCGTGATGTGTGGGTTATGAGTAGCCGTTCGACCATGAAATCCAAATTTTCTGCCCGCATCTCGTGGTCGTGCGGTAGCGTTCTCGCTTCCCACGCCCGGGTTCCCGGGTTCGATTCCCGGCGGGGTCAGGGATTTTCTCTGCCTCGTGATGGCTGGGTGTTGTGTGCTGTCCTTAGGTTAGTTAGGTTTAAGTAGTTCTAAGTTCTAGGGGACTGATGACCGTAGCTGTTAAGTCCCATAGTGCTCAGAGCCATTCCAAATTTTCTCACCTCCCGCCTAACTGTCACAGTACTTGCAATGGATCCTGATGCAGTTTGGAATTCCTGTGTGATGGTCTGGATAGATGTCTGCCTATCACACATTACGACACTCTTCAACTGTAGGCGGTCTCTGTCAGTCAACAGACGAGGCCGGCCTGTACGCTTTTGTCCTGTACGTGTCCCTTCGCGTTTCCACTTCACTCTCACATCGAAAACAGTGGACCTTGGTATATTTAGGGTTGTGGAAATCTCGCATACAGACATATGACACAAGTGACACCCAATCACCTGACCGCGATAGAAGTCCGTGAGTTCTGCGGAGCGTCCCATTCTGCTCTCTCACAATGTCTAATGACTACTGAGAGCGCTGATGTGGAGTACCTGGCAATAGGTGGCAGCACAATGCACCTAATATGAAAAACGTATATTTTTGATCACATAATGTAGGTTGGAATGCCAGCTACTTAGGTATAAAATTAAATCCGGGAGTACTCCAGGGAAGCGTTATAAGGCCAATACTGTTCGCTACATCCCAAACAGTCCAACAACGAGCCACTTTCACATCTGAATGTATCACGGATCTGGATATTGCACTATTCCTACCAGCTGGCCAAGTGGAGACTCACAGCTATGCCCCTTTCAATCTTTGACAGTTGCTGACAATGCTGTCTGACAATGCTGTCTGACACGCGTGTGCGGCATACCCGCGTCTTTCACAGTGATCACACGGCGTCTGTCGCCGGTCACGCCCCTTATATATCCTACAGGGCCTGGTGGCAACACGAAACACAAACATCACTAATAAACTCTGCTAGCCGTTCAACCTGTCTACAACTGCAAGTCTCATTATTTATAGTCGCCGGCCGAAGTGGCCGTGCGGTTAAAGGCGCTGCAGTCTGGAACCGCAAGACCGCTATGGTCGCAGGTTCGAATCCTGCCTCGGGCATGAATGTTTGTGATATCCTTAGGTTAGTTAGGTTTAACTAGTTCTAAGTTCTAGGGGACTAATGACCTCAGCAGTTGAGTCCCATAGTGCTCAGAGCCATTTGAACCAGCCATTTATAGTCCCACCAATGCTGTATACGTGAACGAAGTTTCATTGTTTCCTGGGTGTTTCACTTCGCTTGTCAGCCCGTGCATATAATAAATACGTTTAAGTGTGGTTCGTCCGTGCGTGCCACTAGAACTCCATTATCCATCCCGGACCGCCTTGGGGGTTATATGGTATGATAGTCCTCCGCCCGCTATCTATGAGAAAGATTTCGTTTCGGATATGCGGGAGTTCGAAGATATGGGTGTCAAAGGAGGACATCGTTCGGATGGGTATCTAATGCGAAATCGGCGAAGCAGCCAGGAATCGAATGCGAAAGTCGCCGAGACTGGCCAGAATGGTTCTTCGAATTGCTTAAGGCAATAAGCAGTGTATTGAGTGGAATTTTAGTGTGTTCAGTGACATTAACGTTAGCAGAACGCTGAGACGTAAAACAGGAGGTCATGTTAACCGGTGTTGAACTGGAAAGAAGTAAACACAAGGTATAGCGAATTAATGAAACAGAAGAGGAGCGAAAAATCACTTTCACCTTCACAAAGGAGCAAAATGAACAGACTGAGACGAAACTTAACAGATGAACAACGAGTTAAAATTAAAGAAGACGACCGAGTGATACTCAGCAAGCAGACAAAGAAACTATTGAAGAACAAAGACTACGAAATAAACAAAGTAGAATCAAAAATTGATGTTACTCATTACCGTCCCATTTACTAATTTTATTATTAAATAATAATGTTTATTAATACATACGATGATAAAGGCTAGCATCCGTTTTTGAGTGGATTAAAAATGGTAACTACATCTCGTAAAGCATTTATGCATTTCGCTGATGAATGCTGAAACTATGTAGGGTTACAAAGAATGAAGTACATGAAAGACAACGAGCTCAGGAGTATGAACAAGACATGTACGAAAAGTGCAAAGCACAAGAACCAGAGATTACGGTTCCGCAGATGAAGCATTTCGTTGTGATTTCTTTAAAGAGTACCACAATCACAAACGTGTTATCATGGTAAAATGTACCAAACATTTCTGTTGTCCGGCACCAAACTGATAAAGGTATTACTGAAAACTTAAGAGGCTTTAGTGTATTTTTGACCATTTGAGATTATTTTTGAGGTTAAAATACCAACATTTTTGCGATTATTTTTGAATGTTCTCGAGTCATTTGGAATGATCCCAGACAACAAATGAAAATACGGACCAACTGAAGCGCTTCTGTTTCGGCTAGCAAGTGAATAAATTTGTAGTTGTATAGGAAACGATGTGAAATACACAGTACACCTCTGGCAGAAACGGTGTCTCTAACCGGCCGGATATGAAGTCGAACTAAGCTTTGGGGAAGGACAATCAAACAATTTAAAATCAGTGATGGTAAAATAGTCCATATTAAAACTGAGTGAAAGTCCAAATCCGCAACAGCTGTTTATTTTTTTTTTCACTGTATGATGACAGATTTCATACCCTGGAGGTATATCCTTAGGTCATATCTGCATACAGAATCAATCTACATAAGTAAAAGCACTAGTAGCCATGATAACCTGCCCAACAAAGCAGACATAAAGCGATGTACTCACAAAACTAATACTTCATATGCCACGAATTCCAAGGTACAAGTGCGCGTAAAAACATGTCAGTTTGGTTTCTATCGCTAGATGTCGTGATCTTCAAATCGCGACGGCGCGTGCTTGGCTTCACAGTATTCAGGATTAGGGCTAGCGCTATAATGTGTAGTTCCATCTGACGCATGCCAGGACATGAAACCTGTCACCACACAGTGAGAACGCAATAAACAGCTATTGCGGATTTGGACTTTCCCTCAGTTTCAATACAGATATTTTACCATCTCTGATTTTAAATTGTTTGGTTGTCCTTCACATTATGTACAAGTTTTTTAGCTGTGTTTGCCAGAAACATAAGGTTATTTGTAAGCTTTGTTGACGTGACAGATACACAGGTCTGTCATCCCATGCTGCTTTATCCCAGAGTTCATAAAACGTAGTTGTTGGTGATTGTTGGCGTCCCTAGGCAACACATACAAGTTGTTTTTAATGGAGAACGTGCCAACAGTCGAACGCCATTTGTGTCTAGATAGGTCGGGACATCAACATCTTGCGTTCTCTTTGTTGTGACTAGTCGAAACTACAACCGTCCGACCACAGCTGCCTGTTCTTTGATTACTCGGTGGGACAGCACATTAGATTAGAACACATGTAATATTAGCACACTTTATTGCATAAATGAATAAAATATTTACTTAACTTTCACACTCTTACTTGCCACAGGAGTACTGGACGATTTAAAGCTGTCATGGAATAGCACAGCATCATTTCATGTACTAATCAACAAACAGTTCTCTTGTAGTCCAATGCTCAACCTTGACAAAAGTTTGTGTCCACCTGAAACTTCATGAACACTGTTCTACTTGCTGCTGTTGGCTACTGAAACTGAGGTCTTTATCTGGACAGAGCTGATGCTAGCTCGACGCTATATTGCCCTCAGTGTGAGGGCGCTGTTATGCTGAGAGGGGTGGTGTGGTCTTTATGAGCGCCTCCCATACGTCATTGCGGATTCACCGAGCCTCATTAACGTCTGTGGTCTCGATTAGCGCTGCCAGCTTTGGTGTGGCATTGCGACCTTTGTACTATACGACCGTCTTGTTGATAGATAATGAACACAGACCTTGAATATAGTGCTTAGTCCCTGGCACGTGCTGGTAGAAGTTTCTCCATCTTACACGAGGCGCAACACAATCTTCTGACAGACAACCAGCATTCAAATGGGTTCTATAAATGATAAACCAGTTGCGTAATCTTTCTTTATATACAGACTTTAGATGGTGTTGCTGTTACCTGCTTTGTGCGGCTGCACCTAAACAATAATGAAATAATAATCTTTTCATATCGAAACATGTAGCACTCTTCATGCCAGTTTGCTGTTCGTTGTGTGCTACCTTCATGATGTTGCAATTTTAATGACCAGTGGTGAATATTGATGGCCTGGTCGGTATCGTGGGAAACCTCTGTGATGATCTAGGCAATTTCAGAAAGTCTGCAGAAGACCGACATATAGTGCAGGGACTGGCAGTTGACTTTCAACGAACTGCCATAAACAGGTGGAAAACATTATTACTATTTGGTTGTACCTTCGATGTAAATCACTGGAAACTGTTACAGCCGTAATAAAATGAGTTGTGGGATAATTATTGGCAGTAAGCTAAGGAAGTGTGACTCATCCTCTAAGGAAGTTGATTCTGTTCGACAGTTTCTTGAGTACTGCTCACGAGTCTGCGATCCTTGCCAGGTGACATTAATAAAGGAGTTAGAGATGATCCAAAGGAGAGTGGCACGCTTTGTAAGTGCTACACTACTTCGGAAGTGCTCGTTGATCTCCTGAGGTAGACAGACGCAGCAATAGAGGAATTTTGTATCGCGGAGAGCTTTTGTGCAGTGCAGTGCAGTGAAAGCTCCTTTCGGTGACTAACCACAGAATTGCGTAAAGCATTACTGAATGAAAAGCAACGTATGCTAATCTACAGACTTTTTTTTCTCGAAGAGACTTGCAATCATACAAAGGAAAAAAAATCAACTGAACAGACTTGTTTAAGAGACTACAGAGACTTTTAGTTTTGTAATGTAGTTTGTCCTCATCATGAATATCTAAATTTGTAAGGGTCTCCCTTTTATCACGTACTACCTTCATTTTTTTATTAGTACTATTTGAATTTGCTCAACTCCGGGCCACGTGAAACAACTGTTTTGTGACATCATAGTCATTTCCTTTTCTTGGCTTCCCATACTTCTTGATTCCTGCTATCTGCTGTTTTCTTCCTTTTAACTCCTCACTCATCTCTCCTTTTGTATTCCCCTCCTCAAACCGTTTTCTATATCTTTGTCTTTGTTATTCCCAACTCATTTAGGTTTTTGTTGACCTCTATAAACCGTGAAATTTATTTATCCATTCTTTTTAAGTGGCCATAAAAAGTAATCTTCCGCTTTCTCATTGTATCTACTAAATTCTCAGTTTCTTCATACACCTCCTTCCTGCATCTCAATTCCCAAATCCTATTTCCATACTTCGGGCCCATTTTTTTTCGAAATATTCTCCTTTCTTTCATCTACAAAGTATTTAATTGTTTGACTGTTTAAGGCGAGTCATTCTAAGGCATAAAGACACTCAGCTTTAATCACTGCGTTGTAGTACCTCAATTTTGTACTAAAAAACTTAGATTCTTTGTTAACATTTTTCTGGCTATCTTTATGTAAGCAGTTTTGTCCAGAGCATTTAGCTGTATTATTTCTTCCATGTATTTAAATTCTGAAACTTTCTTTGTTTTTCCATTCTTTGATTCCATATGTTTTGGTGCACCTTTACCGTTCTTTTCAAACGAAATTTATAATCCTGATTTTTCTGCTACATCTTGGAGATTCTTCTTCGTCCCATCGCGTTGGTTCACTGCTAAGATTGCTAAATCATTGGCAAAAGCTGAGCAGTCACTCTCAATGTTCTCTGTCTTTCAAAGTTTCGCTTTACTTATCCCTCTTGTTCTTTCTTCATTCTCGTACTAGTTTCTCCAAAACACAGTTCAATAATAATGGAAACAGGCCATCCCTCTGCCCCACGTCTGTTTTAATTTCGGAAGGTTTTGATACTTCGTCTGAAAATTTAAATTTGAAAATTGTGCTATACAAAGTTTGCTTAATAGTTGCGATTATTTTATTGTCAGTCCAAATTTCTTCTAGCAACTGCCTTGCCGCAGTGGATTCACCGGTTCTCGTCAGATCATCGAAGTTAAGCGCTGTAGGGCGTGGCCGGCACTTGGATGGGTGACCATCCAGGCCGCCATGCGCTGTTGCCATTTTTCGGGGTGCACTCAGCCTCGTGATGCCAATTGAGGAGCTACTCGACCGAATGGTAGCGGCTCCGGTCAAAGAAAACCATCATAACGACCAGGAGAGCGGTGTGCCGACCACAAGCCCCTCTTATCTGTATCCTCAGCAGAGGATGACACGGCGGTCGGATGGTCCCGATGGGCCACTTGTTGCCTGAAGGCGGAGTGCAAAATCCTTCTAGGACACTGAATAGTGTATGTCAATAGACAGAATCACAGGCTTTTTTTAAAATCAGTAATGGGTAGATAAACACTGGCAGCTTAGGTTTAACACCCGTTTGACAAATGATCTTCCTCTCGTAAATCCTCCTTCGTGTTCTCCTCATTGTTTCTCCATTCTGCTTTTTATTCTGCTTTGCAAAGAGGTTACATGCAGATCCCAATCAATATTTATATTAAAAGCCGGCCGAAGTGGCCGTGCGGTTAAAGGCGCTGCAGTCTGGAACCGCAAGACCGCTACGGTCGCAGGTTCGAATCCTGCCTCGGGCATGGATGTTTGTGATGTCCTTAGGTTAGTTAGGTTTAACTAGTTCTAAGTTCTAGGGGACTAATGACCTCAGCAGTTGAGTCCCATAGTGCTCAGAGCCATTTGAACCATTTATATTAAAAGCTTCACAGCTATGTCTGTTGTTGTTGTTGTTGTGGTCTTCAGTCCTGAGACTGGTTTGATGCAGCTCTCCATGCTACTCTATCCTGTGCAAGCTTCTTCATCTCCCAGTACCTACTGCAACCTACATCCTTCAGAATCTGCTTAGTGTATTCATCTCTTGGTCTCCCCCTACGATTTTTACCCTCCACACTGCCCTCCAATACTAAATTGGTGATCCCTTGATGCCTCAGAACATGTCCTACCAACCGATCCCTTCTACTGGTCAAGTTGTGCCGCAAGCTTCTCTTCTCCCCAATCCTATTCAATACTTCCTCATTAGTTATGTGATCTACCCATCTAATATTCAGCATTCTTCTGTAGCATCACATTTCGAAAGCTTCTATTCTCTTCTTGTCCAAACTATTTACCGTCCATGTTTCACTTCCATACATGGCTACACTCCATGCAAATACTTTCAGAAATGACTTCCTGACACTTAAATCTATACTCGAAGTTAACAAATTTCTCTTCTTGAGAAACGCTTTCCATGCCATTGCCAGGCTACATTTTACATCCTCTCTACTTCGACCATCATCAGTTATTTTGCTCCCCAAATAGCAAAACTCCTTTACTATTTTAAGTGTCTTATTTCCTAATCTAATATTCTCAACATCACCCGACTTAATTCGACTACATTCCATTATACTCGTTTTGCTTTTGTTGATGTTCATCTTATATCCTCCCTTCAAGACACTGTCCATTCCGTTCAACTGCTCTTCCAAGTCCTTTGCTGTCTCTGACAGAATTACAATGTCATCGGCGAACCTCAAAGTTTTTATTTCTTCTCCATGGATTTTAATACCTACTCCGAATTTTTCTTTTGTTTCCTTTACTGCTTGCTCAATATACAGATTGAATAACACCGGGGAGAGGCTACAACCCTGTCTTACTCCCTTCCCAACCACTGCTTCCCTTTCATGTCCCTCGACTCTTATAACTGCCATCTGGTTTCTGTACAAATTGTAAATAGCCTTTCGCTCCCTGTATTTTACCCCTGCCACCTTTAGAATTTGAAAGAGAGTATTCCAATCAACATTGTCAAAAGCTTTCTCTAAGTCTACAAATGCTAGAAACGTAGGTTTGCCTTTCCTTAATCTTTCTTCTAAGATAAGTCGTAAGGTCAGTATTGCCTCACGTGTTCCAGTATTTCTACGGAATCCAAACTGATCTTCCCCGAGGTCCGCTTCTACTAGTTTTTCCACTCGTCTGTAAAGAATTCGTGTTAGTATTTTGCAGCTGTGGCTTATTAAACTGATTGTTCGGTAATTTTCACATCTGTCAACACCTGCTTTCTTTGGGATTGGTATTATTATATTCTTCTTGAAGTCTGAGGGTACTTCGCCTGTTTCATACATCTTGCTCACCAGATGGTAGAGTTTTGTCAGGATTGGCTCTCCCAAGACTGTCAGTAGTTCTAATGGAATGTTGTCTACTCCCGGGGCCTTGTTTCGACTCAGGTCTTTCAGTGCTCTGTGAAACTCTTCACGTAGTATCTTATCTCCCATTTCATCTTCATCTACATCCTCTTCCATTTCCATAATATTGTCCTCAAGTACATCGCCCTTGTATAGACGCTCTATATACTCTTTCCACCTTTCTGCCTTCCCTTCTTTGCTTAGAACTGGGTTGCCATCTGAGCTCTTGATATTCATACAAGTGGTTCTCTTCTCTCCAAAGGTCTCTTTAATTTGCCTGTAGGCAGTATCTATCTTACCCCTAGTGAGATAAGCCTCTACATCCTTACATTTGTCCTCTAGCCATCCCTGCTTAGCCATTTTGCACTTCCTGTCGATCTCGTTTTTGAGACGTTTGTATTCCTTTTTGCCTACTTCATTTACTGCAGTTTTATATTTTCTCCTTTCATCAATTAAATTCAATATTTCTTCTGTTACCCAAGGATTTCTACTAGCCCTCGTCTTTTTACCTACTTGATCCTCTGCTGCCTTCACTATTTCATCCCTCAAAGCTACCCATTCTTCTTCTATTGTGTTTCTTTCCCCCGTTCCTGTCAATTGTTCCCTTACGCTCTCCCTGAAACTCTGTACAACCTCTGGTTCTTTCAGTTTATCCAGGTCCCATCTCCTTAAATTCCCACCTTTTTGCAGTTTCTTCAGTTTTAATCTACAGGTCATAACCAATACATTGTGGTCAGAGTCCACATCTGCCCCTGGAAATGTCTTACAATTTAAAACCTGGTTCCTAAATCTCTGTCTTACCATTATATAATCTATCTGATACCTTTTAGTATCTCCAGGTTTCTTCCATGTATACAACCTTCTATCATGATTCTTAAACCAAGTGTTAGCTATGATTAGGTTGTGCTCTGTGCAAAATTCTACGAGGCGGCTTCCTCTTTCATTTCTTAGCCTCAATCCATATTCACCTACTATGTTTCCTTCTCTCCCTTTTCCTACACTCGAATTCCAGTCACCCATGACTATTAAATTTTCGTCTCCCTTCACTATCTGAATAATTTCTTTTATTTCATTATACATTTCTTCAATTTCTTCGTCATCTGCAGAGCTAGTTGGCATATAAACTTGTACTACTGTAGTAGGTGCGGGCTTTGTATCTATCTTGGCCACAATAATGCGTTCACTATGCTGTTTGTAGTAGCTTACCCGCATTCCTATTTTCCTATTCATTATTAAACCTACTTCTGCATTACCCCTATTTGACTTCGTGTTTATAACCCTGTAGTCATCTGACCAGAAGTCTTGTTCCTCCTGCCACCGAACTTCACTAATTCGCACTATATCTAACTTTAACCTATCCATTTCCCTTTTTAAATTTTCTAACCTACCTGCCCAATTAAGGGATCTGACATTCCACGCTCCGATCCGTAGAACGCCAGTTTTCTTTCTCCTGATAACGACATCCTCTTGAGTAGTCCCCGCCCGGAGATCCGAGAGCTGATCAGTATTATTCAGAATTCTCTTAAACTAGTAACATTATTTGGGACTGGTAATACATTTTTTGTTAGCAATGCATTGCTTAGGGTAATTATAGGGGAAAGCAAGAAGAAAAAATTTGTTTCTGGTTCGTTGGTATAAATGAAAATGTGTAACGTCATCTGTCATAAGTCAGCTGTGGCAAGATTATGAAACAAGTAGAGTATATGTAATCACCTTCATAGATTTAATGAACAACTGCTCATAGCACATTAATCTCATAAATAATTTCTCCTGCAAAAAATGTATAAAAATGAATTATTAAGCTGAAAAGAGAAATGCATTTTATGCTGAAAAGTAGTGAACTTCGAATTAACAGGTAGTGAAATGTGTATAAAAAATGCGTTCCATAGCTGTCCTTTCCCAAACCTTCAGTCATTATACTATGCAATATAACACCTGCTGTCAAAACGAACTGCAACAAATACTTAAATAACTACATAGCATAAACATAACTTCAACATTATCCTCATCTGCAAAGAAAACTTCATTATCCATATCATCATAACTCCATTATCACCATCACCTGTAAAGAAAAACTTCATTATTCATAGTAGCATATTCTTCATCATTACTCTTCATCAGTATTCATTATCATCTGCACTGATAAAACTTTTTGTAAATTACAGAATGACCAAATGGTCACACAAAACGAGACAATTCCAGATCCACCATTAATTAGCACAGAGAATAGAAATGCTAATTTTGGCTCGGATCAAATTATGGCACTATTGCTGCAACGAGTTAACCAAATTATTGAAAAACAAGACAACCAGAGTGAAGATAACAAACAATTGAAAGAAAAACTTGACAATAATGACGAAAATCTCAAACAACTTAGTGAACAGGGCAGACAGTTAAATGAAAAATTTGATAACAATTCCAGACAGCTTAGTGAACAAATTAGAGACGTTGCCGCGCAATGTCATGACACTAAGGAACAGTTGCGCGAGGAAATTGAGGCTTGTTCAAAAAAAAGTAGAGAAGAAATTAGGTCTGTTGCGCAAGAATTAAGGGAAATGCAAACAGCCGCAACAGAAACACATAGAGCGGAAATTAGTGCAGTCGCCAAACAATGCTCTGAAAAAGCTACACAATTACGCGACGAGTTTAAAGCAATGACAGCAGAACTTTCGCGCACAATGGATGAAAAGATTGACGCGAAATTCGAACAGCAGAACACTCAAATTGACGAGCGGTTTAGTCACCACATACAAAACAGTGATACGCGTTTCCGAAAATTTATTCAGGATCAAAATAAAGTAAAACGTCAAGTCATGGAAACAATCACTGCTCAGAGACAAGAAGACAAACGTAAAATGTTCGCGAAAGCGAAAACATATGTAGACAACAATATTGCTACAGTGTCCGACGAAATTAATTCCATCAAACAGTCGAACACAGAATTACGTGACGAAATTTCCGATCTTAAGTCGAAAACAGACACATACACAACCGATTTTCAAATAGTGACCGACAGACTAGAACAATTAGAACTAGCACATGCTTCAGATATCGTCAAACCTGACGTTAAAAACTGAACCCCGGCCGAAGTGGCCGTGCGGTTAAAGGCGCTGCAGTCTGGAACCGCAAGACCGTTACGGTCGCAGGTTCGAATCCTGCCTCGGGCATGGATGTTTGTGATGTCCTTAGGTTAGTTAGGTTTAACTAGTTCTAAGTTCTAGGGGACTAATGACCTCAGCAGTTGAGTCCCATAGTGCTCAGAGCCATTTGAACCATTTTTGAAAAAACTGAACGAAACTACACGTAAATTGCAAAAACAGATTAATGCCTCAGACACTAAAACCGATGATCAGGTAAAAATACTGACTGAAAAATGTGATGAACTGACCAGTCGTATTAACGTTATTGAAAGTAATAATGACAACAAATCAGACGATACTTCACCGGTTTCATTCGGTCAAACACCGGAATTCCAAAATTTGCAACAGATAGTCAATGAGATCGATTCAGCTAATAATTCATTACGGAGAAATTTGTCAAATTTACAGCAAGAAGTAACTGACATAAAAATTATTTCAGTTAATAACTCAACACAGCAGACGCCACTTTGCGAACATTTGTCAGACTCGCGCAGCGCGTATAATTTGGGCATTCTACAAAGAGTACGGGACTTAGATTCAGAACGGACACAGACAAATAGATTCTCTTACAATACAGAACCTGTTCCGTCATACAGAGATGATAATTTCGATTACAAACATTTTCTATCAGTGAGGAAATTTAAAGTGTTTAGGAATGACAGAACACAGATTCACACATTGGATTGGATACAGCAATTTAGCTTTGCTTTTCCACCGACTTGACCTGTTACGCATAAACTTTGCAGCTTTTTGGAAGGCGAACCGGCAACTCGTATGAGACCGATCGCGAGGCAATGCTACTCAGTAGAGGAATTTCAGAATGTTTTTCTGTCTGCGTATTGGTCGAAAACGACACAGCGCAATTAAAGATCAGTTAATTAGTTTGCCGAATTACGAGAACTCAAATTTTCCCAGTGTGACGCAATTTTTTGAGCACATGGTGCAACAAAACCAATACCTGAGTGAACCGTACAGTGAATCTGCACTTATACAATTATGCATTTCCAAATTACCACGGTCATTACGAGTGTCACTTCTAACGGGCCAGCAAAAAGAAAACATTTCAGCATTTAGAGATCTTTTACAGCTCTTGGAAGTACAACAATCTGATTATTCTTTTGTAAACAAAAATTTTTCATATACACTCCTGGAAATGGAAAAAAGAACACATTGACACCGGTGTGTCAGACCCACCATACTTGCTCCGGACACTGCGAGAGGGCTGTACAAGCAATGATCACATGCAAGGCACAGCGGACACACCAGGAACCGCGGTGTTGGCCGTCGAATGGCGCTAGCTGCGCAGCATTTGTGCACCGCCGCCGTCAGTGTCAGCCAGTTTGCCGTGGCATACGGAGCTCCATCGCAGTTTTTAACACTGGTAGCATGCCGCGACAGCGTGGACGTGAACCGTATGTGCAGTTGACGGACTTTGAGCGAGGGCGTATAGTGGGCATGCGGGAGGCCGGGTGGACGTACCGCCGAATTGCTCAACACGTGGGGCGTGAGGTCTCCACAGTACATCGATGTTGTCGCCAGTGGTCGGCGGAAGGTGCACGTGCCCGTCGACCTGGGACAGGACCGCAGCGACGCACGGATGCACGCCAAGACCGTAGGACCCTACGCAGTGCCGTAGGGGACCGCACCGCCACTTCCCAGCAAATTAGGGACACTGTTGCTCCTGGGGTATCGGCGAGGACCATTCGCAACCGTCTCCATGAAGCTGGGCTACGGTCCCGCACACCGTTAGGCCGTCTTCCGCTCACGCCCCAACATCGTGCAGCCCGCCTCCAGTGGTGTCGCGACAGGTGTGAATGGAGGGACTAATGGAGACGTTTCGTCTTCAGCGATGAGAGTCGCTTCCGACTTGGTGCCAATGATGGTCGTATGCGTGTTTGGCGCCGTGCAGGTGAGCGCCACAATCAGGACTGCATACGACCGAGGCACACAGGGCCAACACCCGGCATCATGGTGTGGGGAGCGACCTCCTACACTGGCCGTACACCACTGGTGATCGTCGAGGGGACACTGAATAGTGCACGGTACATCCAAACCGTCATCGAACCCATCGTTCTACCATTCCTAGACCGGCAAGGGAACTTGCTGTTCCAACAGGACAATGCACGTCCGCATGTATCCCGTGCCACCCAACGTTCTCTAGAAGGTGTAAGTCAACTACCCTGGCCAGCAAGATCTCCGGATCTGTCCCCCATTGAGCATGTTTGGGACTGGATGAAGCGCCGTCTCACGCGGTCTGCACGTCCAGCACGAACGCTGGTCCAACTGAGGCGCCAGGTGGAAATGGCATGGCAAGCCGTTCCACAGGACTACATCCAGCATCTCTACGATCGTCTCCATGGGAGAATAGCAGCCTGCATTGCTGCGAAAGGTGGATATACACTGTACTAGTGCCGACATTGTGCATGCTCTGTTGCCTGTGTCTTTGTGCCTGTGGTTCTGTCAGTGTGATCATGTGATGTATCTGACCCCAGGAATGTGTCAATAAAGTTTCCCCTTCCTGGGACAATGAATTCACGGTGTTCTTATTTCAATTTCCAGGAGTGTAATAACCAAGGCCAACAAACTTACAGTAATTACGATCAGTCACGTAATTTCAATAGTAGAGGTGCAAAAAAATCACTTCATTACTCATTATACAACTATTCCTTATTTCTAGCATATTTCATCACTAAAGCTAAGATGTGTAGTTCTGTCTGACAGCCTGTATCAATCGCCTTGTATTCTGAAAGAAAAAATTAGTTAAGACTGCTATTCTACGATGAGTATAGTATATTCTTGTTAATGCTTGTTAATCCTGATCCATTTACTCTTCCTCATAAAGTTATTGCATCTTCTTTCGATCCTTCCGTAGGTGAAATTCCCATTTCTGTTTAATTTATTTCCTTTACACGTTATTTCTTTCTGAAAATGATGAACAAAGATTAATGTCTTGCATTTAAATCATATACCCACTAAATAATGACTGGTTAATGGTGACACAGTTAAGCATACAGCATAACATGACAGAGAACGTAATATGTCAAAGACATTGACAGTGTTCAGATGCAAAAATGTACACAGAATATCACAATGCAGCAGCAAAAAATGTAAAACAGTCACGATCTTGAGATGTCATAAGGCAAAAAATGTCAAAGTCAACTGGTGTGTGTTATATCTTAACTATTTCACAGTGCATACAAACAAAACATGAAAACAATTGTACATACATAAAAAATGGAAAAATGTGCACGGTCTGATGTGTAACGACAAGAAAAGCGACCTGCTAACCTTACCTTGCCGGGCACTTGCCAAAAAAAATACTATAATCATCAATAATTGTTCACATAAATATCTGGTTCAAATGGTTCAAATGGCTCTGAGCACTATGGGACTTAACTATTGAGGTCATCAGTCCCCTAGAACTTAGAACTACTTAAACCTAACTAACCTAAGGACATCACACACATCCATGCCACCGGCCGGCTCATAAATATCTGGAAAATGTGTTACAGTGTGATAAATCCTAAAGTATGTTCATTCAGTAAATGGTTTAACATTGGAGATATGGTGATTGCCTTTCGATTCTTTGGTTCTCAAAGTTTCGACGTGTACAACATTGGGGTGAGGAATACTGCGAATCCGATATGGACCTGCGTATAGAAGTTCAAATTTACTGCACTTACCTTTTAATTTGCTGGATAAATAGTGTGTACGTACTAATATCTTCTGTCCAATGTGAAAGTCTCGGCGTGTACAAACCTCTTTTTGCTGTCTTGTCCGGCGCTCTGCGGCACGTTTGATGTTGTTCAGCGCAATGTCAATTATTTCGTGGTGTCTTAGTCGACGACAGGTAGGGAAGTTTACTAAGTCTTTAATTTTGTTTGGTGGTTCAACGTTTTTCAGTATAACAGACGGAGATAGCATAGTGAATTCGTTTGGAATGGAATTAATTAAATCTTGGAATGAGAATATGTGTGTGTCCCAATCAATATGTCTTTTGTGGCAGTATATCATACACAGTTTACCAATTTCTTTCATCAATCTTTCACAGGGGTTCGAAGAAGCATGGTACTTGGATATATAAATCGGAGAAATGTTTTTAGCTCGTAACATACGTGTCCATGTAGCAGAACGAAATTGTGATCCATTATCGGAAATTACTTTCAACACATGCCCTACATGAAATAGAAAATGTTTTACAAATGCTTTCGAAACAGTTTTAGCTGTAACTTTGCGTAACGGAGTGAAAGTAACAAATTTTGAAGTGAGTTCAACAGCGACAAAGATGTAGCAATAACCTCTATTAGTTCCCGGAATTGGACCAAAAATGTCTACTGCGGCCATATGTCTTAATTTAACAGGTATAATGGGATATAATGGAGGAATATGTGAAGTGGTGTCTGACTTAGCTTTCTGGCAAATTTTACATGACGCTAAAACTCGTCGTATACGTTTTTCCATGTTGCTAAAATAACAGTTCTGTCTCAGTATAAGAAAACATTTTCTTGCTCCGTAATGTGCGTAACTTAAATGAGTGTACCAGATTAATTTGTTAACCAGTTCGTCAAGAATGCATAATAACCAGTTGTTGCTGTCAGGATGAGAGCGGCGAAATAGAATGTCATTGCGTACAGTGTAGTGGTTTCTAATCGTAACATTATTCCTATCTTGCCAGAGGTGTTTAATTTCTTTCCACACATTGTCTTTATTTTGCTCTTTTGCTATGTCCTGTAATGACGACGAAATAAAATTTTCAAATGCTACTTGTTGGATGTACATAACGCTGAAATTTGCTTTGCAGAAGTTGGTTGCGACGTCTTGCTGATTGTTGCTGAGAGAACGCGTTAGTGCGTCTGCTATAACATTTTGTGTGCCGGGAATGTGGACAATCGTAAAATTAAATTCTTGTAAATAAAGTTTCCATCTGCTTAACCTGTCGTGAGTGAATTTAGCCGAAAGTAAGAATTGTATCGCTCTGTGGTCTGTGTAAACGGTCGTGTGTCTGCCATAAAGAAAGTGCCGAAATCTCGTAAAAGCCCATACAACACATAATGTTTCCAATTCTGTAACGGAGTAATTTCGTTCAGCAGGTGACAAAATGCGGCTTGCAAATGCGATGTTTTTGATTACTGTAGAGCCATCTTCTTCAATTTCCTGAAAAATGTGTACGCCTAAAGCGGTGTTGGAACTGTCGGTGGCAATGGAAAAATTTCTGGTAAGATCTGGGTGCGATAAAAGTGGAGCATTCAACAAGGCTTCTTTCAAGTTCACAAATTCGGAATGTGCTTGCTTATCCCAAGACCAAATAGTGTTTTTACCTGTTAATTGACATAATCTAGGCGTAGTGTAACCTCCCCACAGAAATTTTAAATGACAGAAATAATAAATGAATGGTAGCCAAGCGTAACCTCCCTGCATGAAATGTACTGACTATGACAATTAAATGTTTGACTCGCAATCTGACTCAACGTGCAAGCTCCCACAAAAGTAATGAGAGACAATTTAATGCGAACGAAACTTCAGTCACAATGTAAATTCAATTAGACCGAAATATCAGTCTTTGGCCCTGTGCAAAAAAAAAATCAGAATTAATTTCTTACCTCATTGAAACTGCTTGTCAAATTTCTGCTCTCATTGTTGGCCACGGCTTGGAGGAAATGCATCGCAAGTAATATATTTTTTTTTTTAAATTTAACTGAAACTTTTCTTTAAAGGAAATGGAAGGAAATCGTTCGTTCAATTAAATAGTTCTTTTGTAAAAAAATTGCTTTGAAATCAAAATTATTATTGGGGCACTTGTTGAAAATTAATTACAATAAATAAACTTTACATTATCTGATGTGCGCAATGCAGATTGGTTACCTTAATTAACAATATACCTCATTCAGCATCTTGACCAGAGACCCATGTCGACGCCTGCGACTGCGTCCCGCTCGCGACCGTACTCGACTACTAGTGCCAACAGACTGCCATTCGCAACTGAACTCGACTACTGCTACCGACAGAGTGCAACAGACAACTGCACTGTCGACAGACTACCCACCGACTACTGCCCGTAACACTCGCGCGGTCAAGCGCAGACTAGCCACGATAAATAGCTCTCTGGTCAAAGATTCTGTAATGCCTCGCACACGCTGCATACGTGTTTCATAACCCTCCACTGGGGGGGCAAAAATTTGGTGGCGATGGTGAGTCATTTGGACTCGCCATGAGCACCAAATTTTTTTTAACTAATTAATTATTACAATTACAGCAAAAGTACAAAACATGAATTAAACTTGATGCTCATGCACTGAGTACAAAACATTTCAGACAAAGACAAGATATGAGTATAAAACATATTCGCAGATCAGAAAAATGTATATACAAATTATTTGATGGATAATAACGTGCACACGCACTGAAAAATTCTTTAGCATTTTCAGAACAGATAAATAGAATGGCATAAAATCATGTTGACAAGTGACATGAGTGCACATGCACTGCACTTCAGAGCATATTAGCAAATGACGAAATGTATATACAATGAGTAACAAATGACAGAAGTGCAAACGCACTGAAGTGTTGAACATATCAGGAAATCATAAAAGGTATACAGAATGAGTACAAATCATATTGAAAAATGAGAAAAGTGCACAGGCACTGCAGTTCAGTAGAAAACATATTAACACATAACATAAGTGCACATGCACTGAAAAACTTTTGAACATATTCATAACAAATAAACGCAAAGGTAAAAAATCATTTTGACAACTGACATGAGTGTACATGAAGTGAAGTTGAGAATATATCAGCAAATCACAAAATGTATTAATAAACGGCAAAAAAAATACACACGCACTGTATATGACTTTTTCATTGTACAAGAATTAGGGAAGGAATAGGAAGGATTGCATCATGGTTGTAGCACTTAGGTTGTACGAAGCTGCACTAAAAGTCCATATCTTTCCATAGAAGTACAACACCAAGTGAGACAATTTGCAGTTCTTTTCCCAGAAGTATTTATCAGCGTATCCAAGACACTGAAATGTCGCAGTAATATTTCCTGTTATCATTTTGGCAGTACATCAGGTACACCAAACAGTGGGACCATAATAACGTCTTCATCGCTCACGGTGGTGGACAGCATGTCGTGTCAACACCACGCTCTTACAAGGCACACCAACGTAGAATTAGTGCAAAAACCAAATATAGTGCTCCATGATCATGAGGATGGACAGGACAAATGGATATTGCAGTAATTCAGGGTAGTTAGCTCATAAGGTGAAGGACATTAAGTCACATAACAGGCTTCATTGAGAATTAACTCACGACAGATTAAGCAGGTGGAAACTTTATTTACAGGAATTTAATTTTACAATAGTTCACATTCCCGGCACACAAAATGTTGTAGCAGAAGCACTATCGCGTTCCCTCAGCAACAATCAGTAAGACGTAGCAACCAACTTCTGCAAAGCAAATTTCAGTGTCATGTACATTCAGCAAGTTGCATTTGAAAATTTTATTTCGTCGTCATTACAGGACATAGCAAAAGAGCAAAATAAAGACAACGTGTGGAAAGAAATTAAACACCTCTGGCAAGATAAGAATAATGTTACGATTAGAAACCATTACACTGTACGCAATGACATTTTGTTTCGCCGCTCTCATCCTGACAGCAACAATTGGTTATTATGCATTCCTGACGAACTGATTAACAAATTAATTTGGTACACTCATTTAAGTTACGCACATTACGGAGCAAGAAAATGTTTTCTTATACTGAGACAGAACTGTTATTTTGCCAACATGGAGAAACGTATACGACGAGTTTTAGCGTCTTGTAAAATTTGCCAGAAAGCTAAGTCAGACACCACTTCACATATTCCTCCTTTATATCCCATTGTACCTGTTAAATTAAAACATATGGCCGCTGTAGACATTTTTGGTCCAATTCCGAGAACTAACAGAGGTTTTTGCTACATATTTGTCGGTGTTGAGCTCACTTCAAAATTTGTTACTTTCACTCCGTTACGCAAAGCTACAGCTAAAACTGTTTCGAAAGCATTTGTAAAACATTTTCAATTTCATGTAGGGCATGTGTTGAAAGTAATTTCCGATACTGGATCACAATTTCGTTCTGCTACATGGACACGTATGTTACGAGCTAAAAACATTTCTCCGATTTATATATCCAAGTACCATGCTTCTTCGAACCCCTGTGAAAGATTAATGAAAGAAATTGGTAAACTGTGTAGAATATACTGCCACAAAAGACATATTGATTGGGACACACACATATTCTCATTCCAAGATGTAATTAATTCGATTCCAAATGAGTCCACTATGCTGTCTCCGTCTGATATACTGAAAAACGTTGAACCACCAAACAAAATTAAAGAATTAGTAAACTTCCCTACCTGTCGTCGACTAAGACACCACGAAATAATTGACATTGCGCTGAAGAACATCAAACGTGCCGCAGAGCGCCGGAGAAGACAACAAAACAGGTTTGTACGTGCCGAGACTTTCACGTTGGACAGAAGATATTAGTACGTACACACTATTTATCCAGCAGAATAAAAGGTAAGTGCAGTAATTTTGAACTTCTATACGCAGGTCCATATCGGATTCGCAGCATCCTTCACCCCAATGTTGTACACGTCGAAACTTTGAGAACCAGAAAATCGAAAGGCAACCACCATATCTCAAACATTAAACCGTTTATTGAATGAAACCACTTTATGATGTAATATGCTATGATGCCATTTACTAATCTTTATGACCACTTATGCAATTATATTCACATGACTAATTACTGATGATTATCGTATTTTTCTTGGCAAGTGCCCGGCAAGGTAAGGTTAGCAGGTCGCTTTTCTTGTCGTTACATATCAGACCGTGCATATTTTCCAGATGAATTTACACATTTTATGAGCACTTATGCAATTATAATTAAATGACTAATTACTGATGATTATCGTATTTTTCTTGGCAAGTGCCCGGCAAGGTAACGTTAGCAGGTCGCTCTTCTTGTCGTTATATATCAGACTGTGCACATTTTTTTCCAGAGACACTTAGGTATTTTATGACTAATTATGCATTGTTATCTAATGACAAGTTAATTTCATTACATTTTTTCTCCATTAAAAGCTTTAATTATCGCCTCTATTAACTACACTACGTACAAGCTGAACACAACGAACATCACATTTATTCTTTCTTATATATATACGATTATTTCATGTTTTGTTCGTATGCATTATGAAATGGTGAAGACATAGCAATCACCAGTCGACTTTGACATTTTTTGCCTTGTGACATCTCAAGATCGTGACTGTTTTACATTTTTTGCTGCTGCATTCTGATTGTACATTTTTTGCCTTTGAACACTGTCTATGCTTTTGACATATTACGTTTTCTGTCATGTTATGCTGTATGCTTAATTGTGCCACCATTAACCAGTCATTATTTAGTGGGTATATGATATAAATGCAAGACATTAATCTTTGTTCATCGTTTTCAGAAAAAATAACGTGTAAAGGAAATAAATTACACAGAAATGGGAACTTCACCTACTGAATGATCGAAAGAAGATGCAATAACTTTATGATGAAGAGTAAATGGATCAGGATTAACAAGCATTAACAAGAATATACTATACACATCGTAGAATAGCAGTCTTAACTAATTTTTTCTTTCAGAATACAAGGTGATTGATGCAGGCTGTCAGACAGAACTACACATCTTAGTTTTAAGTGATGAAATATGCTAGAGATAAGGAATAGTTATGTAATGAGTAATGAAGTGATTTTTTTGCAGATGATAATGAATACTGATGAAGAGTAATGATGAAGAATATGCTACTATGAATAATGAAGTTTTTCTTTACAGATGATGATAATGAAGTTATGATGATATGGATAATGAAGTTTTCTTTGCAGATGAGGATAATGTTGAAGTTATATTTAGGCTATGTAGTTATTTAAGTATTTGTTGCAGTTCGTTTTGACAGCAGGTGTTATATTGCACAGTCAAATGACTGAAGGTTTTGGAAAGGACAGCTATGTAACACATTTTTTGTACACATTTCACTACCTGCTAATTCGAAGTTCACTACTTTTCAGCATAAAATGCATTTCTCTTTTCAGCTTAATAATCCATTTTTATACATTTTTTGCAGGAGAAATTATTTATGAGATTAATGTGCTATAAGCAGTTGTTCATTAAATCTATAAAGGTGATTACATATACTCTACTTGTTTCATAATCTTGCCACAGCTGACTTATGACAGATGACGTTACACATTTTCATTTATACCAACAAACCAGAAACAAATTTTTTTTCTTCTTGTTTTCCCCTATAATTACCCAAAGCAATGCATTGCTAACTATCTAGCACACAAACAAACAAAAAATGTATTACCAGTCCCAAATAATGTTACTAGTTTAAGAGAGTTCTGAGTAATGCTGATCAGCTCTGAATAGTATGTCACTTCAGTAATGACTTCTTAATGATACAAAAAATATATATAAAATAATGCTTTGTAACTGGCTAATAACTGCCACTGTTTATTGTAATGAGACTACTTATAATGCCCATGATTATTAATGCTATGACTGTAATTAACTGATTTTTAATAATGACTTCTTAATGATCTGAATAATACTGAATGATGAACAATGTTTTATACTATTCAATACTTGCTGGCCACTGAGTGCCAATAATTAATATAACTAAATGAATTATGACTTTTCATATTTTGCTAACTGGACACTGAGTGCCAATAATTAATGTCACTAAATGAATTATGTTATTAATTATGTCATTAATTAGCTCCTGTTTTCAATGATGATTTTTCATGTTCTATAACTGGCCACTGAGTGCCAATAATTAATGTCACTAAATGAATTACGTTATTAATTATGCCATTAATTAGCTCCTGTTTTCAATGTTGCCTTTTCATGTTTTGGTACCTGGCCAATGAGTGCCAATAATTTGTATAACTCAATGTATTATGGTAATGCTAGGCCAATAATTGACTTTTTTTTTTCTTTCAATGAAGACTTCTGATGAACATTATTCTGTCATACTAAATATGCTTTGTAACTGGCCAAAGACTGCCGCTGTTTATTGTAATACGATTACCCATGATGCCAATAATTTAATTTTATGAACATTATTCTGTAATACTAAATACATGGTACAGAAATGTTCAATAACTGGGCTATGAATGCCGCAAACTACTAATGGAATTACTAATCAAGACTAGTCTGTGACTTAATGTCCTTCACCTTCTGACCTAACTACCTGGAATTACTGTAATATCCGTTTGTCTTGTCCATCCTCATGATCATGGAGCACTATATTTGGTTTTTGTACTAATTCTACGTTGGTGTGCCTTGTAAGAGCGTGGTGTTGACACGACATGCTGTCCACCACCGTGAGCGATGGAGACGTTATTATGGTCCCACTGTTTGGTGTACCTGATGTACCGCCAAAACGATAACATGGAAGATTACTACGACATTTCAGTGTCTTGGCTACGCTGATAAATACTAATGGAAAAAGAACTTCAAATTGTCTCACTTGGTGTTGTACTTCTATGGAAAGATATGGACTTTTAGTGCAGCTTCGTACAACCTAAGTGCTACAACCATGATGCAATCCTTCCTATTCCTTCCCTAATTCTTGTAAAATGAAAAAGTCATATACAGTGGGTGTGTATTTTTTTTGCCGTTCATTAATACATTTTCTGATTTGCTGATATATTTTCAACTTCACTTCATGTACACTCATGTCAGTTGTCAAAATGATATTTTACCTTTGTGTTTATTTGTTATGAAAATGTTCAAAAGTTTTTCAGTGCATGTGCACTTATGTTATGTGTTAATATGTTTTCTACTGAACTGCAGTGCCTGTGCACTTTTCTCATTTTTCAATATGATTTGTACTCATTCTGTATACCTTTTATGATTTCCTGATATGTTCAACACTTCAGTGCGTTTGCACTTCTGTCATTTGTTACTCATTGTATATACATTTCGTCATTTGCTAATATGTTCTGAACTGCAGTGCATGTGCACTCATGTCACTTGTCAACATGATTTTTTGCCATTCTATTTATCTGTTCTGAAAATGCTAAAGAATTTTTCAGCGCGTGTGCACGTCATTATCCATCAAATAATTTGTATATACATTTTTCTGATCTGCGAATATGTTTTATACTCATATCTTGTCTTTGTCTGAAATGTTTTGTACTCAGTGCATGAGCATCAAGTTTAATTCATGTTTTGTACTTTTGCTGTAATTGTAATAATTAATTAGTTAAAAAAAAAAATTTGGTGCTCATGGCCAGTCCAAATGACTCACCATCGCCACCAAATTTTTGCCCCCCCCAGTGGAGGGTTATGAAACACGTACGCAGCGTGTGCGAGGCATTACAGAATCTTTGACCAGAGAGCTATTTGTCGTTCCTAGTCTGCGCTTGACCGCGCGAGTGTTACGAGCAGCAGTCTGTGGGTAGTCTGTCGGCAGTGCAGTTGTCTGTTGCACTCTGTCGGTAGCAGTAGTCGAGTTCAGTTGCGAATGGCAGTCTGTTAACAGTAGTAGTCGAGTACGGTCGCGAGCGGGACGCAGTCGCAGGCGTCGACATGGGTCTCTGGTCAAGATGCTGAATGAGGTATATTGTTAATTAAGGTAACCAAGCTGCATTGCGCACATCAGATAATGTAAAGTTTATTTATTGTAATTAAATTTCAACAAGTGCCCCAATAATAATTTTGATTTCAAAGCAATTTTTAACAAAAAAACCATTTAATTGAACCAGCGATTTCCTTCCATTTCCTTTAAAGAAAAGTTTCAGTTAAATTTAAAAATATAAAAAAAAATAATACTTGCAATGCATTTCCTCCAAGCCGTGGCCAACAATGAGAGCAGAAATTTGACAAGCAGTTTCAATGAGGTAAGAAATTAATTCTGATTTTTTTTGCACAGGGCCAAAGACCGACATTTCGGTGTAATTGAGTTATCATTATCGCTGAAATTTCATTGTCATTGACTTATCTTTCATTATTTTTGTGGGAGCTTACACCTGAGTCAGATTGCGATTTTTCATATTTCATTGTCTTTGTTAGTAGATTTCATTGGGGAGGTTACGCTTGGCTCCCATTTATTATTTTTTGTTGTCTTTCAAAATTCTCCGGAAAGGTTACAACACACACACACACACGCACACAAAATAAATTGTCTCAGGAAACTGAACTATTATTAGCTGCAATAGGCAACCTAATTAGGTAGGTAATTATTCTTGTGTATAAAAGCCACACAGTTGACATTAAAAATAAGTAGCTTTATTACAATTAAAATGCATTGTCAGTTACTAAAAAATGTTGACAGTTCTGGGTGTGTAATACTTGTAATATCGCACATTAGCGCACTTGAGACAGATATGAGCATCGCTTCCAACGTTTTGATGGGCCAGGTTCCTCAGTGTCACCAGAAATACCTTGAGTTACGAATTCAGGGTCTGTACATAGAGTTGATCCCAGATTGGCCTCTTCTTTAAACAGCGAGTCAGCCTCAGCAAGATCGTTGATTTCGTCAGCGGTTTCCTCAACATCCTCCATAACATCTTCTTCACTGTCTTCATATAAAAATTTTTGCGCGTTTTCACCGTTGACGCCAATACATTTCTTGCAAATTAAAGAACATTTCAAACCCGCTTTTCTGCAGGAGCACGCTCCGCCACAGTTCAGCTTGCATGAGCATGAAACAATGTGAAGAAGTGCTTCAGGTGCTGGATCTTGGCTCATTATAACGGGTATTGGACCATGGTCACTGTGATTCCAGCCCCATTTCTCAGGAGGTTTCCAGTTTCCCATCCTACTTTGGACTTGTTGGTAGGTCCGCAACGAATGATGATGTGCAGCATCTAGTGTAGGTGGCAACCGTGCAAGATTCAGTTTGCTTTTTGTGGCAGACTTGGCGAATAGCTGGTACCGCAAATGGTCTAGTGTGTGGGAACTGGTGACACCTCCACTATACAATGCGATAGTAACCTGTTTTGTTGCTGTTATTATTTCTTCACGGGTAGCATGTGGTTTATTGAACGTGCAAAGCGCTGAGGTTAGGTGTTCATTTTTCGCAACAATATTGCAGCACTTAATTTTTCCTTGACCAAAAAAAGCGGATGTTGTATCATATCCGCTAAAGGCGTGAGTGAACACAATATATTCACTGTCAAACTTGTAAGATGCAGTTGAAAACCACTTGTCTTCTGCATTTGCTCTTCCTGGCTTTAAGAAAAATAAGTTTTCAATGCCTTGCCCCAAACCGGTCATGTGCACAAGCAGGTCAACATCTTCTCCTACAATGACAACACTTCCAAAATCTTTGGTTCTTGAAATGACAGATGTTACTGTCATAACGTCAGCATCTTCTTGTGGCTGGTGCACTTCAACGCTACACCCCTGAAATTTCTTTTTAAGAAGTGTGATCTAACGCATCTTGTTTCGTTCGTTGTACAAGAACTTGTCCTGAGAGACTTGGTTCACCATCTCTGATTCAACCACAACGTCAACCGAAAAATGTTTTTTGGAACTACGAATCCTCTCAGCACTCTTTGTGCTAGATTTGTCTCCCTCACATGGATACCCATCAAATACAATAGCAAATTGAGATCCAAATTGACGTTGCAGGTAAGAAGCATAGCTTTGGGCTATTGACTTGAAGCAAACATTTCGAGTCCAAGTCACTTTGTGGATAAGGTACCCTCCATCAAAATTTCGTTTGGCATATGGCAGTCTTAACTGCTTGGTTAAAAAGTCATCAGAATTCCCTTTTGCACATAAGAAGCATTTCTCTTTGAACTTGAACTGACCTTTTTCCTGCGACCGACTTATCACGCCTGTTGGTTCTTGAGGATGTCGAAGGCTAGCTGCTACCATTCTCTCATTAATGTACTTCTTGTAGCATGCTTCATGCACCATCACTTCACTGAGCGTTTTCAAAAAACGGGTGTGAGCAGACTCCCTGCGTTTAGCACTACAATCGATAAGTGTGCTCAGTCCTTTCATTGTCACATTGCCTCCACCACTCACCACAGTTTTTTCGCAAATGAAACACAAATTCATGTAAGACATACTCATTTTCAGCACCACAACATATACTGAATGGAAGCGACTCCAAACTGTTATTGTTGTGTGCTAATAGCTATCAGCGCGCTGTGAACAATCACTAGAGATAATTGCCTTCCGCCCGCCAAAGAATAAATACGCTTTTGTCCGCTAAAGAACAATTCCTACATATTTTTTCTTACAACTGATCATTAACGTCAATCAACTGTAGAAAATGTACGGCACCTGCATGCAATCGTATTACATATTGTAACACAAATAAACTTCACGCAATCCGACGTGAATGTGTTCGTAGTTACTGAATATGATGGTGTTTGTCCTCGCTCTGCCGGAGAGTGAGGTGGTAAATTCCAATGAATAACATGATGAGTAATATGTTTATACCACACAAATAGAAACTGAAATAACAGTGTTCAAAAATTAGGTAATTTGCCACTTTGCTCGAAATTTGAAAAATCGGTATTTTTTGACGTGCTGTGGCACCTTAGATATAGGGAGTAGAAAAAAATGGTAAAAATCAAATTTGTAGAGAATTTTGTGCTCTTTAAAAAATAAAATAGACGTCAAAGCGATAGGAGCAAATGAAACTGAGATATTTTGAAAAAACTGAAAAAAGTCCGAAATTTTCGAAGTTTTTTTACTGCAGAAAGTTTTCCCAAGAGAAATTTTGTTGGCAAAACTTGGTTTTCTAACCTTTCCAGCAATATGAACGAGTTAAAAAAATAAAATCTTCTACCCCACCTTTTGCAAGGTACAGGCTTTTTTTCTGACAGTTTCACTGGACTATAAGAACAATATTTTTTCACAAGCAAGTACTGTTCAGTGGACCACGACAAAATGAACTGTTTTGCAAAAATCATACTTCGTGAAAACCATACTGCTAATTGTCATGAAGTACAAGCCTGTGTGATTTAAAAATATTGTTTGTGATTGAAAGCTGTGCCTTGGTTTTCCTCGGACCGCGCCTGAATGGTGTGGAGGGTGGGCAGGGGAGGGGAGGGGGGTGGAAATTTGATGAACTTCGATCCCAGTTCAGTTGTAACTAAAATCCAATCTCATAGTAACAGGAAAACGTCAGTGATAACGTCGATGTGTGTATTATCAAAACCAAACTGCGTACACCTTTACTGTGTATTGATAATTTTTCCATTCTGGGCCGTCTAATTACAGCTGAGTCAAGCACAGTGTTTGTGCCATACGCGTCTCGCCTTTGTTTTTTGCAAGGCATCTTCAGTCGCATGATCCGTGGGTATAGATCCACATGTTGTGCTTTTGTTTCTTTGTTAGCGCTGCTCTTCTTCTTATAATTGTCAGTTGTAAATTTTTATTTTCAGACATCGCAGCACTACGAACAAGAACACTTGTTCTGATAATATCACATACTCGTGGAAGTCCTTAGGCATACACTGGCAGGAGCGGTAAGCCGTACGGTGATCGCAGCAGCTGAGTGATTATGAAATATCGCGCTTTCTCGCTTGGCCCAGCGTCTGTGGCGATACTTTCAAGAAACATGACGTGGCCCGCTAACAGATAAGCGCCTATTGTTGACCAGTACTCACGTCAACGTTTTGGTCACGAGTGTGAGATAACATTGAACAGAAGATGGGAGCGAGCAGGAAGTTAGCGCTGCACAGACATGGAGGCGTGAATCTCTTGTCACCAGTTCCCCTAAAATTTCATTTTTATTGATATAATTCGACATTATGGGCAGGATGACTTAAAAAACAGCGACGAAAATAGTTAAATTTGATTACCCGCCGTCGCAATACTCTCACCCCAATTTCGTCAGCAGTCCTCTCCTCTTGATCCAAATGTCCCAAAGACGCTCTTCAGTCTCGGATTTGTCAACATTTTTGTATTGATATGGCGTAAAATATCGATCATTAAAATCACTTGATAGTCGATTTCTTTGCACTGTGTGAACCGTATAAAGTGCGACGGTACCTAATTGCTACCACTTGTGCAGTTGCTCTTCCATCCCATAAGAGCAAGCCAGTTGCGTCTCTACCTGCGGATACTCGTACTTTAGGTACTGGGGCTATACGCGGCTCTACTTAAAAAGAATACTTCGATGTAGTCGTAGGGTCGAGCCGCTCACGTCGACTTTCATGCCCCGTAGCTAGTTCAATGCAAATAATAAACTGCAGCTGTGATCCTGCAGTCAAATAATCTATGCATTGGCTAGAACTGTGAGTCAATAAAATACACAGAAACACAAAATAAAAGTTAATGAATAATTTAATAAAAAAGGTTCTTTTCTAATGTCTGTAATTGATGTAGACGACGCGGAATTATGTTACATAAGGTTTATTGGAACAAGTACATCTCAAATGAACGGGAAGTCGTCCTACGATATTCAGTTAAAGTGCAGATAGAAAATACCTTTGCCAAATGCAGTAAAGCTACGTGGAGAGCATTACGAGAATGGTAGCAAAATCCCCAAACTAAATGGTCATCAAAGATACGTGAAAACTAAGTCTATTTCGATATCACAGTATACGAAATATTCACCGGCTACAAACAGATCACAGTTCAGCATGATGATTCACAAATTATCACACGTGATACAAAGAACAATAACTCATACTCCGTCTCTCCTCAGTTCCGTCACACAAGCGCAATAAGTTAGGGTCCTACTCTCAAACACATTCAGACCTCTCGAAACATAAAGGTCCTTCAAAAGTATTTTAGCGGCCGTTCGCCACCCAGAATCAATCACCTATAAGACTGAATCATAGAAGTTACCATAGGCAGGTCTGCACACTTGCAGCATTCGACATAAATTGTCCAGAATCGCTCCCTTGAGATCTTCACTCGAGAAGCCCCATTTTCCACTTAACTCGCGTAGCGTTCCGCTACAGTGTGGTTTTCCATTGGCTGAAGGCCATCCCCACCAAAAACACATCGTTCGTACACGGTACAGACATGATTTGACTCGTATTGACCACTTCCCGGCCTAAAATAATATATTACAACACTATTTAACTAAAGAAGTGTCTTAAACATTTGGTTACACTGGCATCATTTACATTAAATTTAATTAATAGCAGGTTTATAAATAAATAAGCCAGCATTCTTGCGCAGGTGTGCATACGATAAATGACAACAGATTGCCCTTAAATAATGTTTAAACAATTATTTATGCCTACTTGATAGAAGCATCTTTTGGTTCTCTTTTTAACTGTGGTGTCCGCTATTGACCACTCTTAAATTAGCGCAGCTTTTAGTAGTACTTGCAGTCAAATATTTAAAAAAAGTTGGTGGCAAAGTAGTAAACTATTCATTGAGTAAATAGACAAGTATGACAAAATCTGAGATATTCATAAAGTGTACATTTGATGTGTAAATGTGGAGTATACGATGTTCTGATAATCATTTGCAGAACGAAAAATCCATAAAAGACGTCGTAAACCAATGTTGTTGTTGTTGTTGTGGTCTTCAGTCCTGAGACTGGTTTGATGCAGCTCTCCATGCTACTCTATCCTGTGCAAGCTTCTTCATCTCCCAGAACCTACTGCAGCCTAAATCCTTCTGAATCTGCTTAGTGTATTAATCTCTTGGTCTCTCTCTACGATTTTTACCCTCCACGCTGCCCTCCAATACTAAATTGGTGATCCCTCGATGTCACAGAACATGTCCTACCAACCGATCCCTTCTTCTAGTCAAGTTGTGCCACAAGCTCCTCTTCTCCCCAATTCTATTCAATACCTCCTCATTAGTTATGTGATCTACCCATCTAATCTTCAGCATTCTTCTGTAGCACCACATTTCGAAAGCTTCTATTCTTTTCTAGTCTAAACTATTTATCATCCACGTTTCACTTCCATACATGCCCGCCCCCCGGTAGCTCAGTGGTCAGCGCGCCAGACTGTCAATCCAAAGGGCCCGGGTTCGATTCCTGGCTGGGTCGGAGATTTTCTCCGCTCGGGGACTGGGTGTTGTGTTGTCCCAATCATCATCATTTCATCCCCATCGACGCGCAAGTCGCCGAAGTGGCGTCAAATCGAAAGACTTGCACCAGGCGAACGGTCTACCCGACGGGAGGCCCTCGTCACACGACATTTATACTTCCATACATGGCTACACTCCATACAAATACTTTCTGACACCGACTTCCTAACACTTAAATCTACACTCGATGTTAACAAATTTTTCTTCTTCAGTCTGTAAGAAGTCGTCTTTCAGCTTGTCTCAGATTCTGCCAGTGCTGATCATTCCGCATTTTGCTAAGCGAGCGAGACGGCGAAGGACATGTTAAAGCAGTTGAACGAAGTGGATAGTGTCTGAAAAAAGTCTGAAAAAGGAAAATCAGCAAAGATAAAACAAGGATATGGAACGTGATCTAAGTCAGGCGATGTTGAGGGAATGAAATTAGAAAGTGAGTCACTGAAAATAATAGATGATTTTTTTTTTATATTTAGGGCACAAAAAAACTGACGATGAGCCACGAAGACAACATATACAATACAGACCGTTAATAGGTAGAACAGAATAGTTGTTTTGAAAAACAGAGATCTGTTGAAAATTTGTTTGTTCGTCTTCTATGCGTTCCTAAGCCATTGATTTGATTGCAATGAAACTTTGGTGAGTTGTTGTAACACGTCCTCGAAGGTTTATGAGTGGGTATGTATCATCTACTTCCCATAGGTCTCTAGAGGGCTGACTTAGCATGTAACTCAGGAATATCTGGAATAATTTCAACCAAATTTAGTATATATATAACACATTGTTTATTAAAAATACAGTGGGAATAAAGTACCCCTGGAGGAAGGGCGGTGATGAGAGGGGGGGAGGGGGGACACATATAAAACTATTCGGAAAGGAGCCGTAAGTATTTCTTTCTTGCATTTAGGTGGAATACTTCAAACGTATGAAGCGCAATCCGTCTGTCTGTTGTTTGTGTTGTTCAGTGTGTCAACTTGATCGTGAAAATGAGCACTGCAGCAATCCAGTATTTTTGTCAGCTTATATACAAAGACCCCGTAACCCCATCCCCCCATGAGGGTTCAGCCTTTTATTTTCAAATTTTTTTGCAGATTCGGATTCTTCGCCAAAAATGCTTGGGTTTGTCTAAAACACTTTTTTTCCGTTCGTGGTAGATGGTGCTACAATCGGTGCGAAAGTTACACCAGTTGGACGGAAGAACCCACCGAAATCAGTCGCCCCGATGCTGAGGGGACTCACCAAAATCAAGCATCCTGATTGTGTGGTAACTCGGTGAAAAGAACCCCCGAAGAGAAGAGAAAACTGCATTATCTTAAAAGTAGCTTATTTGCCAGACTTTTAAATGTCTAACGTAAAAGTTTTCCTGTATAATCAAATTTCCTAAAGCTAAACTAAATTTTTAACTATATTATTAACTTTTGGGAACGGAAGTTTACATTTTTATCAAAAACGTAATGTAGAGTCCAATGAGTCAGTTTTTTATTGCAAAAACCGGAAAAAAATTATTTTTTATTACAGCCCCATCTATCACGAATGGAAAATGCAGTATTTAGTAAGAGCTGGCGTACAATCCTAAACTGCAATAAGACATGGGTGATTCCCATTTTAAAATAAAAAGTTGACTACAAAGGGGGACTGGGACAGATGTCCTCGTTAGAAAGATTAACTTTTCATATGAGACCTTTTTTCATACGATGGGTATCTGTGAGACATTTAGCTGATCCGAGAGAAGAAACGCATTGACAACATGCTCAGCAAAAAGAAGAGACAGATGATAACAACATATCTTTAGCCTCCTCGGACAGCACAAAATCACACTGATAACAAACGGGCCTCAAGCTATATATAGGTAGGACTTCGCAGATAATTTCCGGGAAACTGAAATCCAGTAGATATACTACATCTACATCTACATCTACATGATTACTCTGCAATTCACATTTAAATGCTTGGCAGAGGGTTCATCGCACCACAATCATACTATCTCTCTACCATTCCACTCCCGAACAGCACGCTGGAAAAACGAACACCTAAACCTTTCTGTTCGAGCTCTGATTTCTCTTATTTTATTTTGATGATCATTCCTACCTATGTAGGTTGGGCTCAACAAAATATTTTCGCATTCGGAAGAGAAAGTTGGTGACTGAAATTTCGTAAATAGATCTCGCCGCGACGAAAAACGTCTTTGCTTTAATGACTACCATCCCAACTCGCGTATCATATCTGCCACACTCTCTCCCCTATTACGTGATAATACAAAACGAGCTGCCCTTTCTTGCACCCTTTCGATGTCCTCCGTCAATCAAACCTGGTAAGGATCCCACACCGCGCAGCAATATTCTAATAGAGGACGAACGAGTGTAGTTTAAGCTGTCTCTTCAGTGGACTTGTTGCATTTTCTAAGTGTCCTGTCAATGAAACGCAACCTTTGGCTCGCCTTTCCCACAATATTATCTATGTGGTCTTTCCAACTGAAGTTGTTCGTAATTTTTACACCCAGGTACTTAGTTGAATTGACAGCCTTGAGAATTGTACTATTTATCGAGTAATCGAATTCCAACGGATTTCTTTTGGAACTCATGTGGATCACCTCACACTTTTCGTTCTTTAGCGTCAACTGCCACCTGCCACACCATACAGCAATCTTTTCTAAATCGCTTTGCAACTGATACTGGTCTTCGGATGACCTTACTAGACGGTAAATTACAGCATCATCTGCGGACAACCTAAGAGAACTGCTCAGATTGTCACCCAGGTTTTTTATATTGATCAGGAACAGCAGAGGTCCCAGGACGCTTCCCTGGGGGACACCTGATATCATTTCAGTTTTACTCGATGATTTGCCGTCCATTACTACGAACTGCGACCTTCCTGACAGGAAATCACGAATCCAGTCGCACAACCGAGACGATACCCCGTTGGCCCGCAGCTTGATTAGAAGTCGCTTGTGAGGAACGGTGTCAAAAGCTTTCCGGAAATCTAGAAATACGGAATCAACTTGAGATCCCCTGTCGATAGCGGCCATTACTTCGTACGCATAAAGAGCTAGCTGCGTTGCGCAAGAACGCTGTTTTCTGAAACCATGCTGATTACGTATCAATAGATCGTTCCCTTCGAGGTGATTCATAATGTATGAATGCAGTATATGCTCCAAAACCCTACTGCAAACCGACGTCAATGATATAGGTCTGTAGTTCGATGGATTACTCCTACTAACCTTCTTAAACACTGGTGCGACCTGCGCAATTTTCCAATCTGTAGGTACAGATCTATCGGTGAGCGAGCGGTTGTATATGATTGCTAAGTAGGGAGCTATTGTATCAGCGTAATCTGAAAGGAATCTAATCGGTATACAATCTGGACCTGAAGACTTGCCCGTATCAAGCGGTTTGAGTTACTTCGCAACCCCTAAGGTATCTACTTCTAAGAAACTCATGCTAGCAGCTGTTCGTGTTTCAAATTCTGGAATATTCCATTCGTCTTCCCTGGTGAAGGAATTTCGGAAAACTGCGTTCAATAACTCCGCTTTAGCGGCACAGTCGTCGGTAACAGTACTATCGGCACTGCGCAGCGAAGGTATTGACTGCGTCTTGCCGCTTGTGTACTTTACATACGACCAGAATTTCTTCGGATTTTCTACCAAATTTCGAGACAATGTTTCGTTGTGGAACCTATTAAAGGCATCTCGCATTGAAGTCCGTGACAAATTTCGCGCGTCTGTAAATTTTAGCCAATCTTCGGGATTTCGCGTTCTTCTGAACTTCGCATGCTTTCTCCGTTGCCTCTGCAATAGCGTTCGGACCTGTTTTGTGTACCATGGGGGATCAGTTCCATCTCTTACCAATTTATAAGATATGAATCTCTCAATTGCTGTTGCTACTATATCTTTGAATTTGAGCCACATCTCGTCTACATTTGCGTAGTCAGTTCGGAAGGAATGGAGATTGTCTCTTAGGAAGGCTTCTAGTGACACTTTATCCGATTTTTTAAGTAAAATTATTTTGCGTTTGTTTCTGGTGGATTTGGAAGAAACGGTATTGAGCCTAGCTACAACGACCTTGTGATCACTAATCCCTGTATCAGTCACGATGCTCTCTATTAGCTCTGGATTGTTTGTGGCTAAGAGGTCAAGCGTATTTTCGCAACCATTTACAATTCGCGTGGGTTCGTGTACTAACTGCTCGAAATAATTTTCGGAGAAAGCATTTACGACAATCTCGGAAAATGTTTTCTGCGTACCACCGATTTTGACAAGTATTTTTGCCAACATATCGAGGGAAGGTTGAAGTCCCCACCAACTATAACCGTATGAGTGGGGTATTTATTTGTTACGAGACTGCCGGCCGCGGTGGTCTAGCGGATGTAGGCGCTCAGTCCGGAACCGCGCGACTGCTACGGTCGCAGGTTCGAATCCTGCCTCGGGCATGGATGTGTGTGATGTCCTTGGGTTAGTTAGGTTTAAGTAGTTCTAAGTTCTAGGGGACTGATGACCACAGAAGTTAAGTCCCATAGTGCTCAGAGCCATTTGAACCATTTTGTTACGAGACTCAAATTTTCTCTTAACTGTTCAGCAACTACACTCCTGGAAATTGAAATAAGAACACCGTGAATTCATTGTCCCAGGAAGGGGAAACTTTATTGACACATTCCTGGGGTCAGATACATCACATGATCACACTGACAGAACCACAGGCACTTAGACACAGGCAACAGAGCATGCACAATGTCGGCACTAGTACAGTGTATATCCACCTTTCGCAGCAATGCAGGCTGCTATTCTCCCATGGAGACGATCGTAGAGATGCTGGATGTAGTCCTGTGGAACGGCTTGCCATGCCATTTCCAGCTGGCGCCTCAGTTGGACCAGCGTTCGTGCTGGACGTGCAGACCGCGTGAGACGACGCTTCATCCAGTCCCAAACATGCTCAATGGGGGACAGATCCGGAGATCTTGCTGGCCAGGGTAGTTGACTTACACCTTCTAGAGCACGTTGGGTGGCACGGGATACATGCGGACGTGCATTGTCCTGTTGGAACAGCAAGTTCCCTTGCCGGTCTAGGAATGGTAGAACGATGGGTTCGATGACGGTTTGGATGTACCGTGCACTATTCAGTGTCCCCTCGACGATCACCAGTGGTGTACGGCCAGTGTAGGAGATCGCTCCCCACACCATGATGCCGGGTGTTGGCCCTGTGTGCCTCGGTCGTATGCAGTCCTGATTGTGGCGCTCACCTGCACGGCGCCAAACATGCATACGACCATCATTGGCAAAAAGGCAGAAGCGACTCTCATCGCTGAAGACGACACGTCTCCATTCGTCCCTCCATTCACGCCTGTCGCGACACCACTGGAGGCGGGCTGCACGATGTTGGGGCGTGAGCGGAAGACGGCCTAATGGTGTGCGGGACCGTAGCCCAGCTTCATGGAGACGGTTGCGAATGGTCCTCGCCGATACCCCAGGAGCAACAGTGTCCCTAATTTGCTGGGAAGTGGCGGTGCGGTCCCCTACGGCACTGCGTAGGATCCTACGGTCTTGGCGTGCATCCGTGCGTCGCTGCGGTCCGGTCCCAGGTCGACGGGCACGTGCACCTTCCGCCGACCACTGGCACAACATCGATGTACTGTGGAGACCTCACGCCCCAAGTGTTGAGAAATTCGGCGGTACGTCCACCCGGCCTCCCGCATGCCCACTATACACCCTCACTCAAAGTCCGTCAACTGCACATACGGTTCACGTCCACGCTGTCGCGGCATGCTACCAGTGTTAAAGACTGCGATGGAGCTCCGTACGCCACGGCAAACTGGCTGACACTGACGGCGGCGGTGCACAAATGCTGCGCAGCTAGCGCCATTCGACGGCCAACACCGCGGTTCCTGGTGTGTCCGCTGTGCTGTGCGTGTGATCATTGCTTGTACAGCCCTGTCGCAGTGCCCGGAGCAAGTATGGTGGGTCTGACACACCGGTGTCAATGTGTTCTTTTTTCCATTTCCAGGAGTGTATATCATCGGAGTCTTGGGGTCGGTAGAAGGAGCCAATTATTAACTTAGTTAGGCTGTTAAGTATAACCTCCACCCACACCAATTCGCACGGAGTATCTACTTCGACTTCACTACAAGATAAACCACTACTGACAGACACAAACACTCCACCACCAATTCTGCCTAATCTATCTTTCCTGAACACCGTCTGAGACTTCGTAAAAATTTCTGCAGAACTTATTTCAGGCTTTAGCCAGCTTTCTGTACCTATAAAGATTTCAGCTTCTGTGCTTTCTATTAGCGCTTGAAGCTCAGGGACTTTCCCAGCACAACTACAACAATTTACAACCACAATTCCGACTTTTCCTTGATCCAAGCACGTCCTGTATTTGGTATGCACCCTTTGAGATTGCAGCCCACCCCGTACTTTCCCGAGGCCTTCTAACCTAAAAAAACCACCCAGTCCACGCAACACAGCCTCCGCTACCAGTGTAGCCGCCAGCTGAGTGTAGTGAACTCCTGACCTATTCAGCGGAACCCGAAACCTCACCACCCTATGGCGCAAGTCAAGGAATCAGCAGCCAACACGGTCGCAAAACCGTCTGAGCCTCTGATTCAGACCCTCCACCCGGATCTGCACCAAAGGTCCGCAGTCGGTTCTGTCAATGATGCTGCAGATGGTGAGCTCTGCCTTCATCTCGTAAGCAAGACTGGCAGCCTTCACCAAATCAGATAGCCGCTGGAATCCAGAGAGAATTTCCTCAGATCCAAAGCGACACACGTCATTAGTGCCGACATGTACCACCACCTGCAGCTGGCTGCACCCTGTGCTCTTCATGGAATCCGGAAGGACCCTTTCCACATCATGAATGACTCCACCCGGAATGCACACGGAGTGCACACTGGATTTCTTCCCCTCCTTAGCCGCCATATCCTTAAAGGGCCCCATTACGCGCCTAACATTGGAGCTCCCAACTACCAATAAGCCCACCCTCTGCGATTGCCCAGACCTTGAAGGCTGAGAATCATCCTCTGAAACAGGGCAGGCAGCTGCATCTGGCTCAGCCAGAGACAGTACCTGAAACCTGTTTGTCAGACTCACTGGGGAGGCTTTCTGATCAGCCTCTGGGGACGTCTTTCGGTGCCTGCCAAGCCTTTGGAATGACCTCCCAATCAACCACAGGCGAGGGCTCAGCCTCACTGCGGGCAGCAGCCGGGGCAACCACAGAGGCAGACCGATCTGGGGACAGACGGGATGAGGTTGACATCCCCGTGATACCCAAGTCCGGCTCCCCACAGTGGTGCCCATTGGCAACAGCCTCAAGCTGTGTGACCGAAGTCAGTGCTGCCTGCAGCTGTGAGCGAAGGGATGCCAACTCAGCCCTCATCCAAACGCAACAATCACAGTCCCTATCCATTCTAATCGATGTTGAACAACAGTTACTGAAACACGAGTCCATGCCTAGATAACACAAGGGAAACACGCAAAGAATGAATGTTAGCTACAGAAATTTACATAAGAAGTAATGTAACATATTTATTTCTTTTTTTATGTTTCATTAGTGACCTACATTTCATATTCTACCCAAGTATTAAGGTTTTCTTTACACATATATATTATTAAGATATATTGTATCAATTAGTATGTTACAGTGGAGTATTAGAGTTAAGGAATAAACATATACTGTTATGCAGGAAATTTTCAATGCAGTGAATGTATTGTACCTCCTGCTTAAGAGACACTGGAGGGCAGATTTTATGACTGCAATAAATAAATAGATAAATAAGTTGTAAGATGGCAAAAACTACACCTCTTATATGAAGTCATTAAAGATCACCTAACTCACATTGAACGAACAGTAGGGCTGAACAAAAATGACTCACAAGGCACAATGCATCTTGTAGAGGGTATAGTATGGACATATTGGGATAATTAATGTCGGGTGATGGTTTTAAAGTAATTCACACAACATGAAAACTTTGTGGAAATGCGTCAATTTACTGTGGGCTAGTTTACCCCAGGGAAGTACTCAGAATTGACCGTGGCCACCGGGGGAGCGGCTAAGGGAAGCGACAATAGGCACCTTAGAGCGGCTCAAGCTCTGAGAAAGCGGTAATGCTGCGCGGCGTCCAGCCGCCTTAAGATGAGTGACAGTGAGTGGGTGGTTGACCCTGACTCCATGCTGGTGTACCGGGAAACAGACGGAGAACTTTACACCTGTTGATAAATGTCAGTCGTCCCGTTTTCTGTGAAACATGCGAGAAATCCGCGCAAAGCTACGGTGGAGCGGTCAACAGAGGTCAAAATATGCATGTTCATGACTATAGCAACTTCACGGTGAATTCACAGTCCGCAGAGCCTGAAGTAAATCGGGTGAAGAGCGACAGCATGAAATACACCGGCCTCCGATGGGAACGTAGGACCAAGGAATTTGAAGTACTCTCCTGGGAGTCAGGATTCCGGAAAATTTGGTGTCTGTGCAGACGCTAACCTTGATGGGTGGCCTGGGAGGAGCGAAATAGCAGAAGTTGAGAGGAAGAGAAATTTTGTGGGAATTTGTTCACTTCCCAGAGCAGGCATTGGTCGGCGCTGGGAAGCGATGTATAATTAACGCAACTTGCACTTCAATTGGCATAAGTGATTTTGCTGGAGGGGAAACCGAGGCGAAGAGCGGTCTGTGAGATGTCTCCATAGAGGTCTTCCGTTCCCAGTTTGCCTAGAGTGGGGACGTGGCGTTCTTTACTCAGCTTGCCTGAGAAAGAGTGAGCATCTCTGCAGTTTAGGACTTAGCAAATGGAATGATTGAGCTTGGAGATAGAAAGTTTTGGTTCAGCTATGTACTGAGCAAGATAGCTAGGAGTGAATAGATGAGCGCAGCCTTGCAGCACCATGAGGTCGGCCGACGTCCACACAATGATGACGCTCCACCACACTGTATTCAGTGATATTACGCCCGCTCCGGCTGCTGATTAATTTGTTGTATCACATTGGCAAAGTTTCCACGAGGGTTTCATAGGCCGTGTATTGTAGAATTCTTCTCGCACTTCACATTACGCCTGGGTCAGTCGATAGGAATTACTTTTGAGTTATCGGGCTTTACTCCATGCAAACGCAATTTATTACCACTGCCTGATAGGAGAGTCTTGTAATGTGATGACTGAAGGTCGGGAGTTAAAATAAATTTGTGATAATCGACTGCATCTGTTTTTAATCAAATAGTTGAAAACCCAAGTCACTATCTTAATTAATTTTATGTTCAACATTTGCATCTGGTGTTAAATAGCTGAATATAACTTCAATGTGCACCCCTTTTTAATTAAAAGTGATCAATTCTTTATACAAATGTCCCGGTTGATGAAACCATAGCCCTTTTAAAAAAGAATCTTCTCAAACATAAAAAACTAAGTGAAATTCAGATTGCGGAACTGATTGGTTTGCTTAAGGTCGTTTTAAAACACAATTATTTCACGTTCAATGGGAAAATGTATGTGCAACCAGATGGTCTAGCAATGGGTAGCCCCCTCGCCGGTATTTTAGCAGATGTTTTTATCAACGCCCTGGAAATAACGTTCTTCAATTCAAGTTCAGAATTATGCCACAAAATCCGCTATTATGCACGTTATGTTGACGACATTATCATTGTTTTTGATGGTACTGATCATGAGTTAGAGCTTCTCTTCAATACTTTCAATGGTTTACATGAAAAGATTTCCTTCACAAAAGAACTTCAGAATGAAAAAGGTGAACTTAACTTCCTCGATTTAACAATTTCTGTACAGGATAGTTCCTTCAATTTCAATATCTTCCGTAAGGAAACGTATTCAGATAATGTCATCCCTGCTGACTCAACTCATCCAAAAGCTCATAAAATGGCGTTTTTTCAATCTGCCATTCACCGAATGGTAACTACTCCTTTATCACCTGCTGATCAACAAAAGGAATTGAATGTCATCAAAGCGATAGCGGCTAATAATGGGTACAATCAAAATATGATCGATTACTTGTTCAATAAGAAAATTTCCCAAAACTGTTCGACATTGAGCAACAACCTCCCCACTGATAGCAAAGAAGCTAAAAAATTTATTTCCATTCCTTTCTTGGGTAATATATCGTGTAGGATTAAACGTCTTCTAAAGAAAAAATATAACTGTAACGTCTCCTTCTCTACAGATAACAGTTTAAAAATAAATCTTGTACATTCAGTAGAGATTGCCAGCGATTGGTTTTCCAATTCAGGTGTTTACAAACTCACCTGTAATAACTGCCCTTCATATTATATTGGTCAAACAGGCAGAGCTGTGAAAACAAGATATAAAGAACACCTATTAGGTAAAAAAGGAGCGAATATACACAGCTCTACTTTTGCTGAACACGTCTTGATAGCCGGCCATACGCCTAAACAGTTAGAAGACACGGTTATCCTACACAGACAAGTCAAAGGGCGTAGACTAGATCTGTGGGAAGAGTTACAAATTTTTAAACATCTAGAGCTCAAAGACGGTAATATACTGAACGACCAGTTGAACCTTGCTTGTAGACAATTTTTCGAAGGCTTTAAACCTGTACTGTTTATGGTATAACATTAATGCTCGTACCCTCAGTGGTCTATTTTCTCAGGAAGCTATGATGCACTTTCAAATCTTTAAGCTCACTACCCTTTATGTAATGTGGTTTTTCTCACGATGTATGGCTGCCACTACATCGGCCCTTATGTGATTTTGTCTGGCTCTAAAACGTTGGTTCCCTGCGAATGTGTATTAGCTGGATTGTGGACCAGGGTTCGTAATTCTGTCTTAAGAGCCATTATTGTCAATTTTAAAGTTCTGACATATATACCGTGTGTGGGCTTCACTAATATTGTAATGTAATTTTTATATTCTGGCTGTATATGCCACTGTACGTAACTCTCTCGGCGTAAGCGCCACCTGCCTTTTTGATGTATAACTACATTAATTGTACCAAGGCTCCCATACTGTTATAACGGGAGTGTTAAACGCTTTCCTTCTTTTTATTGTTACTTTGTGTAAGGACGTTATTAATACTGATAATTTACACGTTGCTTTTGTACGCCAATCGGCACATGGTTCGCGCCATGAGCGCCACCTCCCCTGGCCGCAGAGTAACTACGCTGGCGGATTACACTCAGTCGGTTGTGAGCTCTGCAACATCCATGTACTAATTTATATTTACGTGACAAACCCTATTTTTAGGGCTATATTTTAATTTTGACAAATGGATCTATGCAGACATTTGTAAAAACGGCGATGATACATCAGTCCATACTAATGTAAAATTGTAAGTACCAGTCGTCGTTCTCATATTTTTGTAATGCAAGAGCTCTCTAATTTGTGTTAAAATCTATTCTTGACTTAAGTTTCATACCTTTCTAATGTAAGCTATGATGTTCATTGTCCTTAGGCCACCTTCTGAAGAAGACAAATTTAAATTTGTTGAAACCTAAGTAAAGAATTCTTTATCCATTGCAACTGGTCGGCTGTTTATAATTTTATTACGTGTTGTGCAGCTATGTTTAAAATACTGAAATTCTGAATAAATTAATGTCAACACTGCCGCAGCAGTTCAATCAGGAGTCACAGGGCCATATTACTTTTTTGCGTTATCCGATATTGCGGCAGTTTTGCGCTCTCTGTTGATTTGTTAGTCAATTAGTTGGGGTGAACACACGCCAAAACCAGCTAAGTGACGGGTGGGGTGTTACATATGGCTGACCCATGCCAGGATACGATACTTCGGGATTTGCTAGGAAGTAGTCTTAAAAAAGGGAATTTTTCCACGTGATCCATTGCTTAGCCATTTTTAATTGAAAAACGGGTAGCATTAGTTACAATAAGTTACATTGTCTTCTTCATGTGCTGTCCTTTCAAATTGACACTTGTAGGTGCCTATGCATTGTATTTGTGAGTTGTTGGAGTACTTATGATGTGCAGTGCCGTAATCAGCCGATGCTGAGCACACAGAACACAATCATTGGTACTAGCCTTTTTGGCGGAATTCTTCATGAACTGTTTGTCGGGTCATTGCTCACGCGCAGTGTATCAATTTGTGTCCTGATATATGTTTTGTGTTATCTAATTATTGAGTGTAAGGGGTACCTGGGTTTTGAGTTTTCGTGGAACATAAAAGTGCAAATGAAACGAGGGGGAAAGCCAAGACAATGGCAGAATATAATCAGACTGTTACTCGGCAGAACATGGGTGATAGTAGGGAAAGCTCTACCGACGAGCGTGCCGAACGCGAGTTGCAACTTCCTGAAACTGCGTCTCATGACTGGTTCAGTCCGGTGAATAGTAAGGACGTTGATTCAGGCAGTGATACTGAGGGCTCGGGGGACGCAGGGAGTACAGGATTAATCCATAAGTATGGAAGATCCAGCCTAAGAAGCCAGAGTGTGTTGGAACAAAACGGTGTCAGACGATTATCAAACGATTCATTCACAAGTGATCCGACGGGGGCGCGGAGACGGTACTTACCTGGATATCGAAGGGTTCCTCAGAACAGAGGAGAAGAGTCGCATTTTCAACCACAAAAGGACGAGGATCAAAATGCGGCTACTCTCAAAAACATTACGGACCTGTTGCAACAGATGCAAACAGTGAACTTAGAGCAGAGCGCCAACCTTAATGCCGAAATTAAAAATGCGAATTCGGAGTTGAAAGAGAAAGTAAAAGAGGAGGTAAAGAATCTCGGCGTCGAAGTAGAGAAACAGATTGCCATCATCAAACGAACGGCAATTGAAGCCAAATTAATTGCGAAAGGTGCAAGTAAAATAGCGAGAGAAACTAGGGACTCCACGCAAAGCACGGCAAAAGTAGGAAAGGTCATGTTATCAAGGATACAAAGCCGATAAAACGTGTTGAGGAAAAGCAACAAGAGCAACCGGACATAGGGCCCAACGAGAGGTGGCGATATTAAAAAGAAATTTAGAGGACGAGGTAAAACGTCTCATTACAGAGACATCAGGAAAGGAGAAGTGTGTAATTACTGCGTCTACTGAACCGTCACTTGGCGGAACACAGATAACCGCTTCACGGTGTGATAAAGTTGAGACTATAAGCAACGGGAGCCACGCCTAGATTCACAGCTCTGAGGCAACGGCCGAGGTAAACACGGACAGCGCGCAGCAGTCCAGTGAGCACAATTGCTGTCAGCTGATTAGATGTACCGAACAACTGTCGAACATACAGAGGGGGAGAGATGACGATAGTGTGTCGGAACGAATTAGTCCACGTCCCGAAGTTCATACGAATCGTAAGAACGGTCGCAATGATAACTGGAATGATGACCGGTTTGACTACAAGCATTTTGTATCAGTCCGAAAGTTCCAACACTACAAGGACGAAGGTAATAGCTTACATCCAAAAACTTATATGGGACAATTCGAGTTATCTTTGCCTCCACACTGGCCATTGATGTACCAGCTGGATTTTGTGTGCTCCCATATGGAGGGCGCGACCGCTGAGTACATGAGAAATGTAGCGAAGATGAGCGTCTCGTTCGAAGAATTCAAAATTGCCTTCTTGCGCAAGTATTGGTCTAAAGAAACCCAAGAAAGTATCAAACAAGAAATTATGATGTCCAGAGATGTGGAAGGGGCAGGGTACCGGAATCCGGTCAAATTTTTTGAAAATATGACAAAAAGGAACCAGTACCTAGACAACACATGTAGCGGTGCGGAAATCATCAGATTATGCTACATGAAACTTCCCATCTCGTATCAACAATCACTTGCCGGTCGTTGTGGTAGCGATACTGAGGTATTTAAGGGCATTTTGTGCGAACTGGAATTCGCATTTCAAGAACAGGCGCGGGAGAAACGCCGACAGCGTGAACAAAATAACAACCGTCGCAATAATGGACCCCAGTGGGATAGTAGGCCAGCACCGAACTACAACGGCCACAATCAAAATAAGAGTAATGACAACTCGAAAAGAAGGTACACGGAAGAAGAGCGACACTCTCCGGTGCAACATAGTAAATCACAAAGGACCTGGGGCGGAAGGACTCATGTCTGGCGGTACTGAGTGGGGCTAGGGGAGTGCGCTATGGCGAGTTTGTTGGCTGCGGAGGACGTGTGGCTGAGAGCTGAATGCAGGCTTGTTGCCGGTGGAATAGTGAAATGTATAACTCGTCAGTGTTGGGTGGCAGCTGTGACCCTGTTTTCTTCCATTTTGGACATGGGACTGTATACACGATCAGTACTTGAAAGTAACTAGCTGTATTAACAAAGATAGGGCTTCCAGCAGGTACTGTAATCTGTTTTGTTAACGGTCACAGAAATACTTTGGTTGGGTGGTTGATACGGAGGAGGGGACCCAACAGCCAGGTCGTCGGTCCCACTGGATTAGGGAAAGACGGGGAAGGAAGTCGGCCATACCCTTCCAAAGAAACGATCCCGGCAATTGCCTGAAGCGATTTAGGGAAATAACGGAAAACGTAAATCAGTAGGGCCGGACGTGGGTCTGAACAGTCGTTCAGTGTGTCAACCACTACGCCACCTCACTCGGTAGAAATACTTTGGTTAAGAGCAGACTTACATAATTGAATGCGTTTATGTGATTGGCCAGAGTGAGCGTTCAGTTGAGTTTTGGATACAGGCTTGTAACGTCGTGCGCTAGCGTGACCGGCCGCAAAGAACGTTTAGTAAATTCGTAAATGCAGACTATTAAAACTGAGCGTATTAAAGAGACAGGCCATAGTGTGTGACAGACTATATTCATGTTGACGATGAGAGAGGTACCTAATACTGAACTGTTTCAGATAAACCACTGCATTGTTAACTATCATGTACATTGTGGTTGGAGGTTAATAGCAGCCAACTGAAACAACAAACATCGTTGCACTTCCAAAAAGGGAAGATATTGTTGTTAGTTTTTACAGTTGTCTGTGTTAAACACTTGATCTTCACAATTCAATAAGAACTCCTGAAGTTTGGTTTTTAACTCAACTTTTCATTATTTAGGTTACTTAAATGTTCTCTACTACATTAACGATTTTAAATGTGGTATTGTAATGGTTTTTTATTATTTTTTAATTTTGCGTGTACTTTTAAGGGTTTTGTGGCCAGGAAGGAAAACCTGGTGTGTGGTAGTTGCTCGTCTGAGATCAGCTGAAAACCTGATATTGCTTATGATAAGAGTAAATGTGAATAATTGATAACAAACTGTCAGTCGCTCCTGTCGTTTTATGCTACTGGCCAATACCGCTGCATTGTCGCCCTGTGTTGGAGTGATCTTGAAGCGCATGCCCAGCTGCTGCTTTGTCTGGCTTCAGAATCCGGTTTCCCAGTCGCTCTGTGCGTGGTTTTACGAGACCTCACTACGCCATAGCTAGCCGAATAATGCTGTAGATCGTTATGATACAGCTGGCATTCCTGCACAGCCACCATCTAAACTGTTTTTACGCAAATTAAATGACTCTATTTCAGAGACTTAACTGGTCTCATACAGATTTGATTTTACGTATATAGACTGAAGCGGCGGGTGAAAATTTGTACTAAGGCTGGGAAGCGAACCTGGGTCTCCTGATTATTAGGCAGGTATGATAGCCTTGGCACAGCGGTTCACAGAACCCTGGCACGCCTCCCTCCGCGATCCAGATTCTCTATGCCGCCCCAGTCTACTTTAAATTCCCCCTTGCAAACGAACAGAATTTCTGAGGCTCTCCATGTGCTGTAACAGCACTTCAGCATAATTTTTAAGCTTTTCTTGGTCTTGACTCTCCGTGTACCCCCAACCCAGTTAAATTCCCCGCATTTCATGGTATTTTTCTCTAATTTTACATCTTATCAGTCAATTTACGTAATTTTGCAAGTTTTCTTCTCGATTTCACATATTTCGTCGTATTTCCCACAATTTTACGTATTTCCCATCACTTTATCGTATTTATACCAGGTTTTCCTCGATTTTTACCGATTTTATAAAACTTTTTCATATGTTTTCGATAGTTTTCCTGATGTATGTGGTCATATTGCTGGCATATCCATGCGTTGGTTGGTTTCATACGATGATACGAGGGTTGTCCAGAAAGTAAGTTCGGATCGGTCGCGAAATGGAAACCACACTGAAAACCAGAAACGTTGCAACAGTTAGGCACACCTTCCACCTACTTTTCTACATAGTCGCCGCTCCCAGTTCGGGTGTTGTATCAACTTTCCAATATCCTCGTAATAGAAAGCAGTCGCCTTTGCTTTCGGCCAATTATCTGCACTAGTCTGCAGCTTATCGTCTGTGGAAAAATTTTGTCTTCGTAGCCAGCGGTTCTTGTGAGCAATTACAGACTGTTTCTTGGTGATCAAACACTTCTCATCGGAAACGCTGCAGGAGCGTCTTCACTGCCCCGGCAGTGTGAAGCCGAGAATTGGCATGAAGAAGGAACTGCTCGGCAGTTGTGTTATGTGGGCTGCATGATACAGGCGAAATCTCTAACCAGGCTGTCATATTAGATGGGAGACGCTATTCCCTACACAACTTTACGTGCTCACTGTTCACTCAAAACTGGAAAGAGCGACGTGACACGATCGACGGGCATACTAGAGACACTGCCCAACACATCTGTGCAAAGCTTTACCGGATTTTCCCAGTGGTTCCCATTTCGCGACGGATCAGAACTTACTTTCTAGACAACCGTCATATTTGCGTGTCCTATACGCCACCTAGTAAAAAATCTTAAGAATTCCCCCCTTCCCGATGATCTACATGCACGCATTTTGGGAAAGAAGATCATGAAAAGTATAGTAACACTCCCCTCGTACCTAGATGAGGATCACCGAGTGGTGCAGATTGGAAATTCGTAGTCTAGAAACAAATACGTGTACTGCTACGACACATCAGAGAGCTTGTACACGTTCATGTGATTTCCGCTCTACCGTGTAGGAATCTGCAACAAGGACTTAACATGTATAAAGAGTTGATTTCTGCTGGTGCTCTGATATTTTTGTCGCCTAGATATACGCTCTTATCGCTTACCAGTTTAACTTCGCTACTTTTGTTTATACATTCCAACTCTGATACGTCCACTCAACCATATTAGGACATCTACAAACTGTAGATTTCGGGTATTTTTCTTATCCTAGTAATAAGATGTTCGTTAGTTGACACTGTGTCGACCGCAGTTAGCGTCCTGGAACGTGAGCGTGCCTCGCCTTGGCACGTCAGCACCCACATTGTTGGAGTGATTTGGGACACCTCATATGTCTAGATATGACTTTGACAGGTGACACATATGTAACCATCCCGATGTCCATTGTGCATTCCGACGGACTTGGACAATTCCAGCAGGACAACACGACACCCCACACGTTCATAATTGCTACAGAGTGGCTGCAGGAACGCTCTTCTGAGTTTAAACACTTCCGCTGGCCACCAAACTCCCCAGACATGAAAATTATTGATCATATCTGGGATCCCATCCAACGTGCTGTTAACAGGATATATCAACCCCTCATACTCTTACGAATTTATGGGCAGCCCTACAGCATTCGTGGTGTTACTTTCCTCCATTAGCTGAGTCCATGTCACGTCGTTTTGCGACGCTTCTTCGTGATCACGGGGTCCCTACACGATATTAGCCAGGTGTACGAGTTTCTTTAGCTCTTCAGTGAAAATTTACTGCCGCTTTTCATGTACTTGGTCTGAAGCACTTCGATTTATTTTTCCATGTGATTTATGAATAGTCCAGGGTTTATGATTTTGCATTGCACATGTATTTCAGTGACATAGCCTACCAAATATCTAAAAAACTAGGGTCTATCGGCCATAAATGACGTGACATATGGATTCAGCATATCTTAAATTGCATAAATCCATTTAGATACTCTCGTCGTTATCAAAAAATTTTGAATAGAACATAAAAAATGTATATCATTGTTTGAGTGGAAATATAAACTTCAATGTGATGTATCTAAAAAAACTAGAATCGCTCTAGAAAAACGGACTCTATAATTGTGACCAGTGTGTCCAATTAACCCCAAAACCACCATAAATGTTTACTAAGTAGATGTGTGTTGTGCAATATTATATCTGTTTGACTATGGCCCATTATAATATGTGAAGAACATAAAATCATGAGTCTGTCTAGATATTTGTCATTTTCAACCTCAACAGACTCAAATCTGCATAAATCAAACATTTTGGCCTTTGTAAACAACAAAAAGTTAAAATTTGTTTAGTATTATTTAACAGAATATTGAGTCCGAGTTATAAAAAACGGTAATTTCACATAAAGTAAAAAAAATATAGTAGCGGCATCATAATAAATTAGGCTAGAGTATTTTGTATATAAAAGTACTTATTTCTATATAAAAAAAATAGTAGCGGCATCACAATAAATTAGACTAGAGTATTTTGTATATAAAAGCACTTATTTCTATATACTCGTATTTATATTTTTTAAACAACACAACATCGTATTCTAATTTTTGAACAGACAAAACTAATTTATGAGGAAAATAGAAGAGTCCGCAAAAACCCAAGACATTAGCGCAAATCTGAGAAAATTTCGACACAATTTGACATGCTGTAAATGTGCTTGATAAAATATGCAGAGAATACTGCATGAGAATGAACTCAACGACGGACCAGTTGCTTAAACAGGCGATGATCATCTTGCCTAACGACAGCCTGTGTCGAGAGCTGGGGCAGAACATTTGTACGTACCTACGAGCGGCGAGTAAGTCGTGACCTGAAGTGTTTAGAATTTTGCTAAGTTTGAGATCAAGGTTTTGTGAAATTCTCGCGCGTCGGTGGGAAAAACTTAGAATACCTGTGGGAAAAGTTCGTGTAGACTTCCAAATTTCCGCTAATTAACAAGTTTTTCGAACTTGTAATGATTCTTGCAAGTAGTACAGGTTCAATTTAGAACGTTTCCGTGAGTCCACGAGTGTTCGGACTTGTAATAAATTTCTCATGTTGGATAGAGCTGAACTTAGACTATTTCAGCAAGTTGGCGTGAGCTGGACGTAGAATAATTTCACGCTGTTTAGCTAGTGTGCATCTTTAAGTCTGTAAACAAGCGGTTATATTCTTGGAATAATCTTGGTGGTTTAGTGTAACTAGATATTACTTAACGTGGTGCACTGCTCTGTTCAATAAACGCAAGAAGCATTAGTACTGTCATGATAACTGAATCATAAAATGGAATAAATAAACTTTATTATGTTAAATTGAAAACAAACTAAGGTACAACATTATTTGAAATTAAAAACGGTGTATTAAATCTTGCCTGCATCTTCGTATAAAGTATTGAACGGTAGTAATAGGGTGTTGGTAAAATTGCATTGGTTGTCCACTAGACGATAAATGAAGCCAAATAACCCAAAGCAACCACACATCCGAAAGCAGTCGCACGGTAACTGCCAACGGAGGTGTAGTCTACGAATGTTTTTGTTTTGTGGCTGGGTATAGGCAAGATATTAGGCAAATGACACCCTGCACTGTGATTATGATGACATGGTAGATAATTATCCATGATGCAAAGTGCAGAGGGACGCGTACAGCGAGGAGCAGATTAAGTCAGGTAACTTGTCCGGCCATAATGATCCTCTCTGAAAGTATGAGGTACTGAGATGGTCAAACAGGGAGATGTTGCACAAGAAACGCACACGAACATTCACAGTAATTTCTAATTGTATAAAGTTTTCACTGATAATGGAGCTTTGGATTACTTCGCATTCGTGAAGCTTCAACAGGACATTCTGCAGAAGATGGTTCTGGACTTCTGGGGGGGCATAGAGACGTGAGGAATTCTTTCTGCCCTTAGGCCAAGGTGAAAGCAGATCATCACACTGGTTTCTCAAGCAGTCCATAATGAGTTGATACTTCACGTTGTAACCTCCCCACAAAAATTTAAAAGATATTATTTTAATAGAAATGGGAGCCTAACGTAACCTCCCTAGCAATTAAATTTAATGACAATAAGAATGAGAATCGCAATCTGACTCAAGGTGTAAGCTGTCACGAAAATAATGAAAAACAATTCAATGCTAATGAAACTTCAGTGATAATGATAACTCAATTAAACCGAAATATCGGTCTTTGGCCCTGTGCAAAAAAATCACAATTAATTTCTTACCTCAGTATAACTGCATGTCAAATTTCTGCTCTTATTGTTGGCCACGGCTTGGAGGAAATGCATTGCAAATAATATATTTTTTTTTTAATTTAACTGAAACTTCTCTTTAAAGGAAATGGAAGGAAATCGTTGGTTCAATTAACTGGTTCTTTTGTTGAAAATTGCTTTGAAATCAAAATTATTATTGGGGCGATTATTCCACAAATTAGTTACAGTTAATGTACATTATTAGCTGAGCGCATTTAAAAATAATATACCTCGTCCTGTATCTTGACCAGAATGCCATGTCGACGCCCGCCGACTCCTCACACACAACTGCACTCGACTGCTACTACCGACATACTGCACTGCTCACAGACTGCCCACTGACAGACTGCTCGCAACTGTACTGCACGACTACTACCGACCGACTACTGACAGAGTACTGGACGCAACGACTACTGACAGAGTACTGCTACCGACAGAGTGCTGCTCGCAACTCTCGCGCGGTCAAGCGCAGACTAACCACGATAAAAGGCTCTCTGGTCAAAGATTTTATCATGCCTCACCATCGCTGCTATGTTACATACGTGTTTCATAACCCTCCACTGGGGGGGCAAAAATTTGGCAGCGATGGTGAGTCATTTGGACTAGCCAAGCGCGGCAAATTTTTTTTTTTTTTAATTAATGAACTTTTACAATTTACAGAATATTCAAATGTAGTACATAAATTAAATGTGGTGCACACGCACCGAGTACAAAACATTTCAGACAAAGACAAGATATGAGTACAAAACATAGTAGCAAATCAGAAAAATGTATATACAAATTATTTGACAGATAACAGAGTGCATACGCACTGAAAAAATTCTTTAGCATTTTCCGAACAAATAAACAGAATGGCAAAAAATCATGTTGACAAGTGACATGAGTGCACATGCACTGCAGTTGAGAACATATCAGCAAATGACGAAATGTATATACATTGAGTAACAAATGACATAAGTGCATACGCACTGAAGTATTGAACATACAGAATGAGTACAAATCATATTGAAAAATGAGAAAAGTGCACAGGCACTGAAGTTCAGTAGAAAACATATTAACACATAACCTAAGTGCACATGCATTGTAGTTCAGAACATATCATCAAAATAAAAATGTATATACAATATAAAAGACAAGAGTGCACATATACTGTACTTCAGAACAAATCGAAAAAATGTCTTTAGCATTTCCACAACAAATAAACATAATGGCAAAAAATCATGTCGACAAGTGACATAAGTGTACTCGCACTGGAGTTCAGCAAATCGAAAAAAAAAATGTATAACCCATGAACATAAATGATGTTAGCAAAAAAATGATCTTCACTATGTGACAAGAATTAGGATAGGAAAGGGAAGGATTGCATCATGGTTGTAGCACTTTAGATTGCACACAGCTGTTCTGAAAGTCCATATCATTCCACAGAAGTACAACACCAAGTGACACAATTTGAAGTTCTTTTCCCATCAGAATTTATCAGCGTAGCCAAGACACTGAACTGTCGTAGTAATGTTCCATGTTCTCATTTTGGCAGTACACTAGGTACACCAAACAGTGGGACCATAATAACGTCTTCATCGCTCACGGTGGTGTACAGCATGTCGTGTCAACACCACGCTCTTACAAGGCACACCAACGTAGAATTGGTGCAAAAACCAAATATAGTGCTCCATGATCATGAGGATGGACAGGACAAATGGACATTGCAGTAATTCAGGGTAGTTAGCTCATAAGGTGAAGGACATTAAGTCACATAATATTGAGAATTACAGTAGTAGTTTGCGGCATTCATAGCCTAGTTATTGAACATTTCTGTACCATGTATTTAGTATTACAGAATAATGTTCATAAAATTAAATTATTGGCATCATGGGTAATCGTATTACAATAAACAATGGCAGTCTTTGGCCAGTTACCAAGCATATTTAGTATGACAGAATAATGTTCATCAGAACTCTTCATTGAAAAGGAGAGTCAATTATTGGCGTAGCATAATACATTGAGTTATACAAATTATTGGCACTCATTGGCCAGTGACCAAAACATGAAATGTCATAATTGAAAACAGGAGCAAATTGATGACATAATTAATATATAATTCATTAAGTGACACTAATTATTGGCACTCAGTGGCCATCAAGTATCGAATAGTATAAAACATTGTTCCTCATTTAGTATTATTCAGATCATTAAGAAGTCATTATTAAAAATCAGTTAATTACAGTCATAGCATTAACAATCATGGGCATTATAAGTAGTCTCATTACAATAAACATTGTTCCTCATTCAGTATTATTCAGATCATTAAGAAGTCATTATTAAAAATCAGTTAATTACAGTCATAGCAATAATCATGGGCATTATAAGTAGTCTCATTACAATAAACATTGTTCCCCATTCAGTATTATTCAGATCATTAAGAAGTCATTATTAAAAATCAGTTAATTACAGTCATAGCATTAATAATCATGGGCATTATAAGTAGTCTCATTACAATAAACATTGTTCCTCATTCAGTATTATTCAGATCATTAAGAAGTCATTATTAAAAATCAGTTAATTACAGTCATAGCATTAATAATCATGGGCATTATAAGTAGTCTCATTACAATAAACAGTGGCAGTTATTAGCCAGTTACAAAGCATTATATATATATATATATATATATATATATATATATATATATATATATATATATATATTTTGTCTCATTAAGAAGTCATTACTCAAGTGACATACTATTCAGAGCTAATCAGTATTATTCAGAATTATCATAAACTAGTGACATTATGTGGGACTGGTAATACTTTTTTTTGTTAGCAATGCATTGCGTTGGGATCGATAATTAATTGCTGAGGCATAACAATATTTGCTTTTGACCTATTGCTGCAAATGAGGATAGGTAACGTCATTCGTCATGAGTCAGCTGTAGCAAGGTTATGTAACAAGGCAGTATATGTGATCACATTTATAAATGATAGACACAAATGGGTAAAAAAAATAAAAATGCAAGTACTAGAACAGGTATAATAAGTAACAGGTTTAGTAAGTATCATGAAAAGCTTCTCCTGGAAAAAAATACAAAATGAATTATTGAACTGAAAGAAGAAACACATACTATGCTGAAAAGTAGTGAACTTCGAATTAACAGGTAGTGAAATGTGTATAAAAATGTGTTCCATAGCTGTCCTTTCCAAAACTTTCCGTCGTCCTACTATGCAATATAACACCTGCTGTCAAAGCAAACTGCAACAAATACTTAAATAACTACATAGCATAAATACATAACTTCAACATTATCCTAATCTGTAAAGAAAAAACTTCATTATCAATCACTTCATTATCCATATTACCATAACTTCATTATTATCATCACCTACACTCCTGAAAATGGAAAAAAGAACACATTGACACCGGTGTGTCAGACCCACCATACTTGCTCCGGACACTGCGAGAGGGCTGTACAAGCAATGATCACACGCACGGCACAGCCGACACACCAGGAACCGCGGTGTTGGCCGTCGAATGGCGCTAGCTGCGCAGCATTTGTGCACCGCCGCCGTCAGTGTCAGCCAGTTTGCCGTGGCATACGGAGCTCCATCGCAGTCTTTAACACTGGTAGCATGCCGCGACAGCGTGGACGTGAACCGTATGTGCAGTTGACGGACTTTGAGCGAGGGCGTATAGTGGGCATGCGGGAGGCCGGGTGGACGTACCGCCGAATTGCTCAACACGTGGGGCGTGAGGTCTCCACAGTACATCGATGTTGTCGCCAGTGGTCGGCTGAAGGTGCACGTGCCCGTCGACCTGGGACCGGACCGCAGCGACGCACGGATGCACGCCAAGACCGTAGGATCCTACGCAGTGCCGTAGGGGACCGCACCGCCACTTCCCAGCAAATTAGGGACACTGTTGCTCCTGTGGTATCGGCGAGGACCATTCGCAACCGTCTCCATGAAGCTGGGCTACGGTCCCGCACACCGTTAGGCCGTCTTCAGCTCACGCCCCAACATCGTGCAGCCCGCCTCCAGTGGTGTCGCGACAGGCGTGAATGGAGGGACGAATGGAGACGTGTCGTCTTCAGCGATGAGAGTCGCTTCTGCCTTGGTGCCAATGATGGTCGTATGCGTGTTTGGCGCCGTGCAGGTAAGCGCCACAATCAGGACTGCATACGATCGAGGCACACAGGGCCAACACCCGGCATCATGGTGTGGGGAGCGATCTCCTACACTGGCCGTACACCACTGGTGATCGTCGAGGGGACACTGAATAGTGCACGGTACATCCAAACCGTCATCGAACCCATCGTTCTACCATTCCTAGACCGGCAAGGGAACTTGCTGTTCCAACAGGACAATGCACGTCCGCATGTATCCCGTGCCACCCAACGTGCTCTAGAAGGTGTAAGTCAACTACCCTGGCCAGCAAGATCTCCGGATCTGTCCCCCATTGAGCATGTTTGGGACTGGATGAAGCATCGTCTCACGCGGTCTGCACGTCCAGCACGAACGCTGGTCCAACTGAGGCGCCAGGTGGAAATGACATGGCAAGCCGTTCCACAGGACTACATCCAGCATCTCTACGATCGTCTCCATGGGAGAATAGCAGCCTGCATTGCTGCGAAAGGTGGATATACACTGTACTAGTGCCGACATTGTGCATGCTCTGTTGCCTGTGTCTATGTGCCTGTGGTTCTGTCAGTGTGATCATGTGATGTATCTGACCCCAGGAATGTGTCAATAAAATTTCCCCTTCCTGGGACAACGAATTCACGGTGTTCTTATTTCAATTTCCAGGAGTGTATAAAAAAAAACTTTATTATTCATAACAGTATATCCTTCATCATTATTCATCAGCATTCATTATCATCTGCAAAAAAAAATCACTTCATTACTCCTTACACAACTATTCCTTATCTCTAGCATATTTCATCACTAAAACTAAGATGTGCAGTTCTGTCTGACAGCCTGCATCAATCACCTTGTATTCTGAAAGAAAAAATTAGTTAAGACTGCTATTCTACGATGAGTATAGTATATTCTTGTTAATGCTTGTTAATCCTGATCCATTTACTCTTCCTCATAGAGTTATTGCATCTTCTTTCGTTTATTCCGTAGGTGAAATTCCCATTTCTGTTGAATTTATTTCTTACACGCATCATTTCTTTCTGAAATTGATGAACAAAGATTAATGTCTTGCATTTAAATCATATACCCACTAAATAATGACTGGTTTATGGTGACATAATTAACCATACAGCATAACATGACAGAAAACGTAATATGTCAAAGACATTGACAGTGTTCAGGGCAAAATGTACAGAGTATATCACAAAAAAAATTTAAAACAGTCACGATCTTGAGATGTCATAGGGCAACAAAAATGTCAGAGTCAACTGGTGTGTGTTATATCTTAACTATTTCACAGTGCATACAAACAAAACTGGAATACAATCATACACACAAAAAAATGGAAAATGTGCACGGTCTGATGTGTAACGACAAGAAAAGCGACCTGCTAACCTTACCTTGCCGGGCACTATCCAAGAAAAAATACGATAATCATCAGTAATTAGTCATGTGAATATAATTGCATAAGTGAATGGCATCATAGTGTGTTGAATCATACAGTGTCATCATTCAATAAAGGGTTTAATATTTGACCAATGGTGGTTGCCTTTCGATTTTCTGGTTCTCAAAGTTTCGACGTGTACAACATTGGGGTGAGGGATGCTGCGAATCCGATATGGACCTTTTATTCTGCTAGATAAATAGTGTGTACGTACTAATATCTTCTGTCCAATGTGAAAGTCTCGGCGTCTACAAACCTGTTTTTGCTGTCTTCTCCGGCGCTCTGCGGCACGTTTGATGTTGTTCAGCGCAATGTCAATTATTTCGTGGTGTCTTAGTCGACGACAGGTAGGGAAGTTTACTAATTCTTTAATTTTGTTTGGTGGTCCAACGTTTTTCAGTATAACAGACGGAGATAGCATAGTGGATTCATTTGGAATGGAATTAATTACATCTTGGAATGAGAGTATGTGTGTATCCCAATCAATATGTCTTTTGTGGCAGTATATTCGACACAGCTTACCAATTTCTTTCATTAACCGTTCACAAGGGTTCGAAGAAGCATGGTACTTGGATATATAAATCGGAGAAATGTTTCTAGCTCGTAACATGCGTGTCCATATGCTAGAACGAAATTGTGATCCATTGTCAGAAATTACTTTCATCACATGCCCTACATGAAATAGAAAATGTTTTACAAATGCTTTCGAAACAGTTTTAGCAGTAGCTTTGCGTAACGGAGTGAAAGTAACAAATTTTGAAGTGAGCTCAACAGCGACAAAGATGTAGCAAAAACCTCTGTTAGTTCTCGGAATTGGACCAAAAATGTCTACTGCGGCCATATGTTTTAATTTAACAGGTACAATGGGATATAAAGGAGGAATATGTGAAGTGGTGTCTGATTTAGCTTTCTGGCAAATTTTACAAGACGCTAAAACTCGTCGTATCCGTTTCTCCATGTTGGTAAAATAACAGTTCTGTCTCAGTATAAGAAAACATTTTCGTGCTCCGTAATGTGCGTAACTTAAATGAGTGTACCAAATTAATTTGTTAATCAGTTTCTCAGGAATGCATAATAACCAATTGTTGCTTTCAGGATGAGAGCGGCGAAACAGAATGTCATTGCGTACAGTGTAATGGTTTCTAATCGTAACATTATTCTTATCTTGCCAAAGGTGTTAATTTCTTTCCACACGTTGTCTTTATTTTGTTCTTGTGCTATGTCCTGTAATGACGATGAAATAAAGTTTTCAAATGCAACTTGCTGAATGTACATGACACTGAAATTTGCTTTGCAGAAGTTGGTTGCTACGTCTTGCTGATTGTTGCTGAGAGAACGCGATAGTGCGTCTGCTATAACATTTTGTGTGCCGTGAATGTGAACTATTGTAAAATTAAATTCCTGTAAATACAGTTTCCATCTGCTTAATCTGTCGTGAGTGAATTTAGCCGAAAGTAAAAATTGTATTGCTCCGTGGTCTGTGTAAACGGTGGTATGTCTGCCATAAAGAAAGTGCCGAAATCTCGCAAAAGCCCATACAACACATAATGTTACAAGTTCTGTAACAGAATAATTTCGTTCAGCAGATGACAGAATGCGACTTGCAAATGCGATGTTTTTAATTACTGTAGATCCATCTTCTTCAATTTACTGGAAAATGTGTACGCCTAAAGCGGTATTGGAACTGTCGGTGGCAATGGAAAAATTTCTGGTAAGGTCTGGGTGCGATAAAAGTGGTGCATTCAACAGAGCATGTTTCAAATAACATTCTCGTGAACAAGATTCTGCGTGTGAAAATTATTGCTTACGTTACTGGAATATGCAATCTGTACTGTGTCTGGTCAAATTCTGTCGTACGTGCTATTATTTACGGGAGGATGCTGTGGCATATCCACTGTTTGAACTGTTCTGTTAACTCTTCCTGACGTATTACGCTATGGATGACACCTATTGTCTGGATCATTCATGATAGTGTGTTGTTGCTGATGTTCTTGCTGCTGAAAAGATCGACTGTTATTAAATGTACGCTGAAAATTGTGCTCATTATTTTTACGTTGGTCATGATAGTCACTTCTATACGGTGCATTGCGATAGGAATTGAAATACTGAGTTTTCTGTACGTATTTGTTCCTTTGCTGCCGTGCGTTACTATTTGTTGTAGCTGAGACTATACGTGCACGCGGCGAAACATTAAAGTTTGGTTGACCTTGTAGACTGCATTGTTGGTTAGGTATGCTAAGCGGTTGACTTTTATGCTATTGTAGCGAAAAACATCTATTGTTACCAAAATGTGGTTTGCTATTGCTGATAATTTTACACATACTGATCATTACGATTTTTATCTGTTATTAAAATTCTCGTGATTCTGGAGTGCCGAATGAAAATTGTCACATTCGGTAAAAATTTGTCACATCGGGTTTTCTTTGTCATTTTTCTTAATTCTAGGTAGAGCAATAGTTAAAGAGCTGTTTTGATAGATATAAAGGATAGGAGAAGAGAAGGCAGCAGTGCAGAAAATTAAAGATGAAACAGCACTACTACAGCTCGGGGCCCTATGCTCGCTACGGCACATATTCATTAAAGCGTAATGAATCCCCTGAGGTCATTTACGCACTGCAAATAAATTTTAACTTTGGCGTTGCAGGCAATGGCGGTAAAATTCCAAAAGCAAATTGTTGTATCCGTGCTAATTCAAATTCCTGCATTATAGGCAATGCTGTTGTAAATACAAAAATAAATTGTCGCATCCGGTTCAAAGCTTGCTTCTGCATTACAGGCAATAGCGGTGAAAGCACAAAAATAAATTGTCGTATACAGTGCAAATCGTGTATCTGTGTTCTGCCATTATTAAATTCCTTACATTTTCTGGCGGATAAATATTGCTCGTAATCTACGTTCTCGTCATTGAATTTGAAAACACGTTCGGGTTTGTGAGTGAATCTGTTCGTCTGTGTCATTTCGTACTTCAAGTTGCGTAGCTTTTCATATTTTAAGTTGCGTAGCTTTTCGGATTTTAATTCGCGTAGTCTCTGTAAATTGTTCACATTATACATGCTGCGTGACTCTGACAAATGCTCGCAACGTGGCGGATTCTGTGACGTATTGGTGACTGAAATAGTTTTCAACTCTGTTACTGTAACACTTTCGTCAATTTGGTTGATCTGTCGCGCAAATTTCTCGTCAACTTCCGTATTCGGAGTGTGTGAAGCTTCCACTGACTCTAAATTAATTTCGTCGCGAATCTGTACTGCGTTTTTAGGGCATTGTTCAGTGACTGCATTAATTTTGTCTTTATGTGATTCTGTTGTGCTTACACGTGTGCTACTTAATTCTTGTGCAACAGTGCCAACTTCTTTATTACTGTTATTAGCACAAGCCTCAGTATCCACACGTAATTGTTCTTTACTGTCCCGACATTGCACGGTAACAGCTGTAATCTGTTCCCTAACTTGTTTGTTCTGTTCGTTAAAGTTGTCGTGTTTTTCTTTCGGCTGTTTAATACTTTCACAAAGTTGTTTGTTATCTTCACTCTGTTGTTTGAAAATTTCACTAAAACATTGTTTGAAATCTTCCCTCTGTTGTTTGAAATAGTTGTCTAGTTTTTCATTAAATTGTTTAAAAAATCCCATAATTTGATCCAACCCAAAATTAGCATTTCTATTCTCTGTGCTATTCAATGGTCGATCTGGGATTGTCTCGTTTTGTGTGACCATTTGGTCATTCTGTAATTTACAAAAAGGTCCGCCAGTCGGATGTACACAGTCAGTCACTATTTCGGAATTAAATAAATCCGTCGTACTTTGTGTATCCTGTTCATTTTCATTAGACAAATTTGTCTGTACGTTACTTGAATTTTCCAAACCGGGTGTGTTATGCTGGGCAGCGCTCATTACAATAGTGCGCCCCGCGTCATCAATTGTCGTCAAATCAACACAAGACACAATCGAGTTCGTTTGTTCAACATTAAGGTCTACATCATTATTAATTGTTGGAACGCACTGATTGTCAGTGAACGCAGGATTGTCATCATTACACTGCGTGTCACAATTACTATCGGTCACGTTGTTTAAGTCGGTAATTTCGTTCATAATACCTCGCGATACACTATTCACAGTCTTTCGCGGCATTTTTTACAATAGTCAAAATTATTCACAAAACAATAATAAGCACAATGCAAAAGCAACACACAAATACAACAGATCAACGAATTGCCGTTGACCTATAGAAAGAAAGTCACAAGATTAGTAAAAGCGTTGCGCCAAATCCTAATTATACTTAAGCAAATAAGAGCAGATATTTGACTGTTTTTCAAAAGATTCTCAACGAAATACGATCCTGGACTGGGTGTCGCCAAGTGTAACCTCTCCACAGAAAATTTAAAAGATGTTATTTTAATAGAAATGGGAGCCTAACGTAACCTCCCTAGCAATTAAATTTAATGACAATAAGAATGAGAATCGCAATCTGACTCAAGGTGTAAGCTGTCACGAAAATAATGAAAAACAATTCAATGCTAATGAAACTTCAGTGATAATGATAACTCAATTAAACCGAAATATCGGTCTTTGGCCCTGTGCAAAAAAATCACAATTAATTTCTTACCTCAGTATAACTGCATGTCAAATTTCTGCTCTTATTGTTGGCCACGGCTTGGAGGAAATGCATTGCAAATAATATATTTTTTTTTTAATTTAACTGAAACTTCTCTTTAAAGGAAATGGAAGGAAATCGTTGGTTCAATTAACTGGTTCTTTTGTTGAAAATTGCTTTGAAATCAAAATTATTATTGGGGTGATTATTGCACAAATTAGTTACAGTTAATTTACATTATTAGCTGAGCGCATTTAAAAATAATATACCTCGTCCTGTATCTTGACCAGAATGCCATGTCGACGCCCGCCGACTCCTCACACACAACTGCACTCGACTGCTACTACCGACATACTGCACTGCTCACAGACTGCCCACTGACAGACTGCTCGCACGACGACCACTACCGACCGACTACTGGACGCAACTGAACTGAGCTACTGCTGCCGACAGAGTGCTGCTCGCAACTCTCGCGCGGTCAAGCGCAGACTAACCACGATAAAAGGCTCTCTGGTCAAAGATTTTATCATGCCTCACCATCGCTGCTACGTTACATACGTGTTTCAACGTTTTGAAAAATAAAGCACTCTACATGTAACATTTAAGGGTTAATTTCACGATATTTTAGGTAGACAAAATGCTTTAACTACAGCATGTACTCACAGATCAAAGCAATGGAACTATCTTTGCAGTACGATTGGTACCCCTGCTGCCTCTTTCGGATTCGCTTTCTTAATTTATTTGCTGTACATATCTTTACTATGCACGTATTTGTTGGAAACGAGAAAATTTATAACGATGTTACAAACGCTAAAAGAATTTGCGACAGAATAGCGCGACTAATTTCAAACATATTCCCCACCTACTGCCGAACGGAACAGCGACCAATATAACAGCAAACGCGTGATATAGAGTGCAACCCTAAAATATGTAGGTAGCCGTTGAGCATTGACACGCAGTTGTCATGCTCACTTCCCAAATACTGGTGGCGAAAACTGAAATTTAAGGTCAATTCTGAGATTTAGATGGACGCAAACTGGGGCCAGAAGTGATAAGAGTGCCTCCTACGTAAATAGTTTTTCTTCTTAAAAAAGGTCTCACTGTAAACAATATCTACAGAATAAAAGTAGCACAAATTATGAAAATTTACGTAATCGCATAATAAAACAAAGAATAAAACAGTCCCGACTATAATAAAATATTAAAAGCAAAACAGCAAATACACTTAGCCATGTTTAAATTCTCCATTTGCATAGGTTTTATATTAATACAAAACATCTATGTGGCCGTCAACATGTAATCAAGTAAGTATCGTCATAATAATAGTAGTACACATTGAAAACCCGAGATTACTTTTATCGAAAATGTATCCACATCCTGGGGAAATAGAGGCGGTTGGTGGCGAAATATTACTCTGCAACTGTCAGTTAACGGTCTTTGGCCGCATTTCAAGTTTCGTGTTTATCACACCGGTGTCCGTGCGTACGCTGGGGATCTCGGCGGTGCCGGCTCGTGCTTCCCCCGCGGCGTGCTGCAGTTCACCAACCCTCCACGTCCGTCAGAACCTCTCTTCGTGTCTTACGCTACGCTACAAAGAGTTAGAGAAATTGATAAATAACAGCAGATTCCAATAAACGCTGGTAACTGAAGATTTTGATGTATAAGTAGGATTATGCTTCTTCCATGGATAACTCCAGAGATGATAAAGGTCGAACATTAATAAAGTCTGCCATGATGCTTGACATTTGATACCTTAACACTCTTCAGAAAAAAACAAATAGGAAACGTCACTATTAATAAAATGTTTCGGGCTATTATGCCGTGGTCAAGTGGATTTAACATTAACGTGTCTTCCCCAACTGCGTAGGACATTTCTAAGGGTGATCGTAGCTTCTTCGAGTGTCCGTTTCACACATTGACTCGCTACTAGCTGCAGCAAAACTCCGTTTTCGCGTGATCCCGCCCACAGGCGTGACGTCACATGCTTTGAATATCCAATACCAATTTCCCGTAGTCGATTGCTGTCGTCCGGTGGGAGAAAGGTTATGGCATCCAGATGATGATCAGTTTCACGCCATCCTCCTTCCTATTGAATTTCCTGGGGTGTTCAACAATATGTATGGCCTTTAGGTATGGCCTTTCATAGTATCTGCTTCTGGATCCCAGTACTTCCGCCAAAATGAATGCAGTGGTCTCCTAGCTGCAAAGCACGTTCCTCATTAATCCCCCTGCTTCTATAATTGCCAGTTGTAAGGTGCCTCTTACGTGAGGAAGACATTTTTACCAGTTTTAATAAATTATTGTCTCTTATTGATGTATTCACGATAGTTACTAAGTGCTGTAGTCCGTAGCCGGTCATGAATCGGAGAGCATTTCCCACGCTGGCTGGCTAGGTGACGAAGCGACCATATATCGCGCGTAGTGGGGTGGGGCTCGGCGCTGGACCGTAGTAACAAGCGTCAGCCTGGGAAATATACGTGACAGGAAGTACCGCCATCTTGGCGCCAAAGTCAACCGATTTTGTTTATTTATATTTATTGGCTCTGAGCACTATGGGACTCAACTTCTGAGGTCATTAGTCCCCTAGAACTTAGAACTAGTTAAACCTAACTAACCTAAGGACATCACACACATCCATGCTCGAGTCAGGATTCGAACCTGCGACCGTAGCGGTCGCGCGGTCCCAGACTGTAGCGCCTAGAACCGCTCGGCCACACCGACCGGCCTTTATATTTATTAATTAAAGTCATTTATGACAACATGAATACTAGGAGGATCCTCTGGATGTTTAAAACTATTTATCATAATTTTGCCTCGTTAAAATGCACACCCGTTCATTAACAATAGCGTACCTTAGTAAGTACGAACTTGATCGGAAATCCACGAACTATGACGAAGCTAGTAAGAGATACGAACTGCGCGCCAAAGCCGGCAGTCGGCATTAAGAGCTCTTCCTGTCTTGTTCGATGGTAGCCATGCTCTCGGTTACGAGTAGTTTGTTACATGAGTCTTTCATTAGTGATATAATAGGAATAAAAGTGGTATTACGGCATTCTGAATGTTAATTTCGAGTAAATAGCTACCCCAAAGTAGATCGACAGAAATTTCAGATAATTAGCTTCCACCGACAGAGACATCCAATGCGCCAATGAAGAATCTGCGCGGGACGACATTTACGAGAGCTGCACCGCGCACACGTAGGAGGAAATCCGACGACACGACCCACCAAGGCGGATCAAGGAAGGTCCGACTTACACTCGCAAATTCCGGGTGGAAATGCTGACCAGTCATACTGTACGTCACATATACCACCCTCTACGGACTCGCGGCTAAGGTGAGTAATAACAGTATCCGTTTAGAAGCGAGAGGATCATGCACACTGTCCTCTTCTGGTCGTTTTTAGACCGTTCGTTTTGTGTCTCCCAGGCACCCACGCCCCTCCCACAACTACACGATCCTATAAATTTCTGCTTTTTCCAGCGGTTTGCGGGCGTTCTTGGCCACTTTTAGGCGATCCTGAATCTTGCGGATTGATTTGTAAATTACCGCGAGGTCCCGCTTTTTCAAGACTCTTCTTGTGTGGTCACTTTCGTCCTTAACGAAGGGAATAACCATTCTTGAGCAATGCGTTGATGATACGTTTTAATTCTGCGTCGAGCAGCCCTGTTTCGCCGATGTTCCTTACTCTATCCGCCAACGTTGTCATGATGCCTCGCGTTTGTTGTGGGTGGTGATGTGAATTCCGTTGTATCCCCTCGGAAGATACAGGATTACCTAAAATTGACCAAGAACGCTTGCAAACCGCTGGAAAAAGCAGAAATTTTTGGGATTCGGTGTAGTTTTAGGGAGAAGTACGTGGGTACTACGAAAAGAACCGTCAAGAAGGACTATTGTAGAAGGGGAGAGACTGACACATTAGCTGTTGCGGAACATGCTTTGTAGCCAGGAGACCACCACATTCGTTTTTGATAGGACTCAAGTACTGGCAGCCACAAGCGAATAGCATGAAAGGCTGTACAGAGACGCGTAGTGATTGTTAAACACCCCAGGAATTTCAGTAGGAAGGAGGAGGGCGTGAAATTGAATGACTTCTGGATCCAGTTGCTGAAGCAAATGCGTACCAGTCTTCCACTATGGAGTGATAGCAACAGCGGACGACGACCCGACTACGTCAAATTGCACTTCGGCATTCAAAGTATTGTGACGTCATGTCATGGCGCGTGATCACGCGAAAACGGAATTTTGCTGCAGTCAGCAGCGAGCCAGGGTGTGAATCGGATGCTCGTAGAAGCTACGATCGCCCTTCAAAACGTCCTTCGCAGATGGGGAGGAAGCGCTCGGTTTCAGTGTGAAATCTGTCTGACAACGGCTTAATAATCCGGAACAACTGACAAGGAGAGGCCACGACGTTTGGAACGCGGATTTACTGCAAACTTCGTACACTCGCAGTACTCCGTTAGGACAACGAAATGTGTAAGCAGTAGCGCGTACTTATCAAGCGTTATTGAGAAAATCGCAAGGTAATTTCGGTCGTTAAATATATACCGTGCGTGGCCAATTAGACCATGAAGCGTCGGCAGCCGAGTGGTTACCGTTCGAGCCCCGTGGTCGCTGGATCGAGTCCCATTCGTCAGTTCTTTTTTGATTTATTTCTAACACAGTCATTTTCTTTACTATTTATATTACAATTGATGTAACGGGAAAAATACGTGTAATCGGATGAACTTTTATTAAATTTACAATGTTATTTGGCAGTCTACAAATTTTTGTTATCACAAATAATATAATACCCATAACTACCGACTAGTAAACTACCAAACGCGTAAAGTGATACTGAAAATGTATGCTTGTCTGTGTCTTCAAAATTTAATCGAAAGAGAAGAGAAATCGCTTCTCGTGAAGACAAAATGGTTCAAATGGCTCTGAGCACTATGGGACTCAACTGCTGAGGTCATTAGTCCCCTAGAACTTAGAACTAGTTAAACCTAACTAACCTAAGGACAACACAAACATCCATGCCCGAGGCAGGATTCGAACCTGCGACCGTAGCGGTCTTGCGGTTCCAGACTGCAGCGCCTTTAACCGCACGGCCACTTCGGCCGGCTTTTCTCGTGAAGACGCTATTAAAATACACTCGATAATGCATGACCAATGATCAGCGCCGATATTTAAGGAAATGCTGCGTTATGCATGGTTTGCTTCCAAATTATCGGCTGAAAGAGAGGTTTTTGAAAATGTTAACGAGGTTTGTTTTTCCACGGAAAACGTCAAAAGTCCTTGCGTGTGCGGAAACATAGCATTTATTCAATGCAGCTGGTGCCATTTAACTTTGTTTTTCATGTTTTTACGAAAAATACCATCCCGCAACTTGTACTCGTAATGTCGAAAGCGACGATTAATTGTACATCTTTCGAAAGCCGCCTGTGCCGGTCAAAACTTGGAGGTAACAAGTCGTTTCGGGCTCCTTCCAGGTATAAGGGATTTCTCAAATCACGGAGAAGCATACATTTTCAGTATCAGTTCATGCGTTTGGCCGTTTAATAGTCGGTAGTTGTGAATGTTATATTATTTGTGATAGTAAAAATTTGTAGACTGTCAAGTAACATTGTAAATTTAACAAAAGTTCAAGTTCGTTTGTTGATCCTTCCACCCAGTTTTTTATGACTGAGGCCAACCAGCTCTCTGACCGAAAATGCTGAGCTACCGTGCGGGCTCCACTCAGCTGCCGGTGCTTCGTGATGAAAATGGCCACGCACAGGTATATGTTTGACGACCGAAATTATCTTGCGATTTTCAATAACGCTTGAGAAGTACGCGCTACTGCTTACACATTTTATTGGCCCCTTGGAGTACTACGAGTGTACGTAGTTTGCAGTAAATCCACGATCCTAACGTCGTGGCGTCCCCTTGTGAGATATTTCCGGCAGTGAAAGTTTACATTTTACAATTAGACGCCTCTGTGGAGAAACGTGCGACGCATGGAAGGTCGCCAGAATAAGAAAGTGCAGCTTTGGTGTTCCCTCACACTTCTATCTCGTTGCAGAGCAGTCAGTGTTGTTCCGAAGTTCTTGAGGACTAAGCGAATATGGAGATCGACCAACGCGCAGTGGATTTTCAAACGGACGGAAGAGGTCTTACTAGGAGAGCGGATTGCACTATACTGTTAGGGAGCGTATGTTGACAACGTCTACTAGACAGAAGAAGAAATTTGATAATTAGCAGCCTTAGGGAGCGTATGTTGACAACGTCTAGTAGACAGAAGAAGAAATTTTATAATTAGCAGCCTAATCATACGATCCGCCACTTAGATGCTTCCTGCAAGGTTATCAATTTACCTGGACATTCGAGCTGTTTGGGTACTGACTCGCACAATGCCTCCATAAAGTAATTTTACTGAGGGTGAGAAGAATACCTCGAAATGCCCGAATGAGGGCGATAGTATTATCACTCTCCCCCTGGGTAAGAGAAATGCGATGGTCGTTTTGAGTGTGACCGACTATCATAGCGAGATTAAAGACTTATTAAATTTGCAGACATGTAGGAAGCTGAATAAAGACCTCACAGAGTTGTTAGAACTGTTACGCGGTTGACGAAGAAGTCCTCTATCGAACAGAGCGTTGAGAAAAGTCTGTCCAATTCAGCCGCGCTACCACCTAGACTTGGATTGCCGAAGGTGGACACACATTTGCCACTAAGACCTACAGCGTGTGCCATTGGTCCGCCCACGTATTCGATTGCCAAGTTCTTGACAATATTATTGCGACCATATGTGCGCCGATCGGATTCCTGTACCAAAAACTCGCCACTTTTCATCAGAAAATTAAATGGCATAGTGGTCTAGCCCGATGACATATAATTAAGTTTTGACGTGACATCTCTGTTTACTACGGTTTCGATGGATGAGGTACAGCAACACCTGTTTCGAATTTTTCCTCCTGATACCGCAGACCATTTTAACTATTGCCTCACGAGCACGTAATTCAAACGGAACCATGAGTTCTATGAACAGACTGAAAGCGTAGCTGTGAAAAGCCTCTTAAGCCCAGTAAAGCGAATTTCTTTATGAAAAAGTTCGAGGAGTAGGCACTGAGAAGCAGTCACTGGAAACTGCCAACTACAAACCGAATATCTGGTTTCGCTACATGAATGATACGAATCACCTTGAAGAAAATGACTTATTGATACATAACCAACACGGATTCATAAAATATCGTTCTTGTGCAACACAGCTAGCTCTTTATTCCCATGAAGTAATGACTGCTGTCGACAAGGGATCTCAGATCGATTCCATATTCCTAGATTTCCAGAAGGCTTTTGATACCGTTCCTCACAAGCGACTATTAATCACATTGCATGCATATGGAGTATCGTCTCAGTTGTGTGACTGGATTCGTGATTTCCTCTCAGAGAGGTCACAGTTCATAGTGATAGACGGTAAATCATCGAGTAGAACAGAGGTGATATCTGGCGTTCCGCAAGGTAGTGTCATGGGCCCTCTGCTGTTCCTGATTTATATAAATGATCTAGGTGATAATCTGAGCAGCCCCCTTAGATTTTTTGTAGATGTCGCTGTAATTTACCGTCTAGTAAAATCACCAGACGATCAACTCCAATTACAAAATGATCCAGAGAGAATTTCTGTATGGTGCGAAAAGTGTCAATTGGCACTAAACAAAGAAAAGTGCGAGGTCATTCACATGAGTACTAAAAGAAATCCGATAAATTTTGGGTATACGATAAATCGCACAAATCTAAGGGCTGTCAATTCGACTAAATACCTTGGAATTACAATTACGAGCAACCTAAATTGGAAAAACCACATAAATAATATTGTGGGGAAGGCGAAACAAAGACTACGCTTTGTTGGCAGAACACTTAGAAGATGCGACAAACCCACTAAAGAGACATCTACATTACGCTTGTCCGTCGTCTGCTGGATTATTGCTGCGCGGTATGGGATCCTTACCAGTTAGGATTGACGGAGGACATCGAAAAAGTGCAAAGAAGGGCAGCTCATTTCGTGTTACCGCGAAATAGGGGTGAGAGGTCACTGATACGATACGCGAGTTGGAGTGGCAGTCACTGAAACAAGGCGCTTTTCTTTGCAGCGAGATCATTTACGAAATTTCAATCACCAACTTTCTCTTCCGAATGCGAAAATATTTTGTTGACACCCATCTACGAAGGGAGAAATGATCATAATAATAAAATAAGAGAAATCAGAGATCGAATGGAAAGATTTTGGTGTTCCTTTTTCCCACGCCCTATTCGAGAGTGGAATTGTAGAGAAGTAGTATGAAAATGGTTCAATGAACCCTCTGCCAGGCACTTAAGTGTGAATTGCAGAGTAACCATGTAGATGTAGAAGTATTGTGGAGACTTGGCAGAGAGGAACCAGCTCTTTTTCACAAGCATCTCAACGGGACTGATCCGAAGATTCTTTATACTATGGAGGAGGCGGCAGGCGGAAGATTAAATTTTCGTGATCTGCTAGTTATCAAGAAGGAAGATGGTAGCTTCGGCCACACAGTTTACCGAACACCCACGCACACAGACCGTTGCCTACACTGGGGTTCGAACCACCACCAATAACAAGAACAAGGCATCGTAAAAACCTTGGCGGGTAGAGCAAGGAACATCCGCGAACCAGAGCTACCTGATGCGGAGTTAAAAAATCTCACGAATGCATTGCTCAATAATGGTTGGTTATTTATACGCTCAGGTAAAAAGAGCATTAAGATCGCCGCCCGAAAATCATAGCAACCGCCTGTGAAATCGAAAGTTTTCCTATCTTTGATTATAGGCGTTACTGACCGTATAAGAAAAATCTTGAAAACACAGGACCTCACCAGAGTGATACGAATCACTTCACTTGGGCCAAGAATGATTTCAAACCGCTGGAAAAAGCAGGAATTTATACAACTTCGTGTAGTCCAAAAAGCACTGTCAAAAAACGACTATGAGAGCACAAGGACAATTGTGGAAGGAAGGAGACTGACACATCAGCTGTTGCAGAACATGCTTTGCAGTCAGGAGCCCACCACAAACATTTTGATGGGACTCGAGTACTGGAACCCACAAGCAGATACCATGAAAGGCTACACAGAGACGCTGTGAAGATTGTTACCAGTGCGAAGGAGGAGGGCATGAATTCGAATGACATCTGGATACCGGTGCTGAAACAAATGCGTACCAGTCTTCCACCAAGGGGTGACAGCAACAGCGGACGTTGGCAACCGATTACTGATAAATTGAACTCGGGTATTCAAGACATGTGGCTTCTCGCCATTGCGTGGGAACGCGTCTAAACAGAATTTTGTTGCAGTCAGTAGCGAGCCAGGGTGTGAATGAGACACTCAAAGAAGCTACGATCCCCTTGAAAACGTCCTTCCTAGATATGGACGAAGCATTGGGTTTTAATGTGAGATCCATCCGAACAAGGCATAAAGCCCGGAACATTTTATTAATTGTGGTATTTCCTGCCGTGAAAGTTCACATTTTTACAAACAGGAAATTGACTTGGTAAAATCCAAATTACACTAAAAATGAAACTGGGTAAAGGAATTATACGAGATTTGAAAATGTAACGTAATCATTGATTTTCTTGGAAGCAATATAAGATGTTTACTGCAACATCCCATTCGCATATTCATTGAGAAAAGGAAATACTATCTGTTCTTCTCTGTAAGCGACCTTTTCTCTCTCTTTTATTATGATTATTCCTATGTGAGATTTACAATGGTGTCAGCAGATTCGTCGCACAACCATCCTCGAGTATCTGGAATCTAATAAGATCCAAACAAAGAATAGTATAAAGGCAGAAACTTACTAGCTCAACAGGCAAAAACCAGAGATGTAGATTATGAGAATTTCTCTGAGAACAGGGAGCTATGCCAGATGAAAAAAAAAAAAGCTTCCGTCTGTCACAAAATGAATGCTATACAGGCACAGACGAAATAGATATTTGTTTAGTAACGGTAGTTTTGCACAGAGTTAAAAGATTATGCTACCGATACGAAGAAAATAGAAGGAAAGATATTCTCAAATTGAAGGAAACAGCTGTTAAAGACAAGACGAGAAGATTCTCATAGGAGGAACACGTGAAAATGTGGTAAATGAAACGTGTGAGAACGTTTCGTATGTGTTGCTGGTTTAGTTGTAATGAATGTTCTAATGATTTTAGTAATTGTTTTCTTCTTCGTTGTAAGACACCTATCAAAGATAGAGCTATAAAGGCTTTGTTATTGTACACGATTAAGAAAATAATCTCCAATTATTAACGCCTCTTTTTTTCTGTTTTGTTAGTTGAGAATGATCAACGGAAGTCCATGTTGTTGATTTCTGGCGGTAATTAGTTCGACGTAAATAATTTGTTTATTTTTATGGAAACGTCATTGATGTACTTCTACATTCTCGTTAAACAAAGATGGGATTCAGTAGCGGAGAAGCTCATACTGGTATATAGTTTGCTTTATTCATGTCTACCGATGACCGTTGAAGCAGCTTACTATCGACATTAGCTCCGATGTGAGAATATTTATTTAAAACATCATTTCATAGCTTATTAGCATTAATATCCGTTAAAGACAAAATGAGATTTTACATATCTGCCCAAATCTGTTATTATTTACCTCCTTGTTTAAGTAAGATGTCCCGTACTTCCGAGGCCTTTAATGTCTCTTGCGAATACTGTTTCGCGAGTGACTAGAGCTTTCCAAATTCCTAATTAACGATTTATTCTTTGATGTTCTTTTGCTGTGATGCCTGTGGCCTTACATTTTCTCTTGCATACTTCTTTTGTTTTCGCTGTGTGTGATAACAGCGGTTTACGTTTCAGCGTTCAAATCATGGTTTATTATTTGCGAAAATTTATGCTGTCCTTACTAGCTCTTCAGGCGAGTTTATTGTGCGTTATCAAGCCCAGCGAAGATTTTCGTAATGTAGCTTATCTTTTTTGCAATAGCATTTCGAAGGCCACCCATGTGCTCCACGTGGAAAATTTTAGAAACCAAAGTCCCTGCGCGATACAATATTGCTTAACACATGTGGCATTTCATCACCCATTGTCTTAGTGTCAAATTCGGGTTCTTATCAAGGAACGATTAGCTTGTTTTTAAGGGGGTATATCTGGAGCTCATAATGCCATGTCTAATCTCTCTTTCATCCTCAAGAACATCTGTTATCATGCTTCCGAAGTACTTCGGTTGACATATATTGTGCTTCTGTTGTTCGGTGACTGATCGGTGTTAAGGTGCTTATCTTTCCAAAACGCTGTTGGCTTAGTTTGTATAGCACAGATATTGGTGCCATCTATACTTTTTTAACCCACATTCGACTGAGCTCCTCATGGGAGCTTTCAGTGAGGTCGTAGAGGATCAAGTACGCCAGATAATACTGACATTTCGCTTGACTTTCACTCCCACTTTAGAATCGTATACGGCTTCATTGAGAATATCGTCAGTGGGGCGCACTGGAGAAAGTACATGACAGGCTGCTCATTCGATAGGAAGTTCCGTGTAGCCAACTATGTCAACCGTTAATCACACCAAATGTTTTATACGCTAATAAAACACGTTTCTCATTTATTTGGCCACTACGCTTTTTGCTGGTTCACACCATCATCTTCATATGGACAATTGTTTAGTTACATAGCTGGTGTTTGAAGAGAACAGACGCCTTTTTACAGCAACTTAGGCAGTGTAGGTTATGTTGCGTCTTTTTCTGATGATAAAAATTGTATTTTAGGTAACGTACTTTTCAAAGTTAAGAAAACGTCAATTTGTGACAGTAAATTCTACTTATAGGAGTAGCAGAATCGTAAAAACTCTGAATACTGCTACTTGTACATCCTCTCCACTTTACATTATGTTTACAATGTCACTACAGAGATGTTCAGATATGCTTGCTTACACTGGATGTAAAGATAATTGAAGGGTGCAATAGTTTGGAGCTTGGTTATTAGTTACTCTACATCGCCATTCAATTGTTCCATTAAATGGTTATATATATAAATATCTTTTTCTTTCATTTTAGAAGTATGAATTGGCTGCAACAGAATATGAACATGTGCACAATTCAGATATTGTAAAGGACGGTTGTTCCTACATAAAAAACATGTTTTCCTTGAATTTTAAAACCATGTGTGGACTGCAACAATTCTGGAGATGCCTACACATCGATTATTATTTCAAATGCTGATATGTAAAAAAAGGTTACAACAGATCATATATATATATATATATATATATATATATATATATATATATATATATATATATAGTAGCTTGAACTTATTCGTAAATGTATGTGAATGATTACATAAAGTGGGGTGCATTGAAATTGTAAATTATGATAGTGCTTTAGACACTTTATCAAAGCTTTTAAAAAATTTGATTCAGTCTGTTTCATTACTGTCGTGTCCGCCGCCTTGGCTGAGTAATCAGCACGTCTGACTGCCATACAGTGGACGCGAGTTCGATTCCCGGACGTGTTGGAGATTTTCTCTGCTCGGGGATTGGGTGTCGTGTTGTCCTCATTATCATTTCACCATCAACGATACGCAAGCTCCCCAATGTGGCGCCAACTGAGAAGACTTGCACCTTAGAGGCCGAATTTGCCCAGATGGGGATTCCCAGCCATCAGTGCCATATGTTCATTTTCATTACTGTAATTGAGAAGATTTCCCTGAGTTTCTTTCTGTGGGTATGGATTTCTATTTCTTCATACAGAGGCATCCTGTGCCTCTTTCTCAGTGTGTCTAATATCTTAAAGTTGCTCTGTACACTATCAAATGGATTTCCTGTATCTTTAATATGAGATACTATTGGAGATTTGTGTCGATGTTGTATCGGAAGGCGTTGGTGTGTTCTTTGAATCTGGTGTTGAAGTTGCGACCTGTTTTACCTATGTACTGAGCTGGACATTTACTACACTACTGGCCATTGAAATTGCTACACCACGAAGATGACGTGCTACAGACGCGAAATTTAACCGACAGGAAGTAGATGCTGTGATATGCAAATGATTAGCTTTTCAGAGCATTCACACAAGGTTGGCGCCGGTGGCGACACCTACAACGTGCTGACAAGAGGAAAGTTTCCAACCAATTTCTTATACACAGACAGCAGTTGACCGGCGTTGCCTGGTGTAACGTTGTTGTGATGCCTCGTGTAAGGAGGAGAAATGCGTACCATCACATTTGAGACTTTGATAAAGGTCGGATTGTAGCCTATCGCGATTGCGGTTTATCGTATCGTGACGTTGCTGCTCTCGTTGCTCTAGATCCAATGACTGTCAGCAAAATATGGAATCGATGGGTTCAGGAGGGTAATACGGAACGCTGTGCTGGGACCCAATGGCCTCGTATCACTAGCAGTCGAGATGACAGGCATCTTATCCGCATGGCTGTAACGGATCGTGCGGCCACGTCTCGATCCCTGAGTCGACAGATGGGGACGTCTGCAAGACAACAACCATCTACACGAAGAGTTCGACGACGTTTGCAGCAGCACGGACTATCAGCTCGGAGACCATGGCTGCGGTTACCCCTGCGATGGTGCACCCAACGACGAACTTGGGTGCACGAATGGCAAAACGTCATTTTTTCGGATGAATCCAGGTTCTGTTTACAGCATCATGATGGTCGCATCCATGTTTGGCGACATTGCGGTGAACGCACAATCGAAGCGTGTATTTGTCACCGCCATACTGGCGTGTCACCCAGCGTGATGGTATGGGGTGCCATTGGTTACACGTCTCGGTCAGCTCCTGTTCGCATTGACGGCACTTTGAACAGTGGACGTTACATTTCAGATGTGTTACGCCCGTGGCTCTACCCTTCATTCGATCCCTGCGAAACCCTACATTTCGGCAGGATAATGCACGACCGCATGTTGCTGGTCCTGCTCGAGCCTTTCTGGATACAGAAAATGTTCGACTGCTGCCGTAGCCATCACATTCTCCATGTCTCTCACGAATTGATAACGTCTGGTCAATGGTGGCCGAGCAACTGGCTCGTCACAATACGCCAGTCACTACTCTTGATGAACTGTGGTTCAAATGGCTCTGAGCACTATGCGACTTAACTTCTGAGGTCATCAGTCGCCTAGAACTTAGAACTAATTAAACCTAACTAACCTAATGACATCACACACATCCATGCCCGAGGCAGGATTCGAACCTGCGACCGTAGCGGTCGCTCGGCTCCAGACTGTAGCGCCTAGAACCGCACGGCCACTCCGCCCGGCGATGAACTGTGGTATCGTGTTGAAGCTGCATGGGCAGCTGTACCTGTGCACGCCATCCAAGCACTGTTTGACTCAATGCCCAGGCGTATCAAGGTCGTTATTACGAACAGAGGTGGTTCTTCTAGGTACTGATTTCTCAGGATCTATGCACCCAAATTGCGTGAAAATGTAATCACATTTCAGTTCTAGTATAATATATCTGTCCAATGAATACCCATTTATCATCTGCATTTCTTCTTGGTGTAGCAATTTTAATGGGCAGTAGTGGACATATGATTTTTACATGACAGGTGATGAAAATTTATCTTGACTGTTTTTAGGTTATGAGGTAGACTGTGGCAAACTCAGTTGTTTGTTTGGTATGCAATTCTTATTTTGTGTCGTTTCAAGACATTCATAATTTTTTGGGATGTATTACCGAGGAAAGGTATGCATGTTGTTAGTTTGCATGCCTGGTTCTTTATGGATATTTCGTTCATTTCCTTTTTTATTTTAACTAAATTGTCTTTTAGCGTGGGTTCATACCTATTGATTGCATCTGTTTGTTTTATGATTCTTTTTTTATTATTGAGATTCTCATGATTTTTAGAGCTCTGTGAATCAGCGAGTGGCATGCTGCTAGCTTTTGCGTTTTGAGGTGGCGGGAGGAAGCATGTACGTTTATGTGTGTGGTGATTTGTTCCTGTAAATTTGGAGGACATACTTGTCATCTCCCTTGTAAATGGCTAATAATGGAAGTTTGTGGAATTATTTATTTTATTTGGTTCAAATGGCTCTGAGCACTATGGGACTTAACATCTGTGGTCATCAGTCCCCTAGAACTTAGAACTACTTAAACCTAACTAACCTAAGGACATCACACACATCCATGCCCGAAGCAGGATTCGAACCTGCGACCGTAGCAGTCCCGCAGTTCCGGACTGAGCGCCTAGAACCGATAGTTTATTTTATTTCATTTAGGGGCAAAATAAAAAGTGACTGCCGCAGAAAGCAATTTTATTTGTGTTTATCAACAGACATAGAATGGACGAAATATTCAAATGTTCGGCATACTATTTTAAATACTGTTGGTATCTCAACTGCTTGTCATAGAGAATCTGGACCAGCTTCAAGCGTTTTACTAGGTCAAAAGTCTTTTCATACACTCATCACACGTGTGTTGGTGTTGTGACTGTTTCAGAATGTACACCATGACGTTGTCTGTGAACGCACGCACGGTTATCATGAGCGCTACCTACAGGTAGGGACACAATAGAGACGTCTGTGAACAGTAGAGTGAATATCCATCATGCCACGAGGGACAATCACAACCAGTGATCAGGTCCACAGCGCTACATTCGCTCAGAAAGCTTGTCAGTCAGGAGATTGTACGACGTGTGCACTGGAGTCAAAATGATGTGCGGACATGGAAGTGGTTGTAGTAGACCTGTAATATTGGGGACTTTCACCACACAGGGCGTCCACGTTCGAGAGCTGCACAGAACGATCGATATCCATTTCCTTTAAGTGAAAGCACCCATGGTTCAAAATGGTTCAAACGGCTCTGAGCACTATGGGACTCAACTGCTGTGGTCATCAGTCCCCTAGAACTTAGAACTACTTAAACCTAACTAACCTAAGGACATCACACACATCCATGCCCGAGGCAGGATTCGAACCTGCGACCGTAGCAGTCGCACGGTTCCGGACTGCGCGCCTAGAACCACGAGACCACCGCGGCCGGCCAAAAGCACCCATGAACTGAGTGCTCCAATACTGCATTCGACACATACAGGACATCATGTATCGCATCAAATGGTTAGGAGACGACTGTATGATGCAGATCTCCATTTCCGACGACCATGGAGAGTACCACTTCGTAAACCAAATAACTGCTACAGAAAATGGTCAAGAAATCTGCAGAGCAGACACCGAAGAATTGGCGTTGGTTTTTGCTGATGGGCGAAACTCGGATCTGTTTGCAGACAACGTGTTTGGAGGAAACTTGTTTCGAGGCAACGTGTATGGGGGTAGCGTGTTTGGGATGGGGGTAGCGAGTTTGTGATGGCGGCAGCTTGTTTGGGATGGGGGCAGCGTGTTTGGGAAGGGGGAGCATGTTTGGGATGGGGGCAGCGTGTTTGGGATGGGGGCAGCTTGTTTGGGATGGGGGCAGCGTGTTTGGGATGGGGGCAGCGTGTTTGGGATGGGGGCAGCGTGTTTGGGATGGGGGCAGCGTGTTTGGGATGGGGGCATCGTGTTTGGGATGGGAGCAGCGTGTTTGGGATGGGGGCAGCGTGTTTGGGATGGGGGCAGCGTGTTTGGGATGGGGGCAGCCTGTTTGGGATGGGGGCTGCGTGTTTGGGATGGGGGCAGCGTGTTTGGGATGGGGGCAGCGTGTTTGGGATGGGGGCAACGTGTTTGGGATGGGGGCAGCGTGTTTGGGATGGGGATCAGCGTGTTTGGGATGGGGGCAGCGTGTTTGCGATGGCAGCAGCGTGTTTGCGATGGGGGCAGCGTGTTTGGGATGGGGGCAGCGTGTTTGGGATGGGGGCATCGTGTTTGGGATGGGGGCATCGTGTTTGGGATGGGGGCATCGTGTTTGGGATGGGGGCATCGTGTTTGGGATGGGGGCATCGTGTTTGGGATGGGGGCATCGTGTTTGGGATGGGGGCATCGTGTTTGGGATGGGGGCAGCGTGTTTGGGATGGGGGCAGCGTGTTTGGGATGGGGGCAGCGTGTTTGGGATGGGGGCATCGTGTTTGGGATGGGGGCATCGTGTTTGGGATGGGGGCATCGTGTTTGGGATGGGGGCATCGTGTTTGGGATGGGGGCAGCGTGTTTGGGATGGGGGCAGCGTGTTTGGGATGGGGGCAGCGTGTTTGGGATGGGGGCAGCGTGTTTGGGATGGGGGCAGCGTGTTTGGGATGGGGGCAGCGTGTTTGGGATGGGGGCATCGTGTTTGGGATGGGGGCATCGTGTTTGGGATGGGGGCATCGTGTTTGGGATGGGGGCAGCGTGTTTGGGATGAGGGCAGCGTGTTTGGGATGGGGGCAGCGTGTTTGGGATGGGGGCAGCGTGTTTGGGATGGGGGCAGCGTGTTTGGGATGGGGGCAGCGTGTTTGGGATGGGGGCAGGGTGTTTGGGATGGTGGCATCGTGTTTGGGATGGTGGCATCGTGTTTGGGATGGGGGCATCGTGTTTGGGATGGGGGCATCGTGTTTGGGATGGGGGCATCGTGTTTGGGATGGGGGCATCGTGTTTGGGATGGGGGCAGCGTGTTTGGGATGAAGGCAGCGTGTTTGGGATGGGGGCAGCGTGTTTGGGATGGGGGCAGCGTGTTTGGGATGGGGGCAGCGTGTTTGGGATGGGGGCAGCGTGTTTGGGATGGGGGCAGCGTGTTTGGGATGGGGGCAGCGTGTTTGGGATGGTGGCATCGTGTTTGGGATGGTGGCATCGTGTTTGGGATGGTGGCATCGTGTTTGGGATGGTGGCATCGTGTTTGGGATGGTGGCATCGTGTTTGGGATGGTGGCATCGTGGTTGGGATGGTGGCATCGTGTTTGGGATGGGGGCAGCGTGTTTGGGATGGGGGCAGCGTGTTTGGGATGGGGAGCAGCGTGTTTGGGATGGGGAGCAGCGTGTTTGGGATGGGGAGCAGCGTGTTTGGGATGGGGAGCAGTGTGTTTGGGATGGGGAGCAGCGTGTTTGGGATGGGGGCAGCGTGTTTGCGATGGCGGCAGCGTGTTTGGGATGGGGAGCAGCGTGTTTGGGATGGGGAGCAGCGTGTTTGGGATGGGGAGCAGCGTGTTTGGGATGGGGGCAGCGTGTTTGGGATGGGAGCAGCGTGTTGGGGTTGGGGGCAGCGTGTTTGGGATGGGGGCAGCGTGTTTGGGATGGGGGCAGCGTGTTTGGGATGGTGGCATCGTGTCTGGGATGGTGGCATCGTGTTTGGGATGGTGGCATCGTGTTTGGGATGGTGGCATCGTGTTTGGGATGGGGGCAGCGTGTTTGGGATGGGGAGCAGCGTGTTTGGGATGGGGGCAGCGTGTTTGCGATGGCGGCAGTGTGTTTGGATGGGGAGCAGCGTGTTTGGGATGGGGAGCAGCATGTTTGGGATGGGGGCAGCGTGTTTGGGATGGGAGCAGCGTGTTGGAGTTGGGGGGGGGGAGGCGACATGTTCAGGGGAGCGGGTGACAAGTTTGTGGGGGGGGGGGGGGGGCGGGCGACGTGTTCGGGGGGCGGGCAGTGTGTTCGGGGAGGCGGGCGACGTGTTCAGAGGGGGAGCAGGCGACATGTTTGGGGAGGGGTCGACGTGTTGAGGGGGGGGGGGGTCGACGAGTTGAGGGGGGGTCGACGTGTTGAGGGGGGGGTCGACGTGTTCAGGGTGGTGTTGACGTGTTCAGGGCGGGGGGTCGACGTGTTTGGGGGGGGGGTCGACGTGTTCAGGGGGTGGGGTCGACGTGTTTGGGGGCGGTCGACGCGTTCGGGGCGGTCGACGCGTTCGGGGGGGTCACCGTGTTTGGGGGGGCACGTGTTGGAGGGGGGCCACGTGTTGGAGGGGGGCCACGTGTTTGGGGAGGGGCCACGTGTTTGGGGAGGGGCGACGTGTTTGGGGAGGGGCGACGTATTTGGGGAGGGGCGACGTGTTTGGGGAGGGGCGACGTGTTTGGGGAGGGGCGACGTGTTTGGGGAGGGGCGACGTGTTTGGGGAGGGGCGACGTGTTTGGGGAGGGGCGATGTGTCCGGGGAGGGGCGACGTGTTTGGGGAGAGGTGACGTGTTCGTGGGGGGCCACGTGTTCGTGGGGCAACGTGTTCAGTGATGGCAAAATGTTTGGGGCAACCCTCCAACACAGCAAGCTAAATGTGCCATAAGGTGGTGGTGGATTGATGTTCAGGGTGTCATTACTTAGGGAGACTGTATACCACTCAAGGTCGATGTGGTACAGGGACGAGATTCTGAAATCAACACTGTGACTGTATCGCAACATTTTGCTGACAATTTCAACTTGATGCAAGATACCTTGCGTGCTCAGTGTGTTGTTCTCGTGCCCATGTTCCTTCTGCACGCTAGGATCACCAGAGTGGAGTGCCTGTGGGATCGACTGAAGCGAGCCCTTTTTGGACGTCGACAACGCCCACATGGTCTGCACAACTTACGCAGAATCGCCAATGGAGTGTGGGATGATATGGATCAGAGCTGCCTTGATGAACTCATCGATGGTAAATCGCGATAGATTCAAGCCTGAATCCGAGAAAGTGGGTGTTTCATGATGTACTGGCGTTGCTCAGGAGTGCGGTGGAAAACCCCTACCAAAACACACGATTTTATCGTTATAGAAATGTCTTCTTTTTTAGTTTGGTAGTCTTGACACTTTGCAAATGAATATATATCAAAGCCTCATAGCCAGTTTTTGTTCTCTGTACTGTGAATTTCGAAATAAAAATTTGACGCAAAATTTTTATTGATGTATATGTGTGAAGCACATCCCAACACTGATCATTATATTTTAGAGGAAGATTTTTTTTCATACGTTGTATTGCTCCTCGCCGTTCATTGTACACCTCGGTCTAGTGGTTATAATTCTAGTGGTTATAATCGCTGCATGGCGAAATACAGATCTGCATTTCAGTTCCTGTCTACTATAATTTTGATTCAACATTTTTAATATCTGGGATCTTCTGGGACTTATTTATTCATAGACCACTGTATTTTGCCAGAATGTTCTATGTATGTACAAATAGGAACACATTCTTCGAAGAAGTGCAGTTCACCACTTCTGTGTGTGGTCAGTAAACGTGCTGTTCGACTGAAGTACGAGTATCTTAAACAGAATAACCTTCTCACATCGATCATGTGAAACCCAACTCTCACTCTTCTCACATGACATACTGAAAGCTTTGGATCAAGGAAACAAGGTAGATGCAGTGTTTCTTGATTTCTGAAAAGCATTTGACTCAATACTGTACCTACGCTTATTGTCAATACTATGATCGTACGAGGGCCGTTCAGAAAGTAACCTCCGGTTGATTTAAAAAAATACACCAAGTTAAATAAAAATATTTTAATATATACATCTTACAACTACATCTTTGCACTATTTTTCTACATAGTCTCCATAGCGATTGAGGCACTTATCGTATCTCTTCACAAGCTTTGAAATTCCTTCTGCATAAAAATCACCCGCTTGTGCCTGGAGCCAGCCTGTGACCGCATCTTTGAGCTCTTCGTCGTCATCAAACCGCTGTGACCCGAGCCATTTCTTCAAATGCATGAAGAGGTGATAATCACTTGGCGCCAGGTCTGGGCTGTAAGGTGGATGGTTGATAACGTCCCACTTGAAGGACTCAAGAAGGGCCGTTGTTCTGCGAGCAGAGTGAGGACGGGCGTTATCGTGCAAAAAAACGATATCGGAAGTCAGCATACCACGGCGTTTGTTCTGTATAGCCCATCGTAACTTTTTTATTGTTTCACAGTACACGTCTTGAGTAATGGTCGTACCACGTTCCATGAATTCAACCAACAACACCCCTTTGGCATCCCAAAACACCGTTGCCATCAGTTTTCTGGCAGAAAAATCTTGCGAGGCTTTTCTTGGTTTGGTAGGCGAATTTGAATGTGCCCACATCTTTGATTGTTCTTTTGTCTCAGGGTTCACGTACTTAATCCAGGTTTCGTCACCGGTCACGATTCTGTTTAACAATGGTTCTCCTTCGTCCTCATAACGTGACAGAAAGTCTAATGCAGAGGCCATTCTTTGAGTTTTGTGGTGGTCGGTAAGAATTTTGGGCACCCATCGTGCACAGAACTTACGGTAACCCAATCTTGCTGTCACTATCTCGTACAAGAGAGTCTTAGAAATCTGTGGAAAACCAGTAGACAACTCCGACATTGAGAAACGTCGATTTTCACGAACTTTTGCATCAACTGTCTGAACGAGTTCGTCAGTCACCAATGATGGTCTACCACTCCTCTCTTCATCATGAACGTTTTCTCGTCCACTTTTAAATAAACGTACCCATTCACAGACAACTCCTTCACTCATAACTCTTGGTCCGTACACGGCACAAAGCTCACGATGAATAGCTGCTGCAGAATATCCTTTGGCTGTAAAAAACCTTATGACAGCACGCACTTCACATTTGGCGGGGTTTTCTATTGCAGCACACATTTCAAACTGCCACAAAAACTAAACTAGCGCAGGTACGACGTTCACTCGACCACGGCTTGATGCCGACTGACCTGTTGAGTGCGTGAATGCGCAGATGGCGTCGCTACTCCCCCCACAACCCGCACTGTGACCAATCGGAGGTTACTTTCTGAACCGCCCTCGTATTAGTTCTTGTTGAGTCAGCTCTTGTAACTGGTAGCGGAGAGCAGGACACATTTATGCAGATTTCTTGTCGGAATTCTTTTCTGGTGAGGTATATCATGTTTAAAACTGTTTAGTCCTATAAAATGGTTACTAACGTGTAACTTGGTATATATATTCATAACTCGAATTACATTTAATAGTGCAAAATAATTTTGCATATGTTCAAGTCGAGTGTGTAAACATGCCCCGGATATGGGGCAAGATTACGCACCTATGGGGCACTTATACATGTCTCACAGAAAACAGTAATGAGTAAACAAAGCATAGTACTAAAATTTTCAAACTAAGTTTTATTCGTAGTAAACAAAATTACAGGCTTGCTTATATCATTTAACGTAGGAAAATACCAAAATGTTACTGGCAGTAAACATATTTTTTTGGCGAACTCCCACCAGTTAGTATAACACGGCAGACACAGAAGTTTAAATGTTAACTAAAGGCCTATTCATTATCATTGTCCAATTTGCTTTTTGTTCACACAAAAATAATTTTGTCCTTTGGCACATTCATTGTGACTCCACCTTTTTCATCTACTGCTCTCGACCCATTCTTGCTTTCTTTGTGACTAGTTGGGTCATTTCAGGCAGGTTTTAAGAGAAGGGAAGAAGAACTGAATGGGTCATTGCTTGCTAACACACTCTTTGGATGGACTAGTTTGTGAGACCAGGTTTAGACAAAAGAGGAGATATGCGATGATAGACGACATAAAGGGAAGCGGAACTTACGCAGACCCGAAGAGAGTGACAGTGGACAGTAGAGCATGGAGATACGTCAAGTCAAAACCTGACTTTGGGTCGAACACTAATGATGACATCCACATTTTCCCATGTTCTTGCTTTTAGCAGTTTCTTGCACTTATATCAGTCCTTTTTCTAACCCAGTTAATTATTTCTGCTTTGGATTCGTTAGGTTCAAATAGCCTTCAACCGTTTATTCTCCTGTGCCTTCCTTTTTAGACTGCGTTTCCAACTGCTGTTATCTTAGTTTCCTAGGCTGGGGTATCAGATAGGATGGCAATACAAAAATGTGGTCCAACATTACCACGTAAGAATACGCTATCGTCATGTTTTAATTAGTTTCGAAACTACAGTAGTAAATTTCAGGCTTTCAGATTACAGGAATGTTCCTTGTAAAGTAGAATAATCTCCTGTAAACGAACATATATTTATCTATTCTGAATTCCAAAAGCTATGTTCCCTAGGAGCTTCGATATTTGAGTAACTAAACTTTCTCACCTTCCACAAAAATACAGATATGTTTTTCGCGCTAAGACGTTTATTCTGCTGGTTCCGTAAAGTTTGTGAGAGCTCTCAGGAGACGGCTGAACTTATCTTCTATTTACGGTAGCGCTCTGGTTCCCGACAAAAGTAGTTTGGGTAACGTGTCCCGTGCATAAACAGTCCCCGGTCTTCCCTACTTGATTCCGGATTCTGCGCAGTTAACACTGACAGCGGCAATTTTTTCCCGAAATCTCAACTATACAGTTGAATGATTAGTAGCGTGTTTGATACAGTTGACAGATATTAGTTGTCGGATATTGGGCAGTTTTTCATCAGAGCCAGCTGCTTTATAATTCGAGTCTATCAATGTATATAGCACTACATCTTTTGTCATTACTTAGACTTTATATTTTATATTTCTATGAATTCATCGTTACTATAGCCAAATAGTTAAGAAACATACTGCTTCCTTGTTGTCGAATGTGTCGTATCTATCGAGGAGACTGAGTAGAATTTGTTTGTATTTCCATCTCCTGACATGAAAAAAAAAGACCACTGTCGTTCTCTTCTAATCCGATCTATGCAGAATGAAACTGTATTTCATGTTTAACTTTTTTAATTCCCTACATATCCGTTCCACCAGTATTTCGGTCCCTAATTGTCTTTCAGTAGATCTCTGCTTTTGCAACCTATTTTGTTATAGCAAATTCCTAAAGAGGAATTGCCATTGATCTTGCATACCGTCTTCACAGACGCTTGTCTCTTGCGATTTATTACTTACACCTTCTTGAAATGTCTCTCTTGCTTCATCATCTTACATGTTTTCAGAGTCAATAACGCAACAGATTAGTTCACAAGGGGAACGCTCCATAGGTCGCTCTCTGACGCAGGCGTAATTTCGCAAGGCGAAAGAAGTGTGACAATGGAGGACGTCTATTGTTCCTGCACTCAATAGTTTCCGAGAAAATGACTGTTAAAGTTTCGGAGTCAATTTGATAGTCTATTAGGCAGCGCCATAGTAAATGGGCTGGTAGCGTAGTGGCTAAGAGCACAGGTCCGAATGATTACGTCCCGTGTTCAAAACCGATCTTACGATTTTTGTCTTTATCTCTTGTTTTTGTCGATGTATGACAAATCAATATTTTATGTGATATCGTGAAATATAATGGAATCACTGACAAAAGAAATAAGTCTTTCAAATCTTCTTAAAATGTATTTAATCATGAGAAAACTTGTATCATCTTAAATCGTTAACAGTAATTGAAAATGAAAAACGTACAAATTCTAGTATTTCAGTTTTTGGTTCCGTTTTTACTTTTATACACCAAGAGAACCAGTGCATTCCCCCTGATCATATCTATCACAAAAACATTCGAGTCATAAAAATTGGAAGCACCGCGAGCGATGTGTGAAGACACATATACCGCAGTCACAATTTTTAATGTGAATATCGCTGGGTGAAAAAACCTCGTTAACGTTTGTAAAAACTTCGCGACCTGGCGAATGATTTCACGGCAAACCACTGTGATTATCGAAGAATTTTCTCGAAAGTTGGAGCTTCCAACTGATGGTGGTGGATCAAGGCGTATATTATAATTGCATCACTCCTACTTATGATTGCCGTTAGCTATGCGGACGAGAATATAGTACTTCCGTAATCAACGAATACAGTTCTTCATCTGTCGGTAAAAGCATACGTTGCAATGTTAACAGAGCGGCATACGCTTTAACGGAATTGCTGCTACTGAACATGTCAGTATTCTGATTTCATATACGAACAACCCACTGTATAACGAAATTTTAATATTTGTATTTATATGGTTTTCATTTGCAATTACTGTTAATAACATAAAGATATAAAGCATTTATGCTGATAAAATCTATTTTTAGTAAGGCTTGAAATACTTCTTGAAGTTTGGAAGGTAGGAGGCGACATACTGGCGGAAGTAAAGCTATGAGGAGGGGTCGCCCGTCGTGTTCGGAAGCTCTGTTGGTAGAGAGCACTTGCCTGCGAATGGCGCAGGTATCGAGATCGAGTACTGGCGCAGCACACAGTTTTCATCTGCCAGGAAGTTTCATATGAGCGCACAATCGGCTGCAGAGTGTAAATTTCATTCTGGAGTTTTGAAATACTCACTTCTTTTGTCAATAATTCCACTGTATTTCACGATGTCACAAAAAATACTTATATCACATATTTGCACATCAACAAAAAAAGAAAAAACATAAGATTAGTTTTCAACAGGGTTCGCAAAAATTCGAGCCTGCTATCTTAACAGCTGCGCAACAAACATATTTCCTGCAGGCATCCGCAAGAAGACACACAGTCGAGTCGAAATTTTGTCGCGAATTTTCTCAGAAACTGCTGAGTGTAGGCACCTATGCCGAAAGAGGAGTCCCTTTATTTTATGAAGTTTCGTCCAAGTCAGAAAGTGACTTATGGAGTGATTCTTCTGTTGGCTTCCAAAGCTTCCAATTCGACATTTGGCGCTTATGAGAAATTCTCAGAATGTTGTTAATACTTATTTATAAAAATCCTTTCATCTCACATATAGTAATAACCAGTGTTTTTTCTTCCTGTAGAAGTGCTGAGCAGAGACACACCTGCGTTGTCAGGATGGTATTGTGGAACTTGCAGAGCATCTTTCGGTATTAGTAAATTATGGTTAACAAGTTGACATTTATTCATTCAGGTTTACCATTCTGTCTCTTCTCGTCACCCTCAGCTGACACCTCATTCCAATGACACAGTGGAGTTTCGCTGACACCTGCTGTCGTCTCGGATGGCTGGTCACCAAGGCTTTTGCACCATAACTAGGCGGAAGTCTTGCGGGCTGCTGCCTGACAGTCTGCAGGCGAACCCATAGTATGAGATAATCCCCCCACACTGCTAGAGTGTCCTCAATGCTGTTCCAGAGGATGATAGTGACCTGTGATGACTCATTGGGATGTGCCACACTGTCAGAAGTCGTATAGTTTGCTGATCCTGGCAGCACTGGACGTTAGGACCTGGTACCCAGAAGCGTCTGTAGCAATGAACAAGAACAGTGGCACCAGATAGCCCTCTCACACAGCAGAGATGTTGATGTACTGCCATAAGCACCATGAGATTTACTGCTGTTGGAAGATTCTCAGTATCCGCATCAGCAATCAGCAATGTGGAACGCTGAAGCCAATGTTGTCATCTCAGCTGTGGCAATCAGCATGTTCATGAGAAGTGCTGAAACATCTAATACACTACTGGCCACTAAAATTGCTACACCAAGAAGAAATGCAGATGATAAACAGGTATTCATTGGACAAATATATTATACAAGAACTGACATGTGATTACATTGAGAGGCACCCACATGCCTTGCTCATACTGTGGCATCAAGCAGTCAGGCCTGCAAGATGAGTGGTCTGCCAAGCGAGTGGATTCATTATTATTTATCAAGTAACATGAGCTCTAGTACTCACAATTAAGTTACAAATTATTCACCTGTTTTAATATTACGCAACGGATAACGCACATCTGACTATTAGTAATTTACACAACTCTGACTGTTCACTACGCACTGGCAATACCACATTTTCTTTCTTACCCAACGGCTTTGATCAACACGTGGCCATCGCACTGAATATGAATGGCGCACACATTATAAATTCTGGATATCACGACAACATACTATTCAAAGGAAAAGGCCACCAATCTTTTTCTTTTCACTATCTTTTTTATTCCGATAAATTCTATAACCTAAACACACTATCACATTTTCTACAACAATTACACATGAGAAACTCCGCCCAGAGGGCATGGCTTTACATTGGTGATTCTCTATCTTATGGTCTCGTAATTATCTAACACTACAGTGCACTTTCTGGATAGGATGGTGGATCTTTTGCTATATCTCACACTTCGACTCTCACACCCATCATCGAAAATTTCCTCCAGACCGAGCGGTACAAAAGGAACATGCATAACCCACTGCCTCTGTACCTATCTTGCTACTCTCCCATGCAAACCACACATACTTAAATTAAATGAAATACACCACACTGGCAACATGGAATACAACACAAGGAATAGTCACAACGGTTACAATCACATCACTTTCAGCTTTCCCATTTCAATTAGAATTCATCCCAGTTTCACAGGACACTGCCCCACTTCGTAGCTTTTCTTTCCTACTATGAACTCTGGAGGATATATGCACGTCTTCCTGTGCAATGCAAGCCAAGTGGCGTTGCTGTATAGACGGCTGACTCACCTTGCTTAACTCTCAGAGTATTATAGTTTGAATCAAACGTCACACGGAAACATAACAAGCAAAGTAATATTAAGAACATATTCGTCACACACACGAGTCCTCAACTGATACCATGGACGAGTACTTCACTTTATCCTTTGTCTCACACACAGATTGAGACTCACCACGTGTAAGTACTCTTCTCTAATTTCAAGTCCTGCACATGCCATTTCTTAAATATTTCCAACTTATAGTACACACGCCAGTAATTCAGCATAACTTTAGCACTCGGAAGTATTTCAACTTATTTCTACACGTGGTTTCATTGTGACCATTGGTCACTTCCGAAGATTACTACGATCCCCTTAATATTACCTACCTGACATTTAATTCTCTCCACAAAAGTTCCTGAAATAGTGAAATTATTATTCCAAACTACTCTTAAGTATTCCACATGCATACCATTCTATCCACTCTTTTGTCTTTACGGAGCACATCTAAGACAGGTCTTACCTACACAAGATCCAACGCCAGAATGCTGAAACGTGGCCGTTCTTCAGGTCATCTCGCACCTCTGCCGAAGTGGGGGAGCACCTTGCTACCGTATTGGTCAGCCACATTTCAGGCGCTCAAAGCTCCGGTAAATTTCATCTCTTTGGTTCCACCAAAGGTGACCAAAGGACCGTCTCAAACATGAACATATATTGGACATTCACTATCTGCAGTTAGCAGACGACCATACATTCATTCATTTCACAGATCTCACCAAATTGGATGTAGGGATTTATTTTGTGGGAGTGCACATGTGATCAATTAAATAAATAAATTATTCTTCTTTCCTACACTGGTATCCGGCTTCGGTGTATTAAGTGAAATTGAGTTATTATTACAAAAAATATGACAAGAATATCGAAGAACGTTGTACCTATTTTCAATGTCGGGCGGTACTGTACCCTTTCAACATTTTCACGCAATTTGGGTGCATAGATCCTGAGAAATCAGTACCCAGAACAACCACCTCTGGCCGAAATACCGGCCTTGATACGCCAGGGCATTGAGTCAAACAGAGCTTGGATGGCGTGTACAGGTACATTCAGTTGGTGAGAGATCTGGAGAATGTGCTGGCCAGGGCAGCAGCCGAACATTTTCTGTATCCAGAAAGACCCGTACAGAACCTGCAACATGCGGTCGTGCATTATCTCGCTGAAATGTAGGGTTTCGCAGGGATCGAATGAAGGGTAGAGCCACAGGTCGTAACACTTCTGAAATGTAGTGTCCACTGTTCAAAGTGTCATCAATGCGAACAAGAGGTGACCGAGACGTGTAAGCAATGGCACCCCATACCATCACGCCAGTATGGCGAAGACGAATAGATGCTTCGAATGTGCCTTCACCGCGATGTCGCCAAACACAGATGCGACCATCATGATGCTGTAAACAGAACCTGGATTCATCCGAAAAAATGACGTTTTGCCATTCGTGCACCCAGGTTCGTCGTTGAGTACACCATCGCAGGTGCTCCTGTTTGTGATGCAGCGTCAAGGGTAACCGCAGCCATGGTCTCCGAGCTGATAGTCCATGCTGCTGCAAACGTCGTCGAACTGTTCGTGCAGATGGTTGTTGTCTTGAAAACGTCCCCATCTGTTGACTGTGGGATCGTGAAGTGGCTGCACAATCCTTTACAGCCATGTGGATAAGATGCCTGTTATCTCGCCTGCTAGTGATACGAGGCCGTTGGGATCCAGCACCGCGTTCCGTATTACCCTCCTGAATCCACCGATTCCATATTCTGCTAGCAGTCATTGGATCTCGACCAACGCGAGCAGCAATGTCGCGATAGGCTACAATCCGACCTTTATCAACGTCGGAAACGTGATGGTGCGCATTTCTCCTCCTTACACGAGGCATCACAACATCGTTTCACCAGGCAACGCCGTTCAACTGCTGTTTGTGTATGAGAAATCGGTTGGAAACTTTCCTCATGTCAGCACGTTGTAGGTGTCTCCACTGGCGCCAACCTTGTGTGAATGCTCTGAAAAGCTAATCATTTGCATATTACAGCATCCTCTTCCTGTCGGTTAAATTTCGCGTCTGTAGCGCGACATCTTCGGGGTGTAGCAAGTAGTGTACATGGATGTCATTGCACCACAATAATCATTTAATCGAGTGCCCCAGTACAAACACCATTTATCCCAGTGACTGCATTCAGAGCTGGAGAACTGCGGTATTTATGGAGATTGCCAGGAGATAATGATGTGAAGATTTGTTCGTTCTCCTAAATTTAATGAGTTTCTTTAGTAGTGGTCATCAATCCTTGTTATGCTGCATATGATTAACAATTTGTTGCAGGTTCGTACCTGCACTGTCAAGTCTCTGAAATGTGTTGTTCTGTCGGAGGTAGTGCTTGCTGCTTCACATAACAAGAGCTGATGAATATATCTGTCTTTCTTTCTTGGTTGGCATTTTGCTGAATGAGTAACTTGTGACTGGCGGTGGTGTTGATGAATCAAAGTGTGGCTATGAATGTGACTGACTCACAGAGTTAATTGTTTCTTTCTGCAGCATAGCTATGTCACCACTTCTGACTGGTGTCACCTGTGGCTGTGCTAGTATGAAATTAAGAGAAATTTTATTTCTTCCCCTTTTCAACGTCATAAAATTCGTTTTTACGTTTTTTGGGCTGAGATATATGTAAGCACAATGGACAAAGTACTGGTTTCTCCCTTAAAAGAGCACAATGGAAGCAGCTTTGGAGGGCTTGTACATGGTGTAGCTCTGGTACCAGACAGTTGTGTGAACCTCATCAGCTGTTGTGTGTCGTGGTAATAGTGGTTACTGTGTACCAGCACAGTAAGATGGGCTGACATGAGGACGGGACAGAATGGCAGAAACGAGCTGTCATGTTTGGATATGCCTGTGACCACACCATTAACGAAGCAGCCCAATTTGTTAGTGTATGAACGGGAACTGTCACACATCATTACAAGGAATGTTATACCACTCGCAGCCATATAACATGGAGTAAGAACAGTGGGCGTTAGATGAGTGGCCGGCCGCTGCGGACGATCGGCTTTTGAAATTAACCTTGATTCTCGTAGTAAGCAACGAATACAAGAAAAAATTCGAAAAAGTAAATAACCAATGCTTTAAGGATGTGGTTTCACTTTGGAACTACTAGTTCACACAATTTTCAGCCATCCATCATTTTCTAGGATATAATTGTAAACTCATCCACATTTAGCCAAGACACAGTCTTACTACTCGAAACTTCCATGAACTCATATTCTCTAAAGCAAATAAAAGTCGAAAATAACGAGAAGAAATGGCATAAAATTTAAGAAATGTATTTCAAAAGTACTGTATGTACTACCCCAGTGGCTTAATATCGAAACCGCTCATAAAAGCAGTAGTACAAACTCAAAATTACGTTACAAAAGCTTTAGATATAATTCTACATCTACATCTACATTGATACTCCGCAAGCCACCCAACGGTGTGTGGCGGAGGGCACTTTACGTGCCACTGTCATTACCTCCCTTTCCTGTTCCAGTCGCGTATGGTTCGCGGGAAGAACGACTGTCTGAAACCCTCCGTGCGCGCTCTAATCTCTCTAATTTTACATTCGTGATCTCCTCGGGAGGTATAAGTAGGGGGAAGCAATATATTCGATACCTCATCCAGAAACGCACCCTCTCGAAACCTGGCGAGCAAGCTACACCGCGATGTAGAGCGCCTCTCTTGCAGAGTCTGCCACTTGAGTTTATTAAACATCTCCGTAACGCTATCACGGTTACCAAATAACCCTGTGACGAAACGCGCCGCTCTTCTTTGGATCTTCTCTATCTCCTCCGTCAGACCGATCTGGTACGGATCCCACACTGATGAGCAATACTCAAGTATAGGTCGAACGAGTGTTTTGTAAGCCACCTCCTTTGTTGATGGACTACATTTTCTAAGCACTCTCCCAATGAATCTCAACCTGGTACCCGCCTTACCAACAATTAATTTTGTATGATTATTCCACTTCAAATCGTTCCGCACGCATACTCCCAGATATTTTACAGAAGTAACTGCTACCAGTGTTTGTTCCGCTATCATATAATCATACAATAAAGGATCCTTCTTTCTATGTATTCGCAATACATTACATCTGTCTATGTTAAGGGTCAGTTGCCTCTCCCTGCACCAAGTACCTATCCGCTGCAGATCTTCCTACATTTCGCTACAATTTTCTAATGCTGCAACTTCTCTGTATACTACAGCATCATCCGCGAAAAGCCGCATGGAACTTCCGACACTATCTACTAAGTCATTTATATATATTGTGAAAAGCAATGGTCCCATAACACTCCCCTGTGGCACTGTCAGTGATCTCCTCAATACGGTTACTATAAAAAAATACATGACACGACCTCATACAGTCAAGTAGCACAATCTCCACGCCGACTTATTTTTAGAACGCTGTGACAGCTACAAAGCACTACATTCGTGGAAGTACCTCAGTATACCACTAGATGTCTCTGTCTTGCAATAGCATCGGTGATTTTATGCGAGGGTGAACTAGAACCTTCAATCCCCACAGGAAAAAGTCTGGTGGTGTGAGGTCTGGTGATCGCGGGGGCCATGTCCTACGAGCATCTCTGCCAACAATTACCTGGCCGTCGAAGCGTCCATTTAAACACCCACGCACAGCACGGCTGTTATGTACGGGCGCCCCACCATGTTGCAACCACGTGAGTAGCCGTATGTCCAGGGGAACATATTCCAGCAGGCTCGGTAGAGTTTCTCGCAAAAAGTGAAGGTAATTTGCTCTGGTAAGTCGAGGAGATAGACAGTCCGGACTACTCAGATGGTCATCCCCAATGCCTGCCCAAATGTTCAGCGAAAATCGTTCCTGGTGCACGTGGATGTACGTGACGTGAGGATTTCCGCTTGCCCAGTAATGAACATGGAAGGTGCACTCGTCGGTAAACAACGCAATGGCGGGGAAGTCGGGATCTCATGCAACACGTCGCAGAAACCACCGGCAAAACCCCAGCCTGTGTTCATAGTCCGCCACAGGATTTAGGTCTTGGACAGGGTGAAAACTAAATGGATGCTGGCCGTAATCCCTCAAAACCTCCCAGACTAACCGATGAGCGACCCCCATGTCGTGTCCAACCGCTCGAGTACTTGCCGTAGGTGCTTCCTCGAAGCCCTCGAGAACAGTCTCTTCAAATGCAGCATCCCGTCGTGTTTGAGGTCTTCCAGCATCACCATGATATCCCGCTAGCGACCATGTTTCACGAAGTCGCCGGTGAATTGCTGCAAGCGTTTGCAGGTGTGGGTGGCATCTTGCTGGGTACTGTTCCTCACACACCCGTCAGGCTTCATGCGCATTATCGTCGGCTAGTCCATAAACAAAAACCATATCTCGTTCTTCAAATGGTTCACATTGGCTCTAAGCACTATGGGGCTTAACATATGAGGTCATCAGTCCCCTAGACTTAGAACTACTTAATCCTAACTGAACCGTGGCGATAGTGCCACTCTGGTGGTTTATCTTTCCTGCCACGGTCAGGGCGGTAAGCAGCGCCCTCTGGAGCCTACACGAGGAGTAACGTGGCGAGGTCCTGTGGGGGGGGGGGGGGGGGCGTTGCTCCGGGATGTGGTGGAAGACGCTTGTGGGGTTGACGCAGCGAGTGTGGGACCGGACCAATCGCATGAAGATATAAAAGCTGGCTCTGAACGGAAGGCGCCGTAGCAAGCAGCGGGAAGCGGGCGTCCTGTAATTTGTGTGAAGGAGTAACGATTTTTGCACTGGATGTCCCAGTGGTTCCCGAGAGTTGCGGTGGCTGCTTTCGAAGAAGAGAATTGGTAAGAGCTTGTGTCTACGCTCTTTTCAGTACGATGTTACAGCCTCCCGTTATAAACGGGTGAAAATCAGGCGCTTGTATTGACTATACGGGAACTGGTGATGTAAAATTACATTTGTGATTAAGTCTCACTTGTACTGTGACAATGTAGAGGCGAAAACTGTGGTGGTTTCATTAGGTCTGGTTCTTGCTGTGCAACTAAGGGAGTCAGTTATTTGGGGTAACTGAGGGAGCACCATTATGTTGGTCTAAGTGATACGTTCTCCACGTTTTGTCTACGGCTTTGCGAATCGAAATCGTGGGGGAGTACACGTGTGAGTAATTTGCTATTGTATTGATGGTTATGTTGTAAAGACTGTTCTCTGCTGTGTTAAATCACGCGCTGATTTGTAGCCAATCTAAGCAGAAGTTACCATTGCTACTTGCTTATGGGCTACTGTTCTTATGATTGGAGTTGTTTGTCTTTTGATTGAGGGTGTGCTCACGTTAAAAAAAATTACGGCTACTATTCATAAGGGTTGTCTAGTAAGGAAATTGCTTAAGCTTTTATCATATGCTGGTCTGTTTGCCAATCACATTGGCTTTCTATGCAGTAACTGAAGGAATGTGTATGGTGGTTCAAGATTGCAGGCTGACTAGTATTTGAACTGGGGTTGAGGTTAAGGGCGAGATGAGCATCCCGCAAACCTGCACGCTGCACATAGTTAAATGTTCCGCTATTGGGTAGCCGGCTCTCTATTCTTGGATTTTGTATGGATACATGATGAGTGCATCGCTGTAGTTTTTCGCGTGCTAAATTGCGGGGTGTCGGTGCCGTCCTAGGGTTAGACTTGTGATGTGTGTTATGTTGAAAGGGAATTAACTGTACCAAACTTAAGAGAGCTTTTAGTTTGTTTTAGGTCTGTACATGGAATGATGTTGATATTTTGTCGATTGCGGCAATAACTTCCTGTGTGGGGAGATCCTCTGAGGGACTTGTATTGTACTGTTGCAGTGCTGTCCATCTGAAATGTGCTGCTTAAAACTTGCGACTGCAGTTCTCTGATGTTATATATTACTGTTTAATCTTAAATGTCTTGGATGTAATATGGTTGTTGAGAATTATGTAATTAATTTCGATCGCTGGTTCCTTAAAGGAAGTATTTCGTTTTAAAATATGTGCTCGGTCAGAGCCTATTTAAATATGATTTTAACTCATCATTCAAATTTTCTAGTCTTGCTCTCTCTAAACGCTTTCAGTTAAATGATTGCTATTTGCCTGTTTAAATGTTTGTGTGACAAAGGAAAAGAATATTATTTTGTAATTTGTACTGATTGTTCCTTTTGGGTAATACCTGACTTACGTGTTCAATAAATGAGAGTCTAGTCAATGGTAATGCACTGTTCTATTGGTAGCCTACCCCTTCCACTCCACAGCCTATTGAGCTGCTTTGTGTCGAAATTGTGTTTAGAACATCCCTCTGACCTGACACCTCACTAACTAACCTAAGGACATCACACACATCCACGCCCGGGGCAGGATTCGAACCTGCGACCGTAGCAGCAGCGTGGTTCCGGAATGAATCGCCTAGAACCGATCGGCCACAGCGGCCGGCTATTGTTCTTCAAACGAATACTGTGCTTACTGTACGACTAAATCGCAGGTGATGTGTGTGTGTGCTCCGAAGTGAAGCTTACGTGTGAATGCCTCTGACGTGAGGTGGAGACAAACAGCAAGACCTGTTCGACGCGTGTGCGTATCGCGTTTGGGCAGTGATGGGGCGAGCGACGTTGTTATGTGTGAACAGACATAGTGCTGCCCGTCAACCGACGAATGGCAACAGGGCAATCCCACGACCAATCAGAGCGCGTGGCGCCAAGTTTCCGTAGTTTAAAACTGGAGCGTCATCAACCTACACGACATTAGTAATTCTGGTTCCTACTGGCATCAGCTATACAGGGTTAAAATTTCGTGACATTTTTTCTCCACCCTGTATAGTTTATATTTCTATCGATAGAGACGGCGCCACAAACAGGTAACTACTTTAAGAAACAGGAATTTTCAGATAAAATTTATGTTGAACGTCTGTTACTTGCTTTGTGTGTCCTCATTACCATGAAAAGTGGTGCTTAATATCGACCCACGACGCGTGAAGTGTAGATCATGTGCTCATTGCTTGTTATTCGAGTATTCTCCATTTCGATAAAATGTCGTTGCTTTTAGACTTGGAATCACTGAAATCCTTACGAGAGGCGTAAGAAATTTTATTGTTTTGGTAAATACTTTATCAAAATTTACAAATAAGTAAAGAAATGCTGGGAAAAATTTTTGTACCTGATTACTTTCTCTTTTTCTAAAATCTAAAGGAAACAGAAAGACAAAGCTGGATGAACCTATAATTACTGGACGTATCTGGATTTGTGATTAGTGAAATCATCTAAGGTTAACACACTATGTGACTACACTCATATAACTAATTTCGTGGTCAGGTCCTGAAGATCACGTGATACTAATTTTGGAGATTAAATTAAAGAATTCAGGTTCACGTATCATTCAACGATCTCCCATAATTCAGAATGTAAACACAGCTGCTGTTTGAGCTTCAAAACTAAGCGATGATTATATCACCACGCAGCCAGGCGCTCCTCAGCAAGCTCTACAATAAATGTGACAACACTTCATTCATACTATAGTTTAACAAAAATTGTCTAGTTCGTAATGTAATTCTAGGCTATATTAAAATCTCTGAATAATACGTCACCTGCAGCAAATAACGTGGACATTAACAGGCATTAACAAGAATAATTGGTTGCATAATGGGCGGACCTGAGTACCTATGAGTTATCTGAATGTGTCTTCCTGGTCTGAATTGTGCACCAATTTTCGTAGTTTTAAATTATTTATTTATTTATTTATTTATTGTTTACTTTCAGTCTTCTCTAGGTTTAAAAAATATACATGTTGCACATCGAAGTGTTTATATAGCATGTGAATTATCTAAATAAAATTTAAAATGTATTAATTTGTAACGTTGGAGTTCTTATTTGAATGGAGCGGGCCACTTGCTGCACCGTGAAGATTATGATGATTAAAACGAAGTAGGCCGCGCGGGATTAGCCGAGCGGTCTCAGCCGCTGCAGTCGTGGACTGTGCGGCTGGTCCCGGCGGAGGTTCGAGTCCTCCCTCGGGCATGGGTGTGTGTGTTTGTCCTTAGGATAATTTAGGTTAAGTAGCGTGTAAGCATAGGAACTGATGACCTTAGCAGTTGAGTCCCATAAGAGTTCACACACATTTGAACATTTTTTGAAAATGAAGTAGAATAATTCATCACAGGGCTCTTCATGGAAGATAAGTAAAATATCTAGGAAATAAGAGGAACCGAGTAAAAGAGAGAGAGAGCAAGAATAATTGACTGCTAACGAAATAAATCTACTTGCTACTTCTCGGCCACCCTTCACGCAGATACAGGCACTTCTTAAAACCTGAAGGCAGACTACACGTTCCTCTAAATGGTTCAAATGGCTCTAAGCACTATGGGACTTAACATCTGAGGTCATCAGACCCCTAGACTTAGAAATACTTAAACCTAAGGACATCACACACATCCATGCCCAACGCAGGATTCGAACCTGCGACAGTAGCAGCAGCGCAGTTCCGGACTGAAGCGCCTAGAACCGCTCGGTCACAACGGCCGGCCGCGTTCTCTGCTACTATATTACCTCTCATGGCTACATTTTCAAACTGCACTACACTTCACTGCTTTGAGCACTATGTACTAGAAGTTCAGAGATAAGATTTTATTTTTCTCATTTGTTCAGGGTTACTAGCCCCTTGAAGCATAGTACAGGAATCACAGGGAATGTGCTGCCATGATACCTTCTTCCTCCTTACACTGTTTTGTCGTTATTGTGCGTGAGTGCTTCAAGCCCGTCTCCCCGCCAGGTAGGCTTTCAGTTCGTTGTTTGATATTGTGCCTGTCAGCTTCTTCGTCACATTTCACATTAGATGTAAAGCTGTAGGCTTCGTTGCACAACTTAGGGCCTTAGGCATGATCCAAATCGATGTGGTATGTCCTTGTCTTCCTCCAAATTTTTTAACTGTCTAATCCAGTCAGTAACAGTGCGAACCATAGGTTGACGTTATGTTACAAATTATCGCTAGAGGTGGAGAAACTGAATCCTAGGATAGCCTGCACTATGAAGTACTCTGACCAGAATTACTAATGTCGTGTAGGTCGACGACGCTCCATTTTTAAACTACGGAAACTGGCAAATACACTTCTTATTATGTCACATAAATTAGAATCTCTTGAGTCGGAGTGGGGTGTCTTTTCTCGAATCATCTCGTTGTTCTGATATGTGGTTTCCTCCATAAATGCTTTTCCGATGGATGACTTTTCCAAGACTCTCGTTTCCTATAAATAACCAGCTGTTACTCACAGCTGCACTTGCATATCAGTTTTCTTGTGATGAGTAATAAATAGGTAAGTTACTTTGTACGCAAGAACATAGCTGCCCTCACGTGCCCGCCTGTTTGGGTGAGCACAGTTTGCCCCCTCACAGGCTACCACACAATGCATTGGCACGCGCACTGTCACTGCCGAGCAGTGCATACAAAGGGGCGTCGGCAGGAGCGTGCGTCTATCCATTGTGCTATAGACGTAGTTTGGGAGCATGAATTAAACATACACCTGGCTGAAAATGACTTACAAGTTCGTGGCGCCCTCCATCGGTAATGCTGGAATTCAATATGGTGTTGGCCCACCCTTAGCCTTGATGACAGCTTCCACTCTCGCAGGCAAACGTTCAGTCAGGTGCTGGAAGGTTTCTTGTGGAATGGCAGCCCATTCTTCACGGAGTGCTACGCTGAGGAGAGGTACCGATGTCGTTAGGTGAGGCCTGGCACGAAGCCGGTGTTCTAAAACATCCCAAAGATGTTCTAAAGGATTCAGGTTAGAACTCTGTCCAGGCCAGTCCAGCACAGGGATGTTATTGTCGTGTAACCACTGCGCCACAGGCCGTTCTTTGAACAGGTGCTCGATCGTGTTCAAAGACGCAATCGCCATCCCCGAATTGCTCTTCAACAGTGGGAAGCAAGAAGGTGCTTAAAACATCAATGTAGGCCTGTACTGTGATAGTGCAACGCAAAACAACTAGGGGTGCAAGCCACCTCCACGTAAACCACGACCACACCATAACACCACCGCCTCCGAATTTTACTGTTGGCACTGCACATGCTCGCAGATCCCGTTCACTGGGTATTCGCCATACCCACAACCTGCCATCGGATCGCCACATTGTGTACCGTGATTCGTCACTCCACACAACGTTTTCCCACTGTTCGGTCGTCTAATGTACGCTCCTTACACGAAACGGGGCGTCGTTTGGCATTTACCGGTGTGATGTGTGGCTTATGAGCAGCCGCTGAAATCCAGGTTTTCTCACCTTCCGCCTAACTGTCATAGTACTTGCAGTGGATCCTGATGCAGTTTGGAATTCCTGTGTAATGGTCTGGATAAACGTCTGCCTATTACACATCAAGACCCTCTTCAACTGTCGCCGCTCTCCGTCAATCAACAGACGAGGTCGGCCTGTAAGCTTTTGTGCTGTACGTGTCCCTTCAGGTTTCCACTTCACTATCACATCGGAAACACTGGACCTATAGATGTTTAGGAGTGTGGAAATCTCGCGTACAGTCGTATGACACAAGTGCACCCAATCACCTGACCACGTTCGAAGTCCATGAGTTCCGCGTTACGCTCCATTCTGCTCTCTCACGATGGCTAATGACTACTGAGGCCGCTGATATGGAGTATCCAGCAGTAGGTGGCAGCACAATGCACCTAAAATGAAAAATGTATGTTCTTGGGGATGTCCGGATACTTTTGATTACATAGTGTATTGGAGATCGTATAAGCACTGTATTCATTAGTATGAATCGTATCATGTAGCACATATCAACCAATATAAACTATTTCACAGATATAATGAAGTTCAAGGATAGTAAATATTTTCCCCTAATTCTCGAAACATTCTTCAAATCAATATCTTTCTAAAGTAGCCTATGTTCTTCCTCGTGGTTCAGGCTATCTGCTTACGAAATTTCATCGAAATCAATTGATCGGGTTAGTAACAGTAAATTTTAACGCCAAGTGTGATGTGGCATACAATGCTCTGATTTTGCATGCACATTCAGTGGTACATGTGAACACTGTCTGCGAAATGGATAACGGATTCAGTTAGTAGTAAAAAAAGTAATAAATTACGTCATGCACGATGCGAAAATGAACAACGAAAATTTTTGTAATTATGTGTAAAGTTTGTCGCAAGTCACTAAGTACTCTCGTTCTCAAATACTGGTTGAACGAAATCTGCGCATTCGCGCATCATGGTCTAAACTTCTTTTTCACCCCCACCCCAACTCCTTTGATAGATACGCAGTTCTTACTCCCACAATGATTCTTGATATGTTTACGAAAAGTGGTCGAAATCGATCCAGTGGATTTGGAGGAGATGTGGAACATGCATACATACATACACACACTTTTATAATATATATGGATAGATTTTTTCCGTGATCTGATTTTGATAAAATAAAGCTTACATGGTGCCCAAAGCTGTACTCAAGTACCTGCAGAACCCCCAAGAAAATTCGTCTAGTGGTTTTGGAGATTAGCATGTTCAGACAGACAGATCGACTCGATGGTTTTATTATAGATATGTACTGCCTGACCAGAAAAAAAGTGAAGCACTCAAAAGGCACAGTCCGATGGCATTGTTACTTCGCACACGTACACGTCATCGGCGGGTATGTAAATCATTGGAGTTGCGATTTTCTGTGACAGGGAGAACGGCTGCCAGAGTAAATTAGTGTTGTTGTGATTACCGTCGCTGCCAGGCATGGTTGACTGTATAAGGGGCGCAACAGCGCCAGAAATTGAGCAATAACTGCGAAGGACATAGGTGCCAACTACTCATGTGACACAGCGTTATCAGTATCACGCACAGTTCGAAAGGAGTCGCGTTATGAGTCTCGATTTGACTGGATGGCCTAATCGTGCAGTATCCAATTTTTTGTGGAGAATTTGGATTTGGCAGTGATTGGATGATGGATTGCATGGAAACGTGAGGGCATGCATACACGTTATCAAGGTTCCGGTCAGCCACGTCCTACCACCATGTGAGAGGATAACTGCATTGTACACCAGTTATATCGTAACTCTTTCACGTCTGCACCTACCATCCACCACTCCTTCTACTGGCCAGAAGTGGCCCATCGGGACCATCCGACCGCCGTGTCATCCTCAGAGGAGGATGCAGATAGGAGCGGCGTGGGGTCAGCACACCGCTCTCCCGGTCGTTATGATGGTATTCTTGACTGAAACCACTACTATTCGGTCGAGTAGCTCCTCAATTGGCATCATGAGGCTGAGTGCACGCCGAAAACCGGCAACAGCGCATGGCGGCCAGGATGGTCACCCATCCAAGTACTGACCACGCCCAAGAGCGCTTAACTTCGGTGATCTCACGGGAACCGGTGTAGCCACTGCGGCAAGGCTGTTGCCGCACCTATCATCCGGCAGAAGTAATGGACTCCGAGCAACACTATGTGTCACCCCGCACCATTGGTCAGAAACTAACCGCAGCCGGGCTAGGGAATCACCATCTTTTGTGTAGACTATTGTTGGCACATCACAAACGGCTGCGTTGGTAATGGTGCCGTGACCGGGTAGCTTGGAATGCTGATGAACGGCGTCGCATTGTGCTCAGCAATGAATCGCGGACCTTCACTATCCTGGATGACCATCGTCATCAGCTAGTATAGCTGCGACTTCGCGCTGTGTCTCCTTAGTCCAATGTCTTGGACAGGCTCAGCACTGTTACTGCTGGCGTCGTGGTGTGGGGCACCATCGTGATTGATTTCAGCTCACGGCTAGTAGTGATTGGAGGAACGCTGATGTCACACTGGCAGTTCACGGTCATTCTGAGTCCTCGAGTGTTGCCTCTTTTGTGACACTATTACGGTGACGTTTTTCGACAGAACAATGCTTGTCCACACGTGGCACGTGCCTCTGAACTTTTTGCATAATGCTGAGGTAATCCCGTGGCCAGCACGTTTTCCACATGTGTCCCTGATATAATATGTGTGGGCTCAGCTCGAGCGGCAACTTCGTCCCAGCGCCAGTGTGCTGGATATCAAGGACTATTCAGAATATTTGTGGCCGGTTTACCTCAGGAAAGGATACAACTGCTTTGAGACACCCTTAACTGAATCAGCGAAAGGATCCAGGCCAAAGGGGGTGCAACATCCTACTGATAGGTGGGCTCTCACTACCAAATTCTTTTTCAATTTGACTTGATTTCGTGATCAATGAAATACCGTTACGTTACCTCTCAACCCATGAAGCCTCATTACGTTTCCTTCTCACCTTCTGAGTGCTTCACTTGTCCGTAAGGTAGTTTAGTTAAAATGCCGTCTCCCGTTCGAAAGGATCAGCCTTCAAACCTTGGGCGGGTACCCAGATTTAGGTTTTCGGTGATTTTTTAAATTATTTCAGCTGAACGTCGGATTGGCCTATTTCGTTTCTCGTCGTCGTTCATTTGTAGCTAGATCGTCTTCACTACATTCGCTGTCGTCAGATCATTAAAAACCAACATTTCTTTCTCCAGTTCAAAGAGAAGCCATGGTAGCATGGCCCAATATTCCGAAAACTTGTTAAAAGCTTGACATTAAAAGGGTCCTCACGAGCGCTCCGGACTTGTAAACACTAGTAAATTTGCTTCCTACGGTGCAGTGTTTTGTATCGTGCATTAAATTAAATGTCCATATGGAATTTTTGACAAGGAGACAACGTTCCGGGCTGTTCGGCTTCCTGGTGCAAGTCTTTCACTTTGACGGCACTTCGGAGACTTCTACGTCAATGAAGATGAGACGAAATCGTTAGAACAACACAAACACCCATCTCCGAGTGAAGAAAATCTCCGACCCGGCGGGGAACTGAACCCAGGACTCAGTTCTCTAGAAGTAGAGACGGTAACCACTTAACTACGAAGTACGGACACATAAAGCATTACTGTGATACACAGTGATAAAAAGCTCAGCGTAATAAATGGGGCGGCATCATTTCCAGGATTTACTTATCATCTTTTATGATTCCACGAGAACAAGAAAAAATATCTTTTTTTCCACAGAACTCTCGGTAACTCCTATCTGTGCTTAAGCTCGCTTTCTTAGCTACCTTAATTTTTCTGAGTGACACTGGGCACGAAACTGGTAATGCGTTTTAAATTGCTTTCTGCGTATCGTCTTCCGATAAGCGGTTCATCATATGAATATGTCGATGTAATGAAATCCAGATAAGATGTCGTGCTGGAGCGGTAGCGTTCTCGCTTCCCACGCCCGGGTTCCCGGGTTCGATTCCCGGCGGGGTCAGGGATTTTCTCTGCCTCGTGATGACTGGGTGTTGTGTGATGTCCTTAGGTTAGTTAGGTTTAAGTAGTTCTAAGTTCTAGGGGACTGATGACCATAGATGTCAAGTACCATAGTGCTCAGAGCCATTTGAACCATTTTTTTGTCTTCCTGGCATCAATATTATTGTCTGATATCATCTTACGCACCTTGAACTTTGGTAAACAACCGTTGGAGTTTCTCGCTCTACTAATATGTTGTCTTTTCCTTCGAAACTTCATTTTGCGTAAGCTCCCAGCTACACATCAACAAGTCTTTTGTTTCCCTTTTCTTAAGGTAATTCTCATGGCGTATTTCACTCCACAAAAATTTATCGCACTCATTTTCATGTGTTCCAGTACAGTGATACGCGGCCGCTGTCAGCTTCACTAAGACTTTTCGGAGTATACGTATAGTGAAGGCCGGCCGGAGTGGCCGTGCGGTTCTAGGCTTTACAGTCTGGAGCCGAGCGACCACTACGGTCGCAGGTTCGAATCCTGTCTCGGGCATGGATGTGTGTGATGTCCTTATGTTAGTTGTTAGGTTTAATTAGTTCTAAGTTCTAGGTGACTGATGACCTCAGAAGTTAAGTCGCATAGTGCTCAGAGCCATTTGAACCGTATAGTGAAGGATGAAATTTACTTTTAACTAGAACTGTTGGTTGAGAAATTTTGCAATACTGAATTTTATTTAGCAACATGTGAATACAATTATTGTATTAACATAAACTCCCATTTTCACAGCTGTCAGATAAAAGCAAGCCAACACCGATGTCTTCTTTCATTTACAAGTGATTTCGTCTTTTCTTAGTTACTGTAATAAACATCTTGACTCTCTGGTGATTAAACTATATTAGGAGCGTATTTTGTTCCCATGAAAGAGAAAGCAAATTTCTCAAATCGTTTATTGATTGTAAAAACATCTTGTCGTAACGCTTTTGTTGCAAATGGACTCTGCGTGGATTTGGAGCTGACAATAGAGATGGACTAAACCATCACTTTGCTATACCAGTTATTCAATCCTCAGTTATTTTTTTATATTAATGGTTTTTGGAGGCTATTAACAACTATCAGTTAATTTTGCTGTGACTGGCTGTTGAAAACAGACTCGGCGGTTCAGTATTATATTCCAGGAGTCGTATTGGTATTCTTTGTATTATTACCCGAGTGCAGCAAAAATTATATTTATATCCTCCGATCCATTAAATATGTACAAAAATTTGTCCTTTTATATACAATTATGTTAAATGAAGTGGAAAAAATGACTGGTTGGTATTCAAAAGGGTTATCAGAAGTATGTCTCATAACTGAATAGTTGTGGGAATAGACAATTATCTGACTGTCAAGTATTTTTCAGAGAAGAGTGTAGAAAAATAATTATTGAAATGAAATGTCGTGTGACTAGGGCCTCCCGTCGGGTAGACCGTTCGCCGGGTGCAAGTCTTTCGAGTTGACGCCACTTCGGCGACTTGCGCGTCGATGGGGATGAAATGATGATGATGATTAGGACAACACAATACCCAGTCCCTGAGCGGAGAAAATCTCCAATCCAGACGGGAATTTAACCCAGGCCCTTAGGATTGACATCCTGTCGCGCTGACCACTTTTTTTTTTCGTTGTGTTTGGTCGTTGCGGACGTCACATGACATCCAGTCAAGTTCGTATGTTGATCCTTCCACTCAGTTTTTTATTACAGTGGCCAACCAGCCACTCAGCTACCGGGGGCGGTAACTGGAAATATGTACACATCATTTGCTTAAATATAAGAAGCAGTCCCTCCCCCCCATGAACCATGGACCTTGCCGTTGGTGGGGAGGCTTGCGTGCCTCAGCGATACAGATAGCCGCACCGTAGGTACAACCACAACGGAGGGGTATCTGTTGAGAGGCCAGACAAACGTGTGGTTCCTGAAGAGGGGCAGCAGCCTTTTCAGTAGTTGCAAGGGCAACAGTCTGGATGATTGACTGATCTGGCCTTGTAACAATAACCAAAACGGCTTTGCTGTGCTGGTACTGCGAACGGCTGAAAGCAAGGGGAAACTACGGCCGTAATTTTTCCCGAGGGCATGCAGCTTTACTGTATGATTAAATGATGATGGCATCCTCTTGGGTAAAATATTCCGGAGGTAAAATAGTCCCCCATTCGGATCTCCGGGCGGGGACTACTCAAGAGGATGTCGTTATCAGGAGAAAGAAAACTGGCGTTCTACGGATCGGAGCGTGGAGTGTCAGATCCCTTAATCGGGCAGGTAGGTTAGAAAATTTAAAAAGGGAAATGGATAGGTTAAAGTTAGATATAGTGGGAATTAGTGAAGTTCGGTGGCAGGAGGAACAAGACTTCTGGTCAGGTGACTACAGGGTTATAAACACAAAGTCCATTAGGGGTAATGCAGGAGTAGGTTTAATAATGAATAGGAAAATAGGAATGCGGGTAAGCTACTACAAACAGCATAGTGAACGCATTATTGTGGCCAAGATAGATACGAAGCCCACACCTACTACAGTAGTACAAGTTTATATGCCAACTAGCTCTGCAGATGACGAAGAAATTGAAGAAATGTATGATGAAATAAAAGAAATTATTCAGATAGTGAAGGGAGACGAAAATTTAATAGTCATGGGTGACTGGAATTCGAGTGTAGGAAAAGGGAGAGAAGGAAACGTAGTAGGTGAATATGGATTGGGGGGAAGAAATGAAAGAGGAAGCCGCCTGATAGAATTTTGCACAGAGCACAACTTAATCATAGCTAACACTTGGTTTAAGAATCATGATAGAAGGTTGTATACATGGAAGAACCCTGGAGATACTAAAAGGTATCAGATAGATTATATAATGGTAAGACAGAGATTTAGGAACTAGGTTTTAAATTGTAAGACGTTTCCAGGGGCAGATGTGGACTCTGACCACAATCTATTGGTTATGACCTGTAGATTAAAACTGAAGAAACTGCAAAAAGGTGGGAATTTAAGGAGATGGGACCTGGATAAACTGAAAGAACCAGAGGTTGTACAGAGTTTCAGGGAGAGCATAAGGGAACAATTGATAGGAATGGGGGAAAGAAATACAGTAGAAGAAGAATGGGTAGCTCTGAGGGATGAAGTAGTGAAGGCAGCAGACGATCAAGTACGTAAAAAGAAGAGGGTTAGTAGAAATCCTTGGGTAACAGAAGAAATATTGAATTTAATTGATGAAAGGAGAAAATATAAAAATGCAGTAAATGAAGCAGGCAAAAAGGAATACAAACGTCTCAAAAATGAGATCGACAGGAAGTGCAAAATGGCTAAGCAGGGATGGCTAGAGGACAAATGTAAGGATGTAGAGGCTTATCTCACTAGGAGTAAGATAGATACTGCCTACAGGAAAATTAAAGAGACCTTTGGAGATAAGAGAACCACATGTATGAACATCAAGAGCTCAGATGGAAACCCAGTTCTAAGCAAAGAAGGGAAAGCAGAAAGGTGGAAGGAGTATACAGAGGGTCTATACAAGGGCGATGCACTTGAGGACAATATTATGGAAATGGAAGAGGATGTAGATGAAGATGAAATGGGAGATACGATACTGCGTGAAGAGTTTGACAGAACACTGAAGGACCTGAGTCGAAACAAGGCCCCCAGAGTAGACAACATTCCATTGGAACTACTGACGGCCTTGGGAGAGCCAGTCCTGACAAAACTCTACCATCTGGTGAGCAAGATGTATGAAACAGGCGAAATACCCTCAGACTTCAAGAAGAATATAATAATTCCAATCCCAAAGAAAGCAGGTGTTGACAGATGTGATAATTACCGAACTATCAGTTTAATAAGTCACAGCTGCAGAGTACTAACACGAATTCTTTACAGACGAATGGAAAAACTAGCAGAAGCCTACCTCGGGGAAGATCAGTTTGGATTCCGTAGAAATACTGGAACACGTGAGGCAATACTGACCTTACGACTTACCTTAGAGGAAAGATTAAGGAAAGGCAAACCTACGTTTCTAGCATTTGTAGACTTAGAGAAAGCTTTTGACAATGTTGACTGGAATACTCTCTTTCAAATTCTAAAGGTGGCAGGGGTAAAATACAGGGAGCGAAAGGCTATTTACAACTTGTACAGAAACCAGATGGCAGTTATAAGAGTTGAGGGACATGAAAGGGAAGCAGTGGTTGGGAAGGGAGTAAGACAGGGTTGTAGCCTCTCCCCGATGTTATTCAATCTCTATATTGAGCAAGCAGTAAAGGAAACAAAAGAAAAATTTGAGTAGGTATTAAAATCCATGGAGAAGAAATAAAAACTTTGAGGTTCGCCGATGACATTGTAACTCTGGCAGAGACAGCAAAGGACTTGGAAGAGCAGTTGAACGGAATGGATGGTGTCTTGAAAGGAGGATATAAGATGAACATCAGCAAAAGCAAAACGAGGATAATGGAATGTAGTCGAGTTAAGTCGGGTGATGCTGAGGGTATTAGATTAGGAAATGAGACACTTAAAGTAGTAAAGGAGTTTTGCTATTTGGGGAGCAAAATAACTGATGATGGACGAAGTAGAGAGGATATAAAATGTAGACTGGCAATGGCAAGGAAAGCGTTTCTGAAGAAGAGAAATTTGTTAACATCGAGTATAGATTTAAGTGTCAGGAAGTTATTTCTGAAAGTATTTGTATGGAGTGTAGCCATGTATGGAAGTGAAACATGGACGGTAAATAGTTTGGACAAGAAGAGAATAGAAGCTTTTGAAATGTGGTGTTACTGAAGAATGCTGAAGATTAGATGGGTAGATCACATAACTAATGAGGAAGTACTGAATAGGATTGGGGAGAAGAGAAGTTTGTGGCACAACTTGACCAGATGAAGGGATCGGTTGGTAGGACATGTTCTGAGGCATCAAGGGATCACCAATTTAGTATTGGAGGGCAGCGTGGAGGGTAAAAATCATAGGGGGAGACCAAGAGATGAATACACTAAGCAGATTCAGAAGGATGTAGGTTGCAGTAGGTACTGGGAGATGAAGAAGCTTGCACAGGATAGAGTAGCATGGAGAGCTGCATCAAACCAGTCTCAGGACTGAAGACAACAACAACAACAAGAAGCAGTCAAAGGGAAACGAGACAGACAGGAAAAAACTAAGTTAATTGTTTATTATTTCAAAAGTAATCGCCATAATTGTTAATATGTTTATCACACTGTGAGGTACGAAGGTCAATGGCTTCATGAAAATCGTGGTGGTTGTCAAACAAATGCAGCGACTCACGGAGGTCCAGTTTGGCTGTAATTATCATATGGCAGCGAAACTTTGTACATGTGCTAATGCTTTAATGCGGAACCTATTTACCCTGGAAAAAATAGTTCCAGTTTTGGCTACCAGGTGCAAATCTGGCGCTGTGGGATGTTGTCGACGTCTCCAGTGCTCATGTTGAACAAACTGTGCAAGAGACAGTTAATAATGAACCAACATTATGACTTTCTCACTTGTTTGGCCTATTCTGCCCATGTTCCTTTCCTAACCTGTTACATATAGAAACATTTATATACATCTTTCTTGGATTCACAGCGCCAGATTTGCATCTGGGGGCCAAAAGTGGAACTACTTTTTTTTTTTCAGCACAATCGGTTCCGCATTAACTCATTAGGATGTCTACCGAGTTTCGCTACCATATGGTAATTGCAACCAGACTGGACCTCAGTTGGCAGCTGCTCTTTAGTTATAACCACGCGGTAATTTCCTGTTGACTACGCAACCATGAATGTCCCAGGCGTGCAGCTCTTCGTCCGAAGCAAATTGACGGCCACGAATGTCTTTCATCTGGGTTCTAAAGAATATGAAAATCGCATGGAGAGAGATCGTAATTGTGTGGAAGTGTGTTCCCATAGAAACGTCTGCGCCGTAGTCGAAACGATCTTGGCAATATTTGGGCGGTCAACACGTGCAACAATTAAAACCTGGAGAGAATGGCAGGCTGGCTCAAACGGCTCTGAGCACTATGCGACTTAATTCTGAGGTCATCAGTCGCCTAGAACTTAGAATTACTTAAACCTAAGTAACCTAAGGACATCACACACATCCATGCCCGAGGCAGGATTCGAACCTGCGACCGCAGCGGTCCCTCGGTTCCAGACTGCAGCGCCTAGAACCGCACGGCCACTCCGGCCGGCTAGAATGGCAGGCGCCTTCAGTTCTGCAGAAAGCACTTGAGGGTGGACATTTCACCTCCAAGATAACATTAAGCGAAGAAGCAACCTTCAGTTAATCGGGAAAGATTAGTCGCCACAATTTTGAGAGTGTGGGGCACTGAAAATCCTCATTAAATTGTGGCCCATGAACGAGACTTGCCGGAGGTTTACGTTTTCTGTGCAGTGTCACAAACGAAGCTGTAACGGCCGTTTTTCTTCTATGAAAAGACTCTGATGGCACCTCTTACCTTGACATGTTATGGTTGTTTCCGACAACTGGATACTAATTCCGAAAAATTCACCGTTCAACAAGACGGTGTACCCGCTTATTGTAGTTTCGATGTTTGTCGCCACCTGAACGATGAACTTCCACATCGCTGGATTGGACACAGTGATGAAGAGGATGTGGGTCTGTTCCCTTGGTCCCGTAGGTCGCCTGACCTAATGAATTGTGACTTTTTCCTTTGGGGAACCGTGTTCACATACATACTTACGATTAAGAACACCTGAACAGCTCAGCGAACGCAACAGTACTGCTATGATGACCACTGACAAAGCCGGCCGGAGTGGCCGAGTGGTTCTAGGCGCTACAGTCCTGAACCGCGCGACCGATACGATCGCAGGTTCGAATCCTGCCTCGGGCATGGATGTGTGTGATGTCCTTAGGTTAGTTAGGTTTAAGTATTTCTACGTTCTAGGGGACTGATGACCTCAGAAGTTAAGTCCCATAGTGCTCAGAGCCATTTGAACCACTGACAAAGTGTGGCTGCATAAGGTATGGTATGAACATTACTACCTCTTGGAGGTGCGTCGTGTCACCATAGGGGCACTAACAGAACTCTTGTAGAGTGCAGAATGTAAATTCGATTAGTTTACGGTACTATTCATGGATCACTCATATTTGTACACGTAATACTTTGGAAAATATAGAGCTTTGAAAAAGAATGAATCATTTATAGTAGCCTTCTATAATTCATAAATAAAGCATATATGTAACTCACGCCCGAAGTCACCAACAGTCTTCGGATCTAATTATCACGAAGTAACAGAAATGTTTTGGTGTCTTGACCTAAAAATGTCAGTGCCATACACTAAAAGCCACATTCTGGAACACGAGGACGACACTGAGACTTTGCCGGCTACCTGGCACAGGCGAGGCTGTCAGTACATGCAGAGACATAACATGGTGCTCTATATTAAATCATTCAACGAAACATGTTATCATGTGAAGAGTCTGCTCAGTGGTTTTTCTGTTGGTGTTTACAAATGTGAATGGAGTGTGTCTCTTGTTCTGCACGCTATGTGAGACCCTTGTTTCTCAGTATCTTTGCTATTCTGTGTGTTGACTTGTGTTTGTATGTTAAAGTGTACCATTCATTTTTTATTAATTATATCACGAGTGTTCGTGTTGTGTATGTACTGTAGAGTCCACATACACTACTAGCCATTAAAATTGCTACACCAAGAAGAAATGCAGATGATAAACCGGTATTCATTTGACAAATATATTATACTAGAACTGACGTGTGATTACATTTTCACGCAATTTGGGTCCATAGATCATGAGAAATCAGTACCCAGAACAACCACCTCTGGCCGTAATAACGGCCTTGATACGCCTGGGTATTGAGTCAAACGGAGCTTGGATGGCGTGTACAGGTACATCTGCCCATGCAGCTTCAACACGATACCACAATTCATCAAGAGTAGTGACTGGCGTATTGTGACGAGCCGGTTGCTCGACCACCATTGGCTAGACGTTTTTAATTGGTGAGAGATCTGGAGAATGTGCTGGCCAGGGCAGCAGTCGAACACTTTCTGTATCCAGAAAGGTCCGTACAGGACCTGTAACATGCGGTCATGCATTATCCTGCTGAAATGTAGGGTTTCGCAGGGATCGAATGAAGGGTAGAGCCGAGGGTCGTAACAAATCTGAAATATAACGTCCACCATTCAAAGTGCCGTCAATTCGAACAAGAGGTGACCGAGACGTTTAACCAATGGCACCCCATTCCATCACGCCTTGTGATACGACAGTATGGCCATGACGAATACACGCTCCTTCATATGTGCGCTCACGGCGATGTCGGCAAACACGAATCCGACCATCATGATGCTGTAAACAGAACCTGGATTCATCCGAAAAAATGACGTTTTGCCATTCGTGCACCCAAGTTCGTCGTTGAGTACACCATCGCAGACGCTCCTGTCTGCAGCGTCAAGGGTAACCGCAGCCATCGTCTCCGAGCTGATAGTCCATGCTGCTGCAAACGTCGTCGAACTGTTCGTGCAGATGGTTGTTACCTTGCAAACGTCCCCATCTGTTGACTCAGGGATCAAGATGCGGCTGCACGATCCGTTACAGCCATGCGGATAAGACGCCTGTCATCTCGACTACTAGTGATACGAGGCCGTTGGGATCCAGCACGGCGCTCCGAATTACCCTCTTGAACCCACCGATTCCATATTCTGCTAACAGTCAATGGATCTCGACCAACGCGAGCAGCAGTGTCGCGATACGATAAACCACAATTGCGATAGGCTACAATACGACCTTGGGAACGTGATGGTACGCATTTCTCCTCCTTACACGAGGCATCACAACAACGTTTCACCAGGCAACGCCGGTCAACTGCTGTTTGTGTATGAGAAATCGGTTGGAAACTTTCCTCATGTCAGCACGTTGTAGGTGTCGCCACCGGCGCCAAACTTGTGTGAATGCTCTGAAAAGCTAATCATTTGCATATCATAGCATCTTCTTCCTGTCGGTTAAATTTCCCGTCTGTAGCACGTCATCTTCGTGGTTTAGCAATTTCAATGGCCAGTAGTGTAGTTTGTGGAGTATTGTGGTGCTTGTATCCTCTGTTCATTTCCATTTTCTGGGTGTTAAATCCATTGTTTTTGGCTATGAACTGTATTGCTTCTAGTTCTTTCCATGGTTTTCTCGACTAAATCGGATTTTGTTCAGCCTATGTGTCATGTTATGAAAGCTGCTAGTTTGTGGTTTTTTGAATCGTTTGATGTAACATTTATAATTATGTCTGTCGCTGATAGCTTTCTATTAATGTCAAACTTTTGCTTATTGTCATACACGTTTATTGTTACATCCAAGAAGTATATTTGGTTTTACGAGGGTGGTTTGAAACGTTCTCGGAATCACCACGAGAGGTTAGCGCTAGCGCAACGAGTTGTTCACGCGATATTCATTGGACTGTAGCCTGTAAACATGTGCCACGTCAGTGCTCTTGCGAGATAGCTGTGGCGGTGACGTCGGCCTGTTGTTTCCGCGTAGCGATTTGCGAAGATGGGAAAAATCGAGATTCGAGCAGTAACTAAGTGCTTAGTAAAGAAAGGCATGAAGGCAAAGGACATTCATGCCGATTCCCAGAATACACAGGAGGACTTTGCTCCTTCATATTCAACTGTTGCCAAGAGGACAAATGAATTTAAATTTGGTCGGGAGTGCTTAGATGATGATCCACGCGGTGGTCGGCCAAGATGTGTCACTACCACAGAAAGATTTACAAAGGTGCACAAAATGGTCATGGAGGATCGCAGATTGAAAGTACGTGAAATTGCTCACTGTTTCCAGGTGTTATCTGAAAGGGTATATCACATTTTAACTGAAGAATTAGAAATGAAAAAATTATCTGTAAGATGGGTGCCGCTGCTCTCGACGCTGGATCGAAAACATGTGCCATCGCCATGGCAAAATTACACGAACTTAGGTATTAATTGTTGCCACACTCGCCTTATTCACCTGATATGGCTCCGTCGCACTTCCATCTCTTCCCAAAACCGAAAATTTTTCTTGCTGGACGAAGATTCACTTCAAACGAAGAATTGATAGCCGGAATTGACAACTATTTTGCAGGCCTGGTTCAAACTGACTCTGAGCACTATGCGACTCAACTTCTGAGGTTATCAGTCGCCTAGAACTTAGAACTAATTAAACCTAACTAACCCAAGGACATCACACACATCCATGCCCGAGACAAGATTCGAACCTGCGACCGTAGCGGTCGCTCGGCTCCAGACTGTAGCGCCTAGAACCGCATGGCCACTCAAGCCGGCGCAGGCCTGGAGGAAACTCATTTTCGAGATGGGATCGAGGCACTGGAACATCGTTGGACCAAGTGCATTAATCTACAAGGAGACTACATTGAAAAATTGAAAAAATTTTCGGTAATGTGAGTACTTCTTTTCTATTCTGCTCTGAGAACTTTTCAAACCGCCCTCGTATGCTCCTTTTTCTAACTGGGTGTACACCGTCCAGTCACATTAATGTGACCACCTGTCAAAAGCATGAATAACCATCTTTTGCGGCACAGACTAATGCGAGACGTGCAGGAAGAGAGTGATTTGAGATTCTGGAACGTGCCGGCAGCGATTTGGAGCTGCTCCTACTCCAGTACCGTGGCCAGCTGTCCTAAGTTTCTCAGCCTACTGAGCAAACAGCTAGATCGAGGTGGTCTCAGACATTCTCGACTGGGTTTAAATCTGTGGAGTTTGGTGGCCAGGGAAGTACAGCAAACTCATCCTGGTGCTCTTCAAACCAAGCACGTACACTGCTAGCCTTTTGATATGTTGCACTGTCCCACTGATAGAGCAACGGGCCTGCCACAGTGGGTACACCGGTTCCCGTCAGATCACCGAAGTTAAGCGCTGTCGGGCGTGGTCGGCACTTGGATGGGTGACCATCTGGGCCGCCATGCACTGTTGCCATTTTTCGGGGTGCACTCAGCCTCGTGATGCCAATTGAGGAGCTGCTCGACCTATTAGTATCGGCTCCGGTCAAAGAAAACCATCGTAACGAGCGGGAGAACCGTGTGCTGACCACACGCCCCTCCTGTCCGCATCCTCAACTGAGGATGACACGGCGGTCGGATGATCCCGATGGGCCACTTGTGGCCTGAAGACGGAGTGCTGAGTGCCTACTGATAGAAGCCATCGTGCCAAGTAGAAACAAACTACACGTACACAGCGGAAAGAGAGGTGGGCCGCAGAGTAGTGCGGCAGTTGTCATAGGAAAGCTGAACAGGAGCAGAAATGATAAGTGAACAAGATATCACTTCAAACAGAAGATTTACTTAACTTGTATTTCTCCAAGCTTACGAAGACTCAGCCAACGCGTAATCGAAATATTTTAGATCTGGCAGCCACGAACAGACCAGACCTCATCGACGGTGTCAGTGTTGAGACAGGGATTAGTGATCTTGATGTTGTCATTACGACTATGGTTACGAAAGTTAGAAAGTCGGTCCAGAAGGCTAGGAGAGTATTCTTACTAGAAAGAGCAGATAAGCAGTTGTTAGCATCCCACTTAGTAAATGAATCGACTTCATTTACTTCCGGTACGATGGACGTGGAAGAATTATGGGCAAATTTTAAACACATTGTAAATCACGCATTGGACAAGTATGTTCCGAAAAAGTGGGTTACGGACGGAAAAGACCCACCGTGGTTTAACAGCGCAATTCGGAGAATGCTCAGGAAGTAAAGACAGTTGCACTCGCGGTACAAGGAAGATCGGGAGAATGAGGACAGGCAAAAGTTAGTAGAGATTCGTGCTGCTGTAAAAAGAGCGATGCGCGAAGCATACAACCACTGCCACCGTCATACCTTAGCACAAGATGTTGCTGAAAACAAGGAAATTCTGGTCTTACGTAAAATCGGTAGGCGGGTCGAAGGCTTCCATCCAGTCACTCACTGATCAGTCTGCCCTGGCAACAGAAGACAGCAAAACGAAAGCTGAAATTTTAGATTTAGCATTTGAGAAATCTTTCACGCAGGAGGATCGTACAAACATACCGCCGTTTGAGTCTCGTACAGATTCCCGTATGGAGGACATAGTGATAGACATCACTGGGGTTGTGAAGCAGCTGAATGGGTTGAAAATAAATAAATCGCCAGGTCCTGATGGGATTCCAATTCGGTTTTACAGAGAGTACTCTACTACATTGGCTCCTTACTTAGCTTGCATTTATCGCAAATCTCTTGCCCAAAAATTGTTCAAATGGCTCTGAGCACTATGGGACTTAACATCTGAGGTCATCAGTCCCCTAGAACTTAGAACTACTTAAACCGAACTAACCTAAGGACATCACATACGTCCATGCCCGAGGCAGGATTCGAACCTGCGACCGTAGCGGCCACGCGGTTCCAAACTAAAGTGCGTAGAACCGCTCGGCCACACCGGCCGGCTCGCTTACCCAAAGCGAAGTCCCGAGCGACTGGAAAAAAGGGCAGGTGACGCCTGTATATAAGAAGGGTAGAAGGATGGATCCTCAAAATTACAGACCAATATCCTTAACATCGGTTTGTTGCAGGGTTCTCGAACATATTCTCAGTTCGAATATAATGAATTTCCTTGAGACAGAGAATTTGCTGTCCATGCATCAGCACGGCTTTAGAAAGCATCGCTCCTGCGAAACGCAACTCGCTCTTTTTCCACATGATATCTTGCGAACCATAGATGAAGTGTATCAGATGGATGCCATATTCCTTGACTTCCGGAAAGCGTTTGACTCGGTGCCCCACTCCAGACTCCTAACTAAGGTACGAGCATATGGGATTGGTTCCGAAATATGTGAGTGGCTGGAAGACTTCTTAAGTAATAGAACCTAGTACGTTGTACTCGATGGTGAGTGTTCATAGTAGGTGAGAGTATCATCTGGAGTGCCCTAGGGAAGTGTAGTAGGTCCGCTGTTGTTTTCTGTCTACATAAATGAGCTTTTGGATATGGTGAATAGCAACGTGCGGCTGTTTGCTGATGATGCTGTGGTTTTCGGGAAGGTGTCGTCGTTGAGTGACTGTAGGGGGATACAAGATGACACGGACAGGATTTGTGATTGGTGTAAAGAATGGCAGCTAACTCTAAATATAGATAAATGTAAATTAATGCAGATGAATAGGAAAACGAATCCCGTAACGTTTGAATACTCCATTAGTAGTGTAGCGCTTGACACTGTCACGTCGATTAAATATTTGGGTGTAACATTGCAGAGCGGTATGAAGTGGGACAAGCATGTAATGGCAGTTGTGGGGAAGGTGGATAGTCGTCTTCGGTTCATTGGTAGAATTGTGGGAAGATGTGGTTCATCTGTAAAGCAGGCCGCTTATAAAACACTAATACGACCTATTCTTGAGTACTGCTCGAGCGTTTGGGATCCCTATCAGGACGGATTGAGGGAGGACATAGAAGCAATTCAGAGGCGGGCTGCTAGATTTGTTACTGGTAGGTTTGATCATCACGCGAGTGTTACGGAAATGCTTCAGGAACTCCGGTGGGAGTCTCTGGAGGAAAGGAGGCGTTCTTTTCGTGAATCGCTACAAGGGAAATTTAGAGAACCAGCATTTGAGGCTGACTGCAGTACGATTTTACTGCCGCCAACTTATATTTCGCGGAAAGACCGCAAAGACAAGATAAGAGAGATTAGGGCTCGTACAGAGACATTTAGGCAGTCATTTTTCCTTCTTTCTGTTTGGGAATGGAACAGGGAGAGAAGATGCTAGTTGGGGTACGAGGTACCCTCCGCCACGCACCTTATGGTGGATTGCGGAATATGTAGATGTAGATGTTGATGTAGATGTAATAAGCAGCAAGAAACAGAGTGTAAACAAGGATGAAGCACGAACGAAGGTGTCGTAGTGTAGTGACTCGAAGCGCGCGCGTGCTGAGCAGGTGATGCCGTCCGTCCTGTATTGTGACGGCAGAGGGCGCTTGTAATACGGAGCTGGTGCAGGTGTGGCTCGGTGGACGCGCGCCATTGGGTCTGCCAGATCCCACGCGACTGCTGTCAGCGTCAGACGGAAACATGCCGTTCCGTTACCACCCTTGATATGCCATGTGGGTGGCACTGATACGCGATACCACATCACGTAGGAATGGACATGGTTCCCAAGGATAAGTGCATACTTGTGTTGATCCACAGCGCCTTTCAGAATGATGAGATCACCTAGGGAATGCCACAAAAGCGTTCTCTCCTCTGGCCTGGACCTTTTGCCTCCAGACGTTTCACGCCTACACGTCAGTGGCAATCTGTCTGATGGAGTAAAAAATGTGCTTCATCTGAAAAAAGGCCTTTTGTGGCCACACTTTGGAAGCCCAGTTGCGGTACTGTCGTGTAAATTCCAGCCTCTGTCGATGATGAACAGAGCAGTCAGCACGGTCAATGAAACAGGTGCCTGCTGCAGAGGCCCATAAGTAACAAAATTCTCTGAACGGTCGTTGAGGATGAACTTTGGCAGCCTCTTGGTTCAGCTGTGTATTCAGTTGTTCAGCAGTTCCACTTCTCGCTACAAATCTCCGCAGCTGTCGTTCACTCCTCTCGTCTATGGCTGGTGGTGGACCACAGCTATAGTCTGCCGGTAAACTGAAGAGCGAGCGAGCGAGTCCCCACTCTGCCAACCCAGCTACGTCACAGGGCGCTTCTACAGGCTGTTACACAACGTAGTACAGTCCCAGCCGCGGCGCGCGCTTTAAATCTGTGACGACGCCGTGTACAGATGCGTCCCGTCTGCGTTTATTTTTAGACAAATGCGTTATGAGCATAAGGAATACAAAAAACGATAGCTTCTTCGAAACAAAACATTATAGAGTAAATAATATTTGCATAAGAACGGAAGTCAGGATTCTACTACAAACATAGAACCGAATGCCTATTCATATGAATCTATGTTCCTCTATTCGTAAGACGAACCAGATATAGTGCAATCAGTCTGTAGAATTTAAGGCTTGTTCTTACTTTTTGTTTCTACTAAAAGGTAGAAGTTTTCTTTGAAGGGCTGCATTAAAACTTAACAATTCTTGCAACACGAAGAGTGTTTAAAAAGTAACCAGAAATTTATAATTACGTGTGTTGTATTTGTTCGATTCGCACTGCATTTTTTGTCATTGTCTTCGTAAACATGTCTGAAAAGTATTTCCAGGTAAATCCCATTTCACGCAGTGTCTTGTGTAAAACATCTTTCTGCAACGAAAATGTATTTTTTGTTTCACGCCATTGAGTAATTTCCGTGATGTGGGCATTATTTTTTGGTTTAAGTAAAAGTCCTCCGTCGTTTGTCGAATGACCGATTTTGTTAAACTGTCTATAACGGTGGGTTTCCTCCCTAAATTATTAGTTTTCCTTTGCGACGATTCCAGTAAACCATGAGGCTTATTTTCGCGTTCCTTCCTTATGCGTCCTATTGTGGCGAGGCTGACGTTTGCATAAACTGCAGCCCTTTGATTGGGACTGCTAATATTAGCCAACAGTTCTTTTTGTGCAGCCTCCTTAACACAAGTTGTAATAACGTTAGAGACGATCGAACGCTCGTTATGCGCAAATATCTCCTTCGTATTCTGCACATTTTCTTGCAATACAGGGCGATTATTCATCACTTCCAGATACTGAAGTATATCAGTGAGTACACAAAGTCAACTGACTGAGAGTGGCAACTAAGATCCCACGAACAGAAACGACGTATATCACTGCACACCGAAGTACACCGCTAGATAGGTAACTGATTTTGGGGTGCCCTGTAGGCCAGTGGCAGGGTTCTTCCGGGAAAGACCACTTCCCCCATCAAAAGCGCTGCTCGCTCTTGAGTTTACAGACAGACTATACCTTGGTGCCAGTTACGGATAGCGCCATACTGCCAAGCACTGTATACCGGGTGATGAAAAGTCAGTATAAATTTGAAAACTGAATAAATCACGGAATAATGTAGATAGAGAGGTACAAATTGACAAACATACTTGGAATGACATGGGGTTTTATTAGAACAAAAAAAAAGTTCACAAAATGTCCGACAGATGGCGCTGGACAGCAAAACGTCAGTGACTGCGCATGATAACCGTGTATAAAAGGAGCTGTAATGAGAGAGAGAATCAGATGCGCCAGCAGTCGCATCGTGTTGAAGTTACCTGAAAAGACGCTTTTAGTGAAGCTGTATTATCAGAATGGGGAATGTGCTAGTTCGGCGTTACGACCCTATCGCCATAGGAAGGGGATTCGAACGGGAAAGGGTCCGTTGACAAATGCAGCTGTGGCGAGAATGATTTCGAAGTTCGAAACCACGGGTTGTTTGGACGATAGACCCCGTAGTGGCCGACCGAGCACAAGGCGTAACGCTGCTGAGACAGTTCAGGAAGAAATGGAGACTGTAGCGGGTTCGTCTATGCACGGGGAAGTCAGCACTCGTGCAGTCGCACGTCGCACCGGCATTCCATACACTACCGTTTGGTTGGCACTGAGGCGTACCATCCGATGCTATCCGTACAAAACCTATCGGCATCACGAACTGTTACTTAGCGATTCAGTGAAGCGGAGGGCATTTGCGGTGTCGGCGTTCCAAAAGATGGCGGAAGATGACGATTGGTTGAGTAACGTGTTGTGGACCTACGAAGCTCATTTCACGCTCCGAGGGTCTGTCAACGCCCACAACTTCAGAATTTGGGCTACCGAAAATCCTGGAACTGTAGTGGAAACTCCGTTGCACGACGAGAAAGTCACGGTATGGGTTGGATTTACCACATCTACCGTTATCGGGCCTTTTTTCTTCGAGGAAATGCGTGATTCTGGTTTTGTAACTGCTACCGTGACGGGTGAGAGGTACGCTGATATGTTACAGAATCGCATCATCCCCAGCCTGGCTGATAAACCCCTGCTGGAACATACGATGTTTCTGCAGGATGGCGCACCACCCCATATTGCTAGACGCGTGAAAGATCTCTTGCGCGCGTCGTTTGGTGATGATCGTGTGCTCAGCCGCCACTTTCGTCATGCTGGGCCTCCCAGGTCCCCAGACCTCAGTCCGTGCGATTATTAGCTTTAGGGTTACCCAAAGTCGCAAGTGTATCGTGATCGACTGACATCTCTAGGGCTGCTGAAAGACAACATCCGACGCCAATGCCTCACAATAACTCCGGACATGCTTTACAGTGCTGTTCACAACATTATTCCTCAACTACAGCTATTGTTGAGGAACGATGGTGGCAATATTGAGCATTTCCTGTAAAAGAACATCATCTTTGCATTGTCTTACTATGTTGTGCTAATTATTGCTATTCTGATCAGATGAAGCGCCATCTGTCTGACATTTTTTGAACTTTTGTATTTTTTTGGTTCTAATAAAACCCCATGTCATTCCCAGCATGTGTGTCAATTTCTACCTCTCTATTTACATTATTCCGTGATTTATTTAGTTTTACAAATTTATACTGACTTTTTGATCACCCGGTACTTCAACCTGGCTGCATGTGAAAAGTTTACATACTTAGCTGCTTTGGAAATGCTTCTACCCTTGGCCTGAAGACCAATGATCATACCCTTTTGGAAGTCATCTAAACCGCTCTGTTTCTGCATTACTACGACCGTACTGCTTTCAGCGCCCTCTGACACGCTTCATATGCCCTCCACTGCTAGTGCTGCCACCAGCCACCTGTGAGAGGATATTCCACGTTGACGTCGAGCGTAGGGGGTGGTCACGTTAATGTGACTTGGCCGTGTATTTATGTGTACCGTTTGTCTGCAAGAAGTTCATTTATTTTCTCTAATGGTTCATCTAACACAAAGATTACATCATAAACAAATCTGTTCCAGTGAATAATTTTGTAGCCTTACTTTGTGATTACTGTAATAAAGACTGTATTTTCTATGTGGCTGATGAATCTGTTTGCCGAAGTTCCTAATAGAAAGATTGCGATTATTAGTCTATATATATATATATAACTAGGGAAACCTGTAAACTGCCAGCATGCAGCTATGCATAAGCGTTCTTTATTAGTTTTCATTTCATATATGTAAGTTTTTCATGTCTGTTCTATTGACACATTCAAAATCATAACAAACAATCCTGTTGGAAGAACATCCGCAACTGAGCATTATAGCAGAGGTTGAAAATACCGCTTCAGTTGTAAATTACTTTATTTTCACACGAACGGTTTCTGACTGTTATAAACCAATCCTCAGGTGTCGTTAGCTGTGCTATGGTCCCCGAGCGCCGGGTGTACCAGCCCATAAGCGCTCATAGGCAGCACACCGCGCCTGGTACACGCGGTGCTAGGGGACCACAGTACAGCTAACGACACCTGAGGATGAGTTTATAACAATCCGAAATCGGTTGTGTGAAAATAAAGTAATTTACAACTGAAGCGGTATTTTCAACCTCTGCCAAAATCATAACATTATCGTGAATTTGATCTATGGAACAAATGATTAACTAATTATAACCGACAGGTCGCAGTCGATAGATGCACATCGAGATGGTTACACGTTCACTTCGTTCGTCAAACTGCCCTGCCTGGACAGTCCGCTATATTGCAGTATGTTTCTATGTTTCCTGCACTTGCTGGTGGCTGCGCTTGTGCTGGGCAGTCTCCGTAGTGTTTCATTGTGCTCTTCATGTTCCAGATGTGCCTTTAGCATTACGTATGACGACAGACGAATCCGAGTCATGACAGCAGAACAGTTTGTGACTGTTGGTGAACTTTTGGTATGAGTTACTTATCATGTTTTCTTTGCGTATTATATCGTGTGGGCTAACGGCCTACGTACAGTGGTAACACACAGGTTCCCGCCAGGTCACCGAAGTTAAGCGCTGTCGGTCTGGGCTAGCACTTGGATGGATGACCATCTGGTCTGCACAGCGCTGTTGGCAGACGGGGTACACTCATCTCAAAAAACTGGTTCAAATAGCTCTAAGCACTATAGGACTCAACATCTGAGGTCATCAGTGCCCTAGAGTTAGAACTACTTAAACTTAACTAACCTAAGAATATCACACACATCCATGCCCGTGGCAGAATTCGAACCTGCGACCGTAGCAGCAGCGCGGTTCCTGACTGAAGCGCCTAGAACCGCTCGGCCACAGCGGCCGGCTGTACTCAGCTCTTGTGAGGCAAACTGAGGAGCTACTTGATGGAGAATTAGTGGCTGTCGTCTCGTAAACTGACATACGGCCGGGAGAGCGATGTGCTGACCACATGCCCCTCCGTATCCGTATCCAGTGTCGCCTGTGGGCTGAGGATGGCACGGCGGCCGGTCTGTAGCGTTGGGCCTTCAGGGCCAGTTCGGGTGGAGTTTAGTTTTTTATTATACCGTGTGCATGTTTTCGCGGCATTTGTTCTAATCTGTGCCGTACTGAACTGCTGGTCACCTGAAGATGCTTATTTAGAACGAGGCCAGTCATGGCGTAATCAATATGGGCGTGGTGGCTTTTTATTAACATTACACTTCACGACAATTAGGGTTACTGCACGCCGACTTCATGGGTTTGAAACTTTAATTGGGAGCATTACGCAACAGAATTATTTATATCCCTAGATAACAGTCGGCTGCATGAATGAAGGTATGAATATTGTCTGTGTTTATATATCCGCCATGGTCTGACACCGCTTTTGTGAAGTGTGTTGTCTGGTAAACAAATGGCACCAGCACTGAGAGTTACTCAAATAACTGCCTACACAGAATAGGCGTACTACCTTAGGGGAACACAGAGACCGTCTTATAAACGAAACTCTTTTATTACGTTTTTCAGGGCTACTTTAATGTTTGACCTGAGGCCAAAAGTACGATCATGTGCAAAGACGAAAGTAATTTTCCCATGCTGTGCCACTACCAAGCAATAGAGCTCGATGTAACTTGGACCATACATAGAAAGAACTGCCTATACAGTACAGAAGGTAATTGAAGGAAATGCGAAATGAGAGGAAAAATTACTCTGAACTCATCGCGGTGTATGGTAGTCCCCTGGACATTAGAATAGGCAGGACATGGTTCCTAATACGGTGTGTGATCACCACGCTACGGTCGCAGGTTCGAACCCTGCCTTGAGCATGGAGCGTGTAATGTCCTTAGGTTAGTTAGGCTTAGTTAGTTCTACGTCTAGGGGACTGATGACCTCAGATGTTAAGTCCCATAGTGCTTAGAGCCATTTGAACCATTTGATCACCACGGATGGCAATGCATTCTGTGCAACGTGCTCCCATGCCAGTCACAAGATTGGTGAGGAATTCTTGTCGTAAGGAGTTCCAGTCCTCCACCAGCGAGGTGGACAACTGCTGGATGATGGTTGGTGCATGTCGAACTGCTAACACACGTCTCCCCAACTCATCCCACACGTGCTCGATGGGGCTTAGCTTGGGGAAACACAGTCCAAACCATTCACCGAATATCCTCACATTTCAAGAGTTCCTCCACCTGCTAAGTTCGATACAGTTGCACATTTTTGTCCATTAAAATGAAGTCAGGGCTGAATACACCCCTTCAAAGATTGTGAGTGTACCCTCTTCAAAGATTTGGAAGTCATAAAGTCCAAGCGAAATAATGCCCCTCCACACCATTAACACCTGGACCAACAAAACGATTGTGCCCGACAACGCTGGATGTATCCTCACATGACAAGAGGTTGGAACGCGTAATGCACCCAGGAACGTTTTCGGATATGATCATTTTGGAGCTGCAGGTGTTACGGTCTCGGGAGACATAGTACTGCATGAGCGTCCTTACCTCCAAATCTTTTAACACGGTAGACTTATCGGTCAGCACTACTGTGGGACTGTGTTCGTTCCTCATGTGCATAGTTTCACGAATTTATTCAGCTCTGACTTCATTTTTATAGACAACATGCGCGACTGCATAGAACTGTGCAGGTGCAGGAGCTCTTGGGACGAGAGGGCAGTTGACGAATGGACTGGCCTACTTGTTTCCCTGACTTAAATCCCATCGAGTACATGTGGAATGCATCTGGAAGATATACCGTAACACGTTCACACGCACCAATGGTCATCCAGCAGTTTTCAACGGCGCTAGTGGAGGAACGGCTTGCCTTATGTCAAGGACTAATTACCAACCTTGTGGTTAGCATGGAAGTATGTTGCGGAGCATGCACTCTTGTCCTATTAACAACCATGTTCCGTCTTTTGTAATGTCCAGGAATCCATCATAAATGGCGCTGCTTTCACTGTAATCATTGTCTTTAAATACAAATGTCATCTGTATTCTTCTCACTTCGTATTTGTTTCAGCAGATAAAAATTCGCTTGATGCCTTCCTAAGAGAGAGTCTCCATTCCTTCCAAGCTACTCATGTAAGTGTAGACCAGATATGGCTCAAATTCAAAGATACAGTATCGACAGCAATAGATAGATCCATACCGCATAAGTTAATAACAGACGGGACAGGTACACAAAACACTGTAGCAGAAGCAACAAAAAAAGCATGCCAAATTCAGAAGAACGCAAAATCCCCAAGACTGGATAAGTTTCACGGAAGCTCGAAATTTAGTTCGGACGTCAATGCGAGATGCTTTTAATAATTTCCACAATGAAACATTGTCTCAAAATATTGTAGAAAACCCAAGAGATTCTAGTTGTGTGTAAAGTACACCAGTGGCAAAAAACAGTCAATACCGTCACTGCGCGATAGCGATGGAAATGTTACCGATGATGGTGCCACTAAAGCGGAGTTACTAAATGCAGTTTTTCCTAGCTCCTTCACGAAAGAAGACGAAGTAAATATTCCAGAATTCGAAACCAGAACAGCTGTTAGCATGAGTGACATAAAGGTAGATATCTTAGGTGTTGCCAAACAACTCAAATCACTTAAGGAAGGCAAGTCTTCCGGTCCTGATGTTACACCAATAAGGTTCCTCTCAGAGTATGCAGACACAATAACGCCTTTCTTAGCAATCATATACAACTGCTCACTTGACGAAAGGTCTGCTCCTAAAGACTGAAAAGTAGCACAGGTCACACCAATATTCAAGAAAGGGAATAGGAGTAACCCATTGAATTACAGACCCAAATCACTGACCTCAATTTGCAGTAGGATTTTGGAGCATATACTGTAATCGAACATTATGAATCACCTTGAAGAAAATGACTTATTGATACATAACCAACACGGATTCAGGAAATACCGTTCTTGTGCAACACAGCTATCTCTTTATTCCCATGAAGTAATGAGTGCTGTTGACAAGGGATCTCACATCGATTCCATATTCCTAGATTTCCAGAAAGCTTTTGATACCGTTACTCACAAGCGACTATTAATCAAATTGCATGCATATGGAGTATCGTCTCAGTTGTGTGACTGGATTCGTGATTTCCTCTCATAGACAGTTCTTAGTGATAGACGGTAAATCATCGAGTAGAACAGAAGTGATATCTGGCGTTCCGCAAGGTAGTGTCATAGGCCCTCTGCTGTTCCTGATTTACATAAATGATCTAGGTGATAATCTGAGCAGCCCCCTTAGGTTGTTTACCGTCTAGAAAAATCATCAGACGATCAATTCGAATTTTAAATGATCTAGAGAGAATTTCTGTATGGTGCGAAAAGTGGCAGTTAGCACTAAACAAAGAAAAGTGCGAGGCCGTCTACATGGGTACTAAAAGAAATCCGTTAAATTTTGGGTATACCATAAATCGTACAAATCTAAGGGCTGTCAACTAAATACCTTGGAATTACAATTACGAGCAAAGTAAATTGGAAGGACCACATAGATATTATTGTAGGGAAGGCGAAACAAAGACTGCGCTTTGTTGGCAGAACACTTAGAAGATGCGACAAGCCCACTAAAGAGACAGCCTACATTACACTTGCCCCTCCTCTGCTGGAATATTGCTGCCGGTGTGGGATCCTTACCAGGTAGGATTGACGGAGGACATCGAAAAAGTGCAAAGAAGGGCAGCTCGTTTCGTGTTATCGCGCAATAGGGGTGAGAGTGCCACTGATGGGGTGGCAGTCACTGAAACAGAGGCGGTTTTCTTTGCGGCGAGATCTATTTACGAAATTTCAATCACCAACTTTCTCTTCCGAATGCGAAAATGTTTTGTTGACACCTAGCAACGTAAGGAGAAATGATGATTATAATAAAATAAGAGAAATCAAAGCTCGAACGGAAAGATTTAGGTGTTCCTTTTTCCCACGCGCCATTCCAGAGTTGGATGGTAGAGAAGTAGTATGAAAATGGTTCGATGTACCCTCTGCCAGGCACTTAAGTGTGAATTGCGGAGTAACCATGTAGATGTAGATGTAGATGCAGTTACCTTCTGTATTGTACTGTACTGCACTGTAATGTAATGTGTTATATTGTACCAGTTCTTTGTATGTACGGCCCAAACTTCACCGATCTGTGCCACTGGCAGTGACACATCACGCGCGAGTTATTTTCACCCTTAAGTTTTACCCACTAGCGTGTCATAGAAACATAATCGCTAATTTTAGTACGTGCAGATATTGAAATAAGGCGCTTCTTCTTCCATTTAAGTTACACTGACAGAAAAAAAGTAACAACACCAAAAAATAATTAACGTAGAATAACGAAATTTCGGGAATAAAATTGTCTAAATAACATACCTAAGTGATTAACATTGCAAGATCACAGGCTAACGTAAGCGTGAGATAAACCATTACAAATGTGAAATGCTGGTACATTAGTAACCTGTATAACCGCCAGAATGTTGAATGAAGCAAGCAAACGCGCATGCATTTTGTTGTACAGGTCAGGATGTCAGTTTACGGAATGGAGTTCCACGCCTGTTGCATTTGGTCAGTCAGAACCAGGGCGGTTAATACTGGTTGTAGATGTCGCTGGGGTTGTCGTCCTATGATGTCCCATAAGTGCTCGGCTGGAGACAGACCTAGTGATCGAGCAGCCCAAAGCAATATGTCGACACTCTATAGAGCAGTCTCTCTATGACCGCGGCTCGTGGTCTTGTGGTAGCGTTCCCGGCGGAGTCGGGATTTTCTCTGCCTCGAGATGACTGGGTGTTGTGTGTCTTTCATCATCATTTCATCCTCATTCACTCACAAGTCGATGCCGGCACGGAAACTCAGAGTGTTCGGTCAGAGAGCTGGTTAGCCTCTGTAATAAAACAGCTGAGTGGAAGGATCAACAAACGACCTTTAACGGATGTTATGTGACGTCCGCAACGACCAAAACTAAAGTCTAGCCGGCACGGTAACTCAGCGTGTTTGGCCAGAGCGCTAGCTGCCCTCTGTAATAAAAAAACTGAGTTAATGGTTTAACAACGAACTGACATGGATGTCTTTCGACGTCTGCCCCGAGCAGATACAACGAACGAAAACGAACAAAATGAGATTAAAAAAAAAAAACGCCCCCCCGAGGGGTCTCCCGCCCACCAATACCATACGGTCATTATTATTATTAATCTCTCTATGTCCATCTTTTCAGAAATGGCTACGTGACTCAGCTGTTCGGTACAAGTTAAAATAGGGGCCAGCAGTCAAATACTGGTATCTGCTTGAAACAGCGATCGCTTCAACCATCATCTGCCGGAACCGAAGGTGGAACCTTGGTGAGGGGGCCTGAAGATTGCGTAGTAAATCACTGAAACTGGTAGCCAAATAAAGTACGTTTGGAAATTAGACGGCTGAAAGGTGTTTGACCCGACATCCCTCTGCAATATGTTGGGTTACAACAGCCGTATGTGGGCGAGCGTTGTCCAGCTGGAAAACACGCCATGGAATGCTGTTCATGGATGGTAGCACAACAGATCAAATCGCCAGAATGGCGTACAATTTTGCATTCAGGGTGCATGGGATAAGACCGAGAGTGCTCCTGCTGTGATAAAAAATTGCATCCGAGACCATAACCCCAAATATAGTTCCAGTGTGTCTAGCAGGTCCTCAACTGGCTTACCTCTAGCAACACAAGACCATGACTGGCAGCGAGGCAGCACAAGCTTTCATAAGAAAACACAACAGGCTTCCACTTTGCCTTCCACCATTCGCTTGACACCACTGAAGTGGCAGATGGTGGTGGTCAACGGTTAGTGGATTGTACACTGTGGGGCATCTCTCTCAAAGCTGTCCTTGAAGTAATTCATTTGTAACAGTTCATTGAGTCACTAACTGCTGCTGAAATTGCTGCTGCAGATGCAGAACAATACGCCAAAGTCCTCCACTGAACACAGTGGTCGTCCATCTCGTTTGCGCCACATGGCCATCCAGAGCCAGGTCTTCTAGCGACGATACATTCTCGTGACCGCCGCTGCTAGCAGTTACGTACAGCCCTATTACGAGACCTCGTTCAAACTGACTGAAGTGTTGACGATGGGGCCTTTATCGCGTTGCTCGCCACGTCCAGTCTCAAGGTAACTAACGCACACGACCGTTACAGCGTGCATTTAAAGCAAACCTGATTTGCATCCTCCTAGTGACGTTACTATCACCACTTTTATGCTACTGCTGCGAAATCTGGATATAGATCACCTTTTAGATGTATAAACACGACTAGCAATTTTCGTTTATGTCGCACAACTCCTTGGTATTGCTATTTTTTTCCGTCAGCGTATTTCTTGCTATGGCTAGTGATCAGAAGTGGCCAGTTTGCAGTGTGGCGTAGAAGCATATACAGTATGAAAGGTTGTACAACTTCGTAAACTGAAAATGAGCTGCACAAAATTAAAGCGAATAAGAATAGAAAGAGATGTATCTACACAGCTGCTCGCAGGCCATGGTACAAATCGTGCGTAGCCGATCAGAATTAGAAAAACGACGGGAGCTAAAATCTCAAAGTTTGCATTTTCCGGGGAAGTACTTTCAGAATTTTTAGACTATGAAATAGCTGCCCAGGCGTGAAGTAATCGTGTGAAGGTCTCGAGATTCCAGATGATAACAGAGTCTGATGCTTAAGGGGCCGACTTGGAGCAGGGGAGGCACCACAGGACATTTTAATTTCCACTGTATATACTTTTACAAATAAATTCATAAAACTTTGTCAGCATCACTAGGAAGGATTCAGGATTCACACTCATTGCAGTGGAAGTTCGAAAGCATAACGAAATGATTTTTTTTTTTTTTTTACAAGCGAAGTTTCATCATTTTTTTCACTTACAAATAGCGGTATTTGTTGCTGTAGTTACACTTTTCTTCAGAAGTAATAGAGATTCTTCGATGAATTTTGCACAGCATACAAACCATACTTAAATGTGTATGAAACTCTAGAATTTTCCAAATCTATTAAAAACTGTGGTGAAAATTGAGGTAATTAACTATAAAAATTTTTTTTTGTAAACATTTAGTTTAAAATATAACAGTTCATTCGTTTTTTCATAAATTAAATAAATATACCCGTAAGTATGGTATGTATGCTGCGCAAAATTCATCGATGAATCTCTCTTACTTATGAAGAAAAGTGTACCTATAGCAGCAAATGCTGCCATTAGTAAGTGAAAAAAATGATGAAATTTGACATGTAAAAAAAATTATTTCGTTATGCTTTCGAACTTCCACTGCAATGAGTGTGAATCCTGAATCCTTCCTAGTGATGCTGACAAAGTTTTATGAATTTATTTGTAAAAGTATAGACACTGGAAATTAAAATGTCCTGTGATGCCTCTCCTGCTCCAAGTCGGCCCGTTTGACGTCCTACCCCCCCTTAACGCACTCACGAGAAAAAGCCATAACAGCATTATAGTCATTAATTCCCTTGTCTTCCTTAATCTACTTACTGTACAATGGGTAAGCTACGGAATAAAAAGGAGGTAAAAACCCTCCCTGGCCTCATGTGAAGATGGAAGACAGTATCTGAAACCCACCGTGTGAGATCAAACGTGAAAAGCGGTGACCGGCTATTGTTATAGTGCGAGCCTTGCGATACTGATATGAAATGATAAACAGGCCTTAGAGCCAGTCGTTGCGTTTTAAAGTTTCCTGCAGTAACCAGAGACGGCGAGCGAGCCCCATGACTAGCGGGGAATACCCTGGAGCGGCCGAGTCCACAAGGTCAGCATGACCGTCTGTCCTACAGGCGTGCCAGGAGTCACGTGGGTGGACAAGCCGCAGAACACAACTACACCGATGAGACTAAAAAGTCTCGACCTTTGCCCTCTGCGAAAATGAACGGCACCTGATTGAGTTTACGAGCATGTGTAGCGGTAAGGAAAGTACAGTTGGTGCACAAAAAAATAGAAATACAGAAACCACAACACATTACCATGCCTAAAACGGCATAGGAAAACTGTTGGCATTCAAAACAGCTTCCACTCGTCTCTGAATTGACAAATATAGGTTACTGCATGGTTTTCATGGGAATCTTATACCGCACTTCATGCAAAATACAGTAGCGGTAAATTCAGGTAACGATGATGGAGATCGAAAGCCATCACACACCTTTCTGCCCAAAGTAGGTTGAGTAATTCATCTACATCTACATTTATACTCCGCAAGTCACCCAACGGCGTGTGGCGGAGGGCTCTTTACTTGCACTGTCATTACCTCCCTTTTCTGTTCCAGTCGCGTGTGATTCGCGGGAAGAACGACTGCCGGAAAGCCTCCGTGCGCGCTCGAATCTCTCTAATTTTATATTCGTCATTTCCTCGGGAGGTATAAGTAGGGGGAAGCAATATATTCGATATCTCATCCAGAAACGCACCCTCTCGAAACCTGGACAGCAAGCTACACCGCGATGCAGAGCGCCTCTCTTGCAGAGTCTGCCACTTGAGTTTGCTAACGCTATCGCGCTTACCAAATAACCCTGTGACGAAATGCGCCGCTCTTCTTTGGATCTTCTCTATCTCCTCTGTCAACCCGACCTGGTACGGATCCCACACTGATGAGCAATGCTCAAGTATAGGTCGAACGAGTGTTTTGTAAGCCACTTCCTTTGTTGATGGACTACAAAAAAAAAATGGTTCAAATGGCTCTGAGCACTATGGGACTTAACATCTATGGTCATCAGTCCCCTATAACTTAGAACTACTTAAACCTAACTAACCTAAGGACATCACACACATCCATGCCCGAGGCAGGATTCGAACCTGCGACCGTAGCAGTCGCGCGGCTCCGGACTGAGCGCCTAGAACCGCTAGACCACCGCGGCCGGCGATGGACTACATTTTCTAAGGACTCTCCATGAATCTCAACCTGGTACCCGCCTTACCAACAATTAATTTTATATGATTATTCCATTTCAAATCGTTCCGTACGCATACTCCCAGATATTTTCAGAAGTAACTGCTACCAGTATTTGTTCCGCTATCATATAATCATACAATAATGGATCCTTCTTTCTATGTATTCGCAATACATTACATTTGTCTATGTTATGGGTCAGTTGCCACTGCCTGCTCCAAGTGCCTATCCGCTGCAGATCTTCCTGCATTTCGCTGCAGTTTTCTAATGCTACAACTTCTCTGTATACTAAAGCATCATCCGCGAAAAGCCGCATGGAACTTCGACACTATCTACTAGGTCATTTATATATATTGTGAAAAGCGATAGTCCCATAACACTCCCCTGTGGCAATCCACGGGTTACTTTAACGTCTGTAGACGTCTCTCTATTGAGAACAACATGCTGTGTTCTGTTTGCTAAAAACTCTTCAATCCAGCCACACAGCTGTTCTGATATTCCGTAGGCTCTTACTTACTTTGTTTATCAGGCGACAATGCGGAACTGTATCGAACTCCTTCCGGAAGTCAAGGAAAATGGCATCTACCTGGGAGCCTGTATATAATATTTTCTGGGCCTCATGAACAAATAAAGTGAGTTAGGTCTCACACGATCGCTGTTTTCGGAATCCATGTTGATTCCTACAGAGTAGATTCTGGGTTTCCAGAAACGACGTGATACGCGAGTAAGAAACATGTTCTAAAATTCTACAACAGATCGATGTCAGAGATATAGGCCTATAGTTCTGCGCATCTGCTCGACGACCCTTCTTGAAAACTGGAATTACCTGTGCTCTTTACCAATCATTTTCAACCTTCCGTTCCTCTAGAGACTTGCGGTACACTGCTGTTAGAAGGGGGGCAAGTTCTTTCGCGTACTCTGTGTAGAATCGAACTGGTATCCCGTCAGGTCCAGTGGACCTTCCTCTGTTGAGTGATTTCAGTTGCTTTTCTATTCCTTGGACACTTATTTCGATGTCAGCCATTTTTTCGTTCTTGCGAGGATTTAGAGAAGGAACTGCAGTGCGGCCTTCCTCTGTGAAACAGCTTTGGAAAATGGTGTCTAGTATTTCAGCTTCACGCGTCATCCTCCATTTCATTGCCATTATCATTCCAGAGTGTCTGGATATGCTGTTTCGATCCACTTACTGATTTAACGTAAGACCAGAACTTCCTAGGATTTTCTGTCAAGTCGGTACATAGAATTTTAAATTCGAATTCACTGAACGCTTCACGCATAGCCCTCCGTACGCTGACTTTGACATCGTTTAGCTTGTGTTTGTCTGAGGGGTTTTGGCTGCGTTTAAATTTGCAGTGAAGCTCTCTTTGCTTTCGCAGTAGTTACCTAACTTTGTTGTTGAATTCTGAGATCTGGGACTGTGGTGACCAGGGGAAATGCGCAAAACCGCTCGTGGACGACTCGAGCTGTGTGAACAGAGACCCTGTCTTTTTTAAATGCTGCATCACCACTGGGGAACAAACAATGTAACACGGGATGGATCTTATCAGTGAAAATGGTCACATAATCCTTGAGAGCAACGTGACTTCGCAGAGTGACCATGGATCCGAGGAATACCACGATATGGCTGCCCAAATCATCGCCGAACCCCGGCCATGTTTCACTTTCGGGACGCAGACTCGGCCAGATATTGGAAACAGTGTGAATAAGACTCACCCGGAGAAATGACTTTCTTCTATTGCTCCGTAGTCCAGGTTTTACGCATTCGACACCACGTTTTCCTGTCTCGAGGATCTGCATCACAGATGAATCGTTCTGAAATTGCAGCTCGCCCTGCAGTTCACTGCTTCCAGAGCTCCCTTCGTGTTGTTTTGGCGCTGACAGGGTTGGCGAGTTTGATATTTAGCACTTTTGCTGTGATCGTCCTCTTATTTTTCGTCACAATCGTCTTCAGTGAACGTCCATCACGATCACTCAATACAGACTTACGTCCACGTTGTGACTTAGTGGATGATCTTTTTCGACTTTCCCCGTATACGTTATCAGTCTTCGATACGGTGCCTCTTGAACCACCAAACACTTCGGCTATCTTGATTACAGAACCATCCACCACACGAGCACCAACAATTTCGAATTTAGTTAGCTCTGACACAATGGACTCAAGACTACACAGAACACTGTTCTGATCACGACTGAAGTCTGCAACGTATTGAGGTCAATGCACAGGGGCCGTTCATAATCAGATACACTACTGGTAGAGGTGTACATGTTCCGCTTTTAACCCGCCCATGCTTGCCCGGTGGCCAGGCGGGCAGGCCGCCGCGCGTTGTCAACAGAACGGGCGGGCTGCTTCACTCCCAGCCAAGCCAAGCACAACCCAACCCGGGCAGGCTGCCGGAAACTTGCTTGCCTGCCCATATTACTGCTGAGCTGCGCTACGCAGCCGTTTAGACTGCGCGCTTCATTGTCGTACTATGAACGTTAATTAAAATTTTTTATTTTACCTGAGCACCAAAAGACAAATTAATTTCAGGTCAAAAAATATTGGGTTTTATCTGTACATTCTTCCTTTACGCGTATATTTCGGGCTTATTATCTATATAAATAAAAATGAATTGCCAAATGCGTTGATAAGCGTAAAACTCGAGAACGGCTGGACCAATTCGGCATTTTTTTTTTTTTTTTTTTTTTTTTTTTGCTGTGTTCGTAATTCTCAGGACAAGGTTTTTATGAAATAAAATTTTTCGAAAATCGACCGAAAATTTGGAAAATTTCAGAAAAACTGAAAGTGTGTTTTCATTGTGTGCGTGTGTTTGTATTGCATACAATCTTGATGAAATTTTGCACACTATACCTTGAAACCAAGAGGAAGGTCACAGTCTACTTAAAATATCGTAGGGTGCATGGCAGTGGTTACTTTACCTAACGGAATTCGACAAATTGTACGTTTTTATTCCGATCTTGATGAAATTTGGCATACTTGATATTCAAAGCAGGATGAAGGGCACTGTCTGCTTAAAATTCTGAATGGTACATGGCGGAGGGTACTTTACTTACACACTTCTACACCAACCTACAGTTTTCTTCCGATCTTGAAGAAATTTTGCACACTTGACCATCAAGAGGAACATTACTGCCTACATAATATTTCGGACAGTGCATGGAAAAGAGTACCTTACAAAAGATTTTGACATCGTTTGCGGGTTACCATGTAATCCTTCTCCCTCTATACTGCTAAATGGTCTCAGGTCCTTAGCATACATTTCGACCCCACTTTCGGCCACTAAATCTTTGTCCTCTTTCAAGAAATTTACGGAGTGAGGGAACTGCTTGTCAAATTTGCACACATGTCGTAACATACTCGAGGCTCCTAAATAAGTACTTAAGAGCTTTTTACATAGTTTGCGTCTCGCGGTTCTAGGCGCGCAGTCCGGAACCTTGCGACTGCTACGGTCGCAGGTTCGAATCCTGCCTCGGGCATGGATGTGTGTGATGTCCTTAGGATAGTTAGGTTTAAGTAGTTCTAAGTTCTAGGGGACTGATGACCACAGCAGTTGAGTCCCATAGTGCTCAGAGCCATTTGAACCATAGTTTGCATTGAGACACACCTACCGATTTATTTGAAGCGGCCTCATAAACACGCGAAAACGTTTCCTATGGGGCACTTGTGCTCTGTTTCGTTACCAGCATGTATTCGCCAGTTGTCAATTCTTTTTCAATCTCACTAAAGTCCGACCTATTCATTGTGCTGCCCCCACCGTTGCGATAAATGTACTGCGGGCTAACAACCTGGCTACTCTAGTCACGGTAGCTTGACAGCGCAACCTGTTGTCAGGCGCAGCAAGCTGAGCGGGTGCCGTGAAGCTTGGCAGGCCTGCGGGAACCCAGGTAGCCCGGGCTTGCGGGAGCCCAAGTCGGTCGCATTACCCACTATGCCTCAGTACATGCGTACTCTTGTGTTTACGTCGCGGCAGGCTGACCTGCATGAATGGTTGCAGAGGAGCTAGGGGCAAACAGGCTGCAATGGGAATTTGTACACCTCTGACTACTGGCCATTAAAATTGCTACACCATGAAGATGACGTGCGAGAGACACAAAATTTAACCGAAAGGAAGAAGATGCTGTGATATGCAAATGATTAGCTTTTCAGAGCATTCACACAAGGTTGGCGTCGGTGGCAACACCTACAACGTGCTGACATGAGGAAAGTTTCCAACCGATTTCTCATACACAAACAGCAGTTGACCGGCGTTGCCTGGTGAAACGTTGTTGCGATACCTCGTGTAAGCAGGAGAAATGCGTACTATCACGTTTCCGACTTTGATAAAGGTCGGATTGTAGTCTATCGCGATTGCGGTTTATCGTATCGCGACATTGCTGCTCGCGTTGGTCGAGATCCAATGACTGTTAGCAGAATATGGAATCGTTGGGTTCAGGAGGGTAATACGTAACGCCGTGCTGTATCCCAACGGCCTCGTATCACTAGCAGTTGAGATGACAAGCATCTTATCCGCATGGCTGTAAGGATCGTGCTGCCACGTCGCGATCCCTGAGTCAACAGATGGGGACGTTTGCAAGACAACAAGCATCTGCACGAACAGTTCGACGACGTTTGCAGCAGCACGGACTATAATCTCGGAGACCATGGCTGCGGTTACCCTTGACGCTGCATCACAGACAGGAGCGCCTGCAATGGTGTGCTCAACGACGAACCTGGGTGCACGAATGGCAAAACTTCATTTTTTCGGATGAATTCAGGTTCTGTTTACAGCATCGTGATGGTCGCATCAGCCGGCCGAAGTGGCCGAGCGGTTGTAGGCGCTACAGTCTGGAACCGCGCGACCGCTACGGTCGCAGGTTCGAATCCTGCCTCGGGCAGGAATGTGTGTGATGTCCTTAGGTTAGTTAGGTTTAAGTAGTTCTAGGTTCTAGGGGACTGATGACCTCAGAAGTTGTGCCATAGTGCTCAGAGCCATATGAACCATTTGATGGTCGCATCCGTGTTTGGCGACATCGCGGTAAACGCACATTGGAAGCGTGTATTCGTCATCGCCATACTGGCGTATCACCCGGCGTGATGGTACGGCGTGCCATTGGTTACACGTCTCGGTCACCTCTTGTTCGCACTGACGGCACTTTCAACAGTTGACGTTACTTTTCAGATGTCTTACGACCTTTGGCTCTACCCTTCATTCGATCCCTGCGAAACCCTACATTTCAGCAGGATAATGCACGACCGCATGGTGCAGGTCCTGTACGGGCCTTTCTGGATGCAGAAAATGTTCGACTGCTGCCCTGGCCAGCACATTCTCCAGATCTCTCAACAATTGAAAACGTCTGGTCAATGGTGCTCGAACAACTGGCTCGTTACAATACGCCAGTCACTACTCTTGATGAAGTGTGGTATCGTGTTGAAGCTGCATGGACAGCTGTACCTGTACGCGCCATCCAAGCTCTGTTTGACTCAATGCCCAGGCGTGTCATGGCCGTTATTATGGCCAGAGGTGGTTGCTCTGGGCACTGATTTCTCAGGATCTATGCACCCAAATTGCGTGAAAATGTAATCACATGTCAGTTCTTGTACAATATTTTTGTCCAATGAATACCCGTTTATCATCTGCATTTCTTCTTGGTGTAGCAATTTTAATGGCCAGTGGTGTACAACAGCGCAACCTGTCGGATTCACTAGCATCTGAAATGTAAGTTAACTAGAGACGTAAGCGACTTTCATACCTGGCACATAGGCACCTGCCAGAAACGAGCGTCTCTGAAATGCCGAATCTGGTCGCATGTTCGATTGCCACTGTCGTGAGCATCTATGGAAAGTGAATGAAGAACTGGTGAAACCAAGAGTGGGCGACCAGCTGTTGGACGTCCACGCCTCGTCACAGAAGAGGGAGTTTGGAGGCTTTTCCACTCTGTAGAGCAGTATAGATGGCGGTCAGTGGCAGATCTGACGACAGGGTACAACGCTGGTGTAGGCACAAGTGTTTCGAAGCACGCTGCTCAGCGCCTTTTGTTACCCATGGGGCTCTGAAGTAGACGACCTCTATGTTTTCCAATGTTGACGTCAAATAGGATTGCAGTAGCCAAGGGATCGTCGATACTGGGCATCAATCAATGGAAACAGTCAGTTAGTCAGATTTGTTATATCAGGTTGATAATCGCGTCCGGATACATCGTCATCCAGGAGAAGGGCTGCTCGAAACATTCACCGCGCCATGTATGCGGTCTTGTGCAGGTGCTGTGGGACACATTCACCTGGGCTTCCACAGGATCTGTGATACTAATCGAATGCACAGCGACAGCAGCGAACTACGTAAATATTTATTACGAACCATTTGCATCCGTTCGTGCGCTATGTCCCCAAGTATGATGGCACCATCCAGCAAATAACTATTCGTGTTACAAAGCCAGAATCGCGCTACAGCGTTTTCAGGAGCGTGATAATGAAGTCACATTGATGTCTTCACGACCAAATTCACCTGATCTAGGACAAATCGAGGACGCTACAAGTTTACGGAATTTGCGTGAACTGTCCTTATCATCTGATGCTCCATACTTCCGGAGACCAAATAAAGACTTGTCGAACCGATGATACGCAGAGCGTACTGTGTTCCAAAGGTGGATCAACACACTGTTAACTAGATGCTCATAATACACTGCTGGCCACCGTAAATGCAACACCCTGAAGGAAGCATCCGAATCAAGTGAAATTTACACCATGGGTTTGCAGCGATGAGATATGCAACTGATTACAATTTCAGCGCAGACGCACATCACGCGCGCCTGTGGCGCCACCTCATAGCGCCATTTAAGGCTTGGCGATTTCGACGAGTGTACGTTCGGCACGTGTGTTTACCTTGCGGTTGTTTCACAAGACGATCAGTTATGCCTCGTAGACAACAGCGAACATCGTTTGATCAAGTATCCGAGTTCGACAGAGGAAGGATAGTGGCTTACCGAGATTATGGATTATCATACAGAGAAATCGCTAGTCGTGTTGGACGAAACCAAACAACTGTAATGCGGATATGTGACCGTTGGATGCAGGAGGGTACGACGGACCGACGTGGTCGATCGCATTCACCTCGGTGCACCACTGCACGTGCTGATAGGCAAATTGTGCCCTTGGCAGTGGCGGATCGCTCAGTGACATACCGAACCATAGCACAGCACATTGCGTCTGTAACGCATCATCCAGTGTCTGTGCGTACCATTCGACGCCGTTTACAGCAGAGTGGTCTGTCCGCAAGACGTTCATTGCTTCGTCTACCATTGACGCAGAACCACAGACGTCTCCGTCGACAATGGTGTGATGACAGACGGATGTGGACGGCAGAATGGAATGACGTTGTGTTTACTGACGAGGCACGCTTCTGTCTGCAGCACCACGATGGTCGGATTCGAGTGTGGAGACACCGTGGAGAGAGGATGCTGGACAGCTGCATTATGCACCGCCACACTGGTCTTGCACCGGGTATTATGGTATGGGGCGGTATTGGATATTACTCTCGCACGCCTCTAGTACGCATTGCCGGTACTTTAAATAGCCGGCGCTACATATCCGAGGTGCTGGAGCCAGTTGTCCTTCCTTACCTTCAGGGCTCGGCCACAGCCATATTTCAACAGGATAATGCGCGACCACACGTGGCACACATTGTCCAAAGGTTCTTCGTCAATAACCAGATCGAAGTGCTTCCCTGGCCGGCTCGCTCTCCGGATCTTTCGCCGATAGAAAACATGTGGTCCATGGTTGCTCAACGAGTGACCCAGATTACATCACCAGCCGCCACACCAGATGATCTTTGGCAACGTGTGGAAGCTGCTTGGGCCCCAGGAACACATCCAACGTCTCTTTGACTCAATGCCGAGACGTGTGGAAGCGGTGATCTCCAACAATGGCGGCTACTCTGGCTACTGATTCTGGCAGGAACCACATGTCACAGACGTCTGTAAACGTAATCATTTGATACTTGGTCAACATGTTATCTACAAAATAAATTTTGTTGTGCTACCTCTTGTCTTTCTTGGTGTTGCATTTACGGTGGCCAGCAGAGTATTTTTCTCGTCAGCGTGCATCTATATCGCCAACGGCCTTGCCGCAGCGGTAACACGGGTTCCCGTCAGATCACCGAAGTTAAGCGCTGTCGGGCTGGGCTCGCACTTGCATGGGCTACCATCCGGTCTGCAGAGCGCTGTTGGCAAGCGGGGTGCACTCAGCCCTTGTAAGGCAAAATGAGGAGCTACTTGATTGAGAAGTAGCGACTCCGCTCTCGGAAACTGACATACGGGCGGGAGAGCGGTGTGCTGACCACATGCCCCTCCATATCCGCATCCAGTGACGTCTGTGGTATGAGGATGACACGGCGGCCGGTCGGTACCGTTGGGCCTTCGTGGCCTGTTCGGGAGGAGTTTAGTTTTTTTACTGCATCTATATCCGCTCTCTGTGAACAATGTGCATGGCATACAATACTTCATATTTTTCCAAATGTTGAAGTTTCTACCCGTTCCATTCGCATATCGACTGCAGGAGTAATGACTGCCCCAGTGTGACAATGATCGCAGTAATTAGTCCTGTCTTCGCGGTGCTTATGGAAGCAGTTCGTAGAAAGCTGTATGATATTCATAGTTCCCTGCACAAACTCTGTAAGTGGGCTCCTGGGGAATAATTGGCGTTTATCACCAAGTGTCTATTAGTTCCAGATTTTCAACATATCCATGGCATTTCCACGCGCGTCTGGCTAACCACCTACCTGCACTGATCACACTGGTTCCCGTCAGATCACTGAAGTTAAGCGCTGTGGGACTTGGCTACCACATGGATGGGTGACCGCATGGGTCTGCCGAATACTTTTGGCAAGCAGAGTCCACTCAGCCCTTGTGTGGCCATTTGAGGAGTTACTTGATTGAGACAAAGCGGCTCCGAACACGAAAACTGACAACAGCCTGGAGAGTTGTGTACTGACCACATACCTAATACCCCTCCATATCGGCATCCAGTGACGCGCATTGGCTCAGAATGACACGGCGGTCGACGATTACCGTTGGGTCTTCCGAGGCCTGTTCGCACGGTGTGTTAGTCCTCGTGTGTCGAAAAAATCTACCGTCATTCGTTTTGCCCTTCTTTGGCCGCGCTAAATATCCCCTGTTACTCCTAGCTACTTCCGCACTTGAGCAAGTATGTAAGCAGTCTCCTTTGTAGGCTGTTTTTCATCAGTGTCCTCCTAATGGAGCAAAGTCTGCACCTGATTCATCTACAACTTAGCCAACGTGACTGTTGTTGTTGTTGTGGTCTTCAGTCCTGAGACTGGTTTGAAGCAACTCTCCATGCTACTCTATCCTGTGCAAGCTTCTTCAACTCCCAGTACGTACTGCAGCCTATATCCTTCTGAATCTGCTTAGTGTATTCATCTCTTGGTCTCCCTCTACGATTTTTACCCTCCATGCTGCCCTCCAATACTAAATTGGTGATCCCTTTATGCCTCAGAACATGTCCTACCAACCGATCCCTTCTTCTAGTCAAGTTGTGCCACAAACTCCTCTTCTCCCCAATCCTATTCAATAGCTCCTCTTTAGTTATATGATCTACCCATCTAATCTTCAGCATTCTTCTGTAGCACCACATTGCGAAAGCTTCTATTCTCTTCTTCTCCAAAGTATTTATGGTCCAAGTTTCACTTCCATACATGGCTACACTCCATAGAAATACTTTCAGAAACGACTTCCTGAGACTTAAATCTATACTCGAAGTTAACAAATTCCTCTTCTTCAGAAACGCTTTCCTTGCCATTGCCAGTCTACAATTTATATCCTCTCTACTTCGACCATCATCAGTTATTTTGCTCCCCAAATAGCAAAACTTCTTTACTACTTTAAGTGTCTCATTTCGTACACTAATTCCCTCAGCATCACCCGAGTTAACTCGGCTACATTCCATTGTCCTCGTTTTGCTTTTGTTGATGTTCATCTTATATCCTCCTTTCAAGACACTATCCATTCCGTTCAACTGCTCTTCCAAGTCCTTTGCTGTCTCTGATAGAATTATAATGTCATCGGCGGGACCTTAAAGTTTGTATTTCCGCTCCATGGATTTTAATTCCTACTCGGAATATTTCTTTTGTTTCCTTCACTGCTTGCTCAATATACAGATTGAATAACATCGGGCATGGACTACAACCCTGTCTCACTCCCTTCCCAACCACTGCTTCCCTTTCATGCCTCTCAACTGTTACAACTGCCATTTGGTTTCTGTACAAATTGTAAATAGCCTTCCGCTCCCTGTATTTTACCCCTGCCACCTTCCGAATTTGAAAGAGAGTATTCCAGTCAACATTGTCAAAAGCTTTCTCTAAGTCTACAAATGCTAGAAATTTAGGTTTGCCTTTTCTTAAACTATCTTCTAAGATAAGACGTAGGGTCAGTATTGCCTCACGTGTTCCAACATTTCTACGGAATCCAAACTGATCTTCCCCGAGGTCGGCTTCTACCAGTTTTTCCATTCGACTGTAAGGAATTCGTGTTAGTATTTTGCAACCGTGACTTATTAAACTGATAGTTCGGTAATTTTCACATCTGTCAACGCCTGCTTTCTTTGGGATTGGAATTATTATATTCTTCTTGAAGTTTGAGAATTTTTCGCCTGTCTCAAACATTTTGCTCACCAGATGGTAGAGATTTGCCAGGACTGGCTCTCCCAAGGCTGTCAGTAGTTCTAACGGAATGTTGTCTACTCCCGGGGCCTTGTTTCGACTTAAGTCTTTCAGTCCTCTGCCAAATTCTTTACGCAGTATCATATCTCCCATTTCATCTTCATCTACATCCTCTTCCACTTCCATAATACTGCCCTCAAGTACATCACGTTGTATAGACCCTCTATATACTCCTTCCACCATTCTGCTTTCCCTTCTTTGCTTAGAATTGGGTTTCCATCTGAGCTCTTGATATTCATACAAGTGGTTCTCTTTTCTCCAAAGGTCTCCTTAATTCCCCTGTAGGCAGTATCTATCTTACCCCTAGTGAGATAAGCCTCTACATCCTTACATTTGTCCTCTAGCCATCCCTGCTTAGCCGTTTTGCACTTCCTGTCGATCTCATTTTTGAGACGTTTGTATTCCTTTTTGCCTGCTTCAATAACTGCATTTTTATATTTTCTCCTTTCATCAGTTAAATTCAATATTTCTTCTGTTACCCAAGGATTTTTACTAGCCTTCGTTTTTTTACCTACTTGATCCTCTGCTGCCTTCACTACTTCATCCCTCAAAGCTACCCATTCTTCTTCTACTGAATTTCTTTCCCCCATTCTTGTCGATTGTTCCCTTACGCCCTCCCTGAAACTCTGTACAACCTCTGGTTTAGTCAGTTGATCCAGATCCCATCTCCTTAAATTCCCACCTTTTGCAGTTTCTTCAGTTTTAATCTAGAGTTCATAACCAATAGATTGCGGTCAGAATCAACATCCGCCCCTGGAAACGTCTTACAACTTAAAACCTGGTTCCTAATTCTCTGTCTTACCATTATATAAACTATCTGAAACCCGTCAGTATCTTCAGGTTTCTTCCATGTGTACAACCTTCTTTTATTATTCTTGAACCAAGTGTTAGCTATGATTAAGTTACGCTCTGTGCAAAATTCTAGTAGGCGGTTTCCTCTTTCATTTCTTACCCCCAGTCCATATTCACCTACTACGTTTCCTTCTCTTCCTTTTCCTACTGTCGAATTCCAGTCACCCATGACTGTTAAATTTTCGTCTCCCTTCACTATCTGAATAATTTCTATTATCTCATCATACATTTCTTCAATTTCTTCATCTGCAGATCTAGTTGGCATATAACACTGTACTACTGTAGTAGGCGTGGGCTTCGTGTCTATCTTGGCCACAATAATGCATTCACTATGCTGTTTGCAGTAGCTTACCCGCAATCCTATTTTTTTATTCATTATTAAACCGACTCCTGCATTACCCCTTTTTGATTTTGTATTTATAACCCTGAATTCGCCTGACCAGAAGTCGTGATCCTCCTGCCACCAAACTTCGCTAATTCCTACTATGTCTAACTTTAACCTATCCATTTCGTTTTTTAAATTTTCTTAACTACCTGCACGATTAAGGGATCTGACATTCCAAGCGCCGATCCGTAGAACGCCAGTTTTCTTTCTCTTGATAACGACGTCCTCCTGAGTAGTCCCCGCCCGGAGATCCGAATGGGGGACTATTTTACCTCCGGAATATTTTACCCAAGAGGACGCCATCATCATTTAACCAAACAGTAAAGCTGCGTGCCCTTGTGAAAAATTACGGCTGTAGTTTCCCCTTGCTTTCAGCCGTTCGCAGTACCAGCACAGCAAGGCCGTTTTGGTTAATGTTACAAGGCCAGATCAGTCAATCATCCAGACTGTTGTCCCTGCAACTAGTGAAAAGGCTGCTGCCCCTCTTCAGGAACCACGTGCTTGTGTGGCCTCTCAACAGATACCCCTTCGTTGTGGTTGCACCTACGGTACGGCCATCTTTATTGCTGATGCACGCAAGCCTCCTCACCAACGGCAAGGTGTATGGTTCATGGGGGGCCAACGTGATCATTCCATTTAAAATCCCCATAAATCGTTACACCCGGCTTTTTATATGAGTTGCTTGATTCCAGCTGTGACTCATTAATGTTGTAATCACAGGATATTATGTTTTGCGCTTTGCGTTTTGTAAAGGTAGAATTATATATTTTTGAATATTCAAGCACGTTACTAGTCTTTACATCACCTTGTAATCTTATCAAGACCTGAATGAGTATTGCGCAGCGTTACCCCGTTAGTTCTACATTACACAGGGCAATTACGTGACGATGTTACGAACTACCTAGGATGATGGAGAAGGGTAAATGTATCAATTTCAGATAAGGGTCCTTGGTCGAAAGTTACAAGCGAAAATCTGACTGGAATACATACACCAGTGCTGTTGTTGCTAGGGTTGTAGAATAGGAGAGTTTCAGAAGTGGTAGTATTGGCCAAAACAAGAAAAAATGTCCAGTAAACATTCGCTCCAAAATGCATGGGCACGTGTTCAGTATAAGAGATCTATTTCAAAGTATCGAAGATGAACAAGTGCCCATATCTGTTAAGCCAATCACTTCAGAGCTCACTTTTACTGGACTTTTTTTCTTGATTTGGTCCTTACGACCTACCACCTTTGAAAGTTATCACGAACTGAATCGGTGCATGTATTCCACTGTCAGAGATATCAGAACGATTTTCGCTTATAACTTTCGATTCGTTCATTTCCGAACCTGGGCCCTTTAGCTCAAATTGATAAGTTTCCCCTTCTCCACCGTCCCCGAAAATTAAACACGTCGTCACGGAATCACCCTGTGGATAACAGCGAAATGTCTCAGGCTACAATTAATATTGAACACCAAGTGACTCAACACACTTCCCTACATCACATCTGAACATATAGCATCTCTAGAAGACTTTCATTCGAGATAACACGCTGCGTCCTCACTACCAAGAAATACTCAATTCAGCCACAAATTTAGACCAAATATATGAGCGGCTTCCTTAACTCTTTGGCGTGTCAAATGCTTTTCCGAAGTCTAGAAGTGCTGTATCTACGCAATTTAGGATATATTTTGATAAAACCACGAGCCGGTAGGGGGAGGTCTTTCTATTCGGCACACCCTTTACGTTTGAGCTCAGAATGTGTTCAAAGATTCAACGACAGATATATGTCAATGACGCCGACAGTTTTGTGGCCCTCTTTTTCTACTCTTCGTTTGGACGGAAGTGCTCTTTTTTTTCAACTAATGAGCATAATCTTTTGTATGAGAGATCTACTGCATAATGTAGTTAAAAGAGAACTGTAAACTGATAGGGATTCTATCGGGCCCTGGGTCCTTCATTAACTTTAGCGATTACCACTGTTTCTAAAAAATGTTCATATGTGTGTGACATCTTATAGGACTTAACTGCTAAGGTCATCAGTCCCTAAGCTTACACGCTACTTAACCTAAATTATCCTGAGGACAAACACATACACCCATGCCCTTGGGAAGACTCGAACCTCCGCCGGGACCAGCCGCACAGTCCATGACTGCAGCGCCTTAGACCGCTTTTTTTTTTCGTTGTTGATCGTTGGGTTTGGTCGTTGCTGACGTCACATGACATCCGTTAAAGTTCGCTTCTTGATCCTTCCGCTCAGTTTTTTATTTTTTATTACAGAGGCCATCCGGCTCTCTGACCGAACACGCTGAGCAACCGTGCCGGCAACGCCCGGATTATCCCGCGCAGCCCACTGTTTCTAAACACTGCTGACACTAATATCTTTGTCACTCATTTTTGCAGTGTTGTGATAGTTGAACTGGTGCCACTGACAGCGTTTACATATATCCATAATTTGTTCATGTTTTGTGAGAGGTTTTTCCATAAGGTTCTGTAGTCGTTGAAGGCTACAAGAATGCCCTTTCGATAACCAAATTCTTTTCACTCGAAATCTCTCTACCTATAGCCTATAGCTTCTTCTCAGTTTATTGTGCACTATTTCCTGTTTATTTAGATTTCTTTACAGAGACTTATGTCACATCAAGTGATTGATGATTTTTTTAAAATTTGTTCCTCAGCTCATCTTCATGTTCATGCCCAGAGCTAAATGTTTCCCGATCTACGATATCACTGCCACTTTATGTACTTTAGGGAACATCTACATCTCCGTGATACTCTGTAATTGATAGTAAAGTGCCTGGCAGGGGCCTCACCTAACCACCTTCAAGCTATTTCTCAATAGTTCCACAGGCTCTTATTTTTCTTATTTTATTATGATAATAATTTCTCCCTATGGATTTGGGCGTCCACAACATCTTTTCGCATTCCGAGGAGAAAGCTGATAATTGAAATTTCATGAAAATATTCTGCGGCAACAAAAAGCACCTTTGCTTTAATGACTGCCACCCCAATTCGTGTATCATATCCGGAGCACTCAGTTCCGTGATAAAACAAAACTAGCTGCCCTTATTTGCATTTTTTCGGTGTCCTCCGTGAATGCCATCTGATGCGGATTCACACCGCGCAGCAATACTCCATACGAGGACGGAAAACCGTAGTGTAGACAGTCTCTACGTAGTCTGTTGCATCTTCTAAGTGTTCTGCCAAGAAAACGCAGTCTTTGGTTTGCCGCCACCGCAACATTATCTATGTGATCATTACAGTTTAGGTTATTCGTAACTGTGATCCCTAAGTATTTAGCTGAACTAGATCTTTTATATAAATCAGGAACAGCAGATGTCCTATAACACTTGCCTTGGCAAAGACAAATAGCACTTCTGTTTTACTAAATGACGTTCTATCATTTACTACAAACTGTGGCTTTTCTGACAGGAAATCATGAATCCAATCCCACAACTGGGACGATACTTCGTAGGGACACATTTTGACTAGAAATCACTTGTTAGGAACGGTATTAAAAGCCTTCAGGAAGTGTGAATATATGGAATAAATTTGAGATCCGCTGTCGATAGCACTCATTACTTCGTGTGAGTAAAGAGCTTGTTGTGTTTAACAAGAACGACATTTTCTGCATACATGTTGGCTACTTGTCCATAAATTATTTTCAATGCAATTCATAAGGTTCTAACACAGTATATGTTGCAAAATCGTCTGCAGATCGAAGTTAGTGATATGGTCTATAATTCAGCGGGATTGCTCATATTTCCTTTCTTGAGTCTTTGGGCACGGATCTTTCGTCAGCGAGCGCTTGTATACGACTGCCAAATATGGAGGTATTGTATCAGCAGCGTCATGTGAATCTTTGTACTAGTTTTAGTTCGCCTTTGTACTTTGGTTAGCACTTGTGCTTCAACTGCCTCATGGTCAGTGACACTCATTTCAATGTGTATTTCTTCAAGAGGTCATGTCGGTGTTTTGCCATTACATCTAATATATTTGCATACTCAGCGGGCTTCCGAACTACCCGTTCTAAGTAATTTCAGAAGAAAAATTCAGTATTATTTCGCAAGATGTATTGACACCACGACGTTTACAAACAGGTAACTATTCCTGGCGGTGTTGGATGAATAAAAGTCTCGTCCAATGATGACGGCTTGACTGACGAATATTAAACTAGAGACCTGAGGTTTTCATCAATGTTTTCAGTTACACACGGCGTTGAATCTCGTAGTCGAGAGAAATATCCAAGCTTATGCTAGCCATTCATGTTGAGTCTTGTCCAAGCAATCTCGCTTATAGTTGCACTTTCTACCTAGGTGGGTCTGAGTTTCTTGTCTGCTCCGATAAATACACTACTCCGTTTCCCCTTTGGCTATCCTTTCCATACGCAGAGTTATCCCACAATCTCACTCTGTCAATTCCTGGTTTTAGGCGAATTTCTATGCGTAGTATAATATAAACTCCATTGCTTTCTGGACTAGTTGAAACTCTGCTTCGGAAATCGATCACTAGGATAGTAATAGTATCATTAATTAGGGACAGTTCTTTAGAGTTTAGTATTTAGTGGTCTCTTTCAGACATCATTATCCGGACTGGATGGATGTTAACTAATCTTTTTTAAAAAAAGTACACACTGTCAACAGTTAGCTCTGATGTGCTGCACTGCACCCTTGCTCCACATAAAGGGAACCCACAAGTCTGATTCTGTGGCGCAATTGAAGAGAGTCAGAGCCTATCTTGCTACAGAATCTCTGAAGTCCTTGGTTCAGGCTTTCCACTAGACTTAGAAACTCAGAACTTCGGGATGGGGTGTTGGGGAGAGGGCTGTCACGAGCAGTTATGAGGACAATGCTGCAGATTCTGAGCTTTGTTGAGATTCCATCAGCAAAGCTGGTCTTCTCAATTCTCTCTGCCAGTTGCTGGAATGATACATGTACGACCGCTAGAAAGACTAACACACAGCGTACGTTTTCAACGTGTATGATTTCTATGCTGGTACTAAGGTGTAACTTTTCAGTTTTATAAGTGTAAGTGTCTAAGTGTAATTTTTCAAAGGAAAATTGTTACTTTCATATCAGTGAAACTTTTAGACTTTAATCTGTCTGTGTAAATAATATGATTGTGTGCTCACTACTGGCTATATCTAACCATTACTCACATTGCACAGGAAGCTTCTGTCTTTAAAGTACCTACACGCTTTATTACGTACACTGTATGCAATCCTCCTGAACAAAATGCATCTGACTTACCACACACGAAAACTAAGTTACAGTATAGGCTCTGTACGTAATCTCAATCCTTACATTCCCAATGAAAAAGCAATTACACGACCGCTGAGATAAACAACATCCGAATGTGGACGTAATCTGAGTGCATAATCACTGTTCCGTAGGTCCACAACACAGTATTTAATTCTGTGCTTAACAATCACGTTAGCTTGTCTGCGTAACGGACAAACAGCTATGTCTTGCAGTTGCCTGTCTGAAAATAAATCACGCTCCTTTGCAAAATATTGCGCCAGCTTAAAATATAGTTAAGTCAGACATAGCGAGCTGCAATTTGAGTCCAAAATATTTTTCTTTTAAAACTTTTAAGTACCACGTGGAGCCTTAATGTCAAATAATTTGGAAACTAATTTCACTTCAGTTTCGTATTGCTTAGCATAAACCGAATACGAACGTACCTACATCACTGGGTATTATTATAAACAAGTAGCAGAAATTTGGAAATGAACAGTAAATTTGAAAAGTTAGCTCTCGAACAAAACATCTATGAAACTTCATTCGTTAAACAAAATTTATAATCACCATTTAAAAATGAAAAGGGGTAAACACTGATGTATTTCTTTCCTGAGTTCAATCATTTACGAGATAATGAAACAACAGAGCCGTAATAGTCAAACAATGGAAGATACAAAAATTAACGAACCAAAACTGAAAATGATACCTAAACGCGACTCCCCAATTTCTGCAAAACTAGTGCACGTGGTTCGACGTTATCTTTTTTAATAACTTTCAGGTTACAGCAACAACATTCTGAACTTACGCCTCCATGTCAGTGCAGACGCCTTCTTTCAATCACGTTCGACAACGAAGTCTCTCAGTCTCTCACACGGATTACTTCTTGACATCAACACAAACTTTGGAGTACAGAGAGTCTCCTTTATACACGTACTCAGAAATGGTGCTAATCGTGGCAAGTGTCACATACAGAAATGCCACTCTTCATACTGCAACAACATTTCATCGCCCCCCACGCTACCAAACAAGAATTTTGTGGAATGTTTCTTGCTAAAGTATATCACAAGGAACCTTCAAGAAACTCTTTCACATATAAGAAGTAGGAGTATTGAAATACGAAAACATGAGAAAATAGCCGAAAGTACATAAACTTGTGCTGCAAACCATGGACAAAAATTATTCTGTGTTGAAGCAGTAAACACGTGAAACATAATTAATAAGCATAAGTGATGGTAATGTAATATGAACAGCTAAATATCTGCAATTTCAACTAGTAATTAAGAAGAGAATAAGAATGTTATGTTTATTGGCAAGTTAACAAGAGAGGAAACAAAAGTAAATAATCTGTAAAAGTTGTTTAGTGCGTATATCATCATTAGACATTAAATTCGTACATTATATATGAAATTACAATAAGAAATTTTACCTATTGAACATTGAAATAAGCTAAGTGATTTATAACTACTGACAATATGTTGACAATAAAATACTGAATGTCTTTAAGCACATGTAAACTGTCTTCCGGAAGTGGAACAGAGAATACATATGAGTCAAAGCCACGCACTGTTTAAAAATGTTTTACAGATGACAAATATCGCATGCAACACACTTTGTTTTATAAAGGATACACTATTAGTTGAGTCATGGAGTCAAAGTTGGGAAGGTAGGTACATATTTGTAGACTAAGTGTACACTCAGTTATCAGCTAAAAAGATCAGGGTCTCCAGTGACAACTCAAACATCTCGACGAAACAACAGAGTTGATAAGGGCAGACTCAGGGAGAACAAAAAATTGAGTCAGTTTCTCTACTAAAAACCCAAAGATTCAGTCCGACGAAATAACAGTAGTGACAGCATTTTATTATCATCCATTGTCACCTGTACTTCATCCGGTTCATTCTCAGTGAAAATGTACGCAGTAAGACAAAGTGGCGATCCAGCAGCGTTGTAATGTTTCCATAGTGTGACACTTGGAACGGTGCCTGACTAAGCATCTCTGGTGCTCCATTAAATGAAGCAGAATTGGACATCAAGCTTCCATGTTCATACCGTCCACACAAGAGCTCCTTTCGGGTAATCTTTGCGTGCATATCTTTACAAATCGAGTGCCTCCAATGCTTGTCCCGAATATATGGAAACTCAGTTAAGAGGAAATTGGACAGTGTAATGAATTTTTGGGGTTCTGTTTAAAGTTGTTGTGGTGGTGTTTACGTGTTATTGTAAAACTAAGAAAATGTAGCAGAAATAATGACAGTACTATTTGAAAGAAATAAATAATATCTTGTAATACTTAGTTATGTGCTGCTGAGCCCGACTAAAATGAATTATTTTGTCACACCTTATCTCCACAAATAAGTATTGAAACGCTGTTTCAGTAATTCAGTACTTGACATTAAATAATAGATATAATCTACCAAATAATTAATACCAGGTGATCAAAAAGTCAGCATAAATTTGAAAACTTAATAAACCACGGAATAATGTAGATAGAGAGGTAAAAATTGACACACATGCTTGGAATGACATGGGGTTTTATTGGAACCAAAAAGAAAACGAAGTATTGCTAGACGCGTGAAAGATCTCTTACGCGCGTCGTTTGGCGATGATCGTGTGCTCAGCCGCCACTTTCGTAATGCTTGGCCTCCCAGGTCCCCAGATCTCAATCCGTGCGATTATTTGCTTTGGGGTTACCTGAAGTCGCAAGTGTATCGTGATCGACCGACATCTCTAGGGCTGCTAAAAGACAACATCCGACGCCAATGCCTCACCATAACTCCGGACATGCTTTACAGTGCTGTTCACAACATTATTCCTCGACTGCAGCTATTGTTGATGAATGATGGTGGACATATTGAGCATTTCCTGTAAAGAACATCATCTTTGCTTTGTCTTACTTTGTTATGCTAATTATTGCTATTCTGATCAGATGAAGCGCCGTCTGTCGGACATATTTTGAACGTTTGTATTTTTTTGGTTCTAATAAAACCCCATGTCATTCCAAGCATGTGTGTCAATTTGTACCTCTCTATCTACATTATTCCGTGACTAATTCAGTTTTCAAATTTATACTGACTTTTTGATCACTCGGTATATCACACCACAATCTCTACCCATAACAACACTGGTGTCGTAAATATTTTTAATTAAAGTCACTGATAAATTATTCTGAGGAAAATTAACCTTAGCACCAGCCAAAAAATTATTTCATTTACGTAAAGTCTAAGATTTTTCTACTGAATTTTACCCTATTTACACTGTTAGAATAGAAAAATAATAAATTCCTATGGGTTCTCGTCCCCGCATTTCAAATATTGTAATATTGATCGAAAGAATTAATGTCTGATTATTTCAGCAGTCTGAAATTGCCGCTCCATACGCTCACGTAATGGCGGCAGGCAAAGCACAGTCTGGACTGCTGCGGACACAAAACTTAAACATTCATAGAGGTTATCTAGTTACAAATACAAGTCCGTACACTAGAATTCCATTTAGTAAATTTTACGTTTTATTTTTCTTTTGATCAGTTATGACTACCTTTTACAATATTTAAACGAACAGAGCTCAGCTTCTCTTCGATCTCATACGATTCACACATCATAGAGAACAATAGGAGAAGGAAAAAATCCAACGACAATACAATGCCAATACATTCTTTTAGTAGCATTATGTTTTCTTATATGATAATTCTTTGTAGAAAACAGGTTATAAAAATAATAAGACATATTGTTGTTGGACATTTCGCATTATAATAATAAGTCACAATATAATAATAAGTCATAATATAATAATAAGTCTTTTCTCAGCTCTCACATATGGGCTTAAAAGTAATTTCTTGAAAAATACTCACTTCATAAATATCGAGCACCGTCGCATGCACTGGCCACACAAGCTATTGGGGGTGACATTACAACACTATATTGTGCAGAAGCTTTGGGATCCATTGCAAAGAGTGGAAACGATTGACTGAGTGACAGTTGCATTACATAAACAAATTTATTTAAAAATTTCACAACTTAGCAATCTTCAATATGTGTTACATATAACAATTGCGTTTCAACGTCAGACAACTCATAAGAACAAACCTGTTGAGCTGAAACATGATTATTCAAACCAGCAGTGGCTCAAGATTATTAAACTTCTCTTAAAACAATTATTGATCCGACAGCAAAGAAGTTGACCGAATTAAAAATTAGTTGAAAGCAATAAACAGTTACTCACAAGAGCATAAAGTAAGTTGTCTGAATTGAAATTACACTACAAACACCTGAGTATTCATAAGTCCCAAGCTCTCGGTAACTTAATTATAGAGCTGTTAATTCTACTAAGGTCGCAATTTTAAAACACCACCATAAAACAAGCAATGATACGTATTACCAAACAGATCTTCATACGTTACAATATTACACCTGTTTTACTCAGAACACCAACAAGTACAGAGAAAACATTGCCTACTTCATCTGGCAGCCAGATCAACATTAAAAATTATTATTATCAACCAAAAGTATCACAAACGATTCCCTCCCTTCTTCAACGTTCGTGCAATCTACAGGTTCCGTTCGTTACAGTATACAAAATATCTCGTAGTACACCTGAAACCCCTCAGTATTAGCAAAGGCCCTAGAATATCTCACTAATGTATTCGCCCATAGCAAGCTTCTCATAAATCAGCGGAATCGAGCAAGTACACTGTATGTGTTTCTAGTGCAACACCAGCAATGGCAAGCACTGAGTAAATAGGGAATAAATGAATGCCACGGTAATGAAGGCGAGCCAGGTGGCACATGCACAAATAGCAGTTAAGGCAGCGCTCATTAACTTAACTCAAATTAGTAACACACGTTGAAGCAGCTATGAGTAGAGTACAGCAAGTAAAAGAATGGGTTCAATGAAAGCATCCGGTTCCAGCCGTCTTCTTTGACCCGTGACGTAAGGGTGTTGTGGTGTGTGACGCCACTATGGTGCGGAGTTTATGAGTTGGTTGTGTTTGTAGAAGTCGTCTTGTTGTGTTAAATGGTGCTCTCTAGTGGTGTGTGTGTATGTGCTGAGTGTAATGTGTTGTGTTGGGATCATTTGAGCTTTGCTGTTGGATGTGTGAAGTCGTTGGCAGTGTTTGTAGTTCCAAACGTAAAGCTTGAAAGTTTTTTCGTTGAGTTATAAATTATTTTTTTTTTTTTTTTTTTTTTTTTTGTTTACGTGTTTGGCGTTTTCGTTAGGTGTTATTGGTTTGCTGTTTGTGGTGCAGTAAGACGTTTAATTTATGTGGATGGATATGACGATGAAGTACAACTGTGCTGTGTCGCGGTCGGAGATGGGGGAGGACATGTTGTCCACTATTAAATTCATCCAGTTATTTTGAATAATAGCTGAGATTGTGAAGTGTAGTATTTGTCGCAAGAACATGAGGTTGACCAGAGTTCCGACGTCTCGGAGCAGGGACGGGTGCATGTGGTGGTGACGGTGTGTGTCTGTGTGTGTTTGTGTGTATGTGAGGGGGGGGGGGGGGGGGGGGGGGGAGTTGGGGTGGCCGACCTAGCTCGCCGCGCCGGAATTTGTTGGTGGTAAGAATTGTTTTTTTTTGGGTCTCTTCTTCTCGAGTTGTGATATTTTGTGTATTTACGGTGAATTGAATGAGTTTTAATTTACGTAAGGATGTTTGGTTTTTGGATTTTTGAGGTGTTGTGGTTTTGCTTTTATTGTTCGTAGTTGTAGGTGTTGGTTTTTTGGTATCAATAGTTGTAGCTGATCTATATAGGTCAAGGGAAATGACCTATTCCAATGTTCGTAGTTTTAGTTGCAGGTGTCTGTGTTTTGGTATCGTCAGCTTTGTTGCTGTTGTATGTTTGACCTTTATAGGTCAAGATAAGTGTCAGATTCCTGTAGATTTTGTTGGTGTAGCGGAATGTTATAATTTTGTTTTTCTTTTTTCGTCATTTTATGTGTTTTGGGACCATGATATGTTTTTTTGCCGTTATATTTAGCTCGTCCCCGCCCTGAAACCCCCAGTTTCCGCGGTTGTCCCGTTAGTTCGATTGTATTTTTGGAGGGAGATGTCTTATTTATATGTAATTTCATGTTTGTTGCCGTGTCTATGTAGTTACGTCATAGGCGCCATATTGGAGACCTTAGAGTAGCCATTTCCGCCATATTGATGACGCCATGGGTCAAAGCAGATGGGCCAAGTAAACAAGTTGACTGCGCGATGGTGCATACATCGAAACGCGCACTGTTGCTTACTCGCCGTCACTGTTCCAAGTCACTAACTGCCCTTCTACCTCACTTCAGTCAGAGGGATCACCTCAGCATCGAGAGAGAGTAAGGCCAATGTAACGTTAGTGTCTAACACGGCACACGGCCACGGTAGATGGCACTGACGAATGAAAATTCCTGTGGCCACGTGCTGCGTGTTCCTTGCGTTGCAGATTGTGTCATTGACGTAGCGTACTGTAAGCAGCAGGCTCGTTCGGTATTCATGTTGGGAATAAGCCGAGATGGCGTTTGTGTATGACCGAGCAGATGGAAACGGTCGAGAGACAGCACGGCTATACCAAAACTAGTATCCTCACAGACACCAGCCACATCTTAGAACATTTCCAGCCCTTTTTGGGCGATTGTAGAATCATGGGACCTTTCAGACAGACGAACGTTTAGGGAGGCAGCGGACTGTGCGTAAAACATATTTGGAGGACCTGGTTCTACGGGTTATTGAGACGAATTCTAGTACAAGCTTCAGGCAAGTGGCCTGCCAACATGGTGAAAGCTAAAAGTACAACTATGCGTATCATGCACGACAACCGCTACTACACCTATCACCCACAACGAATGCAAGGATTGTCAGCAGCGGATTTCCCTCTACGGGAAAGATTTTGTCGATCGTTTTTGCACCGGACTATCGCAATTATGGGATTTCTGTCGTCAGCCCTCTGTATCGACGAGGCAACCTTTACTTGAACTGGCATCATTAATTTGCATAATCGTTATCTGTGGGCTACAAACACGGCGCGTGATCAGAGGGACTTTCATTCGTCAGCGCCATCTACCGTGGCAAGTATGCATTTCCGGACACAGGTCAATAGGACCTTTTTTCCTCCATTTTAAATGAGGAATCCGTCCCTGTAGTTTGTCGGTTTTATTAATGTTCACCCTGTATTACACCGGTTATACTTGAACGCCAACCAATACTGAGCGTCATCGTATATTGAGCAAGTTCTGCGTATTTCATATGGCAGCCAGATCAAAATTAAAAATTCATTATTCTCAACCAAAATTATAAGAAACGATTCCTTTCCTTTTGCAATGCTCGTGCAAGTTCCACCAGTCCCGCCTGGATATCTGCCCTCCCCCAAATTCTGTAAGTCCCTCCAGATCCTTGAGCGTCATGCACTCTGCCTCGCCTTCCGTATACGCCTCCCGCCCCCCACGTGGATCCTCTATGACCTCATTCCTTTCCCCCATCTACTCCTATTCCTCGAACATATCCACATACTCTACACCTCCCGCCGCCTTGATCCCCCTCACCCCCTGGTTGCTTCTCGCCTCTCCCATCCCCGCCCCCTGCCACGTCTTCAGTGTTGTGTCCCCCCTACCCTCCTCTCTACACCCTTCATCTCCTTTCCCAAGGTGGCTTCCATCAACTCCCCCTCCCGGATGATGCCCTCTCTCCCTCCATCTATCCCTCTTATCAACTCTGATCCTCACCTGCCCTCCTTTCCTCCGTCCTTTCCCTGGGCTCCCTCTTCCCCCCCTTCCATCCTGTGTTTTCTCCCCACCAAACCTCTCCCTGCCTCCCTTCTCCCCCCCCCCCCCCCGAGTCCTTTTGTATTTCCCTCCTCTGCCTTCCCCACTCCCTGTCGCATCTGACCAGCACCCCCACCCCTCTTATGGGTCCTCCATTGGCTCCTATCCCCCCTCCCCCCTTCGCTTTTCCTCTCCTCCCACCCCTTTTTTACTTTTCCATCATCTGTCCAGTTTCCCCCCACCTGCTCTCGGCTGTGGTATGTCACATTTGCCAACTTTTTAGTGCAGTGTTCCGGTGAAGGTTCAGTGTTGTTCGTCTTTCTAGTGTTGCAAACAGAAACCATGCTGTCGCTGGGTGTGACTTTTATGTCTTTTGCGAACAGAAACCAGACTGTCACCGTGTTTTTCTAATTGTCTGTCTATTATTTTACCTGTCTGCTTCGTATGTATTTTATTAGCATCATCACCCCTTTGTTCTATGTTTTAAGTTCCACAATTTTTTATCCCTGTTACTATTTAAGTCTCCGATTTTATCGCCTGTTTTTATTATATGTTCTCTTCATCTTATTCAAACAAAGTCTGTAGGCTGATGAGCGGCATACTAAGCTGCTGCCAGCCCGCCCCCTTCGGGGGGAATCGAAATTCAATAAAGGAAAAAAAAAGTGCAAGTTCCCTGTGCTGTTCATTGCAGTATACAAAATATCTCGTAGTACACCTGAAACCACGCAGTATTAGAAAAGGCCCTACAATATTTCGCTAATGTATACATCCAGAGCAAGCTTACCGTAAAGTACATTGTATGTGTTTCTAATGCAGCATCGCCAATGGCTACCACCGAATAAACAAGAAAAGAAAAGAATGGCATAGTAATGAAGGCGAGCCCAATGGCACATGCACAAATAGTTGTAAACTCAGCATATATCAGCTGTACTCAAATTAGTAACACAGGCTGGAGGCAGCTATGAGTGTAGCACAAGAAAAAAAATGCGGCTGCAATCTAAGTGGACATCAAATTCTCACGAGGGCACCAAATCTAGCAATTGCTTCATGAAAACACTGAGGATAGCAGTGTTATCAGTGAGTCTTATCACTGATATCCTTTCACTACGAATTTTAATCCCTCTCTAGACACTTTCTTTATTTCGTCACTGCTTCTTCGACGTGTACACGAACAGCAATGGCGAAAGACTGCATCCCAGTCTTGCACCCTTTTTAATGCAAGCGTTTCGTTCTTGGTCTTCTAGTCTTATTGTTTCCTCTCCGTTCTTCTAAACATTGCATATAACCCTTCTTTTCCCAAAGCGCCGGCCGGAGTGGCCGAACGCCTCTAGGCGCTACAGTCTGGAACCGCGCGACCGCTATGGTCGCAGGTTCGAATCCTGCCTCGAGCATGGATGTGTGTGATGTCCTTAGGTTAGTTAGGTTTAAGTATTTCTAAGTTCTAGGGGACTGATGACCTCAGAAGTTAAGTCCCATAGTGCTCAGAGCCATTTGAACCATTTTCTTTCCCCTAAAGCTTACTCCTATTTTCCTATAAATTTCGAACATCTTGCTCCGTTTTACATTGTCAAACGATATTTCTAGGTCGACGAATCCTATGAAGGTGTCTTGATTTTTCGTCAGTCATGTTTCCATAATCATGCGCAACGTCAGAACTGCCTCAGTCGTGACTTCTCCTTTCCTAACGCCAGACTGATCATCTAATAGAGACTCAGTTTTCTTTTCCGTTCTCTGTACATTACTCTTATCAGCAGCTTGGATGACTGGGCTGTTAAGCTGACTGTACGATAGTTTTCGCAATAATCTGCCCCTTCTATCTTCGAAATTGCGTGGACGATATTTTCCCAAAAGTCTGGTGGTACGTCGCCAGTCTCATAGATTTACAAACCAACTTGAATAGTCATTTGGATCCCACTTCAGCCAATGATTTTAGAAAATCCGATGGAATGTTATCTACCTTTGCTTCTCACTCGTCGATGAGCCGAGGGAAAGGTTTCTACTGGTACGCAGAAGATAGGAACATGAAGAATAGAATTCACATACCTCTCCCGCTTACTTCTTCAATCATCTTTCTTTCTTGTTTTTGTGTCCAGCCTGTTTTTGTACCCCTACTGTGCTTGCGCCCAGGGGCGGCCGGGGGCAGGGGGAGGGTGGTGGAGACCACCTTACAATTCCTTTGGTGCGGCCATTATCACTCACAGAACTTTTCAGATGGCTCCAGAAGGAAAAATCCAGAGGACTTCGGTCAGGTAACGTTGGGCGCCGTCCGCCCCTTGTAGATGAGTGGTCATTGTGACTGAATGTCATACCTAATGGCGCGGGTTCGGTTCCCAGTGGGTCGGAGATTTCCTCCCCTCGGGGACTGGGTGTTGTGTTGTCCTTATCATCATCATTTCACCACCATCGACTCGCAGGTCGACGAAGTGACGTCAACTCGAAAGACTTGCACCAGGCGGGAGGCTCTAACCACACAGCATTTCCATTTACATTGGGGAGCCAACGTACGGGCGCTGGCTATGACGGACCATATTGGTAGTTAGATCTCGTCTTACATCAGCCGCAAAATGTGCCGCTGGCCATGTGCCACTAGAGTGGCTCTTATTTGGCACTTTTTAAATTTCAACTCGGCGACAGTGGCGCTTCTTAGCTGAATGGCAGTGTAGCTGCTATGTGCAGGGAAAACTGTCATAACTGTCAGTTCCAATCTCACATGAGACCCAGTACACTTCATCAGCTTTTTACCTCTTCTCTGACCAAGATACAAGCACCCACATAGAAAATCATTAAGGAAATCTTAAGAAAATATTCTCTTTAACAAATCTTTCTACAACCTTGAGTTAGTGCTCTGTAGATAACGAATACGAAAAGCGATGAAATTAAAAAGTGACATACTTGCTAACGACTGCATTTTTCTGCTTCTGCTGACATAATTTTTAGTGTTTTGCGTATATATAGTTTGTTCGATAAGTGCGTAGAACTGAACAATTTGTTGAGTGGATTTCTTTACGCGACTTCTCCTGCTGACAGATTATCGCACTTTCACGGTAGTCCTGCTATTCTGCTTGAGTGTGAGGCAGGGCTGCATGCAAGCACAGGTTGTTTCGATATCAAAAGTGCATCTTACCATACTAATTTATGAAGTTTTGAAAAGGCTCGCATTGAAGATACTTGTATTAGACTTTCGTCTAAAAGATTGTAATTTTTGGTATTAGTACAGGGGATATCTTTAGAGTTTTTCGTTGTTTTATTGACCAAAACCGATAACCATTATCAAACACAGCATAACAACGATCAGGAAGTTTGTCGTTTCCACGCCTGTAAAACTGTACAGTTTCGTTGTTAGATATGTTGTCAAGTCCAGTTTGAAGGGCATTTGCACCCGGAAATGAATTTTCTTCCGATAAGGTGAGAACAAGGTAAATATGTGAGGGCACGAAATAGATAGATTAAGCGCAGTGAGAGATGACTTTCCAATAAAGCTCAAGGATAGCTTCTTTTGCCAAATTAGCGGAGCGCGGGCAGGTGTTACCGTGCAGTAGAACCACGTGATGCAGTTCGGTTTGTCCTGTTTATTCGACTACGATCACAAGGCATCTCAATTGTCGACATCAAAAGCCAGCTGTGAGGTACACACCTATAGGAGCCGTTGGTTCAATACAACACCCTCTTTGTGATGCCATAAGCATGACATTATCTTTTATGGATAGACTCTAGCTTTCACTCAGTCATTTATGTATCTTATGAAGTTGACTTAAAGACACTCTATCTCATCATAAGAACAATACTGGAAAGGATAGCTCGATGAGACTACTGATAACAATCAAACAAAAATACAGATATAACTATCAATTTTTTTTATTATCATTATTTTTCATTTTTTTCTGAATTAGAGCATGCAGTAGCCCTACACGGAAGAAAACAATTTTTCCAGAAACATCTGCATCCTACAGTGTCACCAGTTTGTGAAAATGGCCCAACAGGATACTGAGGGGCGGTCAAGTTTACTGTCACTTTAAATGAACGACTCGGATTTAGCTTCTACGGCCATCACATTTTGAACTGAAGAGCCAAAGAAACTGCCACACCTGCCTAATATCGTGTAGGGCCCCCGCGAGCACACATAAGTGCCGCAGCACGACGTGGCATTGACTCGACTAACGTCTGAAGTAGTGTTGGAGGGAACTGAAACCATGAATCCTACAGGGCTGTCCATAAATCCGTACGAGTACGAGGAGGTGGAGATCTCTTCTGAACAGCACGTTGCCAGGTATCTCAGATATGCTCAATAAAGTTCGTGTCTAGGGAGCTGGAGGCCAGCGGAAGTGTTTGAACACAGAAGAGTGGTCCTTGAACCACTCTGTAGCAATTATGGACATGTGGGGTGTCGCATTGTCATGCTGGAATTGCCCAAGTCAGTTGGGAAGCACAATGGACATGAATGGATCCAGGTGATCAGACAGGATGCTTACGTACAAGTCACCTGTCAGAGTTAAATCTAGACGTATCAGAGGTCCTAAATCACTCCAACTGTACACGCCCCACTCCATTACAGAGCGTCCACCAGCTTGAACAGTCCCCTCCTGGCATGCAGGGTCCATGGACTCGTGAGGTTGTCTCTGTATCCGTACACGTCCATCCGCTCGATACAATTTGATACGAGACTCATCCGACCACGTAACATGTTTCCAGTCATCAACAATCCAATGTCGGTGTTGACGAGTCCAGTCGAGGCATAAAGCTTTGTGTCGTGCGGTCATCAAGGGTACACGAGTGGGCCTTGGGCTTCGAAAGGCCATATCGATGATGTTTCTTTGAATGGTTCGCACGCTGACACTTGTTGATGGCCTAGCACTGAAATCTGCAGTAATTTGGGGAAGGGTTGCACTTCTGTCACGTTGAACGATTCCCTTCAGTCGTCGTTGGTCCCGTTCTTGCAGCATCTTTTTCCACCCGCAGCTATGTCGGATATTTGATGTTTTACCGAATTCCTGATATTCACGTTACAAATGGTTCAAATGGCTCTGAGCACTATGGGACTTAACTTCTGAGGTCATCAGTCCCCTAGAACTTAGAACTACTTTAACCTAACTAACCTAAGGGCATCACACACATCCATGCCCGAGGCAGGATTCGAACCTGCGACCGTAGCAGTCGCACGGTTCCGGACTGCGCGCCTAGAACCGCAGGGCCACCCTGTAAAATTTTACCATGAGTGAGAAGTGTCGGCTCTGTCGCAGGTTTGTGAGTAGTGGATTACGGTGTGGGAATTGTTCAAAGTATTTTCATTGCGGGGAATGCAGTGGGGAAGCCAGTGGGCATTCTAACGAGATCCTTTCCTGAGGATGCAGAATCTGTAGTAGAAATAAGTTGATAGAGGAGCAGGAGCGTAAGATCTGTGCCCTTCAGGTGCAGTTACAACGCGCAAAGGAGGTACTAGATAGGTTGAGAAGGTTGAAGGGTGGCGGCGAATGGGAACTGGCAGTTGGCAAGAAGGCAACTAGGAGAAGAAGGTATTCAGTCATACTTTGCGTATATGCAATAGATTTGACCAACTGTCAGAGTTGAGTGCAGAGGGGCCTCGTGTCGCTGTAAATGTAGGAAACATGCAGCAGTCCTCAGCAGTTCGGAGGCCTAGGTTAGTTGCTAAGTCAGACAGAAAGAAAATGGTTCTGATGCTAGGTAGTTCGCACGTAAGAGGTGTGGATCAGCAGTTGCAGTAAGTGTTGGGGAGTGAGTACCAGGTCACCAGTATTGTGAAGCCTAGAGCAGGGTGGGCTCGGGTGACAGACAGCATAGCGGAGTCACGTAGGAATTTTATAAAGGATGGTCAGGAAGTTATAGTGGGTGGAGCAGAGAACAAGGGGATGGGGAATATGATGTTGGCGGTGACCTGGTAAAAATAGCTACTCAAACTGGTGGCACTAATGCGCATTTCATGCAACTGTTTCAGCGTCATGATCGGCCTCATTTAATGCGGCTGTTAGGTGCGTTAACATGGGGCTGGAGAGGGTGAAGATGGCAGAGGGCATGGGTCACATTTCGGTGGTGCCAGTTGGGTCTATCAATAGATCAGGTTTCACTAGGCATGGCCTGCACCTCAATAGGTATGGGAAGGGGAGGCTGCCAAAGCTTATAGGTGACAGTGTAGTGGGTGGTGGTGGAATCACTCACGGAAAAATTCCTGTATTAGTTAGTGTTAGAGGAGTACCTTTTTTAGATTGAAGTCAGCTGGTAGGTGTACCTGCTTAAAGAAAGTCCCTCTATCGAAGGGTTCACATTCAGAGCATGTAATGTTTCCAAGTAGAGAGGAATTAGAATATTTCATCAAAATATAAGAGTTATAGGAGATAAAGTAGTGTACTGCTTGTAGATGTTGACTCTGAAATTATTGGTATGTCGGAGCACGACATAAATAATTCGACAATTCAGGGGCTTCCCTTACCAGGATACAGATTATCTGGCTGTTTTTTACGGAGTTCCTTGCGGGATGGCGGAGTGGCTGTGTTTGTAAAACACAGTATTCCATTTGAGTCCATAGACGTATCATGGCACTGCACTGAACAAATATTTGAATGTTATGCAGGGGCAGTTTTTGTTTATAGGTCCCCCAACGCTCACTTAGGAGCATTTCTGCTCAAGTCAGAGGGGGCTCTTGATTCACTTTGTAGGTAGTACCAGAAATTAGTTATATGTGGTGACTTCAATATAAATTTTGTGTTTGATAGTGCAAGAAAAAGGATGTTGGTCGAGCTCCTAAATTCATACGATCTGATGCAGACCGTGTTTTTTCAACTGGGGTACAGGGGAACAGTAGCACAGCCATAGACAATATTTTTATTCATTCTTCATTAGTAGATGGGCATTCTGTTAGTAAAAGGGTGAATGGCCTTTAAGACCGTGATGCTCAAATTTTAACACTAAAAGGCTTTTGTACTCAGGCAAATGTCACATGTAATTACAAATTATTAATCCAACAGCAATAGAGAGTTTTTTAAACGTCGTCAAGGAACAAGAGTGGCAGGATGTTCATAGTGCCGGTAACATAAACGATAAATACAATGCTTTCCTCAACACATTTCTCATGCTCTTTGAGAGTTGCTTTCCATTAGAAAGTTCTCAAAGAGTACCAGCAGTAATAGGCAGCCCATGTGGCTGACTAGTGGGATAAGGATATCTTGTGGAACAAAGCGGGAATTATATCAAAATGTTAGAAGCAGTCACAATCAAGCTGCAGTAACCCATTATAAACAGTATTGTAAGGTGCTTAAAAATTTTATTAGGAAGGCAAAGAGTGTGTGGTATGCAAATAGAATAGCTAACTAACAGGATAAAATTAAAACCATATGATCAGTTGTGAAGAAAGTGTCTGGTCAGCAGCACAAGGTCGACGATATAACGTCAGTTCGTAGTAAAAATATTTCTGTTACTGATAAATCAGATACATGTTCAGTATTTATCAATCATTTTCTGAGCCTTGCTGGTGAATTAAATAAAAATTTAGTTTCTACAGGGAATCATATAGCTTTCTTGGCAAATGCCTTTCCAAGATTGATGTCTGAAATATTCCTCTACTACAATGATTAAATCACTGAAGGCTAAGGACTGTCATGGATGCGGTGGAGTGCCTAGCAGAATATTAAAGTACTGTGCTGCACATGTTAGCCCTGTATTTAGCTATAGCTGTAATTTTTCCTTTAGGAATGGTCAGTTTCCTGAACGATTGAAGAACTCAATAGTAAAGCGGCTTTATAAAAAGGGAGAAAGGGATAATGTAGACAATTTTAGACCTATTTCTATGCCATCAGTGTTTGCTAAAGTTATTGAAAAGGCTGTTTATATAAGGGTAATTGATCATTTTATATCACAACATTTGCTATCAAATGTACAGTTCGGCTTTAAAAGTCGCTTAACAACTGAAAATGCTACATTCTCTTTTCTCTGTGAGGTATTGGATGGGTTAAACAAAAAGTTTCGAACGCTAGGCCTATTTTGTGATTTAACTAAGGCGTTTGATTGTATCACAAAATACTGCTCCAGAAGTTGGACCGTTACGAAATACGGGGAGTAGCTCACAATTGGTTCACCTCTTACTTTAGCAACAGACAGCAAAAGGTCATTACTCACAATGTTGAGAATGGCTGTGATGTGGGGTCTGAGTGGGGTACGGTCGAGTGGGGGGTGCTCCAGGGATCAGTGTTGGGGCCACTCCTGTTCCTTATTTACGTAAATGATATGCCCTCTAGTATTACGAGTAACTCTAAAATATTTCTGTTTGCTGACGACACTAGCTTAGTAGTGAAGGATGTTGTGCAACATTGCCTCGGTTTCAAATAGTGCAGTTCATGACATAAGTTCATGCATTGTAGAAAATAAACTAACGCTAAATCACAGTAAGACTCAGTTTTTGCAGTTTCTAACACACAATCCAACAAAACCTGACGTTTTAATTTCACAGAATGAGCTCATATTTAGTGAAACTGAACAGTTCAAATTTCTAGGTTTTCAGATAGTTAGTAAACTGTCGTGGAAAGCCCACGTTCAGGATCTTGTTCAAAGACTTAATGCTGTCATTTTTACTACTCGAACGATATCTGAAGTGAGTGATCGTTCGACATGGAAATGAGTCTACTTTGCTTCTTTTCATTCACTTATGTCGTATGGTATTATATTCTGGGGTAACTCTTCCCATTCTAAAAGGATATTTTTGACTCAGAAGCGGGCGGTTCGGGCAGTAAGTGGTGTAAGTTCACGAACCTCTTGTCGAGCCTTTTTCAAGAGTCTGGGTATTTTGACATTGGCCTCTCAATCTATATATTCCTTACTGTCATTTCTTGTTAACAATTTTAGCATATTTCCAAGAATAACCAGCTTTCACTCGGCAGAAATCAAACCTGAATTTGGATCGGACTTCCTTAACTCTTGCACGGAAAGGTGTACAGTATACTGCTGCATCCATTTGCAATAAGCTACCACTCGAATTCAAAAATTTTAGCAGTAATCCAAGCGCTTTCAAATCGAAACTGAAGAGTTTCCTAATTGGACACTCCTACTATTCTGTCGAGGAGTTCCTTGAAAAAGTAAGCTGATTCTTATTGTATTGTTGATTGCGTTTACTTAAACTTATGGACTGACTTTTTTGGGTTCATAAACTTTTTTTTTATCTGTTGTTCTGATACGTTCCATGACCTTGGGGATTTGCTCCTCAATTTGGTTCTACGGAACTTGACGTTTAAATAAGAAAATGATAATAAAATTAGAGGAGCAGTGAGGGGAGTTTAGTGACTTCGAATGTCACTTGAGTAACAAATCCATCAAGGACGTCTCAGCCCTTCTAAGGCCGCCCATTTCGCCGGCTGGTGATGCAATTGTGAAAAGCGAAGGAACGACAACAGACAGCTAAACCAAGACAATTCATACCTCACGTACTCATGGACACGGACAGTCGAGCATTTCGGATGGTGGTTGTAAAAAAATCGTATGAAATCAACGGAAGGAACCACTTGTGAGTTCTAGTCTGCTACAAGCAATCTGTCTAGCAAAATGACAATGAGTTAGTAAAGATGCTGTACAATGGTCGAACAGCTGCTCATATGCCATACATTTCTGTAGTCGATGCTTAGAGATACTTGAGGTGGTGTCGATGGCGACGCCACTGGGCAGTGGACGCCCGAAAACGTGTGAATCGTGTGAACTGGAGTGGTGAAACACGCTGTACCTTCTGACAGTCCAATGGAGGGGTCTGGGTTTGGCGAAAGCCTGGAGAACGCTAGCCGCCATCATGTGTAGTGCCAAAAGAAAAGTACAGAGGAGGTAATGTTAGGGTATAGGGATGTCTTTCGCGATTAGGATGCGGTCCCCTTATTGTATTTGAGAAAACACTAAATGCGGAAGAATTTACAGCATTGTTCATTGCGTAGAGTAGAGGAACAGTTCGGAGATGTTGAGTGTATCAGCAAGACAATGGTTTGTGGACAATAACGTTACTCAAATTGACTGCCCTGCCCAGAGTCCTAACTTAAGCCCAGAGGAACATCTTTGGGATGAGTTAGAACGTCAGCTTCGCTCCAGACACCAGCATCCAACATCACTTCTCAGATTTTAGCTTTGAGGGAGGATGAGCTACCAATCCTCCACAGACACTTCATTGAAAGTGTCCCCCAGCAGAGTTCAAGCTGTCATAAATACATAGTCAGAACACACCCCATGTTAATATCCGCTAATGGGTGTCTAGATATAATTGGTCAAATAGTATATACAATGTACCAATTAAGCGCTCATGAGACTGTTCATGAGATATACTGGTATTTACATTAGTTTATGGCCTTAGCCACATGTCCTGATTGTGCAATGCCATTGGCGAGGTGAGCTAGTGTGAACCTATGCACACGTCAGTACATCCTTGCGCAGGTCACAAGTAAGTGTATCGTCTGCGAGTTGTGGTTGGTTCACACGGAAGCATTAGGCCATCTGTTGCCCGAAGTAGTCAGCTGTCCTTTCAATACTCCGCAGACAAGTACATCTTTCTATGTTCTCACTCATCATGTGATGTGATCTTTTATCCCCAGACAACTGGTGTTCTTCCTTAGGTCAGATATTCGTCATCTCTCTCTCTCTCTCTCTCTCTCTCTCTCTCTTTCTTCTCTCTTTTTTTTTTAATTACAGAATCTGGCCAGTTATAGACTGTTTAGCTAATGCCTCCCTTTTTTCATTTGACATTGCCCTCCTACTTTGTGGTTTTTGTTACTGGACACGGAATTTTGCAGCATTGATTAATTACCTGAAAGTTGCCCTGTCCTCTATGGTGTCTTCTATGACGTTAAGTTTTCTCAAATCCATCCTTGTCTCTTCCAGCCACCCCGTTGTGTTTTTTAATTAAGAGATGAAATTATATTTAGCTTTTTGTCATTCATTCTCTAAGTATGTGTGGTGTCACCGCCAGACACCACACTTGCTAGGTGGTAGCCTTTAAATCGGCCGCGGTCCGTTAGTATACGTCGAACCCGCGTGTCGCCACTGTCAGTGATTGCAGACCGAGCGCCACCACACGGCAGGTCTAAAGAGACTTCCTAGCACTCGCCGCAGTTGTACAGACGACTTTGCTAGCGATGCTACACTGACAAGTACGCTCTCAATTGCCGAGACGATAGTTAGCATAGCCTTCAGCTACGTCATTTGCTACGACCTAGCAAGGCGCCATTATCAATAGATATATAACTTGAGATGCCTTAACCGTCAGACCGATGTACACCACTTCTGGATTAAAGCTAAGTATTCTACCAATTACCTCCTGTTTTGCTAGTCTTATTTCTCTGACCTGTTCCAGACCTCACGCCAATCTGCGTGAGCTTAAAAGCGTGCATTTCGGCCTCCTTTAGCAACACGGTGTTGGCTCTTCTGCCAACACTTCAGTATGACCTCAAAATTTTAATGTCATCATCCTTATTGTGTCTGTGACTGTTTCTGTGTCTCTGTATACATCTTCATTTCGTCTCATCATCCAGTTATCTTTGTACTTTCGTGGTCCTAAAATTTTTCTGAGAATTTGCCTTTCTTTCCTTTCCAGATCTTCTTGTTCATCTCTTTCATTCAGTGATTGGCATTCATATACGTACAGTACTTCCGGTTTAATTATTGTTGTGTAATGTTTAGTGTTTGCCTGGAACGATATTGATCTGTTATTATATCGGTTTTGGATGAGTTTGTATGCTAATTACATTTCCTTAGATCTTTCTTTACTTTGTAAGTAGGCTGTTTAGGTTTTTTATTGGTAACGCCACCTCTGTATGAAAATCACTGGCTGTGCTGTGTGCAGTCTGTGGCTGCTTTGCATTGTTGTAATACTCGCCATTGTAGTGTTAGGCAGCTGGCTGTGAACAGCACGTAGCGTTGCGCAGTTGGAGGTGAGCCGCCAGCAGTGGTGGATGTGGGGAGAGAGATGGCGGAGTTTTGAAATTTGTCATGAACTGCTATATTTATATATGATGATATCAAGGTAAATACATTGTTTGTTCTCTATTAATATCTTTCATTTGCTAACTATCCCTATCAGTAGTTAGTGCCTTCCATAGTTTGAATCTTTTATTTAGCTGGCAGTAGTGGCGCTCGCTGTATTGCAGTAGCTTGAGCAGCGAAGATTTTTGTGAGGTAAGTGATTTGTGAAAGGTATAGTTTAATGTTAGTCAGGGCCATTCTTTTGTAGGGAATTTTGAAAGTCAGATTGCGTTGCGCTAACAAAATATTGTGTGTCAGTTTAAGCACAGTCATGTATAATTGTTCAAAGGGGACGTTTCATATGTCGACCATTGGCCTAGGATACCTCACTGGAATCTTCTGATTTTTTTTTCTTGTAGTTTGTGTAATTAGTGTAGCCTTTGTTTATTGCTAGCGCGCAATTGTAGAGAAAATCTCCTTTGTAGTTGCAGTCTTTCATTGTTGTACAGTAAAACAGTTGTGGCATGCATGTAGATTTGCACCAAGTATTTCGCAGCTGCAATTAACTAGATATTATTTTCAGTGTTATGTTAATGTGTTCTCTTATTTTTGTTCTTCAAATTGTGCTTTTCTGTGTTGTCGTGTGAAATATTGTGACAATAATGGCGTGTGAAAAACGTAATACTAGGCTCCAAAGTAAACTGAGAAATGACAGTGAAAATGAAAGCAGTGTGTTAGCGCCACCGAGTAATGAATTAACTGATGTTCAAAGTAGTAATTTGGTAATTGTGCATAGGGAAATGGAGCGGGCGGCAAACAATGGCGTGGACAGTGAAACAATTAGTGAAGAGGGAAGCATTATCGATCGATCGGTCGGCAACAGCTCGCCTCAGGAATCCGAAATGGCAGGACACAATTTTGCAAATACTGTAGATTCAGGTTTTGCGTCCTCACCGTTTTCTCAAATGAGTCAAGACACATTTTCTGCTTGTCAAAATGTGAATGTTGCCGGTGCAAATTCACTGCCGAGAAGCACTGAGGAACATGTTTCAGACACCAGTGCATTGTTATTACAATTAATGCAACAAATGGGCCAAAAGCTTGAAAAGTTAGACACAATGGAACAACACCAGAGACAAACACAGCAACAGTTAGACACAATGGAACAAAATCAGAGACAAACACAGCAAAAGCTTCAAAAGTTAGACACAATGGAACAACACCAGAGACAAACACCACAACAGTTAGACGCAATGGAACAAAATCTTCACACCACGCTTGAACAAACACGTGAAGATTTAACTACTGGGTTACATAACATTGAATCGAAATGTCAAAAAGTCTGTAATGACGTAAAAACACAAATTTGTGAGCATTTTCAACCTATTTTTTCGCGGCATGAAAATGCATTACAGAATCACGAAGCAGCCATAAAAGAACTGCAAACCATTGTTCATGAAAATCATGAGACCTTGTGGGCTAAAATTGACTCAGTTGCATCTACCGATTCGGTTACGCAACTTGCAAAAACTCAGGAAAACATAAAGGACACAGTAGATACTCTGAAACTTGGTTCAGAAAAACACACTGAGGAAATAAGTACACTATCGGAGAAGGTAGCCGAACTTTCGGATCAGTTCACTAATTTATCTATGAAGGTAGATGATAATCTGAATGACACAAAACCGGTAGTCTTTAATAACACAGAAGAGTGCGAACAAATTAGGAAACTGAAACAAAATCTGAATCAAATTAATACGCAACACCAAAGAGAAATCCGGGAAGTACAAGATCAGCTGACACAGGTAATACAAGAATTACATTTTTCAGAGGACACTCACGCTCCAGTACAGGAAGAGGGACATAGAAATACGGAACAGCCACAAAATAATAACACAGCGCATTTCGGAAGTTATGAAAGAAATTGGCAAGGTGCACCGAATTTTGAGATGGAACCGCCAACACGACGTAGCAATGACTGATATGCTACTCGCCGACACGATGATTTTGACTATAAGCTGTTTATTACTACACGTAAATTCAAAACATTTAAAAATTCTGGCAACGACATTCATCCACAAGCATGGCTCCATCAATTCTCTCATTGTTTTCCTCCCAACTGGTCGTTAGAACACAGATTAGAATTTATGTGTGGCTACTTAGAGAATGAACCAGCTGTGCGAATGCGATCGGTCATTCACGATTGTCACAGTGAAGGAGAATTTTATCATGCCTTCCTCTCAGCATACTGGTCTCAAGCTACACAAGACCGAGTAAAACATGGCATCATAATGATGAAACGTTTCGAACAATCTGAATTTTCCAGTCTTATGAAATATTTTGAAGACATGTTGCATAAGAATCAGTATCTTTCAAACCCATACAGCCCCTCAGAACTCATACGCATTTGCTTAATCAAACTGCCTGAACATTTACGACATATTACTTTAGCAGGACGTTGCAAAGACGACATTGAAGCTTTTCAGGGACTGTTACAAGAACTAGAAATTGACACTGACAATCGCATAACGCGAAAACAGGAACACAACAACTACAGGTCACATCCGTCGCAATTCCGCGATGAAAGAAATAATAACTGGACACGACAAGGCTATTCTCACAACACAAATCGTGACCAAAACAGACACCACCCGTATGACAACTGTTGGCAGAGCAGTAATAATTACAGGGAAAGATCACCTCTCCGCGGTAATGACTATCACAGAGACAATCAGAGAAACAGACAATATGGGAACCAAAACAATTATTATCAAGGGAGACAGAATAACTTGAGACGCAACAGTTCAGTGTGCAGTTACGATTCAGGAAGAAATTCTCCACCACATGGCCGACAAGAAAGAAACTATGTAAACTACCGACAAAACGACAGACGTGAATTTCATCAGAACTGGCGGGATTCTAACAGAGCTGGGCCCTCTCGGCAAGGCGAATTTGTAGAAGTTAGGTCTACTAATCCCAATAACGACGCGCGCCAACAAAGGAACAGACAATGACTCGCACCGCAGGCAGCCGCTTGCGCCGGCTGGCTCAGAGAAAAACAACATAGACGCTAACCTTGAAAAAAACAAATTCCAGTATTCTTTACCGACGTATACCACATGATAATTGCGTTGAAGTAGAAACTCTGCGTACTAGGAAGAGTAAAGGTTTACACCACATTTCACATGTAAAACCATTTATTGAGAGATAATCTGCTTTTTAACTTTGTCTTTGCCATAAAACTTTTCACTACACATTTCTAGTATGCTTTGTCAGACTTAAGAAACTGTTAACATGCAACAATGTTTGAAGTTAAATATCCAGTCTAGAACCTAGGGAACATTTTTAAACAGAAATTACAAATGCATTATTATAGTGAACAGACATCACAGTGTTATTGTGTGTGTACATTCTTGCTTGTTAGTTGCACGATTATGGAACGACTATAAGGCTTACATACTTAGAACATTTACCAGTACTGCTAATGAGATTTTAATGCAACATTTTGGTTCACTTGAAAATATATTCTGGATTTAAAGTACTTTCAGTGAGATACCAGATGACACAGTGGGTAGTTTATGTGACAGCTACACGATTTTATCACGACGCTACTAATGAGTGACAATTTACAATGTTGCTTTTGCAGTGTTTCTGTTTTATATCTGCACAGTTTTCTGTTTTATTCTGGAAAGTAAAACATGTTTTAGTAGTAACTTTTGTGGTATAGCTATAATGAGACTGCCTTTTCCGTAGCACAACAATACGTTACAGCACAGTACTTTCTTCATCATGGCAATAAGCATAATAACTAAGATATCTATACGCAAAGCATTTCACTTTTGTTTATCATGAGGTAAGTACATTGACTTCTGCAGAACTTAGCTTTCGGAGGATGATAACTACGACACTTCCACAGAGATTATCTTACAGCAAGACGCACATTTAGTGCTACAGGACACGTATTTGAGTGATTAATTTCGCACTTAAAACATGCATTTTTTAAAGATATTTGAAGTACAATGATACAAAGGTTTTCTGTGATACATTTCATTCAGTTGCTGTAATCTGTAACACCTGAGGGTATAATTACATTAATCCTCAGGGGGGTACACGCTTACTTTGTGTACCATGTGTGTGGCAACCACAAGGAACCCTAGCTAATATGGTATTTGCTTATACAACTTTACACATCGGTACCATATTTCTCTAAAACATAAATTACACAGCTATCTGATCATTTAACTGAGAGATAAACATGTTTTTTACTATGTCACTGACACATGTTTACGTAATTACACCGTTGGATAACTTCACACTTACGAAATTGTATTTTGTCTGTACTTTGAGAAATGCTCATATTTTTCGGAACCATTGTGATACTACGAGAGCTTTGAATGATGTATTTGGTAAGGGAGCATGATTTTTAAAGTACGTTTGAGGTAAATGACACTATTGAAATGAGCAGAGAATTTTTTAGGGTTTGAAATTATTGCAGAAAGCTACGACCTTTTTGAGATTTGACTGAGGTGTTATGATGTTATTTTTACGACGATGTTGTGTATTATGCTGTTGAGGTATGTTTATGTCAATAAGATGATGCTACCATATATGAGGAATGTGATTACGTGTTTATATGTATATGAATAATGAATAGAAGTTAGGGACTCTTGACTTGTGAAACAGGATGTTGGAAACCAAGAATCGTACTTTAAGAGTTATGAAATGTGTGTAAATGCGTGAATGTATCACAATGCCGGCGAAAATTTTTTTGGACACTGTTATATTCATAGGATTTTGTTTCTACACATTTGCAACGTAAATTCTCGACCTGTGAAATTTTTATATGAGACTGTCACTGTAGCGGAAACTGCTGTCGTAAATATTTCCGTAAGAAAGTTAAGTGACCACCTGCACGTGCGTCATCGGCACACAGCTCTGTCAGACACCTGGAGAACAAACCATTAGGGTGTGCCTTTCCAGAAGCACAGGTAGGAAAAAAAAAAAAGGGGAGGCCATATCCTCGCTATTGACATTTACTTGTTGAAAGCATACTGTGGAGCTCGTAATTTATGATATTTACTGAAATGCCTAATGAAATGACGAGAAATATTTTTACATCTGCACACCTGATTACGACAAGCGTCTTTCTACGAGAGTTGAGAGAATTTCTACTAACTTATGAAATGTCACATGACTATTGAATGATATTTTTATGCTTTGGTTTGCGTAATTGCTTATTTCATTTGATACCTGTTTTCCAGCTGTGTTACAGCATTAGTTTTATAAAATAAACTTAGATGCATTTGCTAATGTGAACACTTTCTGACAACAGATCTATTAAATGATAATTTTGTAATCCACATTCTTTAAAAAAAGGAGCACTTGGAAAGGAAAGAACAATAAGAAGGGACTAGTAACAGTAACTGGACACATAATTTTCTTTTCAAGTACATGGTAATATTTTTTTTTACAATAAGTTGTTGTGGTGCACCACTTTAATTACATAGATATTAGGATGTGATTATACATTTCCCTTATCTGCATTGTTATCTTTAGTGTACTATTTTTGCTGCTTGAGCTATGTCATGTTTAGATATAAGCTGCTGTTTGCCAGGCATAGTGCTACTGAATTTTAATTTGTGTTACTCTGCTAAGCCAGATTTATTTTTCTTGTTTGCTGCGCATTGCCTCATATTAGTTGTAATGTTGAATTGCTTGGTAATTTAGATTTACTGTAGCTTGCTTTGCAAATTTGATTTTTTTTTTGTCCTTGCTGTTTGTGTTACTTGTTTTGTGCTGCTGCATTGCCTCGTCCCTTAGTTTAGTATCTCAGCTCAGTAGATTTAAGTTAGCTTAAGAGGGGGTAGACTATATAAGAGAATGAGTTGCGATGAATTGGAAGAAATGCATTGAGAAGTTAAACGAAAAAAGTACAGAAAGCAGGTATAGATAGTACTTTTGGGAATAATGATGAACAAAGGGAGATCTCCATGCATAATACTGCAGTAAAACAAACCCTGTCCTTTCCTTTTGTGTCATCCCTCTATATGTTTGTGTACCCTTGTGTATTTGTGTTTTTCCTGTCTTTATGCGTTTATCTGATAAGAATTGTAGAATTTTTCTAGTACTAAGCTACATTCACTATGATGAGGAATACTGTTATCCTCAAATATAATTGGCATTAATAATATGTTATTTACCTTATAAATATGCTTACACATTATTTATTCTGTTTTGTTTTAATGCTCATGTGTGAAGTTGATGTTTTGAAAGTGATTCTGATCTTTTATTTTTGTACTCATGTCATAATTCCTGTAACACTGATGTATATGTTTACTTCTATTCTTTTGTAAAGCCTGTACTACAAATGTTATCTGTATTGTTATGTTTTTAATGATGTATTTTGTACCTTTGTAATTATATTTTCGTGTTATAATATTGTAATTGACACCAGTTAATCAAATTAAGTAACTTGTAAGTTCCATTTCACAGCACACGTTTCTGTTGGTCATAGTATATGGACAATATGTGAGAAATAGGGACTGTTAGTGTTTGCACGTGTGTTGATAATTCAGCAAGGGACTGGATAACAGCATTGCTCGTTCTAAGGACAATTCCAAAAAAACTTTGTGAGTGCACAAGTGGTGGTTTATGGACTTGCTATATTAACTGCAAGACTCTTCACTGGTGATTGTGCACCTGCACAATCACAACAGATGGCTGCTGGTCATCTCTACCAGGACTACAGTGGGCCTGTCCACACTTTCTACAAGGACTGCAGTGGGTCTGCACCTCTGGTGGCCCACCAATACCATACTCTCTACCAGGACTACAGTGGGTCTCCTCTGTGATGACCTACCTACCAGTATTCTTCAAAACGTCGAATGACTCTGCTGTGGGTTTGCTCTGTTATGGCCCATTATCTGTCAGCATGTCAAGAGTCAGCACTGTCTTTCCGTTGGAAGGACAACACTACTTCTTCAAGACTGCATGGAAATCCACTACTTCTGTGTGCAATTTCTTTTACTGTTCAGACTTTGAGAAAAACTCTGCATTTTTACTGTGATGAACAATCTGGACTGTCTTTATGGACTGTGAGAAATTTTTAGCTTTTGACCAACATTGTATCAATAAGTGTGTGCATTTGATTTCTTTGTTATTGTAATTATGAAAAAAAATTTTCAAATCTGTATTGGCCACTGCCCAATCCAATTTGTAAAATTTTTTGTGGGGAGCATGGGGGCTATGTAAGTAGGCTGTTTAGGTTTTTTTATTGGTAACGCCACCTCTGTATGAAAATCACTGGCTGTGCTGTGTGCAGTCTGTGGCTGCTTTGCATTGTTGTAATACTCGCCATTGTAGTGTTAGGCAGCTGGCTGTGAACAGCGCATAGCGTTGCGCAGTTGGAGGTGAGCCGCCAGCAGTGGTGGATGTGGGGAGAGAGATGGCGGAGTTTTGAAATTTGTCATGAACTGCTGTATTTATATATGATGATATCAAGGTAAATACATTGTTTGTTCTCTATTAATATCTTTCATTTGCTAACTATCCCTATCAGTAGTTAGTGCCTTCCATAGTTTGAATCTTTTATTTAGCTGGCAGTAGTGGCGCTCGCTGTATTGCAGTAGCTTGAGCAGTGAAGATTTTTGTGAGGTAAGTGATTTGTGAAAGGTATAGTTTAATGTTAGTCAGGGCCATTCTTTTGTAGGGAATTTTGAAAGTCAGACTGCGTTGCGCTAACAAAATATTGTGTGTCAGTTTAAGCACAGTCATGTATAATTGTTCAAAGGGGAAGTTTCAACTTATGGTGTTATCTAATCCATTGATTATATCTGTTCATATATATTCATACATATATATAAAAAGAAAATAATATTAGCTTCTATATTCCTGAAATTCTATTCACTGGCTGACATTTTTACTAATTCTACCAAAACTTACAAAAAAGATGACATACAACATATATATATTTATCCATTTAACATATACAATTGGCACGTTAAGGCAGTATGTTTAACTGTGCCGAAATTTAAAAAAAAATTGTTGTAATTGGTGAGTGGCTTAAAATGTCTATGCTAGGGATTTTATAGATTGTCTCATCTTTCCAAGTTTATTATCATTATCGTTCAGAATTATCATTCAAATCTAATTTATTTCCACCACCAAGATTTCTCTACTGCTTCAGTCATACCATAATACTGTAAATAACTATTCAAACTAGCAACTACACCTATGAGCCTGAGAATTATTGATGATGATCTGTGTGATCAACTGTCATGACCATCGAAGATGTGCACATGTTCTTGCAAGCAGTAGATTCAATCGTTAGCGTTCCAGCTTTTATGCAGAAACAAAGTATGTCTGTCATTGGATGGTTGACTAACTAGATGACAATCTGCTGAGGAAAAAATTATTGAGAAAACATGCAATTATTACATCACTTCTTAAGTTACACTGTTTCAAACTGCAATTCGTTCTATTATCCACCGGGAAAACCTGTCACGTCACAATATTTCACAGTTTGATCATATACAAAATCGACTGATTGACATACTCTTGTAAAAGAAGAGAAATAGGATTGTTATTCATTAGCTGATCTCTCATAGAAATCACAGTGACACTTCCAGCACATCTCTATCAAAGGTTTCTACAGAGAAAAGTATGTAAGACCATGACCTGCTGAACAACATGACATATAGGATTAAAATTATCTTCAGTCTTCATTATGACAGCAACGTCATCAGCTTCTGAAATGCGTCTCCAGTGCATTGCTAACATTACAGATCCCAGTCCTCGTATAACACTTCTTGGATTAATAAAAACAATGTGAACTGAAAGACACAGCAATAAGTGCAGAAGCAATTGAAAGAGAAATTAATATTATTTTCACCATGACAATGCCTAGTAATTGGTGGTTTACCTTTGTTGAGCAGCAAAATACATAGAATAATATGGATGCTCATAATGACACCATAAAGTACATTACTGTTCATTACACTCTCTGCTTCTCTCATCATGTGAACACGCACATAGCTCGTTTTTTAATCACACTGACAAAATCCTCCCACCGTGGTTCATTCATCTTCACAAAATAAACATGCCTATGTCTGCTGACTCTAATGACACAAAAATAATGAAAGAATTCTGTTGCACACAGCTTATCTGAAACCAAGTTTACAGATCAACATCAAACAATATAACATCAACCACACATATCTTAGTCTAAAGATTGAAACTTGAAAAGATCGCCCCACTGTGCACATCAGTGCAACTATTCATGAAAATCATTCACATTGGGCACATGATATAGACCTCATGACCCCCTGATTTTGGACATTCCACTTCCTGTGTATGTAGAAGGGTCGTGTGTCTCACCCTGAATGGACCAACATAGATAGGAAAGAATTTTGCTCGACAACCTGTGTGGTCAAGACCTTCTGTCCTACAAGTAAACGTTCTTGCTTCTCTAATAATCTTGTTGCTCTTCTTCTGCATCTTTGCAGCTTGCTGTATGTTCGTCATTGCCAGCCTTACCACATCAGAACATAGTAACTTCGAGGAAGTTGGTAAAGATAAAAGTTCCTGAATCTTATCTGAAGGATATTGATTCTTCAGTACCAGTTATGGTAAAAAAGACGAAAAGAATAAGAAAATTACTCAAGTAAGTGTCCCATGACTGATTATCATGATTATGATGATGATGACAATGAAGATGACATAACTTCTCAAATTATTTCGTTACACTATCTGATGAGTTTGAAGCACGATGATTCGTTGGAATAAAAACAGTTTTTTTTCTGCAGAGTTCTTTTCCAATATTATGAATGAAATTGACAGACATGATCTTATGCACGTGACAAATCAACTTTAGAAAATTCTTCACAAAAGTTCGTGATATAGGCTTATCAGTGGGTTTTCTTTAGAAGTGTCAATGACACAAATTTTGATGTCAGTTCCATAGCCACGAAAATATATGAGAAATACTTTATAGTTCTCGACAGAGGACTGAACAGATGAACAGCAGCAAGTTCCTTAAATCTCGAAGGAATCGTAGAAAAATAGTGTGACCTGATGAGATATTGTAGGTGGTTTTTTCTTTGGACATAGTTCGCATGAAGGTAATACTTAATGGGTTCTCTTTTTCATTTTAATGCAGTAACAAGTATCATGAAGTTTGTAACAGCAATTCTTAGGCCCAAAAGGTACATAACTGAGATGAGCATATCAAATCAGCTTGTTTATTAGATCATCTGGTAAGCACACAATCTATTTTGTCGTACCTAGATACTCACAATTAAATAACATATATTTTTGATTACATAATACTATCTAACTGCCGTGTTAGAGAGGTCTCTCGAATTCAGTTTGACTTAATGAAAGAAGGGATCTTTATCCTATGCTTTTCCAGAAAAGAAAATAACAGTGAAATTGAATTCTTGTAAACACTGTTCCTACTTGGCTTAGTGTCCATGTGTTAGCATAGTACTCATCAAGAAATGCACAACTCTATGATCTATGTATACTTCGGTCTCCTAACTAAGTAGAAAACATGGAAAATTTGTAAATCGCCATATGACAGCAAAAGTTTCCGACTCCATAACGGAGTAGTCGCACTCACATTTCGTTAGCACTTGCCTCATGAAAGAAATTGTTCTACGACACAAATAATCTTTCTTGAATTCCTGAAAGAGTTCAGCCCCGAGCCCAGTCATTGAGCTATGAGTCCCAAGATAAAATTCCTTGCTTGGATCAGGGTGTGATGGGAAAAAAGGATCTGTTTCACACCTTCAAATTAGGTTTGTTCTTGATCATCCCCGTCCAGCTGAACGTTTTTACCTGTCAGTGCGCAGAGAAGTGGGGTAGTGTCACGGCGGAATTCGTGAAACATTCGTACCAGTGTAGAGGCATGAAAATTAACAAATTTGATTGGTTGAAGAAATAGGAAACTCTTGGATCTCTTCAATTTTGTCGGGATTAGGTTGGATCTCTAATGTGATCACAATGTGTCCCTGAAGCCTGACGTATCTTCTCCCGATTTCTGACTTTTCTAAATTGAATTTTAGTCAAAAATTTTCAAAAACTCTCTATAATCTACCCATCATCTCTTTATGGCTTTTCCATTTACTTTATGCTATCAGCATTTCATCAACATCGGTTGTAATCCTGTCTCTTAAATCAAGAGGCAAAATACTATTGAAACCTCCAATAAAAACAGCCAAATTACGAGCAGTAGCTTATGAAACAGATAACAGGAGCCATAACACAAAAATGCAATACATTTTCGACACGACGGATGCATTCCAGTGTGCAAGAAACTTTTCCTGTACTCAAATGGACGACAGAACCCTGACTCCGTGAAATTTCTGTAAAAACTTATCTCGCGTCAGAGACTTACCAGTTTCTGGTTGGATAGTAGTTCCAAGTAGATTCTTGTTTATTATTATTTTGAGCTTTTCCACATTACAGAGGTTTATCTCCAACATAATAATTTACTTGGAAATTCCAATACAAACAATAAACGTTCTTAAACTATAATCTCAAAATATTTCTCCAGGTGTTTCGATCTTGTGTGTCCTCTTCCTCTGCGCCCATTCTCCTCATTATGTGCTGTACATTTTGGAGCCAGGTTGTCATAGGTCGTCCTCTTCTTCTTCTCCCCTCCGGTTCCCACTCCAGTATCAATTTTGGTATTCTGGCTTCCTCCATTCATCGTACATGCCCGTACCACTGTAATTTCTTCCTATTCCAAGTAGATTCACGCAACATATTACTTATGAAGTACTCTACAACTAAAGCCTGCAGCCCATCTTATGGTGTTTGGTGATGGTCACTTCCGGCACCACTATCGTTTGCCACATTTCCTGTTCCACTAATGAACAACGCATGTGACCCAACGTAAGATTACGTATAAGCTCGAAATTGTGTGATTCTGCCGTCATGCACATTTCACGTGGCAACTGTGGAGAACGTCTACTCGACGTCAGACTTACTCTTATATCTTCTAGAGTGGACGTTGCAAGTAGATTCAGGCAACACTTAACGTCCTAGCACAGTCGTTTCGTGAAATGCGTATGACGAGAAAATCAGATAAACTCGAGCTTATATGGAATCTTACCTACGGTCTTCCTTCCCATGCACCGATAGTTAATGAAACAGGAAACCTAGCAAATGATGGTGGTGCCGAAAGAACCCTTCACCAAACACCATAAGGTGGGCTGCGAACTATAGATGTAAAATGCTGCTGACTTTTTTAAGATCAATATCAGACTGAAAGAAGAGAGAGAAGGAATTTAAAGACGCAAACCTACATTTCTAACCAGTTTAATCGAATTCATTGAAATTAAATTGATAGAGGCCGGCCGGAGTGGCCGAGCGGTTCTAGTCGCTACAGTCTGGAACCGCGCGACCGCAACGGTCGCAGGTTCGAATCCTGCTTCGGGCATGGATGTGTGTGATGTCCTTAGGTTGGTTAGGTTTAAGTAGTTCTAAGTTCTAGGGGACTGATGACCTCAGAAGTTAGGTCCCATAGTGTTCAGAGCCATTTGAACCATTAAATTGATAGAGGTAATGGCGATGACATCAATAAAGACGTAATTCCATGATATCAAAACAGTCAAATCACTTCAGAAATGCTGAAACTATTACCTGATGAATACGTCGTGAAGAATGAAAACTTGTGCCACACCGGTATTGAAAGTCTCATCTTCTGCTTTGCATGCAGTGTTCAGAAGCAATACGAGGAAGTTTGGCGCGACATTATCATATTTAATAACCAGGAAATTGAAAAAAGCCGAATGTTTCGAGTTGGTAGTTGCTAACAACCTAGGTAATAGAGAGAGGAGAAGTGGTGTAGATATGTTCTTACAATATTCGTAAATATAGTGACGTATAGGTTACATAAGGAGTTTCAGTCGCAGACTGGGTAGATAGACAAACAAACAGAACGCCAATAACCAAGAAGTAAAATTTTACCGCATGTTGTCTTGCGGTCGGCGTCGTTGGCGATGAAATCACTGCTATTTCGAAACATTGCTGGGTTTTCTGGAAGTGGCATAAAAGTTCTCTGCGATCTCAGCGAGGTTGTATTTACCTGGAATTTTCTATCACGAGTTTGCCGTATTTTAAAGGCAGTCTGCTAATTCTACGGCGTTAGATGGAGAAAAGAAAGCAGAGGAGCTGAATATCCATGATTTCTACAAGTTAATAGGCCCCACCCGTTTTAAAATACATCTCTTTTTTGGCGAAGTATACGCTGTGTTAATAGAACATGACTAAGTTACATCTTTTGGTGTACCAGAAGTGGATATAAATATTATTTACATTTATTTTGAAGGTTTTATATTGCACACACACCCACACACACACAGGGGGAGGGGGGAGGGAGAGAAAGAGTATATGTAGGACGTATTATAAGCAACATCCCAACTATATGAGGACTTAATCGATAAGTTTACAGTTTAAAAACTAGGACAGTATGTCATACATACCCTAATTTTTTGTAAATATAAATTCACGAAGTGGGTAGTTGACTAATCATTAAGAAAGACACCTTATATACGTGATGGATGCTGTATGCTGATAGCCAAATGTCACTTACTAACAATAATAATAAATATTTCATGCTGAAGTCACTTGTGGCTCGTAACCACGTATCCACCGACATACAGCTCTTTTGCACAACAGACGGGGCCGAACTGTCGATGCACACAAGTTAACACTGCACATCTATTAAGTCCATCACACACACACACACACACACACAGAGAGAGAGAGAGAGAGTGCTCGTTGTATAATGATATGGTATTGATCTCACAGAAGGTCACGTTGACACTACAGGATAGGATTCGCTGAAGGCGCTTTGGAGTCGACTGATGTCAGCCAGCAGGACCCCAGCTGGAAGGTTAATGGCAGCACTCAGAGATAGCGTTCACAACGGGTGGCGGGGACAAAGAATCCAGTGAAATTTTTTTAAGTGCTTTATCTGAAAACTACCTTGAGCAGTTAAACAGAGAACCGACTCGTGGCGATAACATATTAGACCTTCTGGTGACAAACAGACACGAACTATTTGAAAAAGTTAACGCAGAACAGGGAATCAGCGATCATAAAGCGGTTACGGCATCGATGATTTCAGCCGTAAATAGGAATATTAAAAAGGGTAGGAAGATTTTTCTGTCTAGAAAAAGTGACAAAAAGCAGATTTCAGAGTACCTGTTGGCTCAACACAAAAGTTTTGTCTCAAGTACAGATAGTGGTGAGGATCAGTGGACAAAGTTCAAAACCGTCGTACATAATGCGTTAGATGAGTATGTGCCAAGCAAGATCGTAAGAGATGGAAAAGAGCCACCGTGGTACAACAACCGAGTTAGAAAACTGCTGCGGAAGCAAAGGGAACTTCACAGCAAACATAAACATAGCCAAAGCCTTGCAGACAAACAAAAATTACGCGAAGCGAAATGTAGTGTGAGGAGGGCTATGCGAGAGGCGTTCAATGAATTCTAAAGTAAAGTTCTATGTACTGAGTTGGCAGAAAATCCTAAGAAATTTTGGTCTTATGTCAAAGCGGTAGGTGGATCAAAACAAAATGTCCAGACATTCTGTGACCAAAATGGTACTGAAACAGAGGCTGACAGACTTAAGGCCGAAATACTAAATGTCTTTTTCCAAAGTTGTTTCACAGAGGAAGATTGCACTGTAGTTCCTTCTCTAGATTGTCGCACAGATGACAAAATGGTAGATATCGAAATAGACGACAGAGGGATAGAGAAACAATTAAAATCGCTCAAAAGAGGAAAGGCCGCTGGACCTGATGGGATACCAGTTCGATTTTACACAGAGTACGCGAAGGAACCTGCCCCCCTTCTTGCAGCGGTGTACCGTAGGTCTCTAGAAGAGCGTAGCGTTCCAAAGGATTGGAAAAGGGCACAGGTCATCCCCGTTTTCAAGAAGGGACGTCGAGCAGATGTGCAGAACTATAGATCTATATCTCTAACGTCGATCAGTTGTAGAATTTTGGAACACGTATTGTGTTCGAGTATAATGACGTTTCTGGAGACTAGAAATCTACTCTGTAGGAATCAACATGGGTTTCGAAAAAGACGATCATGTGAAACCCAGCTCACGCTATTCGTCCACGAGACTCAGAGGGCCATAGATACGGGTTCACAGGTAGATGCCGTGTTTCTTGACTTCCGCAAGGCGTTCGATACAGATCCCCACAGTCGTTTAATGAACAAAGTAAGATCATATGGACTATCAGACCAATTGTGTGATTGGATTGAGGAGTTCCTAGATAACAGGACGCAGCATGTCATTCTCAATGGAGAGAAGTCTTCCGAAGTAAGAGTGATTTTAGGTGTGCCGCAGGGGAGTGTCATAGGACCGTTGCTATTCACAATATACATAAATGACCTTGCGGATGACATCGGAAGTTCACTGAGGCTTTTTGCGGATGATGCTGTGGTGTATCGAGAGGTTGTAACAATGGAAAATTGTACTGAAATGCAGGAGGATCTGCAGCGAATTGACGCATGGTGCAGGGAATGGCAATTGAATCTCAATGTAGACAAGTGTAATGTGCTGCGAATACACAGAAAGATAGATCCTTTATCATTTAGCTACAAAATAGCAGGTCAGCAACTGGAAGCAGTTAATACCATAAATTATCTGGGAGTACGCATTAGGAGTGATTTAAAATGGAATGATCATATAATGTTGATCGTCGGTAAAGCAGATGCCAGACTGAGATTCATTGGAAGAATCCTAAGGAAATGCAATCCGAAAACAGCGGAAGTAGGTTACAGTACGCTTGTTCACCCACTGCTTGAATACTGCTCAGCAGTGTGGGATCCGTAACAGATAGGGTTGATAGAGGATATAGAGAAGATCCAACGGAGAGCAGCGCGCTTCGTTACAGGATCATTTAGTAATCGCGAAAGCGTTACGGAGATGATAGATAAACTCCAGTGGAAGACTCTGCAGGAGAGACGCTCAGTAGCTCGGTACGGGCTTTTGTCAAAGTTTCGAGAACATACCTTCACCGAAGAGTCAAGCAGTATATTGCTCCCTCCTACGTATATCTCGCGAAGAGACCATGAGGATAAAATCAGAGAGATTAGAGCCCACACAGAGGCATACCGACAATCCTTCTTTCCACGAACGATACGAGACTGGAATAGAAGGGAGAACCGATAGAGGTACTCAAGGTACCCTCCGCCACACGCCGTCAGGTGGCTTGCGGAGTATGGATGTAGATGTAGATGTAGCGTTGCTCAAGTCCGTAGGTTTAACCTTAAAATACCCTACATTTTCCTCCTGGGTGGTGCTAATTGAGCAACAGTGATTACAGGCAGTTAGACCATCCAAATGATCTCCTGCCAATGACATATCAACTAAATAGCAGAAACAGTTCTTTTCAGAGCCCATTAACAAGAAACATTGGACCAACTATCAGACTCCTTCAACTGAATATCGAAAGCATTGGCAGGGCAAGGTGTGACTAAATGTCCAAATTTTTGCTGGACAACACTATCGATGTCGTCGCCATTCAGGAAACTCGCATTTCCAGCGAAGAAATGTTCCGAAGCCTAAGTCGAATTCCTGATGTTCTGCATCTGGTGTCTCTTACCACGAGGTGTATGGAATTGCTACGTATGTCCGTAACAACATAAACGAAGCTTCACTGATTTCTGTAAGTGTGGAGGCAGAAATACATACAGTAGTCATACAATTGCACGGTATTATTCTTACAAATGTTTACAAACCACCCCAAACAACATGGCCCGATTTTGTCCTACAAACAGCAGAACATCCTGCAATTTACATAGGAGACTTCAATTGCCACCACGAACTTTGGAAGTACTCTCAAAATGATGAAAATGGGAGCATGCTTGCAGAATGGATTGAAGAGAATAATCTTCATCTGGTGTTTGATGCTAAAGATCAAGGCACTTTCAGCTCATCTACTTGGGACAAGGATTCGAATCCTGACTTATGCTTTGTTAGCTGCAATGAAAGTGGCTTTCCCATCAACGCCACAAGGAAAGTGATAGACGCCTTTCCTCACAGCCAACACAGACCTGTAATAATACGAATTGGCTGCATGGTTCCTGTCACACGATCAACCCCGCTCGATGGAATTTCCAGAAAGCTGACTGGACGAAGTTTTCAACGGAACTGGATAAGACCATTCGCTGGATACCTCCATCACGTAAGAACTATCAACGCTTCATTGGTATATAACAGAATAAGTAGTACTATCCTAATGAACGTTCCAGTTGATCAGGCAGTCTTCAGACCAGAGCGTAGCTGCTGCGACCAAGTATTGTCTCCCACATCCTTCATAGAGTCAGGATACCAAATGAAGCAGAAAACATCTGTGACGTTTGTTGATCTAACTGCCGTCTTCGACACTGTATGGAGGGAAGGCCTTATCTACAAATTTCTCCGCATCATACCCTACAGAACAATGGCTCGACCGATTAACAGCATGCTAAGCGATCGGAAGTTCCAGGTAATCACTGGAAGCAACATAATAAGTAAGGAGAGGAAGCTGAATAACGGATTGCCTCAAGGATCAGTTCTCTCACCATTACTGTTTAACCTATATCTATCTGATCTACCTGACACTTCGTCCAGAAAATACTGCTATGCCGATGACCTGGCTCTCGCCATACTACACCAGGAAATGAAGACAACAGAAGAGATTCTAACCAGTTACCTGTCTGCACTAGATAATTACTTCAAAAGCTGGAGACTCCAACCCAGTGTGAGTAAAACAGTAGTGTGTTGCTTCCATTTAAATAATCGGTTGGCGAACGTAAAACTGGAAGTAAGTTTCAGAGACAGAATTCTTCGTCTTAATTGGAACCCAAAATATCTTGGTGTCATCCTGGACCGTACACTATGCTTCAAACAACACTTTCTTAACTTAGTTCAAACGTTGAGGACTCGAAACAACATCCTCCATAAGCTATGCGGAACTACCTGGGGATCTTCAGCAACCACCCTGCGATCTTCAGCTCTAGGCTTGGTGTACTCAAGTGCTGAGTATTGTGCACCTGTTTATATGAACAACCATCATACAAGGCTTGCTGACACCCAGCTGAATACGACAATGCGCAAAATATCTGGCGCAATCAGATCTACTACAGTTTATTGGTTTCCACTGTTAACCGGTATAATGGCTCCTGATGTACGCAGATGTACTGCCCTTACGAGAGAATTCCACAAGATCTCCAGGAATTCTAACCTACCCGTGCATAGCGACCTGCCACTTTCAAATCTTAAGAGACTGAAATCACGCCAGCCAACTCTGTGCGATGCTGCTGACATGGTTGCTAAGGATTTCAAACCTCTCGAAGAATGGAACGTTCGGTGGGAAGCAGTGACAGATGTGGGCCTGCATAACACCTTCTCAGGTGCTAAACTTCCAAGTGGATTCGACCTACCACGCAAGACCTGGACTACTCTCAACAGAATCCGTACCGGCCATGGCCGATGCAGGGATGCTCTCTTTAAGTGGAAGAAGCTGCCTAATCCAGCCCGTGACTGCGGGGCTCCATACCAGACTGTCCACCACACTGTCAGTGAATGCAGGATTCGAGCCTATCACGGTGCTGAAGAGGACTTCCTGCTAGCAACTCCAGATGCAGTGCACTGGATTGAAGGACTGGATATTCAGTTGTAAAAACAAACTTAAGTTTCTTGTGTGTCAATATGTACATATGTATATGTACCGGTAATTTAATTTTATGATATGTCTGTATTAGCCGTACGCTAAATAAATAATAAATGGCAGCATCGGGACTAGACACAGCCCATAGACCCGTGGCTGGCGGACGCAGCGTCTAGTTGTAGTTGAGATGAAATGGCCCACTTCAGGTCAACAGCTGGCGACGAGTACCTCTTGTTATAGCCTGCGGTCAGCAACGGACATTGCATGACTGGAGTGGGTGATATTTACGGCCACTCACCCCCTCTCTGTTATGACAGAATTACGTTTTTTGTCACGTAAACCAAAGAAGCAGCCCGGCAGGGTGTAATACACGTCATCATTGCGCTGTCCCTCCCTCGAAAAGTGCAGCGTCCACAGTTTCCTAGCCCTCGCATCAGACAGCAGGCCCTGGTATGTGGTAACCGAGCTCACATCAGTGCCAGGAAGCTGAAGCTTTCATCGAGATTGAGGTCCATACCTTCCGACGGGATTTCAAAGTCGCTGGGTTGGGATACTAAAGACCAAAAGGGGCTAAAGGGTTCCTGAAATTCTAACGATAATTCATCTAGCGCTATTCTTTGCTTCCCTATGAATGCTTCAGCTTCTCTTGTAATGCAGTTGATCTGGTGATTTGCTGTTGTCTGAAGTTTAGCTCATCCTCGTCTATAACAGTGGTAGTCAACCTGTTCTCTACAATCCACAAGTTGGCGTTGAAGCTTTCATGGTAGACCGTAGGTGGTACGGGTTTTAAAAAAATTTTATGAGGTTTTCATAAAATTTTATAAGTAATTACTACTGTATGCTTTAACTTGCTCTAGTTCTCCTTCATAAATTTTAAAAAGCGAGGTTACTTCCCTACTTTATAAATCACCTGTGTTGTGGAACCGGTGGGTGGTTAAGAAACTTTGCTATTACAGAGGCAGAAAAGTGGACGGTAACTAAAATATGTTGACCAATCCTGCTCTAAAAAATCTAAATTTGCCACCAACAATCTATTATACAAATCCATGTCTTCGGTCCCAAAGTTACGGAAACCAATGGGGACTACTTAGCCATTATCTATTTCAAGTATGTGTATCGTTCAACTTTGCCACTTATCTTACACTGTGGTTCACAAAAACCTCTCCATATGAGGCCTGAAAGACTACAATGCTACTATTTAATGTCAGTGGAAAAGACATTTCCTCAATTACAGACTTGAATTACCGCAAGTACTTCTTCCAAAGCAGTTGTTGTGCCTACGGCTACAGTCACGTCCCTTAGAAATTCCTTGTGCAGCACATCGGTTGGCAGTCCCTGTAAAAATACTTATAACGCCCTCTGCTCTGCTTCTTGGAGAAGGGCCCTGTTAGTGCCACCTCTGTCTGTTAACCCCACTCGAAAATTAAGTTTCCATATATTAAGTTTCCATATCCCGTCCACGAAATTCTTGACAGATTCACACAGCCTCTCTGATAAGCCATTTAACTAATTGCGATAATATCTGCGGCTATTCTGTCTTATGTGTCTCTATACTAGACGTCTGCTCAGTTCATGACTGAGCATATCCAACTTCCTCGTGGTACAGTACTTAAGTTTTCGAGTCTCCCGTCAAACGTAATTTAAACATTTATAACAACTGCTCACATACCCAAAAGCCAAGCTTTACAACTTTCAAAGGTTTATCCACAAACGCTTATACTTCTTCACCTATTTTGCTTTAAAAAGAGTCAACCACGCTAGTGGTAGCTGAAATGACGACTGGGACAGCTAAAATAGACGGAGCCCTGTCCATCACAGCACCTACGTTACGTACGTGACCTAACAAAGACTGAACCATTTCCTGAGTGGTAACCAGCTGTGCTTTCGACCCAGTCGTTGAAAATACTTTATCTAATAAGCAAGTACAAATAAAAGGAAATCCGCAATCGGATCAACATAAGGACACTTAATTCTTACACTATTGTAACACAATTTTTTCCGCCTAAACCGTGCCCACTCGTCACTCAGCTTGGCAGGATGTCTGTATCTCGTACACTAAAACTTGTAACTCGGGATGACCCTATACAGGGGCACTATGGTTCAAATTGCTCTGAGCACTATGGGACTTAACATCTGAGGTCATCAGTCCCCTAGAACTTAGAACTGCTTAAACCTATCTCACCTAAGGACATCACACACATCTATGCCCGAGGGCGGATTCGAACCTGCGACCGTGGCGGTCGCGCGGTTCCAGACTGAAGCGCCTAGAACCGCTCGGCCACAACGGCCGGCTAGGAGCACTATGACCTAACTAATTACACTGAGCACCCTAACAGGACGCATACTGGTGTAATATGCTCTCGCATTTCCTTTAAACTCCTTCACATTTATGTCCTCATTAATTTTTATAAACCTTGCTTTCAAATGAGTTCACCAGTTCACTTGTCCTGGCCAACTGATACTTCAACAAAGTACAGCTAGGAAAGATAGTTTATCTTCTCTCAAACCAATGTGCTGAAGATGCCGTATGCCGGCACATGACATCTATCGGTGTCACCTGCCACGTGAGTAATATTGGGGTCAGGATAGTCGAAGTGTTATCAACCGCATAATACACTACTGGCCATTAAAATTGCTACATCAAGAAGAAATGCAGATGATAAACAGGTATTCATTGGACAAATATATTATACTGGAACTGACATGTGATTACATTTTCACGCAATGTGGGTGCATAGATCCTGAGAAATCAGCGCCCAGAACAATCACCTCTGGCCGTAATAACGGCCTTGGTACTCCTGGGCATTGAGTCAAACAGAGCTTGGATGGCGTGTACAGGTACAGCTGCCCATGCAGCTTCAACACGATACCACAGTTCATCAAGAGTAGTGACTGGCGTATTGTGACGAGCCAGTTGCTCGGCCACCATTGACCAGACGTTTTCAATTGGTGAGAGATCTGGAGAATGTGCTGGCCACGGCAGCAGTCGAACATTTTCTGTATCCAGGGAGGGCCATACAGGAGCTGCAACATGCGGTCGTGCATTATCCTGCTGAAATGTAGAGTTTCGCAGGGATCGAATGAAGGGTAGAGCCACGGTTCATAACACACCTGAAATGTAACGTCCACTGTTCAAAGTGCCGTCAATGCGATCAAGAGGTGACCGAGACGTGTAACCAGTGGCACCCCATACCATCGCGCCGGGTGATAGGCCAGTATGGCGATGACGAATACACGCTTCCAATGTGCGTTCACCGCGATGTCGCCAAACACGGATATGACCATCGTGATGCTGCAGCAGCATGGACTATCAGCTCGAAGACCATGGCTGTGGTTACCCTTGACGCTGCATCACAGACAGGGGCGCCTGCGATGGTGTACTCAACGACGAATCTGGGTGCACGAATGGCAAAACATTTTTTCGGGTGAATCCAGGTTCTGTTTACAGCATCATGATGGTCGCATCCGTGTTTGGCGACATCGCGGTGAACGCACATTGGAAGCGTGTATTCGTCATCGCCATACTGGCGTATCACCTAGCGTGATAGTATGGGGTGCCATTGGTTACACGTCTCGGTCACCTCTTGTTCGCATTGACGGCACTTTGAACAGTGGACGTTACATTTCAGATGTGTTACGACTCGTGGCTCTGCCTTTCATTCGATCGCTGCGAAACCCTACATTTCAGCAGGATAATGCACGACCGCAAGTTGCAGGTCCTGTACGGTCCTTTCTGGATACAGAGAATGTTCGAATGAACTGTGGTATCGTGTTGAAACTGCATGGGCAGCTGTACCTGTACACGCCATCCTATCTCTGTTTCACTCAATGCCCAAGGGTATCGAGGTCGTTATTACAGCCAGAGGTGGTTGTTCTGGGTACTGATATCTCAGGATCTATGCACCCAAACTGCGTGAAAATGTAATCACATGTCAGTCCTAGTATAATATATTTGTCCAATGAATACCCGTTTATCATTGCATTTCTTCTTGGTGTAGCAATTTTAATGGCCAGTAGTGTACAAAAGCAGAGCAGAGGAAAGCCCCGGCAAGGGCTAATCCAGGTCTCCATGGCGACGGCCCGGCCCTCGAAGCATGCTGTACCGACACAGTTCCAGGCGTGGCAGCAGGTAGCAGTGTCCGTTGTGTCGTAACTGACTTCGCTTCATTGTGGAAATATAGGCTTTCGTCGGAACGAGGTAGGTAGCGTTCTGACTCTTCTGACCGCAGATTACGGAATCTGATCTGGAAAGCAGTGACGTAACAATTCCGTCCTCTTTCAACTCACTCTTTTACTGATATTGCTTCCATTGTGCCAGTAAGACGTAACTCAACTTGCCCCAATATTTCCACTTCGTTAGACGGCTCTAGAATATCAGAGCTTCGTCGGACATTCATATACAAGCGAGAGTAATTGCCGTCTCCCTTGAGACTTAGCTACTGTTTACTCATAATCTCCTACATATAACTTCAAAGCTTGAATTCATACGGACCAATCTCTTTTGCATGTTGTAGTTTTCAAAAACCCTAACGTACGAGGGCCTGCTGAAAAATAATGTCTCCGAATTTTTTATGCGAAAACTGAGATAAACAAAACAAATGTTATTAACATTCTACATCTTTATTCTTCACGTCTACATATTTATTTCTCAACGTAGTCACCCTGGTGACGAACCATTTCTCCCAACGAGAGGCCAGTTTGTTGATACCGTCACAGTAGAATGTTTTTAACGTTGTTGGCGGAGCCACAAAGTCACCTCTGTTCGCACCGCTTCGTCAAACTCAAGTCCTCGAAAGTGTTCTTCAAGTTCTGGAAACATATGTAAATCGGATGGGGCCAAGTAAGGACTGTATGGAGAATGATCGTTGAGAGTGAATTCAAGGCGTCGGATTGTTGCAGATGACGCAGCAGTCGTGTGTGGTCTGATACTGTCATGCTGAAGAAGAGGGTACTCCATGTGTGGACGCACTCTTCGGATTCGAAACTCCGTTAAAGCAGGCTGTTTCTGAAGAAACGAGATTTTCAGCAAATCATAGTAGGGAGACAGGCTTGCGTCAACTGATATAAAGTGAAGTATGGTTATTCTACAATGGAACAACAGCACACTGCCTGATAAAGGAAGTGAAGCAGCCAGAAGATATTCCATCGACGAGTATGTAAATGTTCAGAGTTATAATCCTCTGTGACTGATGCAACATTATCAAGGAAGGTCGCCAAACAGTCGTATATATTTGAGAACTTATTTTATTTCAGTTTGACTACCAGTTACGGCATTTCAGTATACCATCTTCAAGCCCACATGCACTTCATATACAGACAGTCAGATCTATCGACATTGGCATACTGTTGCCATTAGTGTGCGTAGGGAGGCACTCGAATAACGAATTCACCATATCCAGGCACTGATGGCTCCAGTATGCCATTATCGATTCAGCTGAATATCTGTATATGAAGTGCAAATGGGACCTGTAGGCGGCGTAACGAAATTCCAGAACTGGTAGTTAAAATAAAATAGCTCCTCAAATACGTACGGCTGTTTGGCTACATTCCTTGGTAAATATTTGACAAGCTGCTGTCATAGGTCCACAAAGGAACAACAGCGAAAGCACATTACTGTCAAAATGGCTCTAAGCACTATGGCACTTAACGTCTGAGGTCATCAGTCCCCTATACTTAGAACTACCTAAATCTAACTAACCTATGGAAATCACACACATCGATGCCCGAGGCAGGATGCGAACCTGCGACTGTAGCAGCAGCGCGGTTCCGGACTAAAGCGTCTAGAACCGCTCGGCCACAGCTACCAGCTACATTACTGTCGTTTGTGATTGTTGGTACCAGGCTTGTTAGGTATGAAGGTAGCGTGAATATCGTCAGATGTCGAGCACTCACTGAAGGACACGGAGATACCATGTATTTATGTGACACGGTGTTATCGGCCCTGACAGTGTTTGAAACGGGCCTCATTTTGGATCCCTATTTCTACAGCTGGACGAATCGCGGAAGAACCAGATTTGTGGCCAGTGGCGGCTGCTGTGTAACAGCACTATGCGGATTTATTGGTTATTTTCCTTTGAATGCTGTTCAACATAACATAGATACTGCGATCTGAAAGATACGCACTTAAATCTATCGCGCTACTGCTCCTCTGCACTCCGTGAAACTTGGCATCAGAGTCGCGAGCACACCTTCAGTTGTTCACGTTTTAAAGAGCTTCTGCGCATGCGCAACTCGCATGACGTAAATGCCTTACGGGCCAAGTATGCGCACAGCTAGCCCTCGGCACTCAACTAGAACTTCACGTCAGTGCCACCTCGTGGTAGCACACTGCGGCAGACTTTTATCCCCGTTCGCTCGGCATAAAACCTGCTAGATGACAGCACACGCCTCAGATATGCTGATTCTCCCATTATACACTGTAGTAAAATTAGATCGGACGCCAGTCTTTGTTAAAGTTGTACTGATAGTAAATCTATTTTGTGGGTTTCTGAAGGAGTTATACAGTAATCCACTTGATCCATTGAGAATCATGAGGGCCTAAAGCACATCACCGGCTATTGTGAGATTTTAGCATTTATTCATGATTCTGAAATCTGTTGATCTTATGGTGAGTCAGGTTTGTCTGAGCTGTAGGCCCACATTGTATACAAAGGTCGGAACTTTAATAGTGGCAACTATTTATTTACAGCTCGGACAAAACAGATACGTCTTTCAAAGCTTTACTGACCTTCAGCCTAGTCACCAGCATTGTGTATAACCCGTTGCCAGCGATGTGGGAGTCGTAGGATACCCTTAGCAATGCCAGTTGTGTTGACAGTTCGAGCGGCGCGGTCTATTGCCCGACGAATTTGTAGCAGTTCTGAAGCAAATGCCGTGAAGTGTTTCTTTCAGTTTAGAAATCGATTTGAACTCACGATGGCTTAAGTCTGCGAAGTGCAGTAGGTGGTATAGCACTTAGCAGCCCCATCAGTCAAACAAATCAGTAACAGCTTGCACTGTACGTGCTTGAGCATTGTCCTGCAAAATGATGGTCATGTCCTGCAGAAAGTGTCATTACTTCTGCCTCTATGCTGTTCATTATTGGAACACAACCTACGACCAGCTTAGAGACAGAAGTGATGACACTTTCGGCAGGACCTGACCATCATTTTGGAGGAAAATGCTCAAGCACGTAAAGTGCAAGTTGTTATTGATTTGTTCAAATGGTTCAAATGGCTCTGAGCACTATGCGACTTAACTTATGAGGTCATCAGTCGCCTAGAACTTAGAACTAATTAAACCTAACTAACCTAAGGACATCACACACATCCATGCCCGAGGCAGGATTCGAACCTGCGACCGTAGCGGTCACGCGGTTCCAGACTGAAGCGCCTTTAACTGCACGGCCACACCGGCCGGCGTTTGTCTGACTGATGGAGTTGTTAAGTGCTGTACCACCTACTGCACTCCCCTGACTTAAGCTCTCGTGAGTTCAACCCGCTTTCTAAACTGAAGGAAACACTTCACGGCATTCGCTTCAGAACTGCTACAAATTCGTCGGGCAATAGACCGCGCCGTTCGAACTGTCAACGCAATTGGCACTGCTAAGAGTATCCCACGACTTCCGCGTAGCTAGCAACGGGTTACACACAATGCTGGTAACTACTTTGAAGGTCAGAAAAACTTTCAAACACGTATCTATTTTGTACGCTCTGTAAATAAATAGTTGCCACTATTGAAGTTCCAACCCTCGTATATGAAAATTCACAAAAAGCTGTATCACTTAAATGTGTGATCGACGGCGGTGTGCTTTAGGTCCGTACGGATCTCAGCGCCTCATTAGTATTCTGGGCAAGTGACCATGTTGGTAGACATTGCTACTTGAGTTTAATCGTTTCCACAAACGACATTTTGTGATAAGCGTTGTTCGTTTACTGTGCGGGAATAGGCTTTCGTGGGCAGTGTAAACATGAACTATGTTAAATCTATTTTAAATGCCAACAGAAAAGTAAAGCTGTGACAGAGTTCGAGTGTCGTTTCGGCACACAGCTTTAATCTGCCAGGAAGTTTCATATCAGCACACACTCCTCTACAGAGTAAAAATCTCATTCTGGGAACAGGAAAATAAATTACTGTACCAGGAAAAATTAGCCGCAAAAGAACTAGGTCCTCCGAGAACAGGTTCTTTGATTGAGAGAATGACGAAATCAAATAAGAATGACTCTGCAAGCGAACATCTCACAAGGAAGTGTACAGTTAGCGCAAGTTGTTGTATGGGCGCAAAGTAAGAATACTTGATTTTTTAGCCCAGAAGTAAATTCGTGAAATATTGCTTCTGCTAGGGGTGTAGTACATTTGTCCGAAAAATGGAAAAGCACGAAAGCCCCCACTTACACAAAAATACGAAATGGAGTGTTGCGAAAGCTTACACATTACTCCTTTATTGCCTTATACTATACTTAATTATGTGTAAAACAACAAAATTCCACAAAAACAATTCCTTCTTCTGTCAGACAAGTTATGCATCTTATCAGTATTATTGTTGTTATTATTATTGGCAGTGGCTCTAGTTGTGTAAACTTGCTGATAAGCATAACTGATATACAGCAGGTGCTATTAATTTTAAACTCTCAGATTTTTCTGAATATAAAAATTTGTGAACACCCGGAACGTAAACCATTCGCATGTGACACTGACCCAATGTTGCACTGCATGGGAGCATGAAGATACTCGTCAAGTTTCAGGGCGACCAAGTCCGACCACCACAACGGACTATCGCCGTACTGCTCCCCAAGCACATTGTAACGCCTTCACATTCATTCCCGCCTGCTTTCCGAGAACAAGTAACGGACGCCTTGCAAGATTCTGTGCCATCCCGTCCCATTGGCTAAAGACCAGCAGCAGCTGGCCTAGCGGATTATCATGCCTCCCGTAAATTTCCATTGACGCAACAAGACAAACGGCTGCGTTTGGAGTGGCGCTGTCACCGGGGAGCGTGCACTGCTGATGAATGGCCTCGCACTGTGTTTTGCGATGAATTGTGGTCCTACACCGGCCCGTCCACGAGTATGGCGGAGATCTGGGGAAGATCCCATTCTACTGCTGTTCTGGGGAGGCGCTGCGGTGTTACAGCTGACGTCACGTGTGGACAGCCATCGGAAATGACTTCAGGCCACGGGTGCTAGTGATTGAGGAAATTCTAACAGGACAACGCTACGTCACGGGTATACCGCGCCGCTATGTGTTACCTCTCATACGACAGTATCAGGGCGTCATTTACAACGTGACACCGCTCGTCCACACATGGCACATGTCTCTATGGACCGTCTGTTCGGTGTCCAAGTGCTCCCGTGACCAGCAAGGTCTCCATATTTGTCCCTGAAAGAGGATGTGCCAGTAGCCAGGATATCAACGACCAGTTACGTCGTGGACCAGCTTGCCTCAGGAGGGGATACAACGCTCTTAATCTGTGCACTACAGTCTGGAACCGCACGACCGCTGCGGTCGCAGGTTCGAATCCTGCCTCGGGCATGGATGTGTGTGATGTCCTTAGGTTAGTTAGGTTTAAGTAGTTCTAAGTTCTAGGGGACTGATAGTGCTCAGAGCCATTTGAACAACGCTCTTAAGATACCCTTCCCAACTGAATACATGCATGCATTCAAGCCAGAAGGATACAAGGTCATATTGAGAAACGGGCACGTACTGCCGGGATCTTTGTAAATTAAACTCGATATTGTAGTTACTATTGCTACAGAAGAATTCTGAAGGTTAGATGGACAGATCATGTAACTAATGAGGAGATACTGAATAGAATTGGGGAGAAGAGGAATTTGTGGACAACTTGACCAGAAGAAGGGATCAGTTGGTAGGACACGTTCTGTGGCATCAAGGGATTACCAATTTAGTATTGGAGGGAGGCGTGAAGGGTAAAAATCGTAGAGGGAGACCAAGAGATGAATACACTAAGCAGATTCAGAAGGATGTAGGTTGTAGTAGTTATTCGGAGATGAAGACGCTTGTACAGGATAGAGTAGCATGGAGAGATGCATCAAACCAGTCTCTGGACTGAAGACCACAACAACAGCATTGTAATTACTGAATTAACGTGTCGTATTCCTCTTCCGAGTGCTTCACACTTTTTTGTCAAGCGGCATTCGAAAGCTCATGTAAAGACTAACACAGTGATTTAACGCTCGTTAGTATAGGTGTTGAAATGTGCTTAAGTTGAAAGGCAAGGCTGATCGGAATCGGTTATTGCGGTGAACTATCCTCTTAGTGGGGCTTTCATCCAGGCCGCGTCGTTATGGGCAGGAGTAAGACAGACCTACACTACAAGGATAAAACGTATTTATCTTGCTCCTGCTTTATGGGACACAGACACAGGTTCAGCAACCAGAATGAAATTTTCACTCTGCAGTGGAGTGTGCGCTTTAATTCCGCCAGTATCTCGTCTCCTACCTTCCAAACTTCACAGAAGCTCTTCTGTGAACTTCACAGAAGCTCTTCTGTTAAAGCTGTGAGGACCGGTCGTGAGTCGTGCTTGGGTAGCTCAGTTGGCCGCGAAAGGCAAAGGTCCCGAGTTCGAGTCTCGATCCGGCACACAGTTTTAATCTGTCAGGAAGTTTCAGGTTCAGCAACGATTGTTGGAAACTGGAACTATTAGTATATGCTAACTTTTAGCGTATGAGAAGGGTCTTAAAAAAATTGTTTCAAATTATGTACTTCTCGTGTTTAAAAGAACAACTTCTGTGGAAAGAAATAAAACAATTGAAAGGCTTGGTACGACAGCGGGGCGAGGCATGAGAGCCCCACCTGGTGACGTGCGTAGACTGTTTCAAAGCCCATTCTGGCCGATTCCATCTTCTCTTGCAATTTCAGCTCATTTTCGCATATTTGTGCTAAAATCTTCAACGCCCATGTTAATAAGGCTATATCACTGTTCTCTTGTTTTGAAGAGCATTCGAGTGTCGTTAAAACAATTACAGCGTTCCATTTAAAAAAACATAATAGTTTTAATATATTGGTTGATGCAAGAGTCAAGAGTATTACAGAATAACGTGCCCCTCTGCCAACTATCATTTGCCGAAAATCTCGTTTCGGTAATCGTAAGTTTTAGGTAATTCGCCTCAGAGACGAGGGTGATTTGATAAGTCTGCTAAAAAGCAATAAAAATTGTTTGTTTGCTAAACAACTCACCTAACTTCTCGACATAGTCTCCGTTCATACAACAGGTCCAGCAATCCTCCAGTTTTCTTATCGCATCGGAAAAACAGGTTATGTCAAACGCTGCAAAATACTCGTTGACTGCAACTATCACTTCCTCATCTGATAAAAGTTTCTTCGCAGCAAGCCAAAGTTTCAAATTAATGGAACAACAATAAGCCATTTGCGGCTACGTCTGGTGAATAAGGTGGATCAGAACCAATTCATAGCCAATTTCGTGCATTTTCACCATTGTTAACGCTGGCACGTTATCCTGGTGAAAGAGCACTTTTTTGTGTACCAACGCTGGTCTTTTTTCAGCCAACGTGAGTTTCTGACGATTCAAAAATGGAGAATAACAGGGTCCAGTTATGGTTCTGCCTTTTTCCAAGTAAGCTGTGAGGATTATTCCTTGGGAAACCCAAAAATCAGTGGTCATCACCTTAACAGAAGACAAAATGATCTTTGCCTCCTTCGGTACACTTTCACGGTCTTCGTCCATTGACTGCAATTTTGACTTTTGAGGTGTAACGATGGATTCAGGCTTCATCAAAAGTCATAAATCGGCCCAAAAAGACTTGAGGATTGCGATTAAACATCTCCAGACTTTGTGTTGAAATGTTGTGTCGGATGCACTCTTGGGCCACTAGCTATCGCGGCACCCACCTCACAGATAGCTTCTTCATAGGCAATTCTCTGTGCACGATATTATGCACTCAGTTGAGATGCCTACAGTCTCAGTAGTCTGGCGGTCTTACATTGCCTTATCATGGATCAATGATTTTCTTTGTGGTACCCTCAACTGGACGGTAGGAGCGCGCTTCGTCTTCCAGTGCTTGTACGACCACGTTTATTTTCATTAATTCTAAAGTAAATGGTCTTCTATACAGTGCAGAGTCTACGTAAACTTCACCCAGTTCTGTTTCGATCTGCGCGGTAGTTCAACCCTTCAAATGAAAATGTTTAATAACAGCACGGAACTCGGTTTCCTCCATTTTCAATTGCAGTCGACTCAATGACCAATCCAGACGGCTGTCAATAATGAATTTACATCGTACATTGTTCAAATTCAACTTTTGTAGTCCTGTCTTCCTCAGTTGCGTGTAATATTACGGTATGTTGATAATTTTTACTTATGGACCGTCTGACAGCAACTGAAAAAACACAATTTTAGTGCCATACGCGTTTCGCCTTTATTTTCTGCAAGGCATCATCAGTGGCCTGGAATATGTACATATGTTTGCTATTTAATTTACATTTTTGTCACTGTGGCTGTAGGTTATAAACAGTTCTGGTGGTTGGTATTTCCTATTAAGTAATAATGTTTTGATCTGTACTTACAGGTTTCGTGGACAATTTCTTACATATTACGCTCCTGTTGCACTTTTGGTGTTGTTATTCTTCTTATGAATGCCAATTTGCTGTTTTTTTCCACATTCCACAGCACTATGAACTGAACGCTTGCTTCAGTGCAATGTTTTGGTTTCTGTTGCCGACTGTCAAATGTTTTTGCCAAAGATCGAATGTTATTGCCAAACTTTCGAGTGTAATTATTGAAGTATCTGTGATCTGTTCATGTATGATGCCTCGCAGAAAATAAAGGCGAAGCGCGTATGGCACTAAAATTGTGTTTTATTCAGTTGCTGTAAGACGGTCCATAAGTAAAAATTATCAACATACCGTAATTTTTCAAATTCTTTATACGATCCCTGGAATAATCCAGCTTACCAACTGCTTGTGTCTAGGAATCCTGCCTACTAGGTTCGCTAGACAAACAAACAAACAACTCATATTAATGAGTATTATTACAACAAGAAAATTACAATATTTAACTTCGCTAGATGTGTCACAAGCAAAGGGCAACATGCAAAATAATCAGTATTCTTCAGAATGGAGAAACACAAGTCTGTGTTACATGGAGATTTCTAACGAAGTCGCTAACTTTGACGCTGCTATCCAAGTCGCAATTTTGAAGCTGCTATTGAAGTTCCTAACATTGATACTGCTATCCAAGTTGGCTCCATCAATCAGGCGCGGCGTTTATGTCCTTCTCACGTAGGGCCGCTGCTATCGCGTTGTCGTCCTGGAAGGGAGGTCGGTCAGCGGGCCATTGGAAATTGGAAATTTGTGGTAAGATCTTGTGGGACCAAACTGCTGAGGTCATCGGTCCATAAGCTTACTCACTACCCCTAATCTAATTACGCTAAAGACAACACACATACCCATGCCCGAGGGAGGACTCGAACCTCCGACGGTGGGGGGGGGGGGGGAGGGGGAGGATGAGGATGAGGATGGAGGGGGGAGGATGAGGAGGGGGGGGGGGGAGCCGTGCGAACCTGTGCAGGACGCCCAAGACCGCGCTGCTAGCCCGCGCGGCGTGCTATTGGCTCACTTCTCACAGCCTTCTCTTCCCGATCGTTCCCAACTGGCGTGCCCGCGCTTGAATTTACGCAGTAACACCAACCATGAAGGGGCAACAAAAATGTTGCATTCTTTCGTGGAAATTTACCAGAGTTATGAAAGCACTGCTGTACCGTCGAACCAGGACACAAGTATGTTAGAAGGGAGGGATCCAATACTTTTCCCCTTCAAATGCCTCGTTTGCAGTACCAGATCCCCCACAAAGGGCTGACCACCTTCTGACGGACCACGGTCCGTATGACACGTACTTGGGCCAAAACAGAAGGAAAGAAACAAACTAACGTACCTACAGAACAGACAAACAAACGCGCCTGCAGAACTAATGGTACTCCAGATCAAGATAATGCGTTATGTACACGCACGGGTACAGCAACGGACTCAGCATGAAACACTGGACGCTGCGGAGCTTTTGCAGCCTTGCATGATCAAACAGCATTGTTAATGCAGTACCGGTATCCAAAAAGGCTTGGGAAGCGTATCTTTTGAGTGAATGTGCTCTACCTCTAGTAGTGTATCCAAAGAATTTGAAAGACGGTGAGACACGTGTCGTCATGCGGCGATACCTCACAACGCCTTTCGTGGTGCGCCCACAGACTCACTGAAGCTAGGGAAAGTCCACGACAAGGTACAGAGATTGCCGTCAACACTAGAATGGACGAAGGATTCGGATTGTTCACTCCATTCTGAGTTACTAAGTGACTCTGAGGAATTTCTGCTGCATCGTCGTCGTCGACATCACCACCGTCATCGTTATTACATTCATGGATTATGTTCGAGAAACCTGTTCGTGCTTCTAGCACCGTCGTCTCCAGCCAGTACCGTCCAAAATCCCTCACCCCTTTGTGTACATACAGCAGATTTTGTTTTAGGACGTCTGGCATGGTGCATTCTGTTTACACGTTCCCTCCATTTCTGAGTATATTTGTCGATTTTTTTCTGCTATTGCAGATACTTTAAGCTCATTTCTAATATCTTCGTTTCTTACTCTGTCTTCTAGTTTACACCGAGCGACGTGGCGCAGTCGTTAGCACACTGGACTCGCATACGGGAGAACGACGGATCAATCCCGCGTCCGGCCGTCCTGATGTAGGTTTACCGTGATTTCCATAAATCGCTCCAGGCAAATGCCGGGATGGTTTCTCTGAAAGGGTACGGCCGACTTCCTTCCCCGTCCTTCCCTGATCTGACGAGACCGATGACCTCGCAGTTTGGTCTCTTCCCACAAACAACCCAACCCAACTTCCAGTTTACATACTTTAACTTATCTGAGGAATTGCATTTCTAACGTCACTGTTCGGTTTTAGCCTTTTTTTTTTTTTTTGTTTGCTATCCAAGCTGCACGTCCATAAAGTAGGAATGGAACAGAAAGTGTCTTTTGAATTTCAGTTGCGTTTCTGTAGTTGTCTTTTTGTTTAATGTTGTCTCTATTGTTCCACAGACACCTGAAATTCCATTGTTTTATTCTTTATATCTTTATAGTGATTAAGAGAAGTGTCACAGACCAATAACTTACTTCTGCATTATTTTATTTTCTGTCACAATTATTGATTGCTTCTCTTCTCTGCCTTTGTCTTATCTATAGCTATTGTGAAATTAAAAATTTGATCAATTATTTTTCTGAGGCAGCTATTGTAGTTGGTCGTCAGCATAGATATTTTTATGTAATGGTCCTTATTTAGTTTTATTGATTTGTTGTTTTTTGAAACTTCCTGGCAGATTAAAACTGTGTGCCCGACCGAGACTCGAACTCGGGACCTTTGCCTTTCGCGGGCAAGTGCTCTACCATCTGAGCCACCGAAGAACGACTCACGCCCGGTCCCCACAGCTTTACTTCTGCCAGTATCTCGTCTTCTACCTGCCAAACTTTACAGAAGCTCTCCTGCTAAACTTGCAGAACTAGCACTCCTGAAAGAAAGGATACAGCGGAGACATGGCTTAGCCACAGGCTGGGGGATGTTTCCAGAATGAGATTTTCACTCTGCAGCGGAGTGTGCGCTGATATGAAACTTCCTGGCAGATTAAAACTGCCCGACCGAGACTCGAACTCGGGACCTTTGCCTTTCGCAGGCAAGTGCTCTACCATCTGAGCTACCGAAGAACGACTCACGCCCGGTCCTCACAGCTTTACTTCTGCCAGTATCTCGCCTCCTACCTTCCAAACTTTACAGAAGCTCTCCTGCGAAACTTGCAGAACTAGCACTCCTGAAAGAAAGGATACATGTGAGCTTCTGTAAAGTTTGGAAGGTAGGAGACGAGATACTGGCAGAAGTAAAGCTGTGAGGACCGGGCGTGAGTCGTGCTTCGGTAGCTCAGATGGTTTGCCGGCACGGTAGCTCAGCGTGTTCGGTCAGAGGGTTTAGCTATTCTCTGTAATAAAAAAACTGAGTCAACGGATCAACGAACAACCAGAACAAGTGTCATAGGACGTCCGCCACGAACAAAGTCAACGAACAATGTAGAACAAAATGAGATTAAAAAAGATGGTAGAGCACTTGCCTGCGAAAGGCAAAGGTCCCGAGTTCGAGTCTCGGTGGGGCACACATTTATAATCTGCCAGGAAGTTTCATATCAGCGCACACTCCGCTGCAGAGTGAAAAGCTCATTCTTGTTGTTTTTTGTTTCCTCATTCCACTTTTTCATCATGTCATTTATATATAAATTTAATAAAATTAGCGAAAGATCGCAAACTTGTTTAACTCCTTGATTAGTTATAATTCCATTCTTCTTTCTAGGATGGATTTTCAATCTGTATTGAAGTGTGCACTGATATAAAACTTCCTGGCAGATTAAAACTGTGCCAGGGCGTTCGTCTTTAATGAGCAAATGTTCTCCCAAATCTCGATTCATGATCCATCCTCGCTGCTTTACTTCCACCAGCACCTCATCTCCTGCAAAACTATCTGGACTAGCATTCCTGGAAGAAACGATATTGGGGAGACGTAAGCTATGAACGAATATTCACTCTGCAGCGGAATGTGCACTGATGTGAAACTTCCTGGCAGATTAAAACTGTGTGCAGACTGAGACTAAAACCCAAAACAATGTTCAAATTTATGTGAATTCCTTAGGGGCCAAACTGCTGAGGTCATCGGTCTCTAGACTTAGACACTACTTAAACTATCTTATGCTAAGAACAACACACACACCCATGCCCAAGGGAGGACTCAAACCTCCGGCGGGAGGGGCCGAGCAATCCGTAACATGGATCTGCCACTCCGTGCAGCGACTAAAACCCACAAACTCAGTTGACAGAGCACTTGTTCGTGATAGGCAAAGAATTCGGTCTATCTTTCATTAATTCACAAACGCGAAATAAATAATAGAGTCACATGTTTGTGGGTACTCAATAAATTCAGGAGGCTGAGATCTTTCGTTTAACCCTTTGGTGCATGAATTTCATTGCAGTGGACAACTTTTAATGGTCAATTCTCTGGCGTTTTCAGTCAGTCGTGAGGCTGAAAATGCATGCAGGACACAACACCGGTAGGGAGTACCCACTGCAGTGAAATGTGTGCACTTGCAGCCTCAGGACCGATTGAAAATGGAAAAGAAACGACCATTACAGCTGTCCACTGTAGTGGACACTATGCGCCACAGGGTTAAGCGTACCCATCGGTTGATGATCTTGAATTGAAAGGCACATGTTTGGCTGATGGACAGAATTCAGTCTACCTTTTATAAATTCATAATCCGGGAATTAAACATTGCATGAGTAGTCATTAGACTCAGGAGATTGACATCTAACGTTCAAGGACAGCCAAAGGTTGACGATCTTGAAGCAGAGGTATGCGGTTGGCTGATGTCCTGAATCTAATGTGTCGTCACAAAGAAAACCGCACTAAAAATCGGAAATATCCAACAGATAGTATGCAGCAACCCAATAGCAAGAACACGGAAATATATTCATGTAAAGTCGCCCACTTTATACTAATATTGTCACCATAAGATTTGAAGATTAACGATCACTGTCTCGAGCAAAGTAAGATTCATGGAACTGCATTCAACATCTAAATTTATCCAGGTAAAATTTTGAATAATCAGGAATCGGGAAACCATTGTATTATTACCAGATTAACTCTAAATTCAAACCCAATTATTCTAACCAAATGCTTTTTAGATAAGCAAGTTCATTACTTATCAGGTCCCACGGGCAAATTCGTCTGGCTTTCTTCTTCGAAGGCGCGTTCATCTCACACTGGTGGTGGGGGAAAGAACCATTGGCAACAGTTACAGGCATCTGTACCTGGCAAAACAAACCACCCTCTGTCACTGACCAACGTCTCTGGTTTTAGTCCCGCTATCTAAAGGTTAGTTTGGCACTACGAAGCTACAGCTCTACAAAAGATTCTGGATACACTAGAGAGGATTTCAAAATTACTCGTGCCATCCCATTTACACACACACACACACACATACACACACACAGGGTAGAGGTTTGAAGGAATGAACTGCAACTGCATAAGGGAAAGTAAATACTGAAGCATTATTCTTTGCCAGGTGCTACGTGTTGATGTGGCAGTGAAAATACGAGTAAGAAACGTAACCACTGTCAGCATGTCAAAGTATATATTGCACTTAAAATTTATGAAATGGGTCTTATTGTCCCCTTTCCCACCCTACAGATTTGTTTAGACCGCTTATGACTTCCGTCTCTCCTCAAATATCAATACATTTGTGGCTAGAGTGTAATGAAGAGCTCATGGTAGTCATATATATGTATTTAGCAGACTTAACAGAATCACACTCTCACCATCAAATCCATTCACAGGAAGAACGCTTTATAAGGTGCACTGACTTAAAATAGACTAAGTAGAAAAATAAATGCAATCCAAGTACATTTGCTAAATAGTCTAAATGGAGACCTAAGCTTAACCCTCCGAATAGAAAACTTTTCTAGTGTTTATTATCGTGTTTCGGGGACGACGAAGTTTGTTAGATAATGGCTGCAGCTCCATAGTTCTGTTTTCTAGTGATTTCTGTAAGGAAGATATTTATTCTGCTCTGAATAATGTGTAACGATTTCGAGGTTTTGACAGTACAATATAATCGTAATGATCGTTTAGTGAACAACGAGAATTTACTATTACCACTCTATACTCGTTTTTGCATGGGTTCTTTAGATTATGACAGGGAGGATATTTTGAGTATTTGTCACGAGCAATCAATTTATTGGTTTCTTTTCTTAGAGGGACAAAGGCCGCTACATTCTCAGCGGAACTTTCCAGAACGAGCGCTAGATTAATTGGTGTCAAGGCCGCTATCGGAAGCTGCATCTGTACACGTTACGAAACAAGCGAAGCTCCTTTGTCAACAGATAAATTGATTGATGGCGCAGCGGAGAATTTTTCCGACTACCGGAACGACACTCTTAATTTAGAAGCACACGAGGAACAAGAAACGCATCCAGCAATCTATAGTGGTAGGTCGGATGGGTTAGCTAACTCAGGGTGGGGCAGCAAATCAGCCCCGGACGTTTTCGAAGCTACCATCCAGTATTCTTATAAACTAATTTTAGTAGTTAAAGCTTACTGTGCAGGAGTGTAGTTCACAACGGCCTTTAAATTGATAGTGGTCCGATGTAGCGTATCCTGTGGCTGCACTCTACTGCATCCTAAATAATTTTAATCTACTTATTGCATCCAACTCTTATCTCCTGTAATTTTAGCCCACCGCAATTCTCTATTCCTCGTTGCCTCAGAATCACCCAATTTTTAATCAAGCTGGGCTAGAAAGCTCTATTATTTCCAATCGATTAAGTTAGAGTTTCTCGTCGCGACCCTGAAGGCCAAACGGATGTCGACCGGCCGCTATCCACTGTCGGCGTCAGGCTGGTGCGGTGTGGAGGGACATTTGGTCAGCACACAGCTCTCTCCATTCTTCCGACTTTCCAGACCTTGGAGCCGCTACTGTTCAGTCCAGCAGCTGCTCACTTGGCATCACGAGGCTGAGTACACCGCGTACCAGTCCTCCCACCAGGAGAAAATCCTTGGCAATATCGGGAATCGAACCCAGCTGCTCCGGAAACGGACGATCGATTCAGTAACAACTAATTATCCCGTCTAATCTTCGACAGTCTTTTGTAACACCTCATTTAAAAAGATTCTACATCTTCTTATCTGTAGTTTTTTGGCCCACGTGTCACTTTACATACACTCCAGACAAATATTTTCAGGAAAGGCTTCCTGTAACCTTATATTCGATGTTAATATATTTTTCTTTTTCATAAAATATTTTCTTGACTTGCCAGTATGCGTTCATATCTTATTTGCTTGTGCCACTGTCGTTTACTTTGTTGCCCAAATTACAGAACTCCTCTACTGCTTATAGCATCTCATTTCCTAACTTAATCCCCTCAACATCATCTGACTCGATTCTACAACACTCCATTATATTTTTTAACTGTTATTCATCTTAACCTATTTTCAAGGAACTGTCCATTCTCTTCAGCTGACATTGCAATTCCTATGCCATCGCTGAGATACTTACGTTATCATCAAATCCTAAACTTTTCTTTTCCGTACATTTTAATTCCCCATCCAAATATATATTTAGTTCCCATCATTGCTTGCTTGATGTGCAGACTGAATAACAGATTAGGCTTCAGCTCTGTCTCATTTCCTTCTCAATTACTGCCTATCTTTATTTATGTCCTTCCACTCTTTTAACTGGTCTGGTTTTTATAAATTAAAACAGTTATTAATATCAGTCACTATTTTTTTGTTGAAGCTCCACAATACGTTTTGGGGTCCCTACGTTCATCCTCAGAGCGTTACAGTAATTTAACTGTTTGCATGTCTATTTTTGCGCACATGTAAATCACTTGTGACATCTCCATTATCAGCTAGTATATTTCCACTATTTTACTTTATTTCGGACCATTGAATAAAAAATTCTAATAAGACACCTTACGACCAGTAAATACAATGTTACTAGCGAACCTGGCGATGCTTCGCAATTGCTAAACATGTATGGGAATTGGATATACGTCCTCACCTCCTTTTTCCTCTCTCAACGTCCTTCTCCTCCTCCCTCTATCTTTGTTTATCTCCTCCTCCTCTCCCTCTCTCTGTCCATCTCCTCCTTTCTCCCTCTCTATGTTGTCCAGCCCCCTCCCCCACTCTCCTCCCGCCCATCTCTGTCTATTTCTCCTTTCCCCTGAGCCTTGCTTATTGTTGTAATCAACGAAACCTTGACTGGGAACTGAAATCGCTTAAAATAAGTGAGTAAAGCGTTTGGAATCATTGGCCCACAGAGTATGAGAGAGCTCTACAGATACTGGATCTGTCAGAATATAAGCTTCAACGACGGTATTTCGTATAGTTTTAGTCTACAAACGGATAGGATTACAAAGTTTCAGATGATTCAAATTCCATAGTAGTATTTTAATCATAAACCTGTAAGCCACAAATAGAACTTTCTGTTTCCTGTAAAATGTGACTGCAAGGAAGAAAACAAAACAGCAAACAGTTGTGTATAAAATTTTTGTTTAAAATAATTTTTAAGGAGAAGAAATATATATAGGAGAAAAATTGTCTAATGGTTTAAATGTACTGCTGTTTTCCCAGCACAGCACAGCAGTGTATTTTCTTCCTCGCAGCTGGGTTTAGCAGAAAACCTGGATATTGTTGTTTAAATACATATATAGAGTAGTTACATCTGAATGTTTCGGAGAGCATCGGTATCGTGTGCACATGTTAAGTTAGTCGGTCAAGAGCTTTTCGAAATATTTGATAGCAATTTTCTCCTTTATACACTGCATAAATTTATATATCATATACATTGAAAAATATATAGCATATATCTGTACAAATATTTATAAGAAAATAGTGTAAAAAATTGAAGTAAATCGGTGAAGAACTTTTCGAGGTTTGTGCAAACAGCGTTTCCCTTGTATACAGAATATATCTACTTCTACACGAAATATATTTAAAAAATATATAGTCTATGCCCGTCCGATGTTTATAATAGGGTAAAAATCTGAAGTAAATGGCCCAAGAACTTCTCGAAATTTTTGGTAACGATGTTTTCTCTTTTTATGCTATTATGTATACATTTATAAACAATACATATTAAAAAACATAGAATCCTATGTCTGTCCAAACTTTTATTACAGTATCGTTTAAAATTTTGAGGTAAATCGGTAAAAATCTTTTCAACATTTTTGCTAATAAGGTCCCCATTTATTTACATGAAACTTTTGTAAGATGTTCTAATAAATGTTTGGACAGAAAAAAGCCACTTATTTTTTAAATATATATAAAATAAGTAGCCTTTGTGCGTCCAAACGTTTATTTGGACATCGTACAAAAGTAGCTTTTCTCTATGTGGGAATTGGATATACATCCTCACCTCCTTTTTCATCTCTCAACGTCCATCTCCTCCTCTCCCTGTCTCTGCCCATCACCTCCTCATCCCACTTTCTAACCATCTCATCCCCCTCTATCTGTCTCTAACCCCTCCTCCCTCCTCTCTCTGCCCATCTCGTCCATTCTCCCTCTCTATGTTGTCCACCCCCCACCCCCATATACAGGGTGAGTCACCTAACATTACCGCTGGATATATTTCGTAAACCACATCAAATACTGACGAACCGATTCCACAGACCGAACGTGAGGAGAGGGGCTAGTGTAATTGTTTAATACAAACCATACAAAAATGCACGGAAGTATGTTTTTTAAAACAAACCTACATTTTTTAAATGGAACCACGTTAGTTTTGTTAGCACATCTGAACATATAAACAAATACGTAATCAGTGCCGTTTGTTGCATTGTAAAATGTTAATTACATCCGGAGATATAGTAGCCTAAAGTTGACGCTTGAAACCTCCGACGTTCAGTTGCGTGTTGTAACAAACACGGGCCGCGGTCGTCGAGCAGCATGTTTACGATGACGACCGCGTTTACGAGTGTGGCTGTAGTGCACTGTTGTGGTTTGGTCCAGCTGTTGCAGTGTCCGCATGTAGCGCTTGCTGCTATTGTTATTCTGCATTCGTCTCCGCACGCAGACCAACTGTAGCACACCGTGTTACCAGACGTCTGTGATAGTGTAGTGTTGTAGGAACTGTGACCATGGTGTATTCGAACTCTGAAAAGGCGGAGATGATACTCATCTATGGCGAGTGTCGACGAAACGCAGCTGAAGCCTGCAGGGTGTATGCAGAACGGTACCCGGACAGAGAGCATCCAACGTGCCGCACATTGCAAAACATCTACCGCCAACTGTATGCAACAGGTATGGTCGTAGCACGCAAACGGGGCCGTAACAGGCCCGTCACAGGAGAAGCGGGTGCAGTTGGTGTGTTAGCTGCTGTTGCCATGAACCCACACATGAGTACACGGGACATTGCGAGAGCCGATGGACTGAGTCAAAGTAGTGTCATGCGCATACTTCATCGTCACCGCTTTCACCCGTTTCATGCATCGCTACATCAGCAATTACATGGTGATGACTTTAATCAACGAGTGCAATTCTGTCAGTGGACATTAACAGAGAATGCGTTGCAGTTCTACCTGTTTACCGATGAAGCGGGTTTCACAAACCACGGGGCAGTGAATCTACGGAACATGCATTACTGGTCCGTGGACAATCCTCGCTGGCTCAGACAGGTAGAGCGACAGCGACCGTGGACTGTAAATGTATGGTGCGGAGTCATTGGCGACCACCTCATTGGTCCTCACTTCATTGCAGGGGCCCAAACAGCTGCAACATACATCGCATTTCTACAGAATGATCTGCCAACGTTGCTCGAAAATGTCCCACTGGAAACGAGTCGACATATGTGGTATCAGCATGATGATGCACCTGCACATTCCGCAATTAACACTAGGCTGACACTTGACAGGATGTTCGACGGGCGTTTCATAGGACGTGGAGGACGCATAAATTGGCCAGCCCGTTCTCCTGATCTTACACCTCTGGACTTCTTTCTGTGGGGTACGTTAAAGGATAATGTGTACCGTGATGTGCCTACAGCCCCAGAGGATATGAAACAACGTATTGTGGCAGCCTGCGGCGACATTACACCAGATGTACTGCGGCGTGTACGACATTCATTACGCCAGAGATTGCAATTGTGTGCAGCAAATGATGGCCACCACATTGAACATCTATTGGCCTGACATGTCGGGACACACTCTATTCCACTCCGTAATTGAAAACGGAAACCACGTGTGTACGTGTACCTCACCCCTCATGGTAATGTACATGTGCGTCAGTGAAAAAGACCAATAAAATGGTGTTAGCATGTGGACGTAATGTGCTGTTCCAGTCTCTTCTGTACCTAAGGTCCATCTCCGTTCCCTTTGGATCCCTACGTAATTCGGTGCTCTCCGACACACACGACGAACAGCGGAGGAGTGGTACTCAAGCGTCAACTTTAGGTTACAATATCTCCGGATGTAATTAACATTTTACAAAGCAACAAACGGCACTGATTACGCATTTGTTTATATGTTCAGATGTGCTAACAAAACTAACGGGGTTCCATTTTTAAAAAAACGTAGGTTTGTGTTAAAAACATACTTCCCTGCATTTTTATATGGTTTGTATTAACCAATTACACTAACCCCTCTCCTCACGTTCGGTCTGTGGAATCGATTCGTCAGTATTTGATGTGGTTTACGAAATATATCCAGCGGTAATGTTAGGTGACTCACCCTGTATATACACTCCTGGAAATTGAAATAAGAACACCGTGAATTCATTGTCCCAGGAAGGGGAAACTTTATTGACACATTCCTGGGGTCAGATACATCACATGATCACACTGACAGAACCACAGGCACATAGACACGGGCAACAGAGCATGCACAATGTCGGCACTAGTACAGTGTATATACACCTTTCGCAGCAATGCAGGCTACTATTCTCCCATGGAGACGATCGTAGAGATGCTGGATGTAGTCCTGTGGAACGGCTTGCCATGCCATTTCCACCTGGCGCCTCAGTTGGACCAGCGTTCGTGCTGGACGTGCAGACCGCGTGAGACGACGCTTCATCCAGTCCCAAACATGCTCAATGGGGGACAGATCTGGAGATCTTGCTGGCCAGGGTAGTTGACTTACACCTTCTAGAGCACGTTGGGTGGCACGGGATACATGCGGACGTGCATTGTCCTGTTGGAACAGCAAGTTCCCTTGCCGGTCTAGGAATGGTAGAACGATGGGTTCGATGACGGTTTGGATGTACCGTGCACTATTCAGTGTCCCCTCGACTATCACCAGTGGTGTACGGCCAGTGTAGGAGATCGCTCCCCACACCATGATGCCGGGTGTTGGCCCTGTGTGCCTCGGTCGTATGCAGTCCTGATTGTGGCGCTCACCTGCACGGCGCCAAACACGCATACGACCATCATTGGCACCAAGGCAGAAGCGACTCTCATCGCTGAAGACGACACGTCTCCATTCGTCCCTCCATTCACGCCTGTCGCGACACCACTGGAGGCGGGCTTCACGATGTTGGGGCGTGAGCGGAAGACGGCCTAACGGTGTGCGGGACCGTAGCCCAGCTTCATGGAGACGGTTGCGAATGGTCTTCGCCGATACCCCAGGAGCAACGGTGTCCCTAATTTGCTGGGAAGTGGCGGTGCGGTCCCCTACGGCACTGCGTAGGATCCTACGGTCTTGGCGTGCATCCGTGCGTCGCTGCAGTCCGGTCCCAGGTCGACGGGCACGTGCACCTTCCGCCGACCACTGGCGACAACATCGATGTACTGTGGAGACCTCACGCCCCACGTGTTGAGCAATTCGGCGGTACGTCCACCCGGCCTCCCGCATGCCCACTATACGCCCTCGCTCAAAGTCCGTCAACTGCACATACGGTTCACGTCCACGCTGTCGCGGCATGCTACCAGTGTTAAAGACTGCGATGGAGCTCCGTATGCCACGGCAAACTGGCTGACACTGACGGCGGCGGTGCACAAATGCTGCGCAGCTAGCGCCATTCGACGGCCAATACCCCGGTTCCTGGTGTGTCCGCTGTGCCGTGCGTGTGATCATTGCTTGTACAGCCCTCTCGCAGTGTCCGGAGCAAGTATGGTGGGTCTGACACACCGGTGTCAATGTGTTCTTTTTTCCATTTCCAGGAGTGTATATACAGGGTGTCCCAGCTATCTTGTCCACCCAAAACATCTCTGGAACAATAACAGCTAGTGGAAAAAGACTTTCACCGGTATCAATGTAGAGGTGGGGCCCATGAATGTACATATTTGGAAACATTCCAAAACGAAAGCATATGTGTTTTTTAACACAAACTTATGTTTTTTTTAATGGACCTCCTATATTTTTTCTTCAGCAATCCATAGCATGACAAAGCACATACACAATGGCGTTGATTGCATCGCAATATTCCCATTACATCCCGAGATATTAAGACGCGAAGTTGACCCTTGAAACACCCGACATGCGCTGCTAGCGCGCGTCCTGAGGCTTAGACGTGAACCCCACGCTGCCCGTAATCGCGATGTGATTGACATGCGTAATCACACTTCCATACTCATAAAGAGGTCCGAAACGAATAATACGGTCTGCTGCCATCCTGCATTAACGTCGTACATTCCAGCAGGTATTTATCCCATAGGCTAGGGGTGATGCGGTTCTGTAACATATCTGTGTACCGCAACGTTAGTCACAAAGTTAACTTCGCTTATCGTTAATCCGTTACTAAAAAGGTAATGCCGTTCAACGTTAAAACTTTACTGTAGATCTAGCGCAAGTGACAGTTAATCATTCACTCGTAATAGTAAAATTCATGTTGATGGTTTTAGTGAAACGAGCAAGTGGACTAAAAGTTTTGCCGTTGTTTAGGTAAAAAGTTTTGATTTGGGAAGTTCAGGTAGGACATAGAAGATGAATGTAAACATGTTTAACCAATTAGTTTTATTATCACATAATTATCAATGTTATGTTTATCTAATGCGTTAAATGACGAATTGTTGCAAACAAATGTTTCTCAACATCACTCGGTAAAATGGCCCTTTGTAGAAACTTCCACTGTGATACCAGCACTACATACTAAACATAGCGTTCACATCTCATGCTCAAAGTGATGCCCATTGGCTTGCATACATAGGGTCACTCTGCGGATGAAGGATGCCCTACTTCGTGCTACTGTTTCCTCTTTGATGGCTGTACAAGCATCAATAATGCGTTGCTTCATGTCCTCTTGTGTTGTTGGTTCATGTTGGTAAACAGCATCCTTCACTGCTCCCCAAAGAAAATAATCCAGCGGTGTAAGGTCCGGAGATCGGGCAGGCCACCTAACTGGGCCACCTCGTCCAATCCACCTACCAGGGAACTCACGTTTCAGAAGTCGTCGTGCTCGTAAGGCGTTATGTGCAGGGCATCCGTCTTGCTGATACCACATGACCATTCTCCGGTTCAGAGGTACGGTGTCCAAGAGAACAGGAAGATTGTGTCGTATAAATCTGGAGTATTGTCTGCCATTTTGGATGCCATTTATAAAGAAAGGTCCGATAATGGTATCTCCAATAATCCCACACCAAACATTAACTTTCCACGGACGTTGATGCTCTACCTGAAGGAGCCATTTTGGATTGTCTGCGGACCAATAATGCATATTCCTCATATTGACAATTCCTTTGTTGGAGAATGATGCCTCGTCGGTAAAGAGAACATCTGCAAAAAAATTTGGATTAGTCAGAAGTTATTGCTGAGCCCACTGACAAAATGTTACCCTATTGCGGAAGTCATTTCCATGAAGATCCTGGTGTAAATGAACATGGTAAGGATGAAATTTATGACGTTTAAGAATACGCTGTGCACTTGATTTCGACACACCAACTTCACATTCAATTTGACGTGTGCTGATTTGAGGATTCACAGCTATGGTAGCGAGCACAGCAACTTCAGCACGTTCATCTGTGCGTGTTCTAGGACGACGTCGAGGTCTTGGATTTAAGCTTCCCGTTTCACGTAGACGAGATGTGAGACGACCAAACATCCGGCGCGAAGGCGATGGCTTGTCAGGGAATCGTCTTCTGTACAGTCGTTCTGCCTGAACAGCATTTCGTCCACCTAGAACAGGGTACAGTACAGGTATATAGAGTAGGGTAGGAAACAGACATATTGACTTAATAATCATAATGTTCGCTAACAGCACTATCAACAAACAAGCAATCTCATGTCGTATTTCCCGTCAACGTACATTCTCCATAGATCAGCAGCATTTCTACCATATCTTCATGTGTGTACATTATACTGTACAGTATCAGTTCCACAACACAACGTTTATTCACGGTGTGTACTACCTCCGTGCCGTCACTAGATTACTCTGATGCACGACTACACTGGCAAGCGATGTACTGCACGCCAAAGCAACAACAAATGGGATGCACGGAGGGTGGTGGAGTACAGGAGTTTGCATGGGCCGCAAATCATAAACAAGGCGAAGTGGTAACTGTGGCAGTAGTGGGAACTACGTTGGACACTTGACTAGGTATAGCCAGGCCCTGCGCGACAGGCACAATGGGAAATATAACGCATTAGATAAACCTTATTTTGGGTGTGCAGGATAAATAAGACAACCTGACGGGTGTACACCGATCGGTACTGGTTCACATTGTGTACGTAGATACGTAAAAAGTGCAAGAGGGAAACCATTATGTGCTTATGAGAGTTGATGGCAGCAGACCGTATTATTCGTTTCGGACCTCTTGATAAGTATGGAGGTGTGATTACACATGTCAATCACATCGCGATTACGGGTAGCATGGGGTTCACGCCTGAGCCTCAGGACGTGCGCTAGCAGCGCATGTCGGGTGTTTCAAGCGTCAACATCGCGTCTCAATATCTCGGGATGTAATGGGAATATTGCGATGCAATCAACGCCATTGTGTATGTGCCTTGTCATGCTATGGATTGCTGAAGAAAAAATATAGGAGGTCCATTTAAAAAAATATAAGTTTGTGTTAAAAAACACATATGCTTTCGTTTTAGAATGTTTCCAAATATGTACATTCATGGGCCCCAGCTCTACATTGATACCGGTCGTTTTCCAATAGCTGTTATTGTTCCAGAGATATTTTGGGTGGACAAGATAGCTAGGACACCATATATATATATATATATATATATATATATTGGTGGGCATTATGGTTGCAGAAACTCAGCGTGGGTCTGGACAAGATAAGCAAGAAATTACTCGTAAAGCTCTTTTATCAAAACAACAGCAATAGTGCTTCTTCTCTTCGTGAGGTCACTAAGTTACTCCGCAACACTTTTTGAAGAAACCGGGTAACTGGCCGAACGTGACTAACTGCGTGGCCACCAAGTTCATTAGATTTGAATCCATGTGATTTCTGGCTGTGAGGCTATCTGAAGGGCAGGGTTTATCAACGGCACACCGACACACGCTAGATGCCGGAGATCATCGTAGCAAGGGAGGAAGTCAACATCCTGTCTGAGATGTTCAGGACAGCAGCAGAGCGATCTGTAATGTGATTTTAGGCTGTCTTGGATGTGCATGGTCGTCACACTGAGCAATGTTTGTAATGTGGAACGCAGACAAGGTACGCAGTTAACAAATGTTACCGTCTCATGTAAAAATTAAACAATTTCTTTCAATGGTTTATTCATTATAACTCTTCCACGTGTTCTTACATACTTTTCCATTAAGTTTTTCATGGAGGCCTTCTAAAGTACTGAATATTTAATTATAACCACAATGTACATTAAATAGAACTAAATCCACCATGTGTGATTAATAAAGAAACTATCATTCACCTCTGGTACCTTTGACAAGGACATAGGCGCGCATACGTCTTGGTGACTTGTTATCGAGATAGATTCCTTGCCCTAAACAATGCGTCTTACAACCTCTGCAGTTCTGCGCAGTGTTAAGTAACAATCTCTCATATCGTTCACCCGCTAGTGGGGCGCAGTTTGGTAACGGTGTGAGGCATGCCTAGAGGTGCGAAAGCATGTGTTGACGATGCTAACGTGGGAAAGGGATAACGGTACTGACTGATAATTATTAAAAAGAACTAATAACTGTTAAAGATTGAAACTTCGTGAAAATTCTATTGGTTTATTTTGTGTGCTACAATAACATGCAAACATTAGCATATTTCAGTTAAGTAAAACAGTTAACGTCTATAACGTGAAACAGCTATTCCCAAACATAGATTAAGATGAGCGAACAAATGTTCTACGTCAGAAATACAAACAAGTAGAACAGAGATGAACGATTGTTACTCAGCCAAGGTCCTGCTGGCACATCAGTGTTGGGTAATACGATTTTTGTACAGTAACATTATTTGTTACTGCGCAGATCTGTAATACGTTACACATAAGTGACGTATTGGCTTTGGTCTTCGGAACTTTAGCTGGTGTTAGTTTAACGATTTTCCTGACGTTTCACTCGCATGAGTGGCTGGCTTTATCAAAAGCTCACCCCCCCCCCCAATTGCTGGAGATTATTATGTACCTATTACACCAATAGCTGAGGGCTTTTCCCATGTCAATACCGTTGTGGTTCTCCCCTTGTTACCTGCAATGGTCGTTCGCCACATCATGGTAAACCAGGATCCATTTACCTTGAGGCTGTCTTCTTTCTTGTGAAAACTGTTTTTCATGTTTGTGAATCTCTATGGGTTCCCTGAACGAGCGGATCACTTCCACAATGAGAACCTAGACAGGAATCGACAGCCACTACATCGAGTGGCAAGTGCAGTCTGCATTGTTGCCACATTTCTGATGATGTCTTCAAGGATGTTACAAAGCATTGTTGCCAGACTTCTCCAGTCCTCCACCACCCCTCCCCCACTGTCCCTCCCCTCTGACCACACAGCAGAGCCAGTTCGATTGCCCTATGTATAAAGTGGCAGGAAATTCGAAAAAAGGCGGGAAATGCAAAATAACCCAATTATCCCTAGTGTCCATTTGTGGGAAATTCAAAAATCCAAGATGTCGGACCTTGCTGCAGTCCTATGACGTCAGAGTCCTTGATAATGGACCTATCTCAGTCGTGCTAACCAAGATTGAGGACCTTAATGCAGCCATACAACACCACAATCCAGAACCGCAGGAAATTCAAAAAAACCAACCTGTCGACTTTAGTGCAGCAATTGATGTCATACTCCAAGATGGCTGGCCTTAGTGCAGAGTGCACTGCTGTCATATTTCCTGAGTTTTCCCTAGCCCTATGACAACGCAGTCCAAGATGGGTAACTTAGTACAGTTTGCATGATAAGCAATCCAAGGTGGCTGACCACGTTGCAGACCTACGGTGTCACAGGACACTTGTGCTAAGTTTAAAATAACGGGAAATTCAAAAATCCACTTTTCTGGAATTAAATCCATATTATATCAACAATTTGCCCCACACCAGTTGCCAACCCACTTGCACTATTTAAACAGTTGTCACCACCACTGTGATATGGACTGGGGAAGGACCCCATCACCACCCCTGCTCTGGTACATGTGCCACTAGGGCCAAGCCTGTTAGCAAACATCTACCACAGGGTGCTGCACCATCCACAAGCACTGTGTCACTGGCTGGCTAGGCTACACACCTCACTGCACTGTGCCACTGACAGCCACAGAGCTAGCGCTGTGCTGCATCACCACACGTGGCGGTGACTGATGTGTGAGTGACACACCAGAAAGTAGTCCATGCACTGCTCCCCCCCCCCCCCCTCCTACAAATGTGGTGCCCCAGCCGTGTGTCGTTAAATGTTGTCAAGCATGATGACTACTGGTTGATGCCATTGGTTTCACAGCCCCAATCACTACACACCAACCACTGCAGCTGCATGACGCAAAATGTCAGTATTTGTGTACACTAGCTGACAGGCTGGAGCGATCCTAGTCTGGTGTATCTGAACCTGTATGATTATTTCGTTATTTGCACAGAACTGCTGAAGTTCCTAAACAACTCGAGCGCATAGATATATCTGACTATATGTAAGAGTTTATAAAAGTAAAACACTTGAGTAGGACTTGTGTGTTTTTTCCTGTATGCTAGTATAGTTTGTATGTAACAAGAAATACACATCATAAACAGATAAATGAAACTCTGTCTTTACAAGAACTTCGTTGTAACTGATGGGTCTGAGAATACTATGGAAAAAGAATAAAAATCATTGTTCACTGTGATCAATAACCAAAGGTCCACTGGATTGTGATAAGACAAATGTCCTCATGTCCTTGTGACACAGCAATACTGGTTTCACCCTGAACATGCTTATGTATTTTCCAAAACATTATTCCAGCCCTATCATCTGAAGATGGGATTTTAAAATATCAAAACCAGGCGTGGTTTAAATAAATATTAGTACAACTGAAATGGATCTCCCTAAATTAATTATAATTACTAAATATTACAGGAGATGCTTTCTGGCATTGATGGTATATCACACAAGCCTTTCGATGTCTCACCAACTTAAGGAGTACTGGTAACATTGAAAAATCAAGTCACATATGCAAATACATCTGTTCTGAGCGACATGGGGGAGTTGATGAGTTTGAGTCAAAATACTTTACAATTCCAAAAGTTGGTTAAGGATAAACTAATATTCTAATCGCTTTCAAAAAATATAATGTGAATTTAAAACACATTTACTAAGCCGATGACATTCGTCGAATTTACAACTTCATATGAACGGTGTTGGAACATTCACAACATTTTGATTATTGATAAAGTGAGACAACTGAATTACTATCAGTACTGACTGAAAAATGGTTGTCTGTACCTATAGTGAAACAACAAGTTATATATACCATTGCACATCAGGCTATGGATAAATTTGCGTGCACATCACTCTCAGGCAGTCTGAGAGGGGAAGACAGAACATCCGTCCATACGTCAACCTGATCAACAATATTATAAAATCTCACGCTATGAGAATTGAGACACTCAGCACAAGTATCAGGGAAGGAGATATCAGTTCATAGCTAATTCTGAGTTTAATCAACAAATTGACTGCAACGGCTGATGTAACTGAAAAGAAAGAAAATGAGAGTGTATATTATAAGTTGTATGCTGTCACAAGGTCTGTTTAGTGTCTAACAACATGTCGACAAAACACGAAGTCATTGAAGTGTGCAAGATTATCCAACTGTGATTGCTGAGATTAGGCCATTTCGAAAGAGACAAATAGCTCAGAAGCGTTTGGGCTTATTACTGAATCTCTCACAATGCTCTCAAAGAAAAATAATGGTGGAAGAGTTTGCTTTTGGCGATTTCATTAAACATCGCAGTGGTAGCCGGATAGATAGAATATGTAGAGCAAACAGGAATATGTGGAGTAAACAATGGGAAACCATTTAATTATGTTGAGCGCACAGCTTATTAGTTTTACCAAGCATGTGATACAGATGAGTAATAGAGAATTTGAAAGAACGCCATGTTTACTGAATCTAATACTCTTAAAAACTTCAAAACTAGACAAGTATTCGTCGAAAGATATAGAGTTGTGTGGTCAAATATTACGAATTACTGAAGTACATAAGAAAGTAAATGTAGTATGACCAAAACGCCCTAACACTTGATAATACAAAACCATTGTTAAACTTGCTTTAGTGGATGTACTTATCACTGGAGCTGTCGATACTCAGGATAAAAAATTAATAATCGGTCTTTACAATACATATATTACAACATCTCCAACAAAAGAGCTGAATGATTATGACTGCTCTCAGCACCGCCTGCAACTAAGAATATAGATCGGTCGAATGAAATAATTTCAGTAATTGCACAGCTTCAGGAAAAACGCATTATCGAATGATGGAGACAGTAGTTCAAGAAATCTATAAACTACCACACAAGACATTCCACACAGATGCATTATAATTCGAAATTTGGACGACTTGTGGCAGGCAGATCTTCTAGAGACGAAGCAATATACATGGGAGAATAAAGCTTTCAAATGTATTTCAACAGTCTTTGATTGACCAAAAGTTTTCTTGGGACTCACCTGTGAATGTATGCAGCGAAGGCAGTTGCACAGGTGGTTGATCAGTTTTCGCAGATGATAACCAATTGCTCTGCAGACAACATTCAAACTAACCATGGCAGAGAGTTCTGTCATGTATATTTCAAGACTGTAATGGAGAAGTATGGAATACAATACTACTGAACATTTCCCCAGATCAACGTAAGTATTGTGGAACATCTGAGATGAACAATAAAAGCAAGAATGTGGAAGCATTTTTATATTTGTGGTACTTAAAATGGAACTAATATTCTTCCACAAATTATTGACCACTATAACCGAAACATACACTGAATAATAAAAATGAAACCGACTGATGTTCATATTAATGGGCTTTTAAATACAATTTACAGTCGCAGATCCATGAAAACAGAAATTTAATGTAGATGATGTAGTATGCATTTCCATATAAAAGGCTGAATTACAGAAATCATTCCTATTGAACTGACCAACGGAGATATTTACAGTTCCGAGAGTGCAATGAACAAACTCTTGGAAATAAACTGAAAGACAGCAGCAAAACTGAGATAGGTGTTAGTTTTTACACCAAAGAATTACAGAGAAGCAGTGAACTGGATTCTAGCTCACAGAGCACATCTCATCAGAGGAACAAGGGAGTGGTTCAATAACTTTTCTTCCATGCTTTGCACAACATTTGGGCGGGTGCCATTGATCTGGTATATACACTCCTGGAAATTGAAATAAGAACACCGTGAATTCATTGTCCCAGGAAGGGGAAACTTTATTGACACATTCCTGGGGTCAGCTACATCACATGATCACACTGACAGAACCACAGGCACATAGACACAGGTAACAGAGCATGCACAATGTCGGCACTAGTACAGTGTATATCCACCTTTCGCAGCAATGCAGGCAGCTATTCTCCCATGGAGACGATCGTAGAGATGCTGGATGTAGTCCTGTGGAACGGCTTGCCATGCCATTTCCACCTGGCGCCTCAGTTGGACCAGCGTTCGTGCTGGACGTGCAGACCGCGTGAGACGACGCTTCATCCAGTCCCAAACATGCTCAATGGGGGACAGATCCGGAGATCTTGCTGGCCAGGGTAGTTGACTTACACCTTCTAGAAGACGTTGGGTGGCACGGGATACATGCGGACGTGCATTGTCCTGTTGGAACAGCAAGTTCCCTTCCCGGTCTAGGAATGGTAGAACGATGGGTTCGATGACGGTTTGGATGTACCGTGAACTATTCAGTGTCCCCTCGACGATCACCAATGGTGTACGGCCAGTGTAGGAGATCGCTCCCCACACCATGATGCCGGGTGTTGGCCCTGTGTGCCTCGGTCGTATGCAGTCCTGATTGTGGCGCTCACCTGCACGGCGCCAAACACGCATACGACCATCATTGGCACCAAGGCAGAAGCGACTCTCATCGCTGAAGACGACACGTCTCCATTCGTCCCTCCATTCACGCCTGACGCGACACCACTGGAGGCGGGCTGCATGATGTTGGGGCGTGAGCCGAAGACGGCCTAACGGTGTGCGGGACCGTAGCCCAGCTTCATGGAGACGGTTGCGAATGGTCCTCGCCGATACCCCAGGAGCAACAGTGTCCCTAATTTGCTGGGAAGTGGCGGTGCGGTCCCCTACGGCACTGCGTAGGATCCTACGGTCTTGGCGTGCATCCGTGCGTCGCTGCGGTCCGGTCCCAGGTCGACGGGCACGTGCACCTTCCGCCGACCACTGGCGACAACATCGATGTACTGTGGAGACCTCACGCCCCACGTGTTGAGCAATTCGGCGGTACGTCCACCCGGCCTCCCGCATGCCCAGTATACGCCCTCGCTCCAAGTCCGTCAACTGCACATACGGTTCACGTCCACGCTGTTGCGGCATGCTACCAGTGTTAAAGACTGCGATGGAGCTCCGTATGCCACGGCAAACTGGCTGACACTGACGGCGGCGGTGCACAAATGCTGCGCAGCTAGCGCCATTCGACGGCCAACACCGCGGTTCCTGGTGTGTCCGCTGTGCCGTGCGTGTGATCATTGCTTGTACAGCCCTCTCCCAGTGTCCGGAGCAAGTATGGTGGGTCTGACACACCGGTGTCAATGTGTTCTTTTTTCCATTTCCAGGAGTGTAGCAAGGTGCACAGCTCTCAAACCATGCAGTAGCAAAGCATGCATGTGGGAAGTACATCAGCAGAGGTACTGCTATTATCGAAAAATTAGCTGTAGAACTGCACACCCTCACGTATAACTATCGTGGATCAGAAAAAAGATACAAAACGACTTTTCCATTTTGACAAGTGACTGCATCTAGTACATAATGCCTGAAAAAACCGCAGTATTGAATACACTGGAAATATATATATATCTCCTATGATGTGATGTTACAAACTGAATTTTAGTTGACAGAGACAGAGAAATGAATGCAAGAAGAAATATCAGTATTGGCCTGTGTATCATCATACTTGTCATTAATAAAGCAATGTGTACAAAATTTAAATTGGGTTTAGGGTTAAATTTCAGTCGAGCTATGAATGCTGCATGTCATCTAGTGAAGAATAAGAAGAAGGAAAAGAACCCCGTGAAGTGCTTACAAGAATGGGCTTAATTACCATGAAAGATAGCTAAAATTGTCTCAAAAGGAAACCTGATTCAGATGCTTAAAGTCGTACCACTACCTAGAACACCATATGGAATCCTTCCATTCATAATTCCAATGCTGGCAGGATTTTCAGCAGTATACTCTTTAGCTGGTGGTATAGAAGCTATCGCCAGATCAGTGAAAAATGCAGAAAACGCACAACAGCAGCTTGACGAGGCAAAAAAGATGCAATAGGTTAATGGAGTCTGTAGCTACTGGGAAAGAACTATATCTAAAGTTACAGAGGAAACGGATTGGATTGTTCATTTTTTTTTAAAAGAAAAGCTACTAACTATACTGCATAAAACAGAGCACTTACAAGTACCATTCTGCTTAAATTCGTCAAAAAGTTTTCAATTCCAAGACTCTGTGAGGTTTTTATGCTAAATACATCACGTAAGGAAGATATCTTAACCATATCCTTTTCCTAAACGTGTGCCAATCCGTTTTGGAAACGAAGGTTTCCAAGATGGTAAATGATCTGTGATATGTTGCTATTAAGTGTTGTACTACACTATACTGTGAGTTCATGGTTCTGTGGAAGAAATGTGTTTCCGAAAATTCCGTAATACATGTGTGGCATGCAAATGGAGTGCTACTGTATGGCACCTCATTTGCTGAGTGGTTTGAAAATTCTACACTGAACATAACACAGAACCGATTTCTGCATACCAAGAAAGTGATTCTGGGATAGCTCGTGGCGGAGTCCTGTTCAGTTCATACAAATGAGTGTGGCCCAATATGTTGGGGTTGTTTCTATACCCTTCTTCCAAAGGATTTAGCTCGAAAATGGGGTGTTATTAATGTCCGAAACAGCAACAATTATTGCATTTCGTAGTCACTTCTGGCTTGGGAGAGACATTTGGTGAAAGAAAGACAGTGTACGACAATATACCACATCGATAATATTCGTGGGGTATATCATGAACATAATAATGTTCAGTTTCTCAGAAAACTCCAAAACGTCGGTAAATTTGAGAGGCAGAATCCCCAAATATCTATTCACGTATATGCTGTGGGTGAATGCAAGTCAGATAATCATCATCACGTGCAGAATAACGTACAGCATAAAGTTGTTGGATTCACTTCTCGCAGTCTGCTGGTCATTATGTGACATGCAGATTTGTTTTTAATCGCTAATCATGAGAAACAACAGTACTGCACATGTCCCATCATATTTCCTCCCAACTGTCCGCAAATAAGAGTACACAACATATTCGCCGCAGTGTCTGTAACCATTTTCTACAAGCGAGGAATTAACAGAGGATCTGTTGGATTACTGTACAAGTAGAGGTGCCTACTGAGGCCAATGAATTCTTAAAGTTTAAGAATTTTCTCCACAAGGAGAGTGCACCCTTTTTTGTGTATGCCAACTTCGAGTGCCTTCTCACACCTGTGGCACGCTGTTCATTTTAAGAATGAACCCACTGCCTCACATTACACTCACGCAGAACAACAAGCACCATTTGAGGCAATGTATTAGATCGTACTCGTATATGACTCGAGTCGTAATTATTTTAGATCACACAATGTGGAAGATCCTGCAAAATGGTTGTTTTATGAACTTAAAGAATTTGGAAATAAAGGTGATGTGATTTATCGCTCCAACATTCCTATGAATGAGATGCAGGAACGTACGTTTCTGGCCTTTCACAATTTGAGAACGTTATGATACTCATTTCCTTATTGTGCTCTTGGCTGATTTCGATCTGTACAATGATCAGGTTAATGTCCTGCCTGATAGCACAGAGAAACATATTTCGTTTTCTGAGAGAGCCATTAAGAATATTATAATATGCTGACTGTACACACTAAAACTCATACAGGTACCTCTTCTACATCCACATCTACATATAGAACCACTGTGAAGTGCACAATAGAATGTAGGGCATTTTCTCGTTCCATTTACGTATGGAGTGCGGGAAAAATGATTGTTTAAATGCCTCTGTACGTGCTGTAATTAATCTACGCTCGTTGTCAGATCCCCCTGGGAGCGATATGTAGTGTTTTGTAGCATATTCCTAAAGTCATTATTTGGAGACGGTCTTTGAAAATATGTTAACAGACTTTCTCGGCATAGTTTCCGCCTGTCTTCGAGAGACTGCCAGTTCAGTCCTTCCAACATCTCAGTGACACGCTCCCGCGGGTCAAACCAACCTCTGGGCATTCGTGCTGCCCTTCTCTATATAAGTTCAACACCACCTGCCAGTCCTACATGGTACGGGTAGCACACACTTAAGCAATATTCTAGGATGGGTCGCACGAGTGATTTGGGAGTAATCTCCTTTGTAGACCATTTGGTTGCATTTCCCGAGTGTTCTACCAATTAACCGAAGCCTGCTATCTGCTTACCCACGACTGGAACTTTTACACTTTTGAACATCTAAAGCAAATGCCACTCAATGCAGAACTTTCAAATCTTATCAAATTTGACTGAATACTTGCGCAATTTCTATCAGACTGTATTTCGCTGTAGATAACGGCATCACCTGCGGAAAGTCTAAAGTTTCTATTAATAGTGACCACGAGATCATTAATATATAACACGAACAGAAAGGGACCCAACACGCTTGCCTGAGGTACAACCAAAGGCGATGACTCTCCATCCAAGATGATACACTGTGTACTCCTTACCAAAAAATCCTCAATCCAGTCACATATTTCTCTGATCCCATATAATCGTACTTTTGGTAATAAGTGTTAAGTGTGATAATTTCGGAAGTCGAGAAATACTGCATCTACCTGACTGCCTTGATCCACGGCTTTCAGGATGTCATGTAAGAAAAGTGCGAGTTGGGTTTCACATGATCAGTGTTTTCGAAACCCATGCTGATTGGCATGGAGAAGGTTGTTCTGTTTGGGATACCTCATTATGTTTGAGCTCAGAATATGTTCTATGATTCCACAACAAATGGATGTCAAGGATATTGGACGGCTGTTTTGTGGATCTCTTCTGCTACCCTTCTTATAGATAGGTGTGACCGGTTTTCCGTTCCACCTACTGGACACAGTTTTTTGTTCGAGGGATCTATGGTACAGTGAGGTTAACAGAGTGGCTAACTCAGATGCGAATTTTATATGTAATCTGATAGTTTTCATCGTGCCCTGTGGCTCTGTTCAGTTTAAACGATTTCAGCTGTTTCTCAACTCCACTGACACTAATATCTACTTCATTCATCTTTTCAGAAGTGCGAAAATTAAGTTGTGGCAATACTCTTGGGTTTTCATTTTATAACGGAACATTAATAGGACAGAGGTAAGCATTTATGGTTTTGCTTTGCTACTCTCAGCTTCAGTGCAAGTCTCGTCCACGAGTGACTGGACACTATCTTTGCTGCCACTGACAGCCTTTACATACGACCTGAATTTTATGGCTTTGTGAAAGATAATTTGACAATATTCTGCTACGGTAGTCACTGATGGCTTCACGCATTGCTGTTTTGACTGCGTTTCATTCAGCATCTCTCTGTCTTTAGCCCTATGCTTTATTTTATACCTATTATGCAATAGTCTCTGTTTCTTCAGAAGTCTCTTTAAAGTGACTGTATGCCATAGGGCAGTGGTTCCCAGTAAGTGGTCCGCGGACCCCCGGGGGTCCGCGAGCTATGCCAGAGGGGTCTGCAAGATGCTATTAGAATAAAAAATATTTTAAATATATTTCGTGTGATAACAGACTTTTTGTTTTGGCCGCTTCCTGCATGAGCAGAACTTTAGCGAAAGCTAACTTCTGCGTCTAGAGTCTTCCTAGAGCCAACTGAAACTAGCACACTCTTGTGCAAAACTAGAATTAGATAGAGGCAAATAGTTCTGCTATATGCCGTTAGACCGCGCACGCTGCCTCTTTGCAGCTGATTTTTCAATAATGAATATGTTAATGTTTTTTCTAAGTACCAAAAGTAGAAAACGTATAAAAAAACTCTTAATTTGGCTTTTATAGGTGCTTGATACTGTGATATGACAAGGTGCCAATCATGCTCGATGAGGGGGGTCCTCGAGAAAATTTTGTTGGGAACCCCTGCCATAGGGGATCTCTCCCATTATGAACTGACCTGCTGGGTACATATCTGTCTAGTGCATGGTCAACTACTCGTTTGTACTTGAGGCATAGCTCCTCACATGCTCCTATCCTAAGCTAAAAGTTTAAAGTACGTCACTGACGTGTGACACTGTAGTTTCTCTTTCTAGTTTGCTGAACATACAAATCTCTGCTTTTTTTAAATTGCCCTTAGTGTTATGGTATTCATTGTTGCTATAACTGCCTCATGGGCACTGATACCATTGTCGATATGAGCTTCCTCCAAGAGGTCAGATCTGTTTATTGCTATTAGATCTAATATATTTCCACAATGGGTAAAATTCTAAACTATCTACTGTAAGTAGTTTTCAGAGAAGGCATTTAGCAACGTTTTACAGGATGTAATGCCACGACCACCACTAACAATTCTATTTGACTGTTAGATGATTGAAATCTTCTCCAGTGATTACAGCATCATTAGCGAACGTGCGTAAAAGTGAACTGAAGTTTTCTGTAGAGCTTTCGGTTTCATCAAAAGGAGAATAAGGTGGTCGATAGAAGGAGTCTATTACAATGTTTCAGCCCCTTGATACCGAGCCTTGGCCAAACAATCTCACACGTACCTTCAACTTCTAACTCGGTGGATTTGATATTCTTGTCTGCAACAAATACACCACTTTCACTTCCCGTTTCACCTTTCAGTATACGCTTAAATTCATTTTATGATCGCTTATTTGCTCCCTTTGCTTTCGTGTGGAACGAAATGGGGTTGTGGAGCGAGCACATTGTCTACAACGTGGCTGAATACTGTTAGCCAGTCTGAGTGAGAAGTGGACGCGTAGCTAATGGGAACGACCAACTGAGGGAGATAACACGGATAATCTCTGGAACATTCAGGGGCCCAGGGGCCAACCCTCGTGTCTGGCTCCCCATCCTAGCAAACATGGAATCCCCTGAAATTATGCAATCACAGTTAGCCACAAGATCATACAGAAAAATCCTAGACAACCAAGGACACTCTAAATACCAAGATCTAGCACCTCTACACAGACTTAAATCCAGATCACCTTTATGGAACATCTGCGAAGAACTGCGAGGCTTCGACTCGAAGACGGCTTCGAAAGAGCTCTTGGTTGTAAGTGGGCATCAGAACCGAAACATGATAGACGACTCCAACAAGACGATCGATGGATTCAACTTCCCGAGGAAACTGTGGACAACCTTGGACCGTGTCAGAACGATTGTTAGTAGGTGTAACCAACTAAGGAACAAATGGGACTTATTGGACAGCCCTGAATGTGAGTGCAGGGAAATCCAATCAATGGACGATTTACTGGTAACATGGCCATGAGGATGATCCAAAGGATATACGCAGACTCAGTGACTCAGTCATAGAGGGATCAAGAATATTTTTAATATTGTATAGTATTATAGGAGCATATGTAAAGAATATTGTTACTCAATATAGAGCTATTAGAACATTTAGTGCATACATTATGTGATGAATGCCTTTGTAAATACTAAGTGAGTAAATAAATAAATAAATAAATAACCCTTAAATTTTCCTCAACGATCTCACTACTATCAACTACAGGTTTTAATCAGCTTTTTGTGCCTAATATTATGTGAGCTTTAGTGTTTTTTAGGAGTGCTTCGAGCTCTAGTGCTTCGATATGAATGCTTCGCTTCCTCTGTGGGAGGCATTTCATTGGATCTTACACTGATATTTCTGTTTCCCACAGCTACTTATCTGGATTGGATGGAGAACAGCCTAATGTAAAAAAAAAAACCTCGTGTGCTCCCCTACACAGTCTACCACTTGAGCAGTTGCTTCTGGTGGTTAGTGCATACATGATATAGTTAGGGGGACGCTACAGTTCTCAACCTTATGATAAAAGTCTAGGAGTTCATAGCGTAGCTTGTCGCAGAACGCTCGGAGTCTCTGGTTCAAGTCTTCCACTCGGCTGAGAACCAGGGGGCACAGTGTGTTCTGGGGTCAATGCTGCAGAATCTGAGCTTCGTTGAAACTCTATGAACAAGGCTGGTATTCTCAACCCTCTCTGCTAGTCGCTGGAATCATCCAAGAGCGACCTTGGAGCCTAGACAACGGACATCATTTGTTCCAATGTGTGCCTCAACCTGTAGTTGGTTTCATACTGTTCCCTCAATGGCTGCCGCTATAGCCTCTCCAACATGCTAAATGAGGCTGTCTGGCATACACACTGAGTGTACATGGTTTGCTTCCCAACCCTTGTTGCCATATCCCTGAGGGGTATCATTATTCTCCGAGACTGATAAGCTGCATATATCATCTGCAGAAAACTTTGTGCAAGTTTTACTATTTCTCTGAAGCATTTTTCATCGTTTACCACTTCACTTCAGGTTTTACCACTTTTTCAGCGTTTACCACTTCAGAAACTTTCTGAAATTATGTATCATGAGGACATGCATCTCACTCAAGTTATGTATGTCGATGATAACAAGGTACAGCTTGTATAACAAAGAAAGACGTCTTCTCGTGGGAATATGTGGATTCGATGGAGAAACTCAATGAAATCACATTGCGTGACGTAACCACATTCTTCACTAAACTTACAGGAAAAGCCATAAGGGATAAGGAATACAGGCACATGGTGTGTTTTTAGCGGGAGTTTAACATCATAGGGGAGTATGCAAGTCCTTATGTGGACACAGATGTACACTAGCTTGCAAACGTTTTCGAACAACTCCAAAAACGGTTCACATGGCTCTAAGCACTATGGGACTTTAATAGCTCACCAAATTACAGAGGTAGAGGTAGGGATAATGGACATAGGAATCATGGCAATGGTCAACAGTTTTACCACAGTCATAGGAGAGATGATGATGACAGGAATTATGAGAGGGGAGAAGATAGACGAAGGGATCAAGAGGTATGAATTGAAGAAATAAGAGACCCAGTAAACTAAAAGGCGCTCCGGATGTGGTCCAGTCGGGGGTCAGACCTACTAGGACAAATATTAATCTTATTAGACACGATGAGGGAGGCGGCTTGGGAGGAGATTAATGGATGAAAGTCAGCAAATTTCCCAAGAACCTGTGTTACCCATGGTTAGAGTCAGAATGTGCAGTCTGGATGTTGATGCCCTAGTAGACACAGGAAGTGAAGCTTATGCTATATCCCAAAAACTATATGAACAAGTATTAAATGCCAAAGTCAGTTTACCAAGTTTTCCAGTGATGGGTGTGAGAGTTGCGAATGCTGTTGGTGCCAAAAGCAAGCCCGTTAAAGAGCAAGTGTTAGTTAGCTTTAAAGTAGATGGAGAAGAATATGAAGCGACGTTCTTAGTGGCGTCAGGGTTGAACCTGCCAATCATTTTGGGGATAGACTGGTTGAATGAGGTGGAAGCAATAGTCAGGGTTGACAAAGGCATCATGGAGGTAAAAGTAAAAGGAGGAGAAAGGAAGAAGTTGACATATACAGAAAGGTGTGAAGCAGTGGACGAGGAAGAATTTAAATGGGTGAACTTATGTTGTGAGGAGGAGCTGGCAGCACAACAGCGAGACAAGGAACCAGAGAAAGAATGTATGCTGATATTCTATGAAGGATTAGTACAAGAGGATCAACACCAGGAAGATATGATAGGCAAGAAACTGGAAAAGATGACACACTTGAAGGAGAGATTCAAATTGGCTGCAACACTGCATTAACATTGGAAGGTCTTCTCTCAACATCCTGGCATTATGAGAGGGATAGAGTACAAATTAAAGATAAAGGATCACAAACCAGTCAATATCAATCAACACCCCATGCCTCAAGCAAGAAGGAGGGCAGTGGAAGAAGAGATTCAGAGCATGGTGGACCTTGGCGTCATAGAGAGAGCGAATAGTCAATACAATAGTCCCCTATTTGTAGTAGATAAAAAGGATGGGACGTTAAGAATAGTTTTGGATGCATGCATGGTTAACAGGATCATTGAGCCAGAGCGAGACAAACTGGAGACGATAGAGGAGCTAATCCAAAAATTTCGAGAGGCAAAGATGCTCAGTAGTGTTGACTTGACTGAGGGTTAATGGCAGATATCGTTGGCCCCTGAGTCTTGCCAGTATCCAGCTTCAACATATGCTGGTAGGAGTTACCAGTTTAGGGTTTTGCCATTCAGGCTTAATGTATCTGTTTCGGAATTTATTCGAGCACTGAATAAAATTTTAGGTGAGGGGCTGCTTAAGAAAGTCACTGTCTATGTGGATGATGTATTGATTGTGAGTGAGACATGGGAAGAGCAATGGGACAAATTAGATGCCTTATTAGAAGCATTTGAGGCAGCAGGAGTGACAGCAAACCTAGATAAGTCAGAGTTAGGCAAATCGCACAAAAAATTTTTGGACCACATACTTTCAGAGGATGGTATCGACCCTGACCCAAGCAAATTGGAGGCAATTAGGCATTTTCCAGTGCCGAGTAGTAAGAAACAATTGAGAGCGTTTTTTGGAGTCTCGAATTCTACAGGAAATTCATAACAGAGCCAATATCGAATGCACCAAATTTGAGAAAACTGACTAAGGTGAAGATGTCGTGGCACTAGAATGAGGAATGTCAAGAGGAATTTGAGGAGATTAAAGAAACCCTATGCAATGCAGAGATACTTTGCCATCAGGACTGTACTAAAAACTTCTATTTGGGGATAGACAGCCCTGAAACCACGAAAAACCAATGGCCTTTCATCCATTAAGTACACAGTCATATATTCATAACAATTAACTGTTTAGCGGCTTCAGTAAATCACACAAAACCTAATAAAGGATATAACAGGGCCTCTGCTGCAAACCATGATATTCCTGAAATGAAGAGTGACTGCTAAAGGAAAATTCTACCCGTAAATATTCCATTTCCACCTTCTGTATCATCAGAAGCTGATGACTCATCAGATATCAAGAAACTCAGGAAGAAGAGAAATCTGACGTGGCCATAAATGAAACAATAAATTCTCATTCAGAGGAAGATGGTGCTCTGAGAAGAGAAAATGAGACAATAAATCCAAGTTCAGAGGAAACTAGGCAAGGGACATACTCCCAAGAAACTTAGTTACTGAAAAAGTATTACCTACTTTATTTACTTCCAAACGAAAACTAAACACCATCCCAACAGGCCTTGAAGGCCCAACGGTACCGACCGGCCACCGTGTCATCCTCTCAGCCAGGGGCATCACTAGATGCAGATACAGAGGGGCATGTGGTCAGCAGACCGCTCTCCAGGCCGTTGTCAGTTTTCGTGACCGGAGCTGCTACTTCTCAGTCAAGTAGCTCCTCAGTTTACCTCACAAGGGCTGAGCGCACTCCGCTTGCGACAGCGCTCGGCAGATCGGACGTTCACCCCTCCAAGTGTTAGCCGTGCCCAACAGCGCTTAACTTCGGTGATCTGATAGGAACTGGTGTTACGACGGCAGCAAGGCCATTGGCCTTTATTTATTTCGTTTCACTATATTTACCAAATTTATTATTTTTCCGATGTCTGGCTTCTGGGAACTCTTTCAAATCTTTGGCTCAGTATTTCATTAGAAGGGAGCGAACTATTGATTTTGTAGTACCTGAGAAAACGAATGTAATATGGATCTGTTTGCAACCATTGTACATGGGAGTTCCTGGAGAGACTGTGTGAAAGTATAACACACAGCCCACTGCATCAGTTCAATAGATGACAAGCATTTCAAAATCAGAATAAAAACAGGTTCAGCTTATGCTTGGGCTAGTGGAGATGGCTGTTTTACAGCCATTGATGTGGGAGATCTTGGAAGAAACAATGATTTTTTTGGGGGTAGGGGGTGCAGAATGTTCATTACTTTTCAAGTCGCTGATTGGATGAAGGGATTCGAATTTAATACCACAACAGCCGCTACTATCAGACGCAAATTAGGTTCCTGTCTGATATTTCTCCGTTGACAACGAGGCTTTCCCTCTGAAAACCTCTCTCATATGGCCATACCCGAGAGCTATTCCAACAGATGACAAATGAATTTTCAATCTTCAATTGAATATATAGGTCGCAGGACTTTGGGATGCTTATTTAGAATGCTCAAGTCATAATCACAACTGTCTGTATGTTGCACAATTACATCCAGAAATCAGAAGGTGCTCCATATACACCTAAAATCCCTCACATCGCCCGTGAAGCCAGTAAAGTAGTCAAGATTTGAGGATTGATATGTACACAAATTTAAGTTCGGCAAAGGCTACCAGGGAATATCTTACAAAATATTTCTTGACTGAAAGCATAGCAGTTCCATCACAATGGTAGAAGATTACTGAAAACAGTGACTATGTACTTTATTTCATTTATATATATTAATTCACTTTTTTCATTTTATGTGCAGTTGCCTTGTACGTTGGAAATAATAATAATATGATTAGGTAGTAGCTTATTACATACCTAGGCATTAATACTGTACTTGAGTTCACTTTTTCTATACATATCCTTACGTGTTCTTACAGTTGATATTACATTCACCTGCTTCATTTAAATGCTAAATATTTCAGTTTTATAACTACTTATATGTGCTATTTTTAATTGCTACAATATACTAAATGCATAAATATTTTGATCAAACCTCAACTTTCCACTTATTATGCCACTTTTCCCTATGCCCTATGAACTGTTTCCCTGTTGCTGCGGAAATCACACAAACACGGATGTTTTTCGACAGCCACTGTCTACCTCAGCTGCCATTTCTTACCTGGGAACGCAAAACAAGCAAATCAATAGGCACAATATAGTACTGAAAACTTGAAACGTGAAACTGAAGCCACAGGAAACCATTTCTACAAGTTTCCAACAAACCTGGTTTCACAAAACCGGTGAAGCTAGTGTTTCGTGAAACGCACTGTGCACACTGCACGGACCGGTGCAGGGTTGCCACCGGTTCAGATTTCGGCGGTATTATCCCAGAATTGTAAGTACTGTCCAGGTACCCGGGTAAAGGGACTCAGGACTCACTTTTATCTTCCCAAGTGCCGAATTTGCGAATCATGCGAACGAAGAGAAAGAATGATGTGTGAATTTCCTCCCCCAATCACTATACATAGCTCAATATACAAATTTGTCGATTAAATTACACATTATTGAGTATTTATGTTGTCATTACGTTTCACGTCCAGTCCGAACATTTTAGAATCGGAAAGTATTGGTTATCGGAAACGATGTTTCGTCTTTCTTCAAATGGTGAAGACTGTTCACCAAAGGTCGGCGTTCTGAAAAAAAAATTAAAAGATACACGGCTTTCAACAACGACTGGTTAGAAAACAAAGTTTTTCCCAAATTGTTCATGGAAGAAAACGACTTTACAGAAAGTGTGAGATTCGCTATGTCACACTTTAATTAACATTTTGTAAGTAGGCTGTTTATGTTTTCTTATTGGCAACGTATGTAAGTAGGCTGTTTATGTTTTCTTATTGGCAACGTTACATGGCGCTCTGTATGAAAATCACTGGGTGTGCTGTGTGCAGTCTGTGGCTAGTTTGCATTGTTGTCTGCCATTGTAGTGTTGGGCAGCTGAATGTGAACAGTGCGTAGCGTTGCGCAGTTGGAGTGTTGGGCAGATGGATGTGAACCGCCAGCAGTGGTGGATGTGGAGAGAGAAATGGCGGAGTTTTGATATTTGTAAGAATGGATGTTATGAACTCCTATATATACAGTATTATGACTTTTGATGATATTAAGGTAAATACATTGTTCTCTATTAATATCTTTCATTTGCTAACTATCCCTATCAGTAGTTAGTGCCTTCCGTAGTTTGAATCTTTTATTTAGCTGGCAGTAGTGGTGCTCGCTCTATTGCAGTAGTTCGAGTAACCAAGATTTTTGTGAGGTAAGTGATTTGTGAAACGTATAGGTTAATGTTAGTCAGGGCCATTCTTTTGTAGGGATTTTTGAAAGTCAGATTGCGTTGCGCTAAAAATATTGTATGTCAGTTTAAGCACAGTCATGTATAAATTGTTCAAAGGGGACGTTTCAATTTGAAGGAAGAAAAGCTGTTATGGTTTATCAGAAGACATAAAAACGCATTATGGCACAAGAGCACTGTCATAAAAATAAAACAATTACGATCTTCTTTGTGAAGAAACATACATCTGAAGAATAAGCAATGATACGTGCTGAAGTTACATTTGTTTATCACAGTGTAAAACACAGTCCTAGCTACAGATCACTGGAGTGCTAAAAGACACTGCATCATTTCTTGTTTCCAGACAGTAATTTTGCATCTAAAATTTCGTGTAGCAGTGCTAAGGCAACGTCTATTTCAGTAAACGTTCTTGGTCATACAGATAAGATGTAGTCATAGGCAAGCTTCGTAAAGCGTCTTATTTTTCTGTGTCTTTAGATGCTTCAAACCGAGGAAATATAAAAAACTTTTCCTTATGCAGTTCACACCTTGATGTTAACCATGGGAGCCGCCAGAGATTGTTAGATTTTTATGAAGACTCCAAAGAACAAAGATATTTTCCGTGCAAGAAAGAACATTACAGAATCTAACAGCTCTCGACAGAAACATGTTAAGTGTATGGCACAAGAGCACTGTCATAAAAATAAAACAATTACGACCTTCTTTGTGAAGAAACATACATCTGAAGAATAAGCAATGATACGTGCTGAAGTTACATTTGTTTATCACAGTGTAAAACACAGTCTTAGCTACAGATCACTGGAGTGCTAAAAGACACTGCATCATTTCTTGTTTCCAGACAGTAATTTTGCATCTAAAATTTCGTGTAGCAGTGCTAAGGCAACGGCTATTTGAGTAAACGTTCTTGGTCATACAGATAAGATGTAGTCATAGGCAAGCTTCGTAAAGCGTCTTATTTTTCTGTGTCTTTAGATGCTTCAAACCGAGGAAATATAAAAAACTTTTCCTTATGCAGTTCACACCTTGATGTTAACCATGGGAGCCGCCAGAGATTGTTAGATTTTTATGAAGACTCCAAAGAACAAATATATTTTCCGTGCAAGAAAGAACATTACAGAATCTAACAGCTCTCGACAGAAACATGTTAAGTGCATACAACGCTGAAAATGAACCAGTAAACTATGGCAGAGACAATCCCATTTTAGTGCATTATTTTCAGCAATGGCATTCACATGAAGTTGTGAGCTTCCGAGTGCATTTTCAAACCATAAGCATATATATTCCACGAAAAAGACCTATGTCGGAAATATGAACGGCCTAAACTGTTTTCATGAGCTAATGTTTTAATTGATCTGCAAAACATTGTTGCCATTGCGTTGGAATGAAAAGGAGCTAGCATGGGCATATGACCTCTCTCCCCGAAATCTTGGTTGTGGCGACAGACTGATCTGTAACATAGCCCGAGTTCTAGGTTATGTTGGAAGGCGATATTTTGGTTATGAGTTGGTGAGAGCAAAGAATGCGAACGCTAAATAAAGATTGGGATAATTGATTGACCTATAGCGTAACCTAATGTTTGTTCAATATTCAGCACATTTTGTCATTATATTAGTGACGAATCTTTTGTCATAAAAATTAAAAATGTAAGGTAAATTTAGAGAACCTATATTAGACAATGGACAAGTCTAAGGTGAGTGTTTTGATGCACATTATGTATATATACACACTCGGAAATCGCGACGTATTCGGAAATAAAGCTGCCAATATATATGATAACGAAGAATACAAACGTCATTGCTGCTCGTCTCACATGCAGCAATGTAATTTTTCTTTTTTAACCAGACTTATGTCGCAAAATCTAACAGTCAATCCTGAGACAGCTAATCAGCTAATTAGATCCTGTTCTGGCATGATGTCTGCATTTGTTGTTCGCTTCTTTATACTAATTAATACACACACTATGAAACACATGACAACGGCATTTTGCTGTAAGCACCTTATTGTTCACAATCTAAATAATGCGATAGGGATACCCTTCTGAAGAAGGGCACTAGGCCCTTGAAACCGGTAAGGAAATTAGATTTCTTTCATGCAAGTTGTGGCTTATTATTTCGTTATGATTAAAACTGAAGAAACTGCAAAAAGGTGGGAATTTAAGGATATGGGACCTGGATAAACTGACTAAACCAGAGGTTGTACAGAGTTTCAGGGAGAGCGTAAGGGAACAAATGGCAAGAATGGGGGAAAGAAATACAGTAGAAGAAGAATGGGTAGCTTTGAGGGATGAAGTAGTGAAGGCAGCAGAGGATCAAGTAGGTAAAAAGACGAGGCCTAGTAGAAATTCTTGGGCAACAGAATAAATATTGAATTTAATTGATGAAAGGATAAAATATAAAAATGCAGTAAATGAAGCAGGCAAAAAGGAATACAAACGTCTCAAAAATGAGATCGACAGGAAGTGCAAAATGGCTAAGCAGGGATGGCTAGAGGATAAATGTAAAGATGTAGAGGCTTATCTCACTAGGAGTAAGATAGATACTGCCTACAGGAAAATTAGAGAGACCTTTGGAGAAAAGAGACCCACTTGTATGAATATCAAGAGCTCAGATGGAAACCCAGTTCTACGCAAAGAAGGGAAAGCAGAAAGGTGGAAGGAGTATATAGAGGGTCTATACAAGGGCGATGTACTTGAGGAAAATATTATGGAAATGGAAGAGGATGTACATGTAGATGAAGATGAAAGACCTGAGTCGAAACAAGGCCCCGGGAGTGGACAACATTCCATTACAGCTACTGACAGCCTTGGGAGAGGCAGCCCTGACAAAACTCTACCATCTGGTGAGCAAGATGTATGAGACAGGTGAAATACCCTCAGACTTCAAGAAGAATATACTTCCAATCCCAAAGAAAGCAGGTGTTGACAAATGTGAAAATTACCGAACTATCAGTTTAATAAGTCACGGCTGCAAAATACTAACGCGAATTCTTTACAGACGAATGGAAAAACTAGTAGAAGCCGACCTTGGGGAAGATCAGTTTGGATTCCGTAGAAATATTGGAACACGTGAGGCAATACTGACCCTACGGCTTGCCTTAGAAGCTAGATTAAGGAAAGGCAAACCTACGCTTCTAGCATTTGTAGACTTAGAGAAAGCTTTTGACAATGTTGACTGGAATACTCTCTTTCAAATTCTGAAGGTGGCGGGGTTAAAATATAGGGAGCGAAAGGCTATTTACAATTTGCATAGAAACCAAATGGCAGTTATAAGAGTTGAGGGGCATGAAAGGGAAGCAGGGTTGTAGCCTCTCCCCGATGTTATTCAATCTGTATATTGAGCAAGCAGTGAAGGAAACAAAAGAAAAATTCGGAGTGGGTGTTAAAATCCATGGAGAAGAAATAAAAACTTTGAGGTTCGCCGATGACATTGTAATTCTGTCAGAGACAGCAAAGGACTTGGAAGAGCAGTTGAACGAAATGGATAGTGTCTTGAAGGGAGGATATAAGATGAACATCAACAAAAGCAAAACGAGGGTAATGGAATGTAGTCGAATTAACTCGGGTGATGCTGAGGGTATTAGATTAGGAAATGACACACTTAAAGTAGTAAAGGAGTTTTGCTATTTGGGGAGCAAAATAGCTGATGATGGTCGAAGTAGAGAGGATATAAAATGTAGACTAGCAATGGGAAGGAAAGCGTTTCTGAAGAAGAGAAATTTGCTAACATCTAATATAGATTTAAGTGTCAGGACGTCGTTTCTGAAAGTATTTGTATGGAGTGTAGCCATGTATGGATGTGAAACATGGACGATAAATAGTTTAGACAAGAAGAGAATAGAAGCTTTCGAAATGTGGTGCTACAGAAGAATGCTGAAGATTAGATGGGTAGATCACATAACTAATGAGGAGGTGTTGAATAGGATTGGGGAGAAGAGAAGTTTGTGGCACAACTTGACTAGAAGAAGGGATCGGTTGGTAGGACATGTTCTGAGGCATCAAGGGATCACCAATTTAGTATTGGAGGGCAGCGTGGAGGGTAAAAATCGTAGAGGGAGACCAAGAGATGAATACACTAAGCAGATTCAGAAGGATGTAGGTTGCAGTAGGTACTGGGAGATGAAGCAACTTGCACAGGATAGAGTAGCATGGAGAGCTGCATCAAACCAGTCTCAGGACTGAAGACCACAACAACAACATTATATACATTTTTTGGACTTCGATCTGACAGCACATCTGCCCAGCATTCATGGGTTAAACAGTTAACACAATGTTTGCAGTTTTCTTCAGAAAAAGTTTTTTATATGTGTGGTGTGAAGCTGTTTTTCTCACAGGCATTGGGGTGCGGCAGACTCGAGTGTTAATATTTGTAAATTATATCTCTGAACTTTGAAACTTCCTGGCAGATTAAGATGTAGGCCGGACCGGGACTCGAACTCGGGACCTTTGTCACAGTTTTAATCTGCCAGGAAGTTTCATATCAGCGTTCACTCCACTGCAGAGTGAAAATTCCATTCTGGAAACATCCCTCAGGCTGTGGCAAAGCCATGTCTCCGCAATATTCTTTCTTCCAGGAGTGCTAGTTCTGCAAGTTTCGCAGGAGAGCTTCTGTGAAGTCTGGAAGGTAGGAGACGAGGTACTGGCGGAAGTACAGCTGCGAGGACGTAGCATGAGTCGTGCTTGGGTAGCTCAGATACTGCCGGCCGTTGTGGCCGAGAGGTTCTAGGCGCTTCAGTCCAGAACCGCGCTGCTACTAGGGTCGCAGGTTCGAATCCTGCTTCGGGCATGGATGTGTGTGATGTCCTTAGGTTAGTTAGGTTTAAGTAGTTCTTAGTCTAGGGGACTGATGACCTCAGATGTTAAGTCCCATAGTGCTTAGAGCCATTTGAACCATTTTAAAGTGCCGGCACAGTAGCTCAGCATGTTCGGTCAGAGGGGTAGCTGCCCTCTGTAATAAAAAATATAAAAAAAATTGAGTTCATGGATGAACGATGAACTCGAACAAGAATCATGGAACGTCCGCTCTGAACAAATAAAAAGAATGCTAACGAACAAAATGAGAACAGCAACAAAAAAGGATGGTAGAGCACTGGCCCGCGGAAGACAAAGGTCCCCAGTTCGAGTCTCGGTCCGGCACACAGTTTTAATCTGCCAGGAAGTTTCATATCGGCGCACACTCCGCTGCAGAATGAAAATTTCATTCTGGATATATCTCTGAACATTGTTTACATTCTCATTACTTAAAAACTGTTATCAAATGGTTCAAATGGCTCTGAGCACTATGGGACTCAACTGCTGAGGTCATTAGTCCCCTAGAACTTAGAACTAGTTAAACCTAACTAACCTAAGGACATCACAAACATCCATGCCCGAGGCAGGATTCGAACCTGCGACCGTAGCGGTCTTGCGGTTCCAGACTGCAGCGCCTTTAACCGCACGGCCACTTCGGCCGGCTAAAAACTGTTATCATCTCTGTTCTTGTTCACATCTACAATGTTTTGAGTATTCATTAAACGTATAAATACATAATTTCTTGTATTTTATGGAATTTCTACCATCAACTATATTGCTGACCCCGACGTGATTAATAAGAAGCGGAACGCGTTTGTGGTTAGTGAAGTGTAAAAATGATCGGCGACAGCAACGACGCAAATCCAACGCCCGCACCAGTACGGAACAAAGCGGTTATTGCTCGTGTTTCAGTGAAGATTCCGCCCGACTGGAAGAAAAACATAAAGGTATGGCTCTTTCAAGTTGCAGCACAATTTACCACGTTAGGTATCACTAACTAAATCACGAAATTCAATCATGTTGTTGCGTCACTAGAATTTCCAACTTTTTAACTCGACCATTATCTACTACTCCGTTCACAGAGCTTAAACCAAGATAATTCAGGAATCTGAAGAGTCAGAAAATAGAAAAGTAACGAAATTATTAACAGAAGTGGAATTAGGTGATAAGAAGCCAACCCAGCTCTTAACGTGAGATGCGAACTTTAGGTGGTACACAAGTCGAGAACGATTTTTTGAAAACCATATTTATGCAGCGACTTCCTGTCACCGCACTATCTATACTAGCTACAAGTAAAGATGATCTTGACACCATAGCCACTATGGCTTGCAGGCACCATCCACTATTGCAGTCCGTAAAGTAAATGATATCAGTGGCGATAGAATCTCAAAACAAGAAACGCAGATTGCTAAATTAACACTGACAATCGATGAATTGAAAACATTGTGACGTTCAAGAGGCAGCTCGCGTTCATCTTGCTCCTCACCAAGAAGTTCACGAAACAGGTCACGATCAACCTGGCGTTTTGATCCTAATGGAGCACTATGTTGGTATCACTTTAAGTATCGCCACAGGGCAAAGAAATGTCAGAGCCCATGCTCGTTTCGACCATCTCCAACCCGAAATTCCAAGGTACAGTCAAACTCAAACGCTCCACACACTAGCGGCGGCAGATGATCGGAGCCATCTTTCACGCCGCCTATTTCACATAGACAGAAGTAGCGGAAGTTTTTACCTAATTCAAACTGGAGCTGACATAGCAGTGATTCCGCCTTCGAATAGCGATCACCGAAAGAAAACAGATCGTAAACTTTGTGCTGCAATTGGCACTGGTATTAATATTTACGGAGAGCGTCTATTATTACTCAGTTTGGGTTTACGGCGCAACTTCACATGGAATTTCGTAATTGCAGAAGAGCAATCGCCGATTATCGGAGCTGACTTCATTCACCATTATAATCTTTTAGTAGATCTGACGACTCATTGACCCGGTAACGTCAGCAGCAACATCTCGCACATTGATTAAGATCTTTGGCATAGAAACAGTTCATGTAATGCCACCAGATCAAAAATATGCTGCCATTCTAAAGAAATTTCCCAACTTGCTCCAAGAAAACATCCATTTTGACATCCCAGATACCACTGTTTTTCATACTACACTACTGGCCATTATAGTTGCTACACCAAGAGGAAATGCAGATGATGAACGGGTATTCATTGGACAAATATATTATACTGGAACTGACATGTGATTACATTTTCAAGCAATTTGGATGCATAGATCCTGAGAAATCAGTTCCCAGAACAACCACCTCTGGCCGTAATAACGGCCTTGATACGCCTGGGCATTGAGTCAAACAGAGCTTGGATGGCGTGTACAGGTACAGCTGCCCATGCAGCTTCAACACGATACCACAGTTCATCAGGAGTAGTGACTGGCGTATTGTGACGAGCCAGTTGCTCGGCCACCATTGACCAGACGTTTTCAATTGGTGAGAGACCTGGAGAATGTACTGGCCAGGGCAGCAGTCGAACATATTCTGTATCCAAAAGGGCCGGTACAGGACCTGCAACATGCGGTCGTGCATTATCCTGCTGAAGTGTAGGGTTTCGCAGGGAGTGAATGAAGGCCACGGGTCGTAACACATTTGAAATGTAACGTCCACTGTTCAAAGTGCCGTCAGTGCAAACAAGAGGTGACCGAGACGTGTAACCAATGGGACCTCATACCATCACGCAGGGTGATACGCCAGTATGGCGATGACGAATATACGCTTTCAATGTGCGTTCACCGCGATGTCGCCAAACACGGATGCGACCATCGTGATTCTGTAAACAGAACCTGGATTCATCCGAGAAAATGACGTTTTGCCATTCGTGAACCCATGTTCGTAGTTGACTACACCATCGCAGGCGCTCCTGTCTGTGATGCAGTGTCAAGGGTAACCGCAGCCATGGTCTCTGAGCTGATAGTGCATGCTGCTGCAAACGTCGTCGAACTGTTCGTGCAGATGGTTGTTGTCTTGCAAACGTCCCCATCTGTTGACTCAGGGATCGAGACGTGGTTGCACGATCCGTTACAGCCATGCGAATGAGATGCCTGTCATCTCGAATGCTAGTGATAAGAGGCCGTTGGGATCCAGCACGGCGTTCCGTATTACCCCCCTGAACCCATCGATCCATGCTAACGGTCATTGGATCTCGACCAACGCGAGCAGCAATGTCGCGATACGATAAACCGCAATCGCGATAGGCTACGATCCGACCTTCATCAAAGTCGGAAACGTGATGGCACGCATTTCTCCTTCTTCATCAGGCAACGCCGGTCAACTGCTGTTTGTGTATGAGAAATCGGTTGGAAACTTTCCTCATGTCAGCACGTTGTAGGTGTCGCCACCGGCGCCAGCCTTGTGTGAATGCTCTGAAAAGTTAATCATTTGCATATTACAGCATCTTCTTCCTGTCGGTTGAATTTCTTCATGGTGTAGCAATGTTAATGGCTAGTGGTGTATTGTCACAGAAGGATGTCCTGTGGCAGCAAAGGCACGACGACTACCACCAGATAAAGCGACTAAAGCAGAGTTCCAACAGATGATTAATATGAAAATCTGCCAGCCGTCAAAGAGCGCCTGGGCAAGCCCCCTGGACTTACTTCCGAAGAAAGATGGATCCTGGAAGCCTTGCGGAGACTACCGTGCTCTCAACAGAATCACCAAGGCTGACAGGTATCCTATTCCTAATCTTCAAGATTTTAACAGCCAACTGCATGGAAAACAAATATTTTCAAAGATAGATCTGGTCAGAGCTTTTCATCACATCCCTGTACATCCACACGATGTACCTAAGACCGCAATGATAACTCCATTTTGTTTGTTTGAGTTTTTGCGACTTCCGTTTAGGCGCCGAAACGCAGCACAAACTTTTTAAAGGTATATCGACAATATACTGAGAGACCTCGATTTCGTGTACTGTTATATAGATGACGTTCTAGTAGCATCACAAGATGAAGAAGAGCACAAGAAACATCTCCAATTACTTTTCGACTGCCTCGGTAATTTCAACATCAGAATCAATCTGAACAAATGCATTTTCGGTTCAATAGAAGCTCCTTCCCTAGGACATGTAACTGCAGAGGGAATCAGACCGCTACCAGATTGAGTACAAACCATAATTGACTATCCGCTACCTACAACAATAAAAGAACTGCGCCGATTTCTTGGCCTCATTAATTTTTACCGAAGAGCACTGCCAAATTCAGCCAGTAAACAAGGGACTAAGAAAAATGATAACGGGAAAATTAATTGGACAGAAAATCTTCAACAGGCCTTTAATAACCTAAAAAATAGCTTGGCCGATTCAGCACTTCTGGCTTCAAATTTACCTCTAATTTTAATGCTTGACGCCTCAGATCATGCTATTGGTGCATCTTTAAAACAAATCAAAGACAATAATCTGCAACCATTAGCATTCTTCTCCAATAAACTGACAAATGCAGAGAGGAATTACTCAACCTATGACAGAGAACTCCTCACTGCCTTCTCAGCAATGAAGCACTTTCAGGACATGCTTGAAGGACGTGATTTTCCAATTTACACCGACCACAAGCCACTCACCTTCATGTTCAAGCAACGTTTGTACAAAGCTTCTCCAGTCAGATCCGACACATTACTTCCATAGGACATTTCACCACAGACATACGTTACTCTACGGAGAAGAACCTCGCCGCCGACGCTTGTTCACGAATTGCTTCAATCACTATACCTCCAACTGTTACCATGGAACAAATTGCGGAAAGCCATCGATGTGACGAAGAGCTTTCACACATCAAGAATACGACGTCCCTCACATTAATTTTGCCAAATGGTAAAGAGCTTGTTTGTGACACAGCTGGAAATATGATTCGCCCATATGTCCCTCAACGACTACGGCAAGCAATTTTCAACTCGCTACACAATTTAGCTTACCCTGGTGTTCAAGCAACCATTAATTTAGTGAGAAAGCACTTCATTTGGCCATCACTAAAAAAAAATTTAAAAAACGACGTGAAAGCCTGGATTTCAGCATGTATTCCTTGCCAACGAAGTAAAGTCTGGAGACACACCAACAGCGCAGTGGGACATTATCCTCAAACGACAACAAGATTCAGTCACATTAACGTGGACATAGTTGGCCCCTATCTCCATCACAAGGATATCGCTATTTACTAACAATTACTGATCGTTTTCTCCGAAGCCCAGAAGCAGTTCCATTATCTGATCTGACATCACAGCAGAAGCAGTTTCATTTGTCATAGTCTCAACATGGCTATCTCGTTTTGGAGTGCCTCATATCATAACTACTGATCGCGGAAGGCAGTTTGAACGTCAACTTTTCAAATGTCTCTCAAGCACACTGGGCATTATCCACATTAAATGGCTCTAAGAATTGGGACTTAACATTCGAGGTCATCAGTCCCCTAGGCTTACAACTACTTAAACCTAACTAACCTAAGTACATCACACACGCCCATGCCTGAGGCAGGATTCGAACCTGCGACCACCGGCCGAAGTGGCCGAGCGGTTGTTGGCGCTACAGTCTGGAACCGCGCGACCGCTACGGTCGCAGGTTCGAATCCTGCCTCGGGCATGGATGTGTGTGATGTCCTTAGGTTAGTTAGGTTTAAGTAGTTCTAAGTTCTAGGGGACTGATGACCTCAGAAGTTAAGTCCCATAGTGCTCAGAGCCATCTGAACCATTTGAACCTGCGACCGTAGCAACAGCGCGGTTCCGGACTGAAGCGCCTAGAAACGCTCGGCCACAGCGGCCGGCTCCACATTAAAACTACAGCATATTATCCTGCAGCAAACGGAAAAATTGAACGATGGCATCGTCAGTTCAAATCTACTTTAAAAGCACAGATGTCTGATGGTTGGGTTTCGAAGCTTCCTCTGGTCCTGTTAGGGCTTCGCTCCTACATAACCCCGCAAGTCAATACCTCGCCAATGGAAATGGCTTACAGCTGAGCTAATAGAGATTAATAGAAATCATTTATTTTCAATTAATGCCCAAATTTTGGATTTTTATAGTTTCTTTCCTTTGAGTCAGTATTAATGTGAACTTACTTCTGATGTCCTTGGTTATAATCATCTTCTTCCGCCATAAATATTTATCTGTTGACCAAGTCTATAACAGTTCTTAATCGGGCTTCTTCTTCCGAATGCAGGCCTCTTGTGGACCTGACGTTAAGATGATGCGCGGAAGAAAAGAAAACTTTCGTGGTTTTGCACAAAAAATAATTATTATTCAAACAACACAAATGGCTACCACAGACATCTTACAAAAATACGTCTTCTCCACTCGAGAACTAAAGACAGAGTCTCTCTATTAACAAAAAAAACTTGAATGGAATTTTTTATTATTTATTATCCGCCTTCCGGCGTAGCAAAATATATCATTATCGACGCTTGCAGCGGCCGCGCTGATACTTATTATCACTGGTTTTAAACTTTTGTCGTAGCTTGTTGGGGCTTTTCCTTATGTGCCTATATACCAGGAGCATTTCTCAATGAACAGAAATTAGTAACTGACATCCCAGACTTCGTCTTCAATTGAAAGAACAAATGAGGAGCCTAAGACCATTTCCAACAGAACATCACGATCACAAGAAGATCCTTATTCACCCACTTCAGCCACACCACTTCAGCCAACATTTGACAGGCTATATCTAGTCCTGTCTCGCGATGACAAACGCTTCAAGGTGAAGATGTCAACTAGAAAACGAACTATTAGCACTGACTGATTGCAACCGGCCTTCCTTCTGACAGACTATTCATCGGACAACATGGAAGACACAGCAGGGGCCACCACTTTGGAATTCCATCACATTCCGTTCTAAGGACTGTCAACCTTCAGAAGACAACAGACAGCAATCAAGCCAGTGCACCTTCACCACGGATCACCAGATCAGGTCAACAGGTCAGCTTCCCTCGAAAATACATGGACACTGTCACTGTGGAGGGGGTCTGTGGCGGACTCGAGTGTTAATATTTGTAAAGTATATGTGTGAACTATTACTTAAAAACTGTTATCATCTCTGATCTTATTCACATCTACAATGTTTTGAATGTTCATTAAACGTATAAATACATCGCTTCTTGTCTTTTATGGACTTCCTACCATAAACCATAGGCGGAACTGTAAGCACTGTGATCGGATAACAAAGGTCAATGTTAATTTGAGAACATACTACCTATGAGAGTCTGTGATATGTGACTTATTCGAGTAGGAACTGTAATATGGAGTAACATGTTAAAACTCTGTAAAATATTCAGAAAATGATCGTTAACTGTGTCATAATACAGAAGACTTTTGTGAAAATCCCCACTACGAAGCACAGTAGCTTTTTCATTGTACGCAATGTTTGACATCATTTCTAGTTTTGAAATAAATTTCTCCACGTCTCCTCATGGTGACCTATACAAGTCATTATTACTGTTTCCCTTTGTCTGCCATAGAACTCAATAGCAGCTGTTTCAAGATGCTTTTCTACACTTTTCTACACAAGTTTTCAACATGACATCTCATTTTTAATTTTACACCGTCTTTTTGTACAAATACAGACACCACCAGTTGAGGCATTTTTCCTACACTAAAAGTTATCTAGTCTAAAAGGATGTAAAATGATGTTGTTTAACTCATATTCCCTACTCCAGTGCTCTGAAAGACACAAGAACTGAATGCCAAAGTCATCTAAGGCAACTTCCAGTTCAAGTTATTTATTCCTTAGAGACTGAATATTTAGATCCATAACTTGAAAAGAATTCGGAGTAAGCCTAGATTTAGTTACGCTCACAATTTGTTTTGTCCAGGTGGTCGTAGAGGGGTTGGTTGCCTGCACATTTGTTGAATGTAGTATGATGCAACTTTTGCTGTCCTGGCTTAGAAAAAAATCCCAGTTCGTTATTGAAGGTCGGTTTGGTCTTAAGCTCTTTTGTCCATTATTCGGTGTGTTGGTTGTCCTATAGGTTGCACCGATCTTGCTTTTTCATTATTCTTGCATCTACTTGAAATATTGTTCTTGCTTTCAGACTTCTGTGTGCATGTTCCAGCAGACATAGGCCGTACTGCATTTGTTATTCCATTGTTTCTTGAAGCTGTTGGAGTACACAATTTGTCTTGTACTGTAGGTACAACTTACAAAGTTGGACAAGATGCTATGGATGTTACTTTAATTTCTGTACACATACGAGGGGCGTTTGAAAAGTCCGTGCAAAAATAAATACTACTTATGTGTTTGGGGTAAACCCTCTTCATTTTTCGACATAGTCTCCTTTAAGACTTATACACTATGTCCAACGCTGTTCTAATTTGTTGATCCCTTCCGAATAATAGGCACTGTCCAAGTCTGCAAAATAGCTATTAGTTGCTGCAATCACCTCCTCGTTTGAATAAAATCTTTCTCCCGCCAGCCATTTCTTCAAATTTGGGAACAAACAGTAGTCTGGGGGAGCCAAGTCTGGAGAATAGGGGGGATGTGAAACGAGTTGGAATCCTATTTCCAATAATTTTGCGACACAGCTGCTGAGGTGTGTGCTGGTGCATTGTCGTGATGGAAAAGGACTTTTTTGCGGTCCAATCGCTGGCGTTTTACTTGCAGATCGGTTTTCAAACGGTCCAGTAACGATAGATAATATGCGCCTGTAATAGTTTTAACCTTTTCCAGATAGTCGATGAGGATTATCCTTTGCGAATCTCAAAAGACAGTCGCCATAACCTTTCCGGCCAAAGGAATGGTCTTCGCCTTTTTTGGTGAAGATTCTCCCTTGGTAATCCATTCTTTAATTTGCTGTTTGGTCTCAGAAGTATAGTAATGTATCCATGTTTCATCCACAGCGGCGAAACGACGCTTAAAGTCCTGCGGATTCTTCCTGAACAGCTGCAAACCATCCTTGCAACACTTCACACGATTCCGTTTCTGGTCAAGCGTGAGCAATCGCGGAACCCATCTTGCGGATAGCTTTCTCATGTCCAAACGTTCACGCAAAATATTATGTACCCGTTTATTCGAGATGACCACAGCACTAGCAATCTCACGCACCTTAATTCTTCTGTCATCCATTACCATATCATGGATTTTATCAATTATTTCTGGAGTCGTAACCTCCACAGGCGTCCAGAACGTTCAGCATCACTTGTGCCCATATGGCCACTCCGAAAATTTTGAAACCACTTATAAACTGTTCTAAGCGAAGGTGCAGAATCACCGTAATGTTTATCAAGCTTCTCTTTAGTCTCCTGAGGCGTTTTGCCTTTCATAAACTAATGTTGAATCACCACACGGAATTCTTTATCGTTCATTTTTTGACAATCACTCGACTTTCTTGATTCACACGAATGCCAAACACAAAGAATGACTGAAACATGGTGTGTCTTCTTTCCAAAGATGCTACTAACTAAACATGACCTCGATACGTGCGGGTGGTGCCATCTCTTGGACTTTGCACAGACTTTTCAAACGCCCCTCGAGAGTGCTTTGTTGCGTCTTCTGCTTCCATTTGTAACGAAGTAGGCTCATCAGCTTCCTTCTCAGTAAATTTCCAAAGCAGTTTTCTGTATTTCTTTACAAACATATTATTTTCCAACATTATTCAAATGCGTACTATGTCTGGTACAATGCATTCTTCCTCAGCTATTAAGTCCTGAAAACAATGTATCTGGGAAGGCTTTGGTAATTTTTTCCAGTTTTTTGTTCGTGATTTCAATTTCTTTGTTTACACACGAACTCGGAACCACATCTCTCCTGAATATGCGTAATAACACTACATTTACGTTTTTTAAAAATTATTTAGGGCCCTTCTAGCAGATCTGATAGCTTCTTTGTCATTGAGACACCATTTGCTCCGTCAAATACAGGGTGGGGCAAATAAAAGTGGCCTGGACGAGTGGACGCGATTGGGCATGAATTTGTGGCAGTATTAACCGAGGGGGAAAAGACCTATAGTTATTCCGACAGGATGGAGCAACTGCCCACCAAGACCACCTACAATACATCAGACCACAACACAGAAACCAAGATGGCGGCCGTCTTAGGCCAAGTATTTCAGCGCTACCCTAATACGAATAATTTACAAACTTCATAAATGGAAAGTAGATTCTAAATTGCGTAAGATGTGTATTGTTATGAATTTTTCTATCTTCAAACTGAAATAAAAAGTTGTCACTAAAGCCACAAATTACGTAATAAGATCTATGACGAAGTAAAATTATGAGATGCAACTTAAAATCAAATCCAAAAAACTACTACAAAACACATGTAAATGGCATATTTGGACACTAATAATAATTTGCACAATAGAAGCTACATAGCAATAATAAATGAAGCGTGTAACTAAAGCTCAAAATTGTTTTAAACAATATGCAGTTAATTCTAGTCACTGTCATTACGTAATATGTTAGAAGTGTTTGATTTTGAGTACCTGTTAGATTTATTTGCTGCTCAGCTTGGCCGCTTTGCGTTTTGTTATTTTTGCTGCAATGTCTTCATGAGTTCCTCTTTTTTGTTTGACTAGTGTTCGAGCAATTTCGTTTGAAACACACTTTTCATTCAACAGTTTTGTGTAATTATTAATAAAAATATTTGAAAGCACTTTAATACTTTTCTTGATTATTGTCTTTAAAGGAATGCCACATTTGCATACATCACTGAGGTTACTAACGGCATTTTCACACAATTCAGTTCCTAAGGCAAGTACTGCATCTCTCTGATTTTCAAGTTTTAGGAATTCTGGTTCATATGTGCTGCTAATCAGAACTTGGAAAAGTTTATATATATTACAACACAAGGAAATCATTATAGAAGAAGGACACTTCAATCCCCCACGATTCAGTTGGTTGAAATAGGAAAGGAGCTCTTCGGTTTCACACTGCAACAAAATTTCATCCCGTGTCTGCAACATTTCTTCACAGCCTGAACATTTTCCACCTTTTTGCAGTTTCTCAAGCACTGTTTTGCTGGTGTAACTAGTAATACAAACCAAGACTTTCAAGTCTTCATCCATCATGGGAATGTTTGCTAGTTCCTCTAGAGCAGGTTCTAATTTATCTAAATTTTCATACATTTGGTGTTTTATGCTGCAATTTACTTTTGCTGCAAAATCATTTAATGTAAATTCACCATGTTTAGTAGATCTGAGCTTTAGTAGACTTATTACTTTCAGTGTCCTCTCAGATTCCAAGATTTGCTCAACTGAAACATTATATGTGCAGCCACTTAGCCTTCTGTAAGCTCCAAATCTTGCTTCCAAAGCATCAGTTTGTAATTTTGCTGTGAGAATATAGGACCAGTTGTAAGTGTTAAAAATGTATCTGCATAACTGAACTGTTGTTGCAAGTGTGTGAGAGAAAGCAGTATATGTTTCATTGGTTAATTTTCCATGAGTAGGCAATGCATGCCAGATATCAAGAAATGTTTTCAAATTTTCAAGAAACACAAGTTTGGAGTCAGTAGGTCCAGTGATTGGGCTACAATTATCATCTGATGTGTATTTGCCTTTCATGGGATGCTGTACATTAGAAACTGTCCACCATTTAACGATTAATTTCAAAAACTGAATAGTGCCATCAGAAATCTCAATCCCCTGACTTTTCAAAATTTCTAGTGCTGGCACATTTTTAGAATCAAAAGCACTGAGACCAAGGCTAACGTTCTGTCTCTCAATAGAAGTTGGATATACTGCCTTTCTCACTAGATTTGGGTCAAGTTTCAACAGTTTATTTTTCTCAGAATGAAACAGGTTCCTCAAATCTGAAAACTTTGCTTCACTGATGGTATATTCACATGCAGCATTCCCTTCATCACTGTGTAGAAAGGTATTGATGAAAGCAAATGTATCCTCAATATTTGGCAATATGAAGGAATCATTTTTTCCATTCAACCAGTTATTTCTGATACACTTAAGCAAGTGCACATTGTCAAACAGAAGAAAGAGAAATTTGGATGGAGCGACTCAGATTGGAATGTATACCGCAGAGACAGGCTGGACAGTGAAGGGGGAGGCGTGTTTATAGCGATAAGAAGCGCAATAGTATCGAAGGAAATTGACGGAGATCCGAAATGTGAAATGATTTGGGTGAAGGTAGCGGTTACAGCAGGCTCAGACATGGTAACTGGATGTCTCTATAGGCCCCCTGGCTCGGCAGCTGTTGTGGCTGAGCACCTGAAGGATAATTTGGAAAATATTTCGAGTAGATTGCCCCACCATGTTATAGTTCTGGGTGGAGATTTTAATTTGCCGGAAATAGACTGGGAGGCTCAAACTTTCATAAAGGGTGGCAGGGACAAAGAAGCCAGTGAATTTTTTTAAAGTGCTTTATCTGAAAACTACCTTGAGCAGTTAAACGGAGAACCGACTCGTGGCGATAACATATTAGACCTTCTGGTGACAAACAGACCCGAACTATTTGCAACAGTTAACGCAGAACAGGGAATCAGCGACCATGAAGCGGTTACGGCATCGATGATTTCAGCCGTAAATAGAAATATTAAAAAAGGTAGGAAGATTTTTCTGTTTAGCAAAAGTGACAAAAAGCAGATTACAGAGTACCTGACGGCTCAACACAAAAGTTTTGTCTGAAGTATAGACAGTGTTGAGGATCAGTGGACAAAGTTCAAAACCATCGTACAATATGCGTTAGATGAGTATGTGCCAAGCAAGATCGTAAGAGATGGAAAAGAGCCACCGTGGTACAACAACCGAGTTAGAAAACTGCTGCGGAAGCAAAGGGAACTTCACTGCAAACATAAACATAGCCTAAGCCTTGCAGACAAACAAAAATTACGCGAAGCGAAATGTAGTGTCAGGAGGGCTATGCGAGAGGCGTTCAATGACTTCGAAAGTAAAGTTCTATGTACTGACTTGGCAGAAAATCCTAAGAAATTTTGGTCTTATGTCAAAGCGGTAGGTGGATCAAAACAAAATGTCCAGACACTCTGTGACCAAAATGGTACTGAAACAGAGGATGATAGACTGAAGGCCGAAATACTAAATGTCTTTTTCCAAAGCTGTTTCACAGAGGAAGAGTGCACTGTAGTTCCTTCTCTAGATTGTCGCACAGATGACAAAATGGTAGATATCGAAATAGACGACAGAGGGATAGAAAAACAATTAAAATCGCTCAAAAGAGGAAAGGCCGCTGGACCTGATGGGATACCAGTTCGATTTTACACAGAGTACGCGAAGGAACCTGCCCCCCCTTCTTGCAGCGGTGTACCGTAGGTCCCTAGAAGAGCGTAGCGTTCCAAAGGATTGGAAAAGGGCACAGGTCATCCCCGTTTTCAAGAAGGGAAGTCGAACAGATGTGCAGAACTATAGACCTATATCTCTAACGTCGATCAGTTGTAGAATTTTGGAACACGTATTATGTTCGAGTATAATGACTTTTCTGGAGACTAGAAATCTACTCTGTAGGAATCAGCATGGGTTTCGAAAAAGACGGTCGTGCGAAACCCAGCTCGCGCTATTCGTCCACGAGACTCAGAGGGCCATTGACACGGGTTCACAGGTAGATGCTGTGTTTCTTGACTTCCCCAAGGCGTTCGATACAGTTCCCCACAGTCGTTTAATGAACAAAGTAAGAGCATATGGACTATCAGACCAATTGTGTGATTGGTGTAGTGGACTGACCCGACAGCCAATCCACTAGGACGGGTAGCCGAAAGGCACGCGTTTAAGCTCACGCAGACGGGCGTGAGGTCTGGAACAGGACAATGTCTTGAGAATTGCAAATAAAGTACGTAGATGAAGTAATACTTAACTTTATTCCATAATTGGAGAACATAGGTCTGACGGTACAGACTTTATAAGATAACCAGCAAAAGATAATTGGCGCCTTGCTAGGTCGTAGCAATTGACGTAGCTGAAGGCTATGCTAACTATAGTCTCGGCAAATGAGAGCGTAATTGTCAGTGAACCATGGCTATAAACGTCGGCTGTACAACTGGGGCGAGGGCTAGGACGTCTCTCTAGGCCTGCCGTGTGGTGGCGCTCGGTCTGCTATCACTGACAGTGGCGACACGCGGGTCCGTCGTATACTAATGGACCGCGGCTGATTTAAAAGGCTACCACCTAGCAAGTGTGGTGTCTGGCGGTGACACCACATTCCTCCCCCGCAAATCGGCGAACGGTTGTGTTATAAGGCTTCCGCCCGCCGTGGGGAGGACCCCATGTTGACGTATGCGACGAGGTGGGGAGCCTAACAACAGGCGAGGCTGTGCCACCCGCACCCTGCCATTCGGTCCGAGAGGAGCTAGGAAACGCCTGAAAACCAAGTCCACGGTGCACGCCAACATGCGGTATATGCGCCCGTAAAGAGACAGGAGAGGCCGAAGATTCGACCTCCATCGGGGCGGGGCAGCCGACGGGCGAAGACGACATCTGGTGCGGAGCGGGCAAAATTCCCATGTCGGAGGACAGCTGGTCACGGGAAGCGATCGGCGGCGCGTGACCCAGGGCGGCGCCCGGCGGTTGCAGCGTCGCGTCCACTGCGGGCGTCGCCGGCGGAAGAACAGGCGGCGGCGGCGGCGGTGCGTCGCCATCGGGCAAAATGGAAGGTAGCGTCGGTAACACCTGGGGATGAGGCGAGCCAGTAGATGGGTCCCCAGGGCGCTGACCGGATGGCACCGTCGCTGAAAGCAGACGGGGAGCGGCAGAACCCGTGCGACGACAGAGGCGCAGCTGATTGAGATTCCGACGCACCTCACCAGAGGCCCCCAAAATCAGATACATAGCGCGGCCGAGGCAGCGAAGAATGCGCCCTGCGAGCCAACGCCGTGAACCGCGATAGTTGCTATAGTATACAACGGCGCCAGGGGCAAAAGCAGGTGTCTGCCGCTGCACAGAAACCTGATGCGGTGGATGTAGCAAAGACATCAAGGTTCGATGAGGACGACCGTGGAGCAACTCAGCCGGCGAGCGACCATCTCGGGGCTGAGAGCGATACGAAGACAAGAAGAGCAATAACGCGTCCTCCCGAGAATGCGACTCTTTCAACTTCAACATCTGTGACTTGAAAGTCCGGACCAATCGTTCAGCGGCACCGTTTGACTGAGGCGAAAACGGCGCGGATGTCAGATGTTGAATACCATTGGCCTTGCAGAATGACTGAAATTCTGCGGACATGAATTGTGGGCCATTGTCGGAAACAATAGTCTGTGGAAGACCTTCTATGCAAAAGATAGCAGATAACGCTTGGATGGTGGCAGATGACGTCGTGGAAGACATCTGGACAACAAAAGGAAAATTACTGAATGAATCCACCACAACCAACCATCGAGCATTCCAGAACGGACCAGCAAAATCGATGTGTAAGCGTTGCCAAGGGGAAGTGGCTGTTGGCCATGCAAAGAATTTCCGCGGCGGTGCGGAATGTTGTTCGGCACACGCCATGCAAGAAGAGCACATATTCGTAATCGCAGCATCGATTCCGAACCAAGTACAGTGCTGACGATCAAGTTGTTTCGTTCGCCCTATTCCCCAATGTCCTTGGTGGAGAAGCTTTAAGACAGAGGACTGTAACGAACGTGGGACCACGACCCTGGACTGATCATTATCGGAACGCAACAGCAAAACACCACGTCGAACAATTAGCCTCTCCTTGTGAGCAAAAAATCGGCGAACCAACGGATCCGCGATCCGCGACGTTGACAAGGGCCATGGCGTAGCAACTAAACGCAAAACTGTAGCAAGGACAGGGTCAGCAGCTGTGGCTGTGGCTACACGACGAAAATCAATCGGAAACGGATCGACCACGTCATCGGTTTCCGAGTCAATGAACATGCAAGCAAGTTCGGAACAATCGAATGCTCTATCCTCAGCAACAGGCAAACGGGACAACGCATCGGCGTTTCCGTGCTGAGCAGTGGACCGATACAAGATATTGTAGCGGTACTGCGAGAGGAAAATAGACCAGCGAATGAATTTCTGCGCTGTACGTGGAGGTACAGGCTTGTTCGGATGAAAAAGCGATGTCAAAGGTTTGTGGTCTGTGATGATGGGAAAGTGACGACCATACAAGAAATCGTGAAACTTAGTAACACCAAATACGAGAGCCAAAGCTTCTTTCTCGATCTGTGAATAATTTCTTTGCGCAGACGAGAGCAATTTGGACGCAAAGGCAATAGGGCGATCATGCGATCCATCTTTGTGCGCAAGCACAGCACCGATCCCGAAATCCGATGCATCTACCATCAACAAAAGGGGTTTCTGGGGATCGAACGGCGTAAGGCAAGTATTAGAAAGCAACGCCGATTTCAACTGGCGAAAGGCGCGTTCGCATTCCGTCGTCCAGACGAACGGAACACCTTTACGGCGTAAGCGATGATCCGGAGCAGAAATGGAAGAGGCATGCGGGATATATTTATGATAATAGTTAATTTTTCCCAGCACACTCTGTAGCTGCTTCAAATTCTGCGGCGAAGGCAAGTCTTGCATGGCATGGAGGTGCTCGGGACTGGGATGTATGCCTTGGGCATTGATTACATGTCCCAAATACGGTAAGTCACGAGCAAAAAACACACATTTGTCCTTCTGCAAGCGAAGACCATTTTGTCGCAAGACCTGAAATAATGTTCGGAGGTTGGCTAAATGTTCGTCTTCCGTCTTTCCGGAGATCACAATATCGTCCAGATAGTTTGCTGCATTAGGGACCGACGCACAAACAGTTTGTAGATACTGCTGAAACAATGCAGGGGCGGATGCACACCCGAATGGCAGTCTTTTGAATCGATACAAACCAAGATGCGTGTTAACCACCAAAACGCGCTGGGATTCGTCGTCCACTGGTATTTGCAAGTACAGTTGTGGATTCACTGTTGCCTTGAAGTCCACGCAAAGTCTCAATTTTCCGGAAAGTTTTGGCAAAATTACTAAGGGTGAAGCCCAGAGAGAAGCCTGCACACGTTCAATCACACCTTGCGATTCCAAATCGTGTAATGTTCTGGCGACCTCATCACGCAATGCGTGGGGAACATTGCGCGCTCTGAAAAATTTCGGTTGCGCGTTGACTTTCAGTTCCAAATGTGCTTCATAGTTCTTAGCGCAACCAAGGCCCGGTGCAAAAATGTCTGCAAATTCCTTACATAGACGAGAAACACTGGCTGAAGGCACAGTCTGGTTCACTGATAGGACCTGATTTACTATAGACAAGTTAAACAACTGAAATAAATCTAAACCAAACAAGTTCACTGCAGAAGAAGAACGAAGAACGTAAAATGACACACGTTTTGTTTGTCCCTTGTACGTTGCAAGAAGTCTGCACTGTCCTAACACAGGGATATTCTGACCGAAATAACTATGTAACTTAACATTTGCGGCACGCAACGGAGGTGTGCCCAGTTGTTTGTACGTGTCTTTATTGATCAATGAAACTGCAGCTCCGGTATCGAGCTGGAATAGGACCACGTTGCCGTTAATGTCCAAGTCTACAAAAAGTTTATTGTCCTGCTGACGACAAGAGCGACTGTTTTGTGCAACATGAACAGACACTGGTACAGAATCACTTGCGACTTGACGTGATTTCCGTCGATGTCGACGCACACTTTTGGTGGGACGAACACAGTCACTGTTAGAGAGAGTGGCACTGGGCGGAGTGGAATTAACTACGAGGGCAGTTCAATAAGTAATGCAACACATTTTTTTTCTCGGCCAATTTTGGTTGAAAAAACCGGAAATTTCTTGTGGAATATTTTCAAACATTCCCGCTTCGTCTCGTATAGTTTCATTGACTTCCGACAGGTGGCAGCGCTGTATGGAACTGTTAAAATGGCGTCTGTAACGGATGTGCGTTGCAAGCAACAGGCAGTGATCGAGTTTCTTTTGGCGGAAAACCAGGGCATCTCAGATATTCATAGGCGCTTGCAGAATGTCTACGGTGATCTGGCAGTGGGCAAAAGCACGGTGAGTCGTTGGGCAAAGCGTGTGTCATCATCGCCGCAAGGTCAAGCAAGACTGTCTGATCTCCCGCGTGCGGGCCGGCCGTGCACAGCTGTGACTCCTGCAATGGCGGAGCGTGCGAACACACTCGTTCGAGATGATCGACGGATCACCATCAAACAACTCAGTGCTCAACTTGACATCTCTTTTGGTAGTGTTATCACAATTGTTCGCTAGTTGGGATATCCAAAGGTTTGTTCCCGCTGGGTCCTTTGTTGTCTAACCGAACACCATAAAGAGCAAAGGAGAACCATCTGTGCGGAATTGCTTGCTCATCATGTGGCTGAGGGTGACAATTTCTTGTCAAAGATTGTTACAGGCGATGAAACATGGGTTCATCACTTCGAACCTGAAACAAAACGGCAATCAATGGAGTGGCGCCACACCCACTCCCCTACCAAGAAAAAGTTTAAAGCCATACCCTCAGCCGGTAAAGTCATGGTTACAGTCTTCTGGGACGCTGAAGGGGCTATTCTGTTCGATGTCCTTCCCCATGGTCAAACAATCAACTCTGAAGTGTATTGTGCTACTCTTCAGAAATTGAAGAAACGACTTCAGCGTGTTCTTAGGCACAAAAATCTGAACGAACTTCTCGTTCTTCATGACAACGCAAGACCTCACACAAGTCTTCACACCCGAGAGGAGCTCACAAAACTTCAGTGGACTGTTCTTCCTCATGCACCCTACAGCCCCGATCTCGCACCGTCGGATTTCCATATGTTTGGCCCAATGAAGGACGCAATCTGTGGGAGGCACTACGCGGATGATGAAGAAGTTATTGATGCAGTGCGACGTTTGCTCCGACATCGACCAGTGGAATGGTACTGTGCAGGCATACAGGCCCTCATTTCAAGGTGTCGTAAGGCCGTAGCATTGAATGGAGATTACGTTGAAAAATAGTGTTGTGTAGCTAAAAGATTGGGGAATAACCTGGTGTATTTCAATGCTGAATAAAACAACCCCTGTTTCAGAAAAAAAATGTGTTGCATCACTTATTGAACTGCCCTCGTACATGGATGTCCATGGGCGAAGGTTCACGAGCCTGAGTATTCTTGGTTCGATTCCGGTGCGAAGCAAAGGGCCTGCAATGGTTTTGAGTGTCCGATCTGAGCTTTTTCTGGCAAACACTCTGAACATGTCCTTTTTTATTACAGAAAAAGCAAATAGCTTGGTGTGACGGGCAATTCTCACGCGAATGTCTAGTAGCACACCGTGGGCATGATTTCACTGCATTTGCGTGCTTGCGCGGCACATGTGGCTGTGCGGACGTGTGCGAGGGCTGTTTACTGTTCCGTGCAGCTCGCCCGGCGGGCCGGTTAACGTGACACACAGCTGGCGGAGTTTCAAATGATTCCTGAGCAAAGTCAAGTGTGTCTTGCCTATCCAATATGTCTATCACTTGTTGAAGGGAGGGACTGACTAGTTTCAAAATCTGTTCCCTTACGCGAACATCAGAAACGTTCTGTGCAATTGCATCACGCACCATAGTATCTGAATAAGGGAGTCCACATTCACACTCAAAAGCACAATCCCTAGTAAGGCCTTGCAATGTTGCAACCCACTCCTGATTAGTTTGATCGGCCGTACGTTTTGTACGAAAGAACGTATACCTTTTTGCAACTACATTGACGGACTCCTTGAAATATGCATCTAATGCTGACAAAATTTCGTCGTAGGACAGAGTTGCTACGTCGCATCGGGGAAATAATTTCACTATCACACGGTACATCTGCACCCCTACACACGACAATAAGTGAGGCTGCCGCTCGTTACTTTGAATTCTGTAGGCGGCGAAATGAAATCCAAATTGGCGTGACCACTCCGTCCAGCTTTCCATTGCCGCATCAAACTGACGAAAAGGTGGTGCAACTGCGTGGTGTGGGTGCGGTAGCTGTGAAGCGGCGGCTGCCGCATCGTTTTGCATCGCATGTTGACCCTGGACAAGTTGTCCAAGGGCATCCAATAAGGCCTGCGTCTGCTGATTCTGCAAGCGATAAAATTCGGACATACATCTGGAGATTGTGGCGAAGCCATGACACAAGTAAATTAGTTATATATAAAGGAGACCATTTGTATCTGAGTCGCCAATTGTAGTGGACTGACCCAACAGCCAAGGACGGGTAGCCGAAAGGCACGCGTTTAAGCTCACGCAGACGGGCGTGAGGTCTGGAACAGGACAATGTCTTGAGAATTGCAAATAAAGTACGTAGATGATGTAATACTTAACTTTATTCCATAATTGAAGAACATAGGTCTGACGGTACAGACTTTATAAGATAACCAGCAAAAGATAATTGGCGCCTTGCTAGGTCGTAGCAATTGACGTAGCTGAAGGCTATGCTAACTATAGTCTCGGCAAATGAGAGCGTAATTGTCAGTGAACCATGGCTATAAACGTCGGCTGTACAACTGGGGCGAGGGCTAGGACGTCTCTCTAGACCTGCCGTGTGGTGGCGCTCGGTCTGCTATCACTGACAGTGGCGACACACGGGTCCATCGTATACTAATGGACCGCGGCCGATTTAAAAGGCTACCACCTAGCAAGTGTGGTGTCTGGCGGTGACACCACAATTGGATTTAAGAGTTCCTAGATAACAGAACGCAGCATGTCATTCTCAATGGAGAGAAGTCTTCCGAAGTAAGAGTGATTTCAGGTGTGCCGCAGGGTAGTGTCATAGGACCGTTGCTATTCACAATATACATAAATGACCTTGTGGATGACATCGGAAGTTCACTGAGGCTTTTTACAGGTGATGCTGTGGTATATCGAGAGGTTGTAACAATGGAAAATTGTACTGAAATGCAGGAGGATCTGCAGCGAATTGACGCATGATGCAGGGAATGGCAATTGAATCTCAATGTAGACAAGTGTAATGTGCTGCGAATACATAGAAAGATAGATCCCTTATCATTTAGCTACAAAATAGCAGGTCAGCAACTGGAAGCAGTTAATTCCATAAATTATATGGGAGTACGCATTAGGAGTGATTTAAAATGGAATGATCATATAAAGTTGATCGTCGGTAAAGCAGATGCCAGACTGAGATTCATTGGAAGAATCCTAAGGCAATGCAATCCGAAAACAAATGAAGTAGGTTACAGTATACTTGTTCGCCCACTGCTTGAATACTGCTCAGCAGTGTGGGATCCGTACCAGATAGGGTTGATTGAAGAGATAGAGAAGATCCAACGGAGAGCAGCGCGCTTCGTTACAGGATCATTTAGTAATCGCGAAAGCGTTACAGAGATGATAGATAAACTCCAGTGGAAGACTCTGCGGGAGAGATGCTCAGTAGCTCGGTACGGGCTTTTGTTAAAGTTTCGAGAACATACCTTCACCGAAGAGTCAAGTAGTAGATTGCTCCCTCCTACGTATATCTCGCAAAGAGACCATGAGGGTAAAATCAGAGAGATTAGAGCCCACACAGAAGCATACCGACCATCCTTCTTTCCACGAATGATACGAGACTGGAATAGAAGGGAGAACCGATATAAGTACTCAGGGTACCCTCCGCCACACACTGTCAGGTGGTTTGTGGAGTATGGATGTAGATGTAGATTTGTAGTACATGGCTGTAAAGTGCTACCACACATAAGGTCATACATTTTTCTATTAGTGCTATGGTTATCTATTACCAGGCATATAGCATCATACTGAAGCTCATGCATTAACTTTAATACATCAATTGTCATTTTCAGTAGAGTACCAGAACTAACATTTTTTACAGGAAAAAGAGCTATCACTTCTTTATAATCAGAATGTAAAGATGATGCCATGAAAACCTGCATTGTACCTGCTGTTGTAATATCTGAAGTATTCTCAGCAACACCAAGTATCTTTCCTGCCTTATAAGAGAATTTTGAATTAACATAAACTTCATCTAGCATCTCTGAAATTACCTTGTCACTTCCCTGAAGAAATTTATTTTTTTCCCTCAAAAAAGCTACCTGTGATGGACCAATACAATATTTATTTGGACCCATTTTGCATAGAAACTGCCTTAAATAGACAGGATGAGGTAATGTTAACACATTTGTTTTTCTCAAGTGATGGTAGGCACCAGGAAATGAAAAGCAAATGGTTGCTGCCCATATAAAAAGCTCAGGAGAATACCTACTTTGCTTTGTTATTGCGAGTTGTAATTGCTCCAAAACAAATTCTATTTTAGGTGCTATTTCAGCATCAAAATCACTACCACCTTTTAGTGCTTGTTTGAGAACATTGACTAAAATTATAGTCTTGTCAATGGTGCCAGTAGAGTTATCTGTGAAACCATTTAGGTGACTCACCAGATTATCAAATTTCGTCCACTTGTCACATTTCAAGTTCTCTTCCTCCCCAGACTGTAGTATCCATTTCAAGGTTTCCGTAGGCAAACACACATTTTTGTGAAACACTTTTACTTCCATGGAACTTGATATCTTGAAGCACACTGAAATTAATGGCACATCACTGACTGAATCATCCTTTAATTTAATGAAAGATACGTAGTCATCCTTTACTAAAATTTTAAATGGACAGACATTCCTTTTCTTCACTTCGCTTTTAAAATGTTGAAAGTCAGGTATATTGTCATTTTCGCACCACTTACTGAAACTACATTCATCACATTCCAGTAGCTGTTGAACATGATCTTCAGGATCCTTCCTTTGCTTAGGAACTGGTACTGTGTGATAAGAAGGTTGATTAGGAAAGATGGTTGGAATTGCATCATTTGTTAGTTTTGGTATTTTTCTTGGCACACGTATTGGTTCACTATTTTCCACAGGAAAAATGTCTTCCCTAACCACAAACATAGGTTCAAAATGCTTAATGCATATCACAGCTTTATCGTTCACTTCAAAATTATCTCTATGAATTAGTTTATTCCATTTGTTCCTCAATGCTGTTTCCTTGGGAAACTTAAATGTTGAGGTATCGTATGTTTTGCCGTGATTGGATTTACATCCTGGTACACAACAGCTACGACCCATCGCAAGAACAGTTTATACTTTAAATTATGCCGAACTGACTACAGAATCTAGAAAATAAATACTAGCGTAGCTCTTTTGACGACATTCACAGCATATAGCATAAATAACAGCTAGTAATAAATGCTTTCGCTTCTCTTGAACGTCACGTATACAATGTTACACACACGCGTTATGGAAACACAAGCAAGCTGGTGTGTTTCCCCCACGATTGCCGTCATATTGTCAACTATCGATATCTGCCTTAAGGTCTGATTTATTGTAGGTGGTCTTGTGCCCACACAGGCGGCCAAACCATAGAACACATTTTTTTTATACAGTCTTCACGTCTGCCAGAGTTGTTGGCAGAGGCCAGTTGGTCGCTTCCCTAGCTGGCCATCCAGATCACTTGATCTGTCAGTATCTGACTATTTTGTGTGGGGAGACCTCAAGTCTAAGGTTTATCGCAACAACCGTCAAAGAATTCAAGAACTGCAGCGGAACATTTCGGATGAGATTGCAGCAACTCCAGCAGTCCGGTTTCGATCTGCCTTCATGAACTAGCTGACCAGGGCCCAAAAGTGCCAAAAGATGAATGATGGTCACTTTCAACATCTGCGATAGTCAGGTTAGTACTGTATTTCCTTTCCTCTATCGTATTTCTTAATTCCCTGGAACTCTGTTCTCTGGGCCACTTTTATCTGCTCCACCCTACACTGAATCAACGTCTGTTGTGGTTAATGGCCCTGCAGTCCCGTGTGACTTCATTCATTGGAGTACCTGGCTTAACTAAACCTGCTCCGTCAGCTTGTAGGTCTTTCAACAATACTGCTGTTTTTCGTCCGTGACCGTCAGCGAGAATCACAATTTTTCTTTGGCTTCTGAAGTTTCCATTTGTATTGTACTTGTGTTCTGGCCTGTCGCTTGTTTTATAATGGTCACCTGGATTTATATTGTTCCTGTGAAGACCCTACATTACACAGACTTGAGTCCATCGCTGTGGTATATCTTGGTTTCTGAACCCTACATTCTGCATTTCTTTTCCACTATTTATATTTTTCGTAGGTTTTGTTTCGGGTTTCAGGTAACTTAACAGTTCAGTACTTTTTTTCGATGTTTCGTTACATCACTCTTTGAAGACTGAACTACTGATTGCATATTTACGATACATTCTTTCAGACACTCAGTATCATCTACACATTTCGTAAATGCTGTATTTTTATCTTCAGTGGCTGTATTTTCGTACGGAAGAACGTCGCGCACATTTTGTACAGGAACCATCCTTTTTTACGCCTAAGTGAGACACAGTGTACTCAGGAGCACAATAGATCCGGAATTTTTCGCATATCACACTTTTTTGCACACTTCACGTTTGTATTTGCAGACTAATGCACTCGCCATTTCATATTGGGCGCCATCTTTCTTTATTACATAATTTCAAAACAAATTCAATAGGGCGCATCGCAAAAATTGTGTTTGCCTTTCGTCGTGTACGAGAAATCTGGAATGTCGTACCACGTAAAGGTGGCAAAAATAACGCAACTGATAGAAATAACTGGTTACTGATAAGTAACAGTTACTGTGATAATCGCTCATCTGATACTGACAGCCCAGATCACATAAGAAAGTAGAAACAGATTGCCCAATCGCTTGGTCTAGCAGGCAACCCATGTCAGGGAACGGCCACCAGGCGGCAGCAGCGTCACACCCTTACTTGTGGAATCAACCACTAGATGGCACTCCGTTCTGTGAAATATGTGGCAACATCGGCCGAACGCGTGCAGCTTTCCACTATTTGGCGTCTGTGAAGTACAGCTGTTTCTGACATACCGGTGGTAGTGGATCGAGTCGTCATGCCGAGGGCCTGCGAGTATATCAACTGTGCAAGGAGTAGACGAACAAATCCTGAACTGAAAATGTTCAGATTCCCGTCCAAAATAAAGAAAGATTACGCGAGTGGATTTTAAATTCAGGTAAATCTATAAATTAGTTAAGAGTAAGAATAAATAAAGATCCCTAAGCATTCGATCCTATTAAATTTTGTCGACCTTATATTCTGATATAACGTGGCAGCCCTTCCTGTACAAGAATCATATCATATAATTTTTAAATGAAATCTTTGCTGCGATTTGGACTTTTTTTAAACTGTTTATTCACTTCACTATCGTAATTTTGGTTGTAGAGGCATTTTTGTGTGCAATGTGAAAACTGAAACCAATATAAGATATGGATAACAAAACGCAAAGCATAGTGTGGTAGCATTTGGTAAACAATTTAAGAAGCATTACCTTACAAGACCTTTCCCTTGGTACTTGAAAATGGCTCTAGAACTGATATCGCAACAGTGAAATAAATGAATGATAGACGTCATCTAACTGCTAGGTCATCGGTCCCTCAATATCCTGGTATATACTAGAGCGAACGAAGTGAACGAGTGTAAAACCTCGTTTACACTGCTGCAAATGAGTATTCATAGATAATTCGCCAATGTTTAGTGCCATTCGTTTATACATGTGAACAAACGTTTATACTGGAATGAAGGGAGGAGGATAGAAGAGAACGAGCATAGCATGCAAACCATAGACGCTGCCTATTTTAATTTTTTTTTATCTGTGCGCTAATAATCCTCACACAGCTTTCACTCGAAAACAACACTGCTTATAGTAACATGTCTGCGCGAGAGCAGATTGTGTATTACTTTTCACTTCGCATATGATTGTGAAAAGTATCCCTACAGTAGAAATAAACTTGGTTTGTGGAATTACAGGAACTAATCTACATTCTTCGATTGAAAACTCGGGAAAAACCATAGCCGATCATGGTCTACAGTCAGCTGTGTGACGAATGCATTTCGGTGCCTCGTGCCATCTGTTGACCGTAGATCGTCAACTCATCGGAGATTTGGCTACGAAGAGGAAGGATAGACCATTAGGAGGGCGTTCTATAGGTCGGGGAAATAGCTGAGAGACTGCGCGCCATCTGTTGATACAACTGTATACTATTTCGTGCGCCTTCGCTCCTTTCATCACAAACAATGAAATGTCAGAGCAGTGGCTGATAGGAGCTGCAGCACAGGCATTGACATGTACGGTCGTTCCCATGAGCCACCGCCTTATTTGTCAATTTAGTTTTGGTTGCTAATACAAATAGAGTTACAATAATGAATTCGAGCGACTATGGAAATAACTGTCAGATGTCGGTATTTTTCTCTAATTGTCATTCGCTCGCAGTTCTCGTTCTCTGGCAGTTAACGGGCTACCACTACAGGTAACCTGTAAATTTGTAACTGTGTTCCTGACTCCAGTTAAAGGTCGTAGATTCCGGTGATATTTCGAGAGAGGCTAGTTACTGGAGTGTACAAATATTTTCGTACTGCTACGGAAATGCTGCTGGTCATCGGGAAAGAGGGGATGACAAATAACATTTCAGGAAGTATAACATTAAAAGTTTGAATATAATACTTATTATCATCATCATCTGTCAGGAGATTGTCAAAATATGTGAATATATTACAGTAAGCTGGAGCTGCTAATATTTACAGATTTACACTGCCAGAATAAAACATAGTTATGTACTTTTAATAACTTTATCATACACAGAATACTTGATCTTGACTGTTGTGACGAAGTGTTGTCAAAACTGAAATACAGCAGAATTTTTACTTCAGCTGGTCTAACAGTCCTCTACATAGTAGGAGTAGTTCCCTATCAAAAAGTCTTTCAAACTCTCTGTAAACCATGTTTTATCTGAAACCAAGTTTTTAATGGTTGCTGACTTGCTGGCAATTTATTGAAAATGTGTGTTCCTAAATATTAGAACCCTTTCTGAACCAACATAAGTGATTTTAGGTCTGTATGTATACTCTTGTTCTTATTCCTAGTATTGATATTATGTATTGAGCTATTGGTTGGAAATACTTGCAACAAATTTCATTAAGGAATAAATATACTAGGAAGCAGTGGTTAGAATACGATGTTCCTTGAACAGGTTTCTACAAGATTTTCTTGAATTTACACCACAAATGATTTTTATTACATGCTTTTACGTGCTAAAAACACTTGCTCGGTTTGATGAATTACCCCAGAATATGATCTATTGTGACAAACCGGTGATAGAATGGAAGTAAGCACGCCTTTTTATATTTATGTCTCCTACATCTGACATCATTCTCACTGCAAATGCAGACTTACGATAGGCGCTTCAGCGATACTGTGGTATGCACTTCCCAACTGAATTTATTATCGAGTTGTAACCTTTTCGATCTGCATGTCTTCATATGTTATATACATGCTGTAGCTACGGAGATCGAGCAGTTTTCCAAATCTCAAATAAAACTAAGATTATGTCACGATTCATGCAACATTCCTGCCATTTCGCTCTACTCGCAGTTCTATTGATAACTAAACTGATGGATACCACCCTCGTCGTTATTTAACTGTAACCCCGTCGGAGTATTCGGTAGTGAACGACACTTGACAGTTATTTATAACCGTTAAAAATAGCGGCTATAAAAATATCTGGAACCGTGATAACTTTTAGTCCAGAATAACCGTTTGGCCCATCTCTAGTAAGATGGAAGTACGAAAAGTATTGTGCTCAGCTGGCATGTCTCTTTACATTGCACGAAGTCCGCAGTAGATGGCAGCTACATCAAGAACGTCCTGCGCGCCACCTATCCTCAGACTCGGGTACTCTTTCGACATGTCGATTTCATCCTTGGGAGTTCATCCAATTTCTCTCTGGTTAGCTGTCCAAATTATTGCAGAGGAAAGAAAAGGCGACGACAAATCAGTAATTTTGTACCTTTTCATGAGAAATGTATACAAAAGGCAACAAGATTTATTCATCCTTAAAATGGGGTACCAGTCAGTATACGCTTTATCTTTTTTATTATTTCACTTCATTGGTCTCAATCGCGTGAGGAAAGCTGGCAGCGCTACAGGATCCTCGCTAATCAACTCCGTGATTAACATACAATAGTTGTAAAAATACTAAAAATGGTACAGGCAATATTTTCTTTACAATAATGCATATTATTTTGATTTCTGAAGGAAGCTGGCAGCGCTACAGGACTACCGCTCGCAAACTGCGTGATTAATATGAATAGTTATAAAACCATTAAAAATTGTAGTTATAATACTTGCTTTGAAACGCTACAGATTATTTCGATTTTTACGAAGTAATAAAGTGGTTTTCGTCATGATTTTCACTGAAACTAATTGTTAAGTTTGAGTCGTGGTCGGATTATGCCCATTCCTCTGATTCCTGTTCAGATACATAAATGTCGACTTTATTCAGATATTCCGAAACAAAAAAAAAAGTTTTAAAAGTCATCATCATAAGACCTACACCGTGTGCTACAAGTACTCTTGTTAATTTGTTGTGCAGTGGCTGGGAGATTGGCGCCTCCTGTAATCCGATGCGTCTCGGAAGCCGTTGTGCGGGAGATGACTGTGTCCATGGCGCAGTTAGGACTGTCCTGCGGGCCCCAGGGCGTCCGCGGTTCTGGGTTCACCCCATGTGCTGCATCGGGCGGGCGCTCGGCCTGCCCTGGAGAGATGCGCCTAGTATGCGCCGTCAGAAGCATTGCCGGCGAGTGCGAGATGCGGCGACGGGGGCCGCAGTGTGGGTATCGGGCCGGGCTCGCTCCGCGCCCCGGCAGTCGCCAGCGTCACCAGGCCTGTGCCGCTGAGTGAGTGCGGCGGAGGGTAAGGACGCGCGCGACCCGCGCCCGCCAAGTGCCCCCTCCCCACAGTCACCCGCCAGCAGCTGCCCTGTAGCGCTGGGTGAAGACGGGGCCCTCGACCGTACAACAATTTTTTTTCTGTAAACAAATACTACGGTACGTGACTTGTACTAGTGACGAGCATTTCATTCCTTCGAGAAGAATAATAGCCGAATTTCCGAGGGTCTCGAAAAGCTTCTCAAGAATTCCCTTGAACGGAGCATTAAAAATGTGATTTGCTTTCGCTCTGCGCCAACAAGAGCGAAAATGCTTGCATAGAACAGGGAATGATTAAAAAAATATCTACTTTAGATGATCTTCATAAGCAGTGCAGTTTAGTATGTTCCACTAAAAAAAGTTGTCTTTCCTTATTGTTGAATTTACGTATTACTTATTTTCTATTTATTTAATCTTCGTATTTACAATGTTACATTAAGAAAAAAAGATGGACAATACACCTCCTGATACCGTGCATAATGCAGCAGCTTGACGTGGCATGAACTTACAAAGTCTTTGAAAGTCCCCTGTTATCTCTATAGCCGTCCATAATTCCAAAAGTGTTGCCAGTGCAGGATTTTGTGCACAATTATGCCCCATTCATGTGGGGCTATCTGGGTGGCCAAATCATTCGCTCGATTTGTCCAGAATGATCTGACATGGTGCAAAGTCACCTATAAAAATTACATGATTGTTTGGGAACATGAAGTTCACGAATGGCTGCAAATAATCTCCAAGTAGCCAAACATAACCGTTTCCAGCCAGTGATCGCTTCAATGCGACTAAGCGACCCAGTCCATACCGTGTATACACAGCCCTTACAATTATGGAGCCACCGCCAGCTTGCACAGTGCCTTGGTGACAACTTGGGTCCACGGCTTTGTGGGGCGTGCACCACACTCGAACCCTACCATCAGCTCTTACCAACACAAATTGGGACTCGTCTGACCAGTGCACGGTTTTCCAGTACTCTAGGGTCCAACGGATATGGTCACAAGCCCAGGAGAGGCACTGCAGGCAATGTTGTGTCAAATTTTGCTGCACTGTCCTAACAGAGCCTCTCGTGATGCATCCCTCATTGATTTCTGCGGCGGTTATTTTATGCATTGTTGCTTGTCTGTTAGCACTGACAACTCTAGGCAAACGCCGCTGCTCACGGTCATTAAGTGAAGACCGTCAGCAAGTGAAGACCGTCAGCCACTGCATTGTCCGTGGAGAGAGGAAAGCCTGAAATTTAGTATTCCCGGCACACTAGACACTTTGGAAAGTGGAACACTAAATTCCCTAATGATTTCTGAATTGAATGTCCCATGCACTTACCTGCAGCTACCATTCTGTGTTCAAATTCGTGTTAATTCCCGACGTGCAGCCATAATCACATTGGACAGCTTTTCACATGAATCATCTGAGTACAAATGACAGCTCCAGAATGCGCTGCCACTTTATAGCTTGTGTTCGCTATACTACCGCCATCTGTATATGCGTGTATCGCTGCACCGTGACTTTTGTCACCTCATTCTACGCATATTATTAAATGGCTAACCCAGTTCATGGGACTCATTCCAGTTGCATGTTACCAATCTACGGCTTCCAAGAGCAAGAAAAATTTGATTTTCAGTATTTCATATAATGATTGAGTGAATTTAATTGTTTTTAATCTACAGAAGCTGTGAATCATTACAAAACAGTAATAGAATTTAAAATGCTGTTCATAGTCTCCCCATTAACAGTTATAATCACGTGCAAGTATTAAGCTGGGTTTACACATGCAACAAGTCACCACAACTTGTGGCATTCTTCAGTGGTAAATATATTTTAGTGGTGTCCTGTTCGACACATCAAACAGACAGACACCACTTAAATACATACTTTTCTTAAGAGCACGATGGCTCCTTGACTTTTGTTTCAGAGTGGATGCACTAGTATCGTCTGAACTCCTACAAGAATCAATAATTTGCAAGTAAGGGATTAATGGATGAGGGATGCTGCATTGCAGCTTGCAGTACATTGATAACTTGGGTCAGAAGGAAAGTGTGCCCGGACGGCCACTAAAGGCAAGGGGAGAATCCAAATTCGAGACCTGATCCGACACAAATTTTCAACTTTTGCTGTTGCATTACCACAATGACCTGTGCAGCTAGAAGTCACGAATTCCCACACATCCTTTCCCTTTCTTACCCCACCTTCTATTTCGTATAAATGCTGCAGTGGCACCGTACGCTAACGTTCATACAGGACACCATACATTCTGCTGCATAGTTGTGCAGTTTGCGAAACAACGTTGTCAGTCTCGGCTGAGGTAATTCGGGCGGACGTTACTGTAATAGTGCAGACTGTGAAACTAGAATTGAGCAGAGTTAACTGCAAAGAAAAGGAAGTGCAAATGGATAAGAAAGTGGATATCATGCAGGAATGAAAAGGAGGCTACCGTTTGAAACTACGTAAACGTCTTGAGGCAGAATAACTTACCACTTGCAAATACCCAGACTACATTCATGTAGGAGTTGAGAATGAGAGCACTTAGTAACATCCAACAAACTTCATACATAATTTCAAACCTTTTCTAAAAATTTTCTCGCCTACATGATTAACGTCACTATTTAGCACAGTAGCCCATCTGTAAAGTAATCAGAAGTCTGAAGTAGTTATATACATTGAAGATTGATTCTTTACGGAAAATGGGGATTACTAGTGTAACATGAAGTGAAAACACTGTATGACTACAACAGTGATAGCTCTTTTGTGCAACAGAGGAGATGGATTAGTTATTATAAAAATGCACGTTATTACCTGAGTCAACTGAAAAATATTTTCAAGGAGTACATATGTAGCTGAACGGCCTGAACCACACCACCTGTGTGTAAGGATCTAGGTTCATGTCCCAAAGGGAGGTTGGGAACAGGTTCCACTCAGCCTTGAGAAGCCGAAAGAGAAGCTGCTAGAATAAAAAAGCAGCAATATCACCAGGATTTATTTACTGGCAAAATGGCTGGAGGGATATTGGGAATATGCTGATACCATCACCCAAAATCGTATCATCTTGTCGACTGCAGATGGAAAAGGCCCAATCCCATGTTTACAAGTATGAAATATAAAAGCTAGGCCTCATGAGAATAGAAATCAGGACTCCTACATTAGTGGGCAGTGGTAGTAACCAATAGCATAAAAATGCTGTTATTTGACAGTTGTTCTCTCTCCTGTCATAATCAGTTGTTATCACGCTTGAAGGAAATGGCAGCCTTTTTTTTTTGTGGTGCAATCCTATAAACTTGTTAGTATACTACCCATTGGAAACTAAACAGCAAGCACTCAAAAGTTTCAAAGTTGTTTTGCGTAAGCTATGTAACCATGTACAGAAAGCTTCTTATACATGATTACATAGCTCACACAAAACAACTTTGAAACTTATTTGCTCATATTCCTGAGATTCACAGAACTGAGTTACAAGACGATTCGATGGCTAGCTTGGTAGTGTTGGATACCAATATAAAGGCTCAGGTTGCAATTTTCAGTTGGCCCTAGGACTGTCACTTATCACTTCATTCACCTCTGCCAATGATTTGTATTTGTTTAAAAACATCTGTCTGAACCTTGGTTCTGAGTCTACATTAAGCTGTAGGTCCCCCTACAACTTTCTGAGGAATTCAGTTCACAAAAGGAGGAGGAACAAAAGGAGATATGCCTAGTAAAGCACTTCAATATTCAAGCCAACCTTTGGATCATAGATAGCTTAACTGTTATCACTCTTTGTGAGAAAAGCATAAAATTCTGAAGACAAGCACTCACTCTTCTCATTCCTAACATCCAGAGCAATTAGCTTGTTATGGATCTACTGTGATGTGTACTTGTAGGTTATGTTTTTTGGTGACTTGACCGGCAGGCCGTATGCAGTTTATTAATGACTGTTACACGACTTTAGAAGGGGTTCATTCTAACTGCAAAAAGGAGTCACCACTGGTTCTTAATCCAAAACCAAACTCTAAATGGCGACCAACCACTATGTCAGCTATTCATTCTCCTATGGTGTCATATGGACATCTGCATGAAGGGGCCTCTGGCAAGCCCTGACCTCTCTAGGCTGTTAGTGCGGCTCCTCTAAGCTGCAGCCACTGCCTCTTGTTCAAGTAGCTGCTCAGTTGTCCTCATGAGCCATTCTATCCTCATTCCAAGGAAAGACACTCTGAGGTACTGGGAATCAAAAACTTTTTAATTGTTCAGCTGAGTGGTGTTTCTGAAATGCAGTAGTTCTCAAACTGACTGTGAGTATTTGTATTGAGTGTTACTGGTATCACAGGTTTACCAGTGCACGCTGTAGTCATCTGTGAGTAGTATGGGATCTTTCTGCAAGATATTTCACCCTGCCAGAGGAATAGAACTGCAAAGGCACAGAGCAAAAGCAAGATTTTATAGTACTTGCTTTGTCCACAATTTCACTAAATATTAATGCAGAGCAACAGTTCCAAGACCACATTGTTTGAAACTTGAAATCTTACATTGTACACACTTTGGCAGAAGCGGTATGCAGTACAGTGTCACCCCTATCTCTACAGAGTCCTTTTGACACCTGAGTTGCTTCCATTTTGTTTAACTACTGTGGCAGGTGCATATGACAGTTGCTCCTATTACTAGCAAGTGACCTTAATACTGAACCTTGGCAATGTACTGGGATGCTCTCAGCTCGGATGTCCTTTGTGCCTTACTCTTTTATACTTAATTTCTGAGGAGGAAAATGGATTGTTAAGTTACTGGTTATGCTTATTGTTCAATTATTCATTTGTTTTGAGAACACAATAAGGTGCATCTACAAAGTACAGGAAGTCATAGTGTTACTCTCACTGACAGGCGCACAATTTTCTTTGCATGCACTGATATGACTGTAAAGATTGCCTGGAATGTGACTGACAAAGGAGAGCAGTTTAACACTTATATTTGTAATGCATAACTTATCAGTGTGGATAGGAATATTTCGCGTAAAGAATAAAGCAAGAAATAATGTGAAATCTGAAGTTTATAGTGACATAATGTGAAATCAGCAGTTTTTATGAATTTGCCATTTTTCCCATTCATGTGTAAAGACGTAAGTCTGAGAATAGCAGTTTACTAATGCTAAGTGATTGTTAAGTAACAGATTCTGTTATCTTCTGCATTCTAAAGCTACGTGCAGTATCACTGTGCTACATAAATGTATTACAGATTTTATATTTAATGTAAGCCTCTAAAATTGTAGCACTTGTTAGTGGCCTTCTATAAGAAACTGTCATATTGCTTTAATGTAAAATTATGCTATGTAACACCAGCAAGATGCAGTGCTTACGCGCATGTATATAGCGTCCACTGCTTTCCCTAATGCTCTCATTGCTTAAGCTTCCGTAGTGTTAAGCGGAAGTTTTTTCCTATTCTGAGGTTGTTTTAGCTTATATTTGCTTTTCTTTTCCCACTGAATTTGTAACAGTGATCTTTTGTAAACAGAACTCTACCTTCTGCACACTGAGTTTATGTACATCACTCCATCAGTAAATGTATTAAAAATTTTATATAGAATGTACAGCTGTACATTTTAGTATTTTTAATAGACTTGTAGAGGGATTTCATACTGACTTTATTATAAAATGCTGTTGTTTAACACAATCAAGGTGCAGTTCTTACACGCATGTATTTAGTATTTAGTGCCCTCTATAGCCCAATTTTTCCTGGTCACCTGAGTTTGTATATTTGTAGCAGTTGGTCTTAGTCTCTGACATAAGGTGTATGTAACTTACACAAATATTTCATCTTGTGATGCCTATTGCATCATGTGATGTAATAAGTGAATGTGTACACTTCACAAATATTTTTCTATTAATATTTTATTATGTCTGTAAAAAAATAATTATTTTGTAACTGGTGTATGCATTTTCAGGGCCAATACTTCTGAAGAAGATATTTTTACAAACATCAAAACCATGGTCAAGAGGTAGTAAACCTTTATTTGCAACTGGTTAGCTGATTTTTCAATCTATTCTGAATTACACTATTGCTGTTTCACAGCCATGTTTAAGATTTTTAAAATCAGTTTCAACTGAACTGTGATTTGCAATATTTCAATACAAGACACAAAAAATAATCTCCATGTACATTCTGCATCCATATCTAGGTCTTAGAATCAAGTTTTGTACTCAGATGTAAAAAAATATTCAACAAGTTACAGCCTAACATAAAGCAAGAAACTGAGTATTCTTTCCAGTTTCAATGGAAATGAAAACACACATCAGTAGCCGCTCCTTCTGTAACTTTTATCATTGTCTAGACCGAAGGTTTGAAAATCTATATTAGCCACATGGCAGTGAGCAGTGTTCATTGTAAAGCAGCATCCCGAGTAGCAATGGTGTCTTTTTTTCACGTAGCAATGCAATCAAGAAAATATGAAGACATCCATAAAGACAAACATTACCTATTTTATGTAACTGAGAAAGCAGAAGCTATTTCTCAAAATCAGCTTTCCTTCTAATTTACTAGGTTAAATTTGGTTACTGGAAGCACAAATAGCATTCTGTAGTACAGTGACAGTTTATTTTTAACACATTTTACAGAACAAGTTTCTTAAAGTCGTATCTCTCATGGTAATGCATATCATTTCACACCCCTGAAGGTAGAAGAAATAGAAGATGAGACATGCTCTATCAGAGAAACGAGTATCTCCACCTAGGCAAAAAATAACTTCAAGCAGCGTAGGATATTCATTAATATGCCACACGGTATATTATGTCTTGGACATAGATCCATTCAGCCTTATTAATAAATTATCAGGAAATATTTTTAGGACTTAATACTTTAAAATTCATATTTAAAATTATCTCGGTTTTCACTTTAATATCACAGACAATGAACATATGAGACAGGCACATGTTATAAGAACTCTTTTAATAATTAAACAATACAAAATCACTTTCACTATAACAACTATACATATCAAATAAATATAGTAGTAGTCCTCCTCACAAAAATTGACCAGTATGCGTAATGCAAAATTAAGTAGGACATCTGTACTGAAAACTGCAGGCTTCAGCCATATTGTCACAACACACGACATCACTCAGACTTAATGCTGTTCTTCCTCGAATGGAAGATGTTGCCATAATCCTGACAGTCTTGGCTAACTGTAACAAAAGAAAGGTATTATTACTTCTTGCACATATTTTCTGCTTTTTCATTATACAAGCCAAAGATATTCTATATTTTATTTGACAACTATACAATAGCACCACTTTAATGACAAAGATTCTCTAGAAACAATAGCCGTCTCAAAAGTAGGTTTATTCTCAAACAACTCCATTTGTAGATAAAGAGATATCACATGTACAGAAAGAAAAGACTGTCTAGTTACTAAACTCTGTTCAAAAATACTCTAGAAATGATACTTTGGCAGGAGCATGTGGAGATGGGGGGAAACAGAGTTGCCACTTCCTGCACAGAATACACACATAATCTTACATTTAATTTAACTCACTCAAACCGCAAAAAATGGCAAAAAAATGGAACTGGCATTAGTTTGCTCTGGAAGAGCTGCACCATGTTTTTATTTTAGTTTTATTTACAGCAACAGATTGTTAATATGATATAAGGATAGTCTCAAAAAGGGTATTTCTTAATGAGGTTATCATATGTTTGACATGTAAGAAACTTTTCTAAATGTAGGTAATAGAGTAAGGAAACTGAACTTTAGAATGCACTGTATTTTCATCTGCTCCAAACTTGAACTATGTCAGAGGTCTCTAACATGAGAGATGATCTGAGGTAAATGCAATGCTTAATTTTTCAAAAACTAATCGGTCACCCATTTGGTTTCATTGTGAGAAACAGGTCGCTAAGTTTACAACTGACTTGTTATGTTTTCTGTTCAGTTCTTATACTTATTTTTAACATAACAAATTTTTCCATGTTAACTGAGATGAGGATATTTATTTTATACATTTGGAAGAAAGACGCATTACAATACGAAATATGTCCTCCCAGTACTGCAGCCATTACACAGGGTTATCAAAAAGAATCATCAGATTTTTAAAAAAATCATAACTATTATGTTATTTGAGATATGCGCGTGAACAACATGCTGTTGGAAAGAGCAAACTCTTGAGTTTTACATGATTCCTACCAGGAAGCAGCAGTGTGTGTCCACTTCAGTTCTATTAGACGATGGCACGAACAATTCCGAGAAACTGAGACATTGTGTAACAGCAGCTGTGGAAGGTGTACCATATTTACTCGAATCTAAGCCGCACATGAAAAATGAGACTCGAAAACAGGGGGGGGGGAATCCCGAATCTAAGCCGCACCTGAAATTAGAGACTCGACATTCAAGGGGGGAGAGAAGTTTTAGGCCGCACCTCCAAATCGAAACAAAGTTGGTCCATTGTAATATGCGACACAATTTAGGTCGAATGAATGGCGATACAGCTACAGTAGTTTTGTTCGAGTCGTAAGCTTAGCAGTTAAGCATTACCAGGTAGCCATTGCTATGCGTCAGGCGCTCCGTCCGTATTTATACGGGTACCATTCCTTTTTCACGTGCTTCGTCTGGTTTGAATTGATTGCTTATTTTTCTTTGATCTGATAAATGCCGTTCTTTTTGTTATAGGTGTTTACTTCACTCTAAGCTGAAAATGCATTATTGTATTGTGTCATGCATTGTTTGTCACATTCTGATAATGAGTGTCTACGACCTGTCGCCGCTTGCGGCATGGCTTGCTTTTGTGCGCACCACCGCCACTTACAATTAAAAAAAAGAGAGAGAGAGATCGTCTCATTAGCGAAACAATGGCAAGAGACTGCTATTTGTTGTTACTTACACTGCTGCTTTCTTTGATAATGATCAACAAGAATTAAATAATAGACTGTGTATGATAGAAGATGTTCAGAACGAGAGTTTAGCGAAAATTTTTCTCCGTTTGAAAATCTTTGCAGATGCCTCTTTAGTACATTACATTCTGCACAGAAATTAGGGTCATCTTAGATTTAAAAATCTAGTCAATTGCCATGCTTCATTTCTGACTGTATCACTATTAGGCATAAGAATTATACGGATATAAACATGACATGATATGTATATTTTTCCGCGTTTGCTGTTGTCTCACTCTAGTTTCATAGTTTATTAGGCAGACAGGACTTAAATGAGATAGCAGCAAACACGAAAGAATACATGGCAAAATGTTTATATTCGTATTATTCTTATGGTGAAGAGAATACTGCATGTGATTCACAATTCAAAAAGTTCCTATTAGCAACCATCTCTTCTCACAGGTAGGAAAATTTCAGAACGTAAAGTTGGCCATATTGACAAACATCCCGAACAGTCTTGCCATTCGGATTTTCATAGTACATTGGAATGCTGTTACATTCGAAGATGAACAATGTGGAATTTGTATTTACTTCGTTGGATAATGTATGAAAATGCAGTGGTTGAAACTAGGGGCGGAGAAAAAAAAGCTCGTCTTCCACCTTTTTTAAAATTTATTTACTGACGCAGAGGTTTTGGCGCCAGTATTTATCATTGTGCGCTACATATATTCGACGGCTGAAGTTAGTTGTGGCGGCACCTACCAACATTTTTCAGAACTTCCGCTTACTTTGCACTCGATTCTAAGCCGCAGGCGGTTTTTTGGATTACAAAAACCGGAAAAAAAGTGCGGTTTAGATTCGAGTAAATACGGTAACTCAAGACACGCTCACTGCAGTGTGAGAACAATTTGAATACTGCACTGACATGTGCCATGCATCTCAAGAGAAGAATATTGAACACTTATGAAAAGGTATGAAAAAAAACTTTGAGTTTCCCATTCATCAAAAAACAGAATTCATTGTATATGTTTATTACTTTCAGAAACATAGATGTGTCAAATCAGATGGTCCCTTCTGATACATTCTGTACTGCATAACTAGTGAGAAATTTCTTGTATGTATAAGGACTGTGTCCCTGAGATGAACTTCATTCAGATTCTGTTGTTGATAACAGCCTTCTTATTAATATTTATAACTTATGAAATATAATTGTGCTATGCAGTTAATTATCCTGGACACTTTAAATATTCAGCCGAGTTCACCCACGCATCATTTTCGTGCTGATGAGGGAAAAATTGTGTCATTAATATCCTCTCTATCACAGACACTTTAAATGGCACAGCCCTGTCGAGTTTTAATAAAGAGATAATTTTCTCAACTGAATCTTCTAAAATATCTTCATTCTGCCTTGCTTTTCCCATGATGTGCTACATATGGTTAGCAGCTTTCTTCAAGTCTTCAAAGGTACCCATTGTAACACTCCTAACAGCTTTGCTGGCAAATGCTTCGATTGCAGTGGGAGTTGTTCTTACTATTTTTAGGGACATAATCCTTAATTTGGGTCCAATATAAATTTTATTAGCATCCTCATTCAGCTATAGCTTCTCCCTGCAACAGCTTACAGTTACAGAAACATCCATGGTGAAAATCCATGTTACACATCAGTGTAAATAGGGATATGCGAATTCCTGGAAAACACCTCTCCCTTAGTGATCACCAATAATTTGCCGTGTGTCAGACGTTCCTTTCTGTGATCCTTACCACAAACATGACAAAATATCATGTCCTCAGGAAATGGATCTATCATACCAATTTCCTTATGCATACCACTTTTTCCAGATTTTCCATATTCCTCTTCTTTTCTGCACATTTTCTTGTCAGTCTTCACAGCAGTGTTTTCGTATACATTCAGACCTGCAGCAGTTACTTTTGATCAACACATTAACAGAGAGAAGTGAGTAACCACAAAGTTCTCCTAACTCAAAAGACTGACCTCATACACTGACCCAAGAGTGCCAACACCAAACGTTGCCAATGAATAACATTTGGTGAATTTGCTCCTGACATTTTTCAATATCGCACAAAGCTGTATGAAATGCAAAAATAATAGAGAACAACAAATGATCCCACAGAGCAGCAAGCATGAAAGGTTGTGCTACTGGGGGCTAAATTTTGGTAACTATGGATGGTTGCTGCTGCAACAGTTATTAGATGACTGGCTGAATGCTTGCTGTGCCTCCCCACTACTTCTGTCTTGGTTGTCACTCTCCAACAAATGTTGAACAGTGTATAGGCATCACAACACAGATACGTGAAAGGTTTTAAAAAGAAAAAATTTTCAGGAAAAGGTGTTTCTTTTCTTGTAAAAAAAAAAAAGGTAGGCACAACAATGCACTGAAGGCCACTAAGTTCTTGTGAAACCTTTCTGGGCAAATGTAGAAAGTTTATACTGAAGAAGAATGCATGAAAATTATGCTGCCACCAAATGGTCATGAGGAAAAGATTAGTAAGATTAGGATGCATTCAAAGGCACACAGTTCATTTTCTCCTCACTCAATAAGCAAATTGAACAGGAAAAGAAATTCATAATATTGGTACGATGTACTCTCCACCATGCATACAGTGGCTTGTGAACTACCTATGTAGGTGGAGAACTTAATGGTACACGGACGATATGAATCTTTCGAAAGGCTGAGACAAGACTGTCATCCAGGATCTTCAATTAAGAGAGACATTTCTAGTTAGATAAGAAAGACATAAGTGAATAACTGACTGCAAAACTTGAAATTTGAGAAGCAATGGGATGTAACTGGCATGTTAGAATCTGTGTATGGTTGAGGGATGATGGATATGGGAGTGGTGGGGGAATGCAGTGTAATGGCATGTCTGGAAACCACAATATATTGCAAAAAAATGTATAACTGAGGAGAGAAAAATAATTGGCCAGATGTGAGTAGAACTCAAAGACACTGAAGGTTCCACATCAACTTAATCATGTATATAGACAGTTCAGCCATTCCACAAATTGAGGATCTTAATGGTTTTTGCCTGTTATCGATACTGATACTGGGAAGGTATCAGTCCCAGGGATTCCAAGCCTTTCGAGAATGTTTTAACTTCAAGTTTGAAGTTGCATAACAAATGACAGAAGAATTTTTTGTACAATATAATTACAAATTAACCATTTTCTGATTTTTTTTCCTTTACTTGTACTATGAATCCTTGCTTCTTGCCAAATTTAATGATCATAGGCCAACAGGAAGTACTCTATCGGTTTTGACAATTGAGTTGCAAGTATCAAAATATGTAACATAAATGGCCATATCTTTTCACTGCATTGACACAGAAGCTTCACTTTGTTTGCATCACCAAGGGGCCATAGACCTAAATATCTGACAAATTTCAACTTGATACATTTGTGTGTTCTTCAGAAAGAGTGTTTTGAACAGTTGGACAGAAAGAAAGACAGACAGACAGAGTGATCACCCCTTTAGGGTTCCGTTTCTTTCTGATTGTGATACAGAATTAAGAGTATGTCAATGAACAATTTGTCCTGGTATCTTGCAGGATATTTTTTATATGTGGAAGTAATGTTAATTTTAGGAATAAGTTACTAATGTAAATACTGAAAGTAAACAGTAAGAAAGTTTTAAAGCAAAATGAGAACTGTTTAAGAAAACAAACTTTTTTGATTCTTTGTAAGACAGGACATGACCAAAAGCCACTCTAACAAATTACCAATCAATTGAACTTGTTAACATTGCACAGAAACCAAAAGGACAGATGTAATGATAAGCATGGCTACAGAAAGAGCAGTGTCTCTGTAACAGTGATGTACTAAGATTTTGGAGGCAGAATTTTTACAGAAATGTAGTATTTTGCCAGTGGCCATGTGTGCAAATAACAGTATCATTGTGAGCTGTGGAATTATTGTTCAACTTCTAACTTCTGTTTGAGGAACTCTGCGCATAGATGGATGTGTCAAAAGACATAATATATTACATACGGACAAAAAGAGAAGTGTGTGTATACACTGAAGCGACAAACAAAAATTTGTAGCAAGGCTGTGTTTCAAACCTGGGTCTCCTGCTCACTAGGAAGATACGCTAACCACAACAGCACCCTGGCACAGTAGCTTTATACAACTGCATGGACTATCCTAGCATGCCTCTCTCCTCAGTCCAAACTCCCATTCATGCCTCAGCCGACTTGGTATAGCGAATGAACCCTAACAGCATTACAGAAGCTCTCTAACTGTATTGGAGAAGCACCTCAACATCGAACGAAATGGGGGATCCTGCCTGAAACCCAGGCTTAGGTGCTCTAATAAAATGAAATTATACGGTTCCTGAGACTTTTCATGTCTCAAACATCTATGCAGACAAACGACAAATGAAAATTTGTAGCAAGGCTGGGATTCAAACCCAGGTCTCCTGCTCACAAGGCATATGCACTAACCTCTAAACCACCCTGGCACAGTGGCTGTGCACAACTGCACAGACTACCCTAGCATGCATCCCTCCTCAATCCAAGTAGTGTGATAGATAAAATGTGATAGAGAAGCTTAATCTGTGTATGTTATCTATTTAAAGTTTTAGAGCTTGACATCTACACACCTTTCTAAAGCATATCACAGAGTATATGGTGGGATTTTATCAGTGGGTTGACCTGGAACAGTTGGCTATGAATACGTTTTCCATTTTGGAGGACCCCTATGGAGTAGGCCCTATTATACAGTGAGTTTAACAGCAGGCAGCACTCACAAGTTCTTGAAATATACATTAATTGAAACTCTTCAAAATATAAAAATGACATAACTTATTTTCCCTTAGTGAATTTAAAAGTCACAAATATTACTAAAGCAAAATTTGAGTATATTATTCAAAATGTATCATGCAATGCGCAATCAAATCCTACGGATTATAAGTTTCAGATTTTTTTGTTTAAGAAAAAGCACTTACTTCTATATGGCACAGTATCACGAAGGGTTATCTGGAACAGTGGAAGCAATTGGTGCCCTGCACATGGGGCACTCTGACAACTGCGTACAACAGCTGGAGCAGAAGCCCTGATGTCCACAAGGCTCCAAGCGCACAGAGGCACGTCTGTCAAAGCAGAGGGAGCACGAGTCCTCTCTCACTGACAGTTTTCTAAGCTCTTCCAAACGTACATGCCTGGGAACAGAAAATGAGAAATTTGAAAGCTTTTATAATTCTTAAAAAGTGACACTCCTGCATTAATGAATATTAATACACAGTAAAATCCAATGGAATTGGATAGGTAAAACAAAGTACTCACCAAGCGACAGCAGGAGAACAGAAATGTACAGTTATTGGTGAGTAGATTTTTCTTACCTATCCAATTAACTTATATTTTCAAAAATAGATAATTCTCATTGATATAGTAAAATCCAAGCTATTTTAACATTAGATAATGAAATCGGTAAGCAAAGGAAATTTTTTGAAGAACTAATGGACAACCAAGCACAGTTTTTAAAAAAATATACCCACACATGCTTAACCTGCAATCTGTTCTAACAAGGAGATATCCACCAAAATGGTATATTAGCAAATTAATCAACCACTATACGATATCACAGTGCCCGTGCTACTCCAAATTATGATGCACAGTTCCTTTGGAATTAAATACTTGTCTGAAGGAACAGACACTGTGGGGACTATAGCTATTACGAAATACATTAAATGTATTCACAATTGCAAACATGGACTACCATCAGCTCTATAATGGAATGACAACAACGATAAATTTGTGCCAGTAGTCATGTAGTCACATGGTTGACAACATATGGAGGTTTGGGTCCAGCACTCCATTATACAACTTATGGTGGTAAATATTCACGACTGTGAATACCATTCGTTAAAGGAAACTAAAAGAAGCTTGGTCGTTGTTTAAATTGCTGCATTTTCTGAAACAATGTTGTCATTGAGACCATATCCAAACCCCCCCCCCCCCCCCCCCCCCCCACACACACACACACAACCGATAATTTCCTTTACAAATAAACTGCCAGGAGTGCAAGTTCTGCAAGGTTTACAGAAGAGCTTCTATGAAGTTTGGAAGGTAGGAGACAAGGTACTGACAAAACTGAAGCTGTGAGTACAGGTTGAGAGTCGTGCTTGGGTAGCTCGGTCAGTAGAGCACTTGCTCGCGAAAGGCAGAGGTCTACGTTAGAGTCTCAGTCTGGCACACAGTTTTAATCTGCCAGGAAGTTTCATATCAATCCACACTCCACTGCATAGTGAAAAATCTCATTCTGGATAATGAACACAGTTTCATCAACATACGCGATCTGACAATGCACTCAGTGTGGTTCTAGCATGGCCAATATATGTGAAGTCCACTATTTAGCATCTTCACTCCACTTTCATTTTTCATAATTTTTCAAGTCAGTCTGCTTGTTCTACATACCATAGCACAGTGAGCAGTCCACCATAACTATTAATGACCTGTTGAGGTTTTTCACGAACAGGCAACATAGGCAACATCACCACTATGACGCCACCTAAGCATCAGAGATGTAATAATATTTATCACATGTTTGAGTCATCTGCTGTGCTGTGCTGTAGGGATTATAGTCACTGGCCTGTGACATGCGTGTCACCAGTATCATCCCCACTTCCTGCAATTATTTATGATTGAACTTGTGTGATTACTGGAAGGTTCTAGGATTGACGTATTTATTGGATACTGAACCTCCACACAACATTATTTGTATCTACAAACAGAAGCACACTTTGCTAAGACAGGCAGTCCAGCTCTATGAGTACTTTCATCTGTACTCAATAAATGTCATTTCTGAGTAAAATGTTAGTTCTTGATGACATCCTTTCTCTCATGATTGGTACTTGATACCAGATATTACATGACAAAGTTTGGTGGTGATGTTTGGTATCTCTGACATCAACAACACCAAAAGACTACAAAGACTACAAAAAGCTGGTATCTTCATGGGCAAGAATGAGAATACAAACAGTAAATTCATTTTACAATCCATATTATCAAAGTGCCAATGGATTCGAAAGCATCAGTGGGTCAGGTGCATACCATGCATTCACAGTATTTTTGAGAGATCCTGGCCAGGATCCCATGAAATGGCTAACGGGAGTCAACTGTGTCACTAAATACAACAGGTGGGATGCCTTACCAACATCTACTTTCATTTGCACAGAACAACACAGCAGTGGTACTGATAACAATGAATAGCCCAACACCAGGAGGAGGCAACACAGTCATATATACAGAGTTTTATAGATTGTTTTGGTGCTGTATCACATAGTGAACCTGAACAGGACATCAGCTGACGAAGTTTCACAATTGATGAAGTGACTGGCAGAAGGCATCTATCAAGCACTTCTTTAGAAAGATTCCCCAAAGCAATAGTTCGTCAAGTGGTACCAGAACATCGAGGCAGTGCATTAGAAAGAATATCTTGAAATAATTTCAACAAACTTACGAGATGTAAATACACTGATGGTAAAGAAAATTACACTACCTAAAATTAATTAATGTGGAGTAATGAACTTTTGGAAATACATTTGTATAGGTAACATATTTATGTGACTAACATTGCAAGATCACAGATTAATGCAAGTGCAAGATATGCCATCACAAATGTGAAATGCTGGTACATTAATAATGGGTGTAACCACAAGAATGTTGAATCATGAAAATGTGCATACATTGTGTTGTACAGTTGTCAGTTGTCAGTTTGTGGGGATGGAGTTCCATGCCTGTTGCACTTGGTCAGTGAATATAGGGTCAATTAATGCTGCTTGTGGATGATGCTGGAGTTGTTGTCCGATGATTTCCACATGTATTCAACTGGAGACAGAACTGGTGATTGAGAAAGCCAAGGCAACATGTCACCACTCCATAGAGCATGTCGGGTTACAACAGCTGTATGTGGTAAACACCACAATGGAATGCTGTTCATGAGTGGCAGCACAACAGGTCAAATCACCAGATTGACATCCAAATTTGCACTCAGGGTGTGTGAGAAAACCACACGAGTGCTCCTGCTGTCATATGCAACTGCATCCCAGACCCTAACATCAGAGGTAGACTGCAAGCCCTCAACTGGCTTCCTACTGACCAAAACACAGCCATCACTGGCGCTGAGGCAGAATCAGCTTTCCTCGGAAAACACAGCAGACATCCACAATGCCCTCCAATGAGCTCTCACTTCACACCATTCACACATGGTGGTGGTTGGGGTCAGTGGAGTGCAGGCTGGCTCGGAGCTGTCCTCGGAGTAAGTGATTCGTAACACTTTGTTGTGACATTGTAATACCAACTGCTGCTCAAATTGTTGCTGCAGATTCAGTAAGATGCATCAGACCCACACACCGAACATGAGGGTCTTCCCCCTCAGCAGTGCGACGTGGCTGTCCAGAGCCTGGTCTTCTTGCAACTGCAGATTAGTGGTTACATTCCTGCCAAGTCCTTCTGCAATACTGCAAAAGGAACATCCAGCTTCTTATTCCCCTATTACAAAATTTTGTTCAAACTCACTGAGGTGTTGATAATGATGTCTTTGTCACCTTAAATGCATTCTTGACTAACATCAGCTCACTACATCCGATCTCAAAGGTAACTAATGCTCATGACCACTACAAAATGTTAAAGCAAACCTGATTTGCATCCTCGTAGTGGCGCTATGTCACACAACTCCTTGTTGGTGTTGCGGTGTTTTTTCTTTCCCCATCAGTGTATGTCACGACTTACAAATCTCATAGAAGACCATCAGGAGCCTTCATCATGAATATGATGAATGATAAGAGGAGAGGGATCAGGGTTTATTAATTCTGTGAATGTCAAACTCACGTGGCTGGCAGTAGAAGTGTTTAATGTCAAACCAGTCAGGAGGTAGCAGCAAAGTTAACTCAAGAAAAGTTTTGCTGATTGATGGCACTAGTCACCACAAGGCAGACCAACTCTGAGAAACGAAGTCAGAAAGCCCAGATTCTGGGGTGCCATTTTCTGTGATACCTACATATATGGCCATACTCTGCAGACCATTGAGAAGTGTAAGGCAGAATGTACTTCCTATTGTACGAGCTCATTATGGCTTCTTCCTGCTTCTCTCAAGTATGGGGCACAGGCACAGAGATTGTTCAATACCTCTGTGCGTGCTGTAATTAGTCTAGATCTGTTCTTGTGATCCCTATAGGAGCGACAAATAGGGGTTGTAACTATATATTCCCAGAACCATATCTTAATATACAGATTCTTTAACTCTGGAAGTAGGTTCTCTCAGAATAGTCTGTGTAGATCTTCAAACATCTATCAGTAGAGTTTCTCCATCATCTCTATGACACTCCCATGGTCCAAACAAACCTGCACGTCTTCATTTTGTAACTGCACAATTTTACATTTCTGAATATTTAAAGCAAGCCAATCCTTGCACCACTTTGAAATCTTATCAAAATCCAAATAAGTATCTGTGCAGATTTTTCCAGACAATAATTTCTTATAGCTTATCACAACATATGCAAAATGTCTGGGGTGGCTATTAATATTGTCAGCAAGATTATTAATATACAATAAGAACAGCAACGGTTGCAACACACCTTACCTGGAGCAAACTTGAAGTTGCTTCTACAACTGTCGATGACTCACAATTTGAAATAACATGCTGTGTCCACCTACACAAGAAATTCTTAATCCATCTAAATCTACATTGATACTCTGCAAATTACATTTAAGTGGCTGGCAGATCATTTCTCCCTATGTAGGACGGCGTCAACAAATTATTTTTGCATTCAGAAGACAAAGTTGGTGATTGGAATTTCGCGACAAGATTCCTCCGCAGCAAAAAACGCCTTTGTTTTAATGATGTCTATCCATCATCCTGTATCATTTCAGTGACACTCTCTCCCATATTTCGCGCTAATACAAAACGAGGTGCCCTTCTTTGAACTTTTTCGATGTACTCCATCAATCTTATCTGGTAAGGATCCCACACCACGCAGCAGTATTCTAAAGAGGATGGACAAGTGTAGAGCAGACACTCTCCTTAGTAGATCTGTTACATTTGCTAAGTGTCCTGCCAATAAAATGCAGTCTTTGGTTAGCCTTCCCCATAGCATTTTCTGTGTGTTCCTTCCAATTTAAGTTATTAGTAATTGTAATTCCTAGGTATTTAGTAGAATTTACAGCCTTCAGATTTGACTGATTTATCGGGTTATCGAAGTTTAACCGATTCCTTTTAGCACTCATATGGATGACCTCACACTTTTCGTTATTTAGGGTCAATTGCCAATTTTTGCACCACACACATATCTTTTCTAAATTGTTTTGGAATTTGTTTTGACCTTCTGATGTGTCTAATAGTCAATAAATGACAGCATCATTTATGGATGGGGGGAAAAAAGAAAGAAAGACGGCTGCTCAGATTGTCTCCCAAACATTTATATAGCTAAGGAACAGCATGGGGCCTATAACACACTACCATGGGGAACGCCAGAAATCACTTCTGTTTTACTCAATGACTTTCCATCAGTTACTATGAACTGTGACCTCTCTGACAGGAAATCAATTACAAAACTGATACTATATTCCATAGGCACACAATTTCGCTACAAGCCACTTGTGTGGTACAATGTCACGAGCCTTCTGGAAATCCAGAAACATGGAATCAGTTTGAAATCTCTTGCCAATAGCAGTCAACACTTCGTGCAGCCACAAATTTTGTTTTATACCATGTGCAACCAAACTTTCAATAACAAGCATACTTCTGGTACGTAGCCAGATACTTTTCAAAAAATTGAGTAATACTGCATCACCCGACTCTCTTGATCCAACATTTCCAGGATGTCATGTGAGCAAAGTGCAAGTTGGGTTGCAAACGATCGATGTTTTCGGAATCCATCCTAATTGGCATTGCTGAGGCATTCTCTTTGTGATACCTCAGTATGTTTGAGCTCAGAATATGTCCAAAGATTCTACAAACCCCACTATCAGGCTCCTTCATCCTCCCATCTCTTTCATGAAGATTAACTGCCGAAATTTACAGTGACAGAACAAAATTGCCAAAAAAGACGTATGCCCATTGCCATGAACTGGTGACACTTTCGACTGTTTTGGAAGCATTAGTATTTCTCCACTATGGATACACAGACTAGCTACAGAGTAAAGGCTGTTTTCATAATGCCTGGAGGCCTCTTACTTCGAAGTTATGTCATTTGGCTATAGTGCCGAGACACCTTTGAATGCATGATGGGCAAACTGTTTCAGCATTTTACATGGACAACTTGTCTTTGCTACCTAGGTGACATTGTCATTTTCTCGGACATTTCAAGAGCATCTTAGTCATGTGACAACTGTGCTGAAGTGCGTTCATGATGCAGGTCTTCGCCTGAATCCAATAAAGTGCCTCGTCAGAAAAAATAATGTACTGTCCATGCAGATTAAGTGATTGCTTGATCTTATTATTTTTTATATTTTAAGTCACAAAGTGCCTCTTTGCTGTTCAAGAAATGAAAAGCCATAACATATTTTCCAACTATTTGGAACATCCATGATTGACAGGCTTCCTGGGAATGTACTCCTACTACAGATGTTTCATACAAGATTTCAGTTGGAAGCCACAGCCACTACAAGGCTTGGAAACAGCCCAGGGGATGGTTTCCAGAACAACTCTTTCAACGATGTGTGTGTGCTGATCTGAAACTTTCTGGGAAATTAAAAGATTCCGCATTCAAATCCTGCTTCAGCACACAATTTTAATCTGCCAGGAATTTTAAAACATTGTACACTTCATTGCAGAATGAAAGATTTATTATGGAATTGTTTGAATCAATTTAGGGAAACACTGAAAATTTAAATCAAGTTGACTGGATGGGGATTGGGAACATGATCTACCTGAGTTAAGGGTCCAGTATGCTAACCATCGTGCCACCTCACTTAGTAAAATCATGAAAACTTATGTACAAAATTTCATTTTTTAAGTTATTAATTAAGGACCTGCAAATAAAGTTATTAATTTGTAGTTGTGTAATACTGATTTCTATCAAATAGGAAATAAGCTGTTAGTAATTAAACAAGTTTAATGTAATCTTCGTACATCCATATTTAAACTGGATGAAGGTGGGACACAGCTGGTATAATTTTTATTAAAATGAAATTCCTCCAGCTGTACTTAAGATTTTTTTATTTACTTCGCTACTAGTTTCGGCGTTGCATCAATACCATCTACAGGCCTGTACACTTTGATGAAATCAGTTGTGTGTGGCTCAGTCTAGAGGTCCACAGTGAGATCAACACGTGCTCCACATGGGTGGCAGGCAGTAATTCACCTTACTGCTCGCCATCTATGTGGAGCACACGTTGATCTCACCGTGGACCTCTAGACTGAGCCACACACAACTGATTTCATCAAAGTGTAAAGGCCTGATGGTGGCGTTGACGCAATGCCGAAACTAGTAGCGAAGTAAATAAAAAATCTTAAGCACATCTGGAGGAATTTAATTTTAATAAAAAAGGTTTAATGTAGGCTGACAGTTATCTTGGCTGCAGTTGCTACAGATAAGTTCAGGACTTTTATCAGTAATTTTTATCTGTATACATCAGCAAATATTACTGCAGTTCAAAAGATTTAACAAGCCTCATTTTTCATTTGTGTTGATCGAAAACAGGAATAAATAAGTGATAAACTTTGTGGGATGCAGCAACTGATTTTCCTGTGCTCTTCTTGTAATGGCATATGTTACTTAGATCCTCCAATATAGAAATATAAGCTGTAGAAACATTTATGTTAAATTTGTTTGTCCTCAAACACAAATGCTTTTATATGGCCTATCCATTCTTTTCAAGGTGCAACCTGCTTAATACAACAAATTAGTATTAACAGAACTATTAACACAAACAGCAATAGAAACTGGATGACAGAACAGCACAGAGTGGATAGTGGGAAAGATAACAGCTCAAGTTCCAAAGCGTCTGCAGGATGATCATCTCCTCCCTTTTATTGTGCCAGTGTCAATCTCCCCCTGTGAACGTACAGGATTTGTTCATAGCTTATTTAATTGCTAATAACTTCCACATTATATGTGCTCTGGTGTAACCAAAAGCACTGGAACGAAGAGAACAAACACAAGACCAGAGAAGGCATTGAGGAAATGTCAGTCAATAGCCTGCTGACTGGTCTCATGCAGCCCACCACGAATTCCTCTCCTATGCTAACCTCTTCATCTCAGAGTAGCACTTGCAACCTACGTCCTCAATTATTTGCTGGATGTATTTCAATCTCTACAGTTTTAGCCCTCTACAGTTCCCTCTAGTATCATGGGTGTCATTCCCTGATGTATTAACAGATGTCCTATCATCCCGTCCCTTCTCCTTATTAGCGTTTATTCCTTTCCTCTCCGATTCTGTGCACAAACTCCTCATTCCTTACCTTATCAGTCCATCTAATTTTCAACATTTGTCTGTAGCACCGTATCTCTAATGCTTCGATTCTCTTCTGTTCCGGTTTTACCACAGTCCATGTTTCACTCCCATACGATGCTGTACTCCAGATGTACATTCTCAGAAATTTCTTCCTCAAACTAAGGCCGGTATTTGATACTAGTAGACTTATCTTGGCCAAGAATGCCCTGTTTGCCATTGCTAGTCTGCTTTTGATGTCTTCCTTGCTCCGTCTGTCATTGGTTATTTTACTGCCTATGTAGCAGAATTCCTTAACTTCATCTACTTTGTGACCATCAATCCTGATGTTAAGTTTCTCGCTGTTCTCATTTCTACTACTTCTCATTACCTTTGTCTTTCTACGATTTACTCTCAAAGCATACTCTGTACTCATTGGATTGTTGATTCCATTCAGCAGATCATGTAATTCTTCTTCACTTTCACTCAAGATAGCAATGTCATCCGGATCGTATCATTGATATCCTTTCACCTTGAATTTTAATTCCACTCCTGAACCTTTCTTTTATTTCCATCATGGCTTCCTCGATGTACAGATTGAACAGTAGGGGCAAAAGGCTAGATCCTTATCTTACACCCTGTTTCATACGAGCAATTCATTCTTGGTCGTCCATTCTTATTATTCCCTCTTGGCTGTTGTACATATTGTATGTAACCCATCTCTCCCTATAGCTTACCCCAACTTTTTTCAGTATTTTGAACATCTTGGACCATTTTACATTGGTGAACGCTTTTTCCAGGTCGATAAATCATATGAACATGTTTTGGTTTTTCTTTAGTCTTGCTTCCATTATTAACGGCAATGTCAGAATTACCTCTTTCATGCCTTTACCTTCCTTAAAGCCAAACTGATCGTTATCCAGCACATACTCAATTTTATTTTCCATTCTCCTTTATCTTATTCTTGTAAGCAACTTGGATGCATGAGCTGTAAAGCTGATTGTGCGATAATTCTCGCTCTTGTCAGCTCTTGCCATCTTCGGAATTGTGTGGATGACGCTTTCCCGAACGTCAGATGGTATGTCGCCAGACTCATACATTCTACACACCAACGTGAATAGTCATTTTGTTGCCACTTCCCCAATTATTTTAGAAATTCTGATGTAATGTTATCCATCCCTTCTGCCTTATTTGATCTTAAGTCCTCCAAATATCTTTTAAATCTGATTCTAATACTGGGTCCCCCCGTCTCTTCTAAATCGACTCCTGTTTCTTCTTCTATCACATCAGACAAATCTTCCCCCTCACAGAAGCTTTCTATGTATTCTTTCCACCTGTCCACTCTCTCCTTTGCATTTAACAGTGGGATTCCTGTTGCACTTTACATACTGTATTACCCTTTAAATATCCTCATACGCTTTCTCCATCTCTTCATCTTCAGCTTGCAACGTCGGCATGTACACCTAAAATATCATTGTCGGTGTTGGTTTGCTGCTGATTCTGATAAGAACAACCCTATCACTGAACTGTTCACAGTAACACAAACTGTGCCCTACCTTCCTATTCATAACAAGATACGGACATTAGCGGACTGGTATAGACCAGCACTCGCAGAACGGATTGTAGCAATCTGTATCAAGTGCTTACTTGGACTTCGTCTATAGCGAAGATTGTTTTGCTGTTTGCATGTCACCCATCATTGGGACACTTGTTCTAAATCTGAGGTTAAGTATTGTAAATCTGCTTTAGAGAAATAAAACTATTAATGTTATTTGCTTGAATTGTTATATAGCATTCCAAGTAAGCTGCATTCCTTAGGCACCTTATAAATGACAAGTGGGCAAGATCTGACAATATATATATAGCACAATACATATCAACAATATCCTGGCATTAACATAGAGATTCCACCAGAAAAATGTATACACACTTTAAGGAATGAAAAGTATTACTTGTGTGTTTATTTTACATTCAATAATTGATCATACATGTTGTACAACCTTCAGTTTAGCACATGATTACTTTAAATGTTCCAAATTGTCACCGTTGGCGGCTATACACGTAACAGAACGATGAATGGTCGCCGCAACTACGCCAGTCAATGATATAGTGGAGATCACTGCACACATCGCTGTAATCTCCTGACAAAGTTCCTCCAGTGTGCATGGCTTACATCTGTAGACGTTATCTTTCAACGTTCCCCACAAGTAAAAGTCAATAGGTGTTAGATCTGGTGACCATGGAGGGAGCTCAATGGGCCCCCTTTGTCAAATCCAATACCACAGAAAACTGTCATCCAGGAAAGCTCTTATGGGTAGGTGGTAGTGTGGTGGCACCCTGTCCTGTTGGTAGAAAACCTCTTCATCAGCTCCATAAAGTGCACGTATACCAGGCAAAATTTATGTGGGTAACATTTCCAGGTACACTTATACAGTGACAGTAGCATCACAGAAAAAGGGTCCTACTAAGCAAGCCCCTAGATGACAGTCCAAACCACATGTGAACCCGTGGTAGCCAGACCGCTTTATCCACATAAACATGTGGATTTTCAGGTGCCCAGTACACACTGTTATACCAATTCCCAGTTCCATTAAGTATAAATTGTGTCTTGTCACTCCACACACTACCTTCGACACAAATTGTTCATCATCAGTTACCATTTGCTCATGTTGTTGTTGTTGTTGTTGTTGTTGTTGTTGTTATTGTGGTCTTCAGTCCAGAGACTGGTTTGATGCAGCTCTCCATGCTACGCTATCCTGTGCAAGCTTCATCATCTCCCAGTACTTACTGCAACCTACATCCTTCTGAATCTGCTTAGCGTATTCATCTCTTGGTCTCCCTCTATGATTTTTACCCACCACGCTGCCCTCCAATGCTAAATTTGTGATCCCTTGATGCCTCAGAACATGTCCTACCAACCGATCCCTTCTTTTTGTCAAGTTGTGCCACAAACTCCTCTTCTCCCCAATTCTGTTCAATACTTCATCATTAGTTATGTGATCTACCCATCTAATCTTCAGCATTTTTCTGTAGCACCACATTTCGAAAGTGTCTATTCTCTTCTTGTCCAAACTATTTATCATCCACGTTTCACTTCCATACATGGCTACACTCCATACAAATACTTTCAGAAATAACTTCCTGACACTTAAATCTATACTCAACGTTAACAAATTCCTCTTCTTCAGAAACGCTTTCCTTAGCATTGCCATTCTACATTTTGTATCTTCTCTACTTCGACCATCATCAGTTATTTTGCTCCCCAAATAGCAAAACTCCTTTACTACTTTAAGTGTCTCATTTCCTAATCTAATTCCATCAGCATCACCCGACTTAATTCGACTACATTCCATTATCCTTGTTTTTGCTTTTGTTGATGTTCATCTTATATCCTCCTTTCAAGACACTGTCCATTCCGTTTTATTTCTTCTCCATGGACTTTAATACCCACTCCGAATTTTTCTTTTGTTTCCTTTACTGCTTGCTCAATATACAGATTGAATAACATCGGGGCCAGGCTACAACCCTGTCTCATTCCCTTCCCAACAGCTGCTTCCCTTTCATGCGCCTCGACTCTTATAACTGCCATCTGGTTTCTGTACAAATTGTAAATAGCCTTTCGCTCCCTGTACTTTACCCCTGCCACCTTTAGAATTTGAAAGAGAGTATTCCAGTCAACATTGTCAAAAGCTTTCCCTAAAGTCTACAAATGCTAGAAACGTAGGTTTGCCTTTCCTTAATCTTTCTTCTAAGGTAAGTCGTAAGGTCAGTATTGCCTCAAGTGTTCCAATATTTCTATGGAATCCAAACTGATCTTCCCCAAGGTCGGCATCTACCAGTTTTTCCATTCGTCTGTAAAGAATTCACGTTAGTATTTTGCAGCTGTGACTTATTAAACTGATAGTTCGGTAATTTTCACATCTGTCAACACCTGCTTTCTTTGGGATTGGAATTATTATATTCTTCTTGAAGTCTGAGGGTATTTCGCCTGTCTCCTACATCTTGCTCACCAGATGGTAGAGTTTTATCAGGACTGGCTCTCCCAAGGCCGTCAGTAGTTCTAATGGAATGTTGTCTACTCCCAGGGCCTTGTTTCGACTCAGGTCTTTCAGTGCTCTTTCAAACTCTTCACGCAGTATCTTATCTCCCATTTCAACTTCATCTACATCCACTTCCATTTCCATAATATTGTCCTCAAGTGCATCACCCTTGTATAGACCCTCTATATACTCCCACCTTTCTGCTTTCCCTTCTTTGCTTAGAACTGGGTTTCCATCTGAGCTCTTGATATTCATACAAGTGGTTCTCTTTTCTCCAAAGGTCTCTCTAATTTTCCTGTAGGCAGTATCTATCTTAACCCTAGTGAGATAAGCCTCTACTTCCTTACATTCGTCCTGTAGCCATCCCTGCTTAGACATTTTGCACTTCCCGTCGGTCTCATTTTTGAGATGTTTGTATTCCTTTTTGCCTGCTTCATTTACTGCATTTTTATATTTTCTCCTTTCATCAATTAAATTGCCCTTTGATTGTGGCACCATACACAATCATTAACCTGGCTCCAGGGAGGTAGGGTGCCCTTCCCTATTCCTCCACTGGGGTATTTCCTGCCTGGCGCGTCCACGTCGGAGGAGGGGGGGGGACTGGGGTATAACACGGAACCCATGCCCAGGGTTACGGGTGAAGACCTTAATGGCAGTGACGGCGGAGAAGGAAGACTTCGGAACGGCGTAGCTGGCAGATGAGGCAACCCTCCTTTCTGGGGATTAAATGAGAAGGGAACCACTGCCTTGTGGTGGAGGAGAAACTCCAAAGGCTAAGGGAGACAACCCCAACAGAAAACCCTTCCTTGCGTTAGGCCTAGCAAGCCAGTAGGAAAGTCTTCTTATATTGCTTTCAAAACACAGACGAGCCTCAGAACGAACCACTCAGGATTTGACCCCACTGCTTCTTCAAGTACTGGTGCAAATGATGGGAGACCTGATGATATTCATCAGTACAAGAAGATGAAACCAACTGGACTAAAAAATAACCTAAATATTGGCACCCTTAATATATTAACCCTCAATGGAAAAATGGAAGAAATGACAGATGTACTAACAGAGAGGAAGTTAGATATATTGGGATTACGCGAAACAAAGTGGAAGGGAAAAGGTGAGAACAATTTGAGAGGAGGAGGAAAACTGTACTGGAGTGGGAATAACAGGTATGGAAGAAATGGTGTGGCATCATAATATTAAACCTGAGATTCCAAAAAGAAACACTAAAAGTAATCCAGATTTATGCACCTCAAGTGGGATGTAGCGAAGAAGAGAAGATGGACTTTGAAAATGTGTTAGAAAACCATATACAGAGTGCTAATATAGTGATGGGAGATTTTAATGCACAGGTAGGCAAAGACAGAAAGGGATTTGAGCAGGTATTGGGATGTTTTGGATATGGAGGCAGAAATGAAGAAGGGAAAAGACTCCTGGATTTGTGCCAGAGGAATGGAATGAAAATAGCAAACAGCTGGTTTATGAAGAGAGAAAGTCATGTTATCACCAGATACAGTTGGGATGGAATAATGAAGAGTGTAATTGATTATATTCTAGTAGATACGGAATGGGGAGAGAAAGTAACAAATGTGAAGGTAATTCCAAGTGTGAGTGCAGATGGAGACCATAGATTACTGGTGGGACAATGGAAAATGAATCAGTGTGTGAAAAATAGAAAACAGAAGAAAGTGATGAGGATACAGGATTGGAAATTGAAGGAGAGTGAATGCGCTGAGAAGTACAGGGAATTAATAACACAAAAATTTCCAAAAGAAGTTTTTTGCGATGTAGAAAAAGAATGGAGTTTTTTCAAAGACACTTTAGTCGAAGCAGCACAAAAAGTATGTGGCAGAACATCTGGAAAGGAAAAAATAAGACAGACAAGTTGGTGGGATGATACCACAATCCAAGCAGTTAGAAGAAAAAATGGAGCATGGAGAAAATGGTGGAAAACTAAAAATGATGAAGACCATAAAAGATATATAGAGGAAAAGAAGAAGTGCAAAGAAATAGTGGAAACAGCAAAGAAAAAGGCATGGGAAGAGTTTACAAAAAAACTTGAATAAGATGTGAAGAGCAATAAGAAAATGTTCTATAAAATGATGAAAAATAAAAGGAAGGCTTCTGAAGTACCAGTAAAGATGGAAACAGAGGACGGTACCATTATTGAAGATCCAGGGAATATAAAAGATCTCTGGAAAGAACATTTTAAGAAGCTGTTAAACGCTGAGGAGCAGGTACATGAGGAAATAACAAATAATGAAGAAATTGAGAGAAGTTGGGAAGCAGAATTAGGACAAATTACACGGGAAGAAATAGAAAAAGCTCTGAAGAAGATGAATGGGGGGAAAGCCCCAGGACCTGATGAAGTATCAGTGGACATGATAAGAGCAGCAGGTCCAGTGGGAATGCAATGTCTATATAGAGTACTATCAAGCGTGTGGAGAAATAGTAAAATACCTGACGACTGGAGAACAGGAGACATTGTTCCCATCTTCAAGAAAGGCAATAAAAGACTTTGTAAAAACTACAGAGGAATAACCCTCATGAACCATACAGCCAAGATTTTTGAAAGAATTTTACTAAATCGAATAAGTGAAAAGATAGAAAAGGAGCTGAGTGAAGAACAGCATGGGTTTAGGAAAGGAAGGAGCACGATCGACCTGATATTTTCTATCCGTCAACTGACGGAAAAAAGTTGGGAGTATAACAAAAGGGTGATAATGGTTTTTATAGACAGAAAAGGCATATGACTTAGTTGACAAGGAAAGACTCTGGGAAGAACTGAAGAAGATAGATATAGAAGATGGATACATTAATGTTATAAAGTCAATGTTCAGAGGCCACAATTGTAGAATTAGAACACCACTGGGGAACTCTGAATACTTCGAAGTAAGACAAGGACTTAAGCATGGAAATTTCTATCTCCTGCGCTTTTTAATGTTGTGATGGAGGGAATGAATAGGGCAGTTAAAGATATAATAAAAGAAAAAGACAAAAAGATGATTTTTTGCAGATGATATGGTAATATGGGGTGATAAAGAGGTAGATGTACAGTTACAGCTTGATGCGTGGAAGGAAATAATGAAAAGGTATGGATTAAAAATAAATAAAGATAAGAGTGAAGTAATGGTATTTGGAAGGGAGAAAGGAATCAACGGAAATATTACCTTGAATGGAGAACCCCTCAAAGTGGTAGAAAGTTTCACTTATTTAGGGAGTGAAATATCTAGGGATGGAAGAATAACTAACGAAATTAATAGGAGGTTACAGAAAGGAGGCAATTTCTACCAAACAATAAAACATCTGATTTGGAACAATGAAGTTTCAGAAAGAGCAAAATTCCTTATGTATAAGAATTATTACATCCCTATTGTCACCTATGGTGGAGAAACATGGACAATGACAGAAAGGGACTGGAGCAGACTGCAAGCAGGGGAAATGAAATTTCTCAGAGCAGTTAAGGGAAAAACAAGAATGGACAGAGTAAGGAATGTAGAGATTAGAAAGGACCTCAAACAAAAAAGTATGAGAGAAGAAATTGAAAGAAAGAGATTAAGATGGTATGGGCATGTTAAGAGGATGCATGGGCAGAGACTCCCCAAAATTATGGAAGAACTAAAGATGGATGGGAAAAGACCTAGAGGGCGCCCAAGAACACGGTGGAAAATGGGAGTGATAATATCTGTTGAAAGGAGAGGTGTGACCCGGCAGTAAGTGGAGGAAGAAAAGTGGTGGGAGGACCGGGCTAAATGGAGAGGATTCGTCAGCACCCAGACCTGGCAGTAGCTGGAGTGGGATTTGGATATAGATAGATCAATTAAATTCAATATTTCTTCTGTTACCCAAGGATTTCTACTAGCCCTCGTCTTTTTACCTACTTGATCCTCTGCTGCCTTCACTACTTCATCCCTCAGAGCTACCCAGTCTTTTTCTACTGTACTTCTTTCCCCCATTGCTGTCAATCGTTCCCTTATGCTCTCCCTGAAACTCTGAACAACCTCTGGTTTAGTCAGTTTATCCAGGTCCCATCTCCTTAAATTCCCATCTTTTTGCAGTTTCTTCAGTTTTAATCTACAGTTCATAACCAATAGATTGTGGTCAGAGTCCACATCTGCCCCTGGAAATGTCTTACAATTTAAAACCTGGTTCCTAAATCTCTGTCTTACCATTATATAATCTATCTGATACCTTCTAGTATCTCCAGGATTCTTCCATGTATACAACCTTCTTTCATGATTCTTGAACCAAGTGTTAACTATGATTAAGTTATGCTCTGTGCAAAACTCTACCAGACGGCTTCCTCTTTCATTTCTTAGCCCCAGTCCATAATCACCTACTATGTTTCATTGTCTCCCTTTTCCTACTCTCGAATTCCAGTCACCCATGACTATTTGCTCATACCATTCACAAAATTGCATTCAGCGATAAGGATCATAATCATTAATCACGTGCAGTAATCATGGAATGTGAACTTTCCACTTTGCAGGTTTCAGAATTCTTCGTACACTTGTACTGCTAACCCCCACTTCATGTGCACATTGCATAGCAGACATCTGTGGAGAGTTAATAAACATTTCCAACACGAGAGCTGACAAAGCACGACTCGTAGCTGTACGCTGTCTTCCTGATCTTCCTTTTTTGATATCACAAATCATTTCATACAATTCAAACCTGTCAATGGTTTGCCGGTTCTGTTTCAAACTCCAGCCTCCAATGACGTTGCACTTCAACGGCATTATCAAACTTGAAAAACCAATTCAAAATACATTTTCATTGCTTAAATGTCAAGTGTGCTCTAGCCATCTTGTTCTTTCAATAACGAGATGGAAGTACTAACATCTGTTGAGTCAAAGACCATAATGCAACACATTTGTAAGTCAAATCGAACGACAATATCAATATCTTGGCAGAGCCTCACAGAGGGCGTATACATTTTTCTGGCGGACTCTGTGTAATGATAATAAAAATTAACATATAACAACAATGGAAAAAACAAAAAAAATAAGGAAGGCCATCCATTAGCTGATTTCGGATTGATGAGTGGTGCACAGACATAAACAACAGCTTAGAAAATTGTACTTACTTTTAAGCAAGTGAGCCCTCATTTTTTAGTTAGTTAGTTAGTTAGAGTGTGTGTGTGTGTGTGTGTGTGTGTGTGTGTGTGTGTGTGTGTGTGTGTGTGCGCGCGCGCGCGTGCGCACTGAGCTGGAAAAAACTTCATACATAAGCCTAGGACTGTGTCAGTGCCTCCAAGTTGACTAGAAGCTAAAGCACAGTATGAAAAGTGTAACATCCTCAAGACAACAAAATTGGATTGTTTTTCATACTCATGCCTGACAAAACTGACTGCATAACACGGTACTTGCTATGATGCCAAGCTCAGCAATGACAGACTGACAGTTCTTGCTTACATCGATGCCAGTGTGATGCAGAAACTTTAGTTGCTCGTCATCAATAAAGCTGCAAATCCCCATTGCTTGAGCCTTGATAATAGGAGTAAAACTTATTGATTGGCGACTCCATGTTGTCTTATGCACTACAACCAGATAACAGGTATACTTGAAAAAAGAGACAGCATTGGTCGTATATTTTTTACTATTGCAAACTCGATTTTCTGTCACTGAGTGACCATCTTCAGTGCTATATTGTATAACTTAAATTGGGATGCACTGTTGTCACTAAGCTTACGGCAATCACATAGACTATGGTCACTCAGTGACAGAAAATCGATTTTGCAATAGTAAAAAATATATGACCAATACTGTCTCATTTTTCAAGGAGTAAAACTTGTTAAATGGATAAAACTCTTTGATCACAAAATTCCACTTCTTATACAATCTCCTCAATGTGAATTGTTGTAACAGTGTGAGGTGCTGTGGAACCACAAATCTTCAAAAATTCTTTTCAAAAAGGCCAGTTTTTAATGTGGGTTTATCAATATGTTGGAATTTTTGGGTAAATGTTTTTGTACTGCATATAACTGACAGGACAAATTTGTGCTCATGGACATGAGAAGGGCAAGTTTCAATGTTCAAAGAAGGACGAAAGTTTTGGGTTTGAGATGAGACCATCAGTGACAAAGTAGAAGTTCATATTGGGAAAGGATGGGGAAGGGTATCAGCCATGTCCTTTTAGAAGGTATCATTCTGGCATCTTCCTTAAGAGATTTAAAAGAAACCACAGAAGACCTACAGCTGTATGAACAGACAGAGATTCCAATCACTGCCCTATTACCATTGTGTCACCTTATTCAGTGGCAGGTAATCCATGAAAAAGTTGGAGATGTGCACTTTACAGGCTTTGTTTCAGTTAATAACAACATTAAATCATCTCAGATTCTGGACATACATAAGACAGTTGCTGATGATACAACAGGTAATAGTGTCAAAAATGAAGCAGAGGTACACTGCAAACCATAATCGGTTCCTTCAAGACACTGATTCACAGACACTATCAGTCTGAAGCAACATAAGATTGATTGGCTTTTCAAAAACTTCTAAGTTTTATGCTCACAAAAAGTAATTTATGTGCCACTACATTAATTAAATTTACGTTACAGTAGCATTTTTAGAACAAAGAACTAACATATTACCCCTGTGCAAACTGGTTCTGGAAAGGTTCACCAACATTAAGTGGAAATAAGGAATTCTGACTGTGGGTGGGGCAAGTGGGTCAGGCACTACATATTAGTTAACAATGTGTGTGGCTGACACTGCCATATGAGGCAGTGTAGTGAAAATCTTTACCGGGTTTCAACTTGATTTGGTGGATGTCTATTTTCACCTTATACACTTTTTTAAATGAATTAAGGTAGAAACAAGAATTTGCCAATATTTGTGTGATGACTGCCTTGTCGAGTGTGGCTAAAAAGCGAGACACACACAAAATTAACTCCCCATAAATCATTCAACAAGGCATATAAAAATGGTCCTTCCTCATTACCCACTGAATTCCACAATTTTCTAAATCCAAGCAGTCTGAACATTTCCAACATTCTTCATCCTCTGACAACCACTTTTAGTGTGAGCAGATGTCATGACATCTGCCTTTGACAAGGCAGCCACGAAAACACTGTCCACTAATGTTCCTTTCTTGAAACGTACCAATCCTCACAACTTTTTAAGGAGCCTGGGACAGTCTGATACATTCCTTGACCTTTTAAAACTGCATTTGGTATGAAAGAATGTGAAGACACTAGGATGCCTTGGGGTGCAATTCAACCCCACCCCTCAACATAGCCCAAATTTTATTTACCATATGACACATGACATCTGAAAATCTCAGATCCTCTGATGAAATCTAGCAAACTGTTGAGGAAGCACAGAATCACTAATAACCTTGGAAGGAGGTAAGAAATTTGGATCAGAAATAAAAGTTTAGATCACTGGCATGACACGGTCTCACTTTTGCACAAAGACTCAAAACTGTGGAAAACTGGTAAGACCAGGAGATACAGAAGATGGAGGCTCAAATAATTAAAAGAGACTGCCCACACAAGAAATAACCCGACACTGGCATTTATGCCCCATGTCGATACAATTGTATTAGATGTCATCATACAGTGCAGAAAGGTTTGCACTGCTGTATGCCTGCAAGCAGTTAGGATTGAATAACAATCCCCATTCCATAAAGTGACAGATAGTCCACAGAGCAAGAGAATGGAGGTTCGAGCAGGAGTAGTGTCGTATTGAAGCATAAAAAATACAGTGATTCCGAGACTTGGTGGCAAATGTATAACACTGTTTATTGATATTAACTGTTCAAATGTTTATACACAACTCCCACTAGGCTGTTGACAATATCCTCACTGACAGCTTCTTAACCACAATTTCAGTAACTCCAAAACCACACGTACCTTTTAATTAGAATTGTACACTCCTGGAAATGGAAAAAAGAACACATTGACACTGGTGTGTCAGACCCACCATACTTGCTCCGGACACTGCGAGAGGGCTGTACAAGCAATGATCACACGCACGGCACAGCGGACACACCAGGAACCGCGGTGTTGGCCGTCGAATGGCGCTAGCTGCGCAGCATTTGTGCACCGCTGCCATCAGTGTCATCCAGTTTGCCGTGGCATACGGAGCTCCATCGCAGTCTTTAACACTGGTAGCATGCCGCGACAGCGTGGACGTGAACCGTATGTGCAGTTGACGGACTTTGAGCGAGGGCGTATAGTGGGCATGCGGGAGGCCGGGTGGACATACTGCCGAATTGCTCAACACGTGGGGCGTGAGGTCTCCACAGTACATCGATGTTGTTGCCAGTGGTCGGCGGAAGGTGCACGTGCCCGTCGACCTGGGACCGGACCGCAGCGACGCACGGATGCACGCCAAGACCGTAGGATCCTACGCAGTGCCGTAGGGGACCGCACCGCCACTTCCCAGCAAATTAGGGACACTGTTGCTCCTGGGGTATCGGCGAGGACCATTCGCAACCGTCTCCATGAAGCTGGGCTACGGTCCCGCACACCGTTAGGCCATCTTCCGCTCACGCCCCAACATCGTGCAGCCCGCCTCCAGTGGTGTCGCGACAGGCATGAATGGAGGGACGAATGGAGACGTGTCGTCTTCAGCGATGAGAGTCGCTTCTGCCTTGGTGCCAATGATGGTCGTATGCGTGTTTGGCGCCGTGCAGGTGAGCGCCACAATCAGGACTGCATACGACCGAGGCACACAGGGCCAACACCCAGCATCATGGTGTGGGGAGCGATCTCCTACACTGGCCGTACACCACTGGTGATCATCGAGGGGACACTGAATAGTGCACGGTACATCCAAACCGTCATCGAACCCATCGTTCTATCATTCCTAGACCGGCAAGGGAACTTGCTGTTCCAACAGGACAATGCACGTCCGCATGTATCCCGTGCCACCCAACATGCTCTAGAAGGTGTAAGTCAACTACCCTAGCCAGCAAGATCTCCGGATCTGTCCCCCATTGAGCATGTTTGGGACTGGATGAAGCGTCGTCTCACGCGGTCTGCACGTCCAGCACGAACGCTGGTCCAACTGAGGCGCCAGGTGGAAATGGCATGGCAAGCCGTTCCACAGGACTACATCCAGCATCTCTACGATCGTCTCCATGGGAGAATAGCAGCCTGCATTGCTGCGAAAGGTGGATATACACTGTACTAGTGCCGACATTGTGCATGCTCTGTTGCCTGTGTCTATGTGCCTGTGGTTCTGTCAGTGTGATCATGTGATGTATCTGACCCCAGGAATGTGTCAATAAAGTTTCCCCTTCCTGGGACAATGAATTCACGGTGTTCTTATTTCAATTTCCAGGAGTGTATTTAATTCTGCCAGTCATTGGGTGACTAAACTGATTAATCAGAAACACACCCTGTGTAGCCAGGCACCAAACAATGAAGTTTGCCCACTATCAAAGGCACCACATATGTGCAGTGGACTGAATATGTTTTCACGTAGAAGTGATTTAGTAAGTTGAAAGTGTCTCAGAGAATATTTATATGCAAATATGTGAGTGAGCAATATTAAAGTCAAGTAGAAATAATTTTACAAACTTGCAACAGTGCTCAGTAATTAAGATTAGACTTCATGAACTTATGTTCAAGCATTACCATTAGATGGGCTCTAAACGTACTTTCCCTCATTTTTTATTTTTTTAAATTAAAAAACGAGAAGGCCTCTTCTTATTTTGAGACTTTTATTTAAGTACTGTTGAGATTTGCCCACCTGCCATTTCATCATTCACATTCAACTGTATGCTCATTTGGAGCCATGGGGGCAAAGAAGCAGACCCAATGGGGCAGCAAGACAACTTTACAATGCATGAAGTAAGTAAACCTCTTAACGGCGAATTAGGGAACCTGCAGATGCACTGGACCTACTCTTTATGAGCTGGTCAGTGTAGCCCTTCACATGCAACAATTTGTGAAGGAGAAAATGCACTGTTAGCATGTCTGACACAGCAATGTATCATGGCAGGAACATGTCTTATTTCATCCTAATTAATTTAATTAATTAGCTAGGCAGTGGGGTCAAAATATAAGACGAGCTGTTATGCAATGTCACTCATGGCTGATCCGCACACTGTCTGATACGGCTACATGCATCATCACCCACTGATGATCATTTGCTGACTTACTTTCTGCCACACTCCCTGCATATGCATCTCACTGAAACTGAGCTGCCAGTGCATCCACCTCCCCCTGCTAAGGAACTCTCAGCTTTCACTGGGAGCAAAACCGATATAGCTGTTCAAAGAAATGTTTATAGTATGTGAAGATTGCATTTAGAGGCCCACATGAAATATTAATGTACAATAAACCTTCTGCCCCGAATAAGCAATCCTCTTGGTTCATGATACAATTACATACTTTTATTTTATTTCCATTGGGAGATACAGAGTAATAATTTACTTGTTTGTTGTCATGTAATTGTTTTCTATTTGTAGCTTTTCTTTCAAGTCACTTGCTTCCAGCTTAATGACTTCTTATTGATTAATCTTCAACACTCTGGATTTACGTACACACTCCACAAGCCACTCTGTACAGTTTGGCTGAAGGTACATCTTACCAATATTATCGATTTTCTTTCCTACACCATTTGTGTATCAAGCAAGCAGAAAAAGACTATTTACAGGCTATTTGGTCAAAAGTATCCTGATGCCTCTTAGTGATATCAATGAGGGGTGTGTTCACACTTCACCTTCATGATGGCTTAAACTTTGCTGGGGGCACTTTCAATGAGGTATCCGAGTATCTGTGGAGGAATGGTGGCCCATACTTCCTCAAGAGCTGAAAAAACCAGGCAAAGTAGTCATGTTGGACACAGGGGTCTGAAGTGAAATCAATATTCTAACTCATCCCACAGGTGTTCCATTGTGTTCAGACTGGTACTCCGGGTAAGTTAGTTCCTTTCAGGAATATTATTGCCCACAAACCAATGCATCATAGATGCTGCTTTATGACTGTCTGAACTGTCATGCTGATACAATCATCATGTCCAAACTGTTGCTCTCAAAAATGGCTCTGAGCACTATGGGACTTAACATCTGAGGTCATCAGTCCCCTAGAACTTAGAACTACTTAAACCTAGCTAACAACCTAAGGACATCACACACATCCATGCCCAAGGCAGGATTCAAACCTGTGACCGTAGCGCACGGTTTCAGACTGAAGCGCCTAGAACCGCTCGGCCACACCAGCCAGCAACTGTTGCTCTACTGAACACAATACACAATGGTGTAAAATGTCTTCATACCCTCCCACATTTAGCATTTTCTTAAATGAAATCAGCGGACCACATCCTGACCACAAAAAATACTGCAGCCAGTAATACCACCTCCTCTGTACTTCACAATTGGCGATCCACTTGATGACAGGTAATGTTCTCCACGTGTTCTTCAAACCCAAACCCTTCCATTGGATTGCCACACGGTACAATGTGATTCATCACACTAACTCATTCATTTCCAGTCATTGATTGCCCAGTGGCGTCGCTCTTTTCACCATTCGAAGTACTGCTTAGTACTGACTACAGAAATGTGTGGCTTATGAAGAGCTGTTCGACCACTGATCCCATTCTTTGCACAGCCATTGTGCTAGATGGACTGCTGATACCACTTTGGAACTCACAAGTGATTCCTTACGCTGGATTGATACAATTTTTACAACTACAACCATCTTCCACAATGCTGCACAGTCTCTTTACATAAGTACATGAGGTCTGCCTATTCTTTGTGTAGCTATGATTGTTGTTGTTCTATCACATTTTCAATTCACAATCACATCACTAACAGCCAACCTAGGCAGCTTTAGAAAGATTTAAATGTCTCTAATGTATCTGTTACTCAGGTGACATTCAGTGACTTTTCAAGTTTGTATTTAGTTCATATTCGTTGAAGTTGCTGAGCTCTCCTGACAAACACAATGTGCTTTAACTGCATCTCTACTGACAGCAAAATATGTACAGTTAAATTTTTGCTCTACAGCTGAGTGTGCACTGATATGAAACTTCCTGTCAGACTGAAACTGTGTGCCAGACCGAAACTCAAACTTGGGAACTTTGCCTTTCGCGGGCAAGTTTGGAAGGTAGGAGATGAGGTACTGGCAGAAGTAAAGCTGTGAGGACGGGGCGTGAGTCATGCTTGGGTAGCTCAGTTGATAGAGCACTTGCCCGCAAAAGGCAAAGGTCCCGAGTTCGAGTCTCGGTCCGGCACACAGTTTTAATCTGTCAGGAAGTTTCATATCAGCGCACACTCCATTGCAGAGTGAAAATCTATTCCTGTTTTTTAGAATGTGGTCAGTTACTGAGAGATCCATAACTGCACTGACTCTTGCACTTCCTTGTCTGACTGCGACCGATGTCGATGCGTGTTTTTCTTCAGATCACAGAAGATGTGAAAATGACATGGTGAATTATCCGGGCTGTACGGAGGATGCTGCAGTGTTTCCCAAATTGCTAAAGTGTAGCCTTTGACCAATTGGCAGTGTGGGGAGGAGGACATTATCATGCAACAGGATGATTCTGTCCGACAGCATTCCTGCGTATTCTGACTTTTTTTGAGCCTGAGGGCAAACCGCAAACCCAACAGTGGAAAGATCATGCATCTCCTCCGCCAAAGAAATCCAAAACCATGCACACAAATTCCAGTAAGGTCATGATGACCTCCAACTATAGAGAGCCTGTGCTGGTCGAGTTCTATGACTACGGAACCACAATCAATATGCACCATTATGAATACACTTTTCAGAAACTGCGATGCAGCATCAAAACACCCTGGAATGTTATCAGAAGGAATCATCCTGAAGCCAACAACGCCCACGCCGACACTGCTTATCGTAGAAGACTATGCTTCAGCAATTTGGTCGGGAAACACTACAACATCCTCGTACACCCCAGATCTTTCACCAAGTGATTTTCACATTTTTTGGTAACCTGAAGGAAAAGATTCATTGTTGCCGATCGCAGTCAGATGTGGAAGTGCAAGACTGGGCATGATTGTGGTTCCATCAATGGCCAATTGCATTCTTCGCCCAGTGGTATAAATGTCTTATCACATGTGGTGACTAGTTTTGAATGGAACTCTTCCATGGTCCCGTTATAGCACGTGTTCGGTTTTCATTTGACACGCCCTCACATATACTGATAGGTACACCTCTTGTGACATTTAGTGGTCAATTCTGCATTACATAGGGGTGTCCATATTAATATTCATATAGTGTATGCCTCTGTATGCACCCTAATCTCACTTATCTTTCTCTATGACCTCTATGTGAAATAATCTGTGGTGGCAGCATAGTGTTTGCACAGCCTTCTTCAATTACAGGTTATTTGAATCTGCCCAATAGGGTTCTGTGAGATACAATGAGTCCCACTTCCGTTATACTTTCATATGGGCTATATCGAGCTGTTATGATCTAGTAGCATGGTTGTGAATTTTTTGTCATGCCTACTTGATAAGCACTCCAAGTGCAGGAACAATCAGTTGTACTAGTGTCTTATATGCTATTTCCTCCTACAGACGAATGTTGGAAATTAAGTGGTCTAATAAGGGTGCTACAGGGAACTGTAGAGGATAAAAACTGTAAAGGAAAACAGACACTGGAATACACCCAGCAAACAATTGAGGATGTAGGTTGCAAGTGCTACTCTGAGATGGAGAGACTGGCACAGGAGAGGAATTCATGGCGTGCTGCATCAAACCAGTCAGAAGACTGATGACTCAAAAACATGCTATTTCCTTTAGAGATGCATTGCATTTTCTCAGAACCCTTCCAACAAATCTATGACTTCACTTTCTCCAATACTGAGTTCACATGATTGTCCCATTTTACACTGCTTCTTATTATTACCCATAAATACTTAAGCAATGTAACATGGTTAGTATGTTCACCACTAATCTTGTAATCAAATACTATTGGTTCTTCCTTCTGGTTATAAGTATTTTCTTACATTTATTCATATCTGAAAAAGCTGCCATTCATGACACCAAGTGGAAATTTTGTCCAAGTCTTTCTGCATTTTCTTACAGTCAACTGACAACAATACTTTCCTGTACAAAATTGCATCATCAGCAAATGATCGTATGGCACTTCTAATCCAATTCAATAAATCATCTATGGTTACCAAGAACATTAGAGGACCTGTTGCATGTTTCAGGGGCACACCTGAAGTTACTTTTGTTTTTGTGGAACATCTGCATTCCAGTAGAACATATTGAGTTCTATTAATAAATTACTCTTCAGGGTAACCTATTTGCGAAGATACTCCATAAGGCAGTGACTTGGTTGATGGTTGATCATGTGATACAGTGTTGAACACCTTTGGGAATCTACCTACCTGCTCATCTGCATCTATTGATTGCACTATGTCATTAATGAATAAATAGCAAGCTGAGTTCCACACGAGTTTTATGTGTGTGAATCCATGCTGATTCTTTGAGAGAAGCTATATTTCCTCAGGAACACCATAATCGCTGAGCTTACAATAACCTCTGGGATTCTGGAATGGGCAGAATTTAGTGATATCTACCTATAATTAACCATGGACCTTGCCGTTCGTGGGGAGGCCTGTGTGCCTAAGCAATACAGATAGCCGTACCGTAGGTGCAGCCACAACGGAGGGGTATCTGTTGAGAGGCCAGACAAACGTGTGGTTCCTGAAGAGGGGCAGCATCCATTTCAGTACTTGCAAGGGCAACAGTCTGGATGATTGACTGATCTGGCCTTGTAACACTAACCAAAACGGCCTTGCTGTGTTGGTACTGCGAACGGCTAAAAGCAAGGGGAAACTACGGCCGTAATTTTTCCGAAGGGCATGCAGCTTTACTGTATGGTTAAATGATGATGGCGTCCTCTTGGGTAAAATATTCCGGAGGTAAAATAGTCCCCCATTCCGATTTCCGGGTGGGGACTACTGAGAACGACGTCATCAGGAGAAAGAAAACTGGCGTTCTACGGATCGAAGCGTGGAATGTCAGATCCCTTAATCGGGCAGGTAGGTTAGAAAATTTAAAAAGGGAGATGTATAGGTTACAGTTAGATATAGTGGGAATTAGTGAAGTTCGGTGGCAGGAGGAACAAGACTTCTGTTCAGGTGAATACAGGGTTATAAATACAAAATCAAACAGGGGTAATGTAGGAGTAGGTTTAATAATGAATAAAAGAAATAGGAGAGTGGGTAAGCTACTACAAACAGCATAGTGAACGTATTATTGTGGCCAAGATAGACACGAATTCCACGCCTGCCACAGTAGTACAAGTTTATATGCCCACTAGTTCCGCAGATGACGAAGAGACAGATGAAATGCATGATGAGATAAAGAAGTTATTCAGATAGTGAAGGAAGATGAAAATTTAATAGTCATGGGTGACGAATTCAACAGTAGGAAAAGGAAGAGAAGGAAACATAGTAGGTGAATATGGAATGAGGGTAAGAAATGAAAGAGGAAGCCACCTGGTAGAATTTTGCACAGAGCATAACTTAATCACAGCTAACACTTGGTTCAAGAACGATGAAAGAGGCCTGGAGATACTGGAAGGTTTCAGATAGTTTATGTAATGGTAAGACAGATTAGGAACCAGGTTTTAAAATGTAAGACATTTCCAGGAGCAGATTTGGACTCTGACCACAACCTATTGGTTATGGACTCTCGATTAAAACTGAAGAAACTGCAGGAACTGCAAAAAGGTGGGAATTTAAGTAGATGGGACCTGGATAAACCGAGAGAACCAGAGGTTGTAGAGAGTTTCAGGGAGAGCATTAGGGAACGACTGACACGAATGGGGGAAAGAAATACAGTAGAAGAAGAATGGGTAGCTTTGAGAGATGAAATAGTGAAGGCAGCACAGGATCAAGTAGGTAAAAAGACGAGGGCTAATAGAAATCCTTGGGTAACAGAAGAGATATTGAATTTAATTGATGAAAGGAGAAAATATAAAAATGCAGTAAATGAAGCAGGCAAAAAGGAATACAAACGTCTCAAAAACGTGATCGACAGGAAGTGCAAAATGGCTAAGCAGGGATGGCTAGAGGACAAAGGTAAGGATGCAGAGGCATATCTCACTAGGGGTAAGATAGATACTGCCCACAGGAAAATTAAAGAGACCTTTGGAGAAAAGAGAACCACTTGTATGAATATCGAGAGCTCAGATGGAAACCCAGTTCTAAGCAAAGAAGAGAAAGCAGAAAGGTGGAAGGAGTATATAGAGGGTCTATACAAGGGTGATGTACTTGAGGGCAATATTATGGAAATGGAAGAGGATTTAGATGAAGATGAAATGGGAGGTATGATACTGTGTGAAGAATTTGACGGAGCACTGAAAGACCTAAGTAGAAACGAGGCCTCAGGAGTAGACAACATTCCATTAGAACTACTTACAGTCTTGGGAGAACCATCCCTGACAAAACTCTACCACCTGGTGAGCAAGATGTATGAGACAGGTGAAATTCCCCCAGGCTTCAAGAAGAATATAATAATTCCAATCCCAAAGAAAGCAGGTGTTGACAGATGTGAAAATTACTGAACCATCTGTTTAATAAGTTATGGCTGCAAAATACTAACATGAATTCTTTACAGACGAATGGAAAAACTGGTAGAAGCCGACCTTGTGCAAGGTCAGTTTGGGTTCTGTAGAAATGTTGGAACACGTGAGGCAATACTGACCCTACAACTTATCTGAGAAGATAGATTAAGGAAAGGCAAAGCTACGTTTCTAGCATTTGTAGACTTAGAGATAGCTTTTGACAATGTTGACTGGAATACCCTCTTTCAAATTCTGAAGATGGCAGGAGTGAAATACAGGGAGCGAAAAGCTATTTACAATATGTACAGAAACCAGATGGCAGTTTTAAGAGTTGACGGGCATGAAAGGGAAGCAGTGGTTGGGAAGGGAGCGAGACAGGGTTGTAGAATATCCCCGATATTATTCAATCGTTATTTTGAGCAAGCAGTAAAGAAAACAAAAGAAAATATCGGAGTAGGAATTAAAATCCATGGGGAAGAAATAAAAACTTCGAGGTTCGCCGATGACATTATAATTCTATCAAAGACAGCAAAGGACCTGAAAGTGCAGTTGAACGGAATGGACAGTGTCTTGAAAGGAGGATATAAGAACATCAACAAAAGCAAAACAAGGATAATGGAACTTAGTCTAACTAAATCAGGTGAAGCTGAGGGAATTAGATTAGGAAATGAGACACTTAAAGCAGTAGATGAATTTTGCTATTTGGGGAGCAAAATAACTGATGATGGTCCAAGTAGAGAGGATATAAAATGTAGACTGGCAATGGCAAAGAAAGTGTTTCTGAAGAAGAGAAATTTGTTAACATCGAGTATAGATTTAAGTGTCAGGAAGTCTTTTCTGAAAGTACTTGTGTGGAGTGTAGCCATGTATGAAAGCGAAATGTGGACAATAAATAGTTTGGTCAAGAAGAGAATAGAAGCTTTCGAAATGTGGTGCTACAGAAGAATGCTGGAGATTAGATGGGTAGATCACATAACTAATGAGGAGGTATTGAACAGAATTACGGAAAAGAGAAATTTGTTGCACAACTGGACTAGAAGAAGGGATCGGTTGGTAGGACATGTTCTGAGGCATCAAGGGATCACCAATTTAGTGTCCGCCCTGGTAGCTCAGTGGTCAGCGTGACAGACTGTCAATCCTAAGGGCCCGGGTTCGATTCCCGGCTAGGTCGGAAATTTTCTCCGCTCAGGGACTGGGTGTTGTGTTGTCCTAATCATCATCATTTCATCCCCATCGACGCGCAGGTCGCCGAAGTGGCGTCAAATCGAAAGACCTGCACCAGGCGAACGGTCTACCCGACGGGAGGCCCTAGCCACACGACATTTCCATTTACCAATTTAGTATTGGATGGTAGCATGGAGGGTAAAAATCGTAGAGGGAGACCAAGAGATGAATACCCTAAGCAGATTCAGAAGGATGTAGGTTGCAGTAGGTTCTGGGAGATAAAGAAGCTTGCACAGGATAGAGTAGCATGGAGAGCTGCATCAAACCAGTCTCTGGACTGAAGACCACAACAACAACAACAACAACAACAACAACATGCTGTGCATCTAAACTATTACCCATTTTGTAAATGATAATGACCTGCAATTGTTTTTAGTCACATCGCACCATTCAATGGGTAAACAATTCTTAATGAACATGTGCTAGAAAAAGAATTAATTCCATGACATATCCAATGTAAAGTTTAATTGGAAACTGTCGGGGTCTGGTGCCATGTTCACTTTAAGTACATTAATTGATTTTCAATACTAGATGTGCTAACATTAGTGTATTTAATTTGTGATTTTGTGCAGCTGTTGAACATTTGCACAGTAGTATTCGTTCATGTAAATATATTTTTGCATGCGGAGTTTAAAATTTCTGCTTTCTGTCTGGGTCTTCAGTTTTGACATACTGAATGGAAGGTTTGGATTAGTTTGTTGATTAAGTATGATCAGAACTTCCTAAGACGTTCTGACAAATGTTTTGCCAAGACCTGACTATGAAAATTATTCCAAGCTTCATCTATGGCCCTTCTTTACTGATGCGGGAGTTATCATTAACTTTTGTCTATTAGTTATGTGTGCAATCTCTTCTGTACCAAGATTGTGCTGGTCTCCATTTTTTTCACTATTCATAAATGGTGCCATTACACCAGCATGAATCTTTGTCATCTTTTGTTATTTTACTTGGAATGTACTTTTAGGACTGCAGCTTACATCATCTTTCTGACTTCACAATACTCTCCCAGCTTTCTTGATTAGCTTTATGCCATTGATGACCATTTTCTTGTACCAGCATTATGCTCACTAAGCCCCCTCTGACTGATCTGACTACATGCAATCATTGAAATAGCTGATAGGACTGCAAAGTTCCTCTGTATAATCTGACACCCATTGTTGGGGCTGCTGAGATAACCACTACATAATGACTACTTATGAACTGTGGAGACCAACTTAAACAAAAACTGAGGAAGAAATAATTCACACAGTAACAATATGCCAAAGTGTTTAAGTAGTTATTAGAGCAGGCTATTTTAATTTCTTGCAAAACTGTATTTCTATAAAGTAATTACAAAACAGGTATACATAATGTTACTGAACATCTTACGAAACAGTCTTAAAGTAGTTTATGCAACATTATGTTAGGATTATGAAGAACGGCATTTTTTGTCATAACATTTGTTAAAAATTGAATATTTGTGGCAATTTACCACTTCCGAAAGAAGTCTGATATTTCAGTAGTTTGAGGGCTTTCTTTGAAGATATTTCAAGAAAAGCATGTACCTCACAAAATGCTATTTTCTTTAATATGCATAAAATGAGAGGAAGGCAACCACTTACCTACAGATGATTGGTATGTGGCACACAGAGAGACACAGTAGGAAACAGCTAAAACTAGCTTATGTGAACACACAATCACACAGATACCTTTACACATGCTCACAGTAGCAGCATGAGTCTCTCAGCTACTGTGTGTGGGTGGGTGGGTGGGTGTGGGGGGGGGGGGGGGGGGGGGCGGTGGCAGCACATGATTGTACTCTTACCAGAAAAAGATCAAGAGTTCAAAAGCTACAGTTAACTTTTTCTACTACATGCACCATCCAGCAATCCTCTACATAGTAAGTGATTGCCCTTCCCTTATTGTATGTATTTTTCCATCCTGGAATTTACATTATGCCACAAAATTTATAAAAGGTTTATAATATTATGTAAAGGACAGTTGCTACTCACATACAGCAGAGAGGCTGAGTCGCAGATAGGCACAACAAAAAGACTGTCATCACTCGCACACCATGCAGCTGTACGATAATGCTTGTGCGTGGGCCTGGATAGCTCAGTCGGTAGAGCGTTTTTGCAACAAGGCCTTTGTCAAAAACATACAACAGGCGCGCGCGTGCGTGCGTACACACACACACACACACACACACACACGCACACAGTCTGCTGAAGCCACACTCATCTTTGTGGCAGTCTTTTTGTTGTGCTTATCTGCGAATCAGCATTTCCACTATATGGCGAGTAGCAACTATCCTTTTCATAATATTGTTACATTCCATCCTGGATTTTCCATCGTTTTATAAAAGGTATAATGTTTCGTGCACTACTTCATTTAAAAATATGAACTAAAATAGAGAAACATTTGAAATGCCCCTGAATTATGCTCAAAATCATGTACAGCAAATGAGGGGCATCAAATGTTTCTTTAAGCTGCCTTATTTCTTACTTTCGGCACACAATTTCACAATTTTTGTTTTGTTTTGTTCAGATATCATGAAATATATTATACATAAAATATCTATTATAACAACAAAAATAATACATTTTTTACAATTTAATGTAATTGGATAGATAAAAAATCTTCTCACTAAGTGGCAGCAGGATAACAAACATAAAAGAAAAGGTTTTACATATGCAAGTTTTTGGAGTGAGTGGCTCCTTCTTCCAGCAGAAGTGTTGAAGGGGAAGGAGAGGAGTAAAGGAAAAAGACAAGAGAAGTCTACGAAAAGGGGTAAGTTTAGGAAATTTGCCCAGAACCTCAGTCAGGGGAAACTTACCAGATGGTTAGTCTTCCATGACCTGGGGTTCTGGGTGGCCTTTTCTAAATTCTACCCGTTTTTGTAAAGCTCTCCAGTCCTTTTCCTTCGCCCCTCTTCCTTCCCCCTTCCCCTTCAACCCTGGAGCCACTGGCTCCAAAAGCTTGTGTATGTAAAACATTTTTTATATGTATGTTTTCCTGCTGCCGCTTAAAATACTATAGGTGGTCTTCTTCTACTACTACTACTACTACTACTACTATCACCACCACCACCACCACCACCACCACCAATTTATAGCCTAACTATACATATATATACACACCCAGCAACCTCAAAGCTACTGGATTTGCCATTTCTTTCAATCCACTGCTGATTTGCATGCTAACTTCTTTTCTCTTTATTTGGACATTATGAAAAAGAATCATAACTGAAATAAATTATTGACTTTCTATATAACACCATTAATGGCTTAATATACCTGGGCAGGACAACCTTGTCTGCAGGATCAAGAGTGGCATGCATGTTAAAGCTCTGAAAGTTGCGATCCTTTGGTGGGAAGCGGTATGGAGTTGCACCAAAATTGAAACGGCATTGCTGGAACGACATGAAACTCGCTGCTGCAAAAAATCCTGACCTGTGAACATACAAATATATAAGATTTACTGAAAAACAAAATGACTATGAGCAACATCTGATCACGCTGATCAATTGTAGCAACACTAGTTTAATGAGTACCACAGCACAGCATGTTAAAAGGCCCTTGACAATCGGCAAAATTTTCAATGGGAATAAATCAAAGTAAATGGATCCCTCACCTCTTAATTACCAAGATCTATGAAAAACTAGTACAGGTATAAAGACTTAAAAGTGTAGAGAACCTGGTGATTGGCAGCAAGCAAAAAATTAATACCTAAAACATCATCTTATCATATAAAGAAAAAAAGGAGAAGGTAACATTAATATGACAATGAAAATTTCTGGGTGGACATAAACAATAGAATGAGTAAAGGTAACATACTTTTAGCTGTGTGGTCTCTTTTCTTTTGGATTTATTCAAAAGAAAATACAGAGGTATGTGTGTTGTTCATTCAAATACACAAAAACCCAATGCTGTGGAAAAGGTCGGATAGTGCCCAAAGCAATCCACCATTGTCAGTAAACTTCGAATTTTAAATTGGACCCAATATCATTTAACATACCCCTATGCCAAAACTATCCAAGCTTTTGCATGTTATGATATGTAATTTTACTAGACTAGTTCTCAAGCAAAATGTACCTTCTTGCATAAGCACTGATCTAACTAAATATAATGTTTCTCATCAAAAGGGCAGTAAATGGCAGCAAGAAGAAGATGCAGCACTGATGGCCACAATAACGGACAATTTTCAGCAACTCTCAGAGATAGAGGACACTGGTTTTGACACCCTGTTGCACTGTTAGATTGAAAATATTTGATTAAAAAAAAAAACATGTGCCATGTAATTGAAGAAAATGACCATAGAGAGAAAGGGACTGTAATCTTGGAAGTGACAGACTATCTGTGTTTCTTTAACCCTTTCAGATCCTCTGGCTACAATTGTGTACATTCAGTTGCAATAGAAGTATTTTTTCCCAATGGGAACCTGAGGTACACACCTGCGAATGTTCAACCTCTTCATCACGTGCAAATGCTGCCAACTGTGGAGCATTATCATGAAAATATCAGAAGGCAGTGTGGCAGTGGGCAGCTGCTCATAACCACCAGGATACGTGGTTTGCTGTATTCCACTGTATAACTGAAAATTGTCATTGTTCTTTTGCATCGTAATTGTTGAATGATATTTTACTATTTATTACAATAGGCAATATTTTGTAATTAGTTATTTTAATCAATAAAATGGAACAACGTTTACAAAGTATGTTTTGAGAATGGTTACCTATTTTTGTTTCAGTCTTGCATTAAAAATCATAAAAAAATTACCTAAGGGCATTCCCATAGAAAGAAAATTTTTTCCTTTCTTTAGAAAAAATTCAGGTCTGAAAGGGTCAATGACCAATATCTGGGCTTCACTGAACTGCAAGGCATATGTTGAGTAACCGGTCATTTCATTAACGGTAACTGGTGCCTGAAAGCTTTAGCTTTGAGACGTACAGTTTCCCAGAAAAGCATACAGCTCTAATATTAGTGAGGCTTTAGACAAAGTGGTTTTAGTATGAAACATAAAAAACAAAGCTGTAAGCATCATAACTGACACTGCCAGCAAAAGGATGGTCACCATAGAGCTTATTCAAAGTGGCAGACCAGGTGTCTTCTTTAGCCCACACTATCAATTTAGTTGTGAGAAGTTCTTTTAACAACAACAGTGATCCCTGTGTTACACGGAAAAAGATTTTTAAAAAAATGGTCAGTTGCATTGATAATGAAGAACTCCACACAATCCTGGATCTAATGAAAAACTTTTAAATAAAGTAACTTAGGGAACAAAAACCTGATGGGGGAACAGTCCATTTTATACGCTACAACACCTACTAGGGAAAAAGGAATGCTTTGCAACCTCTTTATCACCTTAGTGTTCAGTTGTTCACAACCTGACACTTGAGGAATGGCAAATTCTGAACAAATGTGTACTGGAGCCATTTGAATCCCTAACACGTAACATTTTAAAACTATATCTCTCTTTCAAAAGCTATTCCGGAACTCTGACAGCTACTCCTAACCCTATGCAAAGGAAAAGGAGCTACCTTAATGGCACAAAAGTTACAGAAATATCTGCACCACTCACTAATAAATACATTAGAATTAATAGAAACAAACTGAGTAAATGCAGTTACTACTGTACTCGAGCTAAGATTCAAAATGTTATCATTTATGAATCCCACTCATTCAAAAAATGCTGTTGTAAGCCTCATTCCAGAGCACACACACATAATAGGTACCTCAGGATCTACTCATTCACCCACTAACGACACTAGGCACAAGTAACATTTCCAATCAATTGCCAGGGCTTCTTTCAATGAAGAAATTTCCAATAAAAACCTAATGAAAAGCAGCCATGATAGTACTGACTCGGACATCCAACAATATTTGGAAGAACCATACCTACAACGCATGAAGAATCCTACACAGTGCTGGATGAAAAATGAGAATTGTTACCCAGGTCTAGCTGTCATGGCAGAACAGTACCCCACAATACCTGCAGCTTCTGCTCCCAGTGAGAGAATATTTTCTGTAACAGGACTATTTATAAACAAAGAAGCAGCCTAAAGGGCCAAATGGTTAATAAAATCATATTTCTAAACAAAAATCAATGATAATGCGGTAAGGGGGAGTAAAAATGCATTCAGATAATTTTTTTCTTTCTACAATAAGTAAATGTATGTAAGTAGTTTCTGGGTATAGCAGGTTATAGCATTTCTCTTTTCGTCTTCTGAGAAATCTTCTACTGCTACTACTAATAATACTACTACTACAGTAAAAATTAATGAAGGTAGTGCATTTGATACCAATGTAGAAAGGACAATTTCAAATCCTTCCTTGCATGTATATAAGACAAACGATTTTAACTGCTGCGACTCAACGCCTCATTGTACAGTATTTCTGCACAGTCGCTCTGAAAGCACAGCATCATTGACAACTTCTCAAGGGTAGCCACGAAAGTGTTGAGAAATTGCCTTAGCATTGAACATTTCTCAAGTGTGATCATAGTTCACCACTTCCTTGCTATCTAATAAAGAATCTTGCATATCTAGCAATTGCAAAGTGACTATTCTGCCATGTTATGTACGTCACAAATTAATACGTTTCTTGACGAGTGATGAAGTGGTTCCCGGGGCACAATGGGCATTGCCAGAGAGACTTTCCACTCTTGCAGAGAAGGGAAGGGGTAGTACATTATAGAGTGGAGCTAGAAAGATTATTAACAGTCAATGAGTCCAACCTCTCTCTCAGCTGATGAGCCAAAAAGTACACATACAAGACCAAGCCTCGGCTCTGTGAAATGAATCTGGTATTTTTGCAAAGGTAATCCTGGGAAATAACCAGAAACTCCTGACAGAGTGAGGTAAATTTCAATTCAAATGTGTTTTGAAACAGAGCTTTGAAAGACTTTTAATCAAAAAAGGCAGAAGGAATAGCAAATATTCCTTCATAATTTCTGAAATCATATAGGAATATGGCAACCAATCAATCATTCAAGTTGGTGTGAAGAATATATGGGACTGGAGACATACCATCAGACTTCCAAGAAAAATATAATCTAACCAATCCTGAAGAAAGCAAAGGCAGGTAAGTGCGACAACTATTACACAACCAGCTTAATGGTTCAGGCATCCAAGTTGCTGACAATAATAATATGCAAAAGAAATTTGAGGATATGTTAGAAGACAATCAGTCTGGCTTTCCAAAATCAAAGAGCATCAATCAGAGAGGCAGTTCCGACATTCCAATTGATAATGCAAGCAAGACTTTGGGGGGGGGGGGGGGGGGGCAAAGAAAATCAAGATACATTCATACAATTTGTCGGCCTGGAAAAAGTGATTGACAATGTTAATTCATGCAAGACGTTTGAAATTCTGAGAAAAATCTGAGCAAGTTATAAGGAAAGATATAATAGACAATATATACAAGAACCAATAGCAAACAAAGAGATTGGAAGACAAGAATGAACTGCTTGGATTACGAAGAGTACAATATACGATTGCAGTCTTTAACCCCTTCTGCTCAATTTACACTTTGAAGAAGCAATGATGAAAAGAAAAGAAGGGATCAACAGGGGAATTAAATTTTGTAGTGAAAGCTCATCAATGATACGTTTCGCTAATGTCATTGCTGTTCTCAGTGAAAATGAACAAGAGTTACAGCACATCTCAGCTCATCCGACCAGTGAGTCACGCCAGTTTCCTACTGAAAAGGAAATCTTAACATCACACCATCCCCATTATTCACTGGATGTGTCTCCTTCTGACTAATTCCTCTTACCAAACTGAAAATACTGTACAAGAGCTCAAGAGCAGACTCAACTAAGATGATCTAGAATGCCATCACTATTTAACAAAGAAAATTTCAGAAGGATATGAAAGTAAATGAAAACTAATATCAAACAATGAATCTCATCAAATGGATCTTTTTGAAGCTGACTGCAGAATGAGTTTCTGCCATCAACATACATTCTGTGTAAGGATCATGAATAAGAGGGAAATTATGGCGAGTACAAAGGCATATAGACAGTCGTTTTTCCCTTGTTCTGTCTGCATGTGGGACAGGAAAGGATTATTAGTAGTGCTAAAAGTTACCCCTCAGCACGCAGGACACAGTGGCTTGTGGAGTATGTATATAGATGTAGCTCTCATATTTGATTCAGTATATGGAAGACTGATTCTGAAACTGCCACAATCTGGGAACTTTTTGAATACATTTTTTATGAAGAGGCTCCATAAAACATATAATCCTTTGAAATGTGGGAAACAACTGGCAGACATGTGGAGGGGAGTGACAGATGGGAGGGGGGAATGTTGTTACAAGCAAATCTAGCACACTGTAATCACGTTTCAATTCATGAACAATGAATAACAATAAAAGAGGGATCTAAATATTTTATGAGTTACTGAATTAGTACTTTCCAAAAGATGCTTGAAGTGCAGAGGACTAATGTCTCACTCTTCCCCTGCCAATGGCACAGGAGGGTACTCTTACCATTCCTTCATTTATTGTCCTCTCACAATATGTACGAAATCAGTATCTGAAGAATCTATTCCACGGATCTACTCAATGTTTATGAATTAAATTTGAAAGAAGACTCATCATGTATTTGTCTGCTGCCATTTCAATTAAAATTTATTTATAAGATTTCACAAGATTTTTCAATAATTTACTTTAATAATAATAATAATAATTTTTTATTATTGCTAGTAAGTGGCAATTCGGAATTGGAATAAGGAAATCAGATGTTAAGAAACAGCAATCAAGAACGCAATTTCAAAAAGAGCCTTTAGGATTTCATGTGCAGATCAAAAACCATATGAAAATCATTAAATGTGACATGAAACTTATAGAGGATGCTGAGACTACACATGAGCCCATAACCCCACTATTCAAGACATTCCTTACTGGGATTTGCATCAATAGCTTACTGATGTTGTTGTTGTTGTGGTCTTCAGTCCTGAGACTGGTTTGATGCAACTCTCGATGCTACTCTATCCTGTGCAAGCTTCTTCATCTCCCAGTACCTACTGCAGCCTACATCCTACTGAATCTGCTTAGTGTATTCATCTCTTGGTCTCCCTCTACGATTTTTACCCTCCACGCTGCCCTCCAATACTAAATTGGTGATCCCTCGATGTCTCAGAACATGTCCTACCAACCGATCCCTTCTTCTAGTCAAGTTGTGCCACACGCTCCTCTTCTCCCCAGTTCTATTCAATACCTCCTCATTAGCTATGTGATCCACCCACCCAATCTTCAGCATTCTTCTGTAGCACCACATTTCGAAAGCGTCTATTCTCTTCTTGTCTAAACTAATAATCGTCCATGTTTCACTTCCATACACGGCTACACTGCATACATAAACCTTCAGAAACGGCATCCTGACATTTAAATCTATACTCGATGTTAACAAATTTCTCTTCTTCAGAAACGCTTTCCTTGCCATTGCCAGTCTACATTTTATATCCTCTCTACATCGACCATCATCAGTTATTTTGCTCCCCAAATAACAAAACTCATATACTACTTTAAGCGTCTCATTCCCTAATCTAATTCCCTCAGAATCACCCAACTTAATTCAACTACATTCCATTAGCCTCGTTTTGCTTTTGATGATGTTCATCTTATACCCTCCTTTCAAGACACTGTCCATTCCGTTCAACTGCTCTTCCAAGTCCTTCCCGGTCTCTGACAGAATTAAGTTGTCATCGGCGAACCTCAGAGTTTTTATTTCTTCTCCATGGATTTTAATACCTATTCCGAACTTTTCTTTTGTTTCCTTTACTACTTGCTCAATATACAGATTGAATAACATCGGGGATAGGTTACAACCCTGTCTCACTCCCTTCCCAACCACTGCTTCCCTTTCATACCCCTCAACTCTTGTAACTGCCATCTGGTTTCTGTACAAATTGTAAATAGCCTTTCGCTCGCTGGATTTTACCCCTGCCACCTTTAGAATTTGAAAGAGAGTATTCCAATCAACATTGTCAAAAGCTTTCTCTAAGTCTACAAATGCTAGAAACGTAGGTTTGCCTTTCCTTAATCTTTCTTCTAAGATAAGTCGTAGGGTCAGTATTGCTTCCGTGGTCCGACATTTTGGTCCGACATTTCTACGGAATCCAAACTGATCTTCCCCGTGGTCAGCTTCCATCAGTTGTTCCATTCATCTGTACAGAATTCGCATTAGTATTTTGCAGCTGTGACTTATTAAACTGACAGTTCGATAATTTTCACATCTGTCAACACCTGGTTTCTTTGGGATTGGAATTATTAGATTCTTCTTGAAGTCTGAGGGTATTTCGCATGTCTCACACATCTTGCTCACCAGATGGTAGAGTTTTGTCAGGAATGGTTCTCCCAAGGCTGTCAGTAAGTCTAATGGAATGTTGTCTACACCGGGGGCCTAGTTTCGACTCAGGTCTTTCAGTGCTCTGTCAAACTCTTCACGCAGTATCATATCTCCCGTTTCATCTTCATCTACATCCTCTTCCATTTCCATAATATTGTCTTCAAGTACATCACCCTTGTATAGATCCTCTATATACTGTTTCCACCTTTCTGCTTTGCCTTCGTTTCCTAGAACTGGGTTTCCATCAAAGCTCTTGATATTCATGCAAGTCGTTCTCCTTTATCCAAAGGTCTCTCTAATTTTCCTGTAGGCAGTATCTATCTTACCTCTAGTGAGATAAGCCTCTACAGCCTTACCTTTGTCCTCTAGCCATCCCTGCTTAGCCATTTTGCACTTCCTGTCGATCTCATTTTTGAGACGTTTGTATTCCTTTTTGCCTGCTTCATTTATTTCATTTTTATATTTCCTCCTTTCATCAATTAAATTCAATATTTCTTCTGCTACCCAAGGGTTTCTACTAGCCCTCGTCTTTTTACCTACTTGATCCTCTGCGGCCTTCACTATTTCATCCCTCAAAGCTACCCATTCTTCTTCTACTGTATTTCTTTCCCCCATTCCTGTCAATTGTTCTATTATGCTCTCCCTGAAACCCTGTACAACCTCTGGTTCTTTCAGTTTATCCAGGTCCCATCTCCTTGAATTCCCACCTTTTTGCAGTTTCTTCAGTTTCAATCTACAGTTCATAACCAATAGACTGTGACATCTGCCCCTGGAAATGTCTTACAATTTAAAACCTGGTTCCTAAATTTCTGTCTTACCACTACATAATCTATCTGATATCTTCTACTATCTCCAGGGTTCTTCCATGTATACAACCTTCTAGCCCCAATCCATATTCACCTACTATGTTTCCTTCTCTCCCTTTTCCTACTCTCTAATTCCAGTCACCCATGACTATTAAATTTACGTGTCCCTTCACTACCTAAATAATTTCTTTTATCTCATCAGACATTTCATCAATTTCTTCGTCATCTGCAGAGCTAGTTGGCATATAAACTTGTACTACTGTAGTAGGTGTGGGCTTCATGTCTATCTTGGCCACAATAATGCGTTCACTATGCTGTTTATAGTAGCTTACCCGTACTCCTATTTTTTTTATTCATTATTAAACCTACTCCTGCATTACCCCTATTTGATTTTGTATTTATAGCCCTGTATTCACCGGACCAAAGTCTTGTTCCTCCTGCCACCAAACTTCACTAATTCCCACTATACTTAACTTTAACCTATCCATTCCCCTTTTTAAATTTTCTAACCTACCTGCCCGATTAAGGGATCTGACATTCCACGCTCCGATCCATAGAACGCCAGTTTTCTTTTTCCTGATAACGATGTCCTCTTGAGTAGACCCCGCCCGGAGATCCGAATGGGGGACTATTTTACCTCCAGAATATTTTACCCAAGAGGACGCCATCATCATTTAATCATACAGTAAAGCTGCTGTAGTTTCCCCTTGCTTTCAGCCATTCACAGTACCAGAACAGCAAGGCTATTTTGGTCAGTTTTACAAGGCCAGATCAGTCAATCATCCAGACTGTAGCCCCTTCAACTACTGAAAAGACTGCTGCCCCTCTTCAGGAACCACACATTTGTCTGCCCTCTCAACAGATACCCCTTCGTTGTGGTTGCACCTACGGTACGGCTATCTGTGTCGTTGAGGCACGCAAGCCTCCCCACCAACAGCAAGGTCCATGGCTCATGGGGGAGGGGGGGGGAGGAGCCTACTGCTACTGATAGATGGAGGCAATCTATTGGTGTCATTTTTCACATACTACAGTCAAGCATGTTATTTCCTGTCATCTGACGATTCCCATCCTGAAGTGGGAGTTAAATGATCAACATCAACATTTAGGACAGTTTCAGAAAATGAACTGTTTGAAGCTGACTGCCAAACGATTCTACTGCAGCCAACATGCATTGCACATAAGGACCACAAAGATAAACTATGAGTAAATAGGGCTCATATGGAGGCATATAGACAATTGTTTCTCCCTCGCTCCATTTGTGAGTGGAACAGAAACAGAACAGGAAATGACAAGTAATGGTACAGGGCTTGCGGAGTATCTATTTAGATGTAGATATCACTTTTGGATCTGGAGTATTAGTACCAGTTTAGTTGTAAAATGAACAATACATGTTTTCTGATAGAGCACATCATACAGTGGAGCTTTTACAGCAACAATAATTCCACTTACTTTTTGCAATTAATAACAACATTTGCATCACACCTAACACATAAAAGTAAAATTCCCAGAGTTTAGGTATCCTATTAATATCCCTTTAAAGCGGGAAACAATAGGTGAGGATGTAATTTTGAAGATTAATGTTTGTCAAAAACATTATAACTTTCCAGTATTTTATTTTTTTTTTTTTTTTTATTTATTTTTTTTTTTTTTAGTTGAAAACAATGGAAAATCCAGGATGGAAAGTAATAATATTGTGAGAAGGGAAGTTGCTACTCACCATACAGAGAGATGCTGAGTAACAGATATGTGCAGCAAAGAGATTGTCAAACAAGTAAGCTTTCCATCAAAAAGGTCTTCATTGCACTTAGACCAGCATGCACACATGCATGTGCGCGCGCATGCGCACGCGTGCCGAAGCCTTTTTGGCTGAAAGCTTATATGTTTGACAGTCTTTTTGCTGTGCCCATCTGTGACTCAACATCTCCACAATATGGTGAGTAGCAATCTATCCTTTTCATAATATTGTCAATATTTAATTTATTCAGGTAATAGCAAATGTTAATAGCAAATGTCACCAAAATTTGTGAAACCATGAAATTTTATTTAAGATGTTCCATACTACAATTTACAATTTATTCTTTAACTGTAAAAAAAAATTTCTTTCATGTAAGACCAAAATGTAAACTAATCCTCATAGGAATCCCATTTTGGAACATTAAATCTATAAACAGGGTGTATACACGGACAAGAAGAAAAAAATCCCGGATTTTTCCCAGATTTCTCAGTTAAAAATACACTTTTTCTGTGTTTCCTGACAGTGTACTTTCCCTCAGAGCTGTTAATTTATCAATCCTTTCAATGGTAATGGTTTTATACACTGGCATAGAACTTCCCTGTACTTTAGGAAATGGAACATGGCAAAAAACCAATGTGTTTTGGAAAGATGTTTGATGCACAGCAACATGCGCGCCGTGTATTTCCTTATTACAGATGTATAAACACAAGGTCCACCAAATACAGCATTAGTATCTGAACCACTGAAATAAAGACTGTGACATGCTTTTGTCACCCAATCAGAGCTCATGATGTCATGCAATCTTACCAGCCAATGACAGTAGATATTCAGAGCATATGACACTTGAAGTAGTCAGCCAATAGCAACATCACTGTTAAATAGCACAAACACACAAATTGGGAAAGTTAATGATTTAAATTAATATACATATAGTATGTCAACAGCCTTGGTGCAGTGGTAACACCGGTTCCCGTCAGTTCACCGAAGTTCAGCACTGTCGGGCTGGGCTAGCACTTAGATGGGTGACCATCCGGTCTGCCTAGTGCTGTTGGCAAGCAGGGTGCACTCAGCCCTTGTGAGGCAAACTGAGGAGCTACTTGATTGAGAAGTAGTGGCTCTGGTCTCATAAACTGACATATGGTCAGGAGAGTGGTGTGCTGACTGCATGCCCCTCCATATCCACATCCAGTGACGCCTCTAGGCTGAGGATGACACAGCAGTTGGTCAGTACTGCTGGGCCTTCATGGCCTGTCTGGATGGAGTTCAGTTTTTATTTTTTACATATAGTATTGCTACAAGTAAAGCTAAGCTTTCACAAATAATATTAGTCCTTTTCTACATGTGTACCCTTCAAATACACCAAAAGAAAGTTTGCCAGTAAAATTTTAAATAATGACATAAATGGCTGGTCTTCGGGGTCCAAAATTTTTGTAAATGGCGGTCCTCAAGTATTAAGTTCTGAATGAGAGTCAAATGCTCTGCGATTAAAGAAATTCATCACATATCCTCACATGAAACATAATTCATCTTGCATTAAATTAAATTTACTTTGAAAGTAACACTTCTCAAACTATCATTCAAAATATTTTCCCGCAACATAGAAATAGGTTCATTTGAGTTTTGCCAAAGAGTGTCAGGAAGCAAGAATTACTGCACATGTGCAGTTACAATGACTGTGGAAGCCTGTTCTTGATATTTGCTCTGTTCATATGGTTTTTGTAACCTGTCTGGAATTTTGTGTGTACTGGAGCATCACATGCCTCTGTGCAGCTCAGCAGCATGTCGTTCAGAGGGGACAAATGGAGCTATTGTAATTAACATTTTCATTTCAAAACTAGACCCTACAGCTTAAAGTACACTAATATTTTGCTCTATGGTGACTAACATAGATTTTTTTTATTCGTACTTTGCAATACTGTTATCTAACATTTTCACACAGCACTGCAAAAAATAGTAAGAAGGAATACAAAACTCTTACTAAAATTAAAAAAAAAAAAACACACAATTCTTTGTGTACTCCAAAACTAAGGACAGTAAGTTTCTCATGACTTTTCAAATGGTATAAAAAATTAACAAGGTTATCTGTGAAGCCAAGAAATTGTATAACTAGCAGTTTACATTCTACTCCAGGAATAAATATAAAGCCTCGTGGGGAGTTACAATGATAAAAACACTGTTTTGCCAGTCTTTAATTTACCAAACAATGGCGTACTTTAAACTTAAGACATAAACAACACAAATTATGAAATACCATCAAGCCTAGAGGAGGTACAAGACAAGTTATGAAACATGTCTTGTGATCAAAAAATACTGTTTCTCACGGAAAGCAGATTTGTAAAATTCTGCTTATGCTGTCAATATTTTTATTCAATACTACTGCTTAGTCACCTACAATTGGACATTTACTTATATTCGTACATATGTAGCATAACAGATCTTACATATTGCGGTAAAAGAGACAGGACATACCCTAAGAGCATTGGAATTTCATAAACCATACTAAAATGCATAATTCTGCTTAATGTAGACATTCATAAGTCCAGATTCACACCGACGTAGGCTCCTACATGTTATTAAGTTTTTCAGTGTCGGTTTCAGGATGACAGTTTTCTTGTAGTACCAGTACTGTATTATCTCACGCTTGGTTCTTAATTGTGGCGTTACATCATACATGCAGGAGATGAAAATGTGCACTTTAAACTCAGCGAACAATTAAAACTAGCCAATAGTGTGGAATGAAAGACTTCGTTTCAAATAAATTGGCTGCCTCTGCAGAAAATATTAATAAAACCCAAATCTCTTTAGCAAAGCAATAAAAATAACTTCATTGTTCTGTAAGAAGATTAATGTTTGATTGTACAAATGTGGAAATAAAACAAAATAAGAAAACTGAAACTAATAACATATTTTAGTCTTCCATAATTACACGATTGTATTTTAATTCATTTCATAGCTCCCAGTGACAGAAACCCATTTAATTTTCATTTGACGTGAAAGCTGTAAACGAACACAACAAACTCGCGAACCGTAAATACGTCACGTGGAGGTGAGGCTAGCATCACCCTGCCCTTTGCCCCCCCCCCCCCCCCTTTCCACTTAACTCAGACTGTTCTGCGCATTTGTGAATCTGACAGCTTTGGCGTGCTATAAAAATTTTTCTGGTTAGCATCTTGCTGCTACTGATTGTATAACTAACAGCCACACTCAAGTAGGCAGACGCAGGAGAAGTACTGTTCATAAGGGATTTCCCTTCTGCGTCGTATGCGCATGAGCTCACTGGCAACTGATCAAATGAAATTAATGTAAACAGTTGGGACATCACACTTATCGAAAAGTGTTTGTTGTTATGAATTATTGCACAGTTTTTGTCATAAAGCCTTTGACACATTTTGCTGTTGGCAGAAAATATGCCATTTACAACAACACACAGCACATGCTTGTGTGCACATTGTGTTTTATTGTAAATGATGTATTTCCTTTGTAATTTAAATTTTTCATTTTGGTATTTTCCTCTCATTTACGTGCACTGCAGTATTATTCTGCAATAGCAAGTTAAAGTAAAATTCTTTGTTAGAGAATAAGTTCTTACCAGTCAAAAATGCAAAGGTTTTAAGTTGAACTAAAAAAATGAAAAAATCCTGGAATTCTAAAAAATTCCAGGGTTTTCCCGGTTTTCTCCCAGATGAAAAAATTTCTGGGTTTTCTCCAAATTTCCTGGGGCATATATACCATGTTAAATCATAATTATTTAATGATCTGTTACCACTATTTTAATTATATAATTTTGTTTAAATTTATACTTATGTGAAAACTAAATGTAAGTAAAATAATTGAAATGACCACTAAAGTTATCCACAATGTTATCCTTAAGATATAGATATCGCAAAAAAATGTTCCAGCTGTAGTTCAGTTTGTTGTTCTATATTAAATTTGCAACAAGTATGCCATTTGTCATCTAAATGTTTGACAGAACAAAATTCTTTGCTTTGTTTCACTTGTACTACGAAGAGACTTTCAGCATTGTTTGGAGTCTATCTGTGAAACTTTTAATAATGTGACGTCTTGTTACATCGAAAACTGTGTGTTTCAAATGAGCTTAATGTTGAGCAAATATGCAACTGAAAGTCAACCAAGACAAATAAACCTCCATCACAAATGAATTAGATGCTTTCCTTTGTATGCACAGATTCATTGGACAAAGAGGACTTTTTCTGCAGAGATCAGTTAAAGAAGAACTTAAAAGTTAGTTCAAGATAATTTTTGAAGACTTGTGTTACCTGTGAGTATAAATACACCATAATAGTGCTGCATTTATTAGAAGATTGTTATGCAATATTAAGATTTTATTTAACATTTATGTTAAATAGCAAAATATTTTGCATTCTTACTTTCAAAGCTGAAAGTAATGCACAATTGAGAAGGAAGTGGTTTCAGAGGAAGCAATCTGAACTTCTCCTTTCCTAGTACATCTTGTTTTGTTTCAACAGCTATTATCATACATAAAACACGACAGAGTGGGGGAGGGGGGGGGGGGGGGGGGCAGCGGCGCCGGCTAACAGAAAATCTTTCTGTTGTTGATGATATAACCAGGGACCGGAAAAAACTCGTATTTTGTGATAAATGTAAAACAGATGCGAATTCTCCTTCAAAATGTGGAAAGACAATATTACTTAATAGACATTAGTTCATAGTGAATTTTATCAAGATGCACTATTTTATCAGAGAGAGTTTGAAATAGCTTTATTTTCTGTACATAAATATCAAAAATGTAACCAATTTTCAGTTACTGGTATTATTCATCATTTGGTGGAGCCCAATTTTGAAAGACAATGAGTGTAAGAATCTGTTTGAGGCGGGGGGGTGGGGGGGGGGGTGGGGGGGGGGTACACAAACACAACAACATATTGGGCTCCGGTCAGTTGTGGGCAGCTGAATGGTTTATTTAAGATACATGTCACTTAATCCAACATATTACTCAGCTTTAGGACCTAGCATTTTATAACAAAGAACGCTTATGTTTGTTTTGTTAGCTGAAGTTCAAAAGCTGGTATTAATGCAGCAAATAGACATTAACAGGAAGTAATGTGGCAGACAGGGTGGCAGATGTTTTGAACTTTGGTTTTATAGAATGCTGCTAGAGGTCAAGCCTGAACTACACGTTAACAATACTCTCCCAACCTCAAAAAGCAATTGTGCAGTAGCCATTCCCAAAATCTTTGTCTTGTGCATTGCCCATTGTTTTCTATTCTTATTTTGAAATGATTGGGGCGACTACACCTGGCCCAGCATGGATTTTGATTACAACTCTTACAATACCAGAAGAGATTTGCGATTCCTGTGACAATGTGTCTGTTCTGCTTTCACAGAATGTGAGTATGGGCTGCTGCACTTCAAGAAGGAGGCAGGGCTTGTTTCACCCACACCACTCCTCTCCTCTCTGGAGATCAAAATTCTAGTTTGTTTATCCTTGTGGCCTTCGCACTCTGCACTATAGTGATTAGAAAATAAAATCTGTCACTTTTTTGACTGCACTGACATTCTTTCCCACACACTAAAATAATTACTTTCAATTCTATTTCTGTGCTATGTGCCTAATCAGTTCTATCCTTAGCGTTGTAAAGCATGGGTTGTATGGCTATGAATGCCCATGAAAGGTCAAAAATAACAGTCTGCAGATTATGCATTCAATGAACTGGGCATAGAAAGACAGACAATGTTCAGAAACACCTTCAACTGGAGATGCATTCACTTCACCAGTGGGAAAATGCTGCTGCTTTTCAACAGAAAAATCATTTTTTAAATTTCAACTACCTCCAAACAAAGAAAATAAAAACCATTTCCAGAACAAAAAGAAAAAAAAGAAAGCAAGTTGTTGAAGTTCTTGCAAAAATAAACATTCCAGTCACAAAATTCACACTCAGCAGTTCTGTTTCTTTTCTTTGAACAGTCAATTTCACAGAGCAAATGCTTTGTTTGTCTTGTCTCATGTAGTGTGACAACCTTTTAAATTTGTGTTTTTAATCATTTATTTTTTATTTAAGAGAGATGTGAAATTTGACAAAAATAGATGCTACATTTCCTGTTCCCTACTTGTATAACCACTCAATCACAAGTAAGTGTTTAAAAATTATGTACGTGTATTTCATAGTTCTCAGTATCAGTAGAGTAAAATAAATAAATAAAATAAGAATACCAGAATTAACCTCTTGCCCTAGAGCATACTGTATGCTGTTACGAAATCTTCTGATTCATTAAAACTGTCTTGATTGTAATTCAGACTCAGACCACCTATTTTGACTTGCAACGCTCTTGCTGGCTAAGCTACTCAAGCCTATGTCATGTTCTGAAGCAAATATACTGACAGAATGACACTGTGAGGTGGCCCTTAACATGTCTGGACATTTCTGCTGATAAGAGTATTACTCATAGAGAGCATGGATTTGGGTTTGAGTCCAAGTGCAAAAGAGCTTTCACCACAACAAGGGGCTTCAGATCAGCATTTTCTGTTAATTATACCTATTAGGCCATCGCTGTAAGTCGCTCATACCCTTCCACTCCCAATTGTGCTTTCTGACTGACTGACTGACTGACTGACTCTGTTCTGTTTCTTTTCTTTGAACAGTCAATTTCACTCACTCACTCACTCCGTCCAACTCACTGTCGCTCTCTCTTTGTGTCTCTCTGTCATTGTCTTCTGTGTCACACCCACAGTCCTCTTTGTTCTGTCAGACTACTACAGCCTTCTCTCACTGTCACTGCTCTCTTACTGCTAAAATCTCATTCCTTCCTTCCTACTGCTGTTCTCTCTTCTCACTGTCACTGTCTTTCTCTTCCTTGTTTTCATTGTCATGTACACTGAGGTGACAAAAGTCAAGGGATACTTCCTAATATTGTGTTGGACCATATTTTGCTGTGCAGCAACTCAATGTGGTTTGGACTCAACAAGTCGATGCACATCCTGTGCAGAAATACTGAGCCATGCTTTCTCTAGAGCCATCCATAACTAAGAAAGTGTTGTCAGTGCAGGATTTTGTGCACGAACTGACCTCTCAATTACGTCCCATAAATGTTTGATGGGATTCATGTCAAGTGATCTGGATGGCGCTATCGTTCACTGGAACTGTCCAGAATGTTCTTCAAACCAATCGCAAACAATTGTGGCTTGGTGACATCACACATTGTCATCTATAAAAATTCCATCTTTCTTTGGGCCATGAAGTTCATGAATGGCTGCAAATGATCCCCAAATAGCTGAACATAACCAATTCTATTCAACAATGGGTTCAATTGGTTCAGTTAGACCAGAGGACCCAGTCCATTCCACGTAAACACAGCTCACACCATTATGGAGCCACCATCAGCTTGCACAGTGCCCTGTTGACATCTTGGGTCCATGGCTTTGTGGGGTCTGTGCCATACTAGAGCCCTACCATCAGCTCCTATCTACTGAAACTGGGACTCATCCAACCAGGCCACAATTTTCCAGTCATTTATAGTCCAACCAACATGGTCATGAGCCCAGGAGACACAATGCAGCTGATGTGTTGTTAGCAAAGGCTGCCATAGCCCATTAATGCCAAATTTCGCTGCACTGTCAAACAGATATATTCGTTGCATGTCCCACATGATTTCTGTTGTTATTTCATGCAGTGTAGCCTGTCTGTTAGCACCACAGTTCTCAGACACTAAGTGAAGGCTGTTGGCCACTGAATTGTCTGTGATGAGAGATAATGCCTGAAATTTGGTATTATCGGCATACTCTTGACACTGTGGATCTCAGAATACTGAATTCCCCATTGAATTCCGAAATGGAATGCCCCATGCATCTAACTCCAACTACCATCCTGCATTCAAAGTATGATAATTCTCGTCATGCAGCTATATTCACATCAGACACCTTTTCATATGAATCATCTGAGAACAAATGACAGCTCCGCCAATGAACTGCCCTTTTGTACCTCACGCATGCCATGCTACCACCATCTGTACGTGTGAATAACACTGTCCCATGACTTTTTCACCTTAGTGTAACGTGCAGTAAAAAGAGAATGACACTTCATTGGCTAAAGCTCTACACTTTCAGTTCTGATCATCTCCTTTAATTGCTTTTCAGTGCATACTTGTATACTGGGAGATCAGAAACCAAAACATCATACTTGAGGTACCACACTGATTCCAATATACGAGGGCTATCCACAAAGTACATTATGTTTTGGAATTAAAAATAAATAAAGTATTGGAAATTTTTTTTATTATATACAGATGAAAGCCAAACTTAAATACTACTTTTCTACATAGTTGCCATTTAAATTAAGGCACTTATCGTAGCGATGGACGAGCTTGGAAATTCCTTCGTCGTATAATTCGGCCGCCTGCGCTTTCAACCACGTGGTTACCTCTTTTGGGACAGAAAAGGTGTGATTTTTGTGTATTTCCTGGGAAGAGGCACTACAATAAACTCTCAAAGGTATTGCAAAACTCTGCACAACCTCAGAAGAGCAATACAAAACAAGCGCAGGGGAAAGTTGGGCTCAAAGATCTTGCTGATTCACGACAACGTCCGGGCCCAGACGGCAAATGCCACTCGTGAAGTTCTCGAATCCTTTAAGTGGGAGTTGTTTCCTCATCCGCCGTACAGCCCCGACCTGGCACCGAGCGACTTCCACTTATTCCCAGCAATGAAGAAGTGGTTGGCTATGCAGCGTTTTGATGACGATGCACAGCTTCAAGAAGAGGTAACCACATAGTTGAAGGCGCAGGCGGCCGAATTTTACGACGAAGAAATTTCCAAGCCCGTCCATCGCTACGATAAGTGCCTTAATTTAAATGGCATCTATGTAGAAAAGTAGTATTTAAGTGTGGCTTTCATCTGTATATAATAAAAAAAATTTCCAATACTTTATTTATTTTTAATTCCAAAACGTAATGTACTTTGCGGATAGCCCTCGTAAAACAAAGATTGAAACAACTTTTGTTTGGCTAGTGGTAAAAAAAACTGCTTAATTTTGTTTCAGAATCAATGATACCTTTATTTCACAACAAGAGAGGCAAGGGTTGGAGTTAACAGTATTACTCAAGGATAGGCAGGGAGGTTCTAGAACACTAGGTCAAGGGAAACAGGATGTAGGTTGAAGCAAGCAATAATCAGCAATGAAATGATGACAACAGACAAGAAACACAATGTTGGCTGTTACAAGTGGCAATGAGGGCATCAGGGATGTGTGATGCATATCAAGGAACAGATAAAATGTAGATGGAAGTAACAAGAGTAAAAATAATGCAGAAATGAGCAGTTCCAGTTCTCTTTCTCTAATGTACTACTCAGCTATTTCCACTTATCTTACTATATTCAAACTGAAGTGTGTTATCAACTGAAGAGGAATGACAGAGCTCTATTACCTTGCAATGCCAAACACATCAGTACAGGGTGCGAGGGCCTCCCCATTGAGGTAAAAGATGGCCTCAGGCACAGTCAAATCCAGAAGGCACCCCAAGATGTCACCTGCTTTCCAAGCTGACTGGCCTTGAGCTCGATTGTGGGCATCGTGCCATATAAGTCGTCGACATCCATCATATGCGACAGAAAAAGCATCATCTCCAATTCCGTAACCTTCCTGAAAGTTCATAATAGAACGATTGAGCTCTTGACATAATACTACTGTGTTGTGAACAAAATGAAAAGATCTTGGCTACTTTTAGCTCATACAGAATACAATTCTGCCTGAAACATTATTCATAATTTGGTGGTCACGTTTAAAATTCACATAGTTGATTCAAATCAGGACAAAGAAACTGTACTAGGAAAACTACACATTTTTACCTCATCCAATCAACATTCAATGGTGTAAATTGCACTACATGCAGTTTTTCTTGTTTTTTATTTTATTTTATTTTTTTATTTTCACATTATGTCAGAGAACTTGCAAAAGTATAAGAAATAAGAGAACAAAACTGCCAACACCAAAAACAAGAAAAACTTCAAAAAGTCACTGCATATGAATATCATATTACTAAACGGCTAACCTTATTCATTGTTCATGGTGCACAGTGCCAGTTGCAGGTTGCCTATCTGATGGCTTCCAGGGGGCAACAAAAATGTGATTTTAAAAATTTCATACAATTACTGGGTGAATTTAAAAATTTCATATGCTGTCGTAATCTACTCATTAAGAGCTATAATCTTATGTCAAATGTTTAATACATTAAGATAAGTACCCTATATTACAGTTACAAATTACACAAACGTCATGAGGCAGTATAACTCAACGCACACAAATTTCCCAAACTATATTCGCCTAGTATTTGAGAGTGAAAGCACTTAGTAGCTTCCAAGAAATTTTAAAAATAATATCAAAGCTCTTCTAAAGTTTTCTTGTGTACATGCCTGACACCAAATGCTTAACACACTGACTCATCATTCTTAAAGTGATAAGAAGTTCAAAGATGTTTTGTACTTGGGAGTTCATTTTATTACACAACTGGGTGTTTACCGGTAGATCACTAATTATACCATCATGGTGACATTTGAGAAGAAGTAGGTAGGTAGGTATGTTGAAAAATGGAAAGTTTTGTGGTTTTTGGACAGTTGCTCCCCCCCCCCCTTTTTTTGCTGTCACACACACACACACACACACACACACACACACACACACACACACACACACACACATCTACATCATATATCCTCTGTTGTCTATTCATGCTGCCACCAAACTTCAAAATAGTATGGCTTAAGAAAAAAGGAAAAATCATCTACAACCCATTTCTGCTCACATCTGGTGCATTGAGTCCCCTGGCTTGAAGTTCTGGATTGCTTTTCGTTTGTCCTTAAGTCAATTAATTTCTTTTCATGCTATCATTTCTGCACTCTTATCAGAACAAGGACACACTGTATCAGAAAAAAATCTATTTTATATTCTTTGTGCATTCCATTTTTTGGTGATTGGTATGTAGATTTTCTTGATTATTTGTCTTCTTCTTCTTCTTCTTCTTCTTCAGTCCAGAGACTGGTCTGATGCAGCTCTCCATGCTACTCTATCCTGTGCAAGCTTCTTCATTTCCAAGTAACTACAGCACCCTACATCCTTCTGAATCTGCTTAATGTATTCATCTCTTGGTCTCCCTGTACGATGTTTACCCTCCATGCTGCATACTAAATTGCTAATCCCTTGACGCCTCAGAACGTGTCCCTCTAACCGATCCCTTCTTTTAGTCAGGCTGTGCCACAAATTCCTATTCTCCCCAATTCAATTCAGTAACTCCTCATTAGTTATGTGATCTACCCATCTAATCTTCAACATTCTTCTGTGACACCACATTTCGAAAGCTTCTATCCTCTTCTTGTCTAAACTATTTATTATCCACGTTTCATATCCATACATGGCTACACTCCACAGAAATACTTTGAGAAAAGATCTCCTGACACAAATCTATACCTGATGTTAACAAATTTCTCTTCTTCAGAAACGCTTTCCTCGCCATTGCCAGTCTACATTTTATATCCTTTATATCAGTTATTTTGCTCCCCAAATAGCAAAACTCATCTACTACTTTAAGTGTCTCATTTCCTCATCTAATTCCCTTAGCATCACCTAATTTAATTCGACTACATTCCATTATCCTCGTTTTGCTTTTGTTGATGTTCATCTTATATCCTCCTTTCAAGACACTGTCCATTCTGTTCAACTGCACTTCCAAGTCCTTTGTTGTCTCTGATAGAATTAAAATGTCATCGGCAAACCTTGAAGTTTTTATTTCTCCGTGGATTTTAATTCCTACTCCGAGTTTTTCTTTTGTTTCCTTTATTGCTTGCTCAATATACAGATTGAATAATATCGGGATATTCTACAACCCTGTCTCACTCCCTTCCCAACCACTGCTTCCCTTTCATGCCCCTTGACTCTTATAACTGTCATCTGGTTTCTGTACAAATTGTAAATAGCCTTTCGTTCCCTGTATTTCACTCCTGCTGTCATGAGAATTTGAAAGAGGGTATTCCAGTCAACATTGTCAAAAACTTTCACTAAGTCTACAAATGCTAGAAAAGTAGGTTTGCCTTTCCTTAATCTATCTCCTAAGATAAGTTGTAGGGTCAGTACTGCCTCACATGTTCCAACATTTCTACGGAATCCAAACTGATCTTCCCCAAGGTTGGCTTCTACCAGTTTTTCCATTTGTCTGTAAAGAATTCGTGTCAGTATTTTGCAGCCGTGACTTATTAAATTGATGGTTCAGTGATTTTCAGATCTGTCAACACCTGCTTTCTTTGGGATTGGAATTATTATATTCTTCTTGAAGTCTGAGGGTATTCTGCCTGTCTCATACATCTTGCTCACCAAACAGTAGAGTTTTGTCAGGCCAAGGCTAACAGTAGTTCTAATGGAATGTTGTCTCCCCCCGGGGCCTTCTGTCAACTTAGGTCTTTCAATGCTCTATCAAATTCTTCACGCAGTATAGTATCACCCATTTCATCTTCACCTACTTCAGTATTTCTTATCTCAAATCTACCCAGTCTTCTTCAACTGTATTTCTTTCCCCTGTTCTTATCAATCGTTCCCTAATGCTGTCTCTGAAACACTCTACAACCTCTGGTTCTTTCAGTTTATCCAAGTCCCATCTCCTAAAATTCCCACCTTTTTGCAGTTTCTTTAGTTTTAATCTACAGTTTTATATTACACACATTTCCAATTTCTTTAATAACTTCTACAGATATAACAAAACCTGTAATAATAATCAAAATAATAACTTAAAGTAACAAAAATAGCAATAATAATAATAATAGTAAAGAGCTTTAAGAATGATACAAATTAGTTTAGCAACATCAAGCTGCAGACAGGCACGATTAAAAGACACTCATATGTAGCTTTCAGCCTCAGCCTTTATCAGTAGAGAGGGGGAGGGGGGAGAGAGAGGGACACACACACACACACACACACACACACACACACACACACACACACACACACAAAGCAAGCAAACCTCAAGCATGCACGTGCTGAGTTTTTGATCTTGCCTGTCTGCATTTGGACACGTCTAGCAATCAATCTTGTTAATATTTCTACCTGGAATTTCCATTGTTTGACAGAAGAGTTTAGAACATATCAATAATTCTTTTTCTTCTTCCTGGCCCTATAGCCCTAGAAGGGCCTTGCCTGTTCTGGAACATCATTCCATTTGTCCCTGTCTTTTGTCTCCATCCTCAGACACCAATAATTTTTAAACCTTCTTGTATGTCATCCAAGTGTTGAAGTCTTTGTCTTCCCCTGCTTCTTTGGACTCCACAGTTTTGCACCATTGCTATTTTTGTTGGGTTCTCATGCTCCATGCAAAAAACATGGATGACCATTTCAGGCAGTTTATGATTTCCAGATCTTTTCTTCATTAGTCATGCCATAGCTTTTGTGTAACACTTTTTGTACTTTTTGTTCAAAACATTCTATTAGCTCTTCACATTACTGCATCAGTGTCCAGGTTTCTGAGCCATATGTTAATACCGGATGTATTAAAGTTTTATACAGCTGATACTTTGTTCTTCTGGACTGAAGTTGCGGGGCCAGCCCATAATAGCATTTATTATCTAGATGGTGTGCCACTTTATTTCCACACTAATATCATTCTGTGATGTTACCAATGTTCCAAGATAAACAAATTCATGAACAGATTCTATTTGCACCTTTGTCAGTTTCTAACATTGTATTTAGTTCTGATCTTTACTATTCACATTGATGGTCACTTCCAGCCCCATTTTGTATTCTTGCTGCCACCAGTGCCCTATGTGTTTCTTCAGCAGCTAGTTCTGTTCTTGCAATAATATCCATATCACCTGCATAGGTCAGAACCTGCACCATTCTATTGTATACTGCACCTGTTGTGTTGTTTGAGCTGTGCATATTACCTTCTATAGTGCTACGTTAAAAAGCACACATGAAAATGAATCTCCTTGCCTCAGTCCACAATTAGTTTCAAAACTTTGTGTTAAATTTCTTTATATCTGTACTTTATATATTACTTTTCCCACAGGCAAACTTATGAGTTGTACTAAATGATGTGGTATGCCCAGTTTATTCATGGCTTCAACAAGCTTATTTCTTTTTATGGTGTCACATGCTGCTTTAAAATCAACAAATATATGATGAGTTTCTATATTTTATTCCTTTTTTTTTTTCGCCCAATATCTGCCCCAGGGTGGATATTTGTTCATCAGCTGGTTTGTCAGATCTAAAGCCTGCCTGATGTCTCCCTACCACTTTTTTTGCAAAAGCTTTTAAACAGGCAGAAAGCAAGCAGGAGAATATTTTGCATGTGGTGTTCAGCAATGTAATACCTGTATAGTGTGTACATTCCAAAATGACCCATTTCTTATGTGCAGCACATATTAGACCAATACTCTAATCATCTGGATGACTTTGCGTCCATATGTCTGAGATCAGGGCTGGCAGGCATTGAACTAGATGTTCTCCACCACACTTAATAAGCTCAGCTGGCAAGTTGTCATTGCCAGTTTATTTATTGTTGGTTAGTTTCTTTATTGCTAGCCGAATCTCTTGCATCGAAGGCATCCCACTTTCTCTTTCTTGGATTTCAGTTATTTCCCATGCTTCAATATTCTCTGGGTATAAGGAATCCTTAAAGTACTCTGCCCAACGATGTAACACTCCTCCTTGTGATGCTGTAAGTTGACCTTTTTTTCCACCTACCCTTTTTTTTTTTTTTTTTTTTGCTGTAATTCCGTTCTAAGGTTATTGACCTTTCTGATAAATGTCCTCCTTTCATTGGTGTCATGCAGTGATTCAAAGTCCTGCAACTTTCTTTTGAAAAGGCTTCTGTTCTTTGCTTTCGGAATCCACTTTTCTGTGCACTTTTTTTTGTCTATAGTCGTCCACTAGTGTTCTTGTTCTTCTGACCTGCATCTTTTTATATGCTTCATTCTTCATTCTTGTTGCCTCCTCACTCTCTTCATCATACCATCCATTTCTTCTGGCCTGTTCTTGTTCCATATCAATCACCACCTCTGTGGCAGCCTCTACTTCATTTCTAATTTTATTTCACTACTCACTTATGTTATGAGTATAGTTCTCCAGAATTCCTGTAAATCTATTTTCCAAATTAATAGTTAGGTGTTCAGTCTTCCTTGAGTTCTTAAGGTATGACACATTATATTTATTCTGTCTTTCTCCTTTAGCTTTATGTGCATCTGAAATTCTCCTTCTAATTTTTGCTATGAAGAGGTAATGATCAGAGTCCATATTAGCACCTCTGAAACTACAGCCATCTAGTACATCAGGGCCATGCATCATCTCTATTAATTATGATCAATTCAGTTCCTAGTATTGTTGTTTGGTGATACACACATCATTTTATGTATAATCTCATTCTGGAACCATGTGCTAGAAACTGTGATGTTAAGTGATGCTGCAAAATTTATCAGGCAGTGTCCACTGTTATTACTCTCTTTGTGGAGGCTGTATTTACTGATGATAGGGAACAAGCCTGCTCCAGCCCTACCTTAGCATTCTTATCCCCTATCACAATTTTCATGTCTTTTTTGAACACTTTCGATAAGCTTGCTCAATTTCCTCATAGAAGGTCTCCTTCACTTCTGCTGTCTTCTCCTCAGTAGTAGCATGTGCATTTAGGAGACTGTAGTTAAAGAATTTCCCTTTTATTCACATGTATCATATCCTTGGACTTATTGCTTTAAATAGTATCACTATTTGTTCAGTGCTCTGATTGAGTATTAATCCCATACCAAACATGTGTTCACTATTGAGGCCACAGTAGTACACAGTACAGTGCTGTTTCTGGACCATATCCTGTACAGTTCATCTTATCTCTTGCAGGGCCATGACGTCCACCTTGTACAATTTTCGCTATTCCAATAATGCTTCCAAGGGCTCCAAGACTATATAATGTCTGTACATTCCACGATCCAGTTCTCATATTCTTTTTACTTTGCCATATCTTTGCCTTAGGGTCCGTCTGGCTGTATTTTCTTCAGATTTCGTAATATGACTTTTTTACAGGTATGGATTGTCAGTCCATAACCCAACCTCCTATTCTTCAGAGGGCCATTCCTCTCACTCTTGCCCACCCTGGAGTTGGGTACCCTATCTTCCAAAGGGTTGCTCTGGTTCCCAGAATTTCTTACATCTATTAATTTCTTTTCATGCTATTCTTTCTGCACTCTTGTTAGAAAAAGGAGACACTGTGTCAGAAATCTACCGATTTTACATGCTTTGTCCATTCCGTTTGCTGCTGATTGGTAAGTAGATTTTCTCCATTTGTATTACACATATTTTCAATTTCTGTAATAACTTCTGCAGATGTAATGAAACCAACATATATGTATGCACCAAACTACCCACAATGATATTTTAGTTTGGTTGCTGACACCAGCTCCAGGCAATTTATTTACTGCTTATTAAGTCTGACCACATTAGGACCTTAAGGCCTTCTCTTACCTCTGACTGGAAGCAACACACACCAAAGATATTACAAAAACATTCACAGGAATACTACTACTACTACTACTACTACTACTACTACTAATAATAATAATAATAATAATAATAATAATAATAATGACACTAATAACATTAGTAATATTAATAGTAAAGAGCATTGAGAATGATACAGGTTAGTTTAGCACATTTGAATCCATGTTTAGTATTAAAGAAGTGGAAGGGATAAGAAACTCGAGAATACCGAAACAATAGTGACAGTGGCTGTAAGGAAAGAATGGAATTTAACTAAAGGACTCTGACAACATGGAGGAGGAAAAAGTTATAGTGGAGGGGTGATTGACAAGAGTGATCCGTAAATTAGAAAATGGGAAAGATGGTTATTGTGGTGGAAGGTACTCCAGTAGCTGTCTTTTGAAGTTTGGAAGGAATTTAGTTTCTGCAATATTTTGAGCAAGATTGTTCCAATGTCAGGTCCCTGATAGGAAAAATGACTTAGAGAACATGGCAGTGTTATGTAATGGTACATAGAGGATTTTACTTTGTTGAGAACAAGTATTCAGACAGTAGTGTAAAGTTGAAGAAGAATAAGAGGGAGCACAAAGATTGGGAAGACAATAGCTCAACATAAAATATGACAGTATCTATGCCTATAGGCAAGTAGCCCTGACAATTGTTCATAGACAGGAGTGATATAGTCAAAACAGCATATGTCCTAAATGTATCGCATCGCACACAAGCATTCATTGCCAATTCCAGCCTGCGAGTGTACTAAAGTCCTTGGAAAACAGAATCACCACAGTCCAGTATGGGAAGTATTAGTGACTCTACAAGCTCCTTTTTAAGCTTGAAAGGAAATAGTGTTTTATATTTCTATAGTGAATGAAGTGACACTACACCTTCTTACAGACTGCAGTTGTGTGTTCAATCCAGTCTAAGTGATGGTCTAGAATTATCCCCTAGTTCTTTGCAAAAGAAGAAAAGATTATTTCTGTGCTGTTTAGGATTAACAGTGAAAGAAATTCTCTGAACTGAAGGGTACTAAGGTTTCTGTGAATGACTTACGATTGCTTGCATTAAAAGATAAGTCAACTTTCAAACCTATGTTCTGTGCCCACTTAGCTGAGGCAACTAAATCACCATTTACATGATAGATGGTTGTGCCCAAGTTTGTAGGACTCACACTTAGATATAACTGAAAGTCATCATCATGTAGGTGATATTTGCAGTGGGAGAGAGAAGTTGATATTAACACATTATGAGGTAAGTAATGGGCCCAATACTGATCCTTGTGGGACTCCTGCATTGTGACCTTTTAGTTACAATCATTAAACGGTATTGGTGGGATGTAAGCTATGAGCAGAACATTCATAAGGCACGCTAAGAAAAAAATTTATTTGCGAGTTTAGCAAGTAGAATTTCAAAGTCAACAGTGTCAAAAGCTTTGCTGAAATCCGATAAGCACATAATAGTCACCTGTTGATTGTCCATAGCTTGTTTCAGTTCATCAGTCAGCAGTGATCATGATCCGATTTTGGCAGAAACCAGACTAGTATATATCTAAAAGGTTACCTAATGTTAAATAATTAGTAAGCTGTGTTGTGGCGTAACAAGCTTGCTACGCCACACTGGGAAGGGAGCCGAAAGAAAGGCACGCGTACACACACGCCGACTGGCGTCAAGTCTGGAACAGGATAACTATTGAATGGTAGCAAGAAAAGTACGTAGCTGCTTTATACTTAACTTTTATTCTTTGATGAATACAGCGTTCTTCTTGAGACATTTATACTATAACTCTCAAAGTAGGTAAGGCTAATGGCGCCTTGCTAGGTCGTAGCCATGTACTTAGCAGAAGGCTATTCTAACTGTCTCTCGGCAAATGAGAGGAAGGCTTCGTCCGTATTGTCGCTAGCAATGTCGTCGTACAACTGGGCGAGTGCAATATCGTATCTCGAGACCTGCCTTGTGGTGGCGCTAGGTCTGCGATCACACAGTGGCGACACGCGGGTCCGACATGTACTAAATGGACCGCGGCCGATTTAAGCTACCACCTAGCAAGTGTGGTGTCTGGCGGTGACACCACAAGCTGTTGGCGGAATATGTATTCTAAAGCCTTGGGTGATGCTAGCAGAATGCAAATGAGCCTGTGGTCAGATTTGTTTGGCATATTCCTTCTTGGTACATGATTTTAAGAGACCCTACTTCCAGGTCGTTCGGAAGATGCTGGAGGTTAGAGAATGGTTGAAAATATCTATCATTTTGGGCAGTACTGGGTTGGTTGGAGGGGTTTGCGGGATTGAAAGGACTAGGGCCATCAGTCCCTTTTTCCAAGAACTTTAAACACCCACAAAGAATAAGAACAGACAATGGGGATGACAAGAGATAACACAGGACAAGAAAGACGCAGACAGAGACCAGAAAAAAGGAATTAAACACACCAAGTGTGACAGTGGTTGGCTGACCATACAAACAAAAAAGGAAAAGCCAACAACCAAGAAACATACTAAAAACCCCAGTCTAAAATTGTAGTCCAAAGGCCAGACAAAAAACAGGCAGCACAAACATCTGCCTGAGCGGAGTTAAAAGTGGGCAATCCAACAAGATGTGGACCACCGTCAAAGCTGACTGACCTGCAGCGACATAAAGGTGGGTCCTCATAGCGCAATAAATAGCTGTGTGTCATCCAGGTGTGGCTAATGCGCAGCCGTCAGAGAACAGAGTCCTTGCGAGAGACCTGCAAGGAGGAGTGCTACGCATTGGTAGCCTCCTTGATGGCCCGAAGTTTGTTGACTGAAAGAAGGGTGTGCCATTCTTCACCCCAGGTGCGAAGTACCTTCTGCCGCAAACTGACCTGAGGTCACTCTCCGAAAGACCAATCTCCAAATCTCAAAAGGCCCGGCAAAGAGGTGGAAGAGGGAAAACCTCAAGCCCAGAGAGAAGAGCTCTGACGCGAACTGCGATCGTACACCCTGAACGGGGCCGCCGTTCCGGAAGATGGACGACTGACTGAGGGAACAGGCAAGCTACAAAAGTGTGTAGCATAAGCAGCCAGTAATCGTTGGCACCGGAACCGCAATGGAGGGACACCTGCCTCAACAAGTATGCTGTTGACAGGACTTGTCCAGAAAGCTCCAGTGGCAAGTCGGATCCCGCTGTGAAGGATGGGGTCAAGCAACTGCAATGCAGAAGGTGATGCTGAACCATAAGCTGGACTCCCATAATCTAGACGGGACTGAATTAACGCCTGGTACAGCCGTAGAAGGGTAGACCGATTGCCACTCCAGCTGGTGTGACTCCAGAGCATTAAAGATGCCACCAGCATGTCTGTTTAAGCTGCCAAATATGAGGGAGCCAAGTCAACCGGGTATCAAAAACCATTCCCAAAAACTGATGTGTCTCCACCACAGCAAGAGGTTCACTGTCAAGTTAAAGCTGTGGCTCAAGGTGAACAGTGCGTCACCAGCAGAAATGCATAACGCCGGTCTTGGCAGCCGAAAACTGGAAGCCATGCACTACAGCCCAAGACTGCGCCTTGCGGATAGTGCCCCGCAGCTGCCGTTCAGCAGCTGCAATGGCAGTGGAGCTAAAGTATAGGCAGAAGTCGTCAGCATACAAGGAAGCTGAGAGACATTCCCACTGCCGCAGCGAGCCCATTAATTGCAATTAAAATGAGGCAGACACTTAAGATAGATCCTTGGGGTACCCCATTCCCCTGAACTTGGGAGGAACTATGGGAGGCCGCAACTTGCAAGCGGAGGGAACGAAGTGACAGAAAATTTTGTATGAAAATCGGGAGCGGATCCCAAAGGCCCCAACCATGAAGTGCAGAGAGGATGTGATGTCACCATGTCGTATCATATGCCTTCCGCATGTCAAAAAGACGGTGACCAGATGCTGAGAGCGGGCAAAGGCCATACGGATGGCAGACTCCAGACACACCAGATTATTGACGGCAGAGCGGCCCTTACAGAACCCACCCTGAGACGGAGCCAGAAGGCCCTGAGACTCAAGCAGCCAACTCAACCTCCGGCTCACCATGTGTTCGAGCAACTTGCAAAGAACATTAGTGAGGCTAATGGGGCGGTAGCTGTACACCTCCAGTGGGTTCTCGACAGGTTTCAACATCGGAATTACGATGCTTTCCCGCCATTAGTGGGAACTCACCCTCAACCCAGATACAGTTGAAAAGGTCTAGGAGGTGTCGCTGGCAGTCCACCGAGAGGTGTTTGAGCACCTGACAGTGGATGCGATCTGGCCCAGGTGCTGTATCAGGGCAAGCGGCTAGGGCACTTCAGAATTCCCACTCACTGAACAGAGCATTGTACGATTCAGAGTGGCAAGTGTGAAATGAAAGGCTCTGACATTCCAACTGCTCTTTCAGGGAACAGAAGGCCAGTGGGTAATTCGCAGAAGTGGAACTCTGAGCAAAATGCTCCGCTAAGTGGTTTGCAATTGTGTCGGAGTCAGTACAGACTGCTCCATTCAGTGAAAGCGCAGGTATGCTGACGGGGGTCTGATAGCCATAGAGACCTTATCTTGGCCCAAACCTGCGATGGAGAGGTACGGAGGCCAATGGTGGAGACATATCTTTCCCAGCACTCCTTCTTGCATTGGCGAATGAGGCGGCGAGCTCGTGCACAAAGCCGTTTAAAGGCGATGAGGTGTGCCAATGAGGGATGCCGCTTGTGTCGCTGGAGTGCCTGCCTGCAATCTTTAATCACCTCAGCGATCTCGGACGACCACCAAGGCACAGTCCTCCGCCAAGGGGACCCAGAAGAACAGGGAATGACAGATTGTGCGGCAGTTTCTATGCCGTTAGTGATCAAGTGAACCACCGCATCAATGGCGTCATTAGAAAGAGGCTCAATAGTGGCAATGGAGGTGAACAAGTCCCAGTCAGCTTTAATCATAGCCCATCCGGAGGGGCACCCAGAAGAGTGACACTGTGGCAGTGACAAAGACTGGAAAGTGGTCACTACCACAGAAATAGTCATGCACACTCCACTGGACAGATGGTAATAGGCTAGGGCTGCAGATCGAAAGGTCGTTGGCTGAGCACATGCCATGCGCCACACTGAAATGTGTGAAGGCACCAGTATTTAAAAGAGAAAGGTCGAGCTGTGCCAATACTTGCTCAACGATGCTGCCTCAGCCTGTTGCCACTGATCCACCCCACAGAGGGTTATGGGCGGTGAAGTCACGCAGTAACAGAAAAGGTGGCGGCAATTGGGCTATCAGCGCAACCAGGACCTGCTGCGGGACATCACCATCTGATGGAAGATATAGACTGCAGACAGTAACAGCCTGAGGCGTCCACACCTGAACAGCGACAGCCTCTGAAGGTGTTTGTAGAGGGACAGACTCGCTGTAGAGTGGAGGACATAGATGCAGACAGATGAGATACCCTCTCGTAAGCTGCCCGGTTCTTATAATAACCCCGATAGCCATGGAGGACGGGGGTTCGCATTGCTGGAAACCAAGTTTCCTGAAGAGCAATGCAGAGAAAAGGGTGAAGGCTGAGAAGTTGTCGGATCTCAGCAAGATGATGGAAAAAACTGCTGCAGTTCCACTGGAGGATGACATTGTCCATGGCCGAGAAAGGCGGGAAGGAGGCAGATTATGCCACTGGGTCACCTGCTGCCACCGATTGAGTACTGACGGGAGCGACATCCATCATGTCTAACGGACCGGCGAGATCTCGGTCCTCAGTGGATGCCAGAATCTCCAACGCATCCTCAGATGCAGAGCTTGTAGGTGGCGGTGGAGTGAGTGCCACCACAATTTCCTTGGTCTTAGGGGTCTTCGTTTTCGATTTCTCACACTGTTCCTTTGGTTGCCCTTGCTGGGAGGGCTTCTTTGATTCAGTCTCCAAGACTGAAGAGGACCGCAAAGCCCTACGACCAGCTATCTGGGGCTTCTTCAGTCCCTGGTGGGTGTCTGATTTTCCACTGGTAGGAACCTGGGAAGGGAGTGACCTAAGGAATCCCTTCCTAGCGAGAGAAGCCGAAAAAAAGTCTTACGCTTTTCCAGCTTAGAAGTGGGGACTTGTGTCCCTGATGGTTGGGAGGGTGCTGCTCTCGAGGTAGGTGGTGCAGGAGCAACAGGGAGGGAAGTGCCCCCCAGCATCAAGGGGGCAGGTATGGTCCTTTCGCTCTGAGAGCAGACTGTATGAGATGCAATGGATGGAGCTGTAACAGGAGTGACAGTGGCAGCATAAGATGACGTCATGCACATGAGATGAAGCCATTCAGATTTCCGTTTAGCCTCAGTGTACGTCAGTCAGTCCAGGGTCTTGTATTCCATTATTTTCCATTCCTCCTGTAGAATCTTACAGTCCGACGAGCAAGGGGGGTGGTGCTCTCCGCAGTTGACACAGATGGGAGGCGGGGCACATGGAGTATCAGGATTGTATGGACGACCACAATCGCGACATATGAGGCTGGAAGCATAGCGGGAAGACGTATAGCCGAACTTCCAACACTTGAAGCACCGCATCTGGGGAGGGATATACGGCTTGTCATCACAGCGGTAGACCATCACCTTCACCTCCTTGGGTAACGTGTCACCCTCTAAGGCCAAGATGAAGGCACCGGTGGCAACCTGATTATCCCTTGGACCCCGGTGGACGCACCGGATGAAATGGACACCTGGTCGTTCTACATTGGGCGCAGCTCATCATCAGACTGTAAAAGAAGGTCCCTGTGGAAGACAATGCCCTGGACCATATTTAAGCTTCCATGGGGCGTGATAGTAACAGAAATATCCCCAGCTTCTTACAAGCAAGTAATGCCCGTGACTGGGCAGAGGATGCTGTTTTTATCAAGACTGACCCGGACCACATTTTTGATAAGCCCTCCACCTCCTCAAACTTTTCCTCTAAATGCTCTACGAAGAACTGAGGCTTCATGGACATATGGGATTCCCCATCAGCTCTCGTACAGACTAGATACTGTGGCCAATATGCCTCACTGTCATTTATAGCCTTACATTCCTCCCATGGTATGGCCAGCGAGGGAACGATTTGGGATCATACATGTTTGCATTAAAGTGAGCCCTTGAATGCTTAGAGACTGCTGGTGGTTGGCCACCAGCAAGAGAAGATGTGCCATGCTTCATTGCATGTCATCCACCCTGATGCCACCTACTCTGACCAAGGGCCCTCCCCACGGGCACCACCCAGCCACAGCAAGGGCCACTTGGTAGGATGGTCATTGCCGGGAGTCCCGATGCCCCATGGAGATAGGCATCTACTCCTTGGCATACGTGGGGAGTTAACGGCACAGGCATCAGTAGAGCAATCCCTGTGTTGTCAGGGGCTACAATCAACAGGGTACATGGCGGCTCCACCACAACGGACTGGCTACCGTGCTGGATATTAGGTGGCAAGTGGTCCATGATCGTCGTCAGAGCAGAAAGCGACACTGTGGAGTGCATGGCGGAAATCGCACCCAGGAACGTATCCTCGCCCAAGAGATGGAGAGCGAGCAGGACTGCAATGCAATCACGAATAAGCTGGCTAAAGGTCTCAATGCACGATGGACACAAGCACCTTTTAGTCACCTCTTACGACAGACAGGAATACCACGGGCCCATTCTTACCCCCGAACCCACAGGTGGTGGCAGTAGTGGGTTTATTAGAAAACTGATCATATGTTCTGTTATAATATTGAGTCCTGTACCTGTCAAACGTACTAGTGCAACAGACTTTCTGCCAGTCTTAAGTCATACCAGCTACGGAATTTTTTTTTTTTTGTACCAACCATTGATACTTTAAGGGAGTATATGGTATGCACCAATGTGTGTTGGTCAAGTAAAGATGTCCTCATAAATTATACTAAGTAAGTAAAATTCTCCTCAAACTCAAAGTTTCACTACAGTTAAGTCAGCAAAAGAAGAACGCTGGCTGCTGCAATGGTCTTGGCTTGGCTGTTTCCTGCATTTACTTATCACTTAGCACAATTTTGCAAATGTTTCTATGGCAACACCTCAGTGTTGTTGCACCTCTACAGGTGGTAATTGTTTTCAACTGCAGTTGTTCACACTTGGCAGCTGAGAGCTGGCTACCATGCTTCCAGGGGATCTGTATCTGTCTGGCATGTAATCAAATCCTCATTATCTCTATGACCATGAGGTCACTTTTTAAAACAAATGATTCATTTCAATTATGTGAAACACACCATTAAAGAAATTTAAATTTCATTTATCACTGAAAGATTCAAACAGGCACAAAAACCTTGTTTATCAATTCCTATCACAATTACAGCAACATCACTAGAGTTTATTGAAAAAATTTAAATTATATTTGTGTTACTTTTCTTGAAGCATTTGACAATAGAGAAAGTTAATGTACAAAATTATTCATATGACACAGCAATTTGTAATGTGAATTAAAATATGTACAAGAAATCAGATGTATTACATACTTACATGGTTAAGGAATGTAGAATCTTTGGTAGCCCATCCTATCTGCATCACACCAGGTGTGATTACCTGTGTCTCATAATACCAGACACCTTCATCAACTTGGAATGTGCAGCGAACACTCTCAAATGAGTAAGCATCGCATCGTGCCTAGCAGTAGTAAAATAAGAACTATGAAAGTCAACAGTTAATACACAAGATCCTGTTGAAGCATTTGCAACACATTAGCAGTTTAAGTCAGATAACTGGATAACTTGGGAAGGCAGGGGAACCAGATCTATCATTGACTGTATAATAACAGATCAGGAATTCAGGAAGGCTGTGAGGGACACACGTGTATTCAGGGGATTCTTTGATGACACTGATCATTATTTAATCTGCAGTGAAATTGGGATTGTGAGGCCGAAAGTGCAGGAGGTCAGGTCCATATGTAGGAGGATAAGAGTGGAGAAGCTTCAGGATAAGGAAATCAGGCACAAGTACATAACAGCAATCTCAGAAAGGTACCAGTTAGTTGAATGTAGTCAATTACAGTCACTGGAAAAGGAATGGACAAGGTACAGGGATGCAGTACTAGAAGTGGCTAAAGAATGTCTTGGAACAGTAGTGTGTAAAAGTAGGATGAAGTAAACAGCTTGATGGAATGACAGTCAAGGCAGCCTGTAAAAGGAAAAAGAAGGCGTATCAAAAATTGCTACATACTAGAACTCAGGTAGACAGAGAAAGTTATGTTAAAGAAAGAAACAAAGCCAAACAGATAATTGCAGCATCCAAGTAGAAATCTTGGGAAGACTTTGGAAACAGGTTGGAGAATATGGGTCAAGCTGATGGAAAACCATTCTGGAGTGTAATTAGCAGTCTTCGAAAGGGAGGTAAGAAGGAAATGACAAGTATTTTGGACAGGTCAGGAAAACTGCTTGTAAATCCTGTGGATGCCTTGGGCAGATGGAGGGAATATTTTGAATGGTTGCTCAATGTAGGTGAAAATACTATCAGTAATGTTTCAGATTTCGAGGTAGAATGGGATAGGAATGATGATGGAAATAGGATCACATTTGAGGAAGTGGAGAAAATGGTCAATAGATTGCAGTGCAATAAAGCGGCTGGAGTGGATGAAATTAAGTCGGAACTCATCAAATACAGTGGAATGTCAGGTCTTAAATGGCTACATAGGATAATTGAATTGGCCTGGGAGTCGGGACAGGTTCCATCAGATTGGACAAAAGCAGTAATCACACCAATCTTTAAACATGGAAACAGAAAAGATTGTAACAACTACAGAGGTATCTCTTTAATCAGTGTTGTGGGTAAAATCTTCCCAGGTATTGTTGAAAGGAAAGTGCGAGTATTAGTTGAGGACAAATTGGATGAAAATCAGTGTGAGTTTAGGCCTTTTAGAGGTTGTCAGGACCAGATCTTTAGCTTACGGCAAATAATGGAGAAGTGTTATGAGTGGAACAGGGAACTGTATCTATGCTTTATAGATCTAGAAAAGGCATATGACCGGGTTCCTAGGAGGAAGTTATTGTCTGTTCTATGAGATTATGGAATAGGAGGCAAACTTTTGCAAGCAATTAAAGGTCTTTACATGGATAGTCAGGCAGCAGTTAGAGTTGACGGTAAATTGAGTTCATGGTTCAGAGTAGTTTCAGGGGTAAGACAAGGCTGCAACCTGTCTCCACTGTTGTTCATATTATTTATGGATCATATGTTGAAAACAATAGACTGGCTGGGTGAGATTAAGATATGTGAACACAAAATGAGCAGTCTTGCATATGCGGATGGCTTAGTTGTGATGGCAGATTCGATTGAAGTTTGCGAAGTAATATTTCAGAGCTAGATCAGAAATGTAAGGACGGTGGTATGAAGATTAGCATCTCCAAAACGAAAGTAATGTCAGTGGGAAAGAAATATAAATGGATTGAGTGCCAAATAGGAGGAACAAAGTTAGAACAGGTGGACGGTTTCAAGTACTTAGGATGCATATTCTCACAGGATGGCAACATAGTGAAAGAACTGGAACCGAGGTGTAGCAAAGCTAGCACTCAGCTACGATCTACTCTCTTCTGCAAGAAGGAAGTCAGTACCAAGACTAAGTTATCTGTGCACCGTTCAATCTTTCGACCAACTTTGTTGTATGGGAGCGAAAGCTGGATGGATTCAGGTTACCTTATCAACAAGGTTGAGGTTACGGATATGAAAGTAGTTAGGATGATTGCAGGTACTAGTAGATGGGAACAATGGCAGGAGGGTGTCCACAACGAGGAAATCAAAGAAAAACTGGGAATGAACACTATAGATGTAGCAGTTAGGGTGAACAGGCTTAGATGGTGGGGTCATGTTACACACATGGGAGAAGCAAGGTTACCCAAGAGACTCATGGGTTCAGCAGTAGAGGGTAGGAGGAGTCGGGGCAGACCAAGGAGAAGGTACCTGGATTCGGTTAAGAATGATTTTGAAGTAATAGGTTTAACATCAGAAGAGGCACTAATGTTAGCACTGAATAGGGGATCATGGAGGAATTTTATAAGGGGGGCTATGCTTCAGACTGAACGCTGAAAGGCATAATCAGTCTTAAATAATGATGATGATGATGATGATGATGATGAACTGGATAAGATACTGAACCTGGCAGATCTGCATAAATTGACAATAAATTAATGCTCTTTCTAGACTTATGAACTGTAAAAAGCTTCATTCAAATGATCTGACTATATTATTGTCTAAAATGAATTCACATTCTTTTAAATTTGTGGTTTCTCCAAGCCTGAAGGAAACTCGAATCAAAAAATGGCAATATACACTGCCTGGAAAAAAAAAATAACGAAGCACCCATAAGACATAGTTACATGTGACTTCCAAAAAAAAAAAAACACACACACACACACACACACACACACACACACACACACACACACACACACACACACACACACACACCCCCCAATGGGGCTGCAAATGACTAGAATTGCAATTCTCTGCACCAGGTAGAATAGCCATTAGAATGCATTAGCCTAGTTTATGGTTAATGTTGTTACAAGCCTTGTGGGGTATAAATGGAACATGAGCAGCATCTGATGCTGATTGACCACCATGAAAAACTCAGAGATGGTGCTTACTAGTGTGAGACGGCATAGTAAGCACCTGCCAATTTGAAAACTGCCTCATTGTGGATCTCCAATTGGCTGGTTGAATCATGCAATTATCCAGATTTGTGGGGTACTCAGACGTGACAGTGGCCTGAAGCCGGACTGCAATGAAACGTGAGGGCAGGAATATTCTTTTCTGTTACAGTCCCTGTCTACCACATCTGACCACCACAATAGAGGATCGCCACATTGTGCATCAGGCATATTGTAACATCGCATCTGTGCCCACCATCTGAGAACAAAATGGACTCTCTGCAACATTCTGTGTTGTCCCGCACCATTAAGCGTAGACTAGCAGTAACTGAACTATGGCACTACTGACCAGTGCGAAGGCAACCATTAACACAGCAACACAAATGATGCATTTGATGTGATGCTGTGATTGGGAAGCATGAACTGATGTTGAATAGTGTCACATGGTGTTTCAGGGTTGCCACATGTTTCCCCAAGCGAAATTCCCTGATGTTTCCCTGCTTTTCAGACAAGTTTTAGCATTTTTCCCTGACAAATTTTGAGATCTCAAGGGCAAGTTAAGACATAAGTTGACAAAAAAAAAAAAAAAAAAATGTAAGGACTTCTGTATTTTTAAACATCTGAGCAAAAATGTAAAGCACTAACAGTAACATCTTTAAAATGAACTGTTCTAGATGGAGAAATCAAGCCAACTGGTACATATGTTTCATTAAGACCACTGATGTTATTTTGTTTCAATAAAGCAAAACACATTTGATGACAAAAAGCACATTTTGTTGGAGTCGCAAGACAGGTTTAAAATACCTTCACTGCTTTCAGAAATAACCTCAGAAAAAAGTAGGCCTCTTAAAAGAAACATGGAAGAGTTGTGTAAACCAACACTATAGGTGACCACCAATAAAATGTTGCTTCTACTACATTTGTTATTCTCGGTTATTACCCAGTGTCTTGTGTCTATTATTCTACAGGTATTTTGTGATTTTTTCCTTCAAGAAATACACGAGTACACAATGTACAAACTGCCCGCAATGCCAGAATTTTCTTCTTCTTATTGTCGATACTTTCTAATAAATAAACTACTATCGAAGTGCCAAAATGTACTAGAATTGATAAAGTGTCTATAAAATGCTGCACTTGTTGACAGTTGCAGTTCCTGAAATCCATCGCCCATGGCCTCAGTCTTGGGCCCATGGACAAACCATGAAAATCTGCCGCATTACACCACACATAGACCCAGCCTGCGGGCAGATAGGTGAGACTAGATCTGACAAGCAGGGCCCACACATTAGTAGGAAACTATATGCTTCAGATTGCCATGCCCGATCCATTAAAGATACCACAGAAATGGCCTGCGGTTTTGGCCCACCATGGAAGTCCATTTGTGCGGCCAGCTATTCATGTGTCACAGACACCATGTTGATGAGATGAGGCCATGGTGATCACCCATGCAACAGATAACTTGTGCAGTCAAGAGGTTTGGGGTGGGAGGTGGGGGCCGGAAGAGAAGGTGAGGGGAGGGCGAAGAGAAGGTGAGGGGGAGGTGGGGGCGAAGAGAGGGTGAGGGGGAGGTGGGGGCGAAGAGAGGGTGAGGGGGGGGGCGAAGAGAGGGTGAGGGGGAGGTGGGGGCGAAGAGAGAGTGGAGGGGTGGGGGCAAAGAGAGGGTGGGGGTGGGGGCAAAGAGAGGGTGGGGGTGGGGGCGAATAGAGGGTGGGGGGTGGGGGCCAAGAGAGGGTGGGGGCGAAGAGAGGGTGGGGGTGGGGGCGAAGAGAGGGTGGGGGTGGGGGCGAAGAGAGGGTGGGGGTGGGGGCGAAGAGAGGGTGGGGGTGGGGGCGAAGAGAGGGTGGGGGGTGGGGGCGAAGAGAGGGTGGGGGTGGGGTGGTGGGGGCGAAGAGAGGGTGGGGGGTGGGGGCGAAGAGAGGGTGGGGGGTGGGGGCGAAGAGAGGGTAGGGGCAAAGAGAGGGTAGGGGCAAAGAGAGGGTAGGGGCAAAGAGAGGGTAGGGGCAAAGAGAGGGTAGGGGCAAAGAGAGGGTAGGGGCAAAGAGAGGGTAGGGGCAAAGAGAGGGTAGGGGCAAAGAGAGGGTGGGGGGTGGGGTAGAGAAGGTGGGGGTGGGGGGGAGAGAAGGTGGGGGTGGGGGTGGGGGGGGAGAGAAGGTGGGGAGGAGAGAAGGTGGGGGTGGGGGGGAGAGAAGGTGGGGATGGAGGAAGAGAAGGTGGGGTTGGGGGGGAGAGAAGGTGGGGGGAGAGAAGGTGGGGGAAGAGAAGGTGGGGGGGTGGAAGAGAAGGTGGAGGGGGTGGGAGAGAAGGTGGAGGGGGTGGGAGAGAAGGTGGAGGGGGTGGGAGAGAAGGTGGAGGGGGTGGGAGAGAAGGTGGAGGGGGTGGGAGAGAAGGTGGAGGGGGTGGGAGAGAAGGTGGAGGGGGTGGGAGAGAAGGTGGAGGGGGAATGAGGGTGGGGGGAATGAAGGTGGGGGGGAATGAAGGTGGGGGGGAATGAAGGTGGGGGGGAATGAAGGTGGGGGGGAATGAAGGTGGGGGGGAATGAAGGTGGGGGGGAATGAAGGTGGGGGGGAATGAAGGTGGGGGGGAAGAGAAGGTGGGGGGGAAGAGAAGGTGGGGGGGAAGAGAAGGTGGGGGGGAAGAGAAGGTGGGGGGGAGAGAAGGTGGGGGGGGAGAGAAGGTGGGGGGGGGGAGAAGGTGGGGGGGAGAGAAGGTGGGGGGGAGAGAAGGTGGGGGGGAATGAGGGTGGGGGGGAATGAGGGTGGGGGGAAGAGAAGGTGGGGGGAAGAGAAGGTGGGGGGAAGAGAAGGTGGGGGGAAGAGAAGGTGGGGGGAAGAGAAGGTGGGGGGAAGAGAAGGTGGGGGGAAGAGAAGGTGGGGGGGAAGAGAAGGTGGGGGGGAAGAGAAGGTGGGGGGGAAGAGAAGGTGGGGGGGAAGAGAAGGTGGGGGGGAAGAGAAGGTGGGGGGGAAGAGAAGGTGGGGGGGAAGAGAAGGTGGGGGGGAAGAGAAGGTGGGGGGGAAGAGAAGGTGGGGGGGAAGAGAAGGTGGGGGGGAAGAGAAGGTGGGGGGGAAGAGAAGGTGGGGGGGAAGAGAAGGTGGGGGGGAAGAGAAGGTGGGGGGGAGAGAAGGTGGGGGGGAGAGAAGGTGGGGGGGAGAGAAGGTGGGGGGGAGAGAAGGTGGGGGGGAGAGAAGGTGGGGGGGAGAGAAGGTGGGGGGGAGAGAAGGTGGGGGGGAGAGAAGGTGGGGGGGAGAGAAGGTGGGGGGGAGAGAAGGTGGGGGGGAAGAGAAGGTGGGGGGGAAGAGAAGGTGGGGGGGAAGAGAAGGTGGGGGGGAAGAGAAGGTGGGGGGGGGGAAGAGAAGGTGGGGGGGGAAGAGAAGGTGGGGGGGAAGAGAAGGTGGGGGGGGGGAAGAGAAGGTGGGGGGGAAGAGGAGAGCAGGAAACAAAGAATTAGAAAAGAGAAAAAGGATTAGCAGGTGAACTGGAGGAATAGAAGGCTGTGCTCTGCAGGAGTGGGATCAGGGAAGGGGATTGTAAGTGGAAGGAGTAGCAAAGGTTGAGGAGGGTACCTTCAGAAATACGTGATTGATTCTAAGAATATTTAACAAACAGAAACAAGGATTTTTTGAAACAATAAGGAATTACAGACATTGGTAATGAGTGGGCATTCATTTAAATCAAAGCAGAAAGTTGAAAATTTGCGTCAGACGGTGAACTGAACCTAGACATCCTGCTTGCCAGGCAGATGCACTGACCAATGCATCAGCCAGACACAGTGGTCATCAAAACTGCACATACTATCCTAGTAGAGGCCAAATTCTCTACTTATCCACACACCATAGTAGAGTGGCATGCTAGGGTAGGTCAGGCAGTTGCGATGACCACTGTGCCCAGATGGCGCAGCAGTCAGCGCATCTACCTAGTAAGCAGGAGACCAGGGTCAAATTCCAGTCCGGTACGCTCAACTTTCCCCACTGATTTAAATCAATGCTCACTTGCAGTCAATTTCTGTAATTCCTTTGTGTCTTGATTCATAGTGGCTGCTGGATAAAAATGGTGTCCATTCTCTCAGACATGTCCAAAAGAACAGACACCACATATAAGTATTCGTTTTTGGGCAGGTGGGTGACGAGGGAGGGAGGGGGGGGGGGGGGGAGATGGGGAGGCAAAGTGACTGAAATCTTAAGCACCCAAGCCATAAATTAAAAAGGATCTGCTTCTGAGTAAAGCCCTCGATGGTTCTTGAAATCAAGAAATAAGTAGGAGCCTGATCAATGTTAGTAGGTGTGTAAAACTATAAGGATTATGACAGTGAAGCTGATACATTAGTTAAAAACCAACAAACAGAGGAGAACTGAAATGAACAAGAGGCCACTTGGTAAAAGTTTCTAAATCATCTGGCACTCACAATCAATAATGTTGTTACTCTGAGTAAATAATAAAACACAATAAAACACATACTACTGCCTGTGCTGTATATGCTAGAACCTATGACACATCAGATAATGGTCAACACTGATACACAAGGGCTTAAAAAGCTGATACCTGTTTAGAAAGTGGCATACCACCAGTGTTTCATTACAATCAGTGTAAAATGGCACAGGGTCATGGCTTAGCAGAGGATGTTACCTGAAAAGACAGTGCCCACTATGCAGAGTAACTAAAATTCTCTCTGTGATGAGATTGATGAGAATTATTAGCCCAAGCTGTAGGGTAAAGCTTAAGCTCCATAAGTTTGCTCCTATAATGCTGTTCATGTCAGCGCAGTAGTATATCTCCATGTAAAGCAATACTGAGATTATCTAAAAGGACAAAATAGCTAAAAGGTCTGGGTTGTAGAACTGCAGCCTTAGCAACAACATCAGCAGCCTCATTCCAAAATGACGACTTGCCAATGAACCCATACATGCAACATTTTTGTCCTAGCATCATCAATCGAGGCAATCCTGCATCTGCTGTACTAAAGTGTGGTATGTATAACACATGCACGTGTTCTGGAGAGCACTGAGGGAACATGGAGTGCACAAAGGATTCAGAAAATATGAATCGCCAGAAGCACCGTTTGGCAACCATTAGGTGAAAAATCTTGCATTTTGTACATCTTACAGTCTGATATCTTCATTCAATAAAGAACTGAATTTCTTTTCATTATCCATCACATTTAGTGCACTCCGTCCAATTAAGTAAAATGAAAATAGTACATTTTTGACAATATAACATAATCAGATAGATAAAAATCTACTCACCAATTGACAGCAGAAACACACACACACACACACACACACACACACACACACACACACACACGCGCGCGCGCGCGCGCGCGCGCGCAGGTTATACTTATGCAAGCTTTCAGAGCCAGTGCCTCTTCCTTCCTGCAGAAGGGTTGAAGGGAAAGCAAATGGGTTGAAGCAAAAGGACTGTAGAGGTTTAGGAAATGAGGTGGTCACACAGAACTGTGGGTCAGGGGGGGCTTACCAGACAGGATGAGGGGGAAAGACTGATTGTTGGGGACTGCACCAGATGAGATTTGAAAACCTGAGAGCTTAAAGGTGGGAGACAGGATAATACGCAAGGCAGAGATTAATGCAAAACCGTTATGCATGAGGTAATAAGAGTGAATAGCTAAGTACGTAACAGAGGTGGGAGGAGGGCGGCAAACAATAGACAGGTCAGAAAATGAAAGATAAAGAAAGCTAAAATGGAGTGAAGAAAGGAGTAGTTACTGTGAAGATATGCTGATGTGGAAGAAATTAATGTAAATTGAGGCCATGTGGGTGGCGAGACCAAGGACATGCTGTACTGCTAGTTCTCACCTGCAGAGTTCTGAAAAACTTGTGTGGGAGAAGAATCCAAATGGCACATGTGGTGAAATAGGTATTGAGGTCATGACTGTCAAGTTGTAGAGCATGCTCTGCAATATTATACTGGTTTTCAAACTGTGTCCGGTGCAGTCCCCAACAATCAGGCTTCTCCCTTCATCGCGTCTGGAAGCCTCCCCTGACCCACATTTGTGTGTGTCTTTTCCGAAATCTACCCCATTTCCTAAACCTTTCCAGTCGTTTAGTTTCACTCCTCTTTCTTCCCTTCCAATCTTTATGCTGGAAGGAGAAGCCACTGGCTCCAAGAGCTTGCCTTAGTATAACCTTCTTTTAAGTGTGTGTGTTTCTGCGACTGCTTCGTGAATAGATTTTCATCTCTCCTATTACATTCTGTTACGTAAAACATTGCACAAATTTTAAAGAGCTCGCAGAGATAAACATAGCATATGGTTGACTTTAGTTCTTACACTGCAGTGAATGAAATGTAGATCAGACATTGAAATTTTATTTAAAACTGAGAGCAGACTGATATTTCATTCTAGAGTTACTTGGTTTTGTATCCTTGCACATCATGAATCACGTGGTCATAACAATAGTCATTTCTCAGAAACAATTCAAGATACTAAAACTAAGTTTTTTGCAAATGATAGCATGCAATGAAGTACATATGTTGCATGATAAATACTTGACACTTTTTCATTTATCAAGATTTGGAAGTAACTTGTCCACAGCAGTGAGAGGTCTGCAGCTCAGGACGCATTCAGACGCCCATAGCACTGTTGGAAAATCCAACTGGCATGCATAAACACCTCCGCAGTGCCTGGGGAAGCGCATAGCAGGATGTGGATGCAAGCCCACAGCAACAAAAGGGGTGCAGAGGGGGTGGAGAGGGGGGTGGAGAGGGGGATTTCTATTGTATTAGTTGGTTTGGAGGGTCGGGTCTTGTATGCTTTAGACCGCAGAGTTCAGAAGCAGGAGCATTTTGCTTCGACCTTTCTTGAGAGGTATGGTTGTCCTCTCTAGGTCAATCAGCTGTCTCTAAGGTAATAGAATGGTTGTCAACTTGTACTAATGAAATGGAGGCCAGGCAATGTTTTTGGGTGCAGCTGCTGTTGAGAAGCATCCATCCATTCGGAAAAGGAAATAACATTTCTTTTTATCTTCTTACTTCCTTTACATATGTTGAATGAGGATCTGGACATCTGCTGGCTAGAGGTAAGCAAATAATAGTCTCAAGTACTCCCCTCAAATTTTCATTCTGCTGTATGATACATGAGAGAATAATGTGTGGGTGAAGTGTTGGAGGTTTTATAAGATGTTGTGCAGGCAGCATAATAGTTATAGACACCGATACTTCTTTAGCCTTCTGAGATTTTACATTTCTGGCACTAAACTGGAGATGGATGGCAAATGTGGACACATCCTTCATGCTTTTGGCATACAACAATAGCACTCGTAACAGCCAGATGATAGTATAGAAAATTTTCAGATAGCAAATGCACTGACCAGTATGTGAAACACAACACTTCAGTTTCTTAAAAAAATAACTTTTTTATTTTCAATTCTAGTCACTTTTATAACACTGACCTACTATCTTATGATAAATTATTATGGTACAATTCCATCTATGTGACTAACAATGAAAAGGACAAAAAAAGAAAGATTATAAAAATGTTTTTAAAAAAGTTGCAGAAGTGACACAAATAGATTCACACTTTAAGTAATTTTTGAGGAAGCTCATGAAGGTAATGCACCTTTGTTTTCGTTCTCCTACACTTCACTTCACGGACCATTCTATGCACTTTCAAAAGCTTGTGTTATCTCCTCTTCACCATTTAAAGGGTGATCTTTCAGGCATGCTCCTAATTAATGTTGCAATAGCCTCTTGAGGAATTATCGTTATTTCAGAATGGCCTCCTGTAGATCCTGCAGAATCTCTGTATAGTGCTAATCGACTTTTCTCCCCCTGCTTGTCCCACACACACACTCAACAGGACACAAATCAGGGCTTTGAGTAGGCCAAGCCAAAGGATCAATTTCTATTTCATATAAGAACTCCTGTGCAATTCTCACAACATGTGGGTGTACACTGTCGAGCATCAGTGTAAAACCATCACCTATAAATGGAGAAAAAGGCAAAACACACACTCCAAAAGGATCTCTTCCACATATTGATGTGATACAAGGCTCGTATGTTTCGTTGAAATCCAATCTGTCCTTGCAATCGCACTGATTCGTGCACAAACCTTCAGAGAACCACCATGAAAAGATGTCCTGGATGAGTATGTGCAAGGCAAATATCTTTCCCCTGGCCTGCTCCTGACACCCTCTCTACCATCAGATGATCACAGGCCAAATCTTTACTTATTGGTGAACAACACTTGCTTTCACTGTTGCACTCTCCAGCAATGATATTAACTTGTGAAATTTAGCACAGCTGTGCAATGTTCTCTGGCAAGTTCTGGGCCCGTAGCAGGTTGTAAGGATTGAAGAGTGCTTTCTTCCAATCTTCTTCAGATGGTTCTCTCACTAACATTTATGCTAACCCTGACCCCTCAAATTTTGTACAGTTGATTTCGTGCTTACATAGCAATGGTGTGATGATTGCTGCCTCAGAGTGCTTCACCACCAGCATAAGGGTGAAAGAGGGTGCTACATGCACCTAGGTAGATGTGTCCTATACTGGTACTCATGATTGTAATCTGATCCCAGACAGTATTCCCTTTTCTCCATATTTCTGCTCAATTTAGTCTTCCACCCCAAACAGAATTCAAAGCACCATAGGGGAAAAATTCTCATTTACTCTGTTTACTTCACAGGTCCACTCCCACAGTTCTTCCTGTAAACCCTCTCAGAACATTACAGCTTTCTTCATTATACCATGCAATGTCACCTTTTTCTGATTGAATGTAAGTGAATGAGAGTTTTATTAAGTTTTACTGTGAACATTTAGCCATCACATACAGAAAAGTCTATATTAAATGACAAGTTTTTTTTGCATGGTCATCCTCTGCGGCAAGGACAGAAATACTTATTTTGTAAATAAAACATTTTTATTGCTGCATACAGTGCAGCAAGAAAAAGGCAGTTTTATTTACAAAACAATATTAAATGATTTTATATTTACAGTGATCAAGAAAGAATGTCCTATAAAGAAGCTGACAATGGAAGTTTGTTACTCTAACCTCCTCTTATATGCTTATGCTTTTAATACGCTCACTCCAACAGAAAATCAACACTAAAGAATCCATGAACAATGATTCGCTGTTTAACTATGCATGATATACTGCACCATTTTCTTTGTTATTTTCTACATATTAACAATTGTTGCCACCTTGGTTTCTGATCCAGAACTCTTCACTTTAATAGCCAATGTCATGTCAATAAAGTTTACATGTCACATGTTTTATACAACTGTACTAAAATTTTTATCTTTCATGTAAAATTCTTTGCTGTTAAAACATTATGTGAATACAGTTTGACAATAAATTAGAGAAAGATTTTATTACCTCCAGTCCATCAGGTGAGATCTTGAGATATTCACTAACATCCTTTGTGTTAAGCATGACATTTATCCCAGTAGTATCAACACATTCATAAGAGAATTTACGTCCCTCTATCAGAACTGTAAAATAAAGAACTACATGAATACATACAACTTATGTTGCCAGCAGGAAATACCAAACATATTTAATGACACACAATTTAGGAGTAAAGGAGTAGAAGTGAAAAAAAGGGCGGACAAAAACTTTCAGGCGAATCGTTTGACAAGCTTTTTTATTTTCTACTTCAGTACCAGTATCATGAACAAATAACAACTTGGGTTGATTTTCATGCACTGATAGAGCTTATATCAAAATGAAAGTAATTGGAGTTTTGTGAGAATTTGGTAGATAGGATTCTGCTTTCAAATTTACTGAAAACTTCTTGCATAACTATTCTTACATTTATTTCAGGTTTGTTCCATTTTTTTGTTATCACTGAAATTTCAGCTCCAACTGAATCCGTAAATAATATTTTCTGAAAATATAATGTTAAGGATTTAACTGCAGCAGAAACAGTTCTTCTGTCATCATTTCACATTCTGTTGAACACAATCCAGATACACTATCAGAAGCAAAGGTCACTCAATCCCAGACCATGTAGTGTTCCTGAACCACAATACAAAACACTCATCTGCACTCTGTAACTTGGGAAAGGACTCATACAAATGATGATGACAATGTTTTAAGTTGTTTTTAATATGCCTTTTAATGATTCCACACCTCTACTATTCAGTAACTTCATACCTTCTACTCCATTCAAGCCTAGAGCCTTGTTTGCTAGCAAAATGTTTACACTCTACAGAACAGTTATTCTGGATGATGTCCTACAAGAACAACAGATACAGCAGGAAGCGGTTAATAGTCTATGGTGATTTCAGTGTAGCTTTTCTAAAAGACTGCGATAGGAAAAATGATCTAGAATCCTTATTTGGATCCTACAATTTACTCTCAGTAATTAAGTTTCCTACAAGGATACATAAACAGGGTGTATACACGGACAAGGAAAAAAAATTTCTGGATTTTTCCGGATTTCCCGGTTAAAAATAAAGTTTCTCCAAGGTGAAAACACGTTTTTCATGTGAAATGATATTAGATTTTCCATCGGAATTGTAAAACTTATCAATCCCTTGAATGGTTATATTTTTATACACGGGCGTAGAATTTCCTGGCACTTTAGACAATGAAACTAAGGAAAAAAAACATGTTTTGGAAAGATATTTGATGGGCAGCAACATGTACTCTGCATATTTTCATATTACGAAAGTATAAATTCGAATTCCACTAAACACCACGTTACTTTCAGAACCAATGAAATCAAGATTGGGATGCGTTTTTGTAAGCCAGTCATAGCTCATGTCACGTGATATCGCCAGCCGATGACAGCGGACATCCAGAGCATAGGGCACGCAATGAACTTAGCCAATAGCAACATAACTGTTAAGTAGTGCGAATACACAAACTGGAAAAGTTAATGTTTTAAACTAATATACAAAGTGTTGCAACTATAATAGCAAAGCTTTCACATACTGCAAGAGAAATTAAGCTTTCATATATAATGCTGATCTTTTTGCGCATGTTACCCTTTAGGATATATCACACAAATGGGCCAGTAAAATTTTTAGCAGAGTCCAGTGACTTGTCCTCGAAGTTTTCCACAAATAAATTAGTTACCAGAGAGGAGAGAGGGCTTCCCATAGTACATCAATTTGCTCATAGTAACGACACAGGTGTCTGATCTTCTGGGCTCGAAATTCCACTAAATGGCTCGTCACCAAAGAGTTGATTTAAAATGAGAATCAAACATCTACATCTACATCTACATTGATACTCCGCAAGCCACCCATCGGTGTGTGGCGGAGGGCACTTTACGTGCCACTGTCATTACCTCCCTTTCCTGTTCCAGTCGCGTATGGTTCGCGGGAAGAACGACTGTCTGAAAGCCTCCGTGCGCGCTCTAATCTCTCTAATTTTACATTCGTGATCTCCTCGGGAAGTATAAGTAGGGGGAAGCAATATATTCGATACCTCATCCAGAAACGCACCCTCTCGAAACCTGGCGAGCAAGCTACACCGCGATGCAGAGCACCTCTCTTGCAGAGTCTGCCACTTGAGTTTATTAAACATCTCCGTAACGCTATCACGGTTACCAAATAACCCAGTGACGAAACGCGCCGCTCTTCTTTGGATCTTCTCTATCTCCTCCGTCAACCCGACCTGGTACGGATCCCACACTGATGAGCAATACTCAAGTATAGGTCGAACGAGTGTTTTGTAAGCCACCTCCTTTGTTGATGGACTACATTTTCTAAGCACTCTCCCAATGAATCTCAACCTGGTACCCGCCTTACCAACAATTAGTTTTATATGATCATTCCACTTCAAATCGTTCCGTACGCATACTCACAGATATTTTACAGAAGTAACTGCTACCAGTGTTTGTTCCGCTATCATATAATCATACAATAAAGGATCCTTCTTTCTATGTATTCGCAATACATTACATTTGTCTATGTTAAGGGTCAGTTGCCACTCCCTGCACCAAGTGCCTATCCGCTGCAGATCTTCCTGTATTTCGCTACAATTTTCTAATGCAGCAACTTCTCTGTATACTACAGCATCATCCGCGAAAAGCCGCATGGAACTTCCGACACTATCTACTAAGTCATTTATATATATTGTGAAAAGCAATGGTCCCATAACACTCCCCTGTGGCACGCCAGAGGTTACTTTAACGTCTGTAGACGTCTCTCCATTGATAACAACATGCTGTGTTCTGTTTGCTAAAAACTCTTCAATCCAGCCACACAGCTGGTCTGATATTCCGTAGGCTCTTACTTTGTTTATCAGGCGACAGTGCGGAACTGTATCGAACGCCTTCCGGAAGTCAAGAAAAATAGCATCTACCTGGGAGCCTGTATCTAATATTTTCTGGGTCTCGTGAACAAATAAGGCGAGTTGGGTCTCACACGATCGCTGTTTCCGGAATCCATGTTGATTCCTACATAGTAGATTCTGGGTTTCCAGAAATGACATGATACGCGAGCAAAAAACATGTTCTAAAATTCTACAAGAGATCGACGTAAGAGATATAGGTCTATAGTTCTGCGCATCTGCTCGACGACCCTTCTTGAAGACTGGGACTATCTGTGCTCTTTTCCAATCATTTGGAACCCTCCGTTCCTCTAGAGACTTGCGGTACACGGCTGTTAGAAGGGGGGCAAGTTCTTTCGCGTACTCTGTGTAGAATCGAATTGGTATCCCGTCAGGTCCAGTGGACTTTCCTCTATTGAGTGATTCCAGTTGCTTTTCTATTCCTTGGACACTTATTTCGATGTCAGCCATTTTTTCGTTTGTGCGAGGATTTAGAGAAGGAACTGCAGTGCGGTCTTCCTCTGTGAAACAGCTTTGGAAAAAGGTGTTTAGTATTTCAGCTTTACGCGTGTCATCCTCTGTTTCAATGCCATCATCATCCCGTAGTGTCTGGATATGCTGTTTCGAGCCACTTACTGATTTAACGTACGACCAGAACTTCCTAGGATTTTCTGTCAAGTCGGTACATAGAATTTTACTTTCGAATTCAATGAACGCTTCACGCATAGCCCTCCTTACGCTAACTTTGACATCGTTTAGCTTCTGTTTGTCTGAGAGGTTTTGGCTGCGTTTAAACTTGGAGTGGAGCTCTCTTTGCTTTCGCAGTAGTTTCCTAACATTGTTGTTGTACCACGGTGGGTTTTTCCCGTCCCTCACAGTTTTACTCGGCACGTACCTGTCTAAAACGCATTTTACGATTGCCTTGAACTTTTTCCATAAACACTCAACATTGTCAGTGTCGGAACAGAAATTTTCGTTTTGATCTGTTAGGTAGTCTGAAATCTGCCTTCTATTACTCTTGCTAAACAGATAAACCTTCCTCCCTTTTTTTATATCCCTATTAACTTCCATATTCAGGGATGCTGCAACGGCCTTATGATCACTGATTCCCTGTTCTGTACATACAGATTCGAAAAGTTCGGGTCTGTTTGTTATCAGTAGGTCCAATATGTTATCTCCACGAGTCGGTTCTCTGTTTAATTGCTCGAGGTAATTTTCGGATAGTGCACTCAGTATAATGTCACTCGATGCTCTGTCCCTACCACCCGTCCTAAACATCTGAGTGTCCCAGTCTATATCTGGTAAATTGAAATCTCCACCTAAGACTATAACATGCTGAGAAAATTTATGTGAAATGTATTCCAAATTTTCTCTCAGTTGTTCTGCCACTAATGCTGCTGAGTCGGGAGGTCTGTAAAAGGAGCCAATTATTAACCTAGTTCGGTTGTTTAGTGTAACCTCCACCCATAATAATTCACAGGAACTATCCACTTCTACTTCACTACAGGATAAACTACTACTAACAGCGATGAACACTCCACCACCGGTTGCATGCAATCTATCCTTTCTAAACACCGTCTGTACCTTTGTAAAAATTTCGGGAGAATTTATCTCTGGCTTAAGCCAGCTTTCTGTACCTATAACGATTTCAGCTTCGGTGCTTTCTATCAGCGCTTGAAGTTCCGGTACTTTACCAACGCAGCTTCGACAGTTGACAATTACAATACCGATTGCTGCTTGGTCCCCGCATGTCCTGACTTTGCCCCGCACCCGTTGAGGCTGTTGCCCTTTCTGTACTTGCCCAAGGCCATCTAACCTAAAAAACCGCCCAGCCCACGCCACACAACCCCTGCTACCCGTGTAGCCGCTTGTTGCGTGTAGTGGACTCCTGACCTATCCAGCGGAACCCGAAACCCCACCACCCTATGGCGTAAACGTTCTGTGATTTAAGAAATTCATCGTACATTCTCGCACATAGTCCAACTTCCGTAAAAGGAAGTTTACTTTGAAAGTAACGCTTTTCAAACCACCATCCACAATATTTTCCCATGACATGTTAGAAACAGGTTCGTTTCAGTAGTTGCCAGAAAGCACCAGATAACAGGCGCCACCGCACTTGCGCAGGTCCAGATTCCCAATGAAGTAGGCCTCAACCTGACATTAAGCTTTTCAGTGTGGTTTTTGGGATGTAAATTTTCTTGGAGTACCAGTACTGTATTGCCTCGTGTTTGGTTCTTTATTAGGCATAATGCCATATGTGCTAGAAGATGAAAACACGCACTTGAAATGCAGGGAGCGGTTGAAACTAAACAATAGTGTGGAATTAAATACTTCTTCATTTCAAATACATTGACTGCCTCAGTGGGAAAGATTAATAAAAGCCAAATTTATTTAGAAAACCGACAAAAATAACTTCACTGTTCTGCAAGGTAATTAATGCTCGATTGTTGAAAAGGTGGAAATAAAATAAAATCTGGAAACTAATAATGTAGTTTTGCCTTCCATAATTATGTGAATGTATTTTAATTCACTTGACAGCTCCCAGCCACAGAAATCTGTTTTGATTTGACTAAATGTAAACACAGGTCACGTGGAGATTACACACTTCCCCACTATAACTCAGACTGCTCTGTGCGTCAGCTCCGGATCTACGATATTTCCACACCTGGGCAATAGTAGATAGTGCCCCCCACCTCTATCAAGCATTTGAGACAGGATGTCAAAAATTTTTAAAAATCGAATTTTCAAAAATATGTTCATTTTGTAGTGCACATCTTTTTGAAGAGTCTCATACATAAAACATATGTGCTCGAGGAAATGTAGGACATGTTATTTGGTCTGCAGTGTGCCAAAGTGCAGTGTCACGCCTCTCCATACAGCATTCTTCTGTCGCACGTCACTGTATTTCGCTCTGTGGAATTGAAATGTGTGTATTTTGTAATCGATGCCATCAAACTATATTCAGGACAGTGGAAATTGAAACGTCCTGTGGTGCCTCTCCTGCTCCCAGTCGGCCAGTTTGACATTCTGCACCTCTTAGAAAACCTTGCAATTAATACTTGATGGGATTATTTGTAATTGGGAGAACAAGAGCTCAGAGAAAATGCACTCTTTACTGACTACTAGGCAATAACTTTCTCTTTCGCTTGACATAAAACTAAATATAGGATACATAAAACCAGTCAAGACAAAAGACAAGCAAGACAGTACACTTTTCTTCAATTCTTAGCTCCTAGCATTTTTTCCTCTCTAATCTTGCTACAGCTTTACATGGCGTGCTTTCCTTTCTGTTAAAGGATCTATTACCTCAACAAAATTCATCAAATGTTTTGCTACATGACAAATCGAAACGTCGTCGTCTAATACTGCAGAAGCTGTTAATACAAATAGTACCGAAGACTGGTGTGGTTTTCCGATCTGATTACATTTATTTTGTCACTGTCTGCTGGATAAAGCAAAATGGGTCTTTCTAATATTGCAGCAATTGTAACACACACCAAATAAACCAAGCTGTTTTGAACAAATGGTCATTTTTACAACACAACAGAATATAATTCACGAAGTACCAATATCAAATGCCTATTAGGTCTACTACAAGTAAAAAGCTTTATGTTAATTTCATATTTCATTCATACGCTCCTGTTTCTCAAGCACGTGATCAAAACGTAGTAGTACGAAATTCTTATATAAATTTGCAATTGTCATATTCTTCCATAACTTGTGTGATGTACCTGTTTCTTCTCCTTCCTCATTCTAACAAACAATCTTGTCATCACTAATTCCCAAACTATTCCTGCCACTGTCAAAACATACTCATCGGTTAACTTCACTACCCCTGCCAGAATCACTGGTTTAGTTATCGCGTGATTATTCTCTGGTTAGGTGTTTTTACATGTTCCTACAACGCGTCTTCCATGCTACTTCCAGAATAGAACTTAAGCGGCCTTTAAGCAGGGACTGTGCAACTGGCCCTTACTAGTGTAGCGATCTGACCAAAAATTTTTGTCAAAATTTCATTTTCTTGGATACACTGAGGAGATAATATGTAATCATTCTTACCTGTTATTCATATTAGTTGAATATTTCCACTCTGGTAGTCTGAATGTATGGATTTCGCTAGTAATTATAACAACGTTGGTCATTCACAAACCCAATCAACCACATAATCAGACAGCAACTGGTATTCACCCGTTCGGCTTTACTCTACACAGCTCGTATAGCCCCATCCCCTTTTGCCTGCAGGAAAGTTTATTTCTAGATACGACGAGGATTCCCCTGACAGACATCATGTACACTATGCATGCATTCAAAAATCAACCTATGATTCATTCAGAAATCTGCTTAGAATATGTTCAAAAACCAACTGGGATGCAATTTCAAAATAATATGAGTAATCGATTGAATAACGTGCGCTGGATGCTAGGCGCTTTGTGAAACAAGGTTCCCCCCCCCCCCCCCCCCCCCTCAAGAATACGAATTGCTGCCGCCCCCCCCCCCCTCCCCCTTCCTTAATCCCATAGGTCTGGGCCTGATGCCCATGCGTGAATCTGACAGGTTGGGGGCGGGAGTAAAATTTTTCCCGGTTGCATCTAGCTGCTTGCTGCAACTGCTTACACAGCCAACAACCAAATTTCTGTAGCCAGAAGCGGGAGAAGGTACTACTCATCAGCGACTCTACTGTGCATGCGCATGAGCATGATACCGTACATAACTGCTAAAACGAATCTAAATGTAAATGGTTGTGATGTCACGCTCATCAGAAGCAATTTGTTGTTATGAAGCATTGCACAGTCTCCCTAAAGCCTTTGATACATTTTGCTGTTGACAGACACATTGTGTTTTGTTGTCGTGTAAGGCTCACTTCCTTTGCAATTTAAGTTTTATTTTAGTTTTTTCCTCTAGTTCATGTTTTATTGCTGCAATATTATTCTGCAGTAATGGGATACAGTAATATCTTTCGTTAGAGTATCGGTTCTTACGAGTCAAAATTACAAAAAATTAACTGAAAACAATGAAAAATTCCCGGATTTTTCCCAGTTTTCTCCCAGATGAAAAAATTCCTGGGTTTTCCCAGATCTCCCGGGTCGTATACACCCTGATAAAGACAGTAGGAACCTAAGAGATATTTTTTTTCTTTGAGAGAGTGCCTTACAGTATAGTAATTCCTCAGTGGAAATCAGAATAAATAATGGCTCCAGAACAAATGTTTTTAAGGAGAGTTTACAAGAGATGACCTGGGATGAAATTTATAATGAATAAAGTGCTCACATAAAATTTAATGTATTCCACGATAAACTACTATTTGAAAACAGCTTTCTAATAAGCTAACCAAAAAGGACATTAAATGGCCACATAAAATACCATGGATCATTAGCGGGATGAAATTATCATGTGCACGAAGGGAATTATATCTTTTGGCAAGAACAAGTAAAGATTCAGCAGTAGCTGCACACTAACAAACTACCCAAAATTACTGAGAAAATTGTTAAAAATATTAAGAAACATGCATAGTACGTCAGATATCAGTAATTTCAACAACAGACTTAAGGCTACATGAAATGTAGCAAAACAAGAGAGAGGACACTAGCCAAAGAATGAGATAAGATCACTGCTGACTTAAATAGAAGGGCTGTAAATAGTGAGTTACAGGTAGCAAGTGTGTTTAATAATCATTTCATAAATATACTAGAAAATAAAGGGGCAAACAGTTCAAGAGAAAAATCAGAGCAGTATGCTAAAAAAGCAAAAAAAGTAACTCTTTTAAAATTCAATCATGTGAATGTCTCACCAACTTATCCTTCTGAGATTAAGAAAATTATGTATTCCCTCAAAAATAAAAGCTCAAATGGGTTCGATGGAGTTTCCAAAAGAATACTAAATATTCGTTCCCATATAAGCCATGTCTTATTTGGAATATGTAATGCACTGCTTGCTCAAGGCATTTTTCCAGAGAGATTGAAACATGTTGTTGTTGTTGTGGTCTTCAGTCCTGAGACTGGTTTAATGCAGCTCTCCATGCTCATCTATCCTGTGCAAGCTTCTTCATCTCCCAGTACCTACTGCAACCTACATCCTTCTGAATTTGCTTAGTGTATTCATCTCTTTATCTCCCTCTACGATTTTTACCCTCTACACTGCCCTCCAATACTAAATTGGTGATCCCTTGATGACTCAACAAATGTCCTACCGACCGATTCCTTCTTCTAGTCAAAGTTATGCCACAAACTTCTCTTCTCCCCAATCCTATTCAATACTTCCTCATTAGTTATGTGATCTACCCATCTAATCTTCAGCATTCTTCTGTAGCACCACATTTCAAAAGCTTCTATTCTCTCCTTTTCCAAACTATTTATCGTCCATGTTTCACTTCCATACATGGCTACACTCCATACAAATACTTTCAGAAATGACTTCCTAACACTTAAATCTATACTCGATGTTAACAAATTTCTCTTCTTCAGAAACACTTTCCTTGCCATTGCCAGTCTACATTTTATATCTTCTCTACTTCGACCATCATCAGTTATTTTGCTCCCAAATAGCAAAATTCCTTTACTACTTTAAGTGTCTCATTTCCTAACCTAATTCCCTCAGCATTACCCAACTTAATTCGACTACATTCCATTATCCTCGTTTTGCTTTTGTTGATGTTCATCTTATACCCTCCTTTCAATACACTGTCCATTCCATTCAACTGCTCTTCCAAGCCCTTTGCTGTCTCTGACAGATTTTACAGTCATCGGCGAACCTTAAAGTTTTTATTTCTTCTCCATGGATTTTAATACCTACTCCGAATTTTTCTTTTGTTTCCTTAACTGCTTGCTCAATATACAGATTGAATAACATCGGGGAGAGACTACAACCCTGTCTCACTCCCTTCCCAACCACTGCCTCCCTTTCATACCCCTCGACTCTTATAACTGCCATCTGGTTTCTGTACAAATTGTAAATAGCCTTTCGCTCCCTGTATTTTACCCCTGCCACCTTCAGAATTTGAAAGAGTGTATTCCAGTCAACATTGTCAAAAGTTTTCTCCAAGTCTACAAATGCTAGAAACGTAGATTTGCCTTTTCTTAATCTAGCTTCTAAGGTAAGTCGTAGGGTCAGTATCGCCTCACGTGTTCCAACATTTCTACGGAATCCAAACTGATCTTCCCCAAGGTCAGCTTCTACTAGTTTTTCCATTCGTCTGTAAAGAATCCGCATTAGTATTTTGCAGCCGTGACTTATTAAACTGATAGTTCGGTAATTTTCACATTTGTCAACACCTGCTTTCTTTGGGATTGGAATTATATTCTTCTTTAAGTCTGAGGGTATTTCACCTGTTTCATACATCTTGCTCACCAGATGGTAGAGTTTTGTCAGGACTGGCTCTCCCAAGGCTGTCAGTAGTTCTAATGGAATGTTGTCTACTCCCGGGGCCTTGTTTCGACTCAGGCCTTTCAGTGCTCTGTCAAACTCTTCAAGCAGTATTATACCTCCCATTTCATCTTCATCCACATCCTCTTCCATTTCCATAATATTGTCCTCAAGTACATCGCCCTTGTATAGACCCTTTATATACTCCTTCCACCTTTCTGCTTTCCCTTCTTTGCTAAGAACTGGGTTTCCATCTGAGCTCTTGATATTCATACAAGTGGTTCTCTTTTCTCCAAAGGTCTCTTTAATTTTCCTGTAGGCTGTATCTATCTTACCCCTAGTGAGATAAGCCTCTACATCCTTACATTTGTCCTCTAACCATGCCTGCTTAGCCATTCTGCACTTCCTGTCGATCTCATTTTTGAGATGTTTGTATTCCTTTTTGCCTGCTTCATTTACTGCATTTTTATATTTTCTCCTTTCATCAATTAAATTCAGTATTTCTTCTGACACCCAAGGATTTCTACTAGCCCTCGTCTTTTTACCTACTTGATCCTCTGCGGCCTTCACTACTTAATCCCTCAAAGCTACCCATTCTTCTTCTACTGTATTTCTTTCCCCCATTCCTGTCAATTGTTCCTTTATGCTCTCCCTGAAACTCTGTACAACCTCTGGTTCTTTCAGTTTATCCAGGTCCCATCTCCTTAAATTCCCAGCTTTTTGCAGTTTCTTCAGTTTTATTCTGCAGGTCATAACCAATAGATTGTGGTCAGAATCCACATCTGCCGCTGTAAATGTCTTACAATTTAAAACCTGGTTCCTAAATCTCTGTCTTACCATTATATAATCTATCTGAAACCTGTCAGTATCTCCAGGCTTCTTCCATGTATACAACCTTCTTTCATGATTCTTGAACCAACTGTTAGCTATGATTAAGTTGTGCTCTGTGCAAAATTCTACCAGGCAGCTTCCTCTTGCATTTCTTACTCCCAATCCATATTCACCTACTACATTTCCTTCTCTCCCTTTTCCTACTGCCGAATTCCAGTCACCCATGACTATTAAATTTTCGTCTCCCTTCACAATCTGAATAATTTCTTTTATTTCATCATACATTTCTTCAATTTCTTCATCACCTGCAGAGCTAGTTGGCATATAAACTTGTACTACTGTAGTAGGCATAGGCTTCGTGTCTGTCTTGGCCACAATAATGCATTCACTGTGCTGTTTGTAGTAGCTTACCCGCATTCCTATTTTCCTATTCATTATTAAACCTACTCCTGCATTACCCCTATTTGATTTTGTGTTTATAACCCTGTAGTCACCTGACCAGGAGTCTTGTTCCTCCTTTCACCAAACTTCACTAATTCCAACTATATCTAACTTTAACCTATCCATTTCCCTTTTTAAATTTTCTAACCTACCTGCCCGATTAAGGGATCTGACATTCCACGCTCCGATCCGTAGAATGCCAGTTTTCTTTCTCCTGATAACGACTTCCTCTTGAGTAGTCCCCACCCGGAGATCCGAATGGGGGACTATTTTACCTCCGGAATATTTTACCCAAGAGGACACCATCATCATTTAACCATTCAGTAACGCTGCATGCCCTCAGGAAAAATTACGGCCGTAGTTTCCCCTTGCTTTCAGCCGTTCGCAGTACCAGAACAGCAAGGCCGTTTTGGTTAGTGTTACAAGGCCAGATCAGTCGATCATCCAGACTGTTGCCCTTGCAACTACTGAAAAGGCTGCTGCCCCTCTTCAGGAACCACATGTTTGTCTGGCCTCTCAACGGATACCCCTCCGTTGTGGTTGCACCTGCGGTACGGCTATCTGTATCGCTGAGGCACGCAAGCCTCCCCACCAATGGCAAGATCCATGTTTCATTGGGGGGGGGGAGATTGAAACATACCATTGTTTAATACCTCTATAAGAAAGCTGATAGGAGTGATGTCAATAACTACCAACCTGTTTCACTACTGACACCATGTTCCAAAATTTTTGAGGTCATGTATTCCCCCTATGCAACAATAATACCCTCAGTAAATCACAGTTTTGACTTCAGAAGAGTTGCTAACCAAATTTTACAACCATAAAATAATGAAGCAGCACCAATTCTTATTTTCTGTGATGTGCCTAAGGTATTTGATTGTGTGAAATAAAATATTCTCCTAGATAAATTGAGGTTTTATGGAGCTGATGGCATAAGCCAACCAATGGTTAATGTCATACCTAACCAACATAATGCACTAAGTTGTACTGAGTAATTCAACCAGTGTAAGCAGACGGGATTATTCCTCTGACTGGGGAGAAACCACATATGGAGTTCCCCAAGAATTAATTTTAGGTCCACAATTGTTTCTCATGTATGTACACAGTCATCTAATAAACAACAAGCAGAATTATTTCCTTTTGCAGATGACACTAGTACTATAATCCATCCAAGCATACACACAGCAACAGAAGAAATGGTAAACAATGTTCTTAACAGTGTCATTGACTGGTTTTCTGTGAATGGTCTCATTTTCAATTTTAAAAAGAAATGACATTCAGTTCTGCACATCTAGTGGTACTACACCAATAATAACACATGGAGATGAAATAATAAGCAGGTGGAAGCTTCAGAATATTGAGATGTCCATATTGATGAGAACTGAAATAGGAAAAGGCACATTTCAGACCTTTTAAAACCACTTCAGCCACATTTGCAATTAGTATCATTGTAGATCTTAGGGAGAGACAAATCAGTTAAGTCAATATATTTTGCATTTTTTTCATTCATAATGAATAATATTCTGCAGTTACATGTCTTTAAGAAATAATTTTTTTATTGCTCAAAAACATGCTGTAAGAATAACAAGTGGTGTTCACTGATGATGATCTTGTGGACATCTGTTTATGGAGTTGGGCTTTCTGACTACCACGTTATAGTATATCTATTCCCTCAAGAAGTTTAAGCAATGGAATGTTCAGTTTGGAGTACTGACATTATTATGAAAAGAAGAGTATCTATCCACCTAACTGCACCCTGCTATCCAGCCCCCTCAATGACTTCTCCCGTATCACTAAGATTTATCATGCAAATGATCCATGCAACATGAAATGAACTAACAATGGAAAATCCAGGATGGCATATACCAATATATGTTAAAAAAGATACTTGGGGGAAAAACAGAAGATAGGTACCACCTACAATTGTAGACAATACTGAGAAAGTACTGAATCTCACAGCGGACATCAGAAAAAGACTAAAATTTTATGGGCATATCCACAGACTCCCAAAAACAAGGCTCACTCAAAAAATGGTGACATACATAGAAAAACTCAAAACCACATCCTGTCTCCAGCAGATCAAACTGGATTTAGAAAACACTCATGTCAGTCCTCCAGATATTTTCAACAGAAACTCAAAGACAAAAAATTAGCGAATGGAAAGTACTGATGGGGAATAAAGTCACAGTAACACCAGGGACAAATGGTGTTGCAACGTGGTGTTGCATGTCTTTGAGGATCTGTGGTAGAAGGATCACAAGTGCTATCCTTGACATCAACCTACAAGAAAAAAATCACTAAATGTTAAGACCAGTGACCATGGTGGTCACTCCAATAGCAACAGGTCAGTGGCCGCAATTTGCTCTATCAATTGAAATGACAACGGTTCACTCAGGGGTGTCATCTCAGTAACAATGAAATCCCTGCTATCACTTTAGACCTGTGGCATGACACATAACTGCAGAATGTTGAAATAGATGATACCACTGATAGTTCTCTGAGCGAAGAAGAAGGAGCCATACATTGTCTTGTTTGATCCCGCGTACAACACCTTATCTATCTCGGATGTGTTCGACTGTTGCATTTGCACACTCTGTCCCCTATATGCATATGTTGTAATGGATGATCTTTCCTGAAAAAAGTGGCTTTGTCATTGAAGATCAATTTTCTTGCAAAGTCATCATTTTCTGGATGGTTCTGCATATCAATACATAACTGCTGGTGGCACAATTTGCTGCATTGGTTTACATCTTTCAGGGGCTGCAATTTGTATGGCTTCACTGTTAATCACATATAAGAATTGTTCCCACTGTCAGCAAAGGGATGTTCAACTCTGCACTAGTGCGATGAGCACACTTCGTACAACTCCACATCAACAATTCCCTCACATATTCCGCTGTCTGTTCAGACACAATCAGATGGCCTGAATGTTTTGAGTTGCACAAACAACCACCCTGTTTGAATTTCTTATTTCACTTGACTACACTGTTGCAAACTGTTGATGTCTCACGAAACTTGTCATGAAAAGCCCTTTGCACACTCACTACCAACTGGCAAGAGGCTAGCTCTAGCACACCAAACGCTTGCTCTACCTGGATCGCTGCCAGTCTCAGCTATCAGGGTCAGTGGCACCCCGTCAGCAGTTTTCCAAACTAACTTGTCAGCACAATAAGCTGAAAAGAACAACATCTTGGCTACTTTGTCTGTCATATACTGTATCATCTGTCATATTGTAACCTTTTACCTATCAAACAACAGAAAATCCGGAATGGAATAATAACAATATTATGAAACGGATATATTGCTACTCACCATACAGTGGAAATATTGAGTCACAGACAGGCACAACAAAACGACTACTAAACACGTAAGCTTTTTGTCAAAAAGCCTTGGCCGGCAGAGACAGTGATCATGTGTGTGAGAGTTGCATATGTGTGTGTGTGTGTGTGTGTGTGTGTGTGTGTGTGTGAATGTTTTAAGATATGGAGTGATCATTGTCATGGACACAGAGATGCTGTGTACTCATGTGAGAACATGTTAACATCTGACAGAGTTCGAAAGGAGTCACGGTGTGGGTTTCCATTTGTCCAGCTTGTCAAATTGTGCAATATCCAAATTTGGGGGCACACAGATGTTACAGTGGCCCGATGTTGGACAGCATGGGAACATATGGGCTAGCATACTTGTTGCCAAAGTTTCTGACGATCGGAGGGAGGGGATTGTCATCCACGTGTTCCATCTCATTCAACAGCATCATGGTGACATTTTTCAATAGGACAATGCTCATCCACATAAGGCATGTGTCTCGAGCAACTATCATGTGAAGTTGAGACAATCACAAAGCCAGGAAGACACCTAGACCTATCTTCAATACAACTTGTGTGGGACCAGCTCAGATGTCAATTATGTCCCAATGTCAGTATCTAGGGTGTCAAGGACCAGTTACAACAGTTATAGGACAGTATGCCTTGGTGCAGGATACCATACCTTTATGACATCCTTCCCCAGTGAATCAGCACATGCATCCAGACCACAGGGGGTGCAACATTGTACTCTAAGTGGTCTCATACTGCCGAGTTCTCTGTGAATTTGACTCTATATTACAATTACTGAAATAACATCATGCACCCTCTCAACTCATCAAGTTTTATTTTGTTTTGTTTCTTTTCTTCCTCTTATTCTAGGTGCTTCATTTTTTTTTTTTTTTTTTTTTTTTTGTCAGGCGGTGCATATTTTATTTTTAGTTTATAAGTTTAAAGTACAGTAATGCCTGAAAAACATATCTCAGCTACCTATGTTGTCTTGAAGGAATATGAAATCTGTACACCCAGTAAACACTGAATCCTTAAAGAATCTAATTTCCTTAAGTAAACAGATTATAACTTCTGATTACTTTATAAATGAGTCAATGTATTAAATATTTGATGTTAAGCAAGTAAGTGAAAAGAAATTTTCAAAAGGTTTGAAATTATCTTTAAAATTTGTTATTAGTTACTAAGTGATAGTCTGGATAATTTGCACCCCATTTTAAGCAAAAGCCAGCTAGTTTTTCACACATTTCAATCTCCTAAACGATGTGTCACACAATGATATTTTGCTGGTAAATTCGTATATGTGGACAGTGTCAGCAAAATCTGTTTCTAATACAACTAGTAGCCAAGAAACAATAAACTAAAACTTTAAGCCCAATCCAACAATTTCACTGTACGAGCAGGGAAAAATGTGCTAAGTGATAAACGTTTTTCCTTTCATCAATTTCTGGGGGTGTAAGTGAGAAAAATTTTGTAAAGCACTGAAATTATGTTTAAAGTTTGTGGAAGTTGCTCAGTGCTCTCATCAAATACTGGATGAATATAGTCCAGGTATTTGTGCATGGTGAGTTATGCTGCCTCAAGACATACACACACTGTTTCTAGCTGTGGTACTTGTCTTACTGTGTTAAAACCTTCAAGGTACATAGTACTCTTTGAAAATTTCAAGAAGTCATTTTTTCCTTAAAATTTTCTCAGGGATGTCTCCTTTATTGTGGTGTTCATTCCAGGTTCATCAGAAAGTCTAGTATCGAACTTAAAAGGCAATTTGTGATAAAGCATCTCGCACACCATTCACACTGGGAAAAATAGTTTACTTTGCAGCAAATGTAGCGGCATGTAATTTCAATGATGGCCTAATTATGGAGTTATTGAAGTCAGCATGCATGCGACAACATGTGTACCCAATATGCTCTAAAATGCTGTACATAAAAGTGGGATATTCTGGTGCTCATACCTCAGGTTCTACTGGTGATAAAAAGGTAGCGTGAAAAGTTTTGGACAGACCTTGGGCTAGAGACCATTTGTATACCCAGCAGATGGATCATCTTAGCATCACTATCCTACAGTACAGGGTCAAAGTGTGAATACTACACACTTCCTCCTGCTTAGGTAAATGGAGCCAATCGGTTGGTTCTTTTTGCATTTTATGTGGTCTATGGTAGGCTTGATGGGACTTACAGAGGCACCATTAGTTCAAGGGCAAGTCCTTGGAAAACTCCAAGAAACATGTTTTTCTTTTACTACATTTTTGCCATCACCAATGGACCAGAATCCACCTGAAGATTCCAAGACGGCTATGCATATAATTTTTACGATACATTCCTAAAGATCCCAATCTTGAACAATTTTCAGAATTTTCTTCTTCATATCTTTTTCTGTTTCTGTGCTACAGAGGTTCAAAGTTACCCCACTTGCACATGTAAAATCCAGTGTCAGGCAAAAATGTAGTTTATAATGTGATTTAGCATGGACAAATATACTTTATAGTGTTTCCATTATCATTTGGGAATCCAATTTTTAATATTGAAGCACATTTTTTTTTATTTATTTATTTGGCACATAACTTGTAGTCCCAGGTGTAACATTAGTTTTGTGTTACTTCAGTTTCACGTAAGTAACCTATCTAAATTTTACTGACTAATACATTTATTTTCATACGAGATGTCTTGCTGCATCAGGGAAAAGAAGGTAACCAGTGAAAAAATGCTCCTATCGGAGCCCAGAAAATGTGGATTGTTCCTGTCTACTTAAGATACTGACTGAAAGGGGGGGGGGGGGGGCACCAGCTGCATCATTTTACCTTCCTCAGCACCTTTAAAAATTCTCCCAAACATTTTGGCATTCAAACACATCCCTGTGTTTTTCCACTGAGGGAGACGGAAAAGTAATATACGTTGGAAGACAGGAGACAGTAGTTGTGTTATAGAAAGAGAAACAGCAACAATGGCAGTGTGAGATAAAGAGACGCACAAGTGGTACTGGAACATAGTTGACAGTAACATGACAGTGCCAGGAAAAGAGTGAAGGTGACTGTGCCAGGGAGGAGGAATAAAGAGAATGAGAAAGTGGAAGTGGGCAAGAGCTAGCAATAATGAGACAGAGTACATTGATGTGACAAGTCATGGGGCAGTTATATGCACGTATAAAGATGTTGGCAGTATTGCATAGAAGGTATATAAGGGCAATGAATTGGCAGAGCTGTCATTTGTACTCAGGTGCCTCATGTGAAAAGTTTTCTGGCATCATTATGGCCACACATCGGGAATTAACAGACTTTGAATTCAGAATGATAGTTGTAGCTAGACACGTGGGACATTCATTTTGGAAATCATTTGGAAATTCAATATTCTGAGATCCAGTGTCAAGAGTGGGCCAAGAATTACCTCTCACCACGGACCTTTACTTAATGACAGAGCAGCAGGGTTTCATAGAGCTGTCAGTGCTAACAGACAAGTAACACTGTGTGAAATAACCACAGAAATGAAAGTGGGATGTAAGACGAATGTATCCATCATGACAGTGCTGTGAAATTTGGCATTACTGTGCTATGGCAGCAGACAACCAATCCGAGTGCCTTCACTAACAGCATGGTATCGCCTACAGTGTGTCTCCTGAGCTCATGAACATATTGCTTGGACCCCAGATGACTGAAAAACCGTGGTCTGGTCAGATGAATTCCAATTTCAATTGGTAAATGCCAATGATGGGGTTCGAATGTGGAGCAGACCTCAGAAAGCCATGGACCAAAGTTATCAACGAGGTACAGAGCAAGCTGATGGTGGCTTTATAGTGATGTGGGCTATGTTTGCATTGAAGATTGACTGAAAATGGTTATGTTTAGCTACTTTGAGACCATTTGCAGCTATTCATGGACTTCATGTTCCCAAACAACGATGGGATGTTTACGGATGTTAAAGAGCCATTTCACTGGGTCACAATTGTTTGGGATTGGTTTGAAGAACATTCTGGACAGTTCGAGAGAACGATTTGGCCACCCAAATTGTCTGACATAAATCCTATCAAACATTTATGGGGCGTAATCGAGAGATCAGTTCGTGCACAAAATCCTGTGCTGACAAAACTTTCACAACTGTGGAAAGTTATGAGACAGCATGGCTCAATATTTCTGAAAGACACTTCCAACAACTTGTTGAGTCCATGCCTTGTTGAGTTGCTGCACTATGATGTGCAAAAGGAGGTCTGACACAATATTAGGAAGAATCCCATAACCTTTGTCATCTCAGTGTACATGACAATGACAACAAGGAAGAGAGAGACAGTGACACTGAGAAAAGAGCAGTGTTAGGAAGGAAGGAAGGAAGGAAGGAAGGAAGGAAGGAAGGAGGGAGATTTTAGCATTAAGAGAGCAGCAACAGTGAGAGGAGACTAGTAGTCTGACAGAACGATGAGGACTGTGGGTGTGACAGAGGAGACAATGACAGAGAGACACAAAGAACAACAATGAGTTGGAGTGAGTGAGTGAGTCAGTCAGAAAGCACAACTGGGAGCGGAAGGGTATGAGCGACTTACGGTGATGGCCTAATAGGTGTGACAACGAGTTAGAGGAGTTGGTAGGAGTCTGATGTGAGCTGCATACTAAAAAAAGTGTGAATGTGTTACCATACCAAACTCTTGGGAACAATTTTTAAAGACACTGAGGAATGTAGAATGAGGTAGCTGCTACCCCACTTTTCAGTCAAAGTATTTTAAATAAAGAGGAACATATTCAAATCTTTTGTGCTCTGATAGGAGCACTTTTCCACTGGTTATGAACATGTCTGAATCTGGAATCATACCAGTGTGTTGCAACTTCTGCACAAAGGCAGACAGAAAGTGTGCCAAGTGAGCAGAGCAGCAGATGACAGAAGTTGTTAAACAGGCCTGCAGGATCACGAAGGCCTAAAAGAAAATAGAGGACTTTAACTTAACTACAAAAGATGTAACCCAAAAATTTAATCATTTTTTCTAGAAACTGAATTTTTTAAACATAACTTGAGAAAAGTACATACGATTTTGATGCCGACATTCTAAATTGAATTCTCTATCAGCATACATAGCTGTTTTGCAATATTTTCTATGCACATTTTTTGCTCTATTTTATGGGCAAAGAAAAATGACATTTGTTTCAATATGTCACAATTTTGTTAGAAAATAATATTTTTTATTTCTCCTACATATAACAAGAGAAAATATATTGGAAATTACTTATATAAAACTCGTGTCACAGGTCCAACTGGAGGGCTTCAGAGACTCCTGCTGATAACCATTCTGGCTGCAAGGGGTTTTTGCACTTGGTGCACTGGTTACAGAGAATGTTTAATATGAACACAAAAAGATTCGTTAAAGACAGAAGAGTAACAAACAAAACTGTACCATCAGAATTAGCATTACTTTTTTACTTTGGAAAAAAAAATCATGAAAATCACCTATTTTTCAAGAATTCAAAGAGGGCTACCACCTTAAAATAATATTTCTCTTTATGAGTCGATTATGGCACCATTTTAAATATAGTAAATAATTATATGAAATACTAAACTCAAATTTTTGTTGCTCATGCAAGCTGCAACTGGTAACCTGCATCTGGGAGCCTGCACCTTGAACCAAGCTACCTATTTACACACATCAAAAAAAGTTTTTCATCACCCCAGTTCACAGACCTCCTGAAGATAAGACGTTGACTGTGGATATTGTATCACAGACACAGTCCCTTTGACTGTTCAGAGAAGTCTCTAAACCCACCCAAAGTCGTAAACAACCACACATGAGCAGCGCCTATTAGACGCAGGGGGCCCGACAGCTGATCAGTTGCAGACATTCCACCAGGAAGGAGGTACACGGCTTGTGTTGTCTGTAGTTCAACTATGCCTAGACTGTCAATACCGTGGTTCTATTACGGCCACATTGTTACTTTGTGCCAGAAGGGCTCTCAGCAAGGGAAGTGTCCAAGCGTCTCTGAGTGAACCAAAGTGATTTTGTTCGGACATGGAGAAGATAGAGAGAGACAGGAACTGTTTATGACATGCCTCGCTCAGGCCGCCCAAGGGCTACTACTGCAGTGGATGAGTGCTACCTACGGATTATGGCTCAGAGGAACCCTGAAAGCTACGCCACATTGTTGAGTAATGCTTTTCGCACAGCCACAGAACGTCATCTTATGACTCAAACTGTGCGCAATAGGCTGCACGATGCGCAACTTCACTCCCGACGTCCATGGCGAGGTCCATCTTTGCAACCACGACACCATGCAAAGCGGTATAGATGGGCCCAACAACATGTCAAATGGACCACTCAGGATTGGCATCATGTTCTCTTCACCGATGAGTGTCAAATATGCCTTCAACCAGACAATCGTTGGAGATGTGTTTGAAGGCAACCCGGTCAGGCTGAATGCCTTAGACACACTTTCCAGCAAATGCAGCAAGGTGGAGGTTCGCTGCTGTTTTGGGATGGAATTATGTGGGGCCGACATACGCCGCTGGTGGTCATGGAAGGCACCGTAATGGCTGTACGATACATGAATGGCATCCTCCGACTTATAGTGCAACCATATCAGCAGCATACTGGCAGGGCATTCGTCTTCAGGGATGACAATTCACATCCCCATCGAGCACATGTTGTGAATGACTTCCTCCAGGATAGCGACATCGCTCGACTGGAGTCACCATCATGTTCTCCATACATGAACCCTATTGAACACGCCTGGTATAGATTGAAAAGGGTTGTTTGTGGACGATATGACCCACCAACCACTCTGAGGGATCTACGGCGAATCGCCATTGAAAAGTGGGTCAATCTGCACCAACAGTGCCTTGATGAACTTGTGGATAGTATGCCACGATGAATACAGGCATGCATCAATGCAAGGCGATGTGCTAATTGGTATCAGAGGTGCCGGTGTGTACAGCAATCTGGACCACCACCTCTGAACGTCTCACTGTAAGGTGGTACAACATGCAATGTGTGGTTCTCATGAGCAATAGAAAGAGCAGGAATGATGTTTATGTTGATCTCTATTCCAGTTTTCTGTACAGGTTCCGGAACTCTCTTTACTGAGGTGATGCAACACTTTTTTTATGTATGTAGTAAAATAGATAATTTTTCATGCTGTTAAATAATTAAGATATGCAGTAAAATAAAAACCACAGCTTTCTGTAACTGAATAAAACTTTAATACCAAGGAGAGAGGATGCGTCAAAGTCCAAATAAGCAAGATGCTTTCATAAAAATACAGGTTGTCCCAATCAAACCTCCCTGATTTCAAGGACCCAGGAGAGAAAACCCACAGTAGATACAACAATGAAAAATGCACCACATTGTAGAGGATCTGAATTTATATTTTGAAGTCAGAAGTGCCATGTATCATCGCCAGAGTGCAGCATGGTTGCATGAAGTGAAAGTGGCAAGTCCACGGCACCGCGCACAAGCACTAGTGTGGTTTGCAGAAACAAAATCGCCGATTACTAGTCAAAGAAATTACTGTCGTGCGTACGAATGTGATCCACCTGATGTGAAAACAATTAAGGAATGGTATAGTAAGCTTCTGGCAAAAGGAAGTGTTCTGAAGCAATCTGCCGGGGCACATTACAGAGTTTTAGAAGAGACAGTGGAGGACATCATCAGACAAATGTTTCTCAGAAGCCCACTTAAGTCCATTCGTCAAGCATCTAGGCAACTTGATGTACCTCGATCAACATTGCATCGTGTAGTTCACCAGCATCTTCATGTGTGTGCTTACAAAGTGCAAATTCTGTAACATATGATGCCGAACGACAAACCACACCAACAACAATTTGCTGCAGATATGCTGCAGTGTATTGATATGGATGCCAGCTTCCTGGAAAGATGTTTATTCTCAGATGAGGCAACCTTTCATCTATCAGGAAGGGTTAATAGGCATAACGTTCGGATTTGGGGTTCGCAAAATCTGCACGTTGTCATTGAACGTGTTCGTGATAGCCCTAAACTGAATGTCTGGTGCAGGCTAATGCATGACAGGATTGTTGGACCATTCTTCTTTGGGGAACAAAGAGTGAATGAGTCAGTGTATAGGGACACGTTTATGTACCCTCAGCTACAAGACTTGCAACCCAACATCATTTTTCAATAAGATGGAGCTCAGCCACATTGGTCAACAGCTGTTCGCAAGTTCCCGTATAGGAAATTTCCCAGTTGTTGGATCAGACGCAGAGGACACATTGCCTGGCCACCACGTCCAGCCAACATTACGCCGCTTGATTTCTTCATGTGGGGATTCGTAAAGGACCGCATGTATGCGACCAAAGTGGGTGATATTCCTACACTGCGACATCGTATCACTAATGCGATTGCAACAATAACAGAGGAAATGTTAAAAAGAACTTAGCAAGAAATAGAATATAGACTCTATATTCTTTGTGCTACAAATGGTTCACATGTAGAGGTGTATTGATGATAAATAAATTCCTTGAGATGCTCTACAATGTGGTGCATTTTCCATTGTCTTATCTACTGTGGTTTTTTTTTTTTTTTCCTGGGTCTTTGAAATCAGGGAGGTTTGAGTGGGACACCCTGTATTATATCACACACAAAATCTAATTAGTCACTGCTGAAATGCTTGAAGTCCAACACTAACAAGTTTTCTGCATATACACTTAGGATGGACACATTGGAGGAGCTTACATAATTTTTTCTGCTACATCGCTCCACCTACCACACTTCCCATGATGTTCTCAGGACAGTACAGCACAAAAGATACTTAAGACTTACTGTCTATGTATAACATGCTATAAGTGACTTGATTAGGTACAAAACTTACAAAGATTGTCTAGACACCACTGAGCACAAAAGCCCACTTGCCTCTTGACAAAGTGCTCACAGCCTACCCAAGTTTCCAAAGAAGTAAGTGGATTTTTAACTTCTGCCTTCAGACGTTTCTTTATAGTCACCTTGTTTTCACCTGTTGGAGATAAATCACATGGTTAGATACTAAAATCAATTTATCAGTTTTCTGTAATAAATTTTACACGGAACATCTTACAACAATCAATTTTTATACTCACTTGTTTGTGCAAACTTCTCCAGTGCAATTAACGAAAATAGTATTACAGATGGGTTGATATTTTCATTCTGGAAAAAAAAAGTGACCAAAATTGACATTTTTCTGCATTTTAATATCTTTTAATGTTTCATTAGGATGACATCTAATTAATTCCTTCCCTCAAGAAAAAATGGAAACAGTTATTTCTGAGAGAGAGAGAGAGAGAGAGAGAGAGAGAGAGAGAGAGAGAGAGAGAGAGAGAGAGAGAGAGAGGTGGGGGCCAGGCAAAAAGTGCTCCATAACTTTACTCCAATGACAGCCATAGGATAGTTAAAGAAAAGAAAAAAAAATTGGATTGTGAGCCAGAAGTCACACACACAGATTATACTACCTTTGTGAAATATTCAATAGTTTAATTTGAAAGGTGAACTTATATAACACCATAGTGAAGTTATACAACACCATAGTGAAATTACCATCTAATTCAACATATTTATTTCTATCCTGTTTCTTGGTAATATGCTTCATGTGTGTGACCAATACAAATTACAGTACAACCATGCAAGCATATTGGTAAATCATTCCTTTGAATTCAAAGGTAGACCAACACCTTCCTTGCAGATAAACCACAACTGATACCATAATATTTTTTTTTTTTGAGAACAGCAATTTCAGAATGTGGTGTATAGACTTTCTTAGTGTCAGAATGATGCAACTGACTAGTGATACCTTATTCCAGAGAAGTATTCCCTCCATAATATGAGCAATGTAGTTACTCACTGCATGTATCCATTCACACAGCCTTACGTTCAGAATTAAACAGGATGATACAAACAAAAGCCACAGGTTGCTCAGGTTTGATTAAATCTCAGAGGCTGAAACTTTAAGCCAATCTTGACACTAAAAATTCTATGAACCACGTAAAAACTAACATCTTCACCATATGCTTGCCTTATCCACATATTTTCTGAGAATGAATGCAGATCCTCCTTACCCCCACCACCCGGCCGTGTCTTTCATCAAGCACTGCTGCTCACAGTGTGGCCTCAGCAGCCAGACTGTGGCCATGTGTGTGTGTGTGTGTGTGTGTGTGTGTGTGTGCGCACGTGCGAGCACTCGTGCATGCTCCAGCATGCGCGCTCAAGTGCGCGCTATCTCCGACGAAGGCCTTGTTGCCCAAAAGCTCATTTTCTGACAATCTTTTTGTTGTGCCTATCTGTGACTCAGCATCTCTAATATGTGGTGAGTAGCAACCCCAGTACTATCATAAAATAAACAGTATAAAACTGATATTACACCCAATTACTATGTTCTACAAACCATCCACAGCTAATTCATCAGACTGAGTATTTCGTATCACACATTTTAAATATACAAGCAATGGGTATAACCAATGCTTGATATGTGAAAAAAACGAGGTTCGGAACACTGTAACCTTGCAGGGGTGTTTCTGAAATTTAGACTTTTTAAAGCGTTATTTTAATACTTTTCCTGGGCATTTTAAAAATGTGAACACAACATCTATAGTTGTAAAAAATAAAGTTCTATCATATCACATTTCAAAGTTTGTGGTTCTGATTTTTTTTTCCTCCGAAGTACCGCTATGGGGTATCAGTGCATACCATCACAAATCAAGCACTGGTTGTACCATCCAAAATGGAACTCTTCAAATTATGGACTCAATTTCGTTTTCAGTGATTGAGGGCTCCTGGAAAAACAATAGATGGACTATCTGCCTCATTCATAGCTGATGATAATGATAATATACAGACTTTTTCCTGTTTTACAACCTGATATTCTTAATAGCACCTCAGTTTTGTTCTGTATATCTGCTGTGATGGTGTCCATACATTTCCTGTATGTGAAAAAACCCTTATGGTTGTAAATGATTTTGTGCACTGTAATCTCGCACTGTCTCAAACATTTGCATTTCATAGAATTTGTTGCTTGATTGAAGCTAGCAGTTCTCATGAGAAGTTTTCAATTAGAAAGAATATTTACAGATTTTATAGTTCCAGCGAGTCCTCTTAAACATTCCCATGAATAAAAGGGTGACACCTTTTCAAATGTCCTGATGTGCTGCTTTATCACACTTAAGCTATTCTGAGAGCATTTTTAGCAGTAAAACTTCTTTAAGGCTCTCGCAAAACATTGGGGCTCAGCTGTCTTATTACTAGGATCCATGTTCATCTCGTGAAATGCAATAGAAGTAAGGGTCAGTGCAAAAACAGCTTTGCATGTCTGGGCAAGCCTAAAACAACTTTGGTGTGTTAGGTGTTCCATTCATCTCACTGACATGCTCTACATCTCAATCTTGAGGAAATGTTTTTAGGGTTGTAATATCCTCACTGTTTGGGTTAAGTTGTAGTGCCCCAGCTCCACAACACACTATTGTATCCAACAGTGGTTAAAAGATGACATGCAGATTTGAAGGCCACTGAAGACAGGTGGTGCTGACATGAACATGGTAGAAGAAGAAGATATATCGCAGAAAATAAATACATCTGCAAGTGAAACAAAACAGTGTGACAAATAGGGGGAAAACTGAGGTGAAAAACAAAGAAAGGCACAGAAATATGGACAAAACGTGGCAGATAGGTTGGAGTGCCACGACGTTTGGCCTTCTGGGTCCTTAAAATATTTTAATTGTATTCACGTGAGAATAATTGATTACAGAGTTAGCTTATTTCATGATTCCAACTACCACTGCACTTTTGAGGTTGACACACAAACTGGCTGAATTCTCATGAGAGGTATCTGTTTCTCACACCGTTGAGCAACAAAACCCCTCCCCGCACAGAGGTAAGAGCTGCTTGTGAATGTAACAGTTGTAGAATGTGATTTTTCTGTGCAGAATTACAGAAGGGTAGCTACTGCAAGTGAAAACAGGAAGCCACAGGACAAAAGATCCATATCGTAGCTTACTGAAACATCCTTATGTGGCTTACTGATATTAGTCAAATAATTGTGTAAAATAATTTAACTGCTTATAGAACAGTTAAGTAATAAATTTAGACACTGAAAAAATTAACTGCTTTGTCTACAATGAACGATTACCTGAAACTGACAATCAAACCTGGTCCAGCGTAACGGTGGCTCTGTGTGGAGCACACAGGCTCACACATGTGCACAAACGTGCAAACAAACACAGACACACTGCAGAACTGATGTTTGTTGGTGCATTTGTCAACACTGTTCAAATTGGTTTCTCTTGCTCCGCTAATTGAACCACTCTGACCAAGCACATGATAACACAATGACCATCTTGCAAATTTTTTCATTATACATTATGTTGTACCAATTGTGTGACCTGAGGTTGCAAGATATAACTAAAAAACTAAAGCATTTCCCTATAATGTTATTCATCTCCAACCTTTCTCCCTTATTTTTTCACTGTTACTTTTTACCTTTATAACTTTTCTATAAAAAGATTACTTATTTATTTGCTTTTTTCAATGATCTCTTTAAATCCTGCATTCTACTTTCCAAGATGTCTGCAGGTAGAAGAGATGTCTATAAAAACCAGAGCAGACAACAAGAATGCGGCAATAAAACACATTCTCATATATAGCATGTTGATGATCTAACATAGCATGTTGATGATCTATATTTCCACCTGCTCAGAAGTTTTTATGGGGGGGTGGGGGTGAGAGATCATTATTTACATCTTAAGGTTCCACTGTAAATGAAAATATTGTCCAGCATAATAAAAATTGTAAGAATATTTAGTGCAGCACAAATCTAACCAAATTGGCAATGAGGTAATCCAGAGTGCCAGGTGTTAATATTGCAATACTCGATGGGCCAGCAAGTTTTTCTGCCAGGCAGCCTAATACAACACACACGTTCCTCTGTTCTGTGGGAGACACTCGCCCTCGGTGTGAAACAGCTGCAGACAGTGAAAGCATGTTTGACAATCGTACCACCGACTCCTGGAACAGAAGATTTTTATTATACTGAAGTGAAACTAGTTTTAAATGCACACTAAAGTAAAGCAAGTAGTTGTAAAATTAATTTACATCTTTAAACATGTTAAGTTAATGTACCACCACTACACTATTAAATTATACATAGACAGAATAAAGTTTCAGTACCTACCCCCCCTCAGGTGGAAAAATTCTTAATACTGTGTGTGTGTGTGTGTGTGTGTGTGTGTGTGTGTGTGTGTTCGGGGAGGGGGGGGGGGGGGGATTTTTCTAGCATTTGGGGCTAGAACCCTCAGGCTGGAAAGACAGATTTATTGTGGCAGTGTCTTTCACCAAATTACTTTAATATGGATACTGTTTTAGATTCATAAGATTCACAATAGACAATTTTATCAAGAATTGCACTTGTAAAAGAGAGGGAAATTATGGAATGTGTTAAAGTACCTTTTAGTTAGTTGAAAGTTATCAGGCATAAGAGCTATAATTTGTTTATAACTAAGTTCACAAAAATTACTGACCAAGATTACTAACCCTAAGTATAATATTTGTCATAATACAAGTTTACTGAATGAAAGTGGGGGAATGTGACAAGAGACAGTTATGAGAACAGAGGCCAGATAACACTGTGTTACAGACAGGAGTCACAAACACTGCAAAAATACAACCAATTTTGAAAGAAATGTCAAAAACAATCTAAATATAAAAGGACGACGAGTGCACAGCTGAAAAAACAACAGATACAAAACGGTGCTGTCACCTTTAGCTTGCATCTAGAAGCTTTGATATTACACAGCATTTTACCTTCGTTGGGAGAGGACAGTCATCCAATAACAATGTGATAACAGCTGGTCCAAGAGGATCATTCATGGGAATCACATGCACCATTGAGCTCACCACCTGAATCCAGCCATCCTCTCTATCTGCTATAGAATGCAGTCTCAACATGGCAGGTGGTGGCTCCTGTTCACTGAAAAAGGAAAATTTGAACCACATGATAACACACAGTTGTATAACATACTTTTTGGTGTAAAAACAATCTGCTACATTGCACACATCCATTCTGAAGAAGTAAGTGTTACTGATCCATTAAACTTTGAATGTGCACTTTGAAACACCCAATTTCTTTTACTAATACTTTGGCCATATACTTCTTGTCCATCTTCAGAGTGAACCGACAGGTTGGAGTTACAGCATTCGCTCTGCTCTTCTAAGTGTACACCATATAAAGCTCTTTACCATTAATGTTTCATTATGCTGTATCAGATTTTATTTAATAATGAATCATCTGGCTTTGACTGTTAGAATTTAGTGACAAACATGTTGTTGGGATATCATAGAGATAAAGAACAAGTGAAATACTGCTGCTATCGTGAACATCTTTAGTGTTCTTGGTTACACTGAAGCACCAAAGAAACTGGTATAGGCATGCATATTCAAATACAGAGATATGTGAAGAAGCAGAACACAGCACAGCAGTCGGCAATGCCTATGTAAGAGAAAAAGTATCTGGTGCAGTTGTTAGATCTGTTACTGCTGCTACAATGACAGGTTATTAAGATTTAAGTGAGTTTGAATGTCGTGTTATAAACAGCACAGGAGCAATGGAACACAGCATCTCCAAGGTAACAATATCAGGAATCCGTTAAAAGCCCCAAATCAGTTACATCATTGAGGCCAGAAAAAGATCCTGCACGAACAAGATCAACAACAATTGAAGACAATCATTCTACATGACAGAAGGGCAAACCTTCCACAAATTGCTGCAGATTTCAAAGCTGGGCCATCAGCAAGTGTCAGCGAGCAAACCATTCAACGAAACATCATCGATATGGGCTTTCGGAGCCAAAGGCCCACTCGTGTAACCTTGATGACTGCACGACACAAAGCAGTTTGCCTCCCATGGGCCCATCAACACCAACATTGGACTGTTGACGACTGGAAACATGTTGCTCGGTCGGATGTGTCTCGTTTCAAATTGTATCGAGTGGACGGAAGTGGATGGGTATGGAGACAACCTCATTAATCCAAGGACCCTGTATGTCAGCAGATGACTGTTCAAGCTGGTGGAGGCTCTGTAATGGTGTAGGGCATGTGCAGTTTGAGTGATTGGGGCCACTGATAAGTTTAGATATGACTCTGACAGGTAAAACATACATAAGTATCCTGTCCTATCACCTGCATTCATTCATGTCCATTGTGCAATCCCGACGGACTTCGGCAATTCCAGCACGACACTGCGACACTTCACACATCCAGAATTGCCACCGAGTGGCTCAAGGAGCACTCTTCTTGAGTTGAAACACTTCCGCTGGCCACCACTCCCCAGATGTGAACATTGAGCATATTTGGGATGCCTGGCAACATGATGTTCAGAAGAGATCTCAATCCCCCCATACTCTTACAGATCTATGGACAGCCCTGCAGGTTTCATGTATCCACTTCCCTACAGCACTACTTCTGACATTAGTTGAGTCCATGCAAAGTCGTGTTGCGGTACTTCTGCATGCTCGTGGTGGCCCTACATGATATTAGGCAGGTGTACCAGTTTCTTTGGCCCTTCAGTGTACATTTCTTCTAAACTCTGAAATAAATTAAAATTCTTCTCCTTCCTCCCTCATGCAAATAGGTTAGTTTTAAAGGATTTTCTGCTTTAAAATTAGATAGCATAAAACATGGTAGAACTTGGGTAAATATATGTATCTGCACTACAGGCATGATCTTTGGGTAGCAGTACAAAATACTTTTACAGAGGTTTAGTTGTCAAATGTCATATCCAGTGCTGACACTGCGATAAATACAAGTGAAGTATTGACATAAAATCAATAAAAATTACTACAGTAAACAATGTGTTTGTATTAATTAACTTCAACCTTAAACACCTAGCTGGCAAAGTTTTCGTTTTCATGAAGCTCTACATCATTTTATAAAGATAATGAGGAAACCTGTTTTCTATGGGTACGACATGAACTATGAGGACATAATCTGGCTTTCATAAAAAAGTTTTGAAGACAAAAAGCACAAGTAAAATTGAACTGGCTTTTCAGCCACTATACATTGTTACAGTTATTTACATGAGAGACATATAACAGCCAAAACTGTACTCATAAATAAATGAATGTAATAACAATTCAGGCAGAAAATTTTATCATTTCAAGCAAAAAATACTATCCTTGTAATTTCATTTGTCTCAGTGTGTCTAAAAAAAATGGTTACAAGGCATAAAGATGTATGACATAACATTAAATGATGATGTTGACTCCAGTCTAAAAACCAATTTGAGCTGCTCTCCACACTAATCTATCCTGGGCATGTGTCAATTTTTGCACAACTACTTCAACCTACATGTATTTCAACCTACTTATCATAGTTAAACCTTTGTCTCTAGGTACAATTTTTAGCCCCCCACCCATTTCCTTGCACTATCAAACTGACCATTTCTTAATGCCTCAGGATGTGACCCATCAACCAATCCCTTCTTTTAATCAAGCAGTGCCTTAAATTGCTTTCCTCCACAGTTCAGTTCCTCCTTATTAATTGTTCATTTTAACCATTTAATCATCAGCATTCTTCTGCAGTACCACATTACAAAAGTTCCAGTTATCTTCTTGCCACCGAGTAGGGTAGCACAGTGGTTCGCACATTGGACTTGCATTTGGGAGGACGACAATTCAAACCGACATCCAGCCATCCTGATTTAGATTTTCCGTAATTTACTTAAATTGCTTAAGGCGAATGCTGGGATGGTTCCTTTGTAAGGGCATGGCTGCTTTCCTTCACCACCCTTCCCTAATATGAGCTTGTGCGCCATCTCTGGTGACCTCATTTCGACAGGATGTTAAACATTAAGCTGCTCCTCCTCTTCTTGTCTGAACAGTTTATTGTCAGTCTCTCTGCCATATAAGACAAATTCCTACCAAAACGAAGTCTTAACATTTAAAGTTACATATAATAATAAAAATTTCTCTAGGTCACAAATGCTTTTTTTGCTACTTGCAATATGCATTTTATATTCCTCACACTTCTGCCATCATCACTTATCTAATTCCCTCAACATCATTTAATTTCATTTGACTATGTTCCATTAACCTCCTTTTACTTTTGTCAACATTCATCTTAAAACCTCTTTTCAAGACCGAACCCATTTCTTTCAACTGCTCTTCCAAATTCTTTGCCACCTCTGATGGAATTAATGCCACTGAAAAACCTAAAATTTGTAACTTCTTTTCCATGAATATTCCTAATTTCGCCTTGATTTCCTTCTCAACTTACAAATAAATTTCAGAAAATACTTTCTTTTTTTTTTTTTACAAGTGTAACTGTCACAAAACATTTAATGCAGATGTAGACTAACTTTCTTTACACAAATTACAGTTTCATATGATTGTTGGTAAAATGGCAAGATACCACTTGTCATCTCATGAAATTCTTTCCAAGGCTTACTAGAGCGAATATGTAAACTATGACTCCACTCCAGTCTTTTACATGTTAAGATACTGAAGATTACACAAGGTTAGGTATATAGGACATCCGCAATTGAGAGGCATTATAATTAATGAAGAGAGATTTGCTTCAGGTGTACTAGAGATGGAGCACAAGCTCGTATTAGGGAAGGGTGGTGAAGGAAAGTAGCCATTCCCTTACAAAGGAGCCATCCCAGCATTTGCCTTAAGCAATTTAGGTAAATCACGGAAAATCTATCAAGGAAAATCTAAACCAGGTACAGCTGTACAACTGAAGCAGATCTCTCTAAGTTACTTATCACTGAAGATTAGTTAAGGCAGATGGTACTTTGTACCAACATGATTTATTTCATCTCTTATTTCACTCATTCACTGTCATCTCATGATCCCTATGTCAGATATGCCATGATGGCGGCACAATCTCTCATCTCCCAGACACTCAATTTCTGTCGCCCTCCTGACACATATCATGTGTCATTACCGGCTAATATTTTTCTTGTCACAATTGTTAATGCAATACTTTCAATTGAGCATTACTAAAGACTGAACTTGTGACATCAAGCCGTAATCTCTTGTAGTTCGTCTCATGGTCCCCATGTCAGATATACACTGATGGCAGCACAATCTCTGCACCTCCCACAAACTCATTTTCTGTCACCTTTCTGAGGAAATCTAAGGAGCTACTTGATTGAGAAGTAGTGGCTCTGGTCTTGTAAACGACATACAGCCAAGAGAGCAGTATGCTGACCTCATGTCCCTCCATAGCCGTGTGACACCTGTGGGCTGAGGATGACACAGCGGCCGGTCGGTACCATTGGGCCTTCACGACCTGTTCGGGTGGAACACAACACTTACAAATGAAGCTTACTAAAGATTGAATTCGTGACCTCACACTCAAGGGGTTCCGTTTTAGCATTACCCCTAAAGACTTAATCCAATATAATCTGCCCAATATGGTCAGTGCTTATCTGGGAATCAAGTACTATGTGCTTCTTCCTCTTTGTTACAGCCACTGTTATACATCCATTCACCTTTTCAAGAGTGGCCATTCATTGCACCAAAAGGAAGTTCTGTATGGGTCTTCCTACAATTCCTTATGCGACACCTGATGATGACACTTTCATAAACACAACACTGTTGGTGAACAATCTTACAGTGTCATTCACATGCACTGAACACAGAGTTCCTATTACAATTTCTTTCATTTGTGTTGAATATTCGTCAACCAGTATAACACAATGAGATATATTAGTCAAATATTCCTAGAGTCAACTATATATCTGTAACGATAATGCATATGATTGCACCCTGGTTAGTAGTCAGTGACATGGTACAATGTCAAATTCCTCTTGCAAAGTTAGGAAGACGGAATTATCAATTCCTATATCTACTGTTTGCAGGATACTGTGTGTGAAGAAACACATTTCACTCAAGCACTCTTTTTTTCTGAACCTATGCTTAGGTTGCAGTAGTTACTCGGTGATGAAGCTTGCACAGGATTGAGTAGCGTGGAGAGCTGCATCAAACAAGTCTTTGGACTGAAGATCACAACAACACATGCTTATTCTTTGACAGAAGATGCTTTTTTTCCAGCAGCACCATCACATTTGAGTCTCCATTACACTCTAGAACAATGCAACAGACAGATATCGGCGATATAATTCCATAGTTTTGCACATCCAATATATTACCATTTCTGTGAACAGAAGTGATCTCTAATCTTCCCCAGTCACATGGGAGCAGCCACTACAAAAGATCTTCTCAATAAACAAGCTAGAAAGACATAATTCTGTGGTGTATTCAACATTACATCAAGCTGGAATTCATTAAGGACCTGGGGCCTTTTTCTTTTTTTCTTTCTTTTTTTAAATCCACCACTTGACGGTAAATTACTGTTCATTTATTTCACATGATCACGACTGCAGCTTTACAGCCATTCTGAAGTGCACATTGAAATGTTACAATATATCTGACCAGTCTGCGTGAAATCTCATTGCTGAAAAAACATATTTCGTGTCTTACAGAACAGGTGCCATATTACAGGATGTGAGTACACGTCGAAGATATATAATATGGCTGACAATGTGCACAGTGAATAACCTTTAATGCACAGTATGGTGTGTTTAGCAGCCAGTATCTTGTTGTGACCCGCATTCCTCACATCCATGCGTCCATGCTCAAATCAACATGGCAGGTCATTGGCACCAGGGGTGCTAACATCGATGCATCTCATGTGTGTGTCTGTGGCATTAAACATTGGTAAAGTAGTATTGCCTTACATGAAGTCCTTTTCAAATGTAAAGCATAGAATTCCTTTTTTCTGTCTCCTGCCTTCAGTTTTGACAACAGAAGGATCCACAAAAAGACATAATGCACATTTTAGATGCCTTCATATACTTTAATTATGGCCAGAACTTCCTAGAATTCTCTTATAAATCTTTCATCAGGATCTAACAGCAAAACATACTGTCGACTTCACCCCTTATTTTCAGCTTCAGCCCTTCTTGTGATACATGAGTTGCTTTTCTCTATCAGGATCCCTGTGGTGGTCTCCATTTTCCTAACATTCTAATATTAATATACTGCTAAACTGTCATGGGTCTCCGCTCACTTCTATAATTTGACTATCTGTTACTAACAGTTACACTTGCATATCAGAAGCTTTGTTATGATATGCAATTATGAGTAAGTAACCAGTAATCTATAAATATCTGAGTACATAGTGGTGTAAATATGTCTGTATAAAACATTCCGGAACTTGGTCCACAAAATTTTTCTGTGCTTATCTTTTACTTATTGTGCATGGTCTCCTCCGAAATACTCTCGTCCACAGTTGATACACCACTTCCAGAAGCAGTCTTTGTATGCCTCTAGCTGAATTATGCGAAGCGAGTTTTCTTTCATCTCACCTATCATTGCAAATCTTTGTCCTTTCAACAGAGTTTTAAACTTTGGAAATAAAAGTCCACAAGAGCCAGGTCTGGAGAGTACAGAGGATGAGGAAGCACAGTGATACTGCTTCTTGTGCAATAGTCACACACCAACAGGAATGAATGTGCAAGTATGTTATCGTGATGCAAGAGCCATGAATTGTTTCGCCGCATTTCAGGACATTTCCTTCTCACATTTTCTTGCAGGCGTCACAACACATTCCAATAGTACCATCGATTAACAATTTGTCCCTATGGCACGAATTCATAATGAACTAATCATTCAAAGTCAAAGAAAACTATCAGCATGGCTACTCATCACCAGTTATGTTTCTCTTAAGGAACATCTCGTTCTCATTTGTGCAATCCAGAAGCTCTTCACAGATTACGAGGTGAAGGTTTTTCTTGTCTTGACTCATGAGCCATGGGACAAATTTGGTGGAAACATTATTTATTCTGAGATGCTGTGTCAGGATTTCATGACATGATCCAGCTGAAATGTTACATTCTTCTGCAATCTCTCGGAAAGTCAGTCTTCAATTGGAACGCACAATTTCATTGCAATTCCTAACATGAGCATCATTGGTAGATGTCAAAAGGTGTCCTGAACGAGGGTCACCTTTAACTTCCATTTGGTCTTTTTAAACCATGTGAAACATACATAACACCGAGTACAGCTTAAGCACTCATCACCGTAGGCTTCCTGCATCATTTGGTGTTTCTCTGTAAAGGTTTTTTCGAGTTTCACACAAAATTTAAAGCAAACCTCCTCTAACTCTGCAATCTCGAAATTCAAAACTGTGCAACAATGTTCTACTCAATAAAGCACTGAACAATAATTTACACAGACATACAACAATAAAACTTCTGGCAGTTAAACATTAAACACAGGCCATGTGCAATCTTAAAAGTTATGTTGTTGTTGTGGTCTTCAGTCCTGAGACTGGTTTGATGCAGCTCTCCATGCTCATCTATCCTGTGCAAGCTTCTTCATTTCCCAGTACCTACTGCAGCCTACATCCTTCTGAATCTGCTTAGTATATTCATCTCTTTGTCTCCCTCTACTATTTTTACCCTCCACGCTGCCCTCCAGTACTAAATTGGCGATCCCTTGATGCCTCAACACATGTCCTACCAAGCGAACCCTTCTTCTAGTCAAGTTGTGCCACAAACACTTCTTCTCCCCAATTCTATTCAATACCTCCTCATTAGTTATGTGATCTATCCATCTAATCTTCGCATTCTTCTGTAGCACCACATTTCGAAAGCTTCTACTCTCTTCTTGTCTAAACTATTTATCGTCCATGTTTCACTTCCATACATGGCTACACTCCATACAAGTACTTTAAGAAACTATTTCTTGACACTTAAATCAATACTCGACGTTAACAAATTTCTCTTCTTCAGAAACACTTTCCTTGCCATTGCCAATCTACATTTTATATCCTCTCTACTTCGACCATCATCAGTTATTTTGCTCCCCAAATAGCAAAACTCCTTTACTACTTTAAGTGTCTCATTTCCTAATCTAATTCCATCAGCATCACCCAACTTAATTCGACTACATTCCATTATCTTCATTTTGCTTTTGTTGATGTTCATCTTATACCCTCCTTTCAATACACTGTCCATTCCATTCAACTGCTCTTCCAAGTCCTTTGCTGTCTCTGACAGATTTTACAATGTCATCGGCGAACCTCAAAGTTTTTATTTCTTCTCCATGGATTGTAATACCTACTCCGAACTTTTCCCCTGTCTCCTTTACTGCTTGCTCAATTTACAGATTGAATAGCTTCGGGGAGAGGCTACAACCCCGTCTCACTCACTTCCCAACCACTGCTTCTCTTTCATGCCCCTCGACTTTTATAACTGCCATCTGGTTTATGTACAAATTGTAAATAGCCTTTCACTCCCTGTATTTTACCCCTGCCACCTTCAGAATTTGAAAGAAGAGTATTCCAGTCAACATTGTCAAAAGCTTTCTCTAAGTCTACAAATGCTAGAAACGTAGGTTTGCCTTTCCTTAATCTTTCTTCTAAGATAAGTCTTAGGGTGAGTATTGCCTCACGTGTTCCAACATTTCTACGGAATCCAAACTGATCTTCCCCAAGGCCCGCTTCTACCAGTTTTTCCATTCATCTGTAAAGAATTCGCGTTAGTATTTTGCAGCTGTGACTTATTAAACTGATAGTTCAGTAATTTCCACGTCTGTCAACACCTGCTTTCTTTGGGATTGGAATTATTATATTCTTCTTGAAGTCTGAGGGAATTTCGCCTGTCTCATACATCTTGCTCACCAGATGGTAGAGTTTTGTCAGGACTGGCTCTCCCAAGGCTGTCAGTAGTTCTAATGGAATGTTGTCTACTCCCGGGGCCTTGTTTCAACTTAGGTCTTAAAAGTTATAAATATTAAAAACCACACCATCTTAACACTTTACATAAATAATGTTTTTGCTACAAATACTGTCCTAACTTTCCTGCCAAACTTTTTGTTGCCTTCGGCAATTGCTGTCACTGAAAAAGCATCGTGGTCACTAATCCCTCTGCAACTGGTGACACTGAAAAAGATTAGGTGTGTCTGTAACTCGCAGGTCCAGAATATTTCTTTCACAGTCGAATTGCCAGACTAGTTGTTCAAGGCAGTTGTAAGACAAAGTATACTGTATGTCTTTATTGCAAGTAATATAAGCATAGTTTTCTCAGTTGATACTGGGCAGTCTGCAGTCATCATCTACTACTAGTCCAGGTCTTTCTGTGCTACCAAGTTTAGGCTACTATTGAATGACTATGACGGATGTGTCAATCTGCTGGTGAGACTGATCCTTTATACTCTTTACCATATTTTGCAGGGATTTATTTTAGACACTGCTAGATCCAGAATACCGCTTGTTGCTGTAAACACTCTTTCTAGTGTAGAATTTAATTAAACTGTCTAATGTATATCCCATGTGTTGTAGAAAATTTCCCTACTTTGTACTTCAGGTGTCAAGAAAAGTGCCAGGGCTCACGTCCTTTGTAGGAAGCAGTCACCCACCCATCATACTAGGAACTGATCCTAGTGTGATGTGGCGGCAACTGTTTTCTACAAGTGAGATCTGGAACATTACTGCAAATACACTGGCAGTTAACAAGCAATGTTATGAGATTCTCACTCTCTGCAATTCCTATGCAGTCTGCTGAAATAACTAGTCCATGAGAAAGGCAATAAACTAACTTTCAACTACTTCTTAGTCTTTTGAGATAACAATTGTGGATTTTAAAGTTAAAATTTTGTGTTTCACACCAATCAACTACACTGGAATTATAGCTTTCAGTTTTATACTACATATCCATATATTTTCTATTTGTTACTGCCAATAACTCTAAAAAAGAAATTGGCAGAAAATGTACGTTAAGCCAAAATTGTAGCAAGTCTAAAAAGGCAAAGCTATCACCAATTAGAAGGTTGGTTAGAACATCACAGTGTTTTATCAAGCATGGTCCTGCTCGAGTTGACGATGACAATATGGGGGTGCTCAACAGCATGGTCATCAGTACCTTTACAAAGTGTCAGCATGCCATAATGATGGCTGTCCCCACAGGCAGAGTTGCTTACAATATGTGAAATTCCACCAATCAATTTAAAAAAAAAAAACTGTCATAATTCACTAAACTATGATGTATAAAATTGATTAACAAAAAACTGCCCCAAAAAGCTATCCATTCAGAGCAAGCTGATCTCCCCCTCACCAACAGTTTAACAGCCCACAAAATTTAAAATTCATGTCCTTTATTACAATGGTGTCAGTGTCTGCAAGAATGGTGGACAGATCTCAAGCCAAAATACGGACTGCCATTATGTCTATATATAAACACACATAGCCAAAACATATTGAACCTCAAGTGGCACACCAGAAATTCCAGAGAGTGATGGATCTTCAAGCAGGATGAGGAAACTGTATGTCAGTAGGCACTATTTGCAGTTTGCTGGGCAGCATGTTCTTCCATCAGTGTGTTTAGCATGAAGTCCGCCTTACTTGCATGGTCACTGCTGCTGTTTGCCACTCCCAGCCATTCGGTTTATCACTGATACACAATTTTCCTATCAGACAATATGATGGCACACACGAGAAGGGCACATCAATACACACCACCATTTCTGCACACCTCTTTGGTTGCTTTGAAAACTGTAGCATTTCCCTGTATCCTGATGTACAAAGTACCCAACAAAACACCACCTACTTGATTCAGATTTAGCTCCACTGTAAGGTGTCATGGATGATCTGAATCAGCTGGTCTACTGGATACGTGCAATGGAACGCTTGTAGCACACTTAGTAAGTCAGAGTAGTTGAGAAACTTTGTATTTTGATACCTTTGAATGCACTCCAACACCATCTTACTGCCATATAACTCTGCATCATTTGTAAAATGTTCCGAAAGGTATACTTGGTAAATCCTATCAGTAGAAACAGCTAAACAACTAAATGCCTTCTCTTACTGGAAGCCATCCGTACATACAATGATAAAACCAAGGATTGTACTTAACGCTGATGAAAACCAATTTGTAAAACCAAACTGGAGTACAAGCAAGAGTAAAACTGATGCAAGTAGTCTTCTCTGGTGATAACCTACAATCAGTTCTATTGGTCCAAGCTTCCAGCTGACAGCCAACTGTAGATGCTTCACTGTTGTTTTACGACTGGAGGAAGATTAGAAGAAAATGAAGTCATCTACAAACAAAGAACATTTAAGAGGATTTCTGACTGCACAGGAGAAGTCATTGATAGTGACAGCAAACAGTGTGACACTGAGTACCCTGCCTTAGAGGAAGCGGAGAAGGGGGGGGGGGGGGGGGGGGGAGGGGGGAAACAAGGAGGGGGAGTGGTGGAGGGGGGGGCAGGGAGAGAACATCCAATTTTCCTGAACGCAGCACTCAAACAAGATGTCACCAATGCGATAACGAAAGTAACTGTCCTTAAGGAAGGATTCGATAAGAAGCGTCAGATATCCACATAGTCTCAATTCATGAAGTTGCCAAAGGATGTTGTACCTCGAAATGGTGGTGTATGTTTTTTCAGTCACCTGGTTTTGGTGTAAGAATGACTTCTATATTGTAATCTCGAGTAGAATCAAGTCACCAAAGGCAGAACAGTAGTGCCTGAAACAACAACACTGGGACTGGCACACATGACCTGTCATTCGACAAGCCAGAGGAGGCGGTGGTTGACTGTGTGCTTGAGCTTTACCCAACAGCAGGTAGGGCTACAATCCAGTAAGAGTTGGTACAATCATTGCCTGGTTATCTTAAAGGAATTAACATAGCCTCCTTCCAAGTGGCAGGGAACTGCCCAACAAGCCAGATCTGACAAACAAGATAGGAGCTCGCCCTTGGCTCCAGGGCACAGATGACAGATTGTGGTGTAATGAATCTGATGTGATCCTGGAACAGTGTATCTGGCTGCTAACTGATGATGATGATGATTAAATGTTTAAAAGAACTAAACTTCTTTATCGTTAGTCCCTCCCTATCATGAGAGAAACATGTAAAAAAAGGGGGGGGGGGGGGGGGGGGGGACTTGGTTGCTCAAACTATATAAGCAAGTCAAAGAATTTAAAAGGGCATGACAGTAGTTGTAACACAATAGGTAAAAGAAAATAGAGATAACCCAGGAAGCATCTTACACAAGAGGGTCTATAGGCACAACAAGATGAGAGGGGAAGAAAGTAACCTGCGGTCGCTTCCTGGGTAACCACCACAGGGGGGAGCTCTCGCCCCCACAAACACCCCAAACACTAGAACGTGAAGAGTATAATAGGTTAAAGGAAAATTCACTCTCCCTCAGAAAATGCAACACTTCGGTAGTGGCTGTCATCTCATCCACAAGCATCTGAGATAGTGAGGTATGTGCGCTGCAGGTCAGCCAGCAAAGTGCACTCAACAAGAACATGTGCCATCGTCAGTAGACTGGCGTAGATGCAGTGATAATGAGCCTCCTGACGCAGAAGGAACTCATAAGTGACTCTTGTGTGGGCGATGTGTTGTCAGCACAACACAATGGCATCCTTGCAAGAGGCCTGGAGACATGTATGCGACACCTTAGTGGACCCTTTAATTGCTCTCAACTTATTTTGAGTTTTAGTAGCCTGCCATTCCAAACCCAGAGCCTCAAAATATTGTGTCAAAGTTGTAATCTTAAGTCTGCGCCCTGTATCCTGACGTCAAGTTGATCTCCTGCAGTTGTGTCTTTAGCTAGACAGTTGGCGATTTCATTTCCTGAAATGCCTATGTGGCTCAGTGTCCAGATGAAGGTCACTGTCTTTCCAGAGCTGTAGAGGTAAGCCAGTAGGTACTGGATGTTGGCAACCAAAAGATTTTTGGAACAGCACAGGGTTATGCCTTTTAAGCAACTCATGGAACTGCTACAGATCAAAAAGTTCATTGTAGCCCGGGATTCGATGTACCACAAAGCCTGAGAGATGGCAACCAACTATGTAGTGTATACACTGCAGGCACTTGACAGAGAGTGCTTCTTGTGTCACCACACATATGCAAAAGTGCAACTGACCCTGTCATTGACTTTTGATCTACCTGTATAGATGCATACCGAATTAGAATGATCATGGAGGACTGAAAGAAACAGCTGTCAGAGAAGGGTAGGATCAACGTTGTTCCTGGGGCCATGAAAGAGGTCCATCCATATCACAGGACAGGGTACAGCCCACAGGTGAGTGTCAAGAGGGAGCTCTCGGAACACAGACTAGCGGAGGCTGTTGGTGGTCCTTCAGTAGTATATCAAGACAGATCCCAGCTGGTCTTCCCAGTTTCGGCTGATGCACAAACAGTCTGAACTGCTTGTTACGGGACAGAGTTGAGTGACATGAGTGGGTAGGCATTTGACAGATTGTGACTGGGTAACTTGCTACAAGCTGCTGCCATCTAACCCACAACAGTGGAACACAGGCTTCTGCCATGAAGCTGTCAACAAGGCTCATATCAAAGATCTTCATTGCCAACCACACACCAGTGTGGTTACAGGGACCAGTAAGCTCAATACAGATGGTGCTACTGACCTGGCGACCCACAGGCAACACAATCATAGTCCAAGAGGTATAAAATCAGTGCTTTGTAAAATCTCATAAGAACTTCGTGGTCCACGCACCACCAAGAGTGATTAAGAAAATGGAGAGCATTCAGCTTCTCCTTGTAAACTTCCATGAGCTGGTGGACATGCGGCAGCTATGTTGGCTTGTGGTCAAATAAGATACCTAAGGACTGGAAAGTTTCAACGACTTCAAGTAACTGGTCACAAATATAAATTTCTGGGTGTGGGTGTGCAGTCCGGGGTTAACAAAAACACAAAACTCACGATTTTGCAGCAGTTGTTTCCGTGCCATGTACAGCGTGTGCAGGCACTATCAGCAGCTGATTGCCCTCCACGGGTACACTTCTGCGAATGGTTCATCCAACAATGTGTCAATCCTCATTTCAGTGCAAATGTTCTCTTTACGGATGAGGCTTCATTCCAACGTGATCAAATTGTAAATTTTCACAATCAACTTGTGTGGGCTGACGAGACTCCGCACCCAATTGTGCAATCACGTCATCAACACAGATTTTCTGTGAACATCTGGGCAGGCATTGTTGGTGATGTCTTGATTGGGCCCCATGTTCTTCCACCTATGCTCAATGGAGCACGTTATCATGATTTCATACGGGATACTCTACCTGTGCTGCTAGAACATGTGCCTTTACAAGTACGACACAACATGTGGTTCATGCGCGATGGAGCTCCTGCACATTTCAGTCGAAGTGTTCGTACGCTTCTCAACAACAGATTCGGTGACCGATGGATTGGTAGAAGCGGACCAATTCCATGGCCTCCACGCTCTCCTTACCTCAACTCTCTTGACTTTCATTTATGGGGGCATTTGAAAGAGCTCTTGTCTACGCAACCCCGGTACCAAATGTAGAGACTCTTCGTGCTCGTATTGTGGACGGCTGTGATACAATACGCCATTCTCCAGGGCTGCATCAGCGCATCAGGGATTCCATGCGACGGAGGGTGGATGCATGTATCCTCGCTAACGGAGGACATTTTGAACATTTCCTGTAACAAAGTGTTTGAAGTCACGCTGGTACGTTCCGTTGCTGTGTGTTTCCATTCCATGATTAATGTGATTTGAAGAGAAGTAATAAAATGAGCTCTAACATGGAAAGTAAGCGTTTCTGGACACATCTCCACATAACATATTTTCTTTCTTTGTGTGTGAGGAATGTTTCCTGAAAGTTTGGCCGTACCTTTTTGTAACACCCTGTATAGAATGTGATGTTGCCAGGTGGTACTGTATGCCTTCTGTAGGTCAAAGAACACAGCAATCAGATGTCGGCGATGCGCAAAAGCGTTGTGCACCGGAAAGCCCAAAAGCCACTTTGGAATTGTGGTATATGCCCTCCGGCTTCAAGGCACCAACAAAGACCGCAGTTGACCATTCGCTTGAATAGCTTACACAGAGAGACTGGCCAGCAGTTAGTTAAAATTTGTGGGTCCTCTCCTGGTTTCAGGAGAGGAATAATAATACCTTCCCGTCATCAAGACAGAAATACTCCCACCAAATACGATTAAAAAGCCTGAGGATATGTTTCATGCAGTTGGCACAAAGATGTTTGAACATTTGGTTGTGGATTTTGTCGGGTCCACAAACCATATCCTGACATATTGGCAAAGCGTTGTGAAGCTCCCATTCACTAAAAGGGATGTTGTATGACAGAGAGCCGTGTGCCTGAGAAGATAGTGGGTGCCACTCAACAACGTGTTTCCGGGTCAGGAAATGAGGATGGTAATTACTGCAAGCAGACACATCTGTGAATTGTGCTGCAAAACATTCAGCAAGTATCACACGATCAGTTCAGATGTTACCATTGACAAGACTACCAGGAACAATTGTGGGTGCTGGAAGGCCATAAATGCGGCGGAATTTAGTGTATACTTGGAATGATATGGTATTGGATTGCATAGTTGAGACATTGTTCCCAGCATTCCTGCTTTCTTTTCTTTATTAAAAACCGCACTTTCAATGCTATTAAAATACCCATAGAGGGATGGCGCTTGTGCTGTTGAAGCACCCTGTGGTGTTCCCTGATAGCTATGGCTATATCTTCGGACCACCATGGCACCAGCAGTGTTGGGATGAGCCGGAGAAGTAGGGTATTGTTGCTGCTGCAGCATCAGTAATAGTATCAACAGTATCCTGCACCAACTTGTCAATATCCATCACATGGCTGGCTGCAAAAGTGACTACAGAGGAGAAAGCCCGCCAAATTGGTTTCCAAAGCGACCAACATGGAGCACGTTCTAGATATCTGTGAGTGGAGAGGGAGAGAATGATGGGAAAATGGTCGCTGTCACAAAGGTCACCATGGATGCGCCACTGAATCAGGGGTAAGATATTCGAGCTGCAAACTGCGAGATAAACAGCTGAAAACCTTCCATGGGCCACAGCGAAATGGGCTGCAGCTCCAGTGTTGACTACGCAGATGTGCAACTCTGAAAGCAGTTGTTCTAGTACTCAGCCTCTCTGAGACATAATGTCACCACCCATCAGAGGACTATGGACACTGAAGTCCCCCAATAATAGGAAGGGGGCAGGGAGACGTGCCACTAACTCTAACAGCTCATGATAATGGAAAGGTCCACGTGGGGGTAGATAAACATGAAATATTGTGATCCGAACTGACAGGTAGACACTAATGGCCAAGGCCTCTAGTGCAGTGGTAAGGGGCACCTGCTCATTGAAAATATCTGAGCGTATGAAGGTACAGACTCCACTGGACGCTCTCTCGAAATTAACATGATTGGTACAGTAGGGTTGGTAACTTTCACAGCAGGGAGGTGTGTTGCCATATCCGTGTTTCCTGAAGTGATTTGCCTATTACCAAATAAGGAGCCATTAAATGATGGAGTTCAGCAAATAGCTGTTACAGTTCAATTGAAAGAGTATTTGAGTAAGGTCTTAGAAAGTGGGGAATGGAAAAGATAGGTGTGATTAGTTCGCTACCAAGTCACAGTTCACCTGACTGAGTGGTCCATCCTCAGAAAGTAGCATATCTTTCTGCTTATCCTTCTGAGATTCAGTTTTTGACGAGATTTCCCCATTTTGTCTTATGGGAGGGAAGAGGAGTGCACTTTTCTTCACCCCCACAGCCTGTAGCTGTTGGTTCTTGCTTTGAGAGGGGGGCACCTTGACAGATCTCCTCATTCCTGATGCCAAGGATGACTAGGAATCTCTGGCCGCACCAGTGGTGTGGGAGCCACCAGTGCTATAGGTGTAGGGGATGAGGGAACTGACGTTCCCTCCCCGAACTGTGAGGCAGGCCCTATAAGGTGTTGTGTAAGACCTTGTCATCGTGTGAGGTGTGCGCCTACATGACAGTCACATAACTGAAGACCATTTTAGTCAGATGCAGTCTTTCAAACTTTTAGTTGCATCCTGGTAAGACAGGTGATCAATTGTTATTGTTTTATACTCTTGGATTTTCTTCTCCCTCTTGCATTGAATGAGGGGGGGGGGAGTTTCCAGACAGTTGACAACAGTATTGAGGGGGTTGTTCACAAGAGCTTCCCTCATGGGAGACCATTCAACATGCCCTACAGATAGCCTCATTAAAACAGCAGAAGGAGATGTGTCCACACTTTTGGCACTTAAAACACCTCATTGGAGAAGGAAAGTAAGCTCTGACATCACACCTATAAACCAAGACCTTAACCTTTTCAGGTAAAATGTTGCTATCAAAGGCTATGTACACTATATTATCGTTGGTCGCTTCTGGATGCAGCAAACAAAATGGACTCCCATGTTGTGCCAGATTAGTACACAGCTCTTCATCAGTTTGTAGCTTTAGGTCCTTTAATTCTACTGAGATTGTTATGAGGAGAAATGGTGACCAGTATACCTTGTATCTTGATGAAGGCTTGAAATGCCTGTGATTAGTTTGCATGTGATGTTCTGATGAGCAAAGATCCATTTCTGATCTCCTCTATTGCTGCAATATCTCCAAACTGATCTTCAATATTTTCACCGAAAAACTAACTTCGCTCAAGCAAAATAGCCACCATTGATTTTTTTGAGTGCTTTTGCGCCCATGTCAAAACTGTAGAACACCAAGACAAAGAGAGGAGTTAAAAACAACTACATATTAATACCAATTGACAGAAGTGAAGACAGCCAAAAACGGGCACGGAGAAAGGTTTATAAATTACACAACAGAGAAACGGAGGTCCTGAACTAGTGATTATATGTCCTTTGCCATGTTGCTATGATGGACAAAAAGTAAAACGCAGTCAACAGTTCGGGCATTTTAAGCTAAAATGGCCCGTAACTCGGACGGCAAACACAAAAGGATAACGTAAAGAGGTTACAAAGAGGGCATTCTGTCAGGAAACGGTGAACCATCTAAGGTTGAGGGCAATAAGCGCAAAGTGGTGGGGGGGGCACCATGTAACAAATGGTGGGGGCTAGAAAGACAGTGCCCAATACGCAACCTAACTAAAATGATCTCAGGCCAAGAGGAGGTCGTCCAGACCACTGGAAGAGGCTTAATAACACAGAGCTTGTTTCAAGGAAGGGAGGACCAGTGGTGACACCAAAGTGACATCACCTGTTGACAGAAGGCTACACAGATGTCATCGAAAGGAATGTAACAACTAGTGGGCTGAGGTACGAGGACTGCAGCCTTGGCAGCAGCATCAGCGGCCTCGTTTCCTGTCACACCAATGTGACCAAGAACCCACATAAACATCACAGTGGCTCCATCATGAGTGAGCAAGTGACAGCTTTCCTGGACCCATTGCACTAAGGGATGGACAGTGTACAGCACACAGAGGCTTTGAAGGCCACTGAGAGAGTCAGAGCACATGACAATTAAAAAGCCTGTGTAGGCAGATGTATTGTGTGGCCTGTACAGGGCGAAGAGCTCTGCTGTAAATACTGAGCAGTGTTCCGGAGGCTGATACCAAAAAACTTTGGTGCCAATGATGAATGCAAACCCAACACCACAGTCAGTCCGAGAGCTATACTGTACACAAAGGTACCATCGCAAAATTTTGTGCGAAGGCCATGAAACTTATGGCGACAGAGCAAAGCTAGAGTAGTGTCCTTAGGAAGCAAATGGAGGCCAAGGTGAATACGGGCCACTGCATGAAGCCAATGTAGTGAAGGGTTCACAACCATCAGTAAAGTGGCAGGTAAAGTGAAGTTAACCCGCTGCCAGAGCAAGAGCTGAAAGCAAACTCCAGGAGGTAACAGAGAAGAGGGACACGCCCCATAATGGCAATCAAAGGAGTCATCGAAGTCATATTTCGCTTACGTCAATCTGTTGTAGAATAATGGAACATGTTTTGTGTTCTCGTATTATGACGTTCTTAGATAATACAAATCTCCTTCATCATAACCAACATGGATTCCGCAAACAGAGATCATGTGAAACTCAGCTCGCCCTATTTGCCCAAGAAATTCACAGTGCCGTAGACACTGGCGAGCAGATTGATGCCGTATTCCTGGACTTCAGGAAGGCATTTGATACGGTTCCGCACTTACGTTTAGTGAAAAAAATACGAGCTTACGGAATATCGGACCAGGTTTGTGATTGGATTCAGGATTTCCTAGAAGAAAGAACACAACATGTCATTCTTAACGGTTCAAAATCTGCAGATGTAGAGGTAATTTCGGGAGTACCGCAGGGAAGCGTGATAGGACCTTTATTGTTTACAATATACATAAATGACTTAGTTGACAACATCGGTAGCTCCGTGAGGCTATTTGCAGATGACACGGTTGTCTACAAGAAAGTAGCAACATCAGAAGACTCGTACGTACTCCAAGAGGACCTGCAGAGGATTAATGCATGGTGCGACAGCTGGCAGCTTTCCCTAAACGTAGATAAATGTAATATAATGCGCATACATAGGGGCAGAAATCCATTCCAGTACGATTATGCCATAGGTGGTAAATCATTGGAAGCGGTAACGACCGTAAAATACTTAGGAGTTACTATCCGGAGCGATCTGAAGTGGAATGATCACATAAAACAAATAGTGGGAAAAGCAGGCGCCAGGTTGAGATTCATAGGAAGAATTCTAAGAAAATGTGACTCATCGACGAAAGAAGTAGCTTACAAAACGCTTGTTCGTCCGATTCTTGAGTATTGCTCATCAGTATGGGACCCTTACCAGGTTGGATTAATAGAAGAGATAGACATGATCCAGCGAAAAGCAGCGCGATTCGTCATGGGGACATTTAGTCAGCGCAGGAGCGTTACGGAGATGCTGAACAAGCTCCAGTGGCGGACACTTCAAGAAAGGCGTTACGCAATACGGAGAGGTTTATTATCGAAATTACGAGAGAGCACATTCCGGGAAGAGATGGGCAACATATTACTACCGCCCACATATATCTCGCGTAATGATCACAACGAAAAGATCCGAGAAATTAGAGCAAATACGGAGACTTACAAGCAGTCGTTCTTCCCACGCACAATTCGTGAATGGAACAGGGAAGGGGGGATCAGATAGTGGTACAATAAGTACCCTCCGCCACACACCGTAAGGTGGCTCGCGGAGTATAGATGTAGATGTAGATGTAGATGTAGATGTGACTTACCAAATGAAAGTGCTGGCAGGTCGGTAGACACACAAACATATACACAAAATTCAAGCTTTCGCAACCAACCGTTGCTTTGTCAGGAAAGAGGGAAGGAGAGGAAAGACGAAAGGATGTGGGTTTTAAGGGAGAGGGTAAGGAGTCATTCCAATCACGGGAGCGGAAAGACTTACCTTAGGGGGAAAAAGGGACAGGTATACACTCGCGCACACACACACACACATATCCATCCGCACATACACAGACACAAGCAGACATTTGTAAAGGCAAAGAGTTTAGGCAGAGATGTCAGTCGAGGCGGAAGTAAAGAGGCAAAGATGATGTTGAAAGACAGGTGAGGTATGAGCGGCGGCAACTTGAAATTAGCGGAGTTTGAGGCCTGGCGGATAACGAGAAGAGAGGATATACTGAAGGGCAAGTTCCCATCTCCGGAGTTCTGACAGGTTGGTGTTAGTGGGAAGTATCCAGATAACCCGGTTATCACTCTTCCCCAACTGGCTCGCTCTTCGGGAAAATTTTGAAAATTGGATGTCAAACCCTATAGGGCACCATCACATAAAGGACAAAACATGAGAGACTCCTTTTAGTCATCTCTTACGACAGGAAGGAATACCTTGGGCCTATTCTAAACCCGGACCTACAGGGGGATGTCCATTTTGAGATCATAAATGCAACAGATGTAGACATCCAAGCTCCTCTAATAATAAGTTTTTGAGGTTGAAACCTTAGGGAAAGGCAAAGCTTTCTGAAGATCAAAAGTTATAGTTACGATACTCAAATTCCTTTGACCGAGTTGTGTGTCCTCAGCCAAACACTACCATGCTACTACTTCTGTTCTCCAATGTTCATTCTGTTTTTGCACTAATGCTGACTTAGTGGTTCTTCTGTAGTCAAAATTTTTCACTTTAAGGAATCACATGTAGCACAGGAATCCTTCACTGGGGCATGGAACGATAAGTTGAATCTCTCATTGAAAACACATCTGTAGTAACATTCCTTCACTACACTTCTTTCTGGAACTTGTTTCTCAATATAGTCTTTTCTATTAGGGTTGTGTGCCCTAGTGTAGTGACTGTCGTAAGGTGGGAACCATTTAATATAGTCCATTACCATGCTGACAACATCCTCAGGAATTTTGTATTTGGAATATTCTTCCCTCTCAAATCTTCTCCACGTGTACATCCCAGTTCTCTCTTTAGTGCTCGAGCTAATTGACCATTGATCATGCACTGGTGCTGCGCTCACAGCGTGGCTACAGCTGCCTGAGACTACAGTCGTGTGTGTGTGAGTTGCATTTGCATGAGAGTGTGTGTGACAAAGGCCTTATTTGTGACAGTCTTTTGGTTGTGTATCTGTGACTCCGCATCTCCGCTATATATGGTGAGTGGCAACTTTCCTTTTCATAACATTGTTACATTCCATCCTGGATTTTCAATTGTTTGATTAACCTTTCTTGTCATTTTTAAGTTATGTTGGTTGGTGTACCAAGTGCCTTGATGGTTTGCACTAAATAAAAACTTATTATTTATTCAGAAAATGGGGCAAACAACATCAGCAGAGCATATGAGAAAACTTTAAAAGAAGAGTTGAAGAAAGATGTCTACAACCCCATAATGAAAAAGAAAGAACGGTACAAAAGAAAATGGGAAGATGAAGGCATTCTCTGGTGAAAAATCTTCATTGGAACATTGCAAGGAGGAAGCTAAAAGAAAAAGGAAGTACAGACTTCAATTAAAATCTGTACATATCGAAGATCAGCTTGAGACCTGTGCCTCCCAGTTAGGATCTTACAAGTGTCCTCAGCCCCTTGGCAAAACTGTTTCTCAGGTAAAGAAGGTGCTTTATTTCAAGCCCCTCAAAAAATCTTGTGAGTGAAAGTTTACCTAAAAAGGTAGTAACGCAGATTTTCTCAATAGAGAAAAAAAAACATCTCAAACTTACAGGTGATTCTTTGCTCAAAATACACATCTTTTTCATGAAGGATGAAATCAGCAGGCAAACACCTGCTATAAAGGATGTAATGTCTACTGGAGACCATGAGACTGGGAAGAGAGTTAGCTTACAGAAACATCACGTGAATACGGCACTTATGGAAGTTGTTGTTGTTTATTTTTAAGCAAGAGAATACAGATACTGATATCAAGATTTCAAAATTTTATGAGTTGTGGCCTAACAACGTTGTTCTAACTTCTGAAATGTCTCACAATGTATGTGCAAATATCACGCTAACTTAACTTTTTCCCTGCAACTAACACTGACCTTTTGAATCTTATTTGCTGCGACATAGAAAGTGGAATACGCATGACAAGTGAATGCAAGAAGGGCATATAAATTTACACACACTAATTGATGGAAAGTTTGCTTTATGCGAAATAATATCTTGGAGACAATGGACTGACCATGAGTGTCCCCCTAAACAGATTACTGCCAGTGGAGAAGTCTTGATGAAGCTCTCTCTGAGCTTCAGTCTCACGTAAAAAAATTCAAAGAGTGCTCCTTTGTCGATACAATCTGCAGCTTTCAATACTATGAAAGCATCAGATAGTGAGGATGAAGTTATATTGCAAACAGATTTTGCAAACAACTATGTAGCACAGACACAAGATGAGATACCGGTACAAAGTGCCTACTGGAGTCATACACAGATTACAGTCATTTGCAGTTGTGAGCAATGAACTGTGCCATGACACATACTCAATTTATGGTAGGTAATAAGTAAGCTCAAATAAGAGCTTCCAAACTTGACCTCTATTAGAATTTTTCTGACGGTTTCACATATCAATTTAAGAACAAATTTACTATTTCTAACCTCTGCTACATAATGTAAGACTTTGGAGTGTCTGGAGAATAGTTTTTCTCTGCAACATCTAATGGGAAGGATTCAGTGGATAGCATCAGAGCTGTAACAAAATGGGCGTTTTGGAACAAAGTTAAGCAAAGAAAAGTCATCAGCAACACGCAGGAGTTTTTAGTGTGTGCTGAATCAGTTGTTCTGGGAATAAACTTTCTTCTCCTGACAAGAGATCATAGTGATGAAAACAGAGACCCTCTGGATGGATGCTGGAAATCTGTTAAAAAGGTAAAAGATATTCACAGCAAGCATTACTTCAATGATTACAGTATCTGTAAGCCAATATGTGGTAGAAGTTTTCTAAAGTTAGATTTAGAGAAAGTGCAGGTTTTTCTACAGTCATCTATTATATATTCTCTCCTCTACAGCTCCTGAGATGAGTGATCATGAATCATGTCCTGAATATCTTGTTGACAAACAGTCCCCAAGAAGTTACATGTTCAGAACCAACTGTGGAAAAAATAAGGCCAGTAACATTTATTTGAGTGGAATTCTAAACTGCTAGAAAGAAATCTACTACATACAGATATGCTGAGATTGCACAGAGAAGTGTTGAAGACAATGAGGAAATTCATATAATGTGTATGAGATCCGCAGAGGACTTGACAAAGGTATTCGAAGTCGACAAGAAGGATGTCTCCTATATAGAGTTTCAACAAGTCCTTGCTATTCTCCCAAATCCACACGTCAATCATGCTGGGAAATCAATGTTACATTTTTTTTAAGGGGTACATTTTTCAAGCGAAATAAGTAAGTACTCAGTACGTAAGGCTTTAAAGTTATACTGTACTGAAATTTCATGTTATTTATAGGCAACAAAACTTTTCTACAAGATTATTAAAAGTGAAAGTGCCATCTACATTATGTTAGCTACTGACTCAAAAATAAGTGATATAATACAATTAATTTTAAATTGAAAATCAGATTCTACTTCACACAAGTCCCACCCATTACAGACTTCGATTGCACTTATTGTACATACGTATTAATAATGTAACAATATTATGAGAAGGAAAGTTGGCACTCACCATATGCTGAGTCGCAGATAGGCACAACAAAAAGACTGTCACAAAATAAAGCTTTCAGAAATTAAGGCCTTCGTCAACAATACACACACACACACACACACACACACACACACACACACACACACACACATTGTGCCCATCTGTTACTCAATGCCTCCTGTATGTGGTGAGTAGCAATTGGGTCTAGTGTAGCAGGGGATACAACCCGTCGGCTTTGGACAAGGACGTCACAAGCCGCCAGAGAGCAGTTTACCATTTTCGCTTTTGCTGTTATGTTTCAGTTTCGGTTTTTTACTGATTGCTTAATAAAGTGGATCTGTTTATTCTATCTCGTGAGATTTTTTTTTTTTTAAGCCAAAAAACACTTATCAGCCACTGAAGGGAGCTACAACACTAAGAAGAATCACTTCTCGATTGGCCACTTGTGACGTCATTGTCCAAAGCCGACGGGTTGTATCCCCTGCTACACTAGTCCCTAGCAATCTACCCTTTTCATGACATTGTTGTTTTATTCAGACTAGTTTACATCTGCAGTGAGGAATTATCAGTGCCATCTTCACTGATGCTGTTGCATTTTATACTCCTCAAACTATTTCTCCAAATAAGGGAAGTTCTTTGCTGAGTGTTGCAACAGGGATAGCATTCAGTTTCTAGTTGGAAGTACGAATCACCACACACCAGGTACAATTCCACAAAAGGCAGAGGATGCACGTGTGTAACAGTATTTATCACGCTGCGACTAACCTGCTTCATCATAACAAACAATGCACACAACCACATAAAGTATTACTATTCTGACCTCACAATGAAACTACACTCAGGAGCAAAACTGAGGGCCATATTTTCAGATTCATTTGCAAACAACAGCACTAGCATTTTTTCTTTTTCTTGTTTGTGTCAAGAATTAGTTAAGCCTATTTAATTATTATACACCCGTTTTAGGAAAGATTTCACAATTTATCCAGTGTGTTCTTCGCTCAATCACTTACAGGTTGCTTGTATTTATCATGGCGTCACTGCACAACCTAACCTTATTTATCAGCCGCATCAAAAGATTGCAGAATTCATTGAATCTGTAAACACTGTGTTATGTTTGAGTGTGGTCCTAGCACGAGTGATAGAGGCTAATTCCTTTCACTGCCAAGTCAATTGATGCAGCTGGTACAGTACATACACTCCTGGAAATTGAAATAAGAACACCGTGAATTCATTGTCCCAGGAAGGGGAAACTTTATTGACACATTCCTGGGGTCAGATACATCACATGATCACACTGACAGAACCACAGGCACATAGACACAGGCAACCGAGCATGCACAATGTCGGCACTAGTACAGTGTATATCCACCTTTCGCAGCAATGCAGGCTGCTATTCTCCCATGGAGACGATCGTAGAGATGCTGGATGTAGTCCTGTGGAACGGCTTGCCATGCCATTTCCACCTGGCGCCTCAGTTGGACCAGCGTTCGTGCTGGACGTGCAGACCGCGTGAGACGACGCTTCATCCAGTCCCAAACATGCTCAATGGGGGACAGATCCGGAGATCTTGCTGGCCAGGGTAGTTGACTAACACCTTCTAGAGCACGTTGGGTGGCACGGGATACATGCGGACGTGCATTGTCCTGTTGGAACAGCAAGTTCCCTTGCCGGTCTAGGAATGGTAGAACGATGGGTTCGATGACGGTTTGGATGTAACGTGCACTATTCAGTGTCCCCTCGACGATCACCAGTGGTGTACGGCCAGTGTCGGAGATCGCTCCCCACACCATGATGCCGGGTGTTGGCCCTGTGTGCCTCGGTCGTATGCAGTCCTGATTGTGGCGCTCACCTGCACGGTGCCAAACACGCATACGACCATCATTGGCACCAAGGCAGAAGCGACTCTCATCGCTGAAGACGACACGTCTCCATTCGTCCCTCCATTCACGCCTGTCGCGACACCACTGGAGGCGGGCTGCACGATGTTGGGGCGTGAGCGGAAGACGGTCTAACGGTGTGCGGGACCGTAGCCCAGCTTCATTGAGACGGTTGCGAATGGTCCTCGCCGATACCCCAGGAGCAACAGTGTCCCTAATTTGCTGGGAAGTGGCGGTGCGGTCCCCTACCGCACTGCGTAGGATCCTACGGTCTTGACGTGCATCCGTGCGTCGCTGCGGTCCGGTCCCAGGTCGACGGGCACGTGCACCTTCCGCCGACCACTGGCGACAACATCGATGTACTGTGGAGACCTCACGCCCCACGTGTTGAGCAATTCGGCGGTACGTCCACCCGGCCTCCCGCATGCCCACTATACGCCCTCGCTCAAAGTCCGTCAACTGCACATACGGTTCACGTCCACGCTGCCGCGGCATGCTACCAGTGTTAAAGACTGCGATGGAGCTCCGTATGCCACGGCAAACTGGCTGACACTGACGGCGGCGGTGCACAAATGCTGCGCAGCTAGCGCCATTCGACGGCCAACACCGCGGTTCCTGGTGTGTCCGCTGTGCCGTGCGTGTGATCATTGCTTGTACAGCCCTCTCGCAGTGTCCGGAGCAAGTATGGTGGGTCTGACACACCGGTGTCAATGTGTTCTTTTTTCCATTTCCAGGAGTGTATTTAGGGACAAATTAACAATAATATGTAGCCCTTTCATGATAATATTATTGACATAGCTTATCATCTGAAACTTATAAGTGCTGTGTGGCTGCTATCACCCCCACCAAGAGAACGTTCAACTCATACAAATGCTTTGGTGTAACAACGTGTACGTAAATAAAATGAAACACTGACATAGGTTTAGTCATGCGCCAGACCGGTCTGATCACATTTTGCTACACAAATGACTAATCATTCACTGTCCTCCTCTCCTTTTCCCTTGTACACTTTAACAGTTCCAGTTTTTGTTACTAAGTGTGATACGAACCGTATTCAAATCTGGCCTGGTGCGCAGAGCAGTGGCTTGTGTCACTTGGACTTTGAACGAGGCCTGGTTGCAGGTAAAACAGATTGCTTCATCAGTAGAATACCACGAAAATGCAATTGTTCTACAAAAGAGATCACTTATAAAACATCTCTATGACTCCCCCTCTAATAGTTCTCAAGTGTGGGGTACTGTACCAAATTAGGTGCTTACAAAGAACGGCAGCACAAATGGTCACAGGTTTCTCTGACAAATGGGAGTGTGTTTCTGAAGAAACTGAACTGGTTAACACCTGGAAATAGATGCACACTAATCTGTGAAGGTCTATTTACAAAGTTTCAAGAACCAACTTCAAACAATAACTCTGGCAATGTACTATGATCTTCCACATATAACTTCCATAGAGACCAAAAAGACAAGATTAGACTAATTTCAGTTTCATAGAGGTATTGAACCAATCATTCTTCCCCTGTTCCATATGTGAACGGAACAGAAAGAAGCCCTAATAACTGCCACAACAGGAAGTACCCTCTGTGAGGCAATTCTGAGTGGTTTGCAGAATACAGATGAGAAAGTAGCATTTTTCTTAACTGGAAGACATGGCAAAATCATCGATCAGTAACAACTAACTTTTTGCATCAGTGAAGACCAACCTAGGAATCTCAGAACCTGTAGAGTGAGGATGACTAGTCATTCACAAGGCATGTGGGACAAAATAAAATCCTTCTGATAGCTTCTATTCATATAATGTTCTGTCAAAGTAAAAATGTCCCTTAGGTATGACTTCAAAATATTTTAAGACAATTTATCATTGTTATTTTGCTACAGATGTGAACAAAGGTTTTCATGACTGTGTAACCATTTCCTTCCTATAAGAGGATACACGAATAACACATACTTTAAGTAGAAAATGTTTTAACAAGAGCCCCACATCAAACAGAACTTTATGAAATAAACTGATGCTCTGGGTACCAAAAGAATAATGTATGAGCACTAAGATCTAGTTTCATAATACAATTTGTGACTGATGTATCAGCAAATACTGATAACACTGAATAATATCAAAAATACATTCTTCATACGACAGTCACTTACACTGAAGTATTGATTTTATTCTGGAGAAAAGACTGCAAAAAAACACATACAAAAAGGTGCAGGATAGGCCTTACTCCTCAATTTTTGTGATCAAGAATCTACATTTATATGGGTACTATTTTAAAAAGATTAATGTAATACTCATAAAATTATTAACTCCCAACAAAACATTCAAACAAAATTTGTCGAAATCAAGTACTCCACAATGCGTAAAGGATAATAATGGTACCCTCTGTGATCACTTTGGTTGTGTCATACAGCAGGGGTTCGTTTACAGTGTTGACTAACTGTTAAAATACCACAACACTGTTTTGTTTCATGACTGCGCTCAATGTAATTCCAAAACAAGTTATGCTCTTTATATTTGACATTTTCAAATGTATGAGTGTTCGAAATCACTTTTTAAAAAACCACAGTATTCATAACTGCTACAAATTTGACAGGGAAGGCACATATAACTGCTGGTGTGTACATACGCCACATTGTTAGAGAAATTAAACGTGAACAGTTTCTATGGTGCCTAAGATTTCTGGATGTCAACTTCTGGGCAATGACGAGGCATGAAATAACATTAGGCCTACGTATATCGTCATACAGCACGAACTGGCTAGGAAACAACGAACAGGTTAGTCAGTCTCATGATCCACGGATCTTTGGCAAATAAAACGTAATCATGGGTAGCGTGTCATTTAACATTCACAACGCAAATTAATTTGTAAATATGACTACATGCTTAACATTAATAAGTTGAATATATAAGTACTTTCCCGAGAAAGGATGTCACAGTTGCACAGAAAGTTTTTCCATATTGAAACTATCAACAATTAAACTAACCAACAACATGAAAGTATCGATCTGTCGGTAACTATAATCTTTCCTTAACCGTTGAGAGAGAAGGGCCGGTGTAAGAAAATTATTTTATATTGTTTGGATACGTGAAGGAGTGAAGCAAGTTCCTATCACTCAGGTTAATCATGAACTTTGCTTTTGCTGTGTGGACAATGTTTATTACAACAGATTTCAAATCAACACAAGGATATCATTACAAATTTAAATCAGCATTCGTGGACCAATAGGGTGACAAAATGACTTTGTAATTCTGTCACCGGTTAATAACGATAAAAGCTGTTACATAAAACTTTCACTTACTTCTCGACCATTGAGCCAATGACGCTGAGCGTTTCCAAAACAAGTCTGTCAACTGTCGCTGATGAACGAAACCTTTGCGAAAATCCGCAATTTTCTTCTGATGTATGGCATTCCCTGCAATCTCCGGTTGGAATGTGTACGGGAGCGGACTGAACTGCTGAGCCATTCTGTGTTCTTTCTTCAGTTCGTGAATCTTGATCTTTACAAAGGCATGAGCCCATAGTAGGTATGCTATACACCCTTGAAGGTAACAGGGTGCGATCTCCTGTACCAGGTACGCAATATCATTTGACGGCATTTAGCAGACATTTGGTAATCCTGTACTTCTCTCGTACAGGCAGGGAAAACTTTCCTATTCCCGTCTGTGACAGCAGACTATATCAGGTAAACATTACAGTGAGTGGTTACTCTCCGGGGAACTTTGAAAGAATATGTCTGCAAGCAGTTCGTTAATTCAGAGGTAGCATTTGTTGAATACGGATCAACCCGTTCAGAATTACAAGTGGAGTGTACCAGAATAATAAATAACATACAGGTGACAAAAAACTAATTACTGTACATCTACTTCTCGGCCACACTGTACGCCAAAGAATTTAACTAAAACATAACAACGCTACAACAAAGATGTTACTGCAATGATTACGGGTTTCGATGTAGCATAATCAACCCAACACCACCTCGACCCGTCCGTCAGTTCGATTCTATTTCTCGCCAGACACTTGTCCAAAGAGCATTCTTAGTGGAGCAGTAAAAATAATTAAAGCTGTCTTCAGCCTGAATGTTTGATTGAATATTGCATTTCTTTGATTTTCATTCATTCATGTGTTTCATATTGCTTTTCAGGAAAAACAAGAAGAACTATCAGGAATTTCGGATGAGTGAATTAAGGATAACTCACACTGGCCGTAACGTCGCAGCACGTTCAAACATTCCACAACGCATTTTAAACGGTGGCATTCACGCCACCGTCAATGTTGCTCAGCAGCTAAAGTTTTGACAGCTAACGTCAGCGATCTCACTTGATTACATGACACCATATCTCATTTCCTCTCGATACAGAGCCATACTCTCATCTTCCGTACTTCAATTCGTCATGCTTTTGTTAGATCCTCGTTGTCGCGGTTGATATCAGTTGTTAATATACCTCTTTGTTATTTGTTCTTCGTCATTCGTTCTCTATTATTTTTTGTGATTTGTTAGGCTCGATTCACACGGTGGGCAACGACACGTCAACGTCAACACGGGTCACGTGACGTCAAAATATTCGTCCAAAGTTTCAAATGGCGAGGTTCGCTCGGTGGGCAACGTCACGTCAACGTCAGTTTGCCTGCCGGCCGGTATACTTTGAATAGTTTGACGTTGACGGTGGGGGTCACGTGGGCGAACTGCTTACGATTGGCTGTTACTTTTCCCTCTGTTATGCCGCTGCTCGCATGGCACGAGTTTGATTCCGCTAGCACTGTTCTCCACATCGAAAATATCTACTTTGTTTTTAGTTATAAAACGTTTTTATACAAACGAACGACGAGAAGTTAATCGAACTTGTTCGCCAAAATGTGGAGTTGTATGACATGAGCTGCAAAAAATACAGTGACACTTTGTTTAAAGAAGAAATATGGAAGAAAATTGGATTGGCTATCGGTCGCCCAGGTAAATAACTGTACGAATATTGTAGGCCTACTGCAGATTATATTTTAGATGTATAACATCGCACCTGCATGTATTTATGTATGTATGTACTCATGATTACGAGGTGAAGACGCTTAGCAGGGGTTAGAGCCTTCTTGCGTTCCAAATTCACAATTATTCGTGAGTCGTGAAAGTTTATTTCGACCATGTTTATATGTAATACTTATCATTCCGAAGCAAATATGAGTATTCTACGCCACATAGTCATTTTGGCTAGTAGTTTACTTATGTATAGTATTTATTTACGTACTTTCAGGTACTGAGTCTCACTCAACATTTTGTGTGGATACAGCTTATTTAAGTACAATTGCAGTAAAAAGTTCGATGTTCCACATTCATATACAGCGTGCAGTTGATTCTCTGCAGTGCCAAAGCTACATTTGCTTTGCCGAGAGAGTATATAGTGCAAATGCTACCACCACAGCTAGTCTATTTCATCTATAAGAAATTATATCTACTGTTTGTTTAATCACCAGTTTTCACCTCAGTGACCCAGCTATATTAAAGCAAAAATAGCTTTCAATTGTAATGTAACACTATATGAAACACTGTCTGTCCAATTTAATAATTACTTTAACAGTTTATTATGTCCTAGCCTGAAGCTAAATACTTTCTTATGCAGAGGTATTACAAGCAGTCAAAATAGATGAAAGGAGTATTACTAGTGAAAGTAAAATTTTATTTACTTGTGTGAAAACAAATGTAAAACTTGTTCATAACATTATTATATGACATACATCTGTAGTATCTTATAACTTGCATGAGCTCTTCCTTTATTCTGCTATTAGTGGTTGTAAACGAAAGTTCATGTATTCTGCTTCATTATATCTAAGTTACATTTTATTTGCGGTTACAGGAAGCGACTGTAGACTTCGTTGGGTGTCACTTCGTGACCAGTTCCGAAAAGTCATTCGGAATAAGACGAAGAGTGTGCAGGCTGCTACTTAAACAAAAAAGTGGAAGTACGAGCAACAGATAAGCTTTCTGAAGCCACTTTTCAGAGAGCCCGCATCACATTTAATTGTCATCTGTGGAAGAAACAGAGACTTTAGAAGATGACGACTTCTGTATAATAGAAGGGAGTAGTCCTACATGTAACACTGTGGAGACAGTTGTGTAGACTCCCACTCGTAGGAAAAAAGTGGGCAAATGTGACGAAAGTGCCTCAAGCATGCTTATGCAGTATTTAATAAAACAAAAGGAGGGTAGTGATAACAGTGGACTGAAACAATTTTTTTTTTTAGCATGGCAGAGACAGCTGCAAAATTTTCACCTTTGTGACAAATAGAAGCGAAAAATAAAGTGTTTCAAATAATAAGTCAACTGGAAACACAAGAAGTGAGGGAACAGTTAAATGTGTTTAATAACTTCGATCACTGTTACATAGCTAATCTGTAAATATATTTGTAAATTAATTATAATTCTCTCAATGTGTGTTTCTTATGAAGTATATTTCCACATTGTCATGCTAAGGTTTCAGGAAATTATTTGTGCTACAGTGCTTCGCGGCATTTTAAAATTTAGTCATAGGCTTTTGGACCCTTTATGTTACTACTGAAAGTGTTAAGTTGTTACTGTTTTTACTTATATCTGAATGTGTGCAAATGTGGCGAAAATTAGCTGTGAAGAATTAGTATTTTGGGGGGGGGGGGATGATATTCTTAACATGGGTTATGCTGAGCAATGTAAAATTCATCTCTTGGGTCATTAAAGAAAAGCATCACCAAAAAAGGGAAAACATCAAAAAAGACTTTGAAATGTTAAATATGTAGTTGCATTTATAAACTACTTTTCATGTTAAATGACTTGTTCCACATCATTCGATTTATCGTGCAAAATGATCCATGGAACATGAAACTAACAGACTGCTAGTCTGCAAAATGATTGTGCACAGCAAACGTTGAAAGCTTCATGAACATTTCATTTCAAATTATTTGTTGGATTGTATGTTGAAACAGCAGTAAATGGTTCTCCACTTTTCATGTACAACACAAATCCGTTACACTTTCATCAAAATTTTTTGGCACAATAGCAGTATACAATGAAATGAGCAATTAACCATAAATGCAATGATACATACTGGAGAGAAATATGGAGGAAGGGTGGAAGTATGCTGTACTGGGTAGATAAATGAATTTGAAAATATGTTGAGTTATTTCATGCTTTATTGTCTTTGTTATTACTAAATAATTATTAATTACTTCCATGGAACTGAGCCATTTGAGGAATTAAAGAAATCTGTGAGTCTTTGACATACCCCAAACAACGCTGCATCACAAGCATTTCCTCCCAGCCTTCCAAGTGGATGCAATATTAACTCTCTGTTTTGTGCATCTGTATGTCTTAAATATAGTTATGAAGGATATTGTAGTTAAAATTATCTTATCTACATTTTCAAGAAGTGCATTTATTTTCCTGAAATATATCCAAAACTTCTGTGCTAACTGCCCAATCGCACTTTCTGATCTCTCCTTGCTCGAGACAATCAATAATTAAATTTTCATTATCTGGGCTGTCACTCAGCTGAACTCGAGGATACAGCCTCATTACATATGTCTTAAGTGGGAAAGCCTCATCTCCCACCATCACAAAGGGTGCTGGATTGTGTGTGTACCAGGCAGGTTTCGGTTGCTTTCCAAAGCTTTGGTGAGATTAGACTGAGCATAAATCCCACCATAACTGTTTTTTCCATATGCTCCTACATCCACCGCTGCAAATTTATAATTTGCATCCACAAGTGCTAGCAGCACCACACAGAATGTGTACTTATAATTGTGAAACATGGAGCCACTGTTCGGAGGTGCAACTATGTGAACGTGGTTGCCATCAATTGCACCAATGCAATGGCGAAAACTCCACACTTCCCAATATTCATCAGCAATTGTGAGCCACTGCTTTGTTGTAGGTGGAGGCATTACAACATTGAGCATGACATCAATAATTGCCTGGCACACTTCATACACAATACTGTGCACTGTAAAATGTCATAATCGAAAGCTGAATGCTATCATATGTAAGGAGTCCCCTGCAGCCAAGAACCTGGGAGGAAAAAAAGAGAGAATTAACAAAAAATAATAAATGACATATGACATTATTTACAGAAAAAGAAGCTTAACACAAGTGACATCCATGCTTTAAATTTAAGCCTTTAGGACAGAACTCTGCAACTTTAAAAGTTGATACAGAAATATAGGATGATGCACCATGTGTACTGGCCTGTCTTCTTGAAAAGAATGATTAATACCGTGTTTGATGCTGTTCTTGTGTTGCCTGTATTACATGCCATGTAAAATACATTGGCACAACCAACAGCAATACATTAGTAAGATTCACTCACAGTTTCTGAATTATTTTGAAAATAAAATGCCCAAAATTGCAAATTGTACACCAAAGTTTTAGGCCAATAAATAAACTGTAGAGTTTGCTACTGCATAATTTGTAAATCTTGTTAGTTTTAGCATAAATAAGACTTTGTAATAGATTGTGAAACGAGTACTTCGAGTGTGACACAAAGTACTACCAAGCATTCCCACTACAGAAAGAAGCATGTTAGTAACTCTGGGACTAAGAAGTGTCAATATTGTTCACAAGCCTTGTATATCCGCTAATAAAATATATTAAGCCAAGGGACACTGCTTTTCCTGAAGTCTGCTTCCTGTGACTAGCATATGAACCACACTAAAGTCAAATGATGCAGTCAACCTGCTCATATAGGCCATCATAAAGTTCTTGAAAGTACTGCATTTCATACATGCTCATATACTGCAAAAGTAAGTGATGCAACTCAAACTTCGAGAACTATTGGAAACTGTATCATTATAGTAGAAACGAGTTTATGCAGGACGAACTGTAGCAGATTTTGATCTACATAACAAGGGGCCATAAATTATGAATGTTTAGATTATAGATCAATTTGTTGATAGTGTGCAGTATTACAATAAACATTCTGTTCTATAAAATACGTAAAGGTACAGAACAAGAACCCTCAAAGGAATTGGTAAAGCTGAAGCATCAGACTCACCTCAAACAAACCATTAGTTTTTCTCGTGGAGAAATTGCATGGCACATGTTTGTGTCTGCTTTCTTGATGCTGCTGCTTATCAAAGACAGCAAATTAAAAAAATTGCTGTCTCGACACTCGTAAATATTTATAAAATGACGTCTCCTCTTCTTCCAGCTCTCTACACAATGTGTGATTTTCGCCTTCACACATTCTCTTCAAAACCATTTTCTTCACCCACGTTCGTTTTGATTGCCTTGCCAATTTCCGCTCTATTTCCTCATCATGTAAAGCAATCGCAATCGTAGCAAATTCATCAAGACTAAATTTAATGTCCGCCATCCTCTCTCGTGAACACTTCTGCGAGTTACCAACAACGCGCCAAAACGTGGTTGAAGTTTTGCCGTTGCTTGATGGTTCCGTCCAGTGTGAATGCAAGTGGATTTTTGATGGTGTGTGACATCACTGACGTTGACGTGACGTTGTCCACCGTGTGAATCGAGCCTTATAGTTTGAAAACAGTTGAAGACAGCCATGTGAGTTAAGATCACGTGACTTGAATTGCCTTGACGGCACGTCACGTGACTTGACAGGCAATATGAACACACATTGACGTGGAGGTAGCATGACATGACGACAAGTAGTAGTAGTATTAGTAGTAGTAGTAGTAATATTAGTAGTAGTAGTTTATTCATCCAGAGTCAAGACGAAAATGCATAGTATATAAAAATAAATACACATCCACTCACACACACACACATAGACATTTAATGATGAACAGTATCCTAAAAACAAAAGGGTCTACAGCAACACACACAAACTTACATTAAGAAACTGTACACACTGAATGTTGATTAATTTCATAAAAGTTTTTTTTATGGATTACTTCATTGAGATTTAAATAAAAAAACACATTTAGGTGTAACACTTCTCTTCAATATTAATTCGGATCATAGCAAACATTTGACTCAAAATGCTACTGACATTGACTGTGGCACATAGTATCAACATAGAGCATGAATATAATAACTTGCTTCTACGTTGCTGAAGGTATTTGTTTACACTGTAATAGCAGCTGGTCATTAAAAACATGAATATTGTTTTGTTAAATGTAAACTTTTTTCCCATTTCTTTTATATGCACTGGAAGATCATTCTACAATTTTGTACCTTGAACGTTTGTCTGTTTCCATGGTATAGCCTTGTTTACTCGTTTTACATGGATATCATTGCACATTCTTGTACGAGGGTGGATTGAAAAGTAATGCCTCCACCTTCGTAACTCTTCAACAGTTGGCAGCATTAGTACGCAGCAGGTACTGGCTTGTTCCATAGCCTCTTCCCTACAGCTCAAGTTGACAGGAAGCCTTAACATTGAACGGCTGTGTTGTTACAGTGTAAAATATCGAACCCTGCGCAGACGGTCGGTCAATGCGATTTAAGCAACGTGCAGTCATTGAATTCTTGACAGCAGAAGGTGTCACCCCAAAGGAGATGCATCAGAGAATGAAAGCAGTTTATGGTGATGGTGTTGACGTGGGTACTGTGCGTCGTTGGGCGAGTAAGTTTAAAGATGTTGAGGTGGGAACATCTGACCAGCATGTCAAACAAGGATTTGGACGTCCTGTGACAGCAGCCACCAAGTTTCACAAGCAAAATGTTGACATATTGATTCACGACGATCGTCGTATCACGCAGAGAGAAACTGCTCAATCGGCATTTCACAAGAACGTTTGAGTCACATTATTGCTTTGCTTGGCTATCCGAAGATCTGTTCATGATTGGTACCCCAGATGCTGACTCCTGAAATGAAAGTGCACAGACCTGAAATTTGCCAGGAACTATTTGCTATGATCCGAATTAATATTTTGAAGAGAAGTGTTACACCTAAATGCGTTTTTTGTCTAAATCTTCACGAAGTAATCCATGAAAAATATCCTTTATGTAATTAATCAATTCAATTGTGACAGGAGGCGAAACGTGGTTATAATATTACGATCTGAAGACGAAACGTCAGTGTATGGAAAATCGACACAAAGACTCGCCCCAGAAAAATAAATTCAAGACACAGCCCTCAGCTGGAAAAATCATGGCTACAGTGTTCTGGGACGCAGATGGTGCTATCGATGTTGATTTGCTTGATCGTGGAACACCAATAAATTCAGAGCGTTACTTCACAATGCTGCGAACTCTGAAACGACGGCTAACAAGGTTCCGAAAGAAAATGGGAAATGTTTTCCTCCAGCATGACAATGCCAAACCACACACTTCACGTGGCACACCAGCAGAAATTCAGAGGCTGAATCTCACCACCGTATCCCATCCTCCATACAGTCCAGTTTTAGCACTGTCTGACTTTCATTTGTTCCCGATAATGAAAGACAATCTGTGGGGACATCATTACGCTTCTGATGAAGATGTTGAGAGAACTGTGAGACTGTGGTTGCGGAAACAGACTGTCAACTTCTTCCATGAAGGCTTTAGAAAACTTGTTCGTCGTTGGGAGAAATGTATCCAGTTGGCTGATGATTATGTGGAAGAGTGAATGTTTGTAACTAAAGAACACATTCTAAGGATTATTTCTGCATTTGATTTATTAAAATATTCGCCTCCAAATCCAATTAACGAGGGTGGTAGCATTACTTTCCATTCAACCCTTGTATTATATGAACGCAGATCTGAGATAGTTTTGAAATTTTCAGTGCACCATTTTTTATGTATGTATATGTGAATTGGCCTTTATACATTGACAAGGGAACCGATAGAGGTACTCAAGGTACCCTCCGCCACACACCGTCAGGTGGCTTGAGGAGTATGGATGTAGATGTAGATGTAGACAAAAAATAAGTAACGCCTACAACTTTTATGGATCATCACCAAGGTCGATTCACACCTGATGGAACAGAACGCCAAGACATTACACAATGCATTTCAAATGGCTGGAGTCATACAGCCATCAAAGAATTGGAACTGAACGCGACGTTAACGTCATGGGTTCTCGGGAACAAATTATAACGCTCAGAAGTGCGCAGGGACAGGGAATCTGTGTTGCTGGCGTCTGATAAAGGCTAATTCTCACTGGCCCTCACGTCACGTCTCGTCAAAACATTTCAAATGCATTTAAAATGGTGGGATTCACGCAGGCCGTCAAAGGATCATACATCACGTCACGTCTGACGGTGTCGTCGTCTGCTAACATTGGAATTTCACCTGATTTCGCTGCGCTCCCTTACGTCACATTAGTGGATTTTGTGCTTTTGTATATTCTTAATCTTCGTTTTTTATTATTACCCTCGGCCTTCGTTACAAATTACAAATGTTCTATGGCAACTTGGATTTTTTTCTATTGCGTGTTCCTCCATAAGCGAGATCAGATAGCTAAAAGTGAAAAATATTTAGATTTTACAATAACAAAACAGACCTGACAGTGGGGCTGTATATTAATAAAAACCTAAGTTGATGAAGCAATTTTCATTAAATAAACTTTTAAATGAAAAAGTCATATCTAATGAAAGAGAAATTTTTTTTTTTACTTTATTGGTCATGTAAGAGACAAACATAATGGATAAAGTAAATAGGCTCTATTCATTTCCCAATAAATACTGCATGATGTGTATGAAAGAGTATATATTTTCTTAGCAAATAAATGTTGTCTTCAAATGTTGTTTCACATCCTAGCATTTTACCACACAAAACTGATCAAGAACATATATTATGAAGTTTTCTTTGGCCATTAATAAATTAAGTAATTAATCAAAGTTACCAATTAAAATTATTAATAAAATTGATTAATTAATTCATTTATTTCTCAATTACAGTACTATATTCCGACTTTTTGTATCACAGATGGTAACTCACATCCTCACTTTCATGGTTCAGTACTGGTCTAAGTGAACTGATGTGACATGAAATGACATGATGTGATTTGAGGGCAAATGTGAATACGCTTAAGGCCAATTACAATTGTAGAACTCTTTAGATGGATGGCTGCTCACCTCTCTGCAGCAGCAGGGTATTTGTACTCACAGTTCCAAGCTTCAGCAACTGTTTAGTCTTCATTCCACCATCTTCAGTGAGGATAGGATAGGAGCTGTGATTGCTGTATTAAGATGCAAGTTGATTACAGTTCAAGGTGGTTTGGAATTGATCACACAACTTAAGGCTATTGCCTATAACTATCACTATGAGGAGCCAGACGGGGCATGCAAGCTATGTCCTGCACATACCCCTTATGTTCCTTGATTTTCCACTAGTGTGACCACCCCAGTTACTGTCCACATTGAGGATGACGCCTCGCTGCAGAGGTCGTTTCAAGGTGTGGCAGGTAGTGAAAAATTTTCCAGGGGAACATCCTGAGCCAGGTGCAGTCGCTTGCCTTGTTCCATAGGAAGTTTCTCAGCCTGCAACAAGATCGGAGTCTTTCACAATGGGTGGGATTACTATTAGTTTGGAACTCCAATGTCAGGGATGTAATGGGGTCCATTAGGGATATGGTTGCCAACGAGAGAAAGAAATCCAGTGTGCACTCAGTGTGCATACTGGGAGGAGACATTCCAAATGTGCAACAGATGTTTCCAGTTGTCACAAAGTGCACTGTCTGCAGCCAGCTACAGCTGGTGGCTCATCGTGCTACTAACAATTGTGTGTTGCTATTGATCGGAAAAAAGTCTTTCTGATTTCAGGCAGCTAGCTCAAATTGCGTAGCCTGCCAGTTTTGATTGAGACATGGAGGCAGAGCTCGCCACCTGTAGCACTGTCAACAGGACTGATAACAGACATTTGGTACAGAACTGAGCAAATGTTATGAATCAGAGACTCACATAGTTCCACAACATGGAGGTTCAGATTTCTCAACATGCACATAGGGTGGTCGAGTTTCGGGTTCTGCTTCATAGGTCAGAGGTCCACTACGTACAGGAGATGGTTACACAGGTAGCAGGGTAATGGATAAGGTTTTTTTGGGTTAGAAGTCCACAGGAAGGTACAGAATGGACTTACGTCTCAAAGAATGCAGGGTAAACAGAGGAAGAGGGTAGACATAGCAACAATCAGTATTGTAGTTTCATAAACTTTCTGGGAAAGAATCAGCGCTTCAAGTGCTAATAGCCGAAATTTTTACGAAGAACCTAATGATGTTCATAAATGATGGATCAAATACAATTGGTGACAGCATGTTTGTTACTGTTAGAAGTGGTTTCTCTAGTTTCAAAACTGAGGCAGAGAGTTCCTAAGAGTTTGTATGGGTAGAAGTAATGCTTGACAACCATAATAAATTAATAATGGATTCCTTGTAGCGACCTCCCATCTCACATGATATAGTTGCTGAAAAGTTCAAAGTAAACTTGAGTAGCATTCCAAACAGGTATCCCATTCATACAGCAGGCGTTGGTGGGGGCTTCTGCAACAGAGTTCAGACTTGTTTTGTGTTCAATGGGTGTTCAGGTCTGTCTCTCATTAATTTGTTAGGTGTAAATCTCTCAATTGCTGTCGATACTGTTACTTTGAAGTTTTCTTTGAATTTCAGCTGCATCTGGTCTACACTGTCGTAGTTAGTTCAACAGGAGTAGAGAATGTTTCTTAGTTAGGTGTCAAGCGAATTTCGATCTACTTTTTTAAACATGAGTACTTTGTGTGTATTATTTGTGGATTTGGATTTTACAGTATTTAGTCTTGCTACAACGACCTTGTGGTCACTAATTCCTGATGCTCCCTATTTGCTCAGGATTTGTTGCTAAGAGGTGAAATATACTTTTGCAACCATTTACACATCGAGAGGGTTCCTGAACTAACTGCTCAAAATGATTTTCAGAGAAAGCATTTATTACAATTTCTGACAATGTTTCATACCTACCAACAGCTACGAACAAATATTTTCATCAATATATTGCTGGTATATTGAAGTCACTACCAACTATAACTGTATGAGTGGGATACTTGTTTGACATGGCTCTGGTTTTACTTGAACCTTTCAGCAGCCATATCATCTGAGTTGGAGGTCAGTAAAAGGAACCAAACATTAATATATTCCGATTGTCAAGCATAACCTCTACCTATATTAACTTACAGGAACTCTGCAGAAGCAACAAAAAAAGCATGCCAAATTGACAAGAAAGGAAAGTCCCCAGGACTGGCAAATTTCTACAGAAGGTCGAAATTTAGTGTGAATTTCAATGTGAAATGTCTTTAATAGTTTCCACAACGAACCTCTGTCTCGAAATCTGGCTGAAAATCTAAAGGTATTCTGGTCCAATGTAAAGTACACCTGCAGCAAGACACTATCAATAGCTTCACTGAATGACATCAATGGTAATATTGCTGGTCTCTAAAGCGACGTTGTTGAACTTAGTTTTCCGAAATTTCTTAAGCAAAGAGATGAAGTAAATATTCAAGTAATCGAATCAACAGCAGCTTCCAACATGAGTAACTTAGAAGCAGATATCTTTGGTGTAGCAAAGCAAATTAAATCAGTTAATTAAGTCAAGTCTTCTGGTCTATATAGCATACCAATTAGGTGCCTTTCAGAGTAAGCTGATAAAATAGTCCCATAATCAGCCATCATACACAACTGCTCGCTCAATGAAAGACTGATACCATAAGACTGGAAAGTTGCACAGCTCACACCAGTACTCAAGAAATGAAATAGAAGTAATTCAATGACTTACAGGTCCCTATGACCGACATGGATTTTTAGTAGGATTTTGGATCATATACTGTGTTCAGATATTGTTAATTATCTTGAAGGTAATGGGCAGAAAAATATCGTTCTTGTGAAACACTACTAGCTCTTTATTTGCAAGAAGTTATGATACTATCAAGAAGTGAACTCAAATCTATTCCATATTTCTAGGTTTCCAGAAGTCTTTTGACTCCATTCGCCACAAAATACTTCTAATCAAATTGTTTATCTATGGAGTATTTCATCAGTCATATGACCGAATTCGTGATTTTCTGTCAGAAAGGTCACAGTACATAGTAAAGCATGGAAACTCATAGAGTAAAACAGAAATGATATGGGCGTTCCCCAGGAAGTGTTATAGGCCCTCTGCTGATCCTAATTTATATGAACGATTTAGGAGAAGCTCTGAGCATCACTCTTATGATACTGTGATTTACCATCTACTAAAATCATTAGAAGCTCAAAACCAGCTGCAAATGACCCGTACATGATATCTGGATGGTGCAAAATGTGACAACTGACTTGATTCAGAAAAGAGTGTGATGTATCTACATGCGCTTTTTACTCTCTTAATGAATTCCTTAATGTAAACATTTGTTCGTTGTAACTTATATATGACACACTATACTTATAATATTTACTATTACCACTTTGTAATGGAACAAGACAGCCTACTTGTTAGCAAGAAATGTTTGCTCAGGTTAATGATGTACTTCAATTCTATCAAATTTGTAATTTGTAATGTGGAACAATTGTAAATTATCATTTGATTTTTTATAACTCTGTTCACTATCAGAAACCGCTAATCTCGTAATTATTAGCATATTTTGCTTCTGTACACATATTATAATTTGTATCTACTAGTGTCTATAAGTACAGTTGTCATAAAAAATTATGACTTGCTCCATATGCATGCAATTCTCTTGTATACTGGATCAATGTAACACAAAGTAATAAATAAATAAAGAAACGAAATCAGTTAAATTTTGGTCACATGATAAATCACAAAAATTTAAAGGCTGTCAGTTCAACTAAATACCTGGGAATTAGAACTATGAACAACACAAATAGGAACGACCACATAGATAACGTTGTAGTGAAGAAAACCAAAGGCTGTGTCTGACTGGCAGAACACTTATAAGATGCCACAGGTCTACTGAGGAGACTGTCTATATTACACTTGTCTGTCCTCTTCTAAGACATTGCTGTGCAGTATAGGATCTTTACCAGAGATATTTGATGGGGGACATCGAAAAAGTCCAAAGGACAGCAGCTCGTTTCGTACTGTCGCGAAATAGGAGAGGGAGTGTCACAGATAATAGAGTAAGGGGCAGTCATTAAAACAAAGACTTTTTTTGTGGCGAGATCTTTTCACAAATTTCGATTACCAACTTTCTCCTATGAAAGCGAAAATATGTTATTGTCGCCACTGCACATAGGTAGAAATGATCATTGTAATAAAACAAGAGAAATCAGAGCCTACACAGAAAGATATGTGTTCATTTTTCCCACATGCTGGTACAGAATGAAACGGTAGAGAAATAGTTGGAAGGTGGTTTGATGAACTGTGTGTCAGGCACTTAGGTGTGAATTGTGGAGTAGTTATGTAGATGTAGATGTTTCAACTTCGAAAGTTAACATATTCTCTCTGTGTCCACTTATGTACATTAGTGGACTTCGTGCAGTTGTACCTTTTTAAACTTTATTTTATTTTTGCTTTGTTTACGTGACACATTGCAAATTTACATGAAACTGGGATATTTTTTCAAGAGTTCTCTTCCTCAAAAGAGACCAGATATCTGAGAGGGAAAAAATTTAAGTTTTTTGTTGCCTATACAAAGACAAACCATCACCATATGTAAATAGGAATATGAATTGAGGAAACATTTTCAATAAATAACATCGAAGTAGTGAGTTCTATCCAAGAAGAAAAAAATAGTTGTTGTTGTTGTTATTTGTTACCTAGAAAGAAAAAAACGGTACAATTGATGAGGTAAGGTAGGAAGTCTCTATATCTTACCTTCTCTATACTGTTAGCTTGAAGTTTTTCAAGTATCAACACCATTGAGGAGGCAAGGTAGAAAGACTCTAAATTTTACCTTCTGTATACTGTTTGCTTAAAGAGTTTCTAAGTATATATTTTGTCTAGCATATAAATGTTGATGTTTTCAAATGTTCCTATTCTCAGTAGTTTACCATAAAGAGTTTTTCAACTTTTCTCACTTTTTGTGTCATAAGTGGTATTTTATAACCTCAGTTTCACTCTTTGGTACACAAGTGACTAAAATTCGGAAGTACTGTAGAACATGTCTGATAGTCTACTGAAATCGTAAATCAGTCACTTGATGTCCATGCGTTCAGCACAAATCAGAAATCGGTCGCATGAAGTCTCTCATTCGCTATGTAGTGGAATCTTTGGCTTGACCATCAAAATTTATGAAAGGGCTGTTAAGGATTCGGCTGCAGCTAAATATTTGTTACGCACAAGACTATAAATACGATTGCTACTCGTTTCTTTTTCTGCAGTTTATACTGTGCTCTTAGGTTCCTACCTAATCACACCCTCGAAAATCTCAACCCATTATGAATAAAAAGCAAAACATTGGTGATAAGCAAGACTATGATTGCTGCTCATTACACTCGCAGGATTTTAACCTGTAGGTCTCCTGTCTAACCAGACTCTTGGTAATCATGATGTGTTCAGAAAAGATTGCAGAATATTTGTGGAAAGGAAGAATGTATATGTCACTGCAGGTTGTTTCACTTCGAGCAATTTCATCCACTTTTTTTAATCAGACTGAAGTCACGAAATTGAAGGAACCAATTACCGAGAAACTGCAGAACATACTTGTATTACATGATTATGAAATCCATAGAATGTGTTACAAATATGAAGATGAGAAGATATGTTAGTATATACCTCGACATGAACCTACTTCCTTCCACCCCATAGTTGCACATTTCTAACCACATGAACATAGCAGTCGCATACAACTTTGAACATTATTACTGTTCAGCTCAGAATGTTGTAAGGAGTGTGTCACTAACATTTAATTACTCTGAAGAGCCAAAGAAACTGGTACACCTGCCTAATATGGTGTAGGACCCTTGCGATCATGCAGAAGTGCCGCAACACAACGTGGCATGGACTCGATTAATGGCTGAAGTAGTGCATGAGGGAATTGACACCATGAATCCAACAGCGCTGCCCATAAATTCGTAAGAGTGAGAGGGGGTGGAGATCTCTTCTGAACGGTATGTTGCAAGGCATCCTGTATATGCTCAGTGTTCATGTCTGGGGAGTTTTGTGGGCAGGGGAAGCGTTTAAACTCAGTAGAGTGTTCCTAGAGCCACTCCATGTCAATTCTGGACGTGGGGGGTGACCCATTGTCCTGCTGGAATTGCCCAAGACCGTAGGAATGCACAATGGACATGAATGGATGCAGGTGATCAGACAGGATGCTTACGTTCGCCACCTGTCAGAGTCATATCTAGACATACCAGGGGTCCCATATCACTCCAACTGCACACACCCCACACCATTATGGAGCCTCCACCACCTTGTACAGTCCTCTGCTGCCATCCAGGATCCACGGATTCAGGGGTTGTCTCCATACCCGTACACATCCATCTGCTCAATACAATTTGAAACAAGACTCGTCCGACCAGCCAAACATGTTTCCAGCCATCAACAGTCCAATTTTGGTGTTGACGGGCCCAGGTGAGCCGTAAAGCTTTGTATCATGCAGTCATCAAGGGCACATAAGTGGGCCTTTGGCTCTGAAAGCACAAATTGATGATGTTTCGTTGAATGGTTCGCATGTTGATGGCCTGGCATTGAAATCTGCAGCAATTTGCATAACGGTTATACTCTCGCAGACTGAACGATTCTCTTCAGTCGTCGTTGGTCCTGTTCTTACAGGATCTTTTGACAGCCATAGCAATGTCGGAGGTGTGATGTTTGACTGAATTCCTGATATTCTACCTCAGAGATGTTGTGTCCCATCGCTCGTGGGTCGACTATAATACCACGTTCAAACTCAGTTAAATCTTGATAACTGCCCATTATAGCAGCAGTAAACGACCTAACGACTGCGCCAGACGCTGGTTGTCTTCTATAGGCGTTGCTGACAGTGGCGCCACATTCTGCCTGTTCACATATCTCTGTATTTGAATATGCATGCCTATATCAGTTTCTCTGGTGCTTCAGTGTACAATAAATCATACCTAAAGTGACGTGCTTGTGACAAATCTTCAATATGCTGTTGCCTTGTAATGGTACAGTGTCATAAATGCAATTTGTAATATGTGAAGAACCCAAATGTGACGAACACAATGAGGCATCTCAAAATTAGTGAGTGAGTGATGTTATGTAAGTAAGTCCCAACTTCTGTCACATGCCAGCCTCACAACATAGCTCTTTCTAATTTTAGTTATTCATGCGTTTGGTACTTGACTAAGGAAAGTGGTGCTGAGTTGATTTCCATCTGCTGTGAGTATACTACCACTTGATAGTGAGGTCGTTTTCCATTCTCTTCCATTTACATCTCGTGTGAGTCCAACCACTCACAAGGCTTAGTCCACTCTAAATGTGTTGTCCCTCCGTTTTAGCTTATCCCAAAAATACTTGCAAAAAGATAGTGGTGTATTGCTATTATAGCTCAATATTAGGCTAAGCATCTCTAGAATGGACATTATGTCTGTCACTCTAATAAAATATATTCACATACGCCTCTCTGAAGATAAAAATCTCTGTTAGGAATGACTCCATATTTACGTCCTTGGTGAATTTTTTTTATGAGTATGAGGCCATGGGCCAAGGAAAGTTTCTGTGCCAACAGTCAGGCCATGACGTGATCGCAATGCTGCTAAAGATTGTGGAGTTGCACCGACGTGTGGTATGGAGCTTGTAGGGCTGCCACAGTTGTAAGGTATTTCCACAAAGAATATGGAAGATCTCTTTAAACGTTGCCTCACATCAGCCTGCTTTGAATGGGACAACAGATTTTATAAGCAAACTGATAGAGTGGCCATAGGGAACCTATGGTAGAGAACTTCTGTATCTCAAAGTTTGAAGAAACAGTAGATGTCTCGAGAACTAGGCTATGCCAGTCTCTGTGTTTCGCTTTTACTTCTGATTAAAAATCATACACTGGTGAATTAGAACATTATGACCACCTACCTAATAACCTATATGCCCACCATGTCCATCCGTGGCAGGCATAACAGCGGGGATGCGCCATGGCATGGAAGCAATGAGACCCTAATTCACATAAATTCAATGGAAGGAGGTGATGAGCTCTGATGTCAAGTTCAGTCACATCCCAAATGTGTTCATCCAGGTTCAGTTGGGGGCCAGCACATAAATTGGAACTCGCCACTGTGTTTTTCGAATCACTCCATCACGCTCCTGAGCTTGTGACATGGATAATTATCTTGCTGAAAAATGCCACTGCTGTCGGGAAACATGATCATCAGAAGGGGGTGTATGTAGCCTGCAACCAGTGTATGATATTCCTTGGGAATCATGGTGCCTTGCACGAGCTCCATTGGACCCATGGATGTGCATGTGAATGTTTCCCAGAGCATAATGGTGTCGCTGCCAGCTCGTTTCCATCCCACAGTACAGGTGCCAAGGAACTGTTCCCCTGGAAAACGACGGATTCGCGCACTTCCATCGTCATGGTGAAGAAGGTATCGGTATTATCAGACCATGCAATGCTCTGCCACTGCACCAACATCCACAGCCGATGGTCACATGCCCATGTCAATGCCAATGTCATGGTGTTAACATTGACACATGCATGGATTGTCGGCAGCAGATGTCCATCGCTAGGAGTATTTGGTCTGCAGTGTGTTCAGACACACTTGTACTCTGCCCAGTATTAAAGTCTGATACTAGTTCAGACATAGTTAGCCGCCTATTCTGTTTTACTAGTCTGTGCAGCCTATGACATCTAACGTCTGCAATCAGGGGCGGCTGCCCAACCTCATAACGTCTGGATGTGGTTTCACCACATGTTGAAGACATTCACCACAGCACTCCTTGAATATCCGACTAGTCATGCAGTTTCGGAAATGCTCGTTCCAAGCCTCTGGGCCCTCACAATCTGCTCACAGTCAAACTCAGATAGATCAAGCGTCTTCCGAATTATACACACCAACACCACATTTGGTGATACCATGTGCACCATGCATGTTTATGACAAGCAGTCACTTCTCACCAGGTGACGTTGCTATCGCCTGGGCGGGTTTATATCATTAGTAGGTCTATGGTCATAATGTTCTGGCTGATCAGTGTACATCATGCTAGATATGTTAAAAATGGAAGATGGCAGTGTTTCTGTCAATTTCTTAACTGTGACACTCAGTGATTTGGAACTCCTTGTACAGCTACTGTGTATTTTACACTGATATATTTGGTGATTAGCTTCCAGTGCTTTCAGCACATCTTTCTGTAGTTGGCCACATGTTTCTACTGTTGCAACTTACCTTCTGCCAGTTGATTTGTAGAACTTCCAAAGCAATCTATCAGGTCATTTACACATGCCATGAACAGTTCATAGCCTATAAGAAAAAGCATTCATGTTTTATATTTTGCAATTTGTAGGACAGCCTTATATTTAGCAAGAAGTTAAGAAAGGCATATCATTACATCTAAAACCTTCTGATCTGCAATAAAATCTGCTTTACCCAAATTTTTATTTTAAGTTATTTTCAACATTTAGGAATTTTGCATGTAAGTAATCAGCAAAAATTTAATATCTCAACTTTCATTTACATAAGCCTGGTATACCCAGTGATCTAGGTACTTCCATCACATTAACAGTGCAGAAATCAGCCTGACCACATAAGTCACATAGATGACCCTCTGTTCTTTTAGTGATTGATTGACCCATATTTCTTGAGGTCAGCTTACATAACAGAACCAAATAGCATGTAAGCACAGTGACTTACAAAATTAGCTAGATTTAAAACAATATATATGTAAACTAGCCTAATTAAAGTATAGAACAAAATATAGCTTCACTTAAAATAATATTTTGCGAACTAACCTAATTAAAGTATAGAACACAATTTTTATCAGTTTGTAAGCATGTTGTAACTGCTACTAACAAATTTCCGAAAATCAAAAAAAATAATAGAAAATGTGTATTGTTTAATTCATCTTCACACCATAAATATGAATTTTAGAGCCAACATACAGGGAAAAAGTATGCTAAAAAGTTTGCTGTTGTGTCAGTAAAGACATAAGAAAATCAGAGCAAATGAGCAGTTATAGAACTGAATTTAAATTTCCTTGAAATACTGAAGAAATGTGATTTATGTGAATATGATCCTCATGTGTGAGTGTATTCAAGGTTACCTGTGATCTCTCTTTCTAATTAGATTATTAAACGGAATTAAAGTGATGTAAGATATAAAAAATTAACAGCATTGCTGTTAAAGTTTTGAGTGTGCCAGATCACTGAAGTATGATGTTCCTCTCAAAACCTCAGTCAACTTGTATGATGTGTATGGGATGCAGTATCATAAGGTAACCCTAGTTAAAAGTCCATGCAGGATTCAGTGACCAATGTGCAGTGATTAATTTTCGTCTAAAGTGCTAGGCGAGTTCACTCCTTTGTTCAGAAGAGGAGGCTGGAACTCTTTACCATGTTTTGGCTGGTCGACGATGACAGAATCTATGGGCACGCCCTGCAGTCTTTCTCAAATGATTTCCCAGAAACTATATGATAAAAAAAATCATTTTTGTGTCACTTATACCATTATATGTCAGGTTCATGATGATGTGCCCATCATTTCCTTAAAAGTTACTGTGATGCCTACAGAGAAGTAACACACTGTCCGAAATTCGAAATGGTTTGCAAAGAAAACCGGGGGTCTCTATAGTTATGCGTTTGGTGCAAATTGCATAATACTTTGCTGCTTATGAAATTTAGCTAACATATCGAATTTTTCTTTAGATTTGGGTGGAGGTCTCTATCTGTTACCAGTCTCCAGAAAATTGAACTGATGTAGCGTTTGCGATCGCGCTACGCCAGCGATAAATCCGCAATGAAAAATCCACAACATTCTTCATATTTCATAAATGGTCTGATATATGGAAATGAGATTTTGCTGAATGGCTGCACTCAAAGAGGAGAGTATTTTACCATATGGTTATTACGTAAAACTTCACTATCTACTGTGTTATTTCACTAATTACGACTTTTTCGGAGAAAGACTGTAATTTTTAAGGGCTAGTGAAAGGAGAAATACGTTGGGTTTTGGAACAATGTAAGTGAATACATTAAACGTTGGTTTTGCACCGAGGATGTGCTTTCTTAATGAGCTACTGACCTTACTTTTCCTCAGTTCCTCACTTAATAAACCACTGTTCCAGTCTTCTCTCGCAGTTGCGTCTGCAAAACATATCAGAGAGGTGACACTGTGTAAAACCCGCTGTGTTTTTGCAAAAGTAGCAAATCTTAACATGGCAACAAGAGAAATGTGCAGGTTTTACTCAGAATTCACCATTCACGATGCTTTTCTGAAAGTTACCAATGGTTAAAAAGACAAGTGAAAATAAATATCTGAATTCTTTTTCGATACTAATCAAAACAGAGGTGGGAGTAGAGTTTCTTCAGTGGTCATAATGTAAGTGTGGGCACTTAATAATTACAAAAAATGTGAGTGTAGCCTTTAGTTTAGAGCGACACTTCCCCTGCAGCCCTTGGCATTTCTCCTACAGCGCGTGCCCATAACCACTACCACTAACACTCTCCCTAAACGTGCCCTGCCGACTGCATATCTACCAGCCATGGTATTCTGTGCGGACTCTACCTTCAGGTTTTTTCTAGAATTAAATAATATAGATATATGAAATATTTAATCACACTTACAATTTTTAGGTAAGGGTATCTGTACTGTCTGAGACAATTTCGTTCATAATCACATGGGGGTTGAGCGAGTGGGGGAGAATTCAAGGTTACTATGCTGTTCAGGAGTGGTGTACTCGATTAATGCCATATTAAATACACTTGCTACCACGCCATTCATTGTGAAAGCTGTTAATATGATGAAACTCGTAAGACTGATATAATATATAATATGCAATTGTAAAAGTTCTTGCCCTTGGACCCCAGTATGCTCTTTCTCATGGGTTACACACGTATACACATTTGAAAATGGCTTCACACTTACAGGTATACTTCATTCAATGAGTGCAAGTGTGGTAAAACGTTATCACACAGACAGTTGACCAAGGACAATAGCCTCAAGCACAAAACTGTATGGAATACCAGTCACTTGAATATTAAGTTGCTGGGACCAAGAGAGATGACGCTGTGGTGAAAATCTGGACTCGATTTCAGGAGGACAGTGGCTCAAATCCCCAGAAGGGCACCAAGATTAAGGTTTTCGATTATTTCCCTAATGACTTAAGGCTAACCCCACGATGGTTCCTTTGGAATTCCTCTAAGCTTCTGCAATGCTGTTTTGGTATGTGGGCGAATTTCCTATAGGAGTACACGAATTCCAGTGCACACATTACAAATGTTCCCTCAAAAGTGTCCAGTGTGCTATTCTCAGTTGATGAAATCACATTAAAAATTTAGACTATAACTAGTCTGAATACATTCATTTCATGTAGCAAACTCAACTATGTGGGCACATTTCTTTGACCACTTTGTGAGACCCGTCCATTTGCATGAGGAACTGGGGATACAAGGATACAATGTCTTCGCGTTCTATTAGGACCGTTTGTTTGTTTTGTTCTCTAGACAATACCTACAGATTTTAAAAATTTCCACAGATAGAAGTAAACCTTTACCATCATATTCTGTGTTGATAAGTTTACAGTAATTTCCTGACACTTTGTTCAACTTCTACACTGCATACAACTCATACATGTCTTATGAAACGCTTGCTGAAGCGTCCTATGTTGAATGATCACTGTGAATGACTCATCGATGCTGTGTATGTGTGTGTGCCAGCGAAACCACAAATTGGCCTGCTGGTTGGATCACGTAGTACCCAGATTTCAGGGTCATTCAGATGTGGCAACTGCCCGATCTTGGTCTGCATAGGAACGTCAAGGTTCTGGTCGAACATGTCTGACCACCACAAGGGAGGAGCATGATATTGTGCACCAATCACATAGTAAGCCATTCTCACTTGTGCATGCCATCCGAGGGCGAGTAACGGACTCCTTCATACATTCTGTGTCATCCAATATCATCGATCAGAGACTAACAGTTGCCAGACTAGAGAATTACCATCCCTTGCTACGGCTGCTGTTAACACCACAACCCAAATGGCTGTATTTGAAATGGTTCTGTGTTGGGAAGTATGGACTGCTGACGAGAGGCATTGCATTGTGTTCAGATAGGAATTGCAGTTCTACTCTACTCTGGGTGATCATCAAAGGCAAGTATGATGACTATGGGGGGAGAGGTCTGATTCAAAGGTTTTGCAGAGACACAGTTCCTTGGGTCATGATGTAGGGAACTATTGCATATGGCTTCAGGTCATGGCTGGCAGTGATAGAGGGAACACTGATACAATGGTACATCATAGATACCTTGCATCCACGCATGTTATCTCTCAAGCACCAGTATTGTGACGCCATTTTTCAACAGGACATTTCTCGTTCACATATGACACTTAAGTCTATGAACTTACTGCATAATGCTGAGGTACCCCTGTGACCAGCAATGTTCCCAGATCTGCTCCAGTAGAACATGTGTGGGACTAGCTCAGATATCATTTGTGTCAGTGCTTCTGTCCAGGATATCAGGAACCAGCTACAATAGCTGTGGCCCAGCTTGCCTCAGGAGAGAATACAACAGCTTTATGATACTTCTCCAAAGCAAATCAGTGCCTGCAACCAGGCCAGATGGGGTGCAGCTTCATACTGATAATCTGGCTTCTACTGCCTCTGTAAATATGATTTGATTGTGTAACCATTGAGATAAGTTTCATTTTTTCCTGCCCTCCTTCTGTGTGCTTCACTTCTTTTTTATCATTTAGTCTATTTAAAGGATAGTATATTTAACCACAGAAAATCATATGTTTGTACTGTAACATGTGGATTTGTCATGAATTACAAGCCTCAGTTATGCATTACAAAAAACATATAAATAAACTGAAAAATGAATTTAATTTCCTTTGATCGAATTTCTGGACGACGCAATTTTTTATACTAAATTACAGCATTAAATATATATGTACTTTACTCAATATTCTCAAAAGATTCAAAGCTTTTCTCATTTTCTCGTCATTATTTCAGATAAAATCAGAACTGGCCCATTTCAACCACATGATAATGAGATATGAACCTATCAATTTTCAATTTTTCTGTACATGTCGATCACCCAGTTTCATCACAAAACGCTGATTTGTGCTCTGCTTACTTTTACCTTATTGCTCCTCGAATTTTACTTCAGTGGGCTCATTCAAACTTCTAGCCTAGAGCTCATTTGTAGTAGTTTTACTGATTTTAATAATTCACCATACACATTACACTGATGTTTCGTTTTCTTTAAATCAAAATAGTACATGAACTAAATGATAGACCACTGAAAAATTGATGAGCTAGAAATACCTTTTTCTTTTAATTTTGGCTCAGCACTTATCAACATGCATACAAATTCTCAGCTAAAAAATTCATGTATGACTCCCAGAAAACCTTTGATACAGTTCTGAATCATCACCTTGGAACCAAAATATGTGCAGACAGAGTGTCACATCCAAAGTGATAATCCACCTATTTGATCTGTGCTGATACGAAAGGCCATTTTGAGTTTTCTTACAAATCTTTTCTTGATGCTCAAAATATTAGCCTTTAAAATATATACATTTCGGCATGCCTTCCATTCTGTAAAAAATTTTTCCACGTTGATGTCAGTAGACCTATTCCAAAATATGATTTTGGAAGGAGAGAACAAATTCTTGATGTGATGAAAATCACTGCCAATCCACTGTTTGTTTGACATAAGGGGATAAAAAAGTCATTCGATGATAAATCAGGTGAATGCAGGCAATGAGATATTTATTTTTCATCCATTATCATTTCATTTCATGTATGGTCACTGGCATTGTAATGATGAAGGAAGATGTGACGCTTTTCATTGTTTTTCCTGATTTCATTGATTATTTGCAACAAACAAGTTGTTATACACCATTATGCATTAACTGATTTTCGAATCTCTAATGTAATGATCGTGATATTTCCAGCATTGCCAAAGAAACAAGCAACCACTTCCTTGGAACTGCTTTATTTACTTATTTACGCCATTTATTTAAATGCCTAGTTCTATAGGACCAAGCTGAAAAACCAGTCTCCATGGTCACAGATTGAATCAGTACATGAAATTACATAATAAAAGTTAATAAAAATAAACTTAACTGTTCATGAATCCTAAGTAGATGACAAAGTGCTAAGTATATATCATCATCTAACACAGATATTTGCTAATTTTTCTGCAGGAATTACCTGAAAGAATAGTGGAAGTGAGTCATGAGGAAGTTCTTCAATTTAGATCCTAAAGCGCGAGGAATACTGCTAAGGTTTTTTGATTCTAATGGCAGCTTATTGAAAATGGATGCAGCAGAATACTGTATGCCTTTCTGCACAGCATTAAAGAAAGTGTGATTCTAATGTAGACTGGATTTCTGCATTGTGTTAACTGTGTGCAAGCTGCTGATTCTTGGGAACAAGCACCTAGTGTCAAGGACAACCACATTAAAAAATATATGCTATTGAGAGGCCTTTTGAGAATTCGAACTCCTGAATACAGCTCGACAAGAGTTTCGTGAAATTACGCCACATATTGCTCAAACTGCCCATTTCTGAACCGAAAATAACCTTTGTGAGTTTGTAGACTTACTCCAAAATTTAATGCCATATGTCATAAACGAATGAAAATAAGCAAAGTAGACTAATCTTTGTGTTGGATGACCACTTATTGCTGACACTGTTCCAATGGTAAAGATTGTAGCAGCCAGGTTTAGAACAAGATCCTGAGAATGAGCGTTCTGAGACAGCTTATCATCTATCTCAGCGTCTAGAAATTTTGATTGTTCAGAACTACTAATCATATACCCATTCTGTATAATCAAAATGTCAGGTTTAGTTAAATTTTGGGTTAGAAACTATAAAAACTGAGTCGTACTGTGATTAGCATCAACATATTATCTACAAGACATGAACTTATATCTTGAATTGCATTATTTGATACCTTATTTGTGTGCATCCAACATCCTTTACAACGAAACCAAGCTACAGTCATCAGAAAAACGTAAATATTTAAGTACTACCTCTTATATTAGAAGGGAATACATACACACACACACACACACACACACACACACACACACACACACACACACACACACACACACACACATATATATATATATATATATATATATATATATATATATATTTATTGTGCAGCTCATGATTTCAGTTTGGTAGTCACCAACACACGCAACATTCCACTTATCAGAAATTCAGAAATTCACTAGGAACACTGGAAATGATACGTAATTTCTCTGGGCCACCATATCATAGATAAACATTAAATGATGCACTTGAATCATTAACCGATGTTCAAGTCAGGAACTGAGCGAGGTGGTGGAGTGATTAGCACATTGAACTCGGCTGGCCACGGTGGCCGAGCGGTTCTAGGCGCTTCAGTTCGCAACTGCTACGGTCGCAGGTTCGAATCCTGCCTCGGGCATGGATGTGTGTGATGTCCTTAGGTTAGGTAGGTTTAAGTATTTCTAAGTTCTAGGGGACTGATGACCTCAGATGTTAAGTCCCATAGTGCTCAGAGCCGTTTGAACCATTGAACTCGCATTCAGGAGGACGACGGTTCAAACACGTGTCTGGCCATCCTGATTTAGGTTTTTTGTGATTTCCCTAAATCGTATCAGGCAGATTCGGGTGGTTCCTTTGAAAGGGTACAGCCGACTTCCTTCCCATCCTTCCCTAACCCAATGGGAACTTTGCTGTTTGGTCCGCTCCACCCAACCAATCAAACATCAAATCAGGAGTCTGAAACGTGCATTGCTCTTTAAATGGATTGAGTGTCTTTACTTCAAGGAAGTATATGGCTGTATTGTTTCGAGACTGGGAAGGATTCAAAAATTTAACAAGACCACATTCCATGATGCCATGATTCTGCTAGCAGCTATCACCAAGAGAGATTTTGTTATATGCTTAATTATACTTTCTGAGCTGTTTGCACTGAAGGAGTACATCTGTTATCAGTTTCAGTGCCAAGATATAGATTTTGCAGAGTTAATCAATATCGCCAGGGATCTCAAAAGGGAACAGCTTTCAATGAGAGAAAATGTTGACGATACTTTCAGCCAGATTTTCTTAGAAGCCAAGGAATTAGCTTCAGGCAGTAGAGCTGAAGTTAAGTCAAGCATTTCTACAAAGTAAACACATCGTGGAAATCAGGATACCATTGATGATGATGAGGGTTACTGCAAACTGTCTGTATTCATACCCTTTCTGGATGCCTATCATTAGTTCACTGCAGGATCGGTTCTTCATACACTGGGAACTTTTAATAACCTCAATTGTCTTCTACCACGAAGAGACATACAATATGTGATCAAAAGTATCCAGACACATGGCTGAAAATGACTTACAAGTTCGTGGCTCCCTCCATTGGTAATGCAGGAATTCAATACGGTATTCGCCCACCCTCAGCCTTGATGACAGCTTCCATTCTTGCAGGCATAAGTTCAATCAGGTTCTGGAAGGTTTCTTGTGGAATGGCAGCCCATTCTTCACGGAGTGCTGCACTGAGAAGAGGTATCGATGTCGATTGGTGAGGCCTGGCATGAAGTCGGCGTTCCAAAACACCCCAAAGATATTCTATAGGATTCGGGTCAGGACTCTGTGCAGGCCAGTCCATTACAGGGATGCTATTGTGACACATAGCTATAGGCCATACATTATGAACAGGTGCTCGGTCGTGTTGAAAGGTGCTTAAGCATCAATGTAGGACTGTGCTGTGATAGTGCCACGCAAAACAACAAGGGTTGCAAGCCCCCTTGTAACCCCGTATATGCATATCCTCCTATTTCCATCTATTTTACTATAAATTTTTTCCTTATTTTGTTACCTGAAGATATGACATTTCTGTGTCTTTATATATTGTAATTGTTTTACTATTTGTATACATATATATTTATGCATTTATGTCGATGTATAATTGGCTTGTTTTGTAAATATTGTTTGTATTTTTACGCTGAGTCTGGCCTAGGGAAAACATGCTATCCAACGATTACATCGATAGGTTGTGTGGAGAACCAAAGTGTTTAGGATCTTTGGTAGTGTTAACTCTGCCGCATGGGGCGCGGGCAGAGGGAGTCTGGCTGGAGTAGGGCGGTGGATCAGGTGTGTTGTGTGACACTCCTGCGAATTGCCGCGCTTTTGGGGTTTGGCAGCTTCTTATTGCCCTCGACTTGCAATGATAGTTTCTGACACAGTGTCGTGTACGGGAAGCATTAGCTGGTGCCCGTTTCACCTGTGACCGTGTCGAGAAGAAGGCGCGCCAACATCCAGCTTCTGCAACAGCGACGGCTGACAATGAGTGACTGTCACCACCTCCCCGATCGACGACTGCAAACCTTCAATCAACCAACAAGGAAGCCTAAACGCACGTAAAGTTTTAGAGCTGTATGGCAGACCTCAGCTTTTCAAACTGTTGCATCACAAAAATCCAGCAACTTAGCATGAACCTTCGTTGCTCATTGTCCCAATTGCATTACCAAGCAGGGTCCCTTCCTTTCCTGGAATGAACCCGAGTGTCGTTGAAATTCATATGCCAGCATTAAAGTAATATCATTCCTTTTCACTGATTTAATTTACCAAGCAGGGTCCCTTCCTTTCCTGGAATGAACCCGAGTGTCGTTGAAATTCATACACTAGCATGAAAGTAATATCATTTCATTTCACTGCTTTAATTTCAAAGTTCAGATAAACTATTCATAGTTGGCTACAATATTTAGATTACACGAGCAGAAATTAAGAGTGCGAGTTTTGTTACCATATTTTAGCTTACCTGTGACTGCAGCTCAGCTTGGTATGTACTAAATTTTACTATTGTTAATTGTTCAGACTCATTTAATTCAAGTTCAAAGTTAAATCTCTTATTTCTAAATTGCGTAGATTCAAGTAGCTTTTGAAATGATTGTTGAGGTATGCTAAGACTAACCTCATTTTATTGAATTTCGTAGTGCTTCAGAAACAAAGTCCACTATTTATTTCAGCCACTAAATTAACTTTCAATTTTCCGGTTTTATTAATTCTTTTGCTAAATTAAGTCAGAGTGTAGCGAAATTTATTACTTCTGACAAACATTCATTTTTCACACAACACGTGTCAACTGTCATAGTACTTGCAGTGCATCCTGATGCAGTCTGGAATTCCTGTGTGATGGTCTGGATAGATGTCTGCCTATTACACATTGCGAACCTCTTCAGCTGTTGGTAGTTAGTCTCTGTCAGTCAACAGATGAGGTCGGCCTGTACACTTTTGTGCTGTAGGTGTCCCTTCACGTTTTCACTTCACTTTCACATCGGAAACAGTGGGCCTAGAGATGTTTAGGAGTGTGGAAATCTCGAATACAGGCGTATGACACAAGTGACACCCAATCACCTGACAATGTTCGAAGTCCATGAGTTACACGTAGCGCCCCACTCTGCTCTCTCATGACGTCTAATGACTACTGAGGTCGCTGATATGGAGTACCTGGCAGTAGGTGGCAGCACAAAGCACGTAATATAAAAAACGTATGTTTTTGGAGGTGTCTGAATACTTTTGATCACATAGTGTAGGTATCATTGGTGGAGTTGCGCATCTCAATTAATTTTGTGCTTCAGATCCATTAGCCGCCGATTTAACAACGACAACGGCTAATTGGTCGTTGTTAAACCGGCGGCTAAGGGATCTGAACCACAAAATGAATTGAGCTGCGTAACTCCACTAATGATACATATGTTTCTTATTGGTAGAAGACAATTAAAGTTGTTAAAAAGTTCGCAATGTATCAAGAACCGATCCGAACTCTTTCATCAACGCCGACTGGAGCAGTTGCCTCAAAACGCAGTGGAAGCGGCTGTCAGATCTATCCTAATGTGTTTCGGTTTCTACAGCTCTTGGCAACTCTACTGGTGACAATGGCCACGAATGAAGGCAGATTCTCCACGTTTAAGAGAATCAAACATACTTGAGAAATACAACTAGCAAGGCATGTCTCAAGTGGGCTCACCGTGATGAAAATTCACAGAGAAGAATAGATTGATGTCCAAACTGTGACAATTGTACTTTAAATTTCTAGTAAATTGTTTAATCATTTGCTCCATTTACGTGTATTAAAGATCAGACAAAAAGAGATTCTATACACTTCAAAGTAAATTAAGATGAGCATTGACTATAAAAATGGACAATGAACAGAATTAATGCAGAAAATTCTCTTAGCAACTGGTTTATGTTTTATTAAAATTGTTAAAACTTCATAATCCTTTAAAAACCTGATTTCATGATGTAACTCACAACCTCAATAAATAATTTTCGTGATGTCATTAGTGTTGTAATTAAACAAACGTAAACCAACGACACACTTTATCTTTATAATTTTGGACAGTAAATTAGTTCAGATCAATAAAATTAATTTTCAATTTTAGCTACGGTAAAATGAAAGGCATAGCTCCCTCCCCCACTCCCACCCAAAAACAAATTTGTAAATAGGCCAGTGACATGCAGTATGCAGGTCTTGCCTCCACCTGGTTTACCCAGCAGTTTTGACTGTCGTTCTCGGACATTGGTTGTTTTGCAGAATGGCACCATGCACAGTTTGAAATTATTTTACAAAGTGCATTAGCAATTAAGTACAGTGCTCTACTCGCTTTAAAAAAATTAAAAATGGGGAGTGGCACAACAAACCTGCGATGTCATACAAAAAGGAAACATACATAATAACCCTTGGGAGATGGTTCCCTGTTAAATGTGGGGCGACTGAAACTGTCAGAACATGCGTACACTAATGTGGAATCAGTAGACGCACTAAGGTATGCAGGTACGTTTGAGACCTTGGCAAAAGGTTTAGCAGGGCCGTAGCTCGATAAGAGAGGAATCAGTTCTACATCTACATCTACATGGTTACTCTGCAATTCACACTTAAGTGCCTGGCAGAGGGATCATCAAATCATTTTCATACTACTTCTGTACCATTCCACTCTCGAATGGCGCGTGGGAAAAAGGGACACTTAAATCTTTCCGTTCGAGCTCTGATTTCTCTTATTTTATTATGATGATCATTTCTCCCTACGTAGGTGGGTGCCAACAAAGTATTTTCGTATTCGGAAGAGAAAGTTGGTGATTGAAATTTCGTAAATAGATCTCGCCACAAAGGAAACAGCCTTTGTTTCAGTGACTGCCACCCCAACTCGCGTATCATGTCAGTGACACTCTCACCCATATTGCGCGATAACACGAAACGAGCTGCCCTTCTTTGCACTTTTTCGATGTGCTCCGTCAATCCTAACTGGTAAGCATCCCATACCGCACAGCAATATTCCAGCAGAGGACGGACAAGTGTAATGTAGGCTGTCTCTTTGGTGGATTTGTCGCATCTTCTACGTGTTTTGCCAACAAAGCGCAATCTTTGTTTCGCCTTCCCCACAATATTATCTGTGTGCTCTTTCCAATTTAAGTTGCTCGTAACTGGAATTCCTAGGTATTTAGTCGAATTGACAGCCCTTAGATTTGTGCGATTTATCGTGTACCCAAAATTTATCGGATTTCTTTTAGTACCCACGTGGGTGACCTCGCACTTTTCTTTGTTTAGTTCCACATGCCACTTTCCACACCATACAGAAATTCTCTCTAGATCATTTTGTAACTGGAATTGATCGTCTGACGATTTTACTAGACGGTAAATTACAGCGTCATCTGCAGACAATCTAAGGGGGCTGCTCAAATTATCACCTAGATCATTTATGTAAATCAGGAATAGCAGAGGGCCTATGACACTACCTTGCGGAACGCCAGATATCACTTCTGTTCTACTCGATGATTTACCGTCTATCATACGAACTGTGACCTCACTGAGAGGAAATCACGAATCCAGTCACACAACTGAGACGATACTCCAAATGCACGCAATTTGATTAATAGTTGCTTGTGAGGAACGGTATCAAAAGCCTTCTGGAAATCTAGGAATATGGAATCGATCTGAGATCCCTTATCCCTTGTCGACAGCATTCATTACTTCATGGGAATAATGAGCTAGCTGTGTTACACAAGAACGATATTTTCTGAATCCGTGTTGCTTATGTATCAATAAGTCATTTTCTTCAAGGTGATTCATAATGTTCGAGTTCAGTAAATACTCCAAAATCCTTCTGTAAATTGAGGTCAGTGATATGGGTCTGTAATTCAATGGGTTACTCCTATTTCGCCTCTTGAATATTGGTGTGACCTGCCTTTTTCCAGTCTTTTGGGACAGACGTTTCGTCAAGTGAGCGGTTGTATATGACTGCTAAGAAAGGCGCTATTGTGTCTGCATACTCTGAAAGGAACCTGATTGGTATACCATCTGGACCGGGAGACTTGCCTTTCTTAACTGATTTGAGTTATTACTGCAATAAGTTATTTACTCCCTGATAGAAATTAGATTAGGAGAGGATATCACGGCGTTCCCCAGCAGAACGAAGCTATTTCATGCCAACCATATATGTTAGGCAGAGATGCAAATGACATACTTTTAGAGGAAGTTGTAACATGTGCTATGGATGTATTAGATGTGGTTGTGCAATATGGAACCAATTCCCAAATTTGCATTTTGAGCTAGAGCTGTTTTAGCATCACTTTACAAATAAAATTCAAATTTGGAATTATCTTAAAAGCAATTGTCACATCAGAAACATTTTCTAATGTTCTATCAAATTAATAGTATAGGTCTCAACATTTATTAATCCACTGAGCATAGGGGGCCGAAACTGGAGTTGGTTCCTTATTGCTTATCTTAAAATTTAGCACTGGGAATTAGTTCTTTTGGTTTGTAGATCGAAAGAAGAAGAATGAAGCAACATTTACATGATTGACACAACTACTCTTCATAGTTCATGTTTGAAAATTTTTTTATTCACAATGTCAGTGTAAGAGTAGCAAAATCAGGAAGCAAATACAAGAAGAGTTGAAACATTATATCAAATTCACTATTGCTTTAGTGTTTTTGTATAATTTTATGAAACGAAATATTTCAGCACTTAAAGTAACATTATTATTACTATTGTTTATCATATAAATTAGTTATGCCCGCATGATTCTTTTACTTGCTGGCATGTTTGGAAACCACTCCAAAGTGAAATCAAATGTCCCATCAACATCATCCACAATGCCAGGGTCTGAAATTAAGTTTTAATAAAACTGTCTGGCAATTCCTGGAATGAGATCCATTATAAATTTTATGTCCTACAATTTTGGCAGTGATACTGGTTTAATATTTGGCTTAAAGGTACCAAGAATGATATTAGGTAAGGCGAAGATTCTAGGCCGCCCACAGTATGGCTCTGAACATTTACTGCAACGAAATTCTGACTGAAGTTCTTGTTCATGAATATTGAATAAGGTTTTTTCTTGGTTATTCTTATTTGACGAAGTTCCAGCCGATCAGCTTTGTTATTTTGTATGTCATGCTTTCTATTGGCTATGTTTTTTTTCTGGCCATGAAGTATCCCAAAAGTTTTCCTGTGCCATTCTATGGATTTGAAGAGGATGTTTTCTTCTCTGACCTTTTTTCATGATGGTGATGTAATCTTTTGGTGTATATAGCCTTTGTTGCATTTTTAGTGCACCTACTATATTACCAAAGCCGCTCTCATTCAGTAAGAATGAATGACCGAAAATAAGAAATTTTAGGGTAGTCGAGGAATCGGGCATTTGAGAGGAAATTGCCGTCAGTCATGGAGCAGTGCGTGGCTAGGGTGGCTTCCAGACTTAGACAGGAAATGAGAGACCTAATCATGTTCAAAATGGTTCAAATGGCTCTGAGCACTATGGGACTTAACATCTGAGGTCGTCAGTCCCCTAAGTACTTAAACCTAACTAACCTAACGACATCGCACACATCCATGTCCGAGGCAATATTCGAACCTGGGACTGTAGCAGCAGCGCGGTTCCGGACTGAAGCGCCTAGAACCGCTCGGCCACAGCGGCCGGCGACCTAATCAGGGAAACGGGGGGGGGGGGGGGGGGGCAGGCAGACGAAACCACTTAACCCCACCCTAGTAAGAACAGGAGATCCCGCTAATTAACGAGGTTTAGAGAGGTGGCAAGTGCGGTTATAGTGGGGAAAATGCAAAGGTACAAAAGCGAGAATTTTGATTTTGATTGACACACGTACTCAAGCTTGTTTAGTGTTCTTGTTCCCTCATGACAAGCAGGTGGTAAAGCTGCTCACTGCTGCGTTGCTGGTTTGTGTGCTGAAGTAATAAATCGGAAGGAAATGTGGTCTGTTAACGTAAAATCTGATGTGAGACTTTTCGTATTCCTAATGGAAGCGTTAAGGAAGTGAGGGCAGGATTTTCTTGTCATCCTGGGGAATGAGTTTCTACGTCATTGTCAGGGTGTGATTGAGTGTGGGTCGCATGCGGTCTCATTCTGTGAGGTAATTCAGCGTTTCTGTGGGAAGCACGCCAAACTGGTCAAAGAAACCCAGGAAAAACAGCCTATGTCTTAATTTCGTACAGAACAGCATCCTATAGTGTTAAAAGCCAGCCCCAGTGTAACTGTAAGTGGCAATACTGAAGAGGTTCTCTGGCCTGTATTCAAAATCAAAGAGTCTAAAGGAACAGTCTTTCTGGTTGATGATCAGCAATGACGTTCTTGATAGATTTCAGCTACACGTAAAACGGAGCCTCTGTCAGACTGAGGTGGTATATTAAACAAATTATGTTCCAGTTCGTGTGAAAAACTTTGGAATGAAAGATGTCATAACACGATGTGGAACTATACTGGCCGGTATACAAGAGATATTTCTCGATGAGCTACCTTTGACAAGAGGATAGCAATTGCAGAAGAGTAAGAAACAGAAATCATTGCCCATAAGACGAGTTCATAAAATCATGCCACCTATTAATGACTGTTTGTAGGAAAAGTTGTTACATTTATTGAAATATGATCGATACAGTCTGTATACAGTGTTAAAACAACTTGCATTGTTGTTTGAGGAAGGGTTGTACCTGCTAGCTGCTGTCTTTAACATACCACAAAATTATGACTTCCAATCAGTTGTGGAAGAGAATATTCACCAATGGCTTGATGCTGGAATTATGCAACCCTCCTTCAGTCCATGAGTATCGCATGTAGTTATTATTCCCAGAAAATCAGTTAACGGTGAGAAATCTATGTGTTGATATGATGGCAGTCAACAAAGTCGATACACCAGGGTTTGAACAGTCGTCCTCCCGAATGTGAGTCCAGTGTTCTGACCACCACGCCACCTCACTCGGTAAGAAATCGTCTGTCACATTTCAGCAATTTGCAAACTTGTTGTTAAAAAGGATGAAGCCAACAACGTGCTTGGTCTATTTAGGAGACATTATTGTATTCTCCAGAACAACAGAGGAATATGCTGAGCAGGTAAGAACAGTATTGTCAATATTACACAGCGACCACTTGAGTTTAAAATTAGAGACAAGTTCTTTTGCAGAATCACAGGTTCAGTATCTGGGACATACATTATTAGGTCAGCAGAGGCAAAACCAGATCCACAATGAGTGGAAGGCTAAGAATGACTTGCTACTCGCCAGTTCAATAAGCCTGCAGTTAAATACAGCACAACAGAGAAAGAATTACTGGCACTGGTGTGAGTTGATTATTATAAATGATATTTGTATGGCGGGAAGTCCACAGTGGTAACTGACCACCCTGATCTTTCGTGGCTACTGAATTTGAAGGACCTGGTAGTCATTTAACGTACTGGGCAGTGCAGTTGAGTGAGTGTGACTACGATGGACATCATAAACCAGGGCAACTTCATCAAAATGCAGATGCATTAATTAGGAAGGTTAGTGTAGTGCACGCAGAAGAGGTACTTATCGCAGAACTGAAAGAAGAGGGTGCTGACTGTTGACAGTATTACACTCTCCAGAAGTCATATCCAGAGACAACATTCTACATAATAAAACTTCACTTGAGAATCAGTTAATAATACCTAAGATGCTGTAGAACCATATACACTCCTGGAAATGGAAAAAAGAACACATTGACACCGGTGTGTCAGACCCACCATACTTGCTCCGGACACTGCGAGAGGGCTGTACAAGCAATGATTACACGCACGGCACAGCGGACACACCAGGAACCGCGGTGTTGGCCGTCGAATGGCGCTAGCTGCGCAGCATTTGTGCACCGCCGCCGTCAGTGTCAGCCAGTTTGCCGTGGCATACGGAGCTCCATCGCAGTCTTTAACACTGGTAGCATGCCGCGACAGCGTGGACGTGAACCGTATGTGCAGTTGACGGACGTTGAGCGAGGGCGTTTAGTGGGCATGCGGGAGGCCGGGTGGACGTACCGCCGAATTGCTCAACACGTGGGGCGTGAGGTCTCCACAGTACATCGATGTTGTCGCCAGTGGTCGGCGGAAGGTGTACGTGCCCGTCGACCTGGGACCGGACCGCAGCAACGCACGGATGCACGCCAAGACCGTAGGATCCTACGCAGTGCCGTAGGGGACCGCACCGCCACTTCCCAGCAAATTAGGGACACTGTTGCTCCTGGGGTATCGGCGAGGACCATTCGCAACCGTCTCCATGAAGCTGGGCTACGGTCCCGCACACCGTTAGGCCATCTTCCGCTCACGCCCCAACATCGTGCAGCCCGCCTCCAGTGGTGTCGCGACAGGCGTGAATGGAGGGACGAATGGAGACGTGTCGTCTTCAGCGATGAGAGTCGTTTCTGCCTTGGTGCCAATGATGGTCGTATGCGTGTTTGGCGCAGTGCAGGTGAGCGCCACAATCAGGACTGCATACGACCGAGGCACACAGGGCCAACACCCGGCATCATGGTGTGGGGAGCGATCTCCTACACTGGCCGTACACCACTGGTGATCGTCGAGGGGACACTGAATAGTGCACGGTACATCCAAACCGTCATCGAACCCATCGTTCTACCATTCCTAGACCGGCAAGGGAACTTGCTGTTCCAACAGGACAATGCACGTCCGCATGTATCCCGTGCCACCCAACGTGCTCTAGAAGGTGTAAGTCAACTACCCTGGCCAGCAAGATCTCCGGATCTGTCCCCCATTGAGCATGTTTGGGACTGGGTGAAGCGTCGTCTCACGCGGTCTGCACGTCCAGCACGAACGCTGGTCCAACTGAGGCGCCAGGTGGAAATGGCATGGCAAGCCGTTCCACAGGACTACATCCAGCATCTCTACTATCGTCTCCATGGGAGAATAGCAGCCTGCATTGCTGCGAAAGGTGGATATACACTGTACTAGTGCCGACATTGTGCATGCTCGGTTGCCTGTGTCTATGTGCCTGTGGTTCTGTCAGTGTGATCATGTGATGTATCTGACCCCAGGAATGTGTCAATAAAGTTTCCCCTTCCTGGGACAATGAATTCACGGTGTTCTTATTTCAATTTCCAAGAGTGTAGTTACCTAATGCCATGATAGCATTTAAGCTTGTCACAGAGGCAGAAGTGCCACAGATTCTTGAACTGCTACCTGTTACTGGCAGTGAAATCAGCAATGTGACAGAGAGAGATATATACGGATTTGTCTTCCACGTGCAGAAAGAGCACAGCAAACATGGTAATGGATTAAATTGCAAATCATGATGGGTGCCTCTATGTCATTTGAGATATTACAGAATTCTTTTCCCTATACGCAATGGGAGAATAAATACATTCTGTCTATTATTGATAACTTTCCTCAGTACCTGGCTATGGTGCCAATTGCAATCGTAACGGCAGACACCATAGAAAAAGCTTTCTGAGTCACTTAGTATCACCATTGTCCTTATGCCATTCTGATGGACCAGGGAACGAATTCCATGTCTATATTATTTGTGCAAGTTTGTAAACTATTAAGAATTAAGAAAGAGAACCATCCTTTTTCACTGTAAGGCACAAGGTGGATTCAGAGGCGCATGTCCGCCTTCACCCCCCTTCGCCCCCCCCCCCCCCCCCCAGCGTTCTGAGAGAGAGAGAGACAGACAGACAAACAGACAGACAGAGAGAACAGAGAAAGAGTGAAGGGAAAATGGAGAGACAGTGAATCCTGGCATAATCACAATTCTTATTTAAAGGCAGCAAGAAACTGTGAGTTTAAAAATGCAGAAAGCCTGGAATTAACGGAAAGTAAGTATGACTTGTTTTGTTATATCTTCCTGTTTCTTTTTTGCCAGAATTGACGACGAAAGTACAATAAAACGTCATGTCGTTTATCGTTCTGTGATCGCACAATAGATGAATGAGCTATTGTGTATGTTTCACTAACTACGCAAAAAAGTTAGATATTTTACTTTGTAAAGAATTTGTAAATTTATAGGGCTGCTTTCAGGCTCACACATTCAAATATTTTCGGTAAATATTTGATGTCTCCGAATTCCTTTCCTAGTTACTAAGAAATAGTACTGTTACAAACAGCTTTTTTGATGCTACACGTTTCAATTTTCCATCATCGATAGGGTTCTTATAGTCAGTACATTTGTTGTATCCAGAATAAAAATTTCACTCTGCAGCGGAGTATGGGCTGATATGAAACTTACTGGCAGATTAAAACTGTGTGCCAGATCGAGACTCGAACTCAGGACCTTTGCCTTTCACAGGCAAGTCCTCTACTAACTTTTTTTTCATTTTGCTCGTTGTTGATCGTTGTGTTTGGTCGTTGCGGACGTCACATGACATCCGTTACAGTTCGTTTTTTTATCCGTCCACTCAGTTTTTTATCACAGAGGCCAACCAGCTCTCTGATCGAACACGCTGAGCTACTGTGCCGGATAGATTTCACTCTGCAGGAGAGTATGGGGTATGGGCTGATATGAAACTTCCTGGCAGTTAAAACTGTGTGCCAGATCGAGACTCGAACTCAGGACCTTTGCCTTTCACAGGCAAGTGCTCTACTAACTGAGCTACCCAAGCACGACTGAGGATCCCTCCTCACAGCTGTACTTCCTCTAGTACCTCGTCTGCTGTAAATCTGTGAGGAGGGGTTTTGGGTTGTGCTTGGATAGCTCAGTTGGTAGGGCACTTGCCCGCGAAAGGCAGAGGTCCCGAGTTCGAGTCTCCGTCTGGCACATAGTTTTAATCTGCCAGAAAGCTTCACATTTGTTGTTCTTTGTTCCTTGACATTTTGCCAAAGTCCTCTTACTGGCAAATAGTACCTTGTGTCCTGTTAGGCGTTGTTGTCAGGAACCAGCGTATTTCAGTCATGATAAAGCACTTTACTTCTTGTTGGAAGGCACAGTGAATAATCCATAAAGTACCAATATTACAGAATTACTATTTCTGTCTGACACCTTTTCATGGCAGAAGCAATGAATCGAATTTGATAAAGTTTGGTATAGAGATACCTTGAACCCAGTGAAGACAAAGGCTACTTAAAAATGAAATAAGTAGGCAGAGATCACAATAATCGATAATGGTGTATCAAGGCAGCAAAATCTTTGTTGGCAATGCGCTTTTTCACAATAACTTGTGCAAACGACAAAGCTACGTAAAACTGGAAAGAACAAAACTGTACCGGTACCTCTCAAAAACATCTACACAAAAGTCCACGAAAACGTATGCTTATCTTTTAAGATTCACCCACTATAATTTTTGTGTTTTGATTGCACCTGGCGCTGTGAAACTGAAATACATCACAAAAAAGGTGATTGTAGGTGAACCATAGAAGATAAACACATGCTCTCGCACAATTTTTTGTACAGAGTTTTGGAATCTATATTATAGTATGACATCAAATTATGTACCACATAATGATTAGGTAGCTTTATTTTCTATAGCAGATTACCTTTCAACGACTGAGCAAACTTTCCCAAACATATATCATGACAATTCCGATTAAACTAGCCCTCAAATAACTAAAAAAAATCTGTATTGAAATCTTTGTATTCGTGTCGATTCTGTAAAGCCATAGACATACAATGGCTTATAACGTCTCACTTCGTGCAATGAGGCAGCGGAGAGGACGGTGCAAATCGCGAGCTGGGCTTGCCTGATACTTGATAATAATAACAATACAACTGATAGTGAACGAAGTCGCGGGTAGAAGCTAATTGATTATAGAAATAAACAGACACTATTACTAATCGATGGAGAACTTTCGGAAAAGCTTACAGGTGGCACTTTATTGATGTAGCAGTTGGTTGGTTGGTTGGTTTGTGGGACTGAAGGGACCAGATTCCTAGTGCCTCCGGTCACTTTTTCCATGAACTTGAAACCCCCACAAGGAATAAAAACAAACAATGGAGATGACAAGAGACGAGACAGGACAAGAAAGACACAGATAGGGACCACACAGCCGGTGTGGCCGAGCGGTTCTAGGCGCTACAGTCTAGATCCACGTGACCGCTACGGTCGCAGGTTCGAATCCTGCCCCGGGCATGGATGTGTGTGATGTCCTTAGGTTAGTTAGGTTTAAGTAGTTCTAAGTTCTAGGGGACTGATGTCCTTAGCAGCTAAGTCCCGTAGTGCTCAGGGCCATTTGAACCATTTAGAGACCACACAAAAGGAATTAAAATCACACCGAGTGTGACAGTGGTTGGCCGACCATAGAAACAAAAAAGGAAAACCCAACCACCAAGAAACGCACTAAACACCCCAGTCTAAAATCATAGGCCAAAGGACAGACTCAACACAAAAAAAGGACAAACACTTAGATCAAGCGATAAAAACCCACTGCACGAATAAAATTCTAAACTAAATCTGTCATCGCAACGTCATCTGATAAAAGTGCAGGAAGCGTATCAGGCAGCGCAAACGTCTGCCTGAGCGGAGTTAAAAGCGGGCAGTCCGACAAGATTTCGACCACAGTCAAAGCTGACGCGCAGCGACATAAAGGTGGGTCCTCGCGGCGCAATAAATAGCTGTGCGTTATCCAGGTGTGGCCAATGCGCAGCCGGCAGAGGACAAGAGTCCTTGTGAGAGACCAGCAAGGAGCGGCACGCACCGGTAGCCTCCTCGATGGCTCGAAGTTTTTTGGGTGAAGGCAGGGTGCGCCATTCTTCACCCGAGGTGCGAAGTACCTTCTGAAGCAAAACTGACCTGAGGTCATTCTCCGAAAGGTCAATCTCCAAGGCTGGTGCACCGACAGCCAGTTTGGCCAGCGTGTCAACACGTTCATTTCCCAGGACGCCTACATGACTCGGGGTCCACACAACGATCACAGAGCGGCCACAATGGGCAAGATTATGGAGGGACTCCTAGTTAGTCATCACCAGACGAGAGCGAGGGAAACACTGGTCGATAGCTCATAAACCGCTCAGGGAGTCACTACAGATAAAGATGGACTCACCTGAGCAGGAGCAGATATACTCTAGGGCGCGAGAGATGGCGACCAGCTCGGCAGTGAAAACACTGCAGTCTGCCGCAAATGAGTGTTCATCATAATGATCCCTGAGAGAGCATAACCGACACGACCAGCAACCATCGAACCGTCAGTATAGACAACGCCAGAGCCTTGAAACGCGGTAATGATTGAAAGAAAGCGGCGGCGGAGGGTCTCAGGAGGGACTGAGGCCTTCGAGCCCTGTGCCAAATCGAGCCGAAGGCATGGACGGGGCACACACCACGGGGGTACACGCAGAGGGCCCCGAAAAAGAGGTGGAAGAGGGAAAACCTCACGCCCAGAGAGACGAGATCTGACGCGAACCGCGATCGTACACCCTGTCACAGTGTGCAGTGTAGTCGCCCTCAGGCGATCTGCTGTCGTCAACTTCTCTGACGTAAGATTTTGAAGTTGTTATCTACTGTATATGCCTGCCTTTAAGTCATATCTATACGTCAGATGGAGCAGCCACAAACATCTTCACTGTAACGACGACTAAATTTCGGGTTTTCATAATAATCGTAGAGTAAATATCTCTGGAGTGAGCATTCACATGCGCAGAACAGATTTTGTGTTGTCGACATACATTGCCGGCCTGGTCACGTGATCTCGGGACGTCGTGTGTATGTCCGTATAGCGCCCTGTATATTTAGAATGTCACTACATCCCTAGTACAGACGGATTCTTTTCGTACGTATCGTGGATTATTTATAAATGTTGCGCAGACATTTTAACAGTATCCATTTGACACCGGGAATAAACCAGCTACGTAACTTTAAAGGGCAAGTGATATTACATCCTGCTTCTTTGCGATAGGTGTCACAGGTCAGATGCACTCGATTTTTGGTAGTTTTCGGTATGATACAGCACTTTATAGTATTACAGAGCCAGACGTACATTTTTGCTGTGATAGTCTTGCAAAATGACTTGACAGTACGCTAGTACTTTTGCAAGTGCCTGAAAAACACCGAATTTTCCACACATTAGCGATTATATCCCTGCTAATTCGTCCTTTTTTCTTCTATTTCTGCGTATTTATTTTCTCGTTTTTGCGACCTAAAGCACACTTTTTCTTGCTGGTGACACTTTGAAGTATTTATTTAACGCATTTTACGTACTTGCTCCCAGTTTATTAAATAGAGAGTAGACTGAATAATCTATATATATATATAATCGACAAGTCACTGATAAATGCATGGAGGATAGTATTTGTTGAAACAACTAACCATTCCCTTTCCTGTTCCACTAGCAAATTTACGAGAGGAAGCGATTGTTTGTAAGCTTTTGTACGAGTCGTAATATCTATTATATAGTCATAAAATCGTAGAAAAATAGGTCTACAGTATCAAGCCTTAATTATAATGCGTCTCGAAATTTGCAGAATGCAGAATGCAGAAAGCACACACGCACAGCGAAGTCCCGAAAACACGTGACAATCCTGGTTTAATGTTGACAACATGCGCAGAACGCAATGCTCACTCCAGAGATATTTACTCAATGATAATAATTAATGTCAACTTTTGGCTCAGTCGATCGCCCTTCATTTGTTGCTGCGTTACCGAAGACAAGATAGTTAATAGCGTCTTTGGATGTTAGTAATTATTTACTAATACTCACGTAATTATGGAAATCACTTTAATTTTTTTATTAACAACGTTCAATAATAATTAAATGATCATGACTGACGGCATTTTGTAGAAAGGAAAAGGAGGTTTGATTGTACAATTACTCACAGCAAACACGGCAACTAAAATAACCGTGATTTTTATAGTTCGTCACTCAAAGATATTATAGCAGGAACTATGGTCCATTACTATAAGTCGATACAGTCATTCAAACTTCGTACGCTTTTACCGTAACAAAGCTAAGTGTCCAGCTTCGTTCTTATCTTCAGTTTAACGTCCCTTCGTACAGTCCACAGATCCTATTATCAGTTATTCGGCATGTAATAGAAATTAATACTGAGCACTACCTTTTCTCACCCACACAATTGCTCAGATATTACTAGTCCGCGCCCTTACGGCAAAACTCTGTCTTGTATAAATTAACTATAGTCAATTTTCTTGCAGTTTAAATAAAGTACCCGGATCCCTTCCGAAGCATATCACACGGAAATACCCGTTATATCGCAGGCCGCAGCTACGTTGACTTACTCACAGCGCCAAAAACAAGACAAGTAACAATACCCGCGCATGGATTATACAGTGGAATTGAGAAACTAAAGTAGCTGCGTTAAATCATCTTTGACGTCCCTGAAGTGTTACTTTGCTGCGGGCGTTATTCTGATGAGAGATTATATGTCGATAATTTTAATTAAAACTTTTTTAATGCTATTAATTATTACCGATATTATCGATCACCTCTCACCTATATGAAAAATAAGCCTGATAATATTGTTCTTATTTAAAAGAGCGGAGCCTGATAATATTGTTCTTATTTAAAAGAGCGGTTACAACAGGTATACTTTGAACAGACCAACAGACCAGTTTTCAGACACTGTTTGTCGAAGAGTATTACCATCTGCCAGCGTTGATACTTTTCCTCGATCATTTGTTAAATGGAATGTCATTACGACTTCCTACAACTCACCTACAAAGAATCGGACATATACAAAAATTTCTATCGCAAAATTTTAGTGATAAAAATATAGAGCATGTTTCGCAAAGTGCTGAACCATACAAAGACGATCTCCCTTGTTTTGTAGCCTCTAAGTGAGAGCTACGAATTTGGCAACAAATGGATGAAAATATAGAATAGTCTCCAGTAGAGGCCTATGAAGGAGTAATGGCGCTGTCAAATATTAAGAGTTATTTGTCAGTTGATGCATACTCAGCCATACGCCGTCAGAAGACATATCTTCTCAGAAGAATGACAGCAGCTCATTTAAATGGACTGACACTGCTGCATATCCAAAGGTATTGCTTCAACTTTGAATGCTGAAGTGGTGTTGGACACCTGTAGGAAACACAAGAGGAAACTTTCATTGCATCATATAATGACTGTGATAAATTTATGACTATAATAAAAGTATGTTTCTAATATGTGTATCATTGTGTGTGTGTGTGTGTGTGTGTGTGTGTGTGTGTGTGTGTGTGTGTGCGTGTGTGTGTGTGTCTGTGTATGTATGTGTGTGTGTGTGTGTGTGTGTGTGTGTGTGTGTGTGTGTGTGTGTGTCTTTATTTTAAAATTACTCACAAAACCTGTGAGGACATGTTCACACTTCCATTTCTTGTGCCTCCCACAGAAAGAATTCTGAATCCGTCCCCAGTAAGATGAATGGGTGTGTTGAAAGTGTTCATAAGATTATTGTTTGAATGCTGTCTCGTTGTGTAAATGAGACACATAATGATTGAGACCGTTATTTGCCATATATCTTGTCCACCCTGTAACCTAGCCTAATCTAATGTCCCACTGAAACTCTAATGTATTTTCATATGTCTTTGGTTTGCTGTTTTACCTAGTGTCGAATCATGTACATTATCTGAATATGTGATATCGTATGTTCTTTTCATATTTTGAAAGACTTAAAGTATTGCTCCAGAGCACAAGGCGACTAAATGCATCAATCATTCTAGGCGTTTAACCACAGGCAAACAGAAGGCCATATGAATATACACAAGGGAGGGACCCAATGGGAGATAACACCACCTCAGTGATAGCCACCAGTTTAGTAGTACCACCCCTGCCACACTGTTATCAAATGACAGCTAGCATAAAACAATATGAGCGTCATGAAGCACCATGTGCTCTGTGCATGGCTGCACACTGATACCATCCCTGTTGCAAGACACAATGTGCAAATCTACAGACGTGTATATCCTGCCATTACATGAAGCCCACAAGCACCATAAGAAGGGCAGTCAGTATTGGGGCAAGCTATGTTCTACCTCAAAGATAGTGGCGATGACCTAATCCAAGATGACGGATTTTGGTGGAATGTTTGAATTTCGGCGGGAAGATAGGTCAATTGGGCTACCTCCACTAACCTAAACCACCTCCCCTCCTCCAGGAAATGGTGGGAAGTTTAAATTCTATCAGGATAATGCAATACACCGCGGTTACCTCTACTAACCTAAGAAAATGGCGGGAAGATAAGTCATTTGGACTGCCTCCACTAACTTAAGTCATCCGACTGCCACCTCATCCTATGAACTGGTGGGAAGTTTCAATTTAGGCAGTAAAGATAGGTCACTTGGCCTATCCCTACTAACCTAAGAAAATTGTGGGAAAGAAAGGGCAGTTGGGCTACCTCTACTTACCTAAGTCATCCGAACACCACCTCTTCCTAGGCATTAGCAAGGAGAGGACTTGACCTGTGCTTGACATAAGTCTTTATTATTTTGCACGAACTATTTTATTTAAACAATTAGAGGCACTAACACCATCCAGCGTTGTCGCCAAAGGGCCCGGACTCCAACTGATCTAGCACACAGTACCACCATCAGATGGTGCTCTCATCCCTCATGTGACATAATCCAAGATGGTGGGGGGAAATGGCGGCAAACAGTATGGCCGCCATGGGGTCCAAGCTCCAACTGACCTGCTACACAGTACCACCACCAAGGGAGCTCTCATCCCTCCTGTGATGTAATCCAAGATGGTGGGGGGGGGGGGGGGGAACAGCAGGAAACAGTGTGGTCGCCATGGGGTCAATACTCCAACTGCCCTAGTACACAGTACCACAACCAGAGAGAGCTGTCATCCGTGATGTAATCCAAGATGGCTACAATGACGTCAGCTGATGACGCAGTTACCGTTATCCAGGATGGCGGAAAACAGTGTGTTCACCACGAAGTCTGGGTCTAGCACACAGTACCAAGACCAGAGGGCTCTGTCGTCTGTTCTGTGATGTAATCTGAACTGATGGTCTGGGGTGGGGGAAATGGGGGGAAAAGGACTCTGCCTGTGCTGGACATAAGTCTTTATTTTGCAGTCTCCAGCATGAGATCTAGAGTCCTACTGACCTAGAACACAGTACTGCCGCCAGAGGGTGCTGTCATCCCTGCTGTGACATAACCCAAGATGGTGGTCTGGAGGGGGAAAATGGCGCGAAAATGACTAAGCCAGCGCTGGGCTGCTGGAGAGAGTGAGGAAGGATTGTACTTTATTTATTTTGGAACAATTTATTTAGGGATGGAGTATATTTATCACACTGATACAGAACACACGCTCTGACATACTTGGGGTCACGCCACACGGCCCACAGACCTGTAAACTACTCCAAAATAATGCTCTGCAGACACGCAAACCACTCCTAAATTACCGAAATAATTTCAGTACCGACATGCAAACTCCTCCTAAACAATGAAGTACACAGATGTGCAGACACGAAATCACTTCGTAAATGCTCCAAATAGCGCATAGCACAGCCTACAGACCTGCTCGCAAAATAATGCAACAGACACGCACAGGCGCCACCTGCCACAGTCTGTCCATTGGACCGCACATGCTTCCAGAAGTCGAGATGCACTGGCACCCCAGCGAGATGATGCACAAGTCCTGCAAGCATGAGGTAGTGGCACCTTCTTCATACTCAAAACCTGAGAAATTCCTCTCGAAATACTTGATCATCTAGGTACTGTTGCTGATGCGACCTCAGACAACCTCACACAAGCGAAGACCCATTTGCATAGCGCAGACACTTCAAGGGTGTGTCGCATTGACTCCATCTAAAAGACTCCCCAATCACGCTTGCTAATCGTCAACATTCGAAATCAAGCACTGCACACCCATTCACAAAATAAAACAACAAATTCTCAGTGCAATATAGTGGTATGTGTAAAATAGTTTCTTACTGCTGAAAGTCTTGTCTGCAGAAAGAAGAAAAATGGCAGACGGTGCTTCCACACTGGTGGCATCAGTAATTCAGCAGGTAAATTCATAAGAGTCAATCATTACGCTAGATTCATTCACAAGACATCCTTTGTGTTGGGATGTAGGAGCATTTACAAACTGATTCAAACAAGATGGAGGCAAGGTATGTACCGAAAGTTCTGAGAAAGCAAGTGTTCAAAGACAAGTTGAAACATACCATCCATCTCTGCTGAGGATGCTGTCACTCTTCTGCCACTATGGCATTAGGACATCTCCAGACCTGTAGCTGTAGGATAACTGAAATTCATGACTTTTTTTTCTCTTTTGTATGATAATGCTTCGAATTGGGTCTTAGTATTTTTGCAACTATCTCTTTTTCTTTAAGCCTCCATTGGCATGTAGAATAAATGTTTTTAAAGATATCCTGAGTGGATGGTAGATCATTCTACCTTACAAAAAATCTAGCGTTTGCTTGAATATAGTTACTACATAGGTATGAGCAAAGAATTGGGGCAAAATGCCTACAGGGATTATCTTAAGATGGAGTTCTAGATTAGTCGGCTTTAAGCCATATTGTAACAGAATCATAGTTTTATGGTAGACACCTGGTTTCTAGTGCAACTAAGCTGTTGCACAGATTGTTAGTTTAGGGATCACCCCGTTACATCCGTCTTTTTGGAATAATTTGTAATTCAAATGATCCCCTAAAATTGACAGAATACAGTGACTTCGTAACTTCACTTGAAGTGAAGACTGTCTTCCGCCCATCACCCGAAACACAAACACTGCTCGGTTGTATCAAGAACAACCTAGAATTTAGGAAATAGATGGCTTATCAGATTCCCTGCTAATGTGGCATGACTTCATAGGGCAGACGGTGCGTACTGTTGAAAATCGTTGCCGAGAACACCAATGCCGGCCGCTGTGACCGAGCGGTTCTAGGCACTTCACTCCGGAACCACGCTGCCTCGGGCATGGATGTGTGTGATGTCCTTAGGTTAGTTAGGTTTATTTAGTTCTAAGTCTAGGAGACTGATGACCTCAGATCTTAAGTCCCATAGTGCTCAGAGCCATTTGAATTTGAGAACACCAATGGCGTACCAGACTACAGCAACCTAACAAGTCAGCAGTCACAGAACATTGCTACCGGAATTGCATGCTATGGATTACGTCCATACTCAGATTGTGACACAGTCGTCTAACGTCTGGGACTGTCATTGAAGAATCTATCGACATTCAAGTAAGGGAACCTTTCATCGGTCGTGATAGTGGATACATCCTTAGGAAGGCCTGAGAACCTCCATTGAGTCTCATTCAGAAGAGGAAAGACATATTCCACATCGAACTGACTGGGACAGGCAGTACAACAGCGGAGATGCTGCCAGCATGCGCCTGGGGCCTTATTCTGAATCGCTCATACAGTCGGTGTGGTAGATTAACCTCGATAGTGACGTCATTTTCGGGTCTTTATCCGAAGTTGCTATTCTATAAACTTCTGAGACCTGTTACTGGTCGGTCGTCCCGACAGATGTACGGAGAGGCGGTTAGGTTTCGGTACGGCCTCTCGTTCGGTTTGGTATGATTCTTTTTACAGAGGGGATTTGTTATTTTAGAATTATTGAGTGGTTTTGCTGAAGAACCACCAGGATGCATCTGAGTGGAAAGTGAGTTCGTAATAGACCGTTTTCCTTTGTTAGAAATATGGTTTTTATTGTTGTTACTGCGAATGATTATATCATCAAAAACCATTTTCGGTCACTATTCTTACAAAATACCTGTTATTATTATGTAATTAAGAGTTTAAAAATTGTTAAATTTCAAGATGTAGGCTCTGCTTATGTGTACTAGATGAGTGGTAGCTGTAATTGCTAATTAGAATGAATGAAAACCCTTAGCTGCTTACAGGCGTTGACATACGTCAACGGGGACAGATGAAAATGTGTGCCCCGACCGGGACTCGAACCCGGGATCTCCTGGTTACATAGCAGACGCTCTATCCATCTGAGCCACCAAGGAGACAGAGGATAGTACGACTGCAGGGATTTATCTCTGAACGTCTCCCGCGAAACCCACATTCTCAACGTAGTGCCCCCACCCATTATACTCATTACTCGCGGCGCGTTGCCGATTCCCGTAAGAGTTCGGGCACTGTTTGTGCATCCGCACAGAAGAAGAAGATGGTCAAGTGGCCGGTGAGCCTTAATTATATATGTACTAAGATGGTAGCTGTTCTTTCGGACATGTCCGAAAGAACAGATACTATCTTAGTATATATATATATGAAATTACTAGTGACATCGCGTACGTTTTCCTGCAAATGGTTTAATTATTAATCATCGAAACGTGTTTACAACTTTCAAATAACAATGGAAAGGAATTTCGTGAAGCCTGATAGTGGAAACCTTCCAACATTTCATGCATGTACTGCTTACACCCTCTTCGTTCGGCAACGAAGTCAGCCTGCATCCCTCTCCATTATAATAAATAGGAGCAAAGCGCCTGTTCCGTATGAGCTGTCGTGGCCAAATTCAGTCGGCTCTAAGCTGTGGTAGCATGTGGAACTGTCCCGCGCGCCGGCCAGTGTCCCGCTGTCGGTGTTGTTTACCTCCGCGTCGCGGTATTTATGTTTATAGAATCCACTAGTAACGTACCTCATGGCGCACTCCTACCGCCGTGCGACGATCAAAGGCCGAACATCCACGACCAACAGCATTTAAAGTTTAACAGTTGATACTAGAGGATCTGTGTTTGAGCCCCCAGGACGTGATCAGAATGCACTTTTCCATCATAGGACGGGTTGTGAACTTCAAGATGTCGACGGAGGAACGATATGCCGCTGTACTAAAATTTAAACACTCTGATGGACATGTAGGTGCAGTGGTAATGGACGATGCGGGATTCGGCCTCCGAACCTTGCGGGTGTTTGAGCTACCGTTAAAGGTGCTTCAAGAAGTGGTCATTGCCGCTTTCCAACCATATGGCCACGTCTTGGATCACCTAGCGGAAGAGTAGCAAACATTTACGAGCTGCCCAGTGTTAAATGGCGTCTGGCAGATCAAAATTGGGCTGATAAAACACGTTCCATTGTACTTTATGCTTGGCGATGTGCAGACAATCGTCATATTCAATGGCCAGCCACAAACGAGCTCAGGATGTGGCCAGAAAGAACTTGTCCAGTCCTATTGTTTACGCCGACGTTTGATACAGACACCATTGGTTGAAATGACCCCAGCACCGACACCCATGTACCTACCCACCAACTATGCTACCATAGCACAGAACCCTCCCACAGCACTTCAGGATACGGCTGAAACCTCGTCAAGGCCACCCACGCCGACGAGACCAGCATGGCATCACCCCTAGTGCCTGCACTGGGACCATCCAATCTCAGGACCGTGAAGGACGACCCTGCTCGAGACGTCGAACTAGATGTCGTGCCGACTTCTGCCTTTATCCAGACGGGTATAGCATCGAGCGATTGGCGTCCAAGTTCTGATTTGGAACAACACATTGGGTAGCAGTGGTCGCCCACAAAACGCAAGAAACGCTGACAAACACCCTCTAATGACGCGTCCCTCAGATGGTCCGCGAGGTGAGGACCAGGTATCTGATGCTGACTTTCCTTATTGCATCCAGTCACATGGTGAGACCACTCCTGATGCCCTTCCTGTATAGAACCCTCTCTCAATCCAGAACACATATTCAGTGTTGCCAGTACATGAGAACGACAGATCCCTCACAGCTCTCGTCACAGCGCCTGATTCGTCCACTCTGACAGTAAACGACTGTAACATGTCTTCGACGTCAGCATCATGGGCCCATGATGTTGAAGAAGGAGCGGATCAGACCACCAGCATATCCAAATGGGAGCATCCCATGGAAGTGCCTGAGTTGGTGCCCTGCCAGCAATCATGGCTAATGCAGCAGACTTGGCGGGTCTACACCCACAGAATGCCTCCATCACGCATTCTGCATTGATTGCAAGGGACCATACACAGCAATATCGCGTCGCCGCGATGAATCTTACCCCAATCCTGCCCCTCACAAACTGGCCATGTTCCGAGACACCATCTACTCTGCAAATGTTGGTATCGCACTCCTACAGGAGGTGTTTGTCGCTGACTTCCAAGTGAGCACCAGTTACACTGCCAATGTTTCTCATTTCTGACACTGGTCGCGGCGTCGCCATCCTCCTCCTGATGGGCTACCTAAAGATGACGTCGCATACTTCCCCCTGCATGGGGTATGGCTCTCACCCTATGTGGCGTGCTTATCATTAACATCTACACACTGTGTGGCCCTAGCCGCCGTTGTGACCGATACACATTCTTTGCTGAGTAGTTCATACTGCTCTTCACAGGCTCACAAGACGATTTGGTGCTCGCGTGGGGACTTCAACTTGACACAAGAGCCCACTTACCAGGTACTCCCACAGCATTCACCTTGTGCAGCTCTCTTGGTTGTCATCGATTGCCTGCGACTCAGTGACACCTGGATGAAGATCCATGGAATCCAACAAGATTACACGTTATACCACTCACTCGTCAAGCCACATTCACTGCATTTACCACTGCGAACAGTTCTTCAACATATGGGTTTCCCCAGCGGTTTTGTTATGGTAGTTTTGCGCCTTTTGAGCAGACGGACTTCCAAAGTCATATACAATGGCCACCTCACGCCGCCCCTGGTCACAGCAAGATCTATCCAACAAGGCTGCCCTCTTTCCACGATTTTATATGCTTTCGCTTTGGATCCCCTTTTCCAGGAACTGCACCAACGTTTGGAAGGTATGACATTGCATGGGCACCATTTCTGTTGCATAGCCTATGGAGACGACCTCGTCCTTTATCTGTGCAGTGAGGATGAAGTTCGAGCAAACCTGACATGGGTGGCAACTTACGCGAAGCATCGGGCAGCTCCCTCTACATGTCCAAATTCAAGGTCCTGCTCATTGATGAGGGTCTACCGGAGAGAAGCGTTGCCGCCGTCGTTCGATGTCTTGGCACTGAATTCACAGATCGCCATCATGCAAAGCGCGCAATATGTGAACATCTATGATGCCTTCCATATACTACACGTGGATCAGGTGCTACTGGTACCAACTCTCCTGGCCCGACGTCTGTTGATGACGTTGAGCTCCTTCGTCAGCTCAGGGATGTTATTCAACGTACAGTATGACTCCCTTGCACTCCTAAGGGATCATGGTGGGGTGGAATTAATACATGTGGCGGCCAGAGTTAAGGGACTGTATATTAGCTCCAAACTCAAACTTTGGCATCGTTGCCTGCAGAGCCTCACTCCTATTCCAGGACTTTGTGCCAGTCTCTTTGTCCGCCCTAGTTTTGGTATCGAACATCCATTCCCCTTTTATCATATCTGGCGATTTATCCTGGTCTTCAGTTATGTCTGCCAGTCTTTACCACTTGAACGTCTGTCGCAGACGAAAACAGTTTACAAAGTGTACAATAGTGTCGCCCGCCCAGCCCCATCGAGATTAAGTACTCCAGTATTTGTGCGGGCGCATATGGAAAACGGTCCACGCTCGATTTCGCGAATGGACGTCCAATCAGCGTGGTATATCACAGTGAATGCAAACAAGTTAACCGACAATGAGTGCACCTAGCCGACTCACCCCTCTGCACCCACTGTGGAGTGGACAACAAACACGACCACCGGTTTCACTGTGGTCCAGCGTCCGAGGTCTGGTAACTTGCACGGCGTATTTTGGGGTTTCTTACACGCCAAACATCCACTCAGATTGACATCCACACACTTTTATTCCAGGAGAGGACCTTTTACCCCACCACTAAAACTCACTCTGTGAACTGGATCTGTGGCCACACGATCCGTTATCTTTGTAATTCTGTCCGTAAGTCAGTGCTAGGATATTGGAATTATCTCAGAGAACGATACTGCATCCTAACACTCAACCCACGTTATCAGCAACACTTCTCCGATTTCTTAGGAAGCAGCTTTAACGATCCCCCTCGCAGCTAGAACGTCCAAGCTGTGAGAAGCTGAAAACTGATCTGAACCCACCCGAACCAAACAGAACCGATAACAGAATTACGCCCACTGCACGAGCACACACGTTTGGACGTGCTGGCCGATACAGGACCCACTACTCAAGGCGTTCTTATATAAAATAAAAATAAAATAAATTAAAACGAATAACCATAATCATATTTAATTTTCATGGCTCCTCTGCGGTTTCCTTCCATTTATCCTTTCTCGCCCCCTCTTAGCCCTACGTTAGTCATACTGGGAGTAGGATTAGATAGAGGCCAACACCAGAAGTGGTGGTTTCTCTTCTTTATTTATGATAAAAGTGGCGCTGGCAATTTTCTTCACTTTTTTTTAAAATCCCTCTTATACTCCCCAGGCGAAAATAATAATATTAAAAACCAGTGGTTAAGGCAAGGAAATGCAGTGCTGGAGATCGTAGCTTTGAGTCCTGCCGGGTGGGAAAATTTTTTTTTCCTTTTAATGTTTGTAACACATTCTGAGACTTTGCTATTCGTGAAAGTTAAGTATTTTTCTGTAACACATTCTGAGACTTTACTATTCGTGAAAGTTAAGTATTTTTCTGCAATATTTACATGAAAGAGCGCGCTTTCTCAGTAATGAATATCTTCGATAGATGAAATTTCTACAGATGAAATTGCTGTGCGTGAAACAACTAACAGTGATACTTATAATTTTTTGTGACAAATAATTCACCATTTTTTCCCGAATATACAGCGATTTATGAGTGTGTGTGGTTAGACGGGAATCTAAGAGTACACCTTAAATCACTGCAAATGAAACTAGCAGCAATAATCTTTATACTCTTGCTTCTCACAAGTATTTATCTGTGATCGAATCCTTAACGACAGTAGACAGAGATGATAGATCCCCGCCATAATATTTTTGGACTATACCACGATATGTGAAACATTTTGCCTCATGAGATTCATGTTATAAGCTATGACGAACTTCAATAGCTGCACTCGCCACATGCTCTCGAAAAGACGTTTTCAAATTTTGCTTTTAAGTTCTAAATTGTTGGTGTATCATTTGAACCTCTGGCAGCGAGTTACAGCGACATTCTGTGCGTCTTCTTCTTCTTTGGCACTCTCTTAAACAATTTTTTCGGTGTTTTTATAGACGTATTTGTACATGCCATTCCCAACTCATTTCCCGAAACGTAAAATCCAAAAAAAGATGTCGATGTGAATGAGAATAAAATGACATAATATGGCATTTACGACAGTTTCCAGAATCGCTATTACACATGCATGGAAACATGTGGTCAGCGAAATTTGAGCAGTACTATGTACTCTAAACACACTTTTCGGTATATTGATAATTTTTACTTATGGACCGTCTGACAGCAACTGAATAAAACACAATTTTAGTGCCATACGCGTTTCGCCTTTATTTTCTGCAAGGCATCATCAGTGGCCTGGAATATGTACATATGTTAGCTATTTTATTTACATTTTTGTCACTGTGCCTATAGGTTATAAACAGTTCTGGTGGTTGGTATTTCCTATTAAGTAGTAATGTTTTAAACTGTACTTACAGATTGCGTAGACAGTTTCTTACATATTACGCTCCTGTTGCATTTTTGGTGTTGTTCTTCTTCCTATGAGCGCCAATTTGCTGTTTTTTCCACATTCCACAGCACTATGCACTGAACGCTTGTTTTAATGAAATGTTTTGGTTTCTGTTGCCGACTGTCAAATGTTTTTGGGTATCTGTGGTCTGTTCGTGTATGCATTTGTGTGTGCGTTTGTGTATGTGTGTGTGTGTGAGTATGAGTGTTTTTTGGTGTGGTATTAATTTAATTTCATTTTATTTTATTGTATTTATTTATTTATTTTTGTTTTTGTCCTGTGTATGTGCGTGTGTGTGTTTTGGTGAGATACATATTTTTGTGCTGTGTGTGTGTCTGTCTGTATTTTGGTGTTATGTATTTTTTTTGGGGGGGGGGGGCTGTGTGTGTGTGTTTGTGTGTGTGTGTGTCTGTCTGTATTTTGGTGTTATATATATATATATTATGTTATCATTTCCTTTATTAAGTGTAGTAGGGAGCCTGTGCTGATGTGTGTTTGTTCATTTATCACATGTTTGTTTTCTGCTATGGCTTTCTGGATGTGGAAGTTTTCTTGCATTTGTATAAGATGTTTGTCATGGTTGCTTATTCTCATTATTTTCATTTCTTGTTCCATGTTTGTAGGATGATGGTTGTAGTGTTTTAAATGCTCTGCAAATGTGGAATGGTTTGTTTCATACTTCCAACATCTGATATGTTCTTTGTATCTTGTTTCAAAATTCCTGCATGTCATGCCTATGTATACTGCATCACAACTTTGACATTCAAGTTTATATATTCCTCATTGTTGGAATTTGTCCCTCTTGGTAGCTGGCTGGCTTAGGTGTGATTGAAGGGTTTGTCCAGGCTTATATGCTATTTTGAAGCCCTGTCTCTTTAGGATGTTTGCAACTCTGTGTATTAGTTTATGTGTGTAGGTCATGGTGTACCATCTGGCTCTTTTCTGTGTGGTGTTGTCATTGTGTGTGTTTGTTGAGTGTGTTTGTAAGTTTTCAGCTTGTGAGTTCTTTTGTATTGTGGAAATGTGTTTGTTTTGTATTTGTGTTTTTATTTTTTGATTGAGCCTGTGTACCACATGTGTGTCATACCCGTTGTTCCTAGCTATTTGTATGATCGTGTTCATTTCTTGTTCATAGTTTCTCTTGCTGAGTGGGATTCTGTTTAATCTATGTAACATGTGTCTTAGTGCTGCAAGTTTCTGGCTGTGGGGGTGGTTGGATGTGGAATGTATTATTGTGTCCGTGGCTGTTGGTTTTCGGTACTGCAAAGTGAACTGACAAGAGCGCCTCGATTCACTTGAACCGTGCACCATTGCTTCTGAAATGCTTACAGAATAACATGGGGGCTCTCCTTCCAAAACAAGGCTGCTCGTGCGCTCGCCTACCGATCCGATCGGCAGAGCAGCCGAAAGATACAGAATAGGGCTCTAAGTGCAGACCGCTTACACAGCGTCAGGCCAGAGGGAGGGCGGTATTAGGTATAAACACTGACTTATCGTTAGGCACAGCTCGGCCCGAAACAATAATAATCAATAGCATTTCACGACATTTGAGTCGAGTCGAGGCCCATGATTAAGACAGGCCACTGCATGTACGTCATGAAGGTAGCTCTGAACTCGCTCGCTCAGCTCAGCAGACAATATGCGTTTCTCAACCTGTTAACTCGGAGCTGGGCATGTACATACTAACGAGAATTGCATCTTCTACTGGAATCTGCTATTATGAAGTCTTATTAAGAGTACTACAACAAAAAAATTGCTCAAATGGCTCTAAGCACTGTGGGACTTAACATCTGAGGTCATCAATCCCCTAGACTTAGAACTACTTAAACCTAATTAACCTAACGACATCACACACATCCATGCCCGAGGCAGGATTCGAACCTGCGACCGTAGCAGCAGTTCGGTTCCGGACAGAAGCGCTTAGAACCGCTCGCCCACAGTGGCCGGTGTACTACAACAAAAGCGAATTGAAGATCAGTACTTGACATAAGTGGTACAACGGCTTGTTTATAGCATTTAGTCTCTTCTGCTTAACAATACTATTTCGTAGAAGAAGTGGTTCTACAATTAAATCAGTTAACGACACATCAGCGGTAATAAACAATATCAACGTCGAAGTTGGTGTGTGGAGGGCGTAGTCTTGCGGGTTGAGATATGTTGTTATCCTGTCAGAGGAAGTAGGTTCACATATTGCTCCCTCCAAATGTTTTCCATTTTCGGGTTTGTGAAATATTCTGGTTCTTTTTTATTCATGTAATAGAAGTAAGTATTTCTGCAATATTCGATGTAATTTATTTGTAATAGTGTGCTTTATCAAGAATGAGTTTCTTCGATTTTGTGACTTCAGTCCGATTAAAAAATGAAACTCCTGCAAGTGAAACAACCAGCAATGATATTTGTCTGTTAGCTTATTACGAATACTTTGCTGTTTATTCCGAATATGTCGCAATTTCCGAGGGTGTGGATAGGCTGTAACCTAACAGTAGGACCTAAATTACTATGAATGAAACAAACAGCAACCATATTTCTAGTTTTGCTTGTCAGAAATGCTTTCCTGATTATTAGGAATATGTTACGATTCCCGAGGTTGTGAGAGTGAAACAAGCAGCAGGCTCAATCTATTGTCGCTTGTCATAAATATTTAGCTGCTTTCCAATCGCTGATAATACTTTCGTAAACTGAGCGGTCAAAACAAAGATCTTTTTGCAAAACAGAGAATGGACGTGAATGTTATGGTGTCCAAAATATGTCCAATTACGTCCGTACTTCACGTTTTACATCACGCTAAATAACAATTTTATGACGAAATATGCACTTAATTGTAGCAAGTAACACTATTCGCCGGCCAGAGTGTCCGACCGGTTCTAGGCGCTTCAGTCTGGAACCGCGCGACCGCTACGGTCGCAGGTTCGAATCCTGCCTCAGGCATGGATGTGTATGGTGTCCTTTGGTTAGTTAGGTTTAACTAGTTCTAAGTTCTAGGGGACTGATGACCTCAGAAGTTAAGTCCCACAGTGCTCAGAGCCATCTGAACCATCTAACATTATTCGCAAAAACAAATTGTGCTACAATTACAGAAAGTTTTCCGTCAGTGTTCCTGAAGAAGAAGCCAGCATCACGAGTACTCGTGTATTGAAAATATGGACAAAGTTTTATTTTCCTCCCCTTTTTCACAAAAATAACTGTACTGAGAAAATACGCGATTCCGTGAATTATTTGCTGACAAATTGTACCCTTAATGTTTCACATGTATCTTACATTTTGTCTGCCACAGCGCTCACAGTATAACCCAGACAGAAATGTCGCCACCCGATCACACACAAGCTCATCCGAAACGAAGCAATCCTGTTGGCTTTCGCTACTATCGGTAATTCAGCTCTCGTCCGTAACGATAAGTTAAACCCTACCCCAGCTCTTACGCTATCCGTTTGTCAATGGACCTGATAATGGCAACATGGTCACTTGCCGAAATATTCTGCCCATTGTGCACTGACATCCAGCCGTTCACCTGTGAACCATTTCGTCAAGTAAAGAAGATATTACAACTAGATATTACAACTACACCCAAAATCGAACTTTTGAACTCGAGTCTTCCAATACAAAATTCTTTCAAGGACGTAGAGAAAGTGGGGGTCATGGGGTCCGGAACCCCCTCCCCCCAATCGTCTAAATGAAACTGCACACAAACAAGGTCCCCCGTAGTGAAGCTGAAAAATATTTTAATTTTCAATAATACGACGAAAAAGTGATGTGCACTATCGATAGTCGGCAAGGCCAACGATAGATTTAAACTATCTCTGCATCCATACCACTACTGGCTATCACCCATCCCTGTTTTAGACAAGGTCAGTTGTCGGCCTTGCTTGAGCTCATTTGTTGTTTTGTTATCAGCTCTGTTCTTACTTGCAGTTTAATTAAATGTAAGTGCTACCTTTCTGTTTTGTTTTTTATGCTGTGTGCTGTTGTGATAGTTTCTAATCATGGGAAATTTGTAATAAGACAGAAGAGGGAAACCGATTTTCATTCGTCCGTTAGCGTTATTGTAAGTTAAAAATATGTACGCACCATTGTAATGGCCTAGTTACCTATCTATAGCACTTTACTGTTAGCACAGGAGTCGTTATTTGAAGGCTGGTGGAATTTTGGAGTTACAATATTTCAGTATTTCACAAGCCAGCGGAGCGGTAAATGTCATTACAAATAACATTATATTAAATTTAGTGCATAAAAATAAACTTGGATTTGTCTGCGTCGCCCAAAAATCGTTTTGATCAACAAAAATATCGCTCAAATGTTGATGGTTGCATTTCTTTAAAAATTTTGTTCAATATTGCATTATTAGTAACACAAATGGCAAAATATCGCCAAACCTGGTCACATGGGCGGTACTCATTTATAAAAAACAGTTTCGATAGGGAACGATGTGAAAGGGTTTGTGGAGAGCGGAAGGAGTATGTGATGGCAGCTCATTCTATAGTTCGCTCGTTTCTGAAAGTTTGTTCAGCGGGTTGCTTGAATTCGTCCGAACCGGCTACGCCCTGCATCCCTCCCTCCCTCTTTTCGCCCATACCAAATGAAGTCGGCAATTCCATGCGCAATTAAATTTTAAAATATGCATGCATTCATTCGCTACCAAATAACTAAATATGGACAGTTAAAGGAAAAAAAACTTTCGTTGTAATGCACTTTATTTCATTTGAAAACAATGTGCAACAGTCAGTTTTTCCAAATTCTCCAGAAACTTGTGGTAGCTCTGCGTGCTGATCCACTGAGCTAGCAATCCCTGGATTTGGCAACCTTAAAAATGGTTTTCTGAGGTTTCCCATTTTCAATTTAGGCTAATGCCGGGGTTGCTCCTTATCTATAGGCCACAGCCAGTTCCCTTCGGATAAAAACCATATGATAAATGAATAATAATCCAAATTAACCCGTCTGCCGGGACATACCTTAATGTACAAAATGATCTTTCTTACGCTGCAAGAAGTGACAAATGTATACATAAACGAGGAAATTTGCGAAAGTGTAAGGTAGAATAATTCCAGATGCTTTGCATTTTCGTCACCAAAAATTATTATAGCTCCTACGTCGAGCAGAGATCTCTTTATTCCAAAAGTCCTGTCGCTAATAATTACGGAGTAATTAGCGCTCGTGCATTCCTGATCACTTCCTCAGCTCAAATCCAGACTAAAAGAAGAATAATGTAAAATGATCTTGGAGGGTAAAGGGAGACTGGAGCTGCCAAAATATAACACTCCTAATTATCGAGGTCATTTCTGCGCTTGGTGAAAACTGAGAGGTCACTTTCGAATAAAATGGTTTATTGTTCCTTATGGACGTTTTCAGATAAACATGATTCTTCCTGATGTCCTCTTTAACAAATCGGACCCCCCCCCCCCCCCCCTCTCCACACTTTCACAAAGTCCTGGCTGCATCCTTCACTCTGTCTACTGCATTAAGCCAGAAACACAGATACATAGTCCTGAATGAAGATACCCGTCGTACATTTGATTACAGAGCTGCCAAACTGTCTTTCTTTGATATCTGTTTTCTACTAAAATATGACTCAGAACGAGATTCTGTTACGAGACATTTTTAACATGCAACGAATCGCGCTGTGATGTGAGAGAGCGCGAATTTTGGTTCACACTACTGTTAAGGATAGAGGCATTTTTAGCAGTGTAGAAACAGAAGATATTCCCAGAAACGCTGAAAATAGGGCACGTCAATAGAGTTCGAAATCAGAACACTTAATGACGATATACAATATATACATATCAACCAACCAAAGACAAAATTTTATGCACAATGATTTTTTGATAACACAGCTTGTTACACGCCAAGGTATAAACTTCCAGAGAAGATTACTTTCTGTTAATTTCAGAGGCTGTATGCATGAATGTTTCTACACTGTGCAATACAATTAAAGAATCGTTTTTAAGAAAATCCGTAATGCCTCCCATCGCGACGCAGAAGTTTGAAATTTGGTTCAACGGTGTCTACAACCTTCCACTGTAACGATGCAAAAGCATGGCGCCCTGCAACTTTACCCTTGGACTCGGCGACTTTCAAACAGCAAGTTGTCGACACGTGCTCAGAAGTTTTTGTGAAGTGTGAGGTGGGTTAATGATGGCGCTTTGGCACCAATTTCAGTACAGTCTGGACCAGATACTGGGCTTGTGAAGGTCGTCACACCCCCTCTTACCCACATTTCACCCCTTCTTTTGAGACCACTGCGATAGAAGTCAGAACCGTGACAACCAGCTTTGAAATCACGCGGTTTTCTTATGAGTCACAGAGAAAAGCATTTCAGACACACCATCCATCATAGTCGACACGAAAAGGCCTCAAGCGGTGGCACAATAGGCGTCAGTGAAAGTACCTCTTTCCTTTGGACGTTGTTTCCCACACTTTTTGCGCTCGAAAACGACAGTTCACAGTGCGATGAACAACCTTTCTCAATGCTGACAGCCCCAGACGTTTCAACACTTCTCTAAATACATTGTGGGGCTGCATCCCCATTGAATTTAACTGCACCCCTTTGGAGTGCAGCGCAGCTGCAGTGTTTCCTCTCGTTTAGAGGTTGGAACCACTAGGAACCGTTCAAAACCAAATTTGAACGTGATCCGAAGTAGCAAAGTGTACATATGCATTTTCCAGTCCTTCTATTCGCGCCCTCTTTTGGCGTGATAGGGGAAGGCGGGGGAATGCGACATTGACTAAAACGACAGAGGGTCCCTCTGAGACCCATCTCCAGAGTTTGGCAACACCCTTAGTGGCACCATCCCACCTTTATTGAGAATTTTAATAACGTACCTGTGCAAATACAACCTGTGAAGTGTTCCAAGATACCTGCAGTCTGGCAACTTCTTCACACCCCTCCAGTCCCAGATGCCTGCCTGCAGGGGCCTAGGTACACTTCACAGGTTGTCTCTGAACTGGTAGATTATTAAGATTCTCGCTGGTGCTACTAAGGGTGTTGCCAAACTCCGGAGGTGGGTCTTAGCGGGACCCTTTGCCGTTTTATTCTATGTTGTGTCCCCCCCCCCCCCCCTTTCTCTGTGATGAGGCCACAGAACAGGAGTGCTTGAAATGTTTAAGCACCCTTTTTCTGCTTCGTATCACGCTCAAATTTCGTCGACTGGTCTTAAACGGCCCCTAGTAGTACCACCCTGTAGACGAGAGCAGAAATTGCGGTCGTGCTGCACTCCAAAGCGGTGCCATTGCATTCAATGGAGATAAAGCCCCACAATGTCCTTAGGGAAGGGCTGAAATGTCAGAGTGTGTCATCAGTGTTAAAGGCTGTCGCGAACTTCGCCCTGTTGCCCACTGCACTGCGAACTGTCTTTTTCGACAGCGAAACTTGTGGGAATCAACGCCCAAAGGAAAGGAGTGGTTTCATTGACGCCCTTTATGTCGCCCCGTGTCTGAAATGCTTTCCTCTGCCACCTCTAAGAAACCCGAGAGATTTCAACGCTGAGCATTACTGTACTGACTTCCATCAGGAGAGGTGTCAAAAGGAAGGGGTGATATGTGGGTAAAAGGGGTGTGTGATGACCTTACCATCTTGCAGCAGGCCCACGTTGGGCTAGAAGAACTGGGGCGAAGTCTGGTGCAAATGTGACACCATCAACCCACCTTACACGTCACATGAACTTCATAGCTCTGGCCTTTTTTTTTTTTTTCATGTGTCGGCTCCTTGCTGTTTGAAGCGTCCTCGAGCTCAAAGGTGACGTCACGTCACAGGGCGCCACGCTTTTGCAACATTACAGAGTGAGGCTGTAGACACTTCTGAGCCAAATTTGAAACTTCCGGGACGCCGGCTGGGGTGGCCGTGCGGTTCTAGGCGCTACAGTCTGGAACCTCGTGACTGCTATGGTCGCAGGTTCGAATCCTGCCTCGGGTATGGATGTGTGTGATGTCCTTAGGTTAGTTAGGTTTAAGTAGTTCTAAGTTCTAGGGGGCTGATGTCCTCAGAAGTTAAGTCCCATAGTGCTCAGAGCCATTTGAACCATTTTGAAACTTCCGGTCGGTGCTGGACAAAGTTACGGGGTGTAGAAAAACTGATTCTGTAATAGCGTTGTGCAGTGTAATTTACGAACTTTCTCTTCCAGAACGGTTGTGGATTTAGAAGAAGTCCATCAGTAGGCCAAAATATACAGTACATTTATCTGAATTACCTTAGTTACCATTATTTACAACGTGACAGATAAGAAGAAGTGGTCCCCTATTGGTGTTAATACCCTGCTACACTCTACCTTCTACTTTCCGATGATTCAGTCTTGTCTCTATGAGCGCCGCTACGTTTCAAAATCGCATGTATAGCAGATGTTTAATGTTATGCAGTAAATAAATGGGTATGTTTCCCTGATTCGCTAGTGAAATAATATTTCGTAAACCAGAGTGTTATAATTGTAAAATGTTTCCATTCTGCTTAAAAAAATTGCATTGCCTCAGTCTCTTATGTTCCTGCATTTCGTTACAGAGTATCTGTAAACGGCGACAGCACTGTGGTGCTTCCTTAGAACACTCGCTTCAGTTCATTTTCTTCTGAGTAGGCTTACTCTTTGAGCAAGATAAGAGCTTGGATTTTACCTGCGCAGATTTCTTTATCGACCATATATCTGTATAAACATTACGCATGATGAATGATTCTTATCAATGCAGGTATCACATCGATGGACTTTCCAAAGTCTCAGACATTAAGGACGGGCCCGGAGACCATAGTTTTCTACTTGCAGAATTTTATACCCGAAGCAGACTTCTGTATATAATGGCCTGTCAGTTTTATTTTATTTTATTTCTGTACTTCAACGGATTATTATTGCACGGTGTTCAACAGTGCAATAAAGTGACTGACCGAAAGTCATGGGAAAGGCTGCCATTGACAGATGTGCCGTTGATGACGTGCAATAAAGTGACTGACCGAAAGTCATGGGAAAGGCTGCCATTGACAGATGTGCCGTTGATGACGTCCGTTGATGCGGCTGGATGGTACCGTATGGCACGAGTGTTAAGCACCTGGAGCTACAGACTTAACGCTGTACATTGCTTTGAAGCCGGCGCCACCATGTTTGTAGGCCCTAAACATTAGCGGACTACCATTTACAACAGCTTCTTGTTCCTGATTTCTGTCGTGGCTACGAAACAGTTGTCTTAAATATTAGGTAAGTATTACAGTGTTCTCGCGGTAACACAATGTCAGGAAGGCATTTTCAGACGTTTTTCTGCTCTTAAAGGCAATTTGATCCAGTAATACGACGCATTTGGCCTCTTTAATGAAACTATCTTTTTGTACACGTTTCAGATAACCAAGAAGCGAACTACACTCGAAGAAAGAAAAAAAGGCGAAGGCGAAGGCGAAGGTATTACCCGAATGCAACGGAAATCGGCAGATGTGATGTAGAGGTACATACAAACAAATGATTACAATTTTAGAAAAATTAGGTTAGCCCTTCAAGAGAAAGAGTTTCACGAATTGAGGAGGTCAAAGACGTGTTGATCCACCTCTGGCCCTTATGCAAGCCGTCATCCGGCTTACAATTGATTAGTAGAGCTGCTGGGTGTCCTCCTGATGGATATCGTGCCAAATTCTGTCCAATTGACGCGTTAGATGGTCAAAATTTCGAGCTAGGTGGAGAATCTGTGATTAAGGCCCCAAACGTTCTCAATTGGGGAGAGATACGACAAACTTGCTGGCCAAGGTAAGGTTTGGCAAGCACGGAGACAAGCAGAAGAAACCGTCGCCGTGGGCGGGTGGGTATCATCTTGCTAAAATGTAAGCCCAGGATGGGTTGTCATAAGACAAACAAAATGGGACATGTAATGTCGTCGACGTGCCGCTGTCCTGCAAGGATACCGCAAATGATATCCAAAGGGATCCTGCTTTGAAATGAAATGGCGCCCCGGACCATCACTACTGGTTGTCAGGCCGTATGGCGGATGACGGTCAGGTTGGTATCCCACGGCTGTCCATGACGTCTCCGTGCTCAGTTCGAATACAGTTCTACTCCAGTTAATACGATTCCTGGCCGAATGTGCCCGACACCACTGCAAACGGTCTTGTTGGTGTACAAGGATCAGCTGTAGTCTGCGTAAGGGGCGCCGTGAGCACTGTCCCCTTTGTTTGAGCCACCTATTAACAGTTCTTGTGGTCCGTGAAGTACTAGTTGCACGTTGGATCGATGATAATGATGAATCTGGGGCCCTGAATGCCTCTCTGACGATTGCTGGGTCCTCACGTTCTCTCTAGGTCAACTGCTTCCTTCTTGACGTTGTGTTCGGACATAGTTCACATTCCTGACATCGAACAGTGCATCACTCTTATTCATACGTCGAGCGATCGCCGATTACGCCGACCAGCTATTTTAACTCTAACTGCATGTCCTCTCTCAGATGCTGGCATCTCCGCATATTTTTCACACGCCTTATCAGCGAGACATAGCTACTGTCCAGCTGAGTACACTGAATGACTTTATGCTCTGGTGTCGATGTAGCCTCTGGTTACCATCCTTGCCCGCTGCGCGGTGAAATTACGCTGCAGCGTCACATAGTCTTCCAATGGTCGCCGAATTTAACAGTTTTCTGTTTTCCGTCGATACTTGTATGAATACCAGTTTGTAACCAATTTGCATAACTGCTTCGTGGTGCGTCGTGTTGTTGGTTTTATTTTCATTTATTTATTTCGTATTATAGTGTCATCATCAGTATTCTGCTATATTAGCAGGTTTACCTCCAGATACTGATTTAACATGAGAGGAAGCCATTTTTGTGCATAAAATGGAGACTGCATGATGCAGGGAAGATTATTAGAGTGTATTGGATTACAAAGGCAGCCTTTTCACATCCCATATTAGACTGTATGGGATGTAAAAAGGCTGCTACTGTAATCCAGCTGTTTTCTTAATACGGTATGACGAAACTGATGTTCCGCCTACGTCCTCGTCCCGAAAATTCTGAGAATACATTTTGCTGTGTCTGAACGGTTTGCAAATTTCCTCGACACAGCGTTCAACCAGAGCACTCTTCAAGTTGTAGTGAAAGGAAATCTGAAGTCAAATCACAGAAATGAAACCACTGCAGTAAAAGTAAGCAGTGCAACTAAAATTCTTGTACATAAAAGAAAATACCGCTTGAGCGCAGCCACTTGTGAATGAAATGCGATTCCTTTACACTTTAGGCTGTAATCAGAACGACTAGTGCACCTTTAAATGATGCAAGCTGGATTTCTTTTCTTTGTATCAAAACGCTTCTGCCAGAAGTAAATGTTTGGCGTTACTAACATGGCGGACGCCAGCTTCAGGTCTGTGATGCCATGACAACTTCTCGCATTACACCTCCATAGTTTACAGACGGGCTGTAGAGAACGTAGCATATGGTCGCGAGTTAACCGACTTTGAATGTGGAATGGAAATCAGTGCAAGCCGTGTACGCCAGAGAATAACGGAGAATAACACACACATACACAAATGGATTCTGAGGGCAACAGTGTGTAGGCTCGCAGATTCAATGTTTCCACACATGTAAACTGCCGCACAGCAGGTCCACAAGTGTGTAATGTCGCTGCCAGAGGGTGTAGTGGGTTTTCCGAACTTGGGCTTCACGAACCGTGGCATCAGCTTGATGTTTCCGACCACAAGTATTTTAGCTGTGGGTTGTCCGACCATCAACGGAAGCTGTAACTGTGTGGGAGATTCTGCCGACAGTTGTGTATAAAAAAAAAAAAAAAAAATCTCCACATTTTATCCACGATTGGTACTTGCTACGCTCGTAGTAAGTAGGAGTGTTTAAATCTTTATTTTATTTTTATTTGTTACTTTTACTTTTTTCCTTTCTACAGCATTATTACAGCAGATTATTAAATTTCTTGGTTTATTTTATGAATTTTAAATTCTCAAGTTTTCGTATGAAAGCAAGGGAAAACATCATCCCAAATTGTTGGACAGGGCAGTCAGAACGAGTCTGAAAAGCTTTTATTTTTTTATTTTCTCGTTAAGTTCCGTAGGGCCAAATTGAGGAGCAAATCTCCAAGGTCATGGAACGTGTCAGTACATGAAATTACAACATAAACGTAATAACAGATAAAAATAAATGTTCATGAACCTTAAAAAAGTCTGTCCCTAAGTTTAAGTAAACGCTATCCGCAGTACAATAAAAATCAACTTAATTTTTCAATGAACTCCTCGACGGAATAGAAGGAATGACCCATGAGGAAACTTTTCAGTTTCGATTTGGAAGCGCGTGGATTACTGCTAATATTTTTGAATTCGAGTGGCAGCTTATTGAAAATGAATGCAGCAGTTTACTGCACACCTTTTTGCACAATAGTTAAGGAAGTCCGATCCAAATGCAGATTAGATTTCTGGCGAGTATTAACCGAGTGAAAGCTGCTTATTCTTGGGAATAAACTAATATTGGTAACAAGAAACGACAATAAGGAATATACGTATTGAGAGGCCAATGTCAAAATACCCAGACTCGTGAACAGAGGTCGACAAGAGGTTCGTGAACTTCTTATCTTAACACCACTTATTGCCCGAATCGCCCGTTTCTGAGCCAAAAATATCCTTTTAGAATGAGAAGAGCTACCCCAAAATATAATACCATACGACAATAGCGAATGAAAATAAGCAAAGTAGACTAATTTTCGTGTCTTACTATCACTCACTTCTGATACCGTTCGAATAGTAAAACATCCTGAACGTGGGCTTTCCATGACAGCTTACTATCTATCTGAACACCTAGAAACTTGAACTGTTCAGCTTCACTAATCATATGTCCATTCTGTGAAATTAAAACATCAGGTTTTGTTGAATTGTGTGTTAGAAATTGTAAAAATTTAGTCTTACTGTGATTTAGTGTTAGTTTATTTTCTACAAGCCATGAGCCGAGGTCATGTACTGCACTATTTGAAACTGAGCCACTGTTGCACACAACATCCTTTACTACCAAGCTAGTGTCATCAGCAAACAGGAGTATTTTAGAGTTACCCATAATACTAGAGGGCATTTCATTTATATAAATAAGGAACAGGAGTGGCCCCAACATTGATCCCTGGGGCACCCCCCCCCCCCCCCCCCCCACTTGACAGTACCCGACTCAGACCCCACATCACGGCCGTTATCAACATTGTGAATAATGACCTTTTGCTGCCTGTTGCTAAAGTAAGAGGTGAACCAATTGTGAGCTACTCCACGTATTCCGTAATAGTCCAACTTCTGGAGCAATATTTTGTGATCAACACAATCAATGCATTAGTTGAATCAAAAAATATGCCAAGCGTTCGAAACCTTTTGTTTAACCCGTCCAGTACCTCACAGAGGAAAGAGAATATAGCATTTTCAGTTGTTAAACGACTTCTATAGCCGAACTGTACAGTTGATAGCAAATCGTGTGATATAAAATGATTAATTATCCTTACATACATAGCCTTTTCAATATCTTTTGCAAACACTGATGGCATAAAAATAGGTTTAAAATTATCTACATTATCCCTTTCTCCCTTTTTATAAAGTGACTTTACTACTGAGCGATTTTGCTTAGGAAACTGACCATTCCTAAAGGAAAAATTACAAATATGTGCAGCACACTACTTTAATATTCTGCTAGACACTCCATCATAACCATTAGAGTCCTTAGTCTTCAGTGATTTAATTATTGACTCAATCTCCCTCTTGTCTGTATCACAGAGGAGTATTTCAGACATCAAGCTCGGAAAGGCATTTGCCAAGAAAGTTATATGATTTCTTGTAGTAACTAAATTTTTATTTATTTCACCAGCAATGCTCAGAAAATGGTTGTTAAATACCGTACATATATCTGATTTATCAATAACAGAAATATTTTTACTGCGAACTGACTTTATATCGTCGACCTTGTGCTGCTGACCAGACGCTTCCTTCACAACTGACGATATGGTTTTAATTTTATCTTGTGAATTAGCTATTCTATTCGCATACCACATACTCTTTGCCTTCCTGATAACATTTTAAGCACCTTACAAGGATGTTGCAGGATAAGCAGTGGTGGGAAATAATTATTAAGATTATTTGAGTTAATTAGCGTTGATGTTAGCCAAACAGGCCGTTATGCACGAAAATTCAAGAGGCCCAACAGAGGCTGTGTCGTCAAATGTGCTCTTCGTTTGGTTTCCTAAAACCAAACAACAGAGCGATACAAAAACTGAATGTAGGACAGTAGTAAGGATCGAACACGAGCCAGTGGCTGAGCAGTTTCATGAGCCATTATCTACGCTACTAGAAGGACTAACATGAACTGCAACCAGCGGTCCACTTGAATTTTTGCGCACAGCGGTCTGATTGGCTAACTTCAGTGCTAATTAACTCGGAAACTGTGCAACATGTGGAAATCTTTTCTTAGCAATTTTTTTCAGCACAACCTATACTACAACACCCTTACAAGCTTTTCAGACTGTTTCTGACCAACCTGTATAGTATCTTAATCTCGTTTCACCTTTTTTCATGATCTGTGTACCATTTCTTCTTTTCTGAAGAAGCAGGTCAATGGAACCTTGTTTTTAGTTTCAGATACAGGATTTACTGCTTCCTTCTTCAGCTTATTTATCAGAAACATGTATGGTGCAGGCATACAGTTGTTTGAATTGTTTCGAACAACTGTCAAATGCCCCAACCATACGACAGTTCCATTTTCACGAAACTTCAAGGAAACGAAGGCTATTTCCGAGGGCACTGACTAACAGACGGTGGCAATACAAATGGCTCTGAGCACTATAGGACTTAACATCTGAGGTCATCAGTCCCCTAGAACTTAGAACTACTTAAATCTTAATGACATCACACACATCCATGCCCGAGGCAGGATTCGAACCTGCGACCGTGGCAGTCGCGCGATTCCTGACTGAAGCGCCTAGAACCGCTCGGTCACAACGGCCGGCGGTGGCAATACATCCGCAGCTGTAAATGACTTACGTAAATCAGCAGTGCGGGAGGCTCCGGTAGGAAAACATGCGGCGCTAATCTTGTTGGCCAAAAGTCCCAAGTCAACTGCTGCACCCAAAATATGTGTGTGAAAACTTATGGGACTTAACTGCTAAGGTCATCAGTCCCTAAGCTTACACACTACTTAACCCAAATTGCCCTAAGGGCAAACACACACACCCATGCCCGAGGGAGGACTCGAACCTCCGCCGGGATCAGCCGCACAGTCCATGACTGCAGCGCAGTAGACCGCTTTTTTTTTTTTTTTTTTTGTAATCTCATTTTGTTCGTATTCGTTCGTTGCATCCGTCCGGGGCGGACGTCGCAAGACATGCGTTTCAGTTCGTCGATGATCCATTAACTCAGTTTTTTACTACAGAGGGCAGTTAAACCGCTGACCGAACACGCTTTTTTTCCCTGGATTTCATTTTGTTCGCTTTAGTTCGTTACATCTGCTCGGGGCGGACGTCATAAGACATCCCTTGAAGTTCGTTGTTAATCGATTAACTCAGTTTTTTTTTTTATTACAGAGGGCAGTTAAACCCTCTGACCCAACACGCTGAGCTACCGTGCCGGCGCCGCTCGGCTAGTCCCGAGCGGCTGCTGCACCTACAACAGGGTCGGAAACACCATGGTCGGAAAGCCCATGTAGACTCTCCACAGTACCGTAACGGGCGATCAGTGGTGTACTGAGTCGGATCGCCACCGATTTGAACGTTGGGCGTCTGAAACCCATTTCTATCAACACTGTACGGAGACAAAGGACTGCATGGGCTTCAGCAGACGACGACTGCTAATCACACCCAGTGCATTCCCATAACTTTTGGGCAATCGGCGATATTTCACGATAATTTCGGGCTGCACAGAAAAATATTATTGCTCTAAAGAAAATATAATTATGAAATATAATTATTTATTAACTTAAAAAAGACATCCATCTTACAAGTATCTCTTTAAACAATTAGGAATAATGGAAACAGACTCACAGGACAATTTTTTTTTCGTGGCTGCTGACATGTATTATTTATTTTTTATTTATTTATTTATTGTTCCGTGGGACCAAATTAAGGAGAAGTCTCCATGGTCATGGAACGAGTCAATACATGAAATTATAGCACGATATTAGAAACAGATAAAATTAAATATAAATAAAAACATATTCAGGTGACAAGTCGTAAGTTTAAATGAAGACAATCAACAATGTAACACTGGAATTTGCTCAATTTTTTAGCTCTTCCAGGAGCTCCTTGACAGAATAGAAGGAGTGAGCCATGAGGAAACTCTTCAGTTTGGACTTAAAAGAGTTTGGGCTACTGCTAAGATTTTTGAGTTCTTGTGGTAGCTTATTGAAAATGGATGCAGCAGAATACTGCACTCCTTTCTGCACAAGAGTCAAGGAAGTGCATTCTACATGCAGATTTGATTTCTGCCTAGTATTAACTGAGTGAAAGCTGCTAACTCTTGGGAATAGGCTAATATTGCTAACAACAAACGACATTAAAGAAAATATATACTGTGAGGGCAATGTCAGAATTCCCAGATTTTTGAATAGGGGTCGACAAGACGTTCTCGAACTTACACCACATATAGCTCGAACAGCCCGTTTTTGAGCCAAAAATACCCTTTTTGAATCAGAAGAATTACCCGAAAAAATAATACCATACGACATAAGCATATGAAAATATGCGAAGTAGACTACTTTTCGTGTTGAAGTGTCACTTATTTCAGATACTGCTCTAATGGTAAATAAAGCAGCATTTAGCTTCTGAACAAGATCCTGGACATGGGCTTTCCACAACAGCTTACTATCTATCCGAACGCCTAGGAATTTGAACTGTTCCGTCTCGCTTATAATATGCCCATTCTGTCTGATCAAAATATCGGTTCTTGTTGAATTGTGAGTTAGAAACTGTAAAAACTGAGTCTTACTGTGATTTAGCATCAAATTATTTTCCACAAGCCACGAACTTATTTCATGAACTACATTATTTGTTACTGTTTCAATATTACACAAGATCCTTCATTATCAAGCTGGTGTCATCAGCAAACAGAAATATTTTTGAATCACCTGTAATACTAGAAGGCATATAATTTACATAAATAAGAAACGTATAGCATTGTCAATGTGTTTCAGTTTTAGACTAAATCGACATTCACAAACCACCATCATCATCATCACTTCAAGCATTAGGCGTGTTTTGCTTTGCCTGTTATGGTACCCATCGCTTCCTCGCTCTTCCTTCTTTTCTCTCAACTGTCTTAATCTTTTTCCACTCATTCTTTCGAGATGTTCATTCCAGTTTATCCTATTTTCTCATATTTGTTAAGGACGTTAAATATGTTCAGTCCTTCCCTAATTTCCGAATTTCGAAATCTGTCAGCTCTTGAGCATCCTTTTACTGCTCTTAGAAACTTCATCTCTGTTGCTTGTGCGCCACTTTCTTGGTGTTTACGTATACCCACGATTCACTTCGTAAACAAGCACTGAAACTGCTATTGTCTTTAAAAATTTCAATCTTATTTCTTTCTACGTTCTATTTTTCAGACATCTGTTTATTGATCCGCTTATACTCCCAAACTCTGATAATTTCTTCTCTACATCTTCGTCATACATGTGACGTCACAACCTAAATAGTTAAAATGTTCGAACCGTTCTATTGAAGTATCGTTTATCACAATTTTTGTCCATACAGGATATTTCCCTTTGAAAGCCACTGACTTTGTCTTCTTTTAAGAAATCATCAAATAGTACTCTTTGCAAACCTTACCTAATAGATGTATTCCCCTTTGCAGGTCATCTTCTTTATCTGCCAGCAGTGTGGTGTCGTCTGCATGAAAAAGACAGTTCAAGCGGGAATTACTGTTAACCTTAATTCCTTCTTTAAAAAATCTCCTTCTATCTCTGAATTGCATCACCTAAATAAATGTTAAGAAGTGTGGGTGAAATGCTGCGCCCTTGTCTTGCTCTTTTGTTTGTGGCTATAGTCTCTGTTAGAGTGACATTTACAAATAAAATTACAATCGTGTGTTTGTGCAGACCTTTTATAACGTTTATCTGGTGTCGTGGATATCCTCTTTCCCTCAAAATTCTCCACAGTTTCTCTCTATAAACATTATCAAATGATTAATAAAATCAAGAACGCCAAATGAGTTACACTACTATACTCTCTTTGATTTCCGATTATTTGTTATATAATGAATACCACATTCGTTGTCGCCTGTCCCTCCGAAATCCCACTTGTTCTTCGCGTAATAAATTCTCAGCTATAACCTTTAACCTCTTGTTCACTATTCTTGCACAAATTTTGTTTGTGGTGATAAGCTGATCTCCCTACAGTTCTCGCAGCTAGAGCGGTTTCCTTTTATAAATAGTGATACCACGTTTGTTTGTGACCTTACTTCTGGAACAGCTCCTTTTCTTTAGCACACATTTAATAAATGTAGTAATCTCTTTTGTAGTTGCGTGCCTCTGTATTTTAGCACTTTAGTGTTTACACCACCCATACTAATAGCTTTTCCGAATTGGGGGCTTCTCTTAATTCAACCATACATCAATCGTCTACACTTCCTATTTCAATTTCATCCTCTACATTCTCCGTGGAGCACGTAATTTCATATCACAAGTTCTTGTAATGTACTGGTCATTTTGATTGTTGGCGTTATTTATTTGAGTAACTTCTTTTTCTGTTTCGTTTAGCGTTTTCATTGTTTTATAAGATATCGTTTAACTTTCGTGAATATCGTCTTCTATTACGCTTATATTTCCAGATTCTTAACGAGCTGGTTTCATTGTTCGATTTGCTGTGTTTCTTTCTTGTTTGTAAATCTGATGATTCTCTTCTGTTGGTTCGTAGAGGTAGTTATGATAAGGATCTTACTTTTTTTAACTCTTTCTTCCTCCTTATCTTTTTCTTTTTTCCTAAGGCTTATTTAGCAGCTTTCTGAACTGCAGTTTCTAAAAGACCTTCACAGTTAAAATTATAGACACAGTAGGCGATCCTGAACTGATTGTTTTCGGATAAGGAACCAGTGATCGAGAATGATTATACCGCTTGGTGAGAGGTCTTGAATCAGCAGTACTTGTGAGACACATGTTCATCAACTGCGTGTATTTTTGCATATATGTTGGTGGTTCCTTACTTGAAAAACAATACACAATCGCGTCGCTTATGATCACGGCGGTGCGTTTTTCCCTTGCAGTTGCGTGGAAAGCCGGTAAAAACTAAGAGGTCTTTGTTGGGACTCTCACTGCCCGAATCATTGTACGACACAGCAGAAACATTTGAGAGATTTTGTTTTTCTATTTTTTTTTGTTTAACTGTGATTTACTTGAAACTTCCTGGCAGATTAAAACTGTGTGCCCGACCGAGACTCGAACTCGGGATCTTTGCGTTTCGCGGGCAAGTGCTCTACCAACTGAGCCACCGAAGCACGACTCACGGCCGGTACTCACAGCTTCACTTCTGCCAGTACCTCGTCTCCTACCTTCCAAACTTTACAGAAGCTCTCCTGCGAACCTTGCAGAACTAGCACTCCTGAAAGAAAGGATATTGCGGAGACATGGCTTAGCCACAGCCTGGGGGATGTTTCCAGAATGAGATTTTCACTCTGCAGCGGAGTGTGCGCTGATATGAAACTTCCTGGCAGATTAAAACTGTGTGCCCGACCGAGACTCGAACTCGGGACCTTTGCCTTTCGCGGGCAAGTGCTCTACCAACTGAGCCACCGAAGCACGACTCACGGCCGGTACTCACAGCTTCACTTCTGCCAGTACCTCGTCTCCTACCTTCCAAACTTTACAGAAGCTCTCCTGCGAACCTTGCAGAACTAGCACTCCTGAAAGAAAGGATATTGCGGAGACATGGCTTAGCCACAGCCTGGGGGATGTTTCCAGAATGAGATTTTCACTTTGCAGCGGAGTGTGCGCTGATATGAAACTTCCTGGCAGATTAAAACTGTGTGCCCGACCGAGACTCGAACTCGGGACCTTTGCCTTTCGCGGGCAAGTGCTCTACCAACTGAGCCACCGAAGCACGACTCACGGCCGGTACTCACAGCTTCACTTCTGCCAGTACCTAGTTCTGCAAGGTTCGCAGGAGAGCTTCTGTAAAGTTTGGAAGGTAGGAGACGAGGTACGGGCAGAAGTGAAGCTGTGAGTACCGGCCGTGAGTCGTGCTTCGGTGGCTCAGTTGGTAGAGCACTTGCCCGCGAAAGGCAAAGGTCCCGAGTTCGAGTCTCGGTCGGGCACACAGTTTTAATCTGCCAGGAAGTTTCATATCAGCGCACACTCCGCTGCAGAGTGAAAATCTCATTCTGGAAACATCCCCCAGGCTGTGGCTAAGCCATGTCTCCGCAATATCCTTTCTTTCAGGAGTGCTAGTTCTGCAAGGTTCGCAGGAGAGCTTCTGTAAAGTTTGGAAGGTAGGAGACGAGGTAGTGGCAGAAGTGAAGCTGTGAGTACCGGCCGTGAGTCGTGCTTCGGTGGCTCAGTTGGTAGAGCACTTGCCCGCGAAAGGCAAAGGTCCCGAGTTCGAGTCTCGGTCTGCACACAGTTTTAATCTGCCAGGAAGTTTCATATCAGCGCACACTCCGCTGCAGAGTGAAAATCTCATTCTGTGATTTACTTCCTTCTGCATACGTTCTTGCAGTTTACTATTCTCAAGTAATCCATTACTGTCTTTCCGAAATAAAGTGCCGTTCATGTCGTTCTACACTTGACAGCCCAAAAAAATGGCCGTGGCTACAACTTGAATTACCCACCATGTTGCGCAAGAGCCTATCACATTATGGGGCGTACCGAGCGAGGTGGCGCAATGGTTAGCACACTGGACCCGTTTTCGGAAGGACGACGGTTCAAACCCTCATCCGACCATCCTGATTTAGGTTTTCCGTATTTCCCTAAATCGCTTCAGGTAAATGCTGGGATGGTCCCTTTGAAAGGGCACGGCCGACTTTCTTCCCCATCCTTCCCTAATCCGATGAGACTTATGACCTCGCTGTAAGGTCCCATTCCCCAAATCACCCAACCAACCATTACGGGGCGTACAGATCTGCTTATACAGGGTGTTAAAAAAGGTACGGCCAAACTTTCGGGAAATATTCCTCACACACAAAAAAAGAAAATATGTTATGTGGACATGTGTCTGGAAACGCTTTCTTTCCATGTTAGAGCTCATTTTCTTACTTCTCTTCAAATCACATTAATCATGGAATAGAAACACACAGCAATAGAACGTACCAGCGTGACTTCAAACACTTTGTTACAGGAAATGTTCAAAATGTCCTCCGTTAGCGAGGATACATGCATCCACCCTCTGTCGCATGGAATCCCTGATGCAGCCCTGGAGAATGGCGTATTGTATCACAGCCGTCCACAATACGAGCGCGAAGAGTCTCTACATTTGGTACCAGGGTTGCGTAGACAAGAGCTTTCAAATGCCCCCATAAATGAAAGTCAAGAGGGTTGAGGTCAGGAGAGCGTGGAGACCACGGAATTGGTCGACCTGTACCAATCCATCGGTCACCGAATCTGTTGTTGAGAAGCGTACGAACACTTCGACTGAAATGTGCAGGAGCTCCATCGTGCATGAACCACATGTTGTGTCGTACTTGTAAAGGCACATGTTCTAGCAGCACAGGTAGAGTATCCCGTATGAAATCATGATAATGTGCTCCATTGAGCGTAGGTGGAAGAACATGGGGCCCAATCAAGACATCGCCAACAATGCCTGCCCAATCGTTCACAGAAAATCTGTGCTGATGACGTGATTGCACAATTGCGTGCGGATTCTCATCAGCCCACACATGTTGAGTGTGAAAATTTACAATTTGATCACGTTGGAATGAAGCCTCATCCGTAAAGAGAACATTTACACTGAAATGAGGATTGACACATTGTTGGATGAACCATTCGCAGAAGTGTACCCGTGGAGGCCAATCAGCTGCTGATAGTGCCTGCACACGCTGTACATGGTACGGAAACAACTGGTTCTCCCGTAGCACTCTCCATACAGTTACGTGGTCAACGTTACCTTGTACAGCAGCAACTTCTCTGACGCTGACATTAGGTTTATCGTCAACTGCACGAAGAATTGCCTCGTCCATTGCAGGTGTCCTCGTCGTTCTAGGTCTTCCACAGTCGCGAGTCATAGGCTGGAATGTTCCGTGCTCCCTAAGACGCCGATCAACTGCTTCGAACGTCTTCCTGTCGGGACACCTTCGTTCTGGAAATCTATCTCGATACAAACGTACCGCGCCACGGCTATTGCCCCGTTCTAATGGGCATCTGCCAACTCCGCATTTGTAAACATTGTACTGACTGCAAAACCACGTTCGTGATGAACACTAACCTGTTGATGCTACGTACAGATGTGCTTGATGCTAGTACTGTAGAGCAATGACCCGCATGTCAACACAAGCACCGAAGTCAACATTACCTTCCTTCAATTGGGCCAACTGGCGGTGAATCGAGGATGTACAGTACATACTGACGAAACTAAAATGTGCTCTAACATGGAAATTAAGCGTTTCCAGACACATGTCCACATAACATCTTTTCTTTATTTGTGTATGAGGAATGTTTCCTGAAAGTTTGACCGTACCTTTTTGTAACACCCTGTAAATGTGAATAACACTTGTAAGTAGGATGTAGTAGAAGAATAACACCTTTTTGACACAATAAGAACCCACCCAAGAAAACTGCGCTGCATCGTTCATAGCATTACAGACGTAGCGAGGTCAGATAATTTAGTGATGTGGATTCAAGAGCGGTAAGATGTATCAAAATGTCTGCAGCTGTAGCATCAAGAATTCGTAGTGCAGCGGCATACTTTGTGGGCTAATAAGCAACTGCCTACTGAAAAGTTTTGTTTCGTATGTGGCTTAGAGCATTTTTTTTTGCGTTACTCCGTTAACTTGTTTAATTAGCAGAAATTCCGAAATGGATAGAACGAACAGTTTGCGAATCTTATTAAAATATTTTCGGCCCTCAAAATGAAACAGCATGTGGCTTCTTTACCGCTTAACATCCTCTCCAAAGGCCTTCAGTTTCAATGACTGTCTGTAGCCTAATCTGCGAGGCATGGAGTGTGCGAGATAAGTAACAGATCTCTCATTTTTCTGACTCGTCCTCCCAGGCAGCTAGCATGACGTTCCGAAGGTCATCACTGATTCTTGAGGCGGGGAACGCTAGTTTTCTCACATGGCCCGTCTCTGCCCACTCGTTTTCAGTAGGGTTTGTGTCTAGTACAGAAGAATGCGAATCGAGAAGAGAAATTACATTCTATTCTGCAAGCCACTCCTGTACTGTCGCTGACATATACACTCGAATTGCTCAACACGTGGGGCGTGAGGTCTCCACAGTACATCGATGTTGTCGCCAGTGGTCGGCGGAAGGTGCACGTGCCCGTCGACCTGGGACCGGACCGCAGCCACGCACGGATGCACGCCAAGACCGTAGGATCCTACGCAGTGCCGTAGGGGACCGCACCGCCTCTTCCCAGCAAATTAGGGACACTGTTGCTCCTGGGGTATCAGCGAGGACCATTCGCAACCGTCTCCATGAAGCTGGGCTACGGCCCCGCACACCGTTAGGCCGTCTTCCGCTCACGCCCCAACATCGTGCAGCCCGCCTCCAGTGGTGTCGCGTGTTTGGCGCCGTGCAGGTGAGCGCCACAATCAGGACTGCATACGACCGAGGCACACAGGGCCAACACCCGGCATCATGGTGTGGGGAGCGATCTCCTACACTGGCCGTACACCACTGGTGATCGTCGATGGGACACTGAATAGTGCACGGTACATCCAAACCGTCATCGAACCCATCGTTCTACCATTCCTAGACCGGCAAGGGAACTTGCTGTTCCAACAGGACAATGCACGTCCGCATGTATCCCGTGCCACCCAACGTGCTCTAGAAGGTGTAAGTCAACTACCCTGGCCAGCAAGATCTCCGGATCTGTCCCCCATTGAGCATGTTTGGGACTGGATGAAGCGTCGTCTCACGCGGTCTGCACGTCCAGCACGAACGCTGGTCCAACTGAGGCGCCAGGTGGAAATGGCATGGCAAGCCGTTCCACAGGACTACATCCAGCATCTCTACGATCGTCTCCATGGGAGAATAGCAGCCTGCATTGCTGCGAAAGGTGGATATACACTGTACTAGTGCCGACATTGTGCATGCTCTGTTGCCTGTGTCTATGTGCCTGTGGTTCTGTCAGTGTGATCATGTGATGTATCTGACCCCAGGAATGTGTCAATAAAGTTTCCCCTTCCTGGGACAATGAATTCACGGTGTTCTTATTTCAATTTCCAGGAGTGTATGTAGGGGACTAGTCGTGCTGGAAACAGATTACTCCCCCAGGCAAGGCCGTATTGATGGGGAACGCGCGTGGTCGCTACCTCCACACTGTGTTTTCGAGAGATACACCATCCCCCTACTTTCTTACGTGCAGAATATTTTCTTATTATAGCAATTCTCTTTCATCGTCTCTCTCAATTCTGAGTTATAAATCATAGAACATAGCTGTGAAGTCAGCTGAGCGTTGATAAATGGCCTAGACAAAACGACCAAGTAAAAAAGAACAATGAACATTAGGCACGTGAGGTGGGGCACCCGCGCAAAGCCAAGGTCAGGCGCAGCGCGGCCGGTGGGGACGTCAAACCGCGCCGCTCTGCTCAACAATGAAAAGTTTCCCGCAGCGTCGGAACATCAAAGGCAATGCGCGCTCTTCGTGTACGGCATTTCTAGTTTTCCATTCTCGGCAGTTCTGGGTTGCTCTGCGCCGTTCTGTGTCGGCCTGAGCGGCGTTGCACACCCGATGTCGACTCGCCTTTCGATGCTCACATCGCGTGACATGGTGAAAATGTCAGAAAACACTTAATGCCCTGCTTCGACACGTTGACATTGTATTCTTTCACTTTCGAGCGCTCGCGCGAGTGCAAGTTACAGCACGTCTTGTACATTTAACTATTTATGCGCTTGATTCTCAGGTAATCTTTCGGCTCACCTTCCGGCGCATGACCTTGACGCTGACTGATTTGGCTCTATGATGATGATGAGTCCCATACATCTTACAGAGCGGGACACCCGCGCCGCCTTACTAGGCAAGGTCCTAGTGGAGGTGGTTTGCCATTGCCTTGCTCCGACCGTAATGGGGATGAATGATGATGGTGAAGACGACACAACAACACCCAGTCATCTCGAGGCAGGGAAAATCCCTGACCCCGCCGGGAATCGAACCCGGGACCCCGTGCGCGGGAAGCGAGAACGCTTTGGCTCTATAGCCCGATGTAATAATGCATGGGCGTCCGAAAACGAAAACCAATTCGTGGCGGTGTAACTGACGCCGTGTGAGCGCTAACGTTGGTTCACTTGCACGATGGCCTGAAGGTTGATAATGCAACAGAAACTGCCTCTTATCGGAAACCTAACCTGTAAGATAAGATACAAGTAAAATAAAAACATTTCCAGCTTCCGTATGCTGATATTGCAACCTTCAATGATCCAACCACAATATCGAATGTCGGCTGTTGACTTGACCCTCCGCTATGATCTTTTTATTATTTCGAGTCTTTGCCGTGCTTTTCATTTGTGCGGTTACGATCCGATTGCTAACAACATTAATCGTTAGCCATTGCACGGTATTGTTGTTCAGTTTCCTTTTTAGTGAATTGTAGGCGTTGTAGTGGAGCACTCCGTTGACTCCTTCGGTTGTATGTATTACTTTGCTGTTTTAAATCCTGGCACACTACATTTTCCAGTGAAAAGTGTATAAACTACGTTGGTAATTAAAAGTTATAATTTTTCAGTATGAAATGCATTATAGTGGATTATTTCATTGAATCTAGTTACGGGGTTTCAACTGTAGAAGATGGTCCGTGTGGTTCGAAAGAGCGTGAAGCTTATAATGGCCCATCTACTTCATACACGAACAGTACCAGCGGAACTGCTTCTGTTGAAGATAAAAGTCAATCATGTGAAATAGTTTCTTGTTGTTTGGATTCCCAAACATATCTAATAATCCTGTTTGTCCATACGACAAGCTCAATTAACATCACGGAAAAAAAAGTCATGAACATAGGAATTCCGAAGCCCATTTAACTGCTTGCTGACAACGAAAAGAAAGACAACACAGTGTCCTAGAAAAGCTTATAGTTGAACAGCAGCAAGATTTTTTGAAAGTACAAGGAAAATATTTTACACAGCATATTTTGTAGCAAAGAATAACAAACCATATTTAGGCTTTCACAAGATTGTAGATTTGCAAATTCAAAATGGTCTCCACGTGGGCAAAACATTGCATACAGTAGTAAACCCAGTTGTACCAACGTCATAAACTGCACTGTGGGCACTATGAGGAAGAAGCTGTGTTCATTCACAATATCAAAGAATTTCCAGGTCTCTGTACTCATTGGTGAGTCTACATCTGTTGCTTCACAAACATTTTTAATAGTGTATTTAAGGTCTGAAATCAGTGATGGTTGTGTAAGTATTTTCTTCTTGGATACAATTGAATGTAGAAGAACATATACAGAAAAAACAGAATGGTTTTCCTTCAAGCTATTTGAATGACAATTTGATTGGAGGATTCAGTGATGGTGTCAGTATAATGCTAGGTGGGAATTTAGGTGTTTTATAACCATTTAAGAACAAGTACAACAAACTATCCAAAAGGCATTGTTTGTGCCACCAAACTGAATTAGAGTTTGCTGATGAAATTGAAAAGGTGATGTGAATCACAGTATCATTTTTTTAATAAGCTGTATGTGTTGTATCATCAATCTCCAAAGAATTAAAATGAACTGTTAGCTATTGCACAAGAGTTAGGCACAGAACTTAAGAAGATGTTACAGTATTCTCAGTGCAAACAGTATGGAAGTCCTACCAGGTTCTCAACACATGTTTCAATAGATGTTCAAGTGACATGACTAGAAAATCAGTTGTAAGGGAAGAGTTCAAGGGATTGCAGAAAACACTATCAAGCCCTTAGTTTGTGAGCAACATTGCACTGTTCTCTGATGTTCTTGAAGAAATTAGTATCCTCTATCAGTACCTCGAAATGGACAGTGTTAATGTTCCCTCATCATACAGGACAATTACAAGGTCAATAAGATCCACTGAACAACTGAAGAAAATGCTAGGTGCTTGCACGGAGGAAGTAGAGAAAGCTATTTCCAAAGGATGCTTCAAAGATGTTTCACTGGTTTCCAGAAGAGAATCAAGTTGAAGGACTGACCAGATTAATAGAAACAGTTCTGTCAGAGCTTTAGCGACAATTGCAGGCAAAGGCTAATTTTGAACGACAGTGAAGAATTCAAATCCTTCATAAAGAGGTCGATATTGTGAACAGTAAAAAATGGCCTAATGACATTGTGAGCCCATGGCTAGAGGGGAAGAAAATGTAAGAAAAATGTTTGATCATTTTCTTCTTTCTTATCCAAATGTAAGAGAAAGTTTCAGAGATTATATAGACAACAGTGGAGAGAACATTCCTGAAAACCTGCAACCAGTTTTTGTTTGTGTTGATACACTCACTGTGAGCACATGGTACTGTGAAAGAAGCTTCAGAACAATGAACTTAGTTATGGAACACTGTGGAATTCACCTTCTGTTTGTCATTTCTCATCCTTAGTTTATTTCAATTGTGGGACCTCCGCTACATCTGTGGAACCCCGAGGATTACATCGAAGTATCGATCAAAACCCACATGCATGCAGAGAACAACCAATGCAAGAAGGCTAATCTACATGTGCAGCAGTCTGACCAGTACTCCAACATATGGGTCTTCTGTGGATGAGTCCACCCACTACTTTTGTCATGAATACAGCACTGTCATCAGGATACAGTCATGACACTGATGTGACATTAATATTATGCATAATATGTATGTACTGGGTGTCATCAAGTCAATCATCTATCCTGTCAGGCATTCCAACTCCACCGGAACACCGCCATAGACACACCCACTATGAGGTGACTCATTGATGCATTTTGGGTCAAACAGGGCACCATGTGGCCTATGCACTCATACTGGACCATCATTCACTGAGGACAATACAGATTCTTCAGAAAATATCATGTTCCGCCAGTCACCATTAACATTGTGCTTGAGGCAAACTCAAATCGGTAGAGACAAAGATCATCATGAAGCCCTTTATGGCTGCACATTTGCCTCCCAAAGCCAGCACCAAACCATACTCACCACCTCAGCAAACATGGTACTATGTTTCAACCACACCATCTTTAAAAATGGATTTTGCCATGACATGTTTACAAGTTCATTATCCTGAACAGGCATTGTTACACGCCATATTTCAGTTCCCACATGCTTACTGGATTTTCCAGTGTCTTGATAATGTGTTATCCATCATTGTGCAGTGCACTCAGGATTGCTATACCATGCCATCACATTCCCTTCCTTCACAAGACCAATGACACGGTCACAAATAGTACGGTAATGATGGAGCACAGCTTCAATAATGTGACTTGGCCAAAAGCGATGTGGTGAGGATATTTGACCTTGCTTGTTTACTGTCACTGGCAATTACAGAAAGAATGGTGCACTTGCAGACCTAACTCACTGCAGCAGACTGTCAGTCTGTTACTGTGCAATAGCAATGAAACTATGAATAATTCTCCTGTATTATATCAAATAGATGTAGTATATTTCATTTTTTGACTCCAAAGAGATTATTCTCCAGGAAAAGTGACTCTCTTGATTTATGGCCAAAATTCTGTCACATCTTCTGTGGGATAACAGTTGCACGTCAGATAACACACTGGTGGTCTTCACAGACAACAAACTGTTGAGTCAGATGCATCCCTTATGGTAATTAAAAAAATAAATAAAATAAAAAATAAAAAAAGAGAGAGAGAGAGAGAGAGAGGCGAATTCGAATATGAAACACTTTATGTGCTACAGCGACCATTTATGACCTTGTATCTATTCAGTTAACATGTACTACCAGTCTATCATGCTTATGAATTAAGATGGACACTAAAAGTATGTCCGTTTAAGATCACCATGTATGTTTATGATGCAGGAAATATTTTGGGTCTTCTTGGAACAGATATGAAATATTGACAAGACCAGTTTCCTGTAATTTTAGAAGTAATATTTCCCAAGGTAAAGACAGAAATTTTATTCATGTCACAGCTGCCTCCGATTTTTACTAGCCAATTCTTGTGCTGCCAAGTGTACATATCTGGAACATTGTATGGTTGCACGCTACAAATTTAAAATTATGTGTGTCACCAAAACTGCGATGTGTGCCCGTAAAACTGGCACACAAATACATGGGTCATTCCTGACTCCCAGCTTTCACTGCTTGCCCAAAATATCACAAACAGAATTAAATATGTCAATAACAGCATAAGATATAAAACAAGTACTTCACAAAAAATGTAACACTGCCCCTGGTCACGAGCACATTGATTATTGAGTCCTCAAAGAATGCCCCCCCTCCTTTCTAGTAAACCTTGCCGACTGTCTATCTTATCTACAGGTTACTATCGTGACCTGAGGAAAACCTCCAAAATCCTACTTTTTCTCAAACCACACATACCCCTCCTACTGCCCCATCTGTTTCACCTCAGGGTTTAGTAACGTCTTCAAATCCATCCTCTCCCAATGCATCAATCAACACCTAGGCCAACAGCACCCCCTTCCCGTCAACCAGTATGGCTTGCATCCCAGATTCTACTCTGATGACAGGCTCCTGCACTCACTCATCTCCTATCCCACCAGCTCAGTACCAATAAACCTGCTGTTTTTATCTCCCTCAACCTAGAGAAAGCCTATGACTGTGTATGGCATTCCAGTCTCCTGTTCAAATTCCAGATACTTCCACTTAACAAGGTCCACCCTATTGCATCCTTACTATCTCCTTCATCACTATTAATGGTACCAATTCCCATACCATCCATTGCATACAGGTGTGCCCCAAGGCACTGTCCTATCCCCTCTCTTTTATCTCCTACACACTATCAGTATGCCCAGACCTCCCGTGCAGTCCACCTACTTAGTCTGCTGATGACACCACTTTCCTCACCCTCTACCAAACACCCAGAAACCCCTTCAATTCCACCTCAGTCAGTTTACTTCCTGGTGTAACCAATGGCTCCTCAAGATAAACCCCTCTTAAATCCATTCAGTAACTATAGAATGAGCTACCAGCACCTTCTGTCTCCATGACTTCTACCTTACCACTTATGACCATCCTGTCCATTTAACTAATACACTAAAATATCTTTGGCTAACAATCAGCTAGCAACTAACATGGAAGCCTTACCTAACAGCCATCCAACAAAAAGCCCACACTAGACTAAAATTACTAAAACTAGTAATTGGCCAAACTTAGGGGGGAACCCCTCCACTGGCCTCCACACCTACAAAACTTTGATGTAACCCACCTTGTCGTATGCAGATGTTGCTTGGGTATCTATCCTACCCAAGTTCTGTAAGTCCACACAGATCCTTGAACATCAGGCACTCAGCCTCGCTTTCTGCATCAATTTACCTTCTCCCACATTAATTCTTTGCCATCTCATTAAATTTCTACATCTTCTCGCTCCCAGTGAACAGCTTCAAACAATCTACAGTATCTGCAAACTTTACTCCAACAATACTATTGTTTCCCTTCTAATTTCTAATACTGAGGTATCCCACCAACCCTACACCTGCACACACCCCACATCCTCTCCCAACAAAATTTCAATGGTCTCCCTCTCCCAGAGCATGATCTCTGTCCTGACATTTACTCATCCTACCAACTATAAGTTCACCCCAGCTATTCAACTTCATTAGGGTTCCCTTTTCCTTCCCTCCCCATATTTCCCTGTCGCTTTTTGCCTTCTCCCCCTCTTTTTATTTTCTGCTGAGTATGGTGTCACATGTGGATCTGTTTGTACAAATTTCTATACAGTGGAAAATCACTGTAAGTCATTATTACAACAGTATTGTAAAAAGCACACAATGTCAAGGGCCAATGTTAGGCCAAAGCTGTTCGTTGTAGTTGGAATATTATGTAGTTGTTAGTCATTTGTTAAGTGAGTAGTTCAACAACAAAAATTTGAGTTAATTTTCTCCTTAACTGAGAACAGGAGTGCTACAGCCCTTAATGAATCACTGACATATTTTGGCCAGATGTGTGGTCAGTTTTTAACTTGATTCTAGCTGGATAAAAACAGTCAGTATTTGCACATGCTACAACCATCAGCAGTTGAACTTACCTAAACGTTTTTTTTTTTCATAGAATGTGTCTACAGGATTCTGCTACCTCTTTCCAGAAAATCCAGTCTGCCATGTGGGTGTCAAACTCTTACTTATATTACTATGGTAACTTGAAGCCCTGTATTTTGTCCACAGTGCAGAACGTCCACTATGCTCCTCATCCTGGCACCATGTGCTTCTTGGTTAGTGATACAATTGACCAATACCACTGACAGCCATCTGTTATAAATTCTTAGAATATATCTGGCGCTAAAAAGTAATGAGAAATTTCAAATAGAATAACCTCCTCCATGCCAATCAGCATGAATTTTGAAAACACCAAGCAAAATCCAACTCACACTTTTCTCACATGAAATCTTGAAAGCCATGCATCAAGGGAATCAGATGGATGAAGCATGTTTTAATTCCAAAAAGCATTAGACTCAGTACTACACCAACATTTATTAAACTAAAGAACAATGGTATGGGGTATCAAATGAAATTTGTGAGGATAGAGAGTCATCAACAGATATACCTCTAACTTCAGGCATGTCCCCAGGGAAACATAAAGAGACCCCTACTCTTTTTGTAGACTTCCTTAAAATATATTGGTGATCTGGCAGACAATATTAACAGTGACTTCAGACTTTATACAGATGATATGAATAACTATAATGATATAGTCTCAGAAATAAGCTCCACAAATGTTCACTGAGATATTGACAATATCTCAAAGTGGTGCAGGGATTGGCAACTTGCTCTAAATGGCCAGAACTTGATACATGAATGACAGGTTAACTTCTTCTGCATTAGCACAAATGGCATTGCATACTGTTACACTGTGAGCATTTATTCCAGGCATACCACATTACTGCAATCCAGGGAAATAATGCAAGGAATACACACAAAGCCCATGCAAGTGCTACACCTTGTGAGGATACTGAAATTGTTGCTAAAGACATGTGGTGGCCCTCCATAGACTCATTAAATGCAAAAACATGATAAAACCTCCAGAGAGCTTCATATTTTTAATTACTAAATTTTTATATTATTTGAAGATTATGACCTTCTTATGCTGAGTGGGTAGAAACAGGTTGACACATTACTCTATTGGATTGATGTGAAACACCACAGTTATCCCACTCAAATGAATGATGTCATAAGAATTACATAAGCGTAAGTAATTAAGTGTTCAGTTCCAAATACAGGAATCTTTTTGTTTTTATTTCTGATTTTATACATCTCTGCCTACCTCTAGGGGCTATGTCGGTAAACTTTGTTGATTTTCAGTTCAAAAATATTTTAATCTTATCCTTAATATAACATTCATAGCTTTTACTTGTTTTTAACAATAGTGTAATCATGTAGGTATCTCACAGTTTTCTAACCCAAATTAAATTTATCCTTTACCTTAATGGTATATTCTGTTGTCATGTTAGCACATTAATTTTGGTACTCTTTTTCATCCCTAGTGCAGTTACATGGATACCAATGGTTATTCTAAATACAGTTTGTTCATTTATTTGTTTTTCTTTTTTATGTGCAAAATACTTCACTTCATTATCATTCTTATCCAAAGCATTTATTTTCCCTTCAATACATCTCTCTTCATTCACTCTCCATTTTGGTTAATTCTACATATAAAGGAAAACTTCTTAATGACAAGCATCTTGTGCTATTTTATAATAATTTTATTCCTAGAATTTCGAGAAACTAGCAACATTTTTGTTTTGTATACCACAATCCTGATATCTTCTGAACTTTGAATTTGGTCAGCATACAAAATTCTGATATCTACCTCATTCCTCATAATTTCTTAATTCAGTATAATTACTAAAGCTCAGGTACTTTCCTCTAATACACACTTTGCAGTAAGCCTCAAAATCTTAAGTATTCTATCTCTGTAGAAACTACATTCATATAATACCTCTTTCCTCAGAAAGGCTTCTTGCACCTTATACTACATCATTTTTCACAGTGATGTCTCTAATACATATCATCCTGCTAATAACCTTACATCTCCCTTCTCCTCTATCTATTCATTTATTTTCAGATGAACTTACTCCTACCTTATTATGGATTCATACCTGATTGCTTGGTTTTTTTTTCTTTCAGCTTCCTAAGTACTCCTCTGTACCCCACTTTAGTCAGTAATCTGAGTTATCGGTGTGTCACTGTTGTTAGTGTTTACTGAAAATGAATTAGTTATTGGAAATTTAGATTACCTAAAACTTAGGCCAACTTTTGTTGCTGTGGATGTTCACAATACCTTTTGGCTCTATTTCATAATTACTAGGCACTTCAATGAATTATTTGATCACTGCTCATGGTTAGCAAGTGACATATTCTTTATAATATCATGACACCTAACCATTCAAGAATAGCCCACAGATTAACTTTCTAAGAGCACCACTAAATTCTGTCTATATATAGGACTTAGATGTAAGAGAACAATCTTATAAGAAGATGTACTTGACCTGATTTCTATAGCAGAATGTAAGTCACATGAATTCATCACAAGCAGCATAGATAAAAAGTAAAGTCATTGCTGTTTGCCATGGATTCTCTGTAGTCAAAGAGGATCAGGAATTCCTCCGAGAGAAAAGTAGTCTCTCTGTTGTAATACAAGCATCTATAACCAGTTAAATGATTGGGCATCCAGCATATAGAGACATAGGAGTGCATGCACACGCATGCTTGCATGGGTGCTTTTGTGTGTGTATTTGCACTCTAGCTCAAGAAAGGGTTTAGAAAATTTTCTTTTCCTTTTTTGTGTGTCTGTTGGTGACTTATCACTTTTTCTATTCAGTGAGTAGTCTCCTTTACTCCCAAATTATTTATGTACAGCCAGTTAAACTGTTTTCTCAAAGCAAGTGCCAATGTCTCATAGAAAGTGGTACACAATATAGATCACCAAGTCTCCTATCTCATGGCTCTGGCACCTAGATAAGGATAATTTAAGAAAATGTAATGTAAATCAAACAGCATAGTAAAGGGGGGGGGGGGGATTGTTGTACAGAAACAAAACAAGAAGGAATACAATGATCAACTTGGGTCCCATTAGATATCACTGCAAAATAAAGAATATTCATACACTGAGGAGACTTGGTACATAACTATAACCACTTTATGCAAGTGGCCTCTGTCCAGATATGTATTTTTGGATATACCTGTTAACCCACGTAAGTTATTTGGCTTAACATGGGCATGAAGCTGTTTACCTTCAACTTCAAATTTCCCTTTTCATTTCTTCTTGGTTCTCTGCAGACATACAAATTCATCATTGTTCACAACATAAGGTTTAAACTTAAAAGTACAACTGAATTTCAGTCTCTCATTTTTGTAAGTAATCTTTTTATTTAATCTCAAAACCAAGTCATTCATCACAATGTCACGTACTCACATCAGACAGATAAATAGATATAAATTGCTACTGGACCATCAAAATCCAAGCAACTGTTTCCAAATCAGTGACTAAAATCAGTTATATGTATGTTCCACCAATTGAGCTGAAGCTGTGGATTAAAATTGAATAATTGCTCCCAAACTGATTGATTTTAGACACCATCTGATGAAAGACATGTCAACAAATACTGCAGTACTTTGCAGAATCCTTATTTGTAAATCAGTATTACACCCTACTGATAAACTGAATGAGGAAGTACTGTTTTAAACAGAGTGGCCTTGTATTCGAAAGGGTGGAGGATCCACTCTTCATCCAGCTGTCATGTTTCAGATTCCCAGCCGGGTTGGGGATTTTCTCTGCCCGGGGACTGGGTGTTTGTGTTGTCCTCATCATTTCATCATTCATGACAGTGACTAAATTGGATTGTGTAAAAATTGGACTGTGTACAAATTGGGACTTTGTATGAGTGCTGATGACCATGCAGTTGAGTGCCCCTCAAACTAAACATCAACATCAAACATGATGATTTAGGTTTCCATAAATTACTTCAGGCAAATGCCAGGATGATTATAACAATAAGGCCACAGCGGACTACGTGTCCTGTCCTTGTCATACCAAACATGCGAATATGTAAATGTCTAGAGATGTGAATTACTTTATTTTTGTTGTTTTTAAAATGTAATACCAAGGCATATCCAATATTCTTGTAAAAGACATCTATGGATAAATAAAGCTACTACTACTTCTACTACTACTACTACTCTGTTCACTTCACAGTGACTGAAGAGTATGGATGTAGGTACCTTATTTTAGTTTCCCTATTTTTCTCAAAATTTATTATCTGATATTTTTTCATATTTACATCATATATACATCAACAGGAATTTGGATTACTAGCCATCAATGTAATTGTAATGACTGCTGCAATGTCATTTCTTGCTTCATGTTGTTATTGTTGTTGTGGTCTTCAGTGACCAAAATATGGAACAGCTTGAGAGAAAAGCAAACATATCTGCAAGTGTCACAGCTCAATGGCTATTGGAGAATGAAATGGTTATAAATCTAAAAAAGACTATGTATGTAGTGTTTAAAAACAAGAAAAAGGCTTTAGACATCGATTTAGAGGTTGATGGAACAAGGCTGGAAGAAGTAGAATCTGCTAGATTCTTAGATATTCTTGTGGATAATGAACTGAAATGGGAAAAAAAATTATTAATAATGTCTGTAAGAAACTGAGCTCTGTCATATTCTTAATGATGCAGATATACCATACTTACAGTATGGAGTGACTGTGTGGGGAAACTCAAACAAACAAGAGACAAAACGAGTGTTCACATTTTTTTTTAAAAAAAAAAAAAAAAAAAGAGCCATTAGGACCATTTTAAGAACAAAGACCTCTGAAACATGCAGAAATTGTTTCAAGAATTTGGGTATCTTAACTTTTTCATTGTTGTATATATACAAAACAATAATGTACATCACAAAAGGTGGTGAGGACTGGATTACAAATGCTAGTGTACACACCCACAATACAAGAAGGAAGAAGGAAGTACGGAGCATACCCCACCGACTGGCATTGCTAGAAAAAGAACCCCAGTACTCTGGTATCAGACTACTAAGAAGTCTGCCTAAAAACCTGCAAGATAGTGTACTTCACAATGACTTTCCAAAGAAACTTAAGGACTATCTCACGGAAAAAGAGTTTTACAGCGTTGCAGAATACTTATGCCATTACATTTGTATATATTGTTATTCATTATCAATTATGTAAAAATGTAAGCTAAAAGTGTAGAAAAATAAGTGATAATGAATGTTAATACTTTGACATGTCCCATATTACACGTACATTTACTGCACGCAATGTAATCTTACAGGATCAAATAAAATTCAATTCAATTCAATTCAATTCCAGAGACTGGTTTGATGCAGCTCTCCATGCTACTCTATCCTGTGCAAGCTTCTTCATCTCCCAGTACCTACTGCAACCTACATCCTTCTGAATCTGCTTAGTGCATTCATCTCCTGGTCTCCCTCTATGATTTTTACTCTCCACGCTGTCCTACAATAGTAAATTGGTGTTCCCTTGATGCCTCAGAATATGTTCTACCAACCAATCCCTTCTTCTAATCAAGTTGTGCCACAAATTTCTCTTCTCCCCAGTTCTATTCAGTACCTCCTCATTAGTTATGTGGTCTACCCTTCTAATCTTCAGCATTCTTCTGTAGCACCACATTTCGAAAGCTTCTATTCTCTTCTCGCCTAAACTATTTATCGTCCATGTTTCATTTCCATACATGGCTACACTCCACACAAATACTTTCAGAAACAACTTCATGACACTTATATCTGTACTCGATGTTAACAAATTTCTCTTCCTCAGAAACATTTTCCTTGCCATTTCCACCTTCAGAATTTGAAAGAAAGTTTTCCAGTTAACATTGTGAAAAGCTTTCACTAAGTCTAAAAATGCTAGAAATGTAGGTTTGCCTTACCTTAATCTATCTCCTAAGATAAGTTGTAGGGTCAGTATTGCCTCATGTGTTCCAACACTTCTATGGAATCCAAATGGATCTTCCCCGAGATCAGATTCTACCTGTTTTTCCATTTTATATCCTCTCTACTTTGACCACCATAAGTTATTTTGCTCCCCAAGTAGTAAAACTCATTTACTACTTTAAGTGTCTCATTTCCTAATCTATTTCCCTCAGCATCACCCAACTTAATTCGACTACATTATTGATGTTCATCTTATATCCTCCTTTCAAGACACTGTCCATTCCGCTCAACTGCTCTTCCAAGTCCTGTGCTGTGTCTGACAGAATTACAATGTCATCGGCAAACCTCAAAGTTTTTATTGCTTCTCCATGGATTTTAATTCCTACTCTTAATACTTCTTTTGTTTTCTTTACTGCTTGCTCAATATACAGATTGAATAACATCTGGGATAGGCTACAACACTGTGTCACTCCCTTCCCAACCACTGCTTCCATTTCATGCCACACGACTCTTATAACTGCCATGTGGTTTCTGTACAAATTGTAAATAGCCTTTTGCTTCCTGTATTTTACCCCTGCCACCTTCAGAACTTGAAAGAAATTATTCCAGTTAACATTGTGAAAAGCTTTCACTAAGTCTAAAAATGCTAGAAATGTAGGTTTGCCTTACCTTAATCTATCTCCTAAGATAAGTTGTAGGGTCAGTATTGCCTCATGTGTTCCAACACTTCTATGGAATCCAAATGGATCTTCCCCGAGATCAGATTCTACCTGTTTTTCCATTCGTCTGTAGAGAATTCATGCTAGTATTTTGCAGCCGTGACTTATTAAACTGATAATTCGGTAATTTTCACATCTGTCAACACCTGATTTCTTTGGGGTTGGAATTATTATATTCTTCTGGAAGTCTGAGGGTATTTCGCCTGTCTGATACATCTTGCTCACCAGATGGTAGAGCTTTGTCAGGGCTGGCTCTCCCAAGGCTATCAGTTATTCTAATGGAATGTTGTCTGCTCCCGGGGCCTTGTTTCGACTTAGATCTTTCAGTGCTCTGTCAAACTTTTCATGCAGTATCTTATCTCCCATTTCATCTTCATCTACATGCTCTGCCATTTTCATAATATTGCCCTCAAGTACATCACCCTTGTATAGACCCTCTATATACTCCTTCCACCTTTCTGCTTTTCCTTCTTTGCTTAGAACTGGGTTTCCATGTGAGCTCTTGATATTCACACATGTGGTTCTCTTCTCTCCAAAGGTCTCTTTAATTTTCCTGCAGGTAGTATCTATCTTACCCCTAGTGATATATGCCTCTACATCCCCTAGCCATTTTGCACCCTGTCAATCTCATTTTTGAGACATTTGTATTCCTTTTTGCCTGCTTCACTTACTGCATTTTTGTATTTTCTCCTTTCATCAATTAAATTCAATATTTCTTCTGTTACCAAGGATTTCTGCTAGCCCTCATCTTTTTACCTACTCGATCCTCTGCTGCCTTCACTATTTCATCTCTCAACGCTACCCATTCTTCATCTACTGTATTTCTTTCCCCCATTCTTGTCAATCATTCCCTAATGCTCTCCCTGAAACACTCTACAACTTCTGGTTCTTTCGGTTTATCCAGGTCCCATCTCCTTACATTCCCATCTGTCTGAAGTTTCTTCAGTTTTAATCTACAGTTCATAACCAATAGATTGTGGTCAAAGTCCACATCTGCCCCTGGAAATGTCCCTAGAATTTAAAACCTGGTTCCTAAATCTCTCTCTTACCATTTCTTACCATTTATAATCTATCTGAAACCTTCCAGCATATTTCAAATAAAATTTCGTATAGTGTTGTTTCATGTAATATTTTTGTTGCTTCTAAGAAAAAAATTTTTTTTTGAAGCTCTTCAGTGTATTTGAAATAAAATATTGCTTTATCTACACTTTAGGATTAAAAGGAGACCACTCACTGAAAAGCAGAAGTGTTGAATTGTTGATAGGCCCACACAAAAGAAAGAAAAGTTACTAGCCTCTAGAGTTATTCTCTGACAAACTTAAATAAAATACACAAATGTACACACCCACCCACCCACCCACACACACACACACACACACACACACATACACACACACACACACACACACACACATGAATGCACACACCTATGCTGCTACATGGGCAAATGAACTAACATTGTCAATGCTATTTTTCGACAGGTGACTCATTGTGTTGCAGGTGGTGCCAGATGGGATGTGGTGGGTAAAGAAAGACAGACATGGGAGGCAGGGAGAGGGACTGGAGACAGGTGGCTGACAGCTCAGAGGTTTTCCGGCGAAGAATACAGAAGGGGTGTAGGTATATTTGTAGTGGCCAGTAGGAAGAGGCACATGTTGAAGGCAACATGGGGACGTGAATTGAAAGAGGGATACAGGATGGAGGAATGAGAAACTGTTGGGTGGATGGTGCAGGGACAGCGAGTTACCTGAGACTGAGGCCAGGACAATTATGGAAGCAGAGGATATGTTGTAAGGGAAACTCCCATCTACATATTCAGAGAAATTGGTGATGGAGGGAAGGTTCCAGATGTCTAGGTGCTGTGAAGCAGCCATTGAAATTGAGCAAGCTGTGCTCAGCTATGTGTTGTGCCACCAGGTGGTAAACTTCATTCTTGATAACAGTTTGGCAGTGGCCATTCACTCTGGTGGACAGCTGGTTGGTAGTCACACCAACGTAAAAGGCTGTGCAGTGTTTGCTGCAGAGGAGACAGTGTGGCAGAGACTGTGCTGCAAGCATGCTTCCTGCATGTGGCCTTTAGTATCTGGCCTGTGCTGATACAGTTGATGGTTGATTTCAGTACACATGTGCAGTAACACTATGCTCAGTGCACTCACTCTCACAAGTACTAGTAGCAGGATACAGCACACCTCTCACTCATGCGAAGAGTGTGCCCATATGATGGAGAAGATACTGGGAGCTCAGCAAGGGGCACATTCATTGGATCCAGAGTAGTGGCAGACAGTGCCGACAGCAGGGTCCAGATGATGTGCTGGGCGGGTACTGGAGCATAGGGCTGGAATGCCTGGAAACATGGGCATGCCTGAGGTGGTGGGCTCGCATGATGCCTGACGACAGCACCACGGAGAAAAGTACCATTGCCACCTCTGCATCATCATCATCAGCAGGCAGCTCCCATTGTGGAGAAGATGGAGCTGGACCCACCAGTGATGATGGTTGAGATGATAATAGTGAGGGGCCCATTGAGAGTGGCTCACCTGGAACAGTATGCTGCGGCAACAGACCCCAGGCCAGATGGGCACCTGGTAAAGAAGCCGGAACCTCAGGGTGCTGGATGTGGAAGAGGCAGCCAATGGGTTGGGGGCACCTCCACAGCAGGTGATGATGGGCTTGAGGCAGAGGGTGGTGGGGCAGGCTGCAGCAACATGAACCAGAAGCTTCTGGTAGTGAGCAAGGGCACAATTGCCATCAGCCCATCAGCCATATGGATGTCACAAAGACGGCAGCCCCAGCTGCTGACAATGGTGGCCAGTATCCACCCACACTGGCAACCAATCCCTTGCACATACTGGGGATACCAGCATGAAGTGTCTGGACAAACCAGACTGCAGCAGGTGAGGCGCAGGCTGCAGTAGGTGGAGAAGCTTGCGTGGCTACCAGCTATGAAGCAACTCTGCCGAGCTCCAGTCCTGTAGGTGTGAACCAATAGGTGCTCAGAAAATAGAGAATGGTGTTATCTGGTGAAAAATCCACAACAAACTTTTTCATTTGGGACTTGAACATACACATTAGCCATTCCATCTTGCCATTAGGGTGGTATGGTGGAGCCTAAAACAAAGAATGACATGATAGGGACTAAACAATTGAAAGGTGTGAGAAACGAACTCTGCCCATTTTCGTAAACTAAGGTACAAGGCAATGCCTCAATAGAAAAAACTCTCAAAAACATACAAATTGTGACCTTATCTGATGTCGATGCACACCGGAGAATGTTAGGAAACCAGGTAATTGCATCCACAACCAAGAGTCAATTTGAATTGAGAAAGGGTTCCACAAACCCTACATTAATGCATTCATATGGCTGCCATGGAGCTGGCCATGGGATCAGAGGTGCCCCGGGAGCTGCCTGTTCTCGGGCACACTGCTCAAAAGCCGTGACAAAAGAGACAATTTCATGATCAATGCCTGGCCAAAAAACATGTCTCCTAGCTAACAGTTCTGTGTCCAAATGTCCCCAATAGCCCTGGTGGAGAAGGTGTAAAACATCACACCATAATGCAGTGGGAATGACTACTCTGGGAGAGAGGTCTTCTGTGGGCAACAGCAAAACACCGTCAAGAAGAGAGAGGTGATGCCACAGGGAAAAATAGTTGTGCAAGGGGTCTGAAGCCCAAACCGAGAAGTTTATCTGGTCAGCACTATTAAACAAACCGAATGACCTGGTGGAGAACCAGGTCTGTGGCAAAAGCAGCTGCTATACATAAGCTAATAATTTGGAAACCCTCGACCGCGATGTACATTTCATAATTAAGATGGAAGCAACACTATTCCACACAATTAAAATTGGGATCAGGACCCACAGGACAGTGGGACAAGGCATCTGCATTGGCACATTTAGAGATAGGTTGAAAATGGATTTTGTAATCATAGTGAGACAAGAAATAAAAACTTTGAGGTTCACCGATGACATTGTAATTCTGTTAGAGACAGCAAAGGACTTGGAAGAGCAGTTGAACGGAATGGACAGTGTCTTGAAAGGAGGATATAAGATGAACATCAACAAAAACAAAACGAGGATAATGGAATGTAGTCGAATTAAGTCGGGTGATGCTGAGGGAATTAGATTAGGAAATGAGACACTTAAAGTAGTAAAGGAGTTTTGCTATTTGGGGAGCAAAATAACTGATGATGGTCAAAGTAGAGAAGATACAAAATGTAGACTGGCAATGGCAAGGAAAGTGTTTCTGAAGAAGAGAAATTTGTTAACATCGAGTATAGATTTAAGTGTCAGGAAGTCGTTTCTGAAAGTATTTGTATGGAGTGTAGCCATGTATGGAAGTGAAACATGGACAATAAATAGTTTAGACAAGAAGACAATAGAAGCTTTCGAAATGTGGTGCTACAGAAGAATGCTGAAGATTAAATGGATAGATCACATAACTAATGAGGAGGTATTGAATAGAATTGGGGAGAAGAGGAGTTTGTGGCACAACTTGACAAGAAGAAGGGACCTGTTGGTAGGACATGTTCTGAGGCATCAAGGAATCACAAATTTAGCATTGGAGGGCAGCGTGGAGGGTAAAAATCGTAGAGGGAGACCAAGAGATGAATACACTAGGCAGATTCAGAAGGATGTAGGTTGCAGTAAGTACTGGGAGATGAAGAAGCTTGCACAGGATAGAGTAGCATGGAGAGCTGCATCAAACCAGTCTCAGGACTGAAGACAAAAACAACAACAACAAGTGAGACAAGAACAGTGCCCTGTGTTGTAGGTGGTGTATTGCCTTGTCAGGCAAGGAAGTGTGAGGGTTAAACAAGGAAACTGAGGGTTTATGGTCAGGTAAAAGTTGGAGCCGTACAAGAAATAAAATAAATAAACATGAAATTTCTGAAGAGCATAAACTGTGGCAAAAGACATAGAGTTCATGGTAGTAGGCTACCTTCCCTAGGAAAGCCTGAAGCTCCTCCCTGAAAAAGGGGCGAGGCAGACACATAACAGTGGAGATGTAGTCTGGCAGAGGGTGAACCACATACTGCATTACCTTGAACTCCAAACAAACAATAGAAGGTTGAAAAAACTGAGATTTCATGAGATTACACCATAATACAGTATACTGTAAGACAGAAAACAAAGTGCGCAAATTTTTCAACTGATTGGCCATGGAGGAGACTGTGACGACAATATCATCCAGATAATTAATGTAATCTGGGAGAGACATAGTCAATTGCTCTAAAAATCTTTGGGAAATAGCAGGGACACCAGCTGCACCAAAAGGAAAGCACAAATGTTGATAGAGACCAAAAGAATTATTCAAAGCCAGAACTTTCTGAGAACCTTCATCCACAGGAATCTGCAGATATGCTTCAGACAAATCGATTTTAGAAAGGTACTGACCACTCAATGGAAGAGGATATGTATCCATGATCAACTGCGCTTTGACAGTAGTACTGAAGCTGCCACAGAGCGCCCTGACAGCATCTGAAATACAACCAGTGATCACCATTCACTAGCCATAACAGGTTGCACCACCCCTAATGACTGAAGTCTGCCCAATACTGCTTTCACTTGATATTTCAGGGTGACAGGAATAGGATGCACATGACAAAAATGTGGCTGAGCCATGGATTTCAAAGAAATATGAGCAGAAAAATTTGTAGCACACCCAGTACCTTCTGAAAACAAGTCTGAAAACTCCTCATGAGAATATGCTACCTGATTGGACACAAGGTGAACTGCATCAGTGATAGAAAATCCAAATGCCTGAAATGTGTCCATCCCAGACAAGTTCTCAGCGCTGGCATCAGCAACCACCAAAAATCTAATGAAATGAACCACTGACTTGTAAGAGTCAGGTGCTATAAACTGTTTCAAAAGTGCAATGTTCTGTTTGTTATAACTGACCAACTTCTGCATGACCAGGGTCAACAGTGGAAAGTGTAAACTCACATAGGTTTGAGAATTCAATAAAATCACTTCACACCTGTGTCAGCCTGCAGCTGGAGCACTTAGCAAAAAACACATAATTCGATGAACAACTTGGGAGAAGTCACAATCACTGGAGTCACACAGTTACTTCCATGTCCATATCCTGAGAAACCTACAGCAGAAGACACACGACAGAAATCTGGCCTTTCTGCTGGCAAGCATTACAAGAAGCCCAGCAGTTAGGGCATGCCGAATGTTTGTGCTGGACAAAACAGGAAGAATAAGACAGAAACAGAGAATGCTGAAACTGACACTGGTGCTGTGGTGGTCAGGGCTGCTTAGGCTGGCTCTGGTCTGCTCGGTGCCGGGCCTGCATGTTTACTGCTGCCACTGCCGCTCCCTCACGCAAGCTATCTGTTGTCCTAGTGGGTACATCTTGTGACACTACTACCACATTGCCCCATACTTCAGTTTGGTTACCTGCTGCCCAAGAAACTTTAAAAGACTGTGCTATTTGCAAAAATTCTGCCAACACAGGATTTTCACAGAGCAAAGCCTCCTGGTGCACTTCCTTGTCCAGAGCTAAAGAGATAATCGTATCGGGCACTGTAGAGTCTGATAAGAGTAGTTATTGGCATTGTTAACAAATTGACACTTATAGCTAAGGCCATGTAGTTCAACTGCAGTGGTAGTTGGACAATAAACTACACATCTGATCAAAAGTAACAGGTGCTGGTTTTTGTAATAGGGCAATCTGACATGGTAACTGATACACCACAGGAGGAATCCAAGTGAAGAATAAGGCTTTGCACAAATTCGAGTCTGTCACACCAAAAACCAAGAAATGCTTTCTAAGTCTTTTTTTGTGAGCGTCTCAATCCTCAGCTGAATCAGCATACAGAGTAAAAATGGTGGATAGACAGATGAAACTGAACCCTGTCTGTTAATGGAACCCTGTCAGTTAATGGAAGCTGACAAAGTGGTCACTGCCAAAGTAAGCCATTCAATCAGGGCTGGTAGCATGGCATCCATACTTGAAGACTGCACATGTGGACACCATCCCATCCTCCTTGCCAGTCTTTTAGTAGCTAAGACATACATGAAACTGATCCAAGTAACACAAATATGGATTTATTCACAATCTTCTGAACAATAATGGAAATAAGCCTCTTGTGACTCCACACATAATAAGACAAAAGAATCATATAGAAGGTGCAACATAAGCAATACACAAACAGCTGATGTGAGTGGTAGAAACTAAAAGAACATATTGGGAATGAGTCAGCAGTGCTCTGCTCATATGTAGGTGTGAGTCGCCAGCAGATGGAGTGGCAGAGACCGTGCCATGTGCACACTTCCTATGGCCGTCCCACTATCTCAGGAAGTTTCATATCAGCGCTCACTCTGCTGCAGAGTGGAAATCTCATTCTGGAAACATTCCCCAGGCTGTGGCTAAGCCATGTCTCCACAATATCCTTTCTTTCAGGAGTGCTAGTTCTGCAAGGTTCGCAGGAGAGCTTCTGTAAAGTTTGGAAGGTGGGAGACGAGATGCTGGCAGAAGTAAAACCGTAAGGATGGGGCGTGAGTCGTGCTTGGATAGCTCAGTTGGTAGAGCACTTGCCCGCAAAAGGCAAAGGTCCCGAGTTCGAGTCTCAGTCTGGGACACAGTTTTAATCTGCCAGGAAGTTTCATATCAGCACACACTCAACTGCAGAGTGAAAATCTCATTCTGAAAAAATAAACAAATACACACATTTGCAGTTCTCAAAAATTTTACTTCTGTGTATAATCATTACATTTGTTCCTTACTACTTAAAATTAATAAGCCTGGTTAGTGTAATGAGACACCCTCCTCTAGCATTTCAGTTTTTTTTTTTTTTTTTTTTCTGGGGTGTATTGTAATAGGACACCCTCCTCTAACATTGCCTTTTTTCATATATGTAAGTAGCTGGTACCAGGAATAATTTCATTTTGAATCTTGTAGAGGTAAACATTATTTCAGCTGTTTAGCTAAATGAATTTCATATGATTTTGTATATGATGCATTATATGCCAGGCTAAAATGTATGAAAAGAAATTAATTTATTACAATTAGTATGTACTATTTATGTATATACAGTTAAAATTACTTTTCTTTTAGAAGTATTTGAAATTACAAAATATCTGGCATACTTAAAATTCCTAACATTATTTGCACACTCAGATGATATATATTAAATTTGTTTCTGGATTAATTTACAAAATAAAGATATAATTTGGTTAAGATTCTTCTTTTGTCAATAAAGTTTGTAAACTCTTTTGTTTTGTAAACTCTTTGCAATATTGTGAGTACCGCAGAATGTGTTAGTAGTAGTGGGCATGCCTTGGACAGAATTGGACCTGTTTTTATGTCTGGCAATAACAGTGTAATTTGTAGTGTTATAGAGTGGAAATTGTACAGATGGTGTGATACTGAAAAAAAATGTTATGAAAAATAAAATTCAAGTGTAAGACAGGTAAATCTTTAAACATTATTTTGTCATGTGGAACCCACAAAATTAAAAAAAATTAGCCTCAAGAATTTACCCCTGGATGCAAGAACTGCATCCAACAACGAGAAGACGAAGATAAGTAAAAGAGTATTTTGTATATCTTATGCCTCTCATAGCTTTTGAAATTAATGGAAAGACTGAAAATTTACTGGTGATGTGTGGGGAGGGTAAGATAACAATTGTGGGTGTCATCTGGGAACAGTTGACTGATAATGAAATCTTGTCTGTTGCGGAAGAAGAAGGGACAGTGATTTGTATCAATTGCAGTTAATATGAAACTCCAATCACTCGAAGAAAGAAGACTGAGCGCTGCCCAACAAAGTCATATCAACAGTGCCGTGACACTATGAACAATGACGGACAGGATGAATTGAAAGAGGACTTTACAACTACAATGAGGGACATTAATAGGAAAAAAGATAATTACAAATCATTTGTGAAATTAATTTTTTTAGGTGGACTCATGTTATTGCCAGGAAAATGAATAGAGATGAGGGTAGTAAAAGCCGTAGCATCCAGCCAGAATATGTGTCAAACAAGTGAAAATGTAAGCAGCAAAGAAACGGTTAAAACTGATATTTTGCAGTTGATTGGCAAAATAAGAGAAAATGAGACAGAACAGTGTGAAAACAATTGTAAAATGGACAGGGTACAATACCAAATAGACAAACTTAGTAATCTGTTTTCAGAGCGAAAATATAGATTGTCAGAGAGATTAAAAAGTGTGAACGAAAAAGTTGATGTCTTAGAAAGGAAATTTATTGTTTTGGAAAATGAGCTAGTAAATGAATCTGCCTGAAAGACAGAGAATGTTAATGACGTCAGAGTTCGACAGAAGACTGTAGAGAAAAAATGGAACAGATCTTTAGTAGTTTAGATCAAAAAATTTTAAATGTTGAGAACAGTACACTAACTAATGTAAATGTTTTAGTTCAAAAAATATCAGTAATTCAGGAAAACTTCATTTACAACAATCTGTATTCAAACAATGGTACTGCGTGGTCCAACATTCCAATCAAAAGTCTTCCATCAGACAATTTACATCCAGTGGATTTTCTGCACCACTGTAGAGATAGTTTTGAGTCAGGCATTAGTGATGATCAAAAAATTAAATTTGTTGAAAGATGTCTTGAAGGTGAAGCCCTGTCTTGGGTAAATCTAAATTTAAGTCAGTGGGAAACATATCAAAGTTTTGAAAAAAAATTTAAATACATTTTGGTTGGAAGCTGAACAAGGGAGAATTGAAAGCAAATTTCTGAATGGTCCAAATTGTAGGAATAGGGATGGTACCCTGAAAGAGTTTTGTAAGAATCAACTTAAAAAATTAAGAAATCTTGACAGACCATTTGATGAAATGATATTGATTGATGCACTAAAAAGGAAATTACCAGAAAGGTTGCAGTGGGATTTAGTACACGGATATGACGATTGCCTTGAACAATTTTTACAATACGTTAACAGGCTGGATAGGGCAGTAGAAAGAAGTATGTACCATAACAATCAGAATGATAGAGATCACAATGGGAATAACTACAGAAACAGAGATAGTGGTAACTTCTATCAGGGTCAAAACGGTAACAGAGACAGAAATTTTGAACATCACCAGAATAGGAATAATGAAGATAACCATGGGCAATTTAATAGGAGAAACAATCATGGAGATAACTACTTGGGCAATAGCAGTCTGCTTCAATGAAGGTTCACAGTTTTGGGGCAAGGAAACACAAGAAGTACAGGACCCCAAATTTACACATACAATTAGAAAATAATAACAGTGTTAATAATGTGGCACAGGTATCTGGAGTTGAACAGAAGGAATATCAGATTCCTCATTTATGTTTTGATCAAAAGTTTTGAGATACTATGTGTAATTATTGTGATGTAGGTACTAATCACAAACCAGAATGGGAGAGTAATGAGAATTTTGATGTGATGTGTACCAATGATTTCTTCTCTTGGTCAGAAAACAGTTTTTAATGTATGTAAAACAGGTGAGGGCATTATTGGTGAAATTTGGTGGCATTTTTGATATAGATGTGAATGAGAGCTGTGAAATGACTGAGGTTGGTAGCCTGAGACTTGTAGCTTATTGCAAATGGATGTTGGTGAGGTGTGTGATTTTAATGGAGATGAGACTTGCATTGTTCATGACGTTATTGATGGAGTTTTCTTGGAAGAATATGATAATGATGATGATGAACAGCAGGTATTTGTGGAGTTTAAGAATAACAAAGTTTCAGAGTTATTTGTGAATACAGATAAGGTAAGTCATGAATGTAATGATGTGAGTGACTCTCATGGGATACCGGTTCAGCCAAAGCAGTTTTTCATTAATGCCACACAGAGTAATGATCCAAGCAGTAAAGGTGAGTTACCTGTAAGCCTAGAGAATAAAGTTGAAAACTTTTTGAAGTTTTTTTGGGACCAGATTGATGATAACATAGATACATGAGCCTTCTGGAATAAGTTAGCTGTGGTTAGTAAAAATTTGTATCAGAATTCATGGAATGAAGTGAAAGAAGATCTATGCAGGAAGTGCAATTTTAACAGTAATATACTTGTCTCCCTTCTATAATAAGTGATGTTAGTTGTGCTATGGAATCCGTTCAGTGTGTTCAATCTTTACCCAACAACAAGAGTAGCCAAAGTAATGCTATGATACAAGTAAAGTTGATAAAACCATGCAAAAACAATGCATATGTAACGTTTAATGAAACCGAAAGTGATCTTTTACATGAAGTATCTAATAACAGAGATTACGATTCAGATTTTGGATGTCCTTACATTAAGATTAAGGCTGATCAGTGGTAAGGGAACTGTTTCATTGATACAGGTAATTTGATTTGCAATATATCTGAACAATTTAGGGACAAGATCAAATGTACTAAGAATTTTGTGTAAATGCCCATTGTAGGTGTAAAGATAAGATGAGCTACAGGTAAGCAAAGCAAATTGGTAAAGTCTCTGGTACTTTTAATGTTTACTATAGAAGTAGTAGTCTGGAAGAAAATATAATTTTTAGCATGGATTGGATAGTGAAAGTTTAGGCTTGTTTTGGATGGAATGCTAAAGAATTATTTATTTTGGAACCTATAAGTAATATTTATGTGAAAACCAGTTTTTTGTGTTTTAACTGCTTAACATAAAATCCTGAGTATACTCGTTTTTTTAATTGTAACTAAATAATAAAATGCCGATATACTTGGGCTTATCATTTCCGACTGGCACACATTTTAAAAGGCCGAATTTACTCATTCTATCTTGTGTTTTGGCAGTTCCTTGATATTTTCGGTAGATGTCACTGTGGTGTGTTACTCTGAAGTGTATATTTCTGGCAAGAGATGTGTCTGAATCAGGCAGTTGTACTAGCGGTGACTCTACAATCTGTTCTTGCAGTTTGCCTGTTATTTCCTCACATTTTATGAAAATGGAGAGAGAAGATGAGTTTGATATTGAATTTAGTGGGTCTGAGAGTTCTAAAGATAGCTATGAAGAGAGTTTCTTCTGAGTGTGACATTGCGAGCACCAGAGTGTGGTACGCGATAGATCCATCTAAGCCACTGCCACCTGCTCCATCACGTTTTCCTTTTACAGGTAAACCTCATATTAATTGTGAACCCTGTATTGAAGATGTCTTGCATTATTTTAGACAGTTCATTGATGACAGATACATGCAAATTTTGGTTACTGAGACCAACAAATATGCAACACAAGCAAATGTCCCGGCATGGAAGCCAACGACAATTGATGAGATGTACATATTTGTTTCTGTAATATTGTTGCAAAGCATTGTGAAACAACCACATATCAGATGTACTGGGCAAAAAGAGCTACATTAGCCACACCAATTTTTAGAGAGGTTCTACCATTCAAGAGGTTTGTCGATTTGAAGAAGAACTTACATTTTTCGGACAATGCAACCTATAACGCAGAAAGCCATCCACAACCCAAATTGAATAAAGTATGGCCTATTGTGAGCTCCCTGTCAGCTAAATTTAGAAACAGCTGTGTTCCTGAAAGAGACGTCACCGTAGATGAAAGCCTGCTGTTATATAAAGGGCTACTCGGATGGATCCAGTATTTGCCGCTCAAGAGAGCTGGGTTTGGCATAAAAACATTCATGTTGTGTGAGTCATAGACTGGATATGTTTTGTCCCTAATTATTTATGTTGGCAAGGGCACTACATTTGAGGAAGAATACAAGGATCTGCCAATGTCGTCACAAATTGTAATGACACTAATGCAACCCTTGCTAAATATGGGATACTGCTTGACTCTAGATAATTATTATCATTCTCCCCAGCTTGCTGACCTTCTGCTAACAAAAAGAACAGATATGTATGGCACCATGTGTCTACAAGAAAAGAAATGCTGCCTTCTTTCCAGACCAAGAAACTGAAGAAAGGGGAGGTTGCAGCATTCCAGCGAGGTAAACTGACTGCACTGAAATGGAAAGATAAGAGAGATGTCTGCACACTGTCCACTATCCACAATGCAGAAATACAAACACAGAAAGTAAGAAACAAATATATTGCCAAACCAGTGGCTGTATTTGCTTATAATGACACAATAGGGGGTGTGGATAAAGCCGATCAGCACATCGCAAACAATCCATTGCCACGCAAGAGGGGTAAAAAATATTACAAGAAGATATTTTTTCATCTATTGGAATTAGAAGAATGGAATGCCTTTGTCCTATATAAAAAACATGTAGGAAAGCTCATTGCCCTTGACTTTCGCATGGCTGTCGCTGAACGGCTCATTGCCGAACATCAGGGGGAGGAATGTTCACCCAAAGCAGCGGGTCATCCATCAGCAAAATCAACCCCAACACGACTTGTTGGACGTCATTTTACATCTATGGTTCCTCTGGCCGAGAAGAAGCAGAATCCAAAAAGAACATGTAGGATGTGCAGTAGTGTGCATGATGCCAGAGGGGAGAAGGCACAGAGGGAATCAAGATACATGTGTAAAGACTGTGGTGTAGCTTTGTGTATTGATCCTTGCTTCAGGGTTTTTCACACAGCCGAAAATATATGCAATGGCTCTAAATTTTAATGGTTAGTGTTGCTGTTCACTTTTAGTGCTTCGATGCACAGAATTACTGTAATTTTAAGAAGAAAAAAAAGGTTAAGCATATCACGAGTATACTTGTGATTTTAAACCAGGGGCTATTTAGAGATGAAAATGTCCATTGTTAAGCACCTAAAAAATAATTTCATTGTTACTGTCATTATTGTGCTTCACTGAATATTTCATTTTGGCAACAAAAAAATTAGTTGAAAAAAGAACCATCATATTGTAAATGATACATATGTTAAGAGGTTAAACTGTGGGAAAAGTTGTAACTATTTGCAAAACATTGTGAACCAAGGTGAGTACCAGGTGTTTGATGATGATATAGATTTTGATGAGACTGAGGATCAGGTTTTTGAAAGTTTAGTAGATTCTAAAGTAAGGGAAGCTACGACTCTTAATGACTTACAAAGGGAACAACTTAGGAATTTGTTATTGGAGTTTAGAAATGTGTTTAGTGAAAAACCAGGGAAAGTGAAAGGTTACCAGTGCATGATTTACCTTAGAGGTAAATAGGTAATAACTTTTTCAAGCCATATAATATACCATTTTCAGAAAGGAAAGATGTAGAGAAAGAAATTCAGAAAATGGAAACATGGGGTGTAAATGAGAGAAGTATGAGTGCTTACAATAATCCTTTAGTTGTGGTAAGTAAGAGAAATGGTGGAATGAGAATTGTTTTGGCCTCTAGACATGGTAATAAATTTCTTGTCAGAGAGAATGACCATCCTGAGAATGTGGACAAGCTGTTACACAAATTTGACTATGTAAAATACATGAGTAGCTTGGATTGACTTCTGAATTTCACCAATTCCCACTTCAAATTAATTCTAAAAAGTATACAGCATTTTTGTATGGAGGTAAGTGTTTTAAATACTGTGTGGTGCCATTTGGGCTAAATGTATCTGTAGCTGAATTCATAAAAGCTCTGGGTTCTGTCTTGGGAAGTCAAGTGAGGTCAAAATTAATTGCGTGTATTGATGACTTTCTGGCTACAGAGAAGATTTGGGAACAACATTTGGATCTGTCAAGAGATGTGTTTTCAAAATTAGAATCAGAAGGTATGACTTTGAAAAAGGTAAGTGTAAATTTGGTGTGGAAGAAGTTAAATTTTTAGGACATGTTATATCTGAAAAAGGAAGTGCACCTGATGAAGAGAGACTTGATGCTATTGATAATTTTCCTACTTATCGCAACAAAAAACAGCTTAAACCATTTTTTGGGTTAACTGGGTTTTATAGAAAATTTTGTAGCAGCCAAGCTTTGAAAGCTCCATGCTTGTGTGAACTTTTGAAGAAGAGTACCATCTGGGATTGGAATCATGAGTGTCAGGATGCTTTTGATGAGATCAAATGTGAGTTGTGTCAAAGTCAGATATTGTTCAGACCAGATTTGTCTCTTCCTTTTTGTATTATGACAGACAGTAGTGATGTTGGATTGGGTGCTCATTTATTTCATGAGGTTGAAGTTGATGGTGTTATTGAACACAGATCTCTTGCATTTGCTAGTAGAATATTGCAGAAAAATGAAAAGACATACACTGTAACTGAGAAAGAACTTTTGGCTGTACATTGGGTGTTCAACAAATGTAAAAATTATTTAGTAGGTCACAAAGTCATCATCTATACTGATCACAAAGCATTATGTTATCTTCAGGTGTGTAAGCTGTACCATAACAGAATTACTCATTAGGCCTTGTTTTTACAGCAGTTCAATTATGAAATCAGATACATTAAGGGCACTGATAATGTAGTTGTCCAGGCTACCTTCAGAGAGTGAATCATCTAACAGTATTGGAGAAGAAGAGAGAATTTAAAATTATGTACTTGAGAAGTGTGAAAGAGGAAAAAGAGATCCGGAAAATATGCAAAGACATCCTTAGGTATCAGAATCATGATCAAAACTGGAAATTGATTAAGAGCATGTTGGGTAAGAAAGGAGGAGAAAAGACAGAAGAGTATTATTAGGTACACAAGTGTATTTTATTCAGGACTCATAAAACTGACTCAGATGATTGAAAACTATGTTGGCCAGAACAATACTTTAATTACTTATACATATGAGAGTTTTGATCATTGTGGATGAACCAAATGCACACAAAAGATTCAGGAAAACATCTACTATTTTTATGACATAGGAAGGAGAGTCAAGAAGAAGATTGCCAGCTGTGACAGATGTCAAAGTGTGAAGGTAAGTAACCAAACAAGTAGAGGCTAAATGCAGAACATACTGCCTAGTAGTAACCTAGATCTCATGTCTGTGAATGTTTATGGACCTTTGTCTAAGTCTAAGAATGGATTGTATTATGTTTTTGTGGTGGTTGATGTACATTCAAAGTTCATAAAGCTGCTTGCTCCTAACAAAGCTACAAGTAAGCAAATCATCTCTAAATTTTAAAATGCATATTTTCATAAGGTGGGTACTCCTAAAACAATTTGATCTGATAATGGTTCTCAGTTTACATCACAAGCTTGGAATGATTTTGTTGATCACACAAAAATTTCTAACCTTGGTGTACCATCTTTCAAGTAACCCAGCAGAAAGATATATGAGAGAGATTGCAAGACTATTTAGAACATATTGTAGTAAGAATCATACCAGTTGGATAGAGTATGTCAGTGATTTTGAGGATGTTATGAACAGCTTACAAGATTCTACAACAGGGTTTTCAGCATTTGAAATCATGTATAATCACAGACCAGTTAACCTTATTTCTGAAAATGTAGAGTTTCTACCATGTAAAATCCTGTCGCCATAAGAGTGGGAAGAGTGTGTTAGGGAGATGATGAAAAAACAGGGGGACAGGAGAAAGCAGAGACATGATGGTAAAAGTGGGTTTTGTAAGTTTGAGGTAGGAGATCTTGTGTTGGTGAAAGCCAAAGAGGAATCTAAAGTGTTGACATCTGAGATAAGAAATTTTTCGATATTTGTATTCGACCATTTGAAATTACTGAAAATCCAATCCTAATGCATACAGGCTTGTGTATCATAAATCTAAGAAGTTGTTTAGATTATGCAATATCACTGAGCTGAAAGCATATAGACATGATCCATAAGTATCTAATTTTTGTTTGTTTATTATTTTTCCATTGTCATGACTTTAGTGAGTATGATGATGATGAAGTCCTATTCTCCTTAACAGAGCGTAGGGGATGATGCGGGAGACCTGCACTGCTGCACTAGGCAAGGTTCTAGTGGAGGTGGTTTGCCATTGTCTTCCTCCAACCATAATGGGGATGAATGATGATGATGAAGACAACACAACACCCAGTCTTTTCGAGGCAGGTGAAAATCCCTGTCCCCGCCAGGAATCAAACCTGGGACCCTGGGCTTGGGAAGCAAGAACACTACCATGAGACCACGGGAAAGTAAGATGATGTGATTTCTAGAGGTCTTTCTTATCGATTGACTGAGTTTAAATCTATCTGTAGATTCATAAGACTATATAACTGTGTTTTGTTTGTCTGGAATTTAGTATGTAAGATGATGTGATTTCTAGAGTTCTATCTTATCTAGTGACTGAGTTAAAATCTGTGATACACTGTATAATTATGTTCCGTAATAGGTTTGTGCTTTAGAATTTGATACATATATGCCATGAGACTAAATGAGCAGATCCTTTTACAATTTTGGAATGGGACAGTGTTCATAATTTGTACTGTAAAAATTAAGAATATTATCTTAGTATATCTGTGTGTAACACCTTATTAGTCCATCCTTTTACTTATTGCATTTAACCTTGATTATTAATGTTTCATATGTGAACACTTTTTAATCTCAGCTGACATAAATCCCATGTAATTGACACTGAAAAATGAATAGGGAGAGCATATCTTATGCAATGTGAAGAAGGTATTGAACAGTATATTTAGTACACAAAACAATGAGGAGAATACTAGACAGGAAGTTACTTATCTATTGGAGCATGTGATGAGAACTCTAGGGAGGAAACTGAGAGACATGGATGGATCCACTCCCCGCACTGCTGTGTGGCTGTACCCTGCTGGACCATTCAACTTACAAGAGATCATAGGTGCTGGGTAATGTACTCAAGCATCTGTCAACTACATCAGTATTGTGACTGATGTTTGTGAATTGTTAGCCAAGACTGCTAAAGACAGTGTTATTCTGCATGAATGTGTGTCTTTTTTTTTCCAAGTAGGGGGACTGACTTTCCAATATATTACGTAACTTTAAATCAGTATGTACATTTTTATCAATTGTAAATGAATCTTCTAGGCTTTATGAATGTTAGGTTAGTTTGTATGGACGATTAGCAAATAATGTGGAAGACATATACTAGTATAGACAATATAACAAGATGTATACATGTGTGCTTTCATAGACTGATTTTGGTCCTCAAGCTACTCGATTATGTCATCATTCAAAGCTAACTATGACTCTGTTTACCTGTATTTAGCTTGAGTATTGCAATATTGTATCTGACTGGAACTTGAGTTGTGGACAGATTCATGCTTAACTCTGTTTTAGGTAACCCCCCCTGGTCATCGCGACTTTGTGTCTGTGTACTCAAGGACAGCTTACAACCATCGATTGAGGCAACTTACAATTTATCTTTGCATATAATTGAAATTATTGATATGATTATGAACTTTATTCATTTTGTTGTGTCAAAAGGTTTCTTGCTGGTTTGTATCTGGTGTGGTTTGGATTCATGGGTCCCCACATCATAAACTTAGGCCCTAATATTTTTCCATTATTTTTCTTTAATGAATCAAAATATCCTTAAATACTATGGTTTATGTGGCTGGTTGATTTTGTACTATTCATGGTTGAGTATATTCTTCAGGTCTGTACCCATTGTTGTGAGTTTTGCGACTCTGCTCACTTGTCATACACCTAGGCTCTGAAGTTTTTCTCTTCTCTTTTGAAGATTTTGAAGGTGTGGTTGTACGGATGTAAACTTATAATTTGTAATTCTAGTAATTTTCCTTGTCTTTGTAATTATTTCAATAGTTCAGTGTTGCAATGTTGTAGTTGTATCAATTGTCTTGTGACAATTTTCCACAGATCTGAAAATCTGAATGCCATATCCTGATATATGTATAGATTATGACTTGTATAGTAGATATTTTTCTTAAGTTGTCTGTAATATGTTATGTATCAGCTATGTCTATACATCTGTAATCTATCTTTTGGCACCATTTTGTACACATTTGGCAAACCTTATAGACTGTCACAGAATATGGTAAACATACTGTTTCCAAATTTTGTGAGGGGTATATTGTAATGGAACACCCTCCTCTAACATTGCCTTTTTTCATATATATAAGTAGCCGATACCAGGAATAATTTCGAATCTTGTATAGGTGAACATTATTTCAGCTGTTTAACTAAATGAATTTCATATGATTCGAATAGAATGGAATAAAAGTTTATTGTTTTGTAACATATAATTTCAAGCCATTGACTTAAAGTACAGGAGACTTCTCAAAACACAAAAACTGGTTTACAATTTTCCTTACAATACCAGTAATATAAAATACAGTACTGAATAATTACTAAATTAAGCAATTAATAATTTTTCTTTAAAAGTAACAAACTTTTAAAGATTAACAGTCCTAAGTACTTGCTCTCTCCTGCTCAAATTTTCAGGTTGTCATTTATGAATTCTTCTACTGAACAGTAACATTTCTGCACTAGTTATAAATTTTCATACCCATATAATGTGGAGTTTGGGAATAAAGTTTTAAACGGTAGGCGAGCAACATAAATTACTTTGATTTCTGGTGTTGTAATCATATTGAAAATTATTTGCTACAAATAACTCAGGGTTACTATGTACAAAGATAATCAGCTCATATGTGTATAGTGAAGGGACACTTAATATACTTAGATTTTTTTAGGAGTGGGCGACATGATTTTCTTCGCCCTAAATTGTGCATATTTATAATGATAGTTATCTGAAGTTTTAGTATTTGACACATATGGTTTGAGTTACCCCAAAATACAATTCCATACCTTACTCAAAGTAGCTGTGATATACTACTTTTCTTATGCCCATAATGGTAGCATTGTACAATATTCTCATTGAAAATGCTAGGCTATTTAATTTATTTGCAAGGTACTGTATTGTGATCCCTATGACAGATTTTTATCTAGTTGCATTCCTACGAATTTCACACAACTAGCTTCCTGCAAATCCTGGTTTCTGTGACTGACCCGAATATCATTTAATTTTACTTGTTTTGTTTTGAACTGCATTAACTGAGTCTTTTCCATGTTTAATTTTAACTTGTTTAGATCAAACCAGGTATTAAATTTTTCTAAAGTATTTAATACAGTTTGTGGAATTTGATCAGTACTGTTACTTTCAATGATTAACGGTGTGTCATCTGCAAATAAAACTTAGTGACACTCAATATTAAGTGGCAGATCATTCATGTAAAACAGAAACAGAATGGGACCTAAGACAGAACTTTGGGGTACTCCATGTGAAATGGTTTTCCATTCTGAAGTACAAGTTCCTCTTTCTGATGTTATGACCACTCTTTTCCTTTGGTTGGTTAGATAGGACTTAAACCATTCTAATACTGTGCCCCTAATTCCGTACTTTTCCAGTTCACAGAGTAGCCAGGAGTGATTCATACTATCAAAGGTCTTTGATAGGTTACAAAAAATTCCTGTGGCATGCAATGAGCTGTCTAGAGTTAAGCTAATTTTATCAACAAAATTATTTATAGCAGATACTGTTGTTTTACCTTTTTTGAAATTCATGCTGATTTTTTGAGATTATTTTAAATTTTTCTATGAAATTTTGAATTTGTATGGTGACTATCTTTTCAAATGTTTTTGATAGTGATAAAATAAGAGAGACTGGCCGATAGTTTCCCATATGTCCTTTTTTGCCTTTCATGAAAGAGGGGCAGCAGCCTTTTCAGTAGTTGCAAGGGCAACAGTCTGGATGATTGACTGATCTGGCCTTGTAACAATAACCAACACGGCCTTGCTGTGCTGGTACTGCGAACGGCTGAAAGCAAGGGGAAACTACGGCCGTAATTTTTCCCGAGGGCATGCAGCATTACTGTATGATTAAATGATGATGGCGTCCTCTTGGGTAAAATATTCTGGAGGTAAAATAGTCCCCCATTCGGATCTCCGGGCGGGGACTACTCAAGAGGATGTCATTATCAGGAGAAAGAAAACTGGCGTTCTACGGATCGGAGTGTGGAATGTCAGATCCCTTAATCAGGCAGGTAGGTTAGAAAATTTAAAAAGGGAAATGAATAGGTTAAAGTTAGATATAGTGGGAATTAGTGAAGTTCGGTGGCAGGAGGAACAAGACTTCTGGTCAGGTGACTACAGGGTTATAAACACAAAGTCAAATAGGGATAATGCAGGAGTAGGTTTAATAATGAATAGGAAAATAGGAATGCGGGTAAATTACTACAAACAGCATAGTGAACGTATTATTGTGGCCAAGATAGATACGAAGCCCACACCTACTACAGTAGTACAAGTTTATATGCCAACTAGCTCTGCAGATGACGAAGAAATTGAAGAAATGTATGATGAAATAAAAGAAATTATTCAGATAGTGAAGGGAGACGAAAATTTAATAGTCATGGGTGACTGGAATTCGAGTGTAGGAAAAGGGAGAGAAGGAAATGTAGTAGGTGAATATGGATTGGGGCTAAGAAATGAAAGAGGAAGCCGCCTGGTAGAATTTTGCACAGAGCACAACTTAATCATAGCTAACGCTAGGTTTAAGAATCATGATAGAAGGTTGTATACATGGAAGAACCCTGGAGATACTAAAAGGTATCATATAGATTATGTAATGGTAAGACAGAGATTTAGGAACCAGGTTTTAAATTGTAAGACATTTCCAGGGGCAGATGTGGACTCTGACCACAATCTATTGGTGATGACCTGTAGATTAAAACTGAAGAAACTGCAAAAAGGTGGGAATTTAAGGAGATGGGACCTGGATAAACTGAAAGAACCAGAGGTTGTACAGAGTTTCAGAGAGAGCATAAGGGAACAATTGACAGGAATGGGGGCAAGAAATACAGTAGAAGAAGAATGGGTAGCTTTGAGGAATGAAGTAGTGAAGGCAGCAGAGGATCAAGTAGGTAAAAAGACGAGGCCTAGTAGAAATCCTTGGGTAACAGAAGAAATATTGAATTTAATTGATGAAAGGAGAAAATATAAAAATGCAGTAAATGAAGCAGGCAAAAAGGAATACAAACGTCTCAAAAATGAGATCGACAGGAAGTGCAAAATGGCTAAGCAGGGATGGCTAGAGGACAACTGTAAGGATGTAGAGGCTTATCTCACTAGGGGTAAGATAGATACTGCCTACAGGAAAATTAAAGAGACCTTTGGAGATAAGAGAACCACTTGCATGAACATCAAGAGCTCAGATGGAAACCCAGTTGTAAGCAAAGAAGGGAAAGCAGAAAGGTGGAAGGAGTATATAGAGGGTCTATACAAGGGCGATGTACTTGAGGACAATATTATGGAAATGGAAGAGGATGTAGATGAAGATGAAATGGGAGATATGATACTGCGTGAAGAGTTTGACAGAGCACTGAAAGACCTGAGTCGAAACAAGGCCCCCGGAGTAGACAACATTCCATTGGAACTACTGACGGCCTTGGGAGAGCCAGTCCTGACAAAACTCTACCATCTGGTGAGCAAGATGTATGAAACAGGCGAAATACCCTCAGACTTCAAGAAGAATATAATAATTCCAATCCCAAAGAAAGCAGGTGTTGACAGATGTGAAAATTACCGAACAATCAGTTTAATAAGCCACAGCTGCAAAATACTAACACGAATTCATTACAGACGAATGGAAAAACTAGTAGAAGCCGACCTCGGGGAAGATCAGTTTGGATTCCATAGAAATACTGGAACACGTGAGGCAATACTGACCTTACGACTGATCTTAGAACAAAGATTAAGGAAAGGCAAACCTACGTTTCTAGCATTTGTAGACTTAGAGAAAGCTTTTGACAATGTTAACTGGAATACTCTCTTTCAAATTCTAAAGATGGCAGGGGTAAAATACAGGGAGCGAAAGGCTATTTACAACTTGTACAGAAACCAGATGGCAGTTACAAGAGTCGAGGGACATGAAAGGGAAGCAGTGGTTGGGAATGGAGTAAGACAGGGTTGTAGCCTCTCCCCGATGTTATTCAATCTGTATATTGAGCAAGCAGTAAAGGAAACAAAAGAAAAATTCGGGGTAGGTATCAAAATCCATGGAGAAGAAATAAAAACGTTGAGGTTTGCCGATGACATTGTAATTCTGTCAGAGACCGCAAAGGACTTGGAAGAGCAGTTGAACAGAGTGGATGCTGTCTTGAAGGGAGGATATAAGATGAACATCAAAAAAAGCAAAACGAGGATAATGGAATGTAGTCGAATTAAGTCGGGTGATGTTGAGGGTATTACATTAGGAAATGAGACACTTAAAGTAGTAAAGGAGTTTTGATATTTGGGGAGCAAAATAACTGATGATGGTCGAAGTAGAGAGGATATAAAATGTAGACTGGCAATGGCAAGGAAAGCATTTCTGAAGAAGAGAAATTTGTTAACATCGAGTATAGATTTAAGTGTCAGGAAGTCATTTCTGAAAGTATTTGTATGGAGTGTAGCCATGTATGGAAGTGAAACATGGACGGTAAATAGTTTGGACAAGAAGAGAATAGAAGCTTTCGAAATGTGGTGCTACAGAAGAATGCTGAAGATTAGATGGATAGATCACATAACTAATGAGGAAGTATTGAATAGGATTGGGGAGAAGAGAAGTTTGTGGCACAACTTGACCAGAAGAAGGGATCGGTTGGTAGGACATGTTCTGAGGCATCAAGGGATCACCAATTTAGTATTGGAGGGCAGCGTGGAGGGTAAAAATCGTAGGGGGAGACCAAGAGATGAATACACTAAGCAGATTCAGAAGGATGTAGGTTGCAGTAGGTACTGGGAGATGAAGAAGCATGCACAGGATAGAGTAGCATGGAGAGCTGCACCAAACCAGTCTCAGGACTGAAGACCACAACAACAACAACATGAATAGTGGCTTAACTACTGCATACTTTACTGTGTCTGGAAAATAACCTTCTTGAAGGGGGACTGGTTAACTGTCATAGTTAGTGGCTGCACAATTATTTTAGAGATTGTTTTTATCACTTTTGGTGGTATCTCATCCCATCCTGCTGATGTTTTACTTTTTAGCGATAGTATCACATTTCCTATATCTTTTCCAGTAGTTTTGGTAAATGTGCTGAAAAATTCACCATCAGACTGCTCACAGTTCAAGAAATTTACCTTGTCTGGGTAAACTGCTACATTGACATTAGATTTGTTTACACATATAAAGAGTTCATTAAATAATTCAGAAAATTGAGCAGGATTTACAGTAGTTTTATCCTCTATCTTGATTTCAGAAATATCGTGGCTTCTACCTGTGGCACCTGTTTCAGCTTTGATCACTGACCATAATGCCTTTGATTTATTTTCACTATCCAATATAAATCTATTATTTGTATATGATGCATTATATTTCAGGCCAAAATGTACAAAAAGAAATTAATTTATTACAATCACTATGTATTATTTATGTATGAGGCATGTTTTTTAAGTAAGTACCATTTTGAAATTAAAAAAAGACGTGCTAAGATATCTCAATAATATTTTTTTTTTACATGAAAGCCTGTATCTTAATCTACTTCTGTACATAATTTCCATCAATATTGAGGCACTTGTCATAACGTTGTACCAGATTTGAATACCCTTCTCATAGGAGTCTGCCACCTGACTTGTTAACCACTGCATCTCCACTGATTTGACTTTGTCATCGTCTTAAAGATGCTCACTGCCCAGGTGTTTCTTCAAGTGCAGGAACAGATGGTAGTCACTGGGCGCAAGATTGGGGCTGTACGGAGGATGATCTAGAGTTTCCCATCAAAAAAATGTGATGAGATCTTTGGTCTGATTCGCCACATGTGGACAGGCATTGTCTTGCATCAAAACGGAGCCTCTTAATGAGACGATCAATGCAGCAGCTTACTGTAAGACATTGCACAATCTGCGCCGTTCAATTCAGAACAAAAGACGTGGCAAGTTGAGCAAGGGCAGGCGTGCGCCATGATTGCCACTCCTGGACATGTGCATGTGTCCCTTGCAAACATAGTAAAGTGGGCAGACGTGCACAGCCTCCTTTAGGATAGTTCAGTGGCCCCAGGGGTCGCCTGTGGCATGTGCACATTGCCGTTGTCAGTCCTGTCCCCCCTTCTGAGGTGTAGAAATACATATTGTCTGCAATCAACCATGTAACCCATTGTGTTGAGGCGGTGACTCTGGTCAGCATTACAGCAGAGACCACAACTCGCACCTTCTTATCAGTGCGGGTGGCGAGATTTGGCTGCCCCCTTTCACTTACTATGGACCACGGATGACAGTTCGAGTCCACGCTTGTCACTCGACTGTGCGAGCTGTGCATAGTAGTGAAATCCACATGATGGCCTTTCATCCACAGGCAAATGACCTGGTTGAGCAATGCCACCAAACTCTAAAAGCTGCACTCATGCTCATTCCACACCACCAGTGTTTGGACATCATGCGAATTCATCATGCTATGAGACGACTCCATATGGGCACCCCTGCAACCTCCTTACTCTGGTCCGCACCGTGTCTTACGCCATGGAGTGAATACTTTCGTGATACTACTAAATGGACAACCAAATACGGTTTCAGTTAACTGATTAAAACCTCTGTGGACCCTCTCTGAGCCATGTTCCGATACCCCCAGCCGGCCTGCCATCACTGACACCTTGCCCACTGTGTGTTATTACCAATCTATGATGCATAGTATCCACAACTTTATTCCTAGATATGTTTAATCATGTTAGTGTAATTGCTGAATTGTATAATTCCATAGGTAATTTTCCAAAAGAAAGGGTCACTAAAGTAATTTTACATTAAGCCAAGAATTGACACTTTAAGAAGTTGAGATGTTTATCTTTGCCTTGTCACCATGTTTATGTTTGCTATATCATCTTTGGATCAGTAATGTACTTGAAAATGGGCATATAATCAGGCAAAAAACAGTGTTGGTTTAGTTAATTTAGTAATGCTTTAAATATGTTAACTTTAATGTTAATAAGAAATAGAATAATATTTGTATTACCTGAGACCTTACATTGTGTGCGTCCAATAGATGACCAAGTGACCAATTACTAGTACACCCAGTGGTCAGCTTTTGATGAAATGTCATTGTAGCTTTGAGATGCCACTTATCAAAGGCAAGTTTCAGAATCACTCAGAAGAAGCTATGAAAGCAGCAAGTTGAGGATGGTCACCTCAATCATACAATAATTATAACAGCAGCTAATAAATTTTGAATCCGCATGTGTGATATTTTTGTAAAATATTTGTGGCTTGCTGTCTAGTCATTGGATTATATGGTCTCTATTTAACAATATCTGTGTATATAACCCAATGTGGGGGTGACGTAACAAATCAGGTGGACCCTTTCCATCTGTTATGTCCCCCCTTCCCCCAAAAACTCTTTATTTCTTTTTTCAAATATCCTTCATATTATCATCTATATGGCAGACTCCTTTCAACCAAATTCGATGGGGGCACAGCTACCAAAGGTATATTTGTATGGTTAAATATGGTAAGTTACATGTGCTCAGCAGCATGTTGTGTCAAAGGATGGTCAGGTCTACTCTTGACCACCATTTGGCGGTAGCCACTCATTCAGGTGACAGTTGGTTGGTGATCATGATCATATATAAAATACTGTGTAGAAATTGCATCAAAGCTAGAATACGACATGAATGCTTTGACTGATGTACCTCCCTCTGATGAGATGGGATAAGACTGTGACAGGAATGAGATAAGATGTGCTGTGTGAGTGAATTGTGCAGGTCTGGCACCTGAGTGTTTGATATGACCTATGTGGCAAACAGATGGGAGTGGGTGTGGCATAGGAATGGACCAGGGTATTGTGTAAACTGGGTGGACAGCAGACTTGCACTTTAGGAGGAGTGGGTAGGATTGTGGGTAGGATGTCCCTTACTCCCAGGCACAGTGGTACATAGTCAAAGCCCTGATGAAGGACATGGTTCAGTTGCTCCAGTATGGGATGATGTTGGATGATGATGGGCTACTCCTTGGCAGCCAATTCCTTGGGGTGGTGGGAGGATTTAGGCTGCATGAGGGAAAAGAATGCTGAATTTGTGTTAGATGACAAGCAGTTTGGCTTTTGGAAAGATAAGGACACCAGAGAGGCAGCTATGATCTTCTGAGTGATATGGAAGCAAGACGACAGAAAAATCAGGACACTTTCATACAATTTATTGGAGGGGACAATAAGAATGAAGACCAAGAATGAAGTGCTCAGATTAAAATGGATGTAAGGGATATAGTTGTTCAACCTATACTTCAAGGAAACAATGATGGAAATAAAACAAAGGTTCAAGTGTAGGATTAAAACTCAGATTGAAATGATGCAAATGTTAAGATTTGTTGATAATATTGCTATCCTCAATGAAAGTGAAGAAGAATTATGGAACATGTAGAAATGAAAGAACAGTTCAGTGAGTACAGAATATTCAAGTGTAGGATTAAAACTCAGATTGAAATGATGCAAATGTTAAGATTTGTTGATAATATTGCTATCCTCAATGAAAGTGAAGAAGAATTATGGAACATGTAGAAATGAAAGAACAGTTCAGTGAGTACAGAATATGGATTTAGAGTAAATCAAAGAAAGGTGAAAGTAATCGGGAGCAGGAGGAATGAAATTAGTGATCAACCTAACATCAAAACTGATGAGCATGAAGCAGATCAAGTAAAGCAATTCTTCTACTTTTGAACAAAATATCGTGTAATGGACAAAGTATTGAGGGCATAAAAAGCATATTAGCGCATCAAACAGGATGCTCTTGGCCAAAATAAGTCTGCTAATATCGAGCATTGGCCTTAATCTGAGGAAGACATTTCTGAGAATGAACATTTGGAGCATAGCATTATATTGTAGTGAATTATGGACTGCGGGAAAACTGGAAAAGAAGAGAATTGAAGCATTTGAGATGTGGTACTACAGAAAAATGTTGAAAATCAGGTGGAATGATAAAATAAGGAATGAGGTAGTTTCCTGCAGAATTGGCAAAAAAAGGAATGTGTGGAAAACACTGCCAAGAAGGGACAGGACAATAGGATATATGTTAAGATCGTTTTTCTCACATGATATGCTGCAAAACCATGATGGACGACAGGCGAATATAATTATTCTTAGATTTCCAGAAAGCATTTGGCACAGTGCCCTGCTGTAAATTTTTCATGGCTGTCCAACATACAGAATAGTTTCTGAGATATGTGAGTGGCTTGAAGGCTTTTTAAGTAATAGAACCCAGTAAGTCGTTCTTGACTGCGAGCATTCATCAGAGACAAGGGGGTGCCCCAGGGAAATGTGATAGGACTGCTCTTCTTCAAGACAAGAGAAATTAGGACTCCTACAGAGGTATATAGGTAGATGGCTTTCCCTTATCCAATTTGGAGAGGAGGGGGGGGGGTGGAGGGAGGGAAGGGAAATAATTATTTGTCATATCCACCGCTATGCACAGTTCATGGCTTGCAGAATATTCAAATAGATGTAGATGAAGACATCAGGGAATTATTTAATAGCTTTCATGGAAACTGTGACATGCACCATACTTTTGATAGAAGTGCAACCCTATTATCTAGAGCTACACAGCAGTTGCTACATTTTTTAGCCATCAGTCTTCTGATTGGTCTGATGTAGCCCCTCAAAAATTTCTTTCTTGTGCAAATCCTACCTGTCAACCCAGGGTTAGGAATTACGTGTTACCCAGTCACCTGTTAATGTCAGATGCATGGGCTGGTCTTCAGGAGTGCACAGGAAGGAAGAAGAAAAAAAGGAACCTAAAACACAGAAGTGGCTGAAGGATAGGAAAAGGGATACAAAGAAAGACAAAAGGAATGTAAAACGGTGGAGACACTATTCAGATGTCAGTTACTGAATACGCAGAACACATTTCCAAAAACATCCCAGACGTGTTTCCCAGGAGAGGGGAAAAAGAATAGTAAGAGGATAGACATGATCATAGGAAGGAAAAAAATGCTGCGAAGCCTGTGGCCTCGTGGTAACCAATCAAGAATCTACCAAAGAATAGCGAGCCCCCTGGGCATATCTTCCGAGGGGGTGGGGTCTCCAATTGGAAGGAGTGTGTCATCGGAGATGCTGGCAATCATGGGGGATGTTCTCGCAATAAGCTAATCATCACCTTCAGAGTCAACAACTAACAAACATAAAATGAATGAGGCTAATAATTCAAAGAATGAGGCTAATAATTCATGTACTGAAGATGGTCATTTCTTTGCTGCAGTAAATCTGTTTATTATTCAGAAAGGTCTTGATGCAATTGCTGGCCCTGTGAAATCTTGCTCTCATTTATGAAATGGCACTTTGCTGTTGGAGATTACATCTGATTCTCAAGCACAACAACTACTTGTGGATTTGCTCCTCCATGGCTATCCTGTTCGTGTCTAGGCCTATTGAATGCTGAATTCTTTGCATGGTGTTATTTATGCTACACTGCTTGATGGTCTGACTGAGGCAGAAATCCAATTGTACTTCTCTGATCAGCATGTCATTACAATCCATCAGGTGATGAAAAAGATAGATGCACCTTTTCACTTTTGATAGAGTGGCGCTTCTGTCAAAGATCAAAGCAGGCTATGAAGTTATCATGGACTGACTGTACATTCCAAACTTGATGCACTGTTACCAGTGTCATTATTACAACCACACTTGAATGTCCTGTCAACATTCAGCCAAATGTGTAACCTTTGGTAAAGATGCTCATGAGGGGGATTGTCTACCTCCTTCTCCCCAATACATCAACTACAATGCTGACCATGACGCCTCCTCCCAAGTTTGTCCCATGTATCTTGATGAGTCAGCTGTCCAGGAGATGTGGGTGAAGGAAAAAGTGCCTTACCTGGTCGCTCGCAAATTGTTGGCTAGTTAGAAACCCTGCGTTCTACCATCCGGCACTTACAGTACTGTTCTTGCTGCATCTCACTCCACGAAGGACATTGCTGCGCAGATATGTGACCTCAAATTCAGCACTGCAGTTCCGCAATCACCCAGTGTCATGGTAGCATCCCTGTCTCTTCCTCCAGCTGTGCAACAAGCCACCAAACTTTTGTCTCACGGGGCAAAGTCACATGCTACACAACCGGCAGGCCAGAATGGACAGAAGGAATACTCCCACGAAGACTTCCTTTGTCCCTCCAGCCAACAAACATCTGAGTCTTACTCTTCCAACTGGATAGGTCCTGAGAAGTCAAACAAAGGCGAACAGTCTTCCCTTCACTGACCTGGAGATTCTCTTCGACAGTGTTGTCACCTGACACTCTCGCCCGGCCGACCTCCATGTCGCCGGTGCACATCACCAACCGTTTTTCTGCCCTGGACACCACATATCAATAGAGGGAGAATGCCAATGCCTCTGTATATCTCATGAAGCAGGATCCTCCAGCCTCTGCTCCCCATAGCAGCGAATCTTCGAAGGCTGGCACTCGGCAGCTGCCGAGGTGACACCCCTTCATTTTTTCTGTCCTCACCTTTCCTCATTATGACTCACCTCCAATGGAACATTCAGGGCCTTTGATCCAACTAAGAAGACTTACAGCTGCTCATAGAATTTCAGTGTCTGCTTTTTCTCTGCCTTCAGGAAACAAAATTGTGTTCTTATGACCGCTTTCAGCTCTCACATTTCTTCCCTGTCCACTTTGACTTCCCCTGATAGAACAGCATTCCATCTCATGGGAGAGTAATGCTGCTCATTGGGATGACATTCCTAGTCAACCCATCTACCTGACTACCCAGCTTCAAGCTGTTGCAGTCTGCATTTTCTTTCCTTGCTTGACCTTTTCCCTTTGTACTGTTTACATTCCTCTGTCATTCCATGTCACCAGGGCATATTTGCTCCAGCTTATTATGCAACTTCCTCACCCCTTTCTGCTGCTCGGTAACTTTAATGTGCACCATTCCCTTTGTGGCTCACCCAGAACTTGTCAGAGAGGTGTTGTCTTGCCTGACTCTCTCAATCACCTTAACCTCGCCTGCTTCAACATGGAAGCACCCATGTTTCTTTCAAACTCCACTCACACCTATTCACATTTAGACCTCTCACTTTGCACTGCCCAGCTTGCCTGTCATCTCGAATGGTCTGTTCTCTCTGAAACATACTCAAGTGACCATTTCCTGTGTTCTGTCTGGTTGCTGACTTCTACCCCACTGTACATGCACACCCTAATGGCAGCTTTCTAAGGCCTACTGGAGGCTGCATTGCTATAAAGATATTTAATTTACCTAAGTGTTTAAATGCAAGCCCTCAATTAGATTTACATTGAATATATCTTATGCTCCTAGATTTCCATCCTTCTCATTACCATCTGTGTGAAAGTGCATGTGAATGTATTTTTCGTGTTTCCATTGGTAGCTAGTTGTAGGGAACTTGCTGTCTGCTGTGGTCGATCTGGCCAGCTTTGGGTGTTCAGTCAAAGCAAAGAGGTTTCTGCATTCTAAGTCGTAAATTATCAACAGAGGGTAGGTTGGTACTGGAAGCAACTTGTTTGGTCTGTTCTGGCTACCTGCGGAGATTCATTGTTCTCTGGGGTTCTTAAGCACTTGTAACTGGGCAGTCGATGAGTGTGGTCGGTAGCTTAAGACAGCTTATAGTGAGTTGTGTAAGTCTTCAGGCTAGCTGAAGTATATAGTTCGCCTTTTATTACAGTGATAGGTTTGCTATATGATCCACAGTTTATGCGGGATAGGCCAAGGTGCAATTTATCAGTTTTAATAATTGTCTTCTGATACTTTCTTTGTGCTACCAGAACTTCTAGTGTGGAAAGGCTTCCCATCTAGTGATGCTGACATTATGTTACATTAGGTTTTCCTAAGTGTGTAGGTGTGCATGTTACATTCTCATGTGAATGTTTTCACTTATTATTGCAGTTTGAATTCTTTTGGTTTCACCTGTGATCTGATAAATTTGCCTTTATGCTTCACACCATATGGGCCGAACTTGCATTCTGTTTTGTTCAGCAGTAATCAATCTTGTTCCCTTGAGTGAATTTAGGTTGTGTTGAATGTTCTGTGTAATTAATGGATTTTAGTGTATTTTACCATGTGAAATTTCAAATGGTTAGCATGCTTGCTTTATTAGTCTGAACTAGGTGCTTAGGTGCTTGGATGAGCCACTTGAACCCTCAGCTCTCTGTGTCCATCGAGGGATAATTATCGAGGGATAATTCTTGCAGTTCATTTTCTCTCTCTTTGCAATTTGCGCATGTAATTTAACCATTTTGTGAAAATATTCAGGTACCTGGTAAATGTGCTACACTTCTTTAAATCTAGTATCCCCCCCTGCATTGGTTTTATTTATGTGAGAGTATTTTAAGCATTTACATTTGTCAAAAGATTACTACTTCAGAAGGCACAAATCTCTTTCCCTGACTCTTTTGGTGAAGGCCTATTGCATCTTGAGCTTTGTTCTTTAGTATGGATCTTGGGTAATTACATGCTTTTATCCTGTCCTCTTCCCAGAATTTTCACATACCTTCCCCTTTCATGTGGTCTGTCACCATTTAACTATTTGAAACAGTGTTAAATTTAACTCAGGCAATGCCAAGTGATATTACAATCTGTTTATTGTACATTACTATCTGTCTATTGTATAGTGTTTAACTCGTGATTTTGCTTAAAATAAATTGTGTTTTACTTCATGAGTGTCCATCAACACAGCCATCCATTCCGAAATCGATCTTAGTACATCCAGCCTGTCGTTACCAAAGCACAGTATTCTTTCAGGCCCAAATTCTGAATTTTAATTAGATTCTTAAGAATTATGTTTTAATTTAACTAACTGCTTTCATTCAGTATGATCATGCTTCTGAATAAATTAATTTCAGTGTTCATTTGATGGGAGTACTGATATCTTAACGATTAGTATGCAACAAGTTAATAATTTCTTTAATTGTAATTAATTTATACCCAACTTCATTGGGTGGCAACCCTAAATAATTTACTATAAAAGAAAATATCAGAGTGCTTATTTTCATTAGCATTCGGTAGTCCAGTAAGTTTGAAAAGTCACACATCCGATTTCTGTGTAACCCTTTACTACGGAAACCCTGCCAGCTTGAGACTACCAGTGGCAGTAATAAGAAGTAGTCAGTAGGTACAATGTTATAACTGCATATTTTTTGTTCTCTAGCACTCGAACAACTTCCATGTTGTTCAGAGACAAAATATCTGATCGATTCACAGTGTTGTTTGGTTTTCCGCATTGCTTTGTTTTATATTTTGTGTCTTATTTTTGTATAGTTTTGGGGGTTCTTTTCATTTTGTTGCTGCACGGTGATCTATTGCATGTGACTGTATGTGCTAGGTTGCTTGTGAAATTTTGAGTAAGACAGTGTGTAATGTGTTGGAGATATAGAGTTTGTTAGTGCTATAGTAATCCTTCTCCAGAAGCAGGATTGTTTATGGAGACGTGTAGCAGGTCTAACAGCATTAGTAGCTGTAATAATTTAAATAACATGACTAATCAGGGAGAAAGCATAGCACCAAATTCTTTTGGCACTACACCAGAAAACAGGCAATTTGTAGTGCCAGACTTCAGTAACACTGCCACATTCTTAAACTTCAGAAGTGAGCAGAACGCATCCCCAAATTTGTCAGACAGTGCCAGGAAAAATTTATGAGGCAGTAGTGAAAGTGAGGTTGAAACCACAATTAGCCCCATGGTTAGCACCCTTTTTGATATGGCACAACTAATGAAAACTCTACAGCTGACATGCACAGATACAAAGAAAATATACATGGATAATCAGAGTGTTGCAAGAAACCTACAACAAATGTTATCTGAGGAAAATAAAAACCTAGCAAAAAAGCTATTTGATCAAAATCAAAGACATTCAAAAAACTGGTCAAACAGAATGAGAACCATTCAAAATGTTATCCGGAGGATATGGAACAACAGTTTAATACTCTCAGAGTGAAAATTAGAGAGGATATAGTTACTGAATTTAAAGAGCATCTTGAAATGTTGATCAGCGACTTAGTGCACTAGAAGCGAGGCAGGTACGAGTCGATGAACAATTTAGCCTGCAGGCAGAACAGCATTTTGGGGATTTCCAAGCACTAATTGATTCACACAGCCAGGAGCACAAGGAACTGCAAATAAGGGTCAAAAGGGTAGAGGTGCAGCTATTGGAGGCCATTAAGGTACAGGTGGACAAGCACGCACAGGCAATCCATTTTCTGGAGGCTGAAATAACGAGGACGTCTGGGAAGATAGGAAACTTGTCTATCACTGAGAGCAGTGACAAGACTGTACCATATGGGGTGGGCGAGACATCAGAAGTGCAATCTATAATGAAATTGCAATGAGGTCACTATGAGATAAATGGGCACAGGACCTTTGTGAATGCGTAAAGCATTTAAAGGAATGACTCAAGTGTGACACTGGAGCATGCAAGCACATACACAAATGAAGAAAGATAGTTTGGACAGGAATTGCAGACAAGATGCAGGAACTGAGGATGTAGGGAAGAGTGTGTTATTGGGGTCAGGTGGGCATGACACAGGAACCCTCATGACCGATCTTCATGAGAGGAAACACAGGAGTTTGATTTCAACCACTTCCTCTCAGTGAGAAAGTTTGAGGTATTCAGAAATTCACCAAGTGCCATCCACCCTCAGGGTTGGTTGCAACAATTTGAATTTTCCCTCCCCCCTACCTGGCCGAGTGGACACAAGATTGATTAAATGTGCGGCTTCCTAGAGGGTGAGCTTGCTGTACACATGAGATCGGCAGTGCGGCAATGCAGTTCAGTCAGGGAATTCCAGAGGATCTTTCTATCAGCTTACTGGTCGGAGGTGGCCCAGGACCACGTTAAGCATGGACTTATTCTGATTCCGAACCTCAATCAGTGTGGTTTCTCGAGTCCTGCTCTGCTGTTTGAGCATATGTTGCACCAAAATCTGTTTCTATACAATCCTTATGGACCCACGGAACTGATCCGTATTTGCCTATTGAAGCTCCCTATGAACCTGTGGCACATTGTCCTTGTGGGAAGGTGTAAAGACAATGTAGAGGAGATAAGGAATTTGCTGCAGGATCTGCAATATGATGGAGGTGAGCGTGCTCAATACAACGTGCAGAACTCCTACAGAAATGGACAGCGCGATAGTAATCACGCACGTAGTTGAAACAGGTGATGGGATTATAACTGTGCGTGTAGTCAGAACAGCTACTATGATAGACACCAGCCATACCAGAACCGGTGCAATGACGATAGTGACTGTGGGAATCACTACGGTGCTAACGGCAACAACCAGAATCGAGACAAGCAAAACCATTATTGGTGAGAAAGGCATGGGAACGATGTTGGATCAGGTCCCCACCCAGAGTTGAAGTCAGGTCAGCAAATCCCAGGCACAATCAGGCAGGCCCTAATGGACAGACTGAACAATGACAGTTAGCAGATGTGGAGGATGAGGCACTGAAACATGCTTTGGTAAGGACAAACAAATGTGTATTGTTTGAGTGGAAGGATGATATCAGAGAGGAATTGTTGCAGGAGTCTCCAGCATGAGAATCCAAGAAGTTAGCCTGGTTGTGACAGTTGCGATTAGGAACGTACGGCTTGAGTGTGTACTTGCCACTAGTAATCCCTTTTCGATTATTAGTTAGACAGCATTTCAGTAATGTTAGGATTCTGGGGCTTGGCCTATTTTTTGGTTACAGGGGATGAAAGTGAAGGGCACGGTCTATGGAAAGAGCGTAGAAATAAGCAGGCAGACTCAGTTAAATTTTTTGTGTCAGGGGACAAGGTTTGAATTTAATTTTTTTGTTGTACCCCTGATAAACATTGCAATGATTTTAGGAACAGATTTTATGAATGCTCACTGTGCAGTAATTGAGGTGAGTGGAGGAGAAATGATGGTACATAGTAGAGGTAATCCCGTGAGTTTGATATTTAATGAATGTGAGTTACGTCATGAGTCAGAGGAGAGTTGCCTGAGTTTTCATGTTCGTTCAGGGATGTGACTTGAACCAGAGGTCCTTGTTAATTGCATTAGCGAGTTGAGCTCTCCAGATGATGAGTATGAAAGAGATGCTGTTTTTGCTGGTATCATGGGGAAGAATTTGGCCCATCTGGGAATCACAGAATCTGCCTAAAAGGAATTGATTCACATCCTGAGAGTACATGTGCAAGTATTTTCACAGGCTCCTGGTGCAATTAAAGGGTTCATTTATGAGTTAAGAGTACATGAAAATCAAAAATGTTTTGTTAACTGTATCCATTTCCTCTGCCCATAAGGAACAAATCGAGAGAGAACTGAGCAAGATGCTGGATGATGGGGTGATCAAGCATAGTAGACACTCTTACAATTCACCATTACTTGTAGTCCAAAAACGTGATGGATCTGTTAGCCTAGTATTGGACTCCAGGCAAATAAATACCATAATTATGCCAGAAATGGACAGGCTTGAGAGCCTGGATTGGATGAATTACTGCAACGTTTTCATGGAATAAATATTTTATCATCAGTTGATCTCTGATATAGCTTCTGGCAGATTATTTTGCATCCTTCCTGTAGGCCGTACGTGGCATTTTTATGTTATGGAAACTACTATCAGTTTTGATGTCTTCCATTCAGGCTGAATGTGTCGTCAGCCACATTCATTAGGGGACTTAATAGTACAAGGGTAATCCCAAAAGCGAGATCTCCTATTTTTTTTATAAGTACAGAACTCTGTTTGTGTGGCAGTTGGTCACACTGTTATGAAGAGTGCTTCATGCACTGTTTGTAAACATGCACAGGCCACGCTCAGATGCTCAGTTTTGGCTTGGCAGCCGTTGAGTATGGAGCTCCCATTGATGTTACCGCCAAGTGCGAATTGCGTGCAGTTATTTGGTTTTTGAACGCAAAGGACACTGTGCCGATTGAAATCCATCACCAATTGATGGAAGTGTATGGTGAGTCATGCATGGACATCAAAAATGTTTGTAAGGGTGTAGAGAGGGACAAAAATTCACAATGAACGAAGGAGTGGGAGACCATCAATTTCTGAGGAGAAAGTGTTGAAGGTTGAGCAAAGCATGTGTGAAGATCAGCGGATCACACTGGATGATCTCTGCACGTTGGTTCCTGAGGTTTCCTGAAGCACTGCTCACAGAATTTTAATGGAAACATTGAACTACTGGAAGGTGTGCACAAAATGGGTGACATGCATGCTGACTGAAGAACACATGCGGAAACGAGTTGATGCTTCCCGCACATTTCTTCTATGCCTTGCAGCAAACAGGACAAAATTCTGGACTGGTTAAAAGAACATTTGGCCAGAAGGTGATTCAGCTCTGATGACAAGGTGAAAGAAGAGACTCATAACTTGCTGATCAGCATGGCAGCGAGCTGGTATGACATGGGCGTACAAAAACTGCCACAGCATCCACAAAATGCATTGACAGAAATGGTGATTATGTCGAAAAGTAGCTAAATGTTTAAGCTGTAAACTGATGTACACCATTGTAGAAATAAACAGGTCTATGTGTTTATAAAAAAATAGGAGAGCTCACTTTTGGGATTACCCTTGTATTCTGCTGAGTGATCTATGGGCATGAGTACATTGATGACATTCTCATTGCTGCAAAATCATGGGAAGACCACAGTTATGTGTTGCATAGATTACTAGAGGTTTTTGAAAAAGCTCAAGTTATGGTGAATTTAGAAAAGTCACAGTTCAGATGCAAGATCATAAAATTCTTAGGGCATATTATCTTGGCAATTAGAATACATCTTACCCTGAGAAAAACGTGGCGATAGCGGAATGTGCAATGCTGACAAGTAAAAAATGGTTGAGAGTGTTTATAGGCCTGTGTAATTCATATAAGCAGTTCGTACATTTAAGTGTATTGGTAGACCTCATCTATGTGCATTAACAGGGAAGAATGCCTTCTGTGTTGTTCAGCAGTAATCAATCGTGTTCCCTTGAGTGAATTTAGGTTGTGTTGAATGTTCTGTCTAATTAATGGATTTTAATGTATTTTACTATGTGCAATTTCAAATGTTTAGTGTGTTTGCTTTGTTAGTCTGAACTAGATGAGCCAGTTGAGCCCTCAGCTCTCAGTGTCCTTTGGAGGATAATTCTTGCAGTTCATTTTATCTCTCTTTGAGCATCGTGCATGTAATTTAACTGTTCTGTGAAAATATTCAGGCACCTAATAAATGTGCTACCTTTTTCTTAATCTAGCATCCCCATTGTCCCTCCCCTCCCCCCCTGCCCCCCACCTTGCATTGGTTTTATTTATGTGAGGATATTTTAAGTAATTGCATTTGTCAAAAGATTACTACTTTGGAAGGCACAAATCTCTTTCCCTGACTCTTTGGTGAAGGTGTAATGTGTCTTGAACTTTGTTGTTTAGTATGGATCTTGGGTATGTGCATTTATCCTGTCCTCTTCCCAGAATTTTTACATACCTTCCCCTTCATGTGGTCTGTCACCATTTAACTATTTGAAACAGTGTTTAATTCAACTCAGGCAATGGCAAGCATTATTACAATCTGTTTATTGTACAGTGTTTAACTTGTTTTTGCTTAAAATAAATTGTGTTTATACTTCATGAGTGTCTATCAACACAGCCACCCCTTCCAAAATTGATCTTAGTACATCCAACCTGCTGTTACCAAAGCACAGTATTCTTGCAGGCCTAAATTCTGAATTTTAATTAGATTCTTAAGAATTATGTTTTAATTTAACTAACTGCTTTCATTCAGTATGATCATGCTTTTGAGGAAATTAATTTCAATGTTCATTTGATGGGAGTACTGATATCTTAATGGTTTGTATGCAACAAGTTAATAATTTCTTTAATTAATTGTAATTAATTTATTCCCAAATTCATTGGGTGGTGACTCTAAATAATTTACTATAAAAGAAAATATCAGAGTGCTTATTTGCATTAGCATTCGATAGTCCAGTAACTTTAAAAAGCCATACATCCAATTTCTGTACAACCCATTTAAGGTTTACTCCTCCCTGGTGACCTTCGGTGAACATTATTTCCCCAATTGGAATGACCAGGTAGAATATCTTACAAACGTTATCCTTACTGCTACAGAATGTTCCATTCCTTACACTTCTTCTTTGCTGCACTATGTCCCGATCCATTAGTGGACTGAGGAGTGCAGCAACATAATTTGCACATGTGACATGCTCTCCATGTTTTTAACTATCATCCTATGATGGCCAACTGCATTCATTACAAACAGTTCATGGACGGTGTCATTGTGTTCTTGGGGATGGCAAAAAAGCTAGCTATATTTTCTTTACTAGTTCTTTTAACAGTTCCACACCATCATCCGTCATGAGGGCCAACCTCCAACGGCTATCTGGAACGAAGGTTCATTCCGCAGTTTACGGCCTGACAGTAGCAGATAATGTCCTAGTTGATCCTACTGCTACCTCCAACACCTTGGGCGGCTATTTTACAGAGGTTTAGAGCTCCACCTACTATCACCCTGCATCCTTCCATTGGAAACGAGGGAAGGAGCTCGGGCGACACCCTTCTCTTCTTAGAGTTTTGTGTGCTACAATGCCGCCTATACTATGAGGGAGCAATGTCACACTCTCACTTCATACCAATTCTTCACCCCAGGGCTGGATGATGTTCACATTCAAATGCTGAAGACCTTTCTCTTGCAGGCAAGCAGTTTCTCCTTCATACATACAATCACATCCGGGCAGAGGGTAAGTTTCCCAGACACTGATGTGAAGCCACTGTCATACCCATACCTAAGCTTGACAAGAACAAACACCTTCCTTCTTGTTGTCCATTTCTCTCACCAGTTGTGTTTGCGAGGTGATGGGATGTATGATACATGCACAGTTGGTTTGGTGGCTTGAGTCTCACAATTTACTAACAACAGCACAGTGTGGATTTCAAGCGTGTTGTTCTATGGTTGACCATCTCACCAATTTTGTCAACCTATTTCATGAATGGCTTTCTGTGGAAATAATACCAGATGGTAGCTGTGTTTTTTGATTTTGAGAAAGCCTATGACACCTGCTGGAAGACTGGTATCTTCCGTACTCTCTACACATGGGGCTTCTGTGGCCACATGCTCTGTCTCCTTCAGGAATTCTTAAAAGACTGAGTTTTCAAGATATGTGTGGGATCTGTCTTGTTGGATGCCTTTATCCAGGAAAATGGTGTGCCTCAGGTTTCCATCCAGAGCGTTGTCCTCTATGGTATAGCCATTACCCCTATTATGGTCTGTCTCCTGCCAAGCATCTCTGGATCCCTTTTCGTAGATGATTTTGCCACCTTTTGCAGTTCTTCATGGACTTGTCTCCTAGAGTGGTATCATCTTAGTGATGTCACAATCGTCTTTACTCATGGAGCATTGACAACGGCTTTCACTTTTCCACTGACAAAACCATTTGTATGGATTTCTGGTGGTGTAATTGGTTTCTTCTTCAATCTTACATCTTGGGCATGTTGCTCTTCCATTTGTTGAAACTATGAAATTCCTGGGACTTATGCTCAATAGGAAACTCCTCCTATTGTTCCCTTGTCCATTGCAACTAGAATATGGGTAGTTCGTTTATGCATTTGCACATCTGTCCCCCTTGCGCCATATTAATACTATCCACCATTATGGCATCTGTTTGGCCATTGGTGCCATTTACACTAGCCCGGTTGAGAGTCTGTATGCCAAAGCAGCAGAAATACTGCTGTCATACCGCCATGACTTTCTCCTCAGCAGATACGCATACCGTTTGTCTGCCATGCCTGGCCACCCATCCTATGCCTCCTTCTTTGATGTCTCCTTTGATCACCAGTATGGGATGCATCCCTCTTCTCTGTTACCTCCTGGAGTTCACTTTCAGCTCTTTCTCCAGCAGCTTAACTTTACACTACCTGCCACTTTTCCGATGGGTGTGAACCCTTCATCACCTTGGATTTGTGGGGCAGCCTGTGTTTACCTTGGCCATCATTCTCTTCCTAAAGATACTACTCCAGCTTTGCTCTATCGCCTTCAGTTCATGCACTTCACACGGAAATTTGTGATAGTACCTTTGTGTACACTGATGGCTCTCAGACTGATAGTGGTGTCGGGTGTATCTTTGTCATTGGCACTGACTTTCTTGGTATTGGCTTCCAGAACACTGCTCAGTATTTACAGCAGAGCTCTTCGCCCTGCATCAGGCCATGCAGCACATCTGGTGATACAGGTTTTTCAATTGCGTCATCTGCTCTGACTCTTTCAGTGCCCTTCAGAGCCTCAGTATGCTGTACACCGTCCATCCCTTAGTGCAAAAGATACAGAAAAGCTGTCACTTGCTCACTCTTGATACAGCCACTGTGATATTTATGTGGGTTCCTGTTCACATTGGTCTGACAGGAAATGAGGCCACTGATGCTGCTGACATGACTGCAGTCCTTGTACCTAGGCCTGCTAGTTTTTCCACTCCATCTGATGATCTCTGTGTTGCCATCTGTCAGCAGGTGGTGTCACTTTGACATCACCACTGGCCCTCACTGACTTTGTCAAAGTGACACCACCACTGGCCCTCACTTCTTGTGAACAAACTCTGGAGAATTAAGCCACCCCCATTGACTTGGACAACCTCCTCTTAGTGCTCTCGCCACAAGGAGATTATTTCTAGGTTGCTATTGGGTACTGTCTTTTTAGCCATCGTCATTTGTTAAGTGGTGATCCCCCACTGCCATGTGCTCATTGCCCTCAACCTCTGATGGTTCACCGTTTCATGATGGAATGCCCTTTTTTTTAACCACTTATACACTCATTTAAGTTTGCCATCTGAGTTATCGGTCGTTTTAGTAAACAAAGCATGGGCTGTCAATCATGTTTTACTTTTTATCCGTTGTATCAATATGGTGAAGGACATTTAACCTTTAATTCAGGATCTCTGTTTCTCTATGGCATATTTTATGGACCTTTCTCCAAGTCCCTGTTTGTAGCTGTCTTTCCTTCCATCACTTGGGATTAGTGTGAAGTTGTTTTTAACTCCTTTTCTTCTTGGTGTTCTACAGTTCTGAAATGGGTATGTATGACCATAGTTGTTTTTGCATCCTAAAACAAAAACCCACCAAGATGAACAAAACCATGATAATTTATGTGACACTGCCATTATTAACTATCAAATTAGTCAGTTTCGATTTTCTCATACTGTAGTTAATGTTTCCGTATACACAATATGAAACTGAATTCTTTCTGAATAATTGAGTGACTTACATCACTTCCATCTATGTTTTATGTCAGAAAATAGAACACTCAAAATTTGGTAAGTGTTTCCCACACTGTGTCAAGCAGTTCATTCTTTCATCTGCAATATAAATCCAGTGCATAGCTACTGCATACACTGAAGTTATTGGTCTTGCTACATATTGTAGCATGTATTACCCAACAGTGCAATGGACTTCAAAGCTCTTGAAAACCTTAACATGAGATGATCCCAAAGCTTGTTGCACTTGGTGAGCACCAGTGGACAGTTCCTGTTCAAAGTGTTCCAAAATGTCCTCTTCAAAGGGAACAGTTTGAAACAAGCAGGATCTCTGGGATAAATTCTTAACACCAACTACAGTATTAATAAGGCCTACCACACAATCAGCAAATTTCTCAGTACCATATAGGGAAATGTTACAAATACAGAAAATTAACTTTGTTGTATGTACAGATCACAATTTCAGAAGTCCTACAAGTGGAAAATATGGTACCTACTTGCAGCTTTCTGGCCTCTTGAAGTCTTTTTCTCAATGCTACAAATGTTCAATGATGCAGATATTTTCTGTTGGGAACCAGTTCTTCATACGTTTTTGGAGTATCGCTGCCTTTGTCATGAACTTTTCTCTTGGTAGGTAGCACACCAATCAAACTTGTGCACTGGTACATGTGATAATGCTGTCGGTGACATTATTGAAATGTCTAATAAATCAAGACTGATGGAACTTTTACCGCTAACAGAAATCTGTGATACCATCCACACTGTGACCTGATTTGAACACATTTTTATCTGTAAATTATGAAATCTGTGTTTGTGAATGTTTCCTATGTTTTCTAGTCTGTAGGAGAAAATTTGCCACAAATACAATTTTTTGTTTATCTTGAAATACTGCAGTACTACACTATGAAGATAAGTTTGCAAATACATGACAGTAAATGCTAATAAAACAAAACTATATCATTTATTATTATTTTACCAGGTACTTTTTAATATCGGAAAAGACATATGTTACTATTTTGAATTTTTATTGTGATACATTCGATTTTTCGTTGTAACATGAAGTTAACAGCATTAAGAATATTTTCAATAATGTAAAAACTTTAGCAACAGCTATAACTCTCAATGATCATCAAATGAACTGACACTCTTGGTAAACACTTATTAAATGGTAACTGAATTATAATATGGAAATTGAAGTTATATAACAGCATTTTGGCTCATAGAACATTCTGGAAGCTCTGAGAATAATTTTCATGGATTGCACTGATCAGCCACAACATTATGACCACTGCCTACTATTGATATAAACCCATCCAGGTGATAACAGCATCATCTGACAACGAATGACTGTTAGTCAAACAAACGCACTGCATGTAGTATCAGTGAGCATGCTGTCTGGAGAAGGCGTGTGATTTGTCTGAATTTGATCAAGTTTAGATTGTGATGGCCTGGAGGCTCGTCATGAGTATTTTGGAAACTGCACAACTTGTCAGGTGTTTGAGGAGTGCTATGGTGAGTGTCTTCAACACATGGTGAAACCAATGTGAAACAATGTCCAGAAGTTGTGGGGTTGGGTGGCCACCCCTCATTACAGATGTCAGATTTCATAGGTTTGGCAGACTGGTAAAACAGAATGGGTGGTGAACTGTGGCAGAACTAACATCACACTTTAATGCTGGACAGTGTACAAGTGCGTCTGAACACACAGTGCCCTGAACACTCCTAACAATGGGCCTCTGCAGTTGATGACCCATGCATGTGCCAATGTTAACACCATGAAAATGAGCATGTGTCCATTGGCACTGGATGTTGCTGCAGTGACATAGCATTACATGGTCTGATGAATCCTGATACCTTCCTCTTCATGCTGATGAGAGGACACAAAGCTGTTGCCTTCCAGGGGAACAGCTCCTTGACACTTGTACTGTGAGACAGAGACAAGCTGGCAGCAGCTTTGTTATGCTCCGGGGAACATTCATGTGGACATCCATGGGCCCCGTGGAGCTTGTGCAAGGCACCATGATGGCCTGGGAGTAATATACACTGGTTGCAGACCATGTACAACCCTTCATGATGATCATGTTTCTTGATGTGACTCTTGAAATTTTACCGGCGTATAGAATATTCCACAAGATTTCGGGATTGCAGCCGGATCTCATCGACTTCTTTCCACGATATTTCGGCTGAAAACCTTACAGCCATCTTCAGGCGAGTGTTTGACACTGGAGATTGCTAGTGCAAGTCACTATATTTATACATAAAAGTGCCGCAGGCATGCATGCGCAAGTTACCGTAGCATGCGCACCACCTGTCGATTCCAAGGCCCTCTACAATATTACTGCATCTATGGAGCGCCAACGAATGCGTGAAAAGGTAAAACATGCACACAGACGTGTCCAAAACAATAAAATGCAAAATTTCAATATTAAAATTAAAATTACTTGTCGCTCGACATGTCAGAAGCCATAAAAAGTTTTCTTTTGGCTGAAATTAAAGAAATTAATTGGTCCCACGCCTTATTCAATAAAAAGCCGCCATCACGATTAATGAGATTTTCTACTAAACGTATTTCCACGGATTCCTTTACAACTGAATCCCAGAAGGATCTCGATGGGGCCAAGATGTTCGTGGCCTAATAATCCATAGTATGTCCTGTGGAAATACAATGTTCGGCTATGGCCGACTTACTGGGCTGTAAAAGGTGAGTGTGGCGCTCATGTTCAACGCAGCGGTCGTGTACTGTGCATGTGGTTTGACCAATGTAAGCCTTCCCACACTCGCAAGGTATTTTATAAATTCCATCCTTCCGTAATCCCAGATCATTCTTAGCTGAGCCCAGAAGAGCACGAGTCTTTGTAGGTGGCCGGAAGATTGCTTTCACACGATGTTTCTTTAAAATTCTGCCTACTTTCGATGAAATGTTCCTGACATATGGGAAAAATTCTCTGGACTTAAACACCTCCTTATCCTCTTGATCTTGTGGGTGGTCACGTTTTTTCCTCCTTAAAGCAGCACTGACCTGATGTGCAGAATATCCATTATGTTGAAATACCATTTTCAAGTGCTCTAATTTGTCTGCGAGGCTGTCTTTATCAGACACGACATGTGCCCCATGCACCAACGTTCGAAGAACACCCATAGTTTGTGACGGGTGATGACAGCTTGACGCCTGCAGGTACAGATCCGTATGCGTGGGTTTTCGATAGACAGAATGCCCCAATGACCCATCCACCCTGCGTTTAACCATGACGTCCAGAAATGGTAGGCAACCATCCTTTTCAACTTCCATCGTAAACTGAATGTTTGTGTGGATGGAATTCAGATGTTGTAAAAACCGTGAAAGCTCTTCTTCACCATGAGGCCACACTACAAAGGTATCGTCCACGTACCGCCAGAAGACTGTTGGTTTCAACATTGCCGAATCGAGAGCCCTCTCCTCAAAGTCTTCCATATAAAAGTTTGCTACCAGAGGGGACAGAGGACTGCCCATGGCAACACAGTCAAGTTGCTCAAAATATTCATTATTAAATAGAAAGTAAGTAGAGGGCAGGGCATGGTGAAACAGCGCCGTTATATCGGCCGTAAACTTATTGCCGATAAGTGACAATGAATCCAAAAGAGGGACCCTCATGAAGAATGAAACGACATCGAAACTTACTAACAAGTCTGAATCCTTCAGCTGTAGTGTTCTCAGTCTATTGATAAAGTCCGCAGAGTTGCGAATATGGTGCGTACATTTGCCAATGAAAGGTCTCAGTAGCGAAGCCAAATGACTAGATAAGTCATATGTTGGAGCACCGACATTGCTCACTATGGGGCATAAGCTCACATTATCCTTATGGATCTTTGGAAGACCATATAACCTAGGTGGAACAGAACTGTGAGGTCTCAATCTTTTCACAACTTCTTGTGGCAGAGAAGAGGAGTTTAGCAACTCTGACGTTTTCCTTTCTACTTTCCGAGTAGGGTCTTTATCAAGCTTCCTGTATGTTGTCTCACTCAGCAAACTATATATCTTCTGATCATACATATCACGTGGCAACAGCACAGTAGCATTCCCCCAGTAGCTCTGGTGTGGCCCATTATGCTGATACTAGAATTGTTGATGGCTCTGGAACTGTCATGTCTGGTACTTACAAGATCAGCAGAGTGCTGACGTTTCAACCAGTGTGTACCAGAAATACTAACTCAAATTGTCTGTTGGCAATGTGCACCTGCTGCAATGTTACCTGGTGTTCCTGTTGAACTGCTAAATGATTTGTGAGGATGTATGGTTCTGCAGTCTCCGGGGGCTTGTTAATATTGCACTGTGGTACAGGAACTACTGCTGGGCAGTGTTTCAAATGCCATCAGCACTGCCTGGAGGTGCTGTGGTCTGTGGCATCTATTGCAGATAGCTCTTGCCATAGGGGTAGTCACATGGCATCGTGCACTTCGTTGTCTGGTGCCAAAACCGTCTATGATACCAACAGATGGGCAGTGTGGCACCTTGAACCTCGGTTTGTTGCTGAGCTGGCACATTAGTAGTGTTTACTAAAATGATGTTGCAACACAATAATACATATGTTTGGAAATTTTGGAAATTTGTGTTAAGGTCTTATGAGACCATACTGCTGAGGTCATTGGTCCATAAGCTTACACACTACTTAATCTAACTTAAACTAACTTACTCTAAGGACAACACACACACACCTAAAGGTGTGAAGTACATTAGGGATGCCACAGGATCAATATTGTAGCTGTGAAGGCCTTGTAGGAACTCTGAAAATCAGCAGCTAATGGGGCTCTGGTGAAGCTCTGATAGAGGCCAACAATGAATCAACGGCCATCTTTGAGCAAGTGAACTAGCCTCAGAACGGCTAGATATTAAAGACAACAACCCGGCAATGCAAAATGACTATGAATTGGGATCTATAACACCAGAACACTCACAGGAAAGGTAGAGGAGGTAACTGATATAGTGGAAAGGAGAAATCTACATGTTTTAGGCACGGGAGAGACAAGATGAAAAAGAGAAGGCATTAGGGAACTGAGGAATGGCTATAGATTCTACTGGAGTGGAAATGAAGAAGGAAGACAAAAGGTGGTGGGGTTGTTGTGAGGGATTATCTAAATGAAGAGGTACAGAGTATGAGTGACAGGGTTATGAAGGTCAGAATAATTGAAAAAGGAATAAATATGGAGGAGGTTCAGGTGTATGCCCTTCAAGAGTATTGTACATCTTGAGAGAAGGGGGACTTTGAGGGAGAAGTACAAAAGCAGTTGACTGGATGAAGGATAATAATCAAGGGGGACTTAAGTGCACATGTAGGGAGTGAAAGAGAATTGTATGAAAATGTACTGGGAGCAGAAGGATGGGGAAGTAGAAATGAAGAAGCAAAGAGATTGCAGGAATTCTGTAAGAGTTTACTGATAGCTAACTCCTGGTTTTAGAAGACAGAGAGCCACAAAGTAAAGTGGTACAGCAAGGATCAAGTGTAGAAATGTTTGGTGGATTACATCATCTGTGAATGGGAAACAAAGGGGACTGTAACAGATATAAAGGTACTACCATCTGAGACACTGGATAGTGACTATCAGCTACTGATGATGAGCATGAGAATCATGAAAAAATGAAAGAGGTTAATAACAAAGGGACACTGAGGATAGTGTGGAAAGAGTACTTTGAGTGCTTTTTAAATCTGAATAGACTTGGAGATGAGGATAACAGACCAAAGGAGGTAGACATAAACACAGGGGACAAAAGGACTCGACATGGAAAGAAATGGAAATGGCACTGGATAAGATGAAAGGAGAAAGACACCCCGTATTGATGAAGTTAAGACATAAAGACAATACAATACAGTCATCTCTGGTTCACATGCTAGGTAATTTGGACAGCAGGAGCTACATTTCTGGTGCTTTAAGGCTAGTGGCCACACCTATCTTTGAGGTTCTTGTGAATTTATGTTTCAGAAAGATAACACAATATGTTGCCCATACTGTCCTGATTTATCTTCATACAGAGTGTGTCTAACTGTTGATCTGTGTTGTGTCTGCTACTGTGGGAGTTAGCAGCAATACAAACAAGGAAGGAGAGAAGCTGCGAAGGCTGGTTGCAGGAATTTAAAATCATCTGTACAAAACACTTCCAGGTTAATGGACAGCTATTTCTAAAAAGGAAAGAAACATAACTTCTCCTAAGGAGGTGGCTTGATGTACTTCCTGTGCCTCCTAGATACAATTACATTTCCTCACTAGTACTATTTCTAGAATGCAGGCTAAGAATCGTCTTCCTATTACTCAGTACTGATGCTCATGAAGTCTATGATAGAACTGGGGCCAACCACTGATGGGCAACTGGTTAAGTCAGAATTGACAAGGGGTGCTGAATTCTGTCTTCCTGGAGGTGTGGGGCTGCCCCCTGTTTCCATTGGTGCATGGGTCAGCACAGTGGTGCGCTGCTCAGTGTGCAGTTGATACTTTAGGACTGCACATTCCTCACCACAAAATGCTGCACCATTCAAGTGTAGGGAGTCATCATATGACAGTGGGGTAGGGAGGTGGGGAGGCAGGAAGCCGGGTGGCATGAGGAGCTGCAGCCACAACGCCAAGCCCCTGGTGCACATTGACTTCTGTACTGTGCTCCAAGGGGAATGCCAGTTGGATAACACTCAAAAAGGTGCTCACCCTCTTCCTGAGCCAGTCTGATGAAAAACAGAGAGGGTGACAGTGACGACAATGACAAAGGTGCCAGTTCCATGGTGGATGCTGGGATGATCGCTGGGAAATTTAGCTGCTGTGGTGTTGAAGGTGATGGGTCCAGCACCACTGTTGCTGCAGGCAGTGTCAAAGAGGCATCTGGGGGCAGTCACACTGGCTGCAAGATCCTGGTAGGATACAAATCTAGGGACAGAAAATCTGTCGAAGAATCTGGCAAATGACAAGCATGAACTGGTGCAGCAACCTGGCAGGACCTTGAATTAATTCATGCAAGGGCTGAAATTTTGAAGAATAGTTTCTCACTTTCAGTGCCTGGTGTGACCAAAAACTCTGAAAAGAATATAATCATTAGATGCAAAGCTATTCTTGCACAGTGTGGGAGGTACCATGTGCTGCAGTGGGTGCAGCAACTGGAGCAGGCTCTGGTGGTGCTGCCCATGTAAAAGCTCTGCCAGCAATGAAATGTCACAGGACTGGAAGTGGTATGTTGTGAGTGAGAGCTTCAGCGCTTGCTCCTGAGTGTGCAAGGCGCATAGTTTGTTCATCTGTTGCTTGAATGTATGAAAAAATCCTTCAGCTTCTCCATTTGACAGAGGATGAAATGGAGCATTGGTAAGGTGAGTGATACCACTGGCTGTACAAAAGTGTTCAAAGTCCAGAGCTGTAAACTGTTGTCCATTGTCTGTAACCAACAATTAAGGTGAACCTTCCAAGAAAAAAGTAGATGACAAAGCCTGAATGGTTCTACACACTGTAGTCGAGTTCATGTGCTCTGCAAATGGATATTTACTAAAAGAATACACAACAATAAGCCAACAAATGTTCCAAAAATGACCAAGAAAGTCAATATGCACTCATTGCCATGGTGATTGAAACTTTGGGCAAGCTGAAAACATTTGCGATGGGGCCAATAGTGTTCCAGCACATATAAAACACTGTGACATTGTCCGTTTAATGTAGGTGTCCATGCCCAGTGAAGTACAGTGCCAACGCACTAACTATCTTGTGCACAAAATTCCCCAGTGTCCTTGGTGGAGCAATCGCAACACATCGTCTTGCAAATACTCTAGGAATAAGCACATGTGATTGTCCAGAATCATTTTGTAATAAAATCACACCATGCTGGATGGAGAGGCTGTCCTGATTAGCAAAATATTAGTGCCCAAAAGACTTCTGAATGTTTTTCACTGAACAAGGCCAAGCAGTACAGATGTAGTGCAACATAAGGTTCAAGTTGGGGTCTGCTTCTGTGGCCTGAGCAGTTTTCCTATGGTGCAATGGAAAAGTCTGTGGAAGTTCCTGCACGTTGATCTGACAGCAAGATGTGGCAGCAGCATTGAATTCAGAATCAGGTCCAACAGGAAGGCAAGAAAGGCTGTCAGCATTTGCATGCTTCAGTGTGGGCCAATACAATATTTTGTATTGATACTGTGACAATAACAAAGCCCAACATTGCAGCTTCTGAGCTACATGTGGCGGAACAGGCTTGGATGGATGAAACAAAGACTGAAGTGGCTTATGATCTGTCACTAGGTAAAACTTCCTATCAAACAGATAATGGCGAAACTTTGTCACACCACAGATAATCGCAGGCAATCCCTTCATGATTTTGGAATAGTGACACTGAGTCTTGGTCAACAATGTGGAAGTGAAAGCAATTGGCCTGTCTTGCGAACCAAAGCTGTGCAAGGACACAGCCCCAATTCTGTACAGAGAAGTGTCCACTGCCAAAACCACAGAGTCAGGGGAACAGAAATGAACATGGCATCTGTCACTCAACAAGACATTTTTAAGTTTCTGGAATGCATTCTGACACTCTTTGGTCCAAACAAAAGGCACATTCTTTTGGTGCAAATGATCTAATGGAGCCATGATCTGGGCCACATTTGGTATAAACCAGATATAATATATCATCTTCTCACGAACTGACTGTAATTATGTCATGTTCTATAAGGTATAAAGGTCCCAGATGGCCTTTAAATGTGAGTGAATGGGATGGAAACCTTGGCTATTAAGAACATGTCCTGAGTATTGCATTTGTCTGAAAAAAAAAGGCATGTCTGTCCAGGCAGTGCTTCAAATCTGCAGTTGAAAGTATCTGAAAAAGCATATAGAGGTTACTGATATTTTCCTCCAGTGTATGTCCTGATACCACAATATCGTCCAAGTAATTTGAACAGAATGGAACTTTTGCAGTAAGCTGTTGTAAGTAGTGCTGGAATATGGAAGGGGCAGAAGTGCTGCCAAAGGGTAAGTGCAAAAATTTGAATGACCCTAAATATATGTTGACCACAAACATTTTCTGAGACACTTCATCTAATGGAATTTGCAGATATGCATTGCATAAGTCAGTTTTTGAAAAACAGTGCCTGTCCATTAATTCCTTAGGGTGAGGCAATTGATAAGTACCAATTATTGTTTGTGGATTCACAGTGGATTTAAAGTCAACACAAAGATTAAGTCTTCCAGAAGGATCTGGCAAAATTATTAAGGGAGAAGCTCACTGACTAGCCTGGATAGGAGCAATAACACTATTGTCTTGTCATTCTTTAAGTTCATTTGCAACTTTGTCACTAAGTGCATGAGGGACAGGACACACCTAAAAAACCCTAGGTTGTACATTGTCTTTCATTGTAACATGTGCCATAATTATTTGGTGTGCCAGGTCCTTGAAAAAATAAATTAGGAAATTCCACAATCAACTGAGTAACACTGTCTTTTGAGTTGCAAGAAGAAACAGGAAGTACGTTGAACTGAATATGAAGGCCAAACAAATCAAATGAATCTAACCCAAAAATATTTTCACAGTCTCATGAACACAAAGTTGTAAATGTCACTGTTCTAGTATGAGACTGGAATGTGGCAAGACTGGAATGTCCTGACGATTATAAGCAGTAAGTTGTGTGCAGTATTTGTCAACTGTGGTGAGCCAAACTGTTCACATGTGTCATGATTAAGCAATGTAAAAGTAGCTCCAGCACCTAAATGGAGTCACACACAGCGTCCGGCAATGACCCCCCCCCCCCCCCCTTCTCCCCAAGGTCACAGCTACTTTGTTTGGCTGTTGTTGCGCAGCACTTGGGTGGGGAAAAGGCACATACTGAATTTGGTCAATACTAGTACCAGCAGCCGGTTTAGAAGAAACATTCACTGACTGTGGAAGTACTCTACGCTTATGAGAGTGAATGTGGATGGATTCCTTTTTCTGTTGCAAGCACACAGACAGTACATAACTCGGCTTTCCATAAGCAAGGCAAGTTGCATTCCACAAAAGGCAGTTTTGTCTTTTATGCATGGAAAAGCAGCAGGGATGTGATTTCACAGCAGACACACATGTTGTCATTTGTTTACTCTGTCCATGGTGTGGTGGCCTGTTTGTGCATGGTGGACAGTTGCAAGGCTGTACTTGTTGGTCACTACGTGTTACACTTCAGACAGGAGCTACCTCAGTTTTTCATAGCACTATCACACAAATCCTGACATTCAATAATTGGAAAAACTTGTTGCAAAGGGAGAATGCTTGAGAGTTTGTTCATGAATCCTACTGTCTGGCAAATTGTACGTAATTACATCACAAATCATTGTCAGTGTAGTACTGACCAAAGCTACATTGAAAACGACAGTGTTGCGTCAAACCTTGAAATTCAGTGACCCATTGACAGTATGTCTGTTCTGGTTTTTTCTGCAGTTGAAAGAGCTTGTAATGAACTGCAGCAACCTGGACCTGACTCTTGTAATAGTTAGTGAGGGTGGAAACTAAATATTCAAAAACTAGCAAGTCTGACCTACTCATTGGGACTAACTTCTGAGTGAGGCAGTAAACTCCCATGCCAACTGTTGACAAGAAATAAGAAAGTTTCACCATATTTTAAACTTGATGCGTAGCACAATGAGCACTGAACTGATTGTACCACTTGTTCCATTACTCTTGTTATTCACTGAATGCTCGGAACAGTGGAATGCACTGAGACGGTGCCATGGATGTGGCTAGCTGCTGTGGTGGAGTTGATGCAGCAGTTGCTTGTGCATCAATGAGTTGCTGGACTGTCATCATCAGTTGTGACATTTGGTGGTTCTGAAAGTGAATAAGCTGTGTTAGATGAAAGCTAGCAACAACTGGAGGTGTAGGTGCAGGTTGTGTAAAACTATTAAGTCAAAATAATGTGGCAGCCCTTCACTGCAGATTGGTTTTAGCAGTTCCACACATTCATAGCTCACTATGGCCATCTGATAAGGCAGCAAGTTTCTTTCTTTGCATGCATACTCCTCATGGTGTCAACATCAACTTTGGCCCCGTGCCCACACTGTGATACACACACCACACGATGACGAGCTTCATAACAAGACATTCTTCCTGAAGTTTTAAGATTGTTCCACACTGTTCCATTTCTGCACCTACTATGCAGCCTTGTGTATTAATCAGTGTTTCATGCTGCAAGACATTCTGACCAGTGAGCATTAGTACCCGTGTGAGTACAGTCCGAGATTCAAAATCCATCATTATTGCAGGTACTCATGTCAAATTGATGCCTTTCATTTGGATCTAACTGTGGCCCTTCCTCCTGTGAGAGATGATTAATTCCATACCTCATGTCAATAACACTGATGTTGTGCTGGTGGATACTCTGAGACGAGGTAGTGACTTTGTTTGATGTTCCATTGTTCTTGCCATGCCCCTCTTTTGTCTAGTGTCACAACATCTGCAAGTGCCTTTCTCCAATAAATGTTAATTTTTAGACCATTTCATGTTTTATCTGTAGTGGTTTAGTTGTTTTAGTAAACAAGCTGTTTTCTTAACAACGTGTCAACATAGGTGTTTGTGCTGTACCTATCATGCCTTATTTCACAATTTTGTAATTATTTTAATAAGTTAGTTAGGAAAACATTACTACAGTACAAAATATTTACTTCTTCGGTCTGTGCATGGATTCTTCCTGCTGGAGAAAGTTGTTTTCTTATATCACATTTCAATGTCATAACTAAATCTTCCACTGAGGGAACTACAAATATGTGGACTTTTCGCATTTGTAATTCATTATTAGTGCTGTGGGAATTACAGTTATCCCATGATGTTACTTGAAAGACTGTAAAATCTTGCAGTGATAAATTTAATCACAGCAAGGCTGTGAATGCAAACTTGAATGATTTACTGTTGATCATCTTTGCTATTATCAAGTCTCTAAATGTCCTGTGTCCCTAATTTGACCAGCACTAGTTAACACTTTTCAAAAAAGGAGAAGACATATTGTGTGATTTTTTGCTACACACACATTAAGACTGATCTCTCAGGCCAGAAACCAAATTAAAACTGGCAGAGCAGACTTTCAGAATGTTTACTTTCAACTGGACTTGTTTATGGATGTGTAACTTGCAAGAAATTTAAGCAATGTATGCATGGAGATGTAATGCTTTGATATAATTCAAGCAGTTTTGTAAAAATATACATTTACTAGGATCTGGAATGGCCCTCTCGCATACAAAAAGTATCAAATAATGACAATTTAAACACTCTGTAATCCAACACCTTCATCTTCTCCTTTCCAAGGGCAGCCAAATCTTTTCTGGCCCTTGAGAGCTCTCCATTCTCCAGACCCTCAGTATCATAATACACCAGTAGACAAATGCACATTTCGCAGACATGGATAAAACTTGTGGTAAAGTCAGGCCCAAGTTTTAGCAATAGCTCTTGTGGTTGACAACATGCACACATCTCTCTGAACTTTTGTCAAAGCATCTCCAGATACAGACATCTGTGGCTGGCAATGTATTCCAACCTGAAAATAGAGGAAGAGGCCTGTTTAATGACAGCTGATTAATGGGAGCTTGTGGAGAAATAAATCCCATAATTTCTTAACAAAATGACAGTATACTTGTAGCAAAAGTTAACTTGTCTTTCATATATGAAATCTAATATTTCAGAATCCTTGTTTGCCAATAGGCAAAATCTGCAACATCTCACAAGATATATTTTATTTAATACTGCTTAACTGAATTAGAGTTTGAAAAGATTACAGACTAATAACTAAAAGCCATAGATCTTTGGGATGTTGGTATCTTACTGTATTATCATCAAACTCACCTTGAAACCTGTGAGACACCAATTAAAAAACATAAATGTTCATTTTGTCTTAATTGTAGCAGTGGGAGACTTTATATCCTTCAGAATATTATCTCTGAAAACCATGCAGTAAACCTGACAGATTAATTGGTCAGATTGTCTCCTCAATCTTTGCATCTTGATGGTGCAGTCAGTGTTGATTTGACTGAGCTTCAAGCAAATTTTGTGCCCTTCCCCCGTATTCGCTTTCCACTTATAAAATATGCTCCTGTCATATTATCAGAAACGTCATAACTTGAACAACTATCAGTCACAGAGATTACAAATGCTTGATTTGAGGCAACCAGTCAGTTGTTCAACTGTGGCCCACTGAATGGAAAGTACATGGCTTGCTGCATAGTTTACAGAGGTAATGTAATCTCAGTTCAAGTTTTGTATAAAGGATATTCAATGTGCAAATTTTGTTGACAGATGACATAAATGATATTGTTATGAATCGTGAGAGCTCAATCTGAATTTTAAAGGGTGGTGTGACTTTTAAGGATGGTATTCTAGGTTCTGTGACAGCAGTAGAAACTTGGGTTGCTAGATATATTGCAAGTTTCAGTATGTTTTCTTCTTGCTATAGTCTACTGACAGCTGCACCATAAGTAGAGGCATGAAGCCAGATCCACTGCCATCACTAAAAGAGTGGAAAATCAATAAGTCTTTTACTTCATGACATTGATCTGTCAGCTTCCTGGTACAGTCCAATACAAAGTCCAGAATCTCTATTCCAATGGCCATGTGCATAATTGTTTCGAGCATCCTCCTTGCCAGTGAAGAGCTACTCAAGGTGAAATTGCTGCTGCTACATACTACATCTGCAAGAAGGTAATTTCCACTTAAGACACTAGAACATGGCTATTTTCAAGAGTACTTTTATCAAAAATAGCTTTTATGACATATTTTGTTCCAAGGTATTGCAGATGACAGTAAAATTCAAATGTGCCTTTTCAATGTGTAATTAAAAATACAGAATGGGTAAGCTCATGTCAAAGGTCTGGATATATAATCATCTTAATGATGTTTCATGTTTGCAGGAACACCAAAAATGATTTAGCAATTCCACATGTTGGCCTTGGTTTACATGCACTGTAAAAAAAAAAAAAAAAAAGTAAACCTGGAACGATGATGTCGATTTTGATTCCATGATGGCATATGACACCTAGGGGATAGTAGATGTACTCATAATGGCTTCAACATCATCTGATAACAAATAGCATAGTGGCATAGCTACCAGAGTGCCATCTGTGTCTACCCATTGATAGGGAATGCTCACAACCAGAAGGCTCAGTGTAGTACAGCAGGCAACCATGTCATGGAGACGCATTCATGCTTCTTACAGTCAACTGATCAAGTTTGAAAGAGGTCAAGAGTTGGTGGGATGGACCTTTCAGAGAACTGTCACACAGATTGGATCTGCTGCATCATTTGTGCAGTGGTGGTCGTATCAGTGGTCACGTGAATATTCTCACACTCATACATGAGTTTCTGGATGTCCATCCAGCACAGACCCTTGCCAGGACTGTCATATTGTAAGAGCAGGAGTGACAGATTGTACAGCTACCTCAGCACACGTAAGAGGACTTATGAGCCCATAAGTGTCAACACAAACTGTTGCAAACTGGTTATTAGGAGTGGGACTACAGGCGTGCTCACCTCTGGTCTGCCTTTCACTCATGACACAGTATCAACATGCACAGCTTGACTGGTACTTTTAGATTAGATTTAGATTAGATTAATTATTCATTCCATAGATCCATAAAAGAGGGAATCATCCTGGGTGTGAAACATGTCAGATAAACAAATTACAAAAATGTAATTAGAAAAATTTGAGTTTCATCAATTTTAATGATCTGCAGTCAATAAACAGTAAAATTATGTACATGAATTAAACTTCTAATATTTTCAGGTTTAATACTTACATCTGCTTTCATTAAATCCATCATTCAGATATTTGCTAGTTTCTTGGCTATTACAACCAAGTATTGTCAAATTAAAGTAAATAAATCATTTCAGTAATCCTTTGTTAAGAAGAGCCAGATTATGTACAAAGTTTAAAATTAAACATCCACTATTTACAGACTTAAGACTTACATCTACTTTCCATACATCCATCATTCACACAGTAGGTAGTTACCTGGCTGTTACAACCACGTATTGTCAAAAATTAAAGCATAATAAATTTTCATTAAAATGGTCTACTGCCTTGTTGAGAAACTCGCGGAGTGCCTTGTCTGAAACTAAACTCTTAATGGTTTCCGGTAACTTATTGAAAATATGCGTTGCTGAATACTGATTTTAAATCTTTATGTATATTGTTCTTATTCCTAATATTGATACTGTGTACTAAGCAGTTAGCTGAAAAAGAGTTGTATTATTTACACCAGGCTTAATTAAGGATTAGATATACTGAGAAGCTGTGGTTAATATGCCCAATTCTTTGAATAGGTTTCGACATGATGTTCTTGGATTTTCACTACTCATTACTCTTATTATACACTTCAGTATTCTAAAACTTTTTTCTCTGTTTGTGGAGTTACCCCAAAATATGATATCATATGACATAATGGAGTGAAAATAAACAAAATATGCCAGTTTTTTGTATATTTATATCTCCTAGGTCTGACATCATTCGCATTGCAAACACAGACTTGTTAAGGCACTTTAGCAGTTCGTTAGTATGTTGCTCCCAACTGAATTTATTATCAAGTTGTAATCCCAAGAATTTTACACTCTCAACTTCTCCTATTTCCATGTCATCATATTTTATACACACACCAGAAGGAAATCTCTTGGAAGTTCTGAACTGTATATAGTGCGTCTTTTCAAAGTTTAATGACAATGAATTGGCTATGAACCACTTATTAATGTCAGTAAAAGTTTGATTAGGTGCCATTTCTAAATTTACATTTGATTTACTATTTATTGCAATATCATATCATCTGCAAATAAGACAAACTTGCCATTTGGTAATGTAACAGATGGCAGGTCATTAATACACACAAGAAACAGTAGTGGCACTATTATGGAACCTTGGGGAACACCACATGTAAATTCTTCCCAGTCAGATGATGTCTGATTGCCTACTGCTGAAGTGTTACATAATGACACCCTTTGTTTTCTATTAGTAAAATATGACTGAAACCACTTTGCAGCACTGCCAGTGACACCATAATATTTTAATTTACTTAAAAGAATGCTGTGTCACACAGTCAAACGTCTTTGACAAGTCACAGAATATGCCAGTTGCCTCCAATTTGTTGTCCAATGAATAAGGGCATTTTCTGTGTAAGTGTAAATAGCTTTCTCAATATCAGAACCCTTAAGAAACCCAAACTGTGACTTTGACAGTATGTTATTTTCACTAAGGTGCTTAAGTAGATACTTGAACATAACCTTTTCAAAGATTTTTGAAAAAGCTGGCAAAAGTGAGATCGGTCGGTAATTTGACAGCATTTCTTTGTCCCCTTTCTTGTGGAGAGGTATAACTTCAGCATGTTTCAGGCAGTCCGGGAATGTTCCTGTGACAAGTGATTGATTACACAAGTAACTTAAGATATGACTAAGCTCACATGAACACTCTTTTATTAAATTTGTTGATATGTTATCATAACCACTAGAATGCTTTGATTTAAAGGAGTTTATGATGGATTCTGTGGATGCTGTCAGACTGTAAGAGGGGATGGCATATTGTGGTCTTCAGCAATGAATGCAGATTCTGCCTGCACACGAGTGATGGTCTCCGTGGCATACAACATAGACCCGGTGAGCCCTGGCTCACAAAGTGCATTCATCCAAGACATACTGGTCCCACCTCAGGCCTTATGGTCTGGGATGCAATAAGCTATGACTCTCGTTCACCTTTGGTGTTTCTGGAGGGCATGCTAACCAACGCTTGGTATGTGCAGAATGTTGTTAGACTGGTTCTTGCAACAGAAAGGTGATGTGTATCCCAACAGGGTAATGTTCGCCCACACGTGGGCCACGAAACTCAACGTTTTCTGCAAGACATACAGCAACTTCCCTGGCCATTTATGATATAAGTAAACATCATGACAACCAAAGTATTTACTTCTGTAGTTTTACCCATTCACTAGACTGCTACGTTAGAACTTATTGTACTTGTTTTTACATCTCTTTTCGACATTTAAACTGATTTTATTGCTCACAAAGACATATTTAACACACCGTCATCGTGCGCTGGTATACTTCTATCTCCAAGTCCTCGTTAGCTATGAAAGCTTTTAGGAGAGCCGAAGATGGTCAATAATAATGGACACACTTGGAAGTGATTGTTGAGGTTTTGTGCCCATAGACATGCAGTTACGAGATCAAAGGAAGCTGGTTCAAGTTCTGCTACATGCTATATATTATTTTGGTCTTTGTGTTTGTGACAGATTTTGGTTCTTTCTTCTTCATGTAAAGGAAGTATGCTCTGCGGTATTCAACGTTATTTACTTGTAAGAGTGCACTCTCTCAGGAATGATTTTCTTCAGTTTTGTGATCTTAGTCTGACTAAGAAAAGGAAACATGAAGTTCCTGTGAAGGAAACGATCAGCAGTGACATCTGCATTCTCGCTTGTCACAAATATTAGGCAATTTTTTCCCGATATGTCGTGACCTCCGAGTGTTTGGCTAGGCATATATGTAAGAGTACAGCTTAAATTGCTCCGACTGAAACGAGCAGGAATGATAGTTACGTTCTTGCATGTCAGGAATACTTCGCTACTTATTGCGAAAATGTCGCAATTTCCTAGGGTGTTGTCAGGCTGTCAGGCAGGAATCTATAGTCTGTCCAAAATTACTATAGGAGTGACAGCGAGGACAGAAGCGGAAGGGGGAGGGGGCGTAACCCTCACTGTAGTCACGGGCAGTTTTCCGCCAATACCACGCTACCTGCAGCTGCAGTAAATCGTCGAAGTTGCCAAACCTGTACCCCAAACAACATTTCCTGCTTGCAGGGGCTTTGTTACTGTTTGGTATTCTGTGTGATTGTTGCGCCCTGTGACTTCCTGTGTTCGTTTTTATGATTGTAGGAGTTGTTACCATTATTCGTTGACAGCGTTATTCGTTGCTTCCGTTATCCATTATGTGGTACTCAACGATGTCAGCGGGAAGTTCGGCGAAGGTTACAAAAGGAAAAGTTCGACGTCGTTTTCTTAGCCAGGGGATTGCCATACGAGGGCAGTCAAAAGAAACGGTTTACGCGTTACTTGCCTACTTTGAGAATGAAAAACTTAATGGTGACCCGCTGTTCTCCGTTACCAAAGTGATCGACAGAACTGCTGCAGCTTTGAATATAAACTAAAACAGTGTTGTAAAGATTTGGAAGGAAATGTTCGACTGAGAAAAGGAAGCTGACAAACCATTGAAACTTAACACCCCAGAGAAAAAACGTAGTATGGGTAAGCGGATCACCAATATCGATTCGTTTGCAGAGGATACGATTCGTCGTCATGTTCATGATTACTGTCGCAAGAAGTAACATCCGACGCCCAGGAAGTTAGGCCCTACTGGTCACACATAAAGAATCAGGACTTCTTCAAGGCAGTCGCACATCCTTGTCCACAATTTTACACAACCTTGGCTTTCACTGAGGGCATTTCTGTGGCTGTAAGCTGTTGATGGAGAGGGATGATACAGCTGCATGGCAATGCCGTGTTTAAGGGACATCCTTAGCATAAATATCGACGAAGTGGTGTGATGATAATGGTGAGGTTTGGTTTGTGGGGCGATCAACTGCATGGTGATCAGCGCCAGTACAAAGTTCCAATTTTTTCACAGTCCAATTTTTTACACAGTCCAATCTAGTCACTGTCATGAATGAACTAATCTAGTCACTGTCATGGATGATGATGATGATGATGATGATGATGATGATGAGGAGGACAACACGAACACCCAGTCCTCGGGCAGAGAAGATCCCTAACCCGGCTGGGAATTGAAGCTGGGACCCCGTGATCTACAGACTGAAATGCTAGCCACTAGACCATGAGCTGTGGACACGAAGTGGTGTGGCTTGAGCGTCATAACGTCGATGTAAGTGATGACCTTAAAAAGGTGGAGCTTATGGAAGAAATATCTTTCCTTAAGCCACAGTCCCCCCCCCCCCCCCTTCCTCCACCTATATGAAATTGAAGAACTGGCAAAAAAGCATGCGCATCCAGTCGTTAGGCTACCACCTTACTTACCACTTTAATTTATACTCAACAGAGTTAATATGGGCCCAGATGAAAGGTTACGTTGCCAGGAATAATAATAAATTTACCCTGTCTGCAGCTGAAGCACTCACAAGAGAAGCTGTCAGGAAAGTCAACGCTGAAGACTGGAAGAAAGCCGTCCAACATAAGAGGAACATCATGAAAAGGGCAAGGCAGAATGAGGCTCCTTTGGAAAATTCAGTGGAGGAGATGATAATTTAAATTAAAATGACAACAGTGACACCGACAGTGATAGTGATTGTAACACTTCAAGAATCCGTCATAGAGACGAGAGCGATATCAGTGGAGTTTTTCCGTTATCCCCGCAGGAATAGGGCCCAGGCTACATGTTTGGCGTGCGTAACTAATTAAGTGCCTGCATAGCAATATCGTCATAAGTTTTGAACTTTTAATAATAGGTCCTTAATGGCAATTAATTTTAAAGGAAGCTCATCTCAGGCATTCAGTACGCATCACACAAAATAAATATTACTGTTTACAATGTAACTGCTGTAGTACAGGGGCCCTGTTATTTGTATCGCTTTTGTTCTTTCTAAACAATAGAGGTTGGCCTGTTTAAGATACGTTTTCCATTCTTACCGTAGTGTTGAATTCGTTAGAATTAAGTACTCGGGTCGCAAAAATTAATAGCAGCTTCATTACAAACCTACAGCGCTCTGTTTCTCTTGCCGAAATTGTATGGGCTCCCGATGAGTAGTTGACGCGCGGGCGGACCATTACGTGTCATATTTAACTCAAATATCTCGCATTAGAGATCTCCGACAGAGGTCTGGTTCCAATAAAGTTTCCCGAATGTCGAAAATTCAGTAACGTCGCGAGAAAACGTACTTTCGTAAACTGTCCTAAAATTGTCTTAATAACTTGTTGCCGCAGATAAAACTTAAACCAAAACCTAGTATAACCCTTTCAGAATGGACTGCTGCATGTTCCATATTTATAAAGCGAATAGTATGCCTGTTTGAGATAGTTGAATGAAATGTAAGATTATGCATGTGTTCCGTGCAGGTAGTTCAGAATGTTTACTCTGTGGATGGTATTGTCCATAATCCCACGGTTTGTAGGTAATGTAGAAACACTACATAAAACATTAGTAATACTGTTAAGGCGCGGTGATCCACTGACATCAGTCACTGACCTTTAAATGCTCTGAAGCTTGAAGTAATTGCTCAGGGAGGAGTGGGTGTAGTCACCAATGATCCCAACGGGCTGATACATTTGTAAATGCCTCATTATGTGCGTGTTTCACATCCTCATTATCTCCATTATTCACAGTATCCAACTCCAACAATGTTTGAGTTATTTTCTCGTTCAGGTAGTTGAATCTTCATTATCTCCATTATTCACAGTATCCAGCTCCAAAATGTTTGAGTTAGTTTCTCATTCAGGTAATTCAATTCTTTATCTTCTTTGGAAGAGCCACTAAAGTTGTTTGACATAATATTTAATTTCTACACAGTTTGTAAGACAGTGCGGGGTTGTGGGTTAGCAGATGGAGGATACTTGGCGATGGAAATTGTTTTAATCCTTAATAATCACAGCTCATGCTCAACATTAGCTAGTTCAGTGCATTTGTGATACGAAGCTTTGTATGTTTAATTAGCTAGGAAGTTTCATATCAGCACATATTCCGCTGCAGAGTGAATATTTCATTCTGGAAACCTCCTCCAGGCTGTGGCTATGTCATCCTCCGCAGTATCCCTGCTTGCAGGAGTGTTAGTCTTGCAAGTTTCGCAGGAGAGCTTCTTTGAAGTTAGGAAGATAGGAGATGAGGTAATGGCGGAAGTAAAGTTGTGAGGATGGGTCATGAGTTGTGCTTGGGTAGCTCAGATGGCAGAAACTGCCCACTGGGAGCGACCTGTGGGACACTCACACCCTCTGTGAATGAAAGCATCCTAAGTTTTCCCTGTTTCAAATGAAGTTGTAACATGCTAGAATAAAAAAAAAATAAAAAAAAATAGTCGGTAGAACACTTACCCATGAGAGGTGACAGTCTGGAGTTCGAGTCTCTGTCCAGCACACAGTTTTGACCTGCCAGGAAGCTTCATAACAGTACACACTCAGCTGCAGAGTGACACTCTTTCTGGAATCATTGCGAGAACCAGGCAGTTATGCAGCAAACAGTTGGCAACCTCATTTTGTAACCCGTCAACATGGTTTACAACAGTGGAAAATTGAGCAATGTATTTGCATGCCATACTTGGTGGGGTGAATTTAGCTCAGACACTCTTTGGAAAATCGAAGATAAGGTTTACAGTCCATAAAAATCTGAAACTCCTGACCTTCTAGATACTGATGGAAATGCTTCAGTGCTAGATAAATAGCATGCAACTCTCTATAAAAAGCATTCCAACTCATCTGTTGTGGAGAGAGATTCTTGGAAAAGAATGCTAATGGACACCAAGTTGCCGTCACGCATTGCTATATTGCTGCAACACAGCTCCTACTGTAGACTGACTCACACCCACAAATAATACCACTGGGGTTTCTAACAATACCACCACTTGCAAAGTAGATTAGAAATCGGATTAATAATGACATGTGAAATAATTGGGTCTACTGCCGAATGTTTGTGTCGCTCTGGCACAATATTTCGGCCACGTAACTCGTTGCCTTCTTCAGGTGCTACCTGAAACTGCCGTATTGGAGGATCTTGTCCAGTGTTTATGCCCAGAGGCCGCTGGGTGCTCTCTCTGCCGTCCGCGCCCGCCTGGCGCTGCTTGTAATGTGTTGTCTCTTCCCCGGTGCTCCCTCGGACGTCCGCGCCCGACTTGGTCGCCATCTGTGGCAGCTGTCTGAGGCCATCCTATGTCGGGTGTTCCGTTCGCGGTCCACGCCCGCCTGGTGCTGCTCCTTAGGTTTTGGCCCTGCCCTGGTGGTCACACGGACGTCCGCGCCCGCCTCGTCCACCATCCGTGGGAGCACCAGGGAAGTGCCAACACCTCAGGAGCAGCGTCAAGCGGGCACGGATCACGAACGGAACGCCCAACGCGAGTCCGGCCCCAGACAGCTGGCACGACCACAGATGGTGGAGCCAGGCGCAGACGTCCGTGGGACCACCAGGGCAGGGCCAAAACCTCAGGAGCAGCACCAGGCGGGCGCAGACCGCGAACGGAACGCCCGACACAGGACAGGCCTCAGAGAGCTGCCACAGATGGCGACCAAGTCGGGCGTGGACGACCGGGGGAGCACCGGGGAAAAGACAACACATTACAGGCAGCGCCAGGCGGGCGCGGACGGCAGAGAGATCACCCAGCACCATCTGGGCATAAATACTGGACAAGATCCTCCAATATGGCAGTCTCAGGTAATACCTGAAGAAGGCAACGAGTTACGTGGCCGAAATATTGTGCCAGAGCGACACAAACATCCAGCAGTAGACCCGATTCTTCCACATGTCAAGATATCGCCGGGAAAGCCTGAAGAGTTACATCAGATTAATAATGTTGCTCACGCAGCATATGTTCGCTTTATCAGGGAACAACAAAGTTATTGACTGTGGATGGTATCGTCAGAATGGAAATAATGAGGTCACTGTAAAAAAGTCATTCATTTGGCACTTATCTTGAATGGATTCCCTTGCAGATTTCACCGAAGTCGTTATGGCTCATCTTGTTGATTCTATGGTGATTCCACTTTGACTGCTAGAAGGTCCAGATCTGTATTCTACCAATATTTGAAGACCTAACAAATGCGTTTTTCAGAAAATTCTTAATGATCAAACAATGCCAGATCAGAACAATGGTATGGTAGAAGTAATTTTTGAGTTGTTGTTCACGATCCACATTTTTATTAAAATTCTTGTAAAATCTCATATACTTCTTCTTAATTGTCACAACATCAAGAAAACAGTTTTGTATCAATCTTCATATATTTAATTTCCACTTTAACCAAACACAAGGCTTGACTGCTCTTTTACAAAGCGAAATAACAACTTAACTTCTGCATAGTGAAACAAAGAATGCTCTGTTCGCATTCGCGCCATCACTGTTACTAGTAAGTCAAAGATTATGACAGTATCACAGAAATGAATACACACAAGAACCATATCACTGTAATATATCGATATATCGGAGTACTAATACATTAATAAAACCAAATGTGAATATTGTCACAAAAATATGTCTGTTACTTCGCAGAAAAGTAGTACGATATTACTGGTATTGAGAACTGGGGTTGGAGTGCGGTAATGGTCACGTAAATAGAGAACCATTACAAGTTCCACGAAGAAACTGTGCCAAAGGTATAGTTGATGTTAAAGCAGTCTTTTAGGCTCACTGTTCCAGGGGTCCTTCCTGCTTCCTGAAGTCATCTTTCCTTTCAACAAATCACTGACTGGACCAACAGTCTCTTCCAAATGAGCTAAATGTCAGTGGTAATAATTTATCAGGCATACATACCTACAAAGGTCTTTGTACATTACAGGTAGATGAATATGCAAAATATGTGAAACGTTTTTAGTGTTGGGAAATAAGCCATTTTGGGTAACCTCACCTTTGCCCAACATGCATTTGTTCTTGTTAATTCATATGCCATAGTCATCTAAGTGTTGCACAACCCCAGTAAATGAGAGGCATCTATCTCTCTATATTCTTTGAGAAAAATGAAACGTCATCAATGTAACAGAACACACAGTCCGCACCCTAAGCACCTCAACCATGAAACACTCCTACGTCTGGTAACATTTTGAAATCCAAAAGACATCACATTATGTTGAAACAAACCAAATGGGATCGTAATAGCAGTCTTGTCCTCATCCATCTTTGACATGGGTATCTGGACAACTGCTTTGGCACAGTCTATCCACTGAAAACAGTGGCACCATTCAGATTACATGTAAAGTCTAAAACATTCGGAAGTAGATATCCATCAGGGATTATTCTTGCATTTAGACCCTTATAATCCCTGCATAAACGCCAGGATTCGTCCTTTTCCTTAAGCATTTGGAACAGAGTGGCCCATGTGCTGTGTGAGTGTGAAACTGTCCCATCCACCAACATATTATCAAATGCAGCTTTAGCATACTTTAACTTCTCTGGAGGCAATCTTTGTAGCTGGTTCACAACAGGTTGACCTGGTGTGGTGTGGATGTGACGAGTCATAGATTGTTTATGTCATCTCTTTGGTGCAACAGTTTTCGTTAGTCCCAAGAAGTCCTGTAAAATTAGTTATGCAGAGTTGTCAGTCGCTGGCACAGCCTTGGAGGAGAGGGTAGGAAGAAGGGAAGGGTCCTCTGATAGAGATGTAGGAGCCATCCAGTGGCAATGTGTCTTTGCCCATACATCATGAAGCGCTTTATCTATAGTCACAATATGCTGTCTGAGAACTCCATTGTGTTTGTCCAAAACAAATGTTTATCCTCATTCCAGGTGGTACAAAATCTCGACTTGCTTAACCTTTTCTCTGACACTGTACATACTGCAGCTAATGCATGTAGATCTGTAGTTGTGAGAAACAGATGACCATATCTCCTTGCATGAAACAATTAGTGCATTCTGCAACCTGCCAAAGGTGGAAATGTGACAATGTTCCATTTGACAGAAGATGTGGAAGTCACAGACATCTTTGTGCATCCTGTAATGGAGACCTTGCACACAATGCAGTCCGATACGGTCGAAAGCTTAGCTGCATGCGGCAAGTTATCAATCGAATGTTACATAAGTCTGGTGTTAGAGAAAAATAAGTCAGAAAATTAGTACCTGCAATAGGCCCCGAATCTCTGCCACCAAGAAAGACCATGACAGAGAAAAATATTGTTCCAAATCCAACATCAGCGTCTTCTTGACAAATGTTTGAATGCAGGAGTTGTGTGCTGCTGTTAATAACAGCAAACTGGTAACCTGAGGCACATCATCAGCATTCGTTGGAATAACACTCACCTCAGATCCTGTACCCACCAAGACCTGATGTGTCGACAGTGACAATAAGTCTTGCTGAACCACTTTTGGCCCGAACTATAGCATTTGTGAAACAAGGTAGGCACTCTGCAACTTTAACATGAGCTTGTGCATCTATACTTGCCCAACAGTGGCGTTTGGGAAACTACAGGGCTTTGTACACTGTGTTGCACTTTGGCCAAAATGTCTATGGTAATAACACTATTCATTTTGGCAAGGAGAATGTTCATATTCCTTTCTTACGGTCTTTCTGCTGCTGTTGTCCAGCTTAGCACTGAGTCTAGCCCATTCCTTCTGTCACTAGGTGGCTCTGTCATGCTCACATTAATGCTTGGAATGCATGAGTCCAGGCCACTCTTATGAGGCATGAGCAATGGGGACCGCCCTCCATAACCTTGTCCAAGGCACCACATCAGTTACTATGACTAGCTCTGGCGACTGCTGTTGTATCCACTTTCTCTGCCAAACCATCAGCTGAAAGTTCAGAGAAAGTAGGTAGTATTTCGTGCACATCTTGAAATAATTGCTGCAAGCAAAAAAGTTTCACTGACTGCTCTGATAAAAGTTCTACTCGTGCCAAAGCATGAGGCGAATTCAGCACTTGTGAGAGGGAGCCCCCAGCCCCAAAATCACAGTCCACAATTCGACTCAGATGCAGTTACATAGGTATCAAGAAACGTTATAAAACAGCATCTTTAAAAACAGCAAAAGAATGTTGTGGTAAAGTATCGTCCAACTGTTCAATGAACTACAGCTCCAAGTGGGATGTAACTACAGCTAATCTGTCGGTGTCTGAGATGATGTTGCGAAGCTGGAAAATTGCCTCCACCTAAGTCAATCACAATTGAGGACCAGCTGACCAGTCCCGAGACATTGCCTCCGTCAGAAGTTTTGTTGAGAACTGCGGTCTTTCTGCTGCTGTTGTCCAGCTTAGCACTGAGTCTAGCCCATTCCTTCTGTCACTAGGTGGCTCTGTCATGCTCACATTAATGCTTGGAATGCATGAGTCCAGGCCACTCTTATGAGGCATGAGCAATGGGGACCGCCCTCCATAACCTTGTCCAAGGCACCACATCAGTTACTATGACTAGCTCTGGCGACTGCTGTTGTATCCACTTTCTCTGCCAAACCATCAGCTGAAAGTTCAGAGAAAGTAGGTAGTATTTCGTGCACATCTTGAAATAATTGCTGCAAGCAAAAAAGTTTCACTGACTGCTCTGATAAAAGTTCTACTCGTGCCAAAGCATGAGGCGAATTCAGCACTTGTGAGAGGGAGCCCCCAGCCCCAAAATCACAGTCCACAATTCGACTCAGATGCAGTTACATTGGTATCAAGAAACGTTATAAAACAGCATCTTTAAAAACAGCAAAAGAATGTTGTGGTAAAGTATCGTCCAACTGTTCAATGAACTACAGCTCCAAGTGGGATGTAACTACAGCTAATCTGTCGGTGTCTGAGATGATGTTGCGAAGCTGGAAAATTGCCTCCACCTAAGTCAATCACAATTGAGGCCCTGCTGACCAGTCCCGAGACATTGCCTCCGTCAGAAGTTTTGTTGAGAACTGCGGTGGAAGTTAAGTTGAGGAGCAGAGCTGGATAACAGAAAAACTTGCCCTTCCGTCTTCACGGTGTGTAGCGGATTATCCTTGGCACAAGAACGTAAAAATACGCTGATGAGAATAAAAAGAAATACATACTCGGAGACACCACTTTGGGGGCACGATGCAGTTTTAATATAAAACACTTTATTTGCTTATGGAATGACGGAAAACCACAAATGATTCAAATGGCTCTGAGCACTATGGGACTCAACTGCTGTGGTCATAAGTCCCCTAGAACTTAGAACTACTTAAACCTAACTAACCTAAGGACAGCACACAACACCCAGCCATCACGAGGCAGAGAAAATCCCTGACCCCGCCGGGAATCGAACCCGGGAACCCGGGCGTGGAAAACCACACATCTAAGCAACACACACTTGGACAGACTCCAAAGACCATCATTACACCAGAGGTATATCACACAACATTGACTGTCCATTACTACTGTTAATTTATGAAAGACTTTGACATGTTGCACTGACTGCACTGTGACGAGACGCTCACAGACAGGTAGAGTTCGACTTCCAGTTTACAAAACGCTCCTTTAGGCCATCGAACTTGTTTGGGAAATTGCTGCTTTCTAAACATGGATTTGTCAAACAATCTCTCAGATGTAACAACATCTGTCAAACTTAACCTCGTCTTTGAAGCTGCTGGCACGCTGTGCATATCATGTTGTGAAGTATTTTGACACTAATGGGAATAACTGCCAATGCAGCAAAGTATTTCTTCCATTGACTTTACCACTGTCTATAAAGAATAAAAAGAAAATCAAGACGCTGGTCCAGGAAATGGTTAAAATTGAGAGTGATACATACCCACAAAAATGTGCTAAAGGAAATATTATACTCAGAACATGATGATTTACAATCACATACTTTTAATAACGTGTTAAAATTTCTTTACCGACATCGAAAATGACACAGTTATGCGAAGATCAATTCTCTTCTGCTTGGTCCTCTAATGCAAGTTCATTAAAATACCGTACATCGTCCATGGAAGAATCAGAGAGATTCAATCTTTCTTTTTTAAATTTTTATTGTATATTGTGAGCAGAATATAGATTTGCTTCTTAACTTCTTCCTGCGTAATACTCGGGTGGGGAAGAAGCAGCACCTGTACCTTATGGGAAAGCCGGTGCTCTTTTGCTTTTATCATTGACATAGTTTCCACAGCTGAAAATTCACAATGCAGTGAAATAAATTGTAATGAAACTCTCTCTTGCTAAACATGAGCGGCGAAACATAAACACAACAACGTGCGCCATCTTGTCAAATCAAAATTTTTCTCGAACACGTCAGATACAATAACTACATGTTTGACAAACACCTTAAACAATGTGGTCAACTGCCAAATAGTTTTACAAACTAATGCAGTTTGACAAGTTGTTTGACCATTTACAGCGCCTAATATAAAAATAGCTGGTCCCATGCCAGCAGAAACAAAGAATTCACTATGGAGTGCGAATCGATCTCTCCCTCAAACGACAAGAGGTGCGACAGGACGAACCGAGCACACAGGTGTGTACATAGAGATCGGCGGCAGTAAAGTAACTACGGCAAGGTGAAGGGCGGCATGACTGAGCTAACGGGCCGTAGCTAATGAAGCCGCGTCAAACAACAGCCCGGCAGCGGCCCGCCTGGCAGTCTGGGCCATTAGACGCTCCCGCGCAGTCACGGCCGGCTGCTGACGAGTGACGGAGGGAAACGCCGCCGTAGAAAGTGGTCTGGCGGCGCAGTGGAAGGGCTCGGTGCTGTTGACCTTGGCGACCGGACGCCACAATCGCTCGCTTTCTCGCGGTCACGGCCGCTCGCCTCCAACGGACAATGGCCGAGCTGCCTGAGATTCCGCGCCTGCCCTGCCCTTTGCAGTTTCAACCAGAACCGGTTGAATGGGGCCTGCACACGTTCAGTATTTATTGACAATACTATGGTGCTATCGGAACGACGCTGTGCACTGGACTTCGCACAACCTATGTAGATTACGTTTGAAGTTCAAAACAAAGTTGGCAGAACACAAGTTGGCAGAACTGTTTCTCCATAGATGCGCGATTGTTTATTTCGTTTTACTGTTGCGAAACATGTAACATGTAACATTTAACTGTTTAGTTCTGTTAATGAAAGCTATTGAAAGCGGCATGTAGTGTTTAGATGATGAATTTCGTTTTAAATGATGTTGAATTCAACTGAGAAATGTATGTTGCTTGTTGAACATGTGTTTCGATACATACACGGATTTAGTGCAAAGAGGGATTACCTGAGAAATTCCCGGAAACAGTTGTACTTCATCATAATGCGTTTCATCGACTTATTGAGAAATTACCAGAGACATGCTGAGTGTTAGATATCGAACGAAGTGGAAGGCTACCTAAACTGAATATTTCTCGCTCTATGCAGCGGATCCAAGCAAAATCATTGCACAAGTTGGCACAAGACAAAAATATGGGGCTTGCAGCCGCACATAAAGCTGTTTGACAAACATTGATATTGTTTCCGAAAAAACTGACAGCAGTGTAAGAGTAGAAAGATGCGGTTCAACGTATTGAGAAGGCTACCGTCGATATTCTTCATGTCACTTCCTATACAGGCGAGGCCTGGTTCCACCTCTCTGGTGATGTTAACACGCAAAACACACTATTGTGACCAATGGAGAATATTCATTGTGTCATGATCAGAAAATTAGAATGTGGATTGCAATAACCAGGCGGTGCATTACTGGACTTCTATTTTTCAAAGAAACCGAGAGTGAACGTGTTGTTTAATGATCCACGATTTCATTGGCTAGATTAAGCAAGACAAACCAGCTACTCATGGTTTCTGCATGAGGCTAATACTGCTCGCACGCCTAATAACACTTCGCGTCTTCCGAGGAAATTTCTTGGGGAACGCGTCATCTCAAAAAAGCCATAAACCCTCGTTCGTCGGACGTTACTTCACCATGTTTTTTCTTTGGGGAGCAGCAAATTCTGTAGCGCATCACAATGGCCCACGCACGCTTTGTGGCTTAAAAACTGAAGTAACTGCGGATGTGAGAGGTATAGCACAATCAGATCTGCAGGAAACAACGGAAAACAAGAGATGGATCCGAGAATGGCTAAAAAAAGGTAGCAACTTGTATGTTAATTTACTGACTGAAATCATAACCATGCACTGGAATTATTTCGTAAACCATTTTCAGATGAGTCCTGCATCTTACCAAAAATTATTAATGTTTATACGATATTAAACAGAGAAGCAAAATACATTAATGAGAGAGGCAGTCGCAGTAATCGAGAGCCGGCAGGTCATACGAATGCAGGCTTAGCGTTGTGTTATCAGCAAATGGGACTTGACTGAGAAAGCTTGGTGTGAAGTTGGAAAAGAAGGTCGTATGACAGATGTGTGCTGTACTCATCTGCTGTTTAAAATAAAATTATCAGGATGTCAGTGGGGAAAAAAATGAAAACCATAATGGGAGTAATTTTGCATGCCTATCAGTGGCTGTGCCATTATCTAAAATTATGTTGTCATATACAAACGTACAGTGGGGAACGACAGAAAATGATAGAAAAGTCACAGATCTCCTCTACTTGTGAACAATGGTGCTCGCTTACAAATGATTTAACGAGCAGAAACCAACTGCACCACTTTCCTGTGTGTCTAAATCTAATGGCATCTAGGTTTTCAAAATAAAAGTAGTCGACAACATGTTAAAGTGGAGGAGTTATTTTGTATTGTCACATAATTTAACTACAGTGAACATGAAATGAACATTCAAGTGCAGTAGTTCCAGAAGAGATGCACCTGAAAGTACGAAGTAATTTGTTAAATAAATTAGAAATACATTTGCCTATTAATTTGCACAGATTACAACGTTTTGAGCTCCTTGTGATTTTGCAATATGGCCGTTTAGAACTTGAAATTTTTCTGAAGCCATTCCAAATGCGCAATCAGTGGCCATTTCCCTCGGCTTACTATGCAGTTACACATACTTTTCACATTGGAGAGACACTTTTTGGAGGTCTCATTAAGTAGCGCTCAAAATAAAATAGAAATGGGCTATCACTCTCATCGGACAATAATCCCTATGGGGATGGGATTCCAATGTCTGGATGTGTTGTCTTATGAGAACCAGAAGATACTCGGGTTCAACAAACACCACGCTACTCGACGTCCGCGCACAGCAGCTGCTGCAGCTTCTCATTTGAGTCGCATAGTGTGTGGAACTGCGTTTCCAGCTAGTCGCCAACCGGTTGCCGGTTTAGATCGACTGCCCTTTGCGTTCCTTTTCCGTTGCTCCGTGTGCCAACGACCTTAAGGTACTGTTTCGCTGGAACTGCTCGCAGCAGTGACTTGCAGTGACTGCCAGCCGTGACGGTAGACCGTTACTGCCTGCACTTTTCGTTGAAACTGTGGTTACTAGATGATGAACGAAAACACTGCTGACAGCCGATGAAACTAGGTTTTATTTTAATACACCACCGGTTTCGCGGCTTTCAGCTGCATCTTCAGGTGCAAAAACACTATGACGTTACTATATAATAATGGAAACTCAACGTTCTTAATCGAGAAATTGCCATTCTGAGAATACTGTCGGTCACAGTAAGTGTTCCCAGGTGGCCAGAAAAGATAGGGCCCACTTTTGCAAGCTGCACCTTCTGTGTATGGCTTGATATGGATACTTGCACTTGTAACGTAAGGTTCGATCTACCTTGCAACATTCTTAGAGGACCACCTTCGCAATTATTCTTCATTCGTGTAGTTTTCTTTTTTATAATAATGAAATTATTCTCAGAACGGCAATACTTTGACTAACAATGTTAGCAGTAGGGCAAACAGAGCGCCACTCCACCTTGCATTGTTTCCAAATTTATTCAAGATGGGGGATCCAAGATGGCGGCGATAGATGTGGCGATATCGCAATGACATCATGGTGGGAAGTACAAATTTTGTTGGGAAAATAGGTCAATTGGACTATGTCCACTATCCCAACCCCCTCCCCTCCCCCTCCCCTCCTCTCCCCTCCCCAAGAAAATGGCAGGAAAAAATGACGGGAGAAAAGGTGACTTGGGCTACCTTCACTCACCTATGGAAGTGGTGGGAAAATTTTGGATGGAAAATAGGTCAGTTGGACTACCTCCCATAACCAAAGCCATCCAACAACCACCTCTTCCTTTGAATTGGTGGTAAAAGACTCAGTCTGTGTTCAGCTGCTGGAGAGGAAGGAGTGTACTTTATTTATTTTCAGTGGGAAGTTGGAACAGTTTATTTAGGGTAGATTTAACATAGTTTATTTATTATGCTGATACAAAACACTGGCCCTGGCGTATTTGGCATGACAATAAATAGCCTTCATATCTGCAAACTACTCGCAAATTACCAAAATAAGGCACTACACTGATGTACAGACGTGCAAACAACTCGTAAATTATCGAAAAAATGCATGTAAAACACTCTGCAAACATGATCACTAATTGTAAACTGTCAAAATAATCCATTGCACAGCATACCGACGTATTCACAAAATAATGTAGTACACTGATGTACAGACACGTTCACTATGCGTAAAATTGGCAAAATAATGCACCACTCTACATTGAATTGTTGGCAAATTTATTCAAGATGGCGGATCCAAGATGACGGTGATAGATGTGGCAACATTGCAATGACCTCACAGTGGGGAGTACAAATTTTGGCGTGAAAATAGGGCAATTGGACTACGTCTACTATCTCAACCCCATCCTCCTCCACTCCCCCCTCCACTCCTCAACCTTCCTCAAGAAAATGGCGGCAAAAATGGTGGGAGAAAAGGTGACTTGAGCTACTTCCACTAACCTGTGAAAGTGGTTAAAAATGGTTCAAATGGCTCTAAGCACTATGGGACTTAACATCTGAGGTCATCGGTCCCCTAGACTTAGAAACTACTTAAACCTAATTAACCTAAGGACATCACACACATCCATGCCTGAGGCAGGATTCGAACCTGCGACCGTAGCAGCAGCGCAGTTCCGGACTGAAGCGCCTAGAACCGCTCGGCCACATAGTGGTTAAAAGGTTGTCAGTGTTGTACTGACATCTCATGTCAATATAAATAATAGCCAAGTCTCCCTCTGGACGCGCTACAGAAATCTTTGGCAGTGCTTTCAGAAACTGTCTGCAAACACGCTCACTGATTGCAAACTGTCAAAATAATGCACTGCACATCCTACAGATGTATTAACAAAATAATACAGTAAACTGATGTACAGACACGTTTACACGCATAAAATTAGCAAAATAATGCATGTATGACACTCTGAAAGCACACTCACAGCCGAAATAATGCATTGCACAAACAGTCATTGCATGTAAAAACGCTTTCTAACTATCGTTAAGAAACTCGACCACAATGTATCAGCAATCTGTTCCCTACAGAGGTCCAAGGCAGAATGATGACCGTGTGTGTCGGGTGCACATGCCAGTCCAGCCTGTCTCACATGTGAGACACATGTGGCCGTGCACATGTTTACCTAGCCACCATGGCTGATGCATCACCTGCGGCTCCAGTGCCGGCCTAATTGCCAAGCGAGATGGTTGCCTAGCGACGCACCCTCACATGCTAGAAGGTTGTTAGTGTTATACTGACGTCTCATGTCAATGTAAATAATAGCCAAGTCTCCCTCTGGATGCGCTATAGAAATCTTTTGCAATGCTTTCAGAAACTGTTTACAAAAATATCCCAGAATAACACGGGATGCATTATTCCAACTGATCCTAATAAGGTACCCTGTCCATCACATGTTACCCTTCTCAGAAATTATAACATCCTGCTTGCAACATATATCTCAGAAATGGTAAATGTTTGCTCATGTTCTCACCACTAAAAGCCTTCATCATGCCTGTGCATGCTTGCAAAAACACCATTAATCATAAAAGCATTTTTGTTGCTTGGAAAGAGAGCATGGTCTAAGCACAGATGGGGAAATCAGAACAATTATGCAAACAGAATTCGAAGCACTGCCCTACAGACGAGAAAAATAGCTGCAATTTTCAGTGTCCTACAGCTACTGGCCTTGAAGTGTCCTAATGTCGCAATGGCGGATGAGGGCCAGGGTTCCACCAGAGATGGATGGTCTGATTCAACTTGTCTTCGAACACTTGAGCAAAGAAGGCATCACGTTACTCTCAGAACTTGAGAGATTGCAGAGCACTCTCACTTCTGATTCGGTGTAGGGAATATGATATACTGCAATTTGACTTTATACATCATGATGAAATGGTGGGCAGTAGTTTGTGGAAATGTTTGCATGTTCTAGGGAAGGAAATATGGTAAGCTTTACCTGCGTTCAAAGGAATAGGGTGCCGACTTAAGCGACTGCAGTAAAAGCACGGCATTGGTGGGCCGACAAAGCGCGTTTTTTCTGGGGAACGACGAGGAGACATTTCCAGACGGCAGCGTGCAGTGGTCACTTTGTACAAAACACATTAGCTTGGCGCTGGACAGGGAAACTGGCGCCCAGACGTCCAGACTCTGTTTCAAAACATGTTTTGTCAATCCACAAAGCTGTCTGCGTGTTTATGACTGTTCTTTGCAAACTTTGAAATGGACGCAACAGGGGAAATAACAAGCTGTTTATGGAGGGCTGTGCTTCCACCCTGTATTGTGTTAGCAAAAGACATGGCAAACGGGTGGGAAAGAGGCCACAAAGCTGAATTTTTTCCATTTTCTGCCAATTAACTTTAATGTCTCTGATTGGTCAATTCGGTTTGCAATGCAAAGACCATTCTCTGAGCTTAGAATGCCGGGCTCCAGCTCGTGATTGGCTTGTGTGAAAGTGAGGGAAGTCAAAAACGAGAAATGTGCTTTTGGAACCAAGCTGAGGAGGAAGTAGTGAGGAAGGAAGAAGGATCACTCTGGTACAAGTCTCTTGTACTGGCGCTTCGCTGGTAAAGAACTGCAGGTCTCTACCTGTACTTTCCTAGTGTGCGCCTATGGGCCTGTGCCAGTCACCTTCTGAACTGTCAGAGGTACTGGATGATTTTAAATACAAGGGTCGTCCACAAAGTAAGTTCCGTTTCTATTTCTATACGTGGCAGCACTACGATCGCAGTTCTGAGCAAGCGCGGCAGTTACTCTGACTCAAGGAGAGGACATGTACGCCGTTTTCGGATCGATGCTGCCGACGTGTGCTTTGTAGTGCTTCTTTATAATGTCAGCCGTAATTGAAGATGCCGCCGCCTGTGAAATCACATCTGTGATTCGTTTTCTAAATGTAAAGAAAGTTAAACCAAGGGAAATTTATCGCCAAATCTGCGAGGTTTATGGACAAAATGCTATGAGTGATTCAATGGTTAGAAGATGGGTCAGACTGTTCAATGAAGGACGTGATCTAGTGCATGATAAAGAACGAATTGGACGCCCATCTGTGGTTCTGATGAACTGGTTCACACAATTGAAGAGAAGATTAAGCACAACAAGTCCTAGCGACTTTCATCTCTTATCACACCTAACATATATCTTTGGTGGTCGACACTTCAACGATGATGACGAGCTGAAAGAACATATTAGCACATGGTCGAATACACAGGTGGCAACCTTCTATGAAGAACGCATACAAAAACTTGTGCCATGCTATGAGAAGTGTCTACAAGATTTCGGAAGCTATATAGAACAGGAGCTTAACAGTTGTAGATTTTTGTACAATAAATATTTTTTCTGTATCTGTACACGTTTGTTTTATATAACCTAACGGAACTTACTTTGTGGACATACCTCGTAAAAGACAGTTACAACATAAGGAAACTGGAAGAATTTTGCGGCGTTGTGAGCGTTTCCAGACTGCTGTCTGAAGGTGACTGACGGCCTCTCCATTTAAACTCATCTGTCACAGTGACGGGATAGCTGATGGCTCTGTGTTCTGTTTCAATTGATTCCTCATATTGCAGTCATGTACGAGATCATTGTTTTGGTGCTAGCCATCTGTGGTAGGTGATGTTCATCCACCAGGACTCTTTCTCCATCTCAAACACGCGATGTCAGTCAATCATTATGTGGTAACCAACAGCATACCAATGGACGGATGGGGTGGAAAAGACACCATCGATGTACTGTAATAATAAGCATCACTGTTGATAGTGCAAACAATTTTAGCAGTTTTACCGTAATTTCAACACCGACCAGTGACGCAGCAGCATGCTTCCCAGATTCTGTATCATCGCGAAACCATCCTTCCTCTAGTTTGCGTGTGCCATTGCGATTGCAGATATATGAACTGCCCCTCCTCTACTTTGTGAGTACAATTGCGTATATAGATAGATGACTGTCAGTACGTCCTTTTGTTGTTAATTCTCGAACATGCACATCAAAGTTTACCAGACAGCGATCTAAATATTTCTACTAAATATTTCTAGCACTTCGACAATAGTGCATAATTTACCATCTTTCTCTGTGTGGATGGAAGTCGCAGGGCATTCTCGGATTCTTAGGATAAAGTTGGAGACTGAATGATCTCCTTGCATTGTCTTTGATCAACCCGCCCAGCAACACTGCCTCCGATTTCATCTGCAACTGACCAGAAGTAGACCGCTACATTCTGCATGTCATGAAGGAATGGAGCGTGTCGAGTCCGTAACTACTGTTCCGCACGCATCCAAGTGCACAAGATTTTTCCAGATGCGCTCAAGTTGAGGAACTCAGTACCCCTTATCGGTTTATAGTAGTAGATATGAAAGTGTTGTGATATAATAGCAGACGTTTAAGAAGAACGAGGAATGGGTGGTTTTTATGCATAATGGAGTTTCAGACGGACGGAGTTCAAAGAATTTTACGTAAATCAACTACGCTATCAATTCTAAAGTATTGTTCTAGTGTCTGGAATCAGTACCAAGAAGGTATTAGTAAGAGAGAACATAAACACATGCACTCCTAAGGATACACCGTTCTGCACTTGAAACAGGCTATATAATGTTAGATCGTTTCCGATCTGTCAGTCATGTGGAGTGCAACGCTGTCAATATTCCACTGTAAGAAATATGTTTCCGGCGCATGACATACATTATTCTCGCAGGTTTCTCTACGATAAATTATGGTAACAAACTGTAAAATGAAAAAAAAACTACTTCCTTAAAACATCGATTCTAAGTGGCACATACACAATATATTCATCACACTTGAGACGGAGGTTCTCTGATAACCAAGAAGATTGCTGTCAATTATCGCAAGTAGACAGCGCTCTTAGTCACACACAGAACACGCGGTTGTATACGAGTCGAATGCAGGCTATGTCTCACATCTGATGCATCCTGACAGAACAACGCGAAACAATGGTCAAATGACCTGCAGCAACATCTCCCTCTCTCTCTCTAGAATGTATCATCAGACTACCATTAAATCGTACCTCGTTACAACTCCGTCTCGACCGATCACTGCATCCACTCTCCGTCATCCTTTAACGCAGACGCAAGTAAGTTTAGAGACAGATGGTTCTCTGTTTTTCCAGGAAAGCATCAAAGACAGCAATTAACTCGCATGTGTCACTATTACCTCAATAGACATACAGTAGAATGCTGCCTCGACGAAACAAATGACTGTTTCCCTGGTTCCTGGGGCTTAAATATCAACATTTTCTCGTTTTCCTCTTGCTGTCGTATACTCGCTGTTCTGCGCCAACCAGAAGGCACGCAAGTATTTCCTCAATTTCCCCGCATTTGGGTGTATTTTCCCTCAATTTATACATATTTTCCATCATTTTTCGTAATTCTATCGATTTTATGTCACTTCAACCCAAGTGATCATGACATCACTTTTCGTTCTGTATTCTAAAACTCCTTGTAAATGTAGTACAGCTGTCAACACCTAGTACAAATGCACTATTTTTCTGGTCAGGTGGCATAGTATAGCACTGTACTCGGGTGCATCCAGTCACCTCCATCCACATATTCTACATTTGCAGTGCGTTTGAACTGATTTCTGTGTGTCTGTGTCTGTGCATGTGTCGCAGATGGCTCCCAGGACCCAGTCTTCCCGCTGGTGGACCCAACTTCCAACATTGAACACATCTTCGGATGTAACGCGTGGTTGGTCCATCTTCGAGGCCTACCCAGATGTGACATGTGGTGGATCCACCTCTGAATATCGCTCTGGAAATAATGCATGGCAGACCCATACTCGAACGCTAACTCGGATATGGTGTATCGTGGATCTGCATCCCAACATTGTTCCAGATATAACGCGCACCAGATCCACACTCGAACGCTAACTTGGATCTACTGTTGGCTGGCACACATACAGACTTTGTTTTTGATATGTCGGAAGACAGAGATGCGGTAAAAATCTTATCGAGCTCTCTATTAGATGATGTTAGCGGAGCTTTTATAGTTCGTAATTTTTCTCTGTTGGATGGTACAGAATAATGATGATAGAATGTTGGGTGATCCACTTGAATGGGCCCTGAGGGACATGGATCTGCTTTCGATTGCAGTACCCATATGATGTTGAGTCTTCCTAATTTTCCCGATAAGGAACCCACCGTAGCTGTTATACTGTCTTTCATTCTTCCTTGTGTTGCAGGAGCGGCCTCTGTTTGTTGCTGATCGTACACAACGTGCACGGTTGGCGGAGCAACAACACGTTCCCATTACGATTGAATGGTCAAAACATGGTCCTGTTGCACTAACTCAGTTTAGTCTGTTTCTACACTGGTTGCAAAATGTGTTGGTTATAGCTCTCTCCAACTTTTCCTCAGTTCCGACTTTTATTGGAATGATCACATGTGCAAAGCTGCATGGATGGCAGGGCAGAGTCTGAGGAGCAGTTTCAAGATGCATAGGGACTATCTAAAACACGTTGGAATTTTACTGCAGCAGTTAGTTTCGAAAAAGGTGACTCTTTTCGAGATATGAGAGTGCCACGAATATGATTCACTAGTGGCTGTAGTCATTAAAAACTTCTTCATAGGATCCATCGCAGGTATGTCGTCGAATGGAAAAACTTGAATCCAATCCGCAGACAGCATTTCTACCGGAAAGCGTAACACTAGAGATCTGAAAAGGCTGTGAACATTTCTTACGACTTCAATTGGCACACCATCTCCTGTATGTGATCGTTCTCCATCAACTATCGCCTATAACCCAGTTGATATATTGCAGAACCTCTGATGTGGCATCGAGAGAGAACGCATTACAAATGCTGGAGAAATAACTGATGGCGGCATGAGGGAGATGCAAATACCGGCGTCATACCACGTTCCTTAGCCGAATCACTTTCTAAATTCGGTGATTTTATTACGAGCGTACACCGTCGGCGATGTGTAACCGCACTTTTGGTCTGTTAATACACACTCTGGCGATTACCATCTATATTCAGTGTATCGGTATTTGTGTGTAAAAACCGCTTGATTCAGGGGTAAATCTGTAAGGTTTGTATAGTTTTTAACATGGATGTCGTTAGCGATTCTTGTGGGCACCTGTAGAACTAAAACCGATTGTGACTGTAACATAGTCGTTGCGATCGTGTTTTGAACATCTGATGGCTTGTAAGACGATTACGTTTCTCTATCTGAGACGCAGTGGTACCACTCACAAGAAAAACTTAAGAGATATGTCCACCCATCGTTGATTTTCGCTCAGTGTTGTTTCGTATCGCCAGCATTCAGTTATTGGAGAAGTATTGTGCTTAGAAGTAGGGAATTCTGCATAGATTCGCCTTGAGCATCAGGCTTATAAAGTATGGTGAAATATTGTACTTAGTAGCAGGGGATGCTTCATTGACTCACCTTGTGCATCAGGTTTACAAAGTATGTGTGTGTTCCGACATTGGCAAAGAAAATGTATATGTCCTGTCATAAGGGAAGGTATGGATTTGATGTGGAAAACTGCGACAGCCGCAAAGGGAATGAAGGTTATTTCTTTACTTGGAGAATTATGTCAAGTCATAATAATGGTACAGATATTTCTATTGACAGAACCATAGTCGTCAGGAGGGGGTATTTCCAATACTTCGTTCATTGTCGAGTGTCGTCCAATTGAGGCTGCAATTGTAATATTTAATTGTAAGTGCAGTGATCAAATATATATATATATATATATATGCGGCTAGTTTCCTAGGACAGATCTGGGGTTGCGTGGCTTGCGATGGCGGTGGGCTGTGGCGGGAACGATTCACGTTTCTGGCTTATGCCATGAGCCGTCTGAATGGAAAGGCTCGTTGGGGTACAGGAATATAGCCTAACTAACAATGTCGCCCTCTAGACGACTGAATGGCGAATTAATACTCAGTATGTGTTACACAGCCTTCGTAATCGCCTTTTTTCTCCATGGAAATTTGAGGAGACTCAATGTGGACGTGGGCTTGCACTGGAGCATTTTTGCCTCCCATGTAAACTGTCTTGTTGACTGTTTCTAGCATTTACCATTTTTATTTGGCTGAAAAATCATCGATTACGGTGTGTGTTGTGCGCATCTAGCACGTGAAAGACGGGTGGAAGACACATTTGCTGGTTCTCTAGGTATGAGAAACACCTTAGTTGACTTTGTAAATTATCAGGATGATATGGAATCTGTTATATCACCGACATCGGTATTCGCGAGTGGAATTATGAATTTTCTGTTTTTTTTTCGATTTTTCCCATGAAGGTCTTCGCAGACGGGTTAGGTTTCTCGTTCTCTGTGGTTTACAGCATGTTCCACCTCGCTGAAGTTTCTGGTTTCCGGAGAAATAATTTCCAGTCTATATCTTCCGAAGTATACTGTGCAAGCGATATTGCTAGGTGCTTGATATCGAGAAATATTGCGTAAATGGTATGGTATTGTGGTAAACGATGTGAAAATACATACTTCTTATAATTCCAGTGTCTGGAGATGGGTGTAGGAATCAAGCAAGCAAACAGGTCGGTGTCGGAAACAGTAACGGCTTTGTGCCAAGGGCAACTATCCCAGTCTTAGTACAACAGTTCGGAAACTGATGTCCGTTCACTGAGGGTGCTCTGGTCATGTGTTGGGTCAGTGTCTGTGCAGTGGCAGATGCCTTGTGACTGTCGGTTGTGGTGGATGACTGCTCGACCTCGCGGGAAATCTCTACTGCTGCGACAAGTATATATGGTGCATGTGCTTATGCTATCTGTCTTTGTGGTATATGTACGAGTGTCTGGTGGTTGATAGCTATATGCAGGATGCAGAAGTAATGATTTTGTATGGTGCAGGATACGAACTGTGTGTTAACTACATCGATATGGTGTGATTATACAGTTAGATTGGAGATCGGGTGCACACTGAAATATTCGAGGTTTCCTTGACTGTGTCAGTACAAATATACCAATCTGTGCAAAATAGTTTTGCTGCTGAAAGTCTCATCTGCAGAAAATGGGGGTCAGGTGCTCCCACACCAGCAACAATAGTTTGGCAGGTTTCACACAGAAAAACTCAAGCTTTGCTGAACTACAGCAGAGCAGTGTAGTTGAGGAAGCGTCTTTCTGCATTTGAAGATCTGTAGACCACTTTTGCAGGGTTTAGCTGTCAGTGCAATTGGCGATATGTACAAAATAGTTTCGCCACTGAAAGTCTCGTCTACAGGAAAAAAATGGCGGACAATGCTCCCACACCGGCAGCAGCAGTAGTTTAATGGGTAAATTCAGAAAGAGCCAATCAGAATGCTCCATTCATTCACGAGACATCTATTGTGCTGGGGCAAAGGAGCCTCTACATACTGAATCGAACAAGATGGGAGGTGAGGTATCTATGGAAAGTTCTGAGAATAACGTGATGTATTCTTTGCTCAAGTGTTCAAAGACAAGTTGAAGCAGACCATACATCTCTGGCAGAACCCTGTCCCTTATCTGCCATTGTGGCATTAGGACACCTCCAGACCAGCAGCTGTAGGACACCGAAAATTGCAGCCGTTTTTCTCTTCTGAAGGGCAGTCCTTTGAATTGTGTTTGTGTAATTGTTCCGATTTTCACTTTTGTGCTTAGACAGTGCTCTCTTTCCAAACAACAAGAATACTTTTACGATTAACAGTGTTTCTGCAAGCACGCAGAGACATGAAGAAGGCTTTTATTGGTGAGAACATGAGCGAACGTTTGCTGTTTCTGAGACGTATGTTGAAAGTAAGACGTTACGATTTCCGGGAAGCTTAACACATGATGGACAGGGTGCCTCATTAGGATCATGACGAAGAATGCATCCTGTGTCATTCTGGAATACTTTCGTAAAAATGTCCTGTTAGCACAAGAATTTCCATGCAGACAAACTGAGACATCACGAAAGCTCGTACAACAAAAGCGACCGTTAACTATTTCTGTGGCACTTTACAATTTCCAGGAAGGGTTGATACGTAATGGAGGGAGTGTCCTGTTAATATCGCCAGGAAGAATGCATCCTGCGTTACTCTGGGATATTTTCGTAAATAGTTTCTGAAAGCATTGGAAAAGATTTCTATAGCGCTTCCAGAGGTAGACCTAACTGTTATTTACATAGACGTGAGACGTCATAATAACATTGTCAAAATTTTAGCTGCACCTGTGTGGGTGAGTCGCTAGGGAAACATCTCGCTTGGCAATTAGGCTGGCGCTGGACCCGCAGGCGATGTGTCGGCTAGTTAAACCCATGTGCGGCCAGACGCATCTCACATATGAGACAGGCTGTACTGGCATGTGTGCCTGACATAGCCGGTCATCATTCTGCCTTGGACCGCTGTAGGGAACAGGTAACTGATTCGTTGTGGTCGAATTTCTTAACGATAGTTCGAAAGCGTTTTTACATGCAATAAGTGTTTGTGCAATGCCTTATTTCGGCTGTTTAAGTGTTGTGAGTGTGTTTTCAGAATGTTATACATGCATTATTTAACCAGTTTACGAGTTGTTTGCGTGTCTGTACATCAGCGTACTGCCTTATTTCGGTAATTTACGAGTAGTATGCATGTCTGTAAGCTATTTATTGTGACTCCAAGCAAATCAAATGTTCAGATGTGTGTGAAATCTTGTGGGACTTTACTGCTAAGGCCATCAGTCCCTAAGCTTACACACTACTTAACCTAAATTATCCTAAGGACAAACACATACACCCATGCTCGAGGGAGGACTCGAACTTCCGCTGGGACCAGCCGCACAGTCCATGACTGCAGCGCCCTAGACCGCGAGGCTAATCTGGCAGCAACAAGCATATCAGGGCTAGTGTTTTATATCAGTGTAATAAATAAACTACGTGAAATCCGTCCCTAAATAAGCTGTTCCTACTTTCCGCTGAAAATAAATAAAGTATACTCCTTCCTCTCCAGCAGCTGGACACAGGCTGAATCTTTTTCCCGCCATTTTTTCTGCAGACTTCCATCTTGGATATGTCATGGGTGGGGGAGAGAGGAAGGGCGACAGCGCCCTCTAGTGGTGGTTGTGTGTATTAGGTGAGTTGGACTCTGAGCCTCATGATAAACACACTGTATGGAGCTACCGCCTGTGAGAACACAAATTGTTTAAATAAACAATGCATACAAAATAAAGACTTACATCCATCCTATCGAGCAGCCCAGCACAGAGTCCTTTTCCCGCCAATTCGAAGGAAGAGGTGGTGGTTGGATGACTTAGGTTAGTGGAGGTAACCTAATTGACCGATTTTCCCGCCAAAATTTTCCCGCCACTTTCTTAAGTTATTGGAGGTAGCCGAAGTGACCTTTTTTCCCACTAATTTTCCCCTCCATTTTCTTGGGGAGGGGGGGAGGGGAGGGGGACGGGGTTAGGTTAGTAAACGTAGCCCAGTTGACCTATTTTCCCACTAAAATTTGAACTACCTGCCATGAAGTCACTGTGACGTTGCCGCATGTATCGCCGCCATCTTGGATCCGCCATATTGAATAAATCTGGCAACAATACAACATGGGGTGGTGCTCTCTTTGCCCTATTACTAATGTTGGTCTTACCTATGATGGACTAATGTCATAATTTTTGTTATACGTGAAGGTGTGTCTGTAAGATGTGAAATGGGTAGTGTGGTCTACTGAAACCAAGTTTTACCAGCATTTTACCTGTATACTTTCTGTCATATTGAGCTCATAACTGCCCTTTTGGTATGGAGGCGTGTAGTGGGGTTAAAACTGAAGGAGACCAAGTGATGTTTAGAGAAAACGTTTTCAAACCGATGTAGGTTGAAATACTTATTCAGAGATGAAGAAGCCTTCATGTCATAGATTAGCGCAGAGAGCTGCATCAAGCCAGTCTTCGGCCTGAAGAGCAGAATGACAAACTACTCCATAAGCCAAGTGTGGAGGATGGGAGACATGGATGTCCGCAGAAATTTATTTGGGGAGAGGTGGTGGGAGGGAGGACACTGAAATCGATGTTTTTGGCATAAATGCGTTGGTCAGTTTCGTGATGTGTCATGCCGCAAAGATTAAATTTTTCAGATATACAAAATACTTAATATATCACAGAGTGAGATGGCTCAGTGGTTAGTACACTGGACTCGCATTCGGGAGGACGACGGTTCAATCCTGCGTCTGCCAATCCTGCTTTAGGTTTCCCCTGATTTCCCTAAATCGCTTCAGGCAAATGCCGGGATGGTTCCATTTGAATGGGTACGGCCGACTTCCTTCCCCATTGTTCCCGAATCCAATGAGACCGATGACTCCACAGTTTGGTCTCCTCCCCTAAATCAACCCAACCCAACCCAACTTAATATATCCCCGACAACAGATGGTTACTCATTCACTTCCTGTATTGGCTTAGGCTACTGTGTTGTATACTGTAAGACACAAATAAAAACGGAAATGAGCGTTTGGCGTCATTAGCTAGCAGGTCCCTTGCGGCGCAGGTCCGCCCGCCTTGGTGTAGATCTTATTACATTCGACGCCACATTGGAAGACATGTGCGCCGGATGGGTATGAAATGACGATGAAGGAAACACAACACCCATTCCCTGAGAGGGAAAAATCTCCAACCCAGCCGGGAATCGAACCCTGGCACGTAGGACGGCAATCCGTCACGCTGACCACTAATTTTTTCATTTTGCTCGATATAGTTCGTTGCGTTTGGACTGGGCGGAAGTCACAAGACATCCGTTCAAGTTTATCGTTGATTCCTTGACTCAGTTTTTTTATATTACGGAGAGCATGCAGCCTTCTGACCGAACACGCTGAGCTACCGTGCCGGCGACCACTCACCTATAGGGGCAGACACGCAAATAAATATATAAATAAATAAATAAACGACGCACCACGGAAGGTGAGGAAGGAAGAGCGGTAGGGGGCACAGGGGCACACAACCCACTCCCTGGAATCTGGGACACACTCCAAGACAAAAAAAAAAAAAAAAAAAAAAGGCGCACCAAGAAGAAATTACCTGAATGAGACCAAATCGGTAGATGTGATGTACCGGGTGATCAAAAAGTCAGTATATATTTGAAAACTTAATAAACCACGGAATAATGTAGGTAGAGAGGTAAAAATTGACACACATGCTTGGAATGACATGGGGTTATATTAGAACCAAAAAAAAAGTATTGCTAGACTCGTGAAAGAACTCTTGCGCGCGTCGTTTGGTGATGATCGTGTGCTCAGCCACCACTTTCATCATGCTTGGCCTCCCAGGTCCCCAGACCTCAGACCGTGCGATTATTGACTTTGGGGTCACCTGAAGTCGCAAGTGTATCGTGATCGACCGACATCTCTAGGGGTGCTGATAGACAGCATCCGACGCCAATGCCTCACCATAACTCCGGACATGCTTCACAGTGCTGTTCACAAAATTATTCCTCGACTACAACTATTGTTGAGGAATGATGGTGGACATATTGAGTATTTCCTGTAAAGAAAATCATCTTTGCTTTGTCTTACTTTGTTGTGCTAATTATTGCTATTCTGATCAGATGAAGCGCCATCTGTCGGGCATTTTTTGAACTTGTGAATTTTTTGGTTCTAATAAAACCCCATGTCATTCTAAGCATGTGTGTCAATTTGTACCTCTCTATCTACATTATTCCGTGATTTATTCAGTTTTCAAATTTATACTGACTTTTTGATGACCCGGTATATCTACAGGCAAACAAAAGACTACAATTTCAGAAAAATTGGGCGATTTATTCAACAGAAAGGGCTTCTCAAATTGAGCAAATCAATAATGCGTTCGTCCACCTCCGGCTCTTATGCAAGCAGTTATTCGCCTTAGCATTACTTGACAGAGTTCTTGGATGTCCTCCTGAGGGATATCGTGCCAAATTCTGTCCAACTGACGCGTTATATCGTCAAAATTCCGATGTTGTGGGACTCATCACTAAAGACAATTCTACTCCAGGCGATGAGATTCCAGGCCGAAAGTGCAGTCTCTTGCAGCGGTCTCTCCGCGATATTTTCAGAAATTTTATAAATTATATAACTCAGTACATATCTCGAAATATCTCTTCTTATCTTACCGATTCCTAAACTTTAATATACGATGATTATCATTGCAAAGTAGTTTCAAGCCCTATTGTTCCTTGGAGCGTCCATTTACTACATGGAATAGCTTCTCTCCTATCTGTTTTCCCTTATGAAAAGAATGAGGCAATGCTTGCGATTAGCCGTGAAAGAAGGAAGATTTATGTATTGTTGAGCTAGTCGCCATATTGATGAGATTCTGTATGAGAAGGAATTTAATATATGAACTAAACTAAAGTAAGTGTGTTCGCGTATTATTTAACTGATTATTGTTGACAGTGTCTGCTTACTACGCTGTGTTGCACGGGATCAGTGGGGAACGTCTGATTTACACTGGACGAACCTGCCGTTTTGTATGCTCAAGATATCCAGTTACTTCAAATAAATAGGCTAACACGGTCTTACCAGCGGATCTCCGGGCTTCCCCATGTGAGCACCGAAAGTTAATAATTATTACAAATGTTTTCAGGAGATCGACTGACAATTTTCGTCGCACCGAGACTTCGAAATTGCTTCGCTGCCTTATGGAATTTAAGTTAAGCTCAATTTAATCAGGATAGAACAGTATTGAACTGTGTGAATGTGATAAGCCTGCTTTGTGAATGAAAATTCCCTTAACATACGCATGTTTTTACTATCCTTATCAATGAAATTAAATCAGGCCGGTGTGAGAGAGGTTTTTAAATTTTTTGAATACCACAAAAAAATATTAAACTACGATGAGAGGCATAAGAGTTGGAGCAGCATCAGGTTTTAACTTGGGTTTTGGAGGAAACTTGAAAGCCTCACTTTTCAAATCTATTCCATGATCCGAATCATCCCGAGCTGGTTGGGGGGCACTGCCCGTAATGCTCCAAACATTCTCAACTGGGTAGAGATCCGGCGACCTTGCCTGCCAAGATGGGGTCTGGCAAGCACGAAAACAAGCGGTAGAAAATCTCGCCTTGTGGGGGTGAGCATTACTTTGTTGAAGCGCAAGCCCAGGGTGACTTGTCATGAAAGGCAATGAAACGGGGCATAGAGTATCGCCTACGTACCGCTGTGTTGTACGGGTGCCGTGGATTACAACCAAAGGGTCCTGCTATGGAAAGAAATGGCGCCCCACACCATCAGCCCCTGGTTGTCGGGCCTTATGGCGGGCGTCAGTCTAGTTGGTATCCCACCGCTGTCTGGAGCACCTCCAGACGCGTCTTCGATGGTCAACGGGGCTCAGTTCGAAGCGAGACACATCACGGAAGACAAATTCTACTCCAGTCAATGAGATTCCAGGCCGAAGACGAGTCTGGAGACGCCTCAGACAGCAGTGCGATACCAGCTGATTGTCACTCGCCATACGGCCAGACAGCCAGGGCTGATGGTCTGGGAAGTCATTTTTTTTTTTTCATAGCAGGATACCTTTGGTTGTCTTCTGCAGCACCATAGAGCACAGCGGTACGTCGCCGATATTCTACGCCTCGTGTTGTTGCCTTTCTTGGCAATCCATCCCGAGATTACATTTCAGCAAGAAAATACCCGTCCGCATATGGCAAGAGTTTCTATTGCTTGTCTTCGTATTTGCCAAACCCTACGTTGGCCAGCAATATCGTCAAATCTCTCTCCAATTGAGAACGTTTGGAGCGTTATGTGCAGAGCCCACCAACCAGATGGGGATTTTGATGATCTAATGCGCCAATTTGACAGAATTTGGTACGACATCCCTCAGGCGGACATCCAACAACTGTGTCAATCAATGTTAAGCTGAATAACTGGTTGCGTAATGACCAGAGGTAGACCAAAGCGTTTCTGAAATTGTAAACATTCGTTTGTCTGAAGATATACACCACATCTACCGATTTCAATTCCATTCGGAAAATTCCTTCACGGTGTGTCGTTTTTTTCTTTGTTTCTTTTTGTTTGTTTTAGAGTGTAATTGGCGATGAACCGTTCCGTTTACAAAAGCATGTTCTCTAGCTTTACATCCGCTCAGTTGCTCTTCTTCAGAAACGCTTTTGTTACCATTGACAGTCTACTTTTTATATTCTTTCTTCATTGGCCACCATCAGTTATTTTGCTATCAAAATAGCAAACCTCACTTTAAGTATCACGTTTCCTAATCTAATTCTCTCAGCATCACCTGATGTACTTTGACTACATTCTATTATCCTTGTTTTGATTTTTTTGATGTTCATCTTGTATCATGCTTTCTAGATACTGTCCATTCCGTTCAACTGGTTTTTCAAGTCCTTTGATGTCTCTGAGAGATTTACAATCTCGTCCAAAAAGCTCGAAGATTTTATTTCTTCTCCCTCAATTTTAATTCCTTCTTCGAATTTTTCTTTGGTTTCCTTTACTGATTGCTTAATGTGCAGATTGAATAGCATCGCCGATATGCTGCAATCCTGTCCCACTCCCTTCTCAACCACTCCTTCCCTTTCATGCCCTTCGACTCTTATAACTGCCATTTGGTTTCTGTACAAATTGTAAATAGCCTCTCGCTACCTGTATTTTACCCCTACTACCTTCAGAATATCAAAGAGTGTATTCCAAGAGGTCGGTTTTTCCCAGTTTTCCGTTCTTCTGTAAAGAACTCTTGTTAATATTTTGCAATCATAACACATTAAACAGTTTGGTAATATTCAAACCTGTTAGCTTACTTTACAATTGGAGTTATTACATTCTTCTTGAAGTCTGAGGGCATTTCGCCAGTATCGTACATCTTGCACACCAGATGGAACAGTTTTGTCACGGATGGCTCTCTCAAGGTTATCAGCAGTTCAGAGGATATGTCATCTACTCCAGGCGCCATGTTTCGACTTAGGTCGTTTAGTGTTCTGTCAAATTCTTCTCGCAGTGTCATATCTCTCATCTCATCTTCATCTACGTCCTCTTCCAGTTCTATAATATTGCCTTCAAGTTCATCTTCCTTGTACAGACCTTATATGTATACTCCGTCCACCTTTCAGCTTTCCCTTCTTTGCTTGGTGTTCTACCTGAGCTCTTGATACGAAACTACTTGTCTTTTCTCCAAAGGCCTCTCTAATTTCTCTGTTGCCGGTATCTATCTTTCCCCTAGTGATATAGACTTCTAAATCCTTACATGTGTGAACTAATCATTCCTGATTAGCTATTTTCCACTTCCTCTCAGTCTCATTTTTAGACGTTTATATTCCCTTTTGCCTGCTTTATTTGCTGCATTTTTATATTTTCTCCTTTCATCAGTTAATTTCAATATCTCCTGTGATATCCAGTGATTTCTAATAGGCCTTCTCTTTTTATCAATTTGATCCTCTGTAGCCTTCACTGTTTCATCTCTCAAAGCTATCCATTCGTCATCTATTGTATTCCTTTTCTCTGTTCTCATCAACTGTTCCCTAACGCTCCCTCTGAAACTCTCAACAGCCTCTGGTTCTTTCAACTTATCGAGGTCTCAACTCCTTAATTTCCTACCTTTCTGCAATTCATTTAGTTTTAATATAAATTCCTAACCAATAAACTGTGGCCAGAGTCCACATCTGACGCTGTAAATGTCTTGCAGTTTTAAAGCTGGTTCCGAAATCTCTGTCTTACCATAATACAATCAGTGTGAAACCTTCCGGTATCTCCAGGTCTCTTCCAAGTATACAACGTTCTTTCGTGATTCTTACACAATGTGTGATTAAATTATGCTCCGTGCAAAATTCTACGAGGCGGCTTCCTCCTTCAATCGTTTCCCCCAGTCCATATTCACGTACAATTTTTGTTCTCTTCCTTTTCCTACTATCGACTTTCATTTCCCCAACACAGTTAAGTTCTTGTCTTTCTTAACTAGCTACATAATTCCTTTTATCTCTCATACATTTCTCCAATCTCTTCATCATCTGCGGCCCTAGTTGGCATGTAAACTTGCATTAATGTGCTTGGTGCTAGCTTTGTGTTTATCTTGACTATGATAATGCATTCACTATGCTGATCATAGTAGCTTACCCGCATTCCTACTTTCTTATTAAAGCTACTCCTGTATTACCCCCATTTGATTTTGTATTTATATACCTGCGTTCACGTGACGAGAAGTTTTGTTCCTCTTGCCACCGAACTTCACTAATTCCGACTCTATCTAACTTTAACCTATCTATTTCCCTTTCCAAATTTTCTAACGTGCCTGCCCCGTTAAGGAATCTAAATTTCCACTCTCTGATCCGTAGAACGCCAGTTTTGTTTCTCCTGATGAAGACATCCTCCTGAGTAGTCCCCGCCCGGAGATCCGAATGGGGGACTATTTTACCTCAGGAACATATTACCCAAGAGAACGCTATCAATATTTAACCATACAGTAGAGTTGCACGCCTTCGGGAAAAATTACGTCTGTAGTTTCCCCTTGCTTTCAGCCGCTCGCAGTACCAACAAAGCAAGGCTGTTTTGGTTGATGTTACAAGGCCAAATCAGTCAATCATCCATGCTGCTGTCCCTGCAGCTTCTGAAAAGGCTGCTGCCCCATCTGGGTTCCTGAGGCACGCAAGTCAACCCGCCAGCGGCAAAGTCCTTTCTCCATGCAGGGTTGTCAAAATTGAATGCATGGATGCATCTGCTACATTGATACAGAAACCTGTCTTGTATATTGGACACTGTGGGCTGTGTGGCATCCTTTAATGGTTGTGTATTCTGCTGTCTCAAGTGCTGGTGTGTCAGGCAGTTTTTTGTATTAATGTACAATTTTAGGTCCAAATTATACTGAACAAGGTACGTACAGACCAAGAGCAAATAAGGGAATTGAAAAGTATACCAACAATTACTCGATGAAAGAGCACAGGCTAAAATTCAATAGGAATTTTAAGAGAATGAAACCAGTCTGACTAACTAGACAAGTTGTGGATTTCTACGAAACTAGCAGTAAGGCACAAATTGGAATAATGAAATTGATCGAATCAGTTAGAGAGGACCTGAAAGATTCAGGAACATCACAGCTTGATACAACACACATGAAAATATTTAGGCAGGAAATTCACAATTAGACACTTGACCTGGGAGAAGAACTCAAGGAGACTGGAACACGTTGGCCTGACGAGCAGAAAAGAGTTCATTCTGAGAGAAAGAAAGTAGTGTGGGCACAAGGGGAAGTTACGCAGGAAGCGGTAAAAATGCCCCAAATTGTGCGTAGCATGGTCAGCGTCTCCATTTTGCACTCATAAATAACGATGAACAACTACAGAGAAATTCTGCTATATGCAGGACACCGTTTTAATTTTGTTTTACTCAAACATGTTGCAGTTCTTTATGTGCTATCTTCGTTGGGATTTTTATTTATTTCCTCTCCGAAAAACTGTTGTTACATGTTAACCTCTTGTGGAGGTTATACGAATTTTGGCTCAAAAATATTTACACTTGCAAAACGAAGCGGTCATTAGACGTCAAACGTTAGTTTACAAACAGTATAGAGTTAAGGCATATGACACTGAATCGAGGCATTGCATGTTATTCATTTCGATTTAAAGATTTTATTTTTATATTACATTTAGAAATGATATACTAGCTGAGAAATGCCGCATTTCGCGGGTATTTATTTATAGCTGTGGTCGAGAATTCGTATGTGTCGAATTTATTCTTTGTATACAGCGTTTGAAGTAGTATGATTGGGGACATGACTGAAGAGCCTGTTTGCTTCACTATCATGGGAGAGAACAGCATGGAGCTGGCTGTGAGAAAAGCAATCAGCACTAAGGCGCACGCCCACAACACACAGCTTTTGGTCTTTTGCTTTGTTTATGGTCATGGCATAACATAAGCTCACTGGGAATTACACACGTTTAAAAGAGAAATGGTAAACTGTTAGAGATAAGCAGGATTCAGGGTATAAAAACTAGCTCGCCTGCGCCACTTCTAGTCAAAATTTCCGCTTCTGTGATGTTACGTTGGAAAGAAGTAACTTAAGCCTCTGTGAGTGAAGGGTTCTGAGGAGTGAGATTACGCATAGCGCTGCCCGTCAGAGTTATGTCGCGTCTTGCAAGGAGTTTCCAAAGAGCGAGTTAAAGCCTGATGTCCTCGAGCTGTAGCAGAAGTCACCACGATCTTGATTGATTCTTGAGGCCACATAGTCCTCAGTCGTTTAACTGTTCTGGAATATTCAGAAAGACCAACCGTTTTCGAGACATTTTTATACGTTAGCAAAACGAAAACAAAATGTGATAAGTAGGCACCCACATTACAAAGCAAAGTTAATAAATTCGTTTTCCCTAGCAAAGAAATAAATAAAACCTATCGAAAGAAGCAAAGCAAAGTTGTTAAGTTTTTAATACGCAAAGCGAAATCAGTAAATCCGTATATCCTAGCCAAGTAAATTAAATGGTAGTTTGTTTTCGTAAATATAAGAATGCGACACTTAATTCTGTCACTGGCGTAAACTTCGAACTTGCTTCTGTCACAGTTTGTATTCGTCAAGATAAGACTGTGGCCCTTAATTCTGTCACTGACATAAGTTCCGAAAATAAATTTGTCACTGAGTTTAAAAAAATCAACAGCGGCATCTCTTGGTTCTTTGGTGTACTACTACGTGACGATTAAACATATAATGAGCAAACGATTTTAGATAAAACTTTAAGCCGGCCAAAGTGGCCGTGCGGTTAAAGGCGCTGCAGTCTGGAACCGCAAGACCGCTATGGTCGCAGGTTCGAATCCTGCCTCGGGCATGGATGTTTGTGATGTCCTTAGGTTAGTTAGGTTTAACTAGTTCTAAGTTCTAGGGGACTAATGACCTCAGCAGTTGAGTCCCATAGTGCTCAGAGCCATTTGAACCATTTTTAAAACTTTAAATTACTATGTGTTTTTTTCGTGTTGCGATTTCGAGGGAATAAAGCCTACACGTTGCTCGTAACTACGCTCAAGTTACCTGTGGAAACCCTATGAAAATTTGTGTAGTAACTTTGGAGGTTAGCGTGTTTAAACAGATAAACAGACAGGCACAAATGCTTTACAGTTTTATTATTAGCATTGATACAAGTATATTTGTTTACGTACCCACATGACGCTATTACGTGTGTGTGATGGTACTTTTAATTCTGCCACACATTCTAAAGCTTGTCATCTGCAGACAAACAAAAGGTTTTAATAGTCGTGTTTACGTTTGTGGCTGATATTCTGGTTAGTGGTTGTATTAAAACTTACATGTTTTACTTGATGTAGACAAGAAATAGTTGAGGTAGCACAAGGATTTTGTGAATGATAATATAAACAGGTATGTACTTACTTTGACAGGGGACACAAACTGTTGGTGTGTGTGTGCATGAGTTGGCTTTTATGAATAATAAACATCAAACACTTGCAGTACAGTACCACAGGTGACTCAAGGAGCTGTGGATGAAATATATTCACGGTTTATTATTTGACACACACCCACGCAGAGTTGAACGTATAGTCCTCTGAAAAACGCAGTGAAACGTAGTTCGAGAATGTTTACAGCAATTTGTATTTTTAGTTCAAACGGTTCAAATGGCTCTAAGCATTATGGGACTTAACATCTGAGGTCATCACTCCCATAGACTTAGAACTACTTAAACCGCACTAACCTCAGGACATTACACGCATCCATGCCCGAGGCAGGATTCGAACCTGCGACTGTAGCAGCCACGTGGTTCCGGACTGAAGCGCCTAGAACCGCGCGGCCACCGGGGCCGGCCGTATTTTTAGTAGGTTTTTATGACGACCTCATTGAAGCATATTGTAAAATAGTCGCATTTGAAATCGAGGGCCTTCATTATCCCTGAAAAGCCGGACTGCAGTTTCGAGGCATATTAATAATCATTGTTGGTAATTACATTCTGCTATCTGCGCAACGCGGCGATGGAATTTATCGCCGACTCATGGTGCTTTCAAGAGCCGGACGTACTTTCAGCCGTGAATGGGGGTGCACAAGAAACGCCATCAGGCAGGCGAGTCTGCGGCCTCCTGGAGAAAGGCCAGCTCCAGGACCTTGACTAGCCTATCGTCGGATATCGGCTTCCATCCAGTCCACTGGAACCAGTTTGCTGGGACGTAGCACCGACACTGGGGACAGACGAGTAACCTACATAATGATCACCTATATCGAGCGAGGAGGCGCAGTGGTTAATCCACAGAACCAGCATTCTGGAAGGGCGGCTCTTCAAATCCTAGTACTGCCCCAGTTACATCTCGCACCGCTGCAAATACGAGTGAGACAGATATTAATGTCAGTGCCATTGAGTAATAAGTGAAATTATTGAAACTGAACAAATCCCTGAGGCACGATGGAACTTCTACTAGATTGTATAACCATACCATAGATCCCTCGAATAAAGAACTTTCACTATTATTTGGGGGTCACACTCCTCTACAAGGAGGATAGCCGAAGTGATCGACAAAATTTCCATCCAATTGTTTGACATCCATCTGTTCTAGCAACTTAGAAGATATCCTGAGCTGAAAGAGAATCAGGCGTTTCGAACAAAATGAGCTCCTCCTTGGTAACCAGCATGGATTTCGCAAACATTGCTCGTGTGAAACCGAGTTCACGCTTTTCTTGCCTGTCATTCTGAAAGCCAAGGATCAACGCAGTCACGTAGATGCAATATTTGACTCAGTAGCACATCAGTGTTTGCTAACGAATGTACGGTCATATGGTGATCAAAGTTCAGGTGTGCCCCAGGAAAGTGTATGAGAACGTTACTGTTCATGTTGTATACTAAATCTATAGTGAAGGGCTGTTTGGCATTTTTGTTGTTGTTGTGGTCTTCAGTCCAGAGACTGGTTTGATGCAGGTCTCCATGCTACTCTACGCTGTGCAAGCTTCTTCCTCTCCGAGTAATTACTGCAACCTACATCCTTCTGAATCTGCTTAGTGTACTCATCTCTCGGTCTCCCTCTACCATTTTTACCCTCCACACTCTCCTCCAATACTAAATTGGTGATATTGATGCCTCAGAATGTGTCCTACAAACCGATCCCTTCTTCTAGTCAGGTTGTGTCACAAATTCCTCTTCTCCCCAGTTTTATTCAATACCTTCTCATTAGTTACGTGATCTACCCATCTAGTCTTCAGCATTATTCTGTAGCACCACATTTCGAAAGCTTCTATTCTTTTCTTGTCTAAACTGCTTGTCGTCCATGTTCCGCTTCTATACATGGCAACACTCCATACAAATACTTTCAGAAAAGACTTCTGACACTTAAATCTATACTCCATGATAACAGATGTCTCTCTTCAGAAACTCTTTCCTTGCCATTGCCAGTTCACATTTTATATCCTCTCTACCTCGACCATCATAAGTTAGTTTGCTCCCCACATAGTAAAACTTATCTACTACTTTAACTGTCTTATTTCCTAATCTAATTTCATCAGCATCACCTGATTTAATTCGACTACATTCCATTATCCTCGTTTTGCTTTTGTTGATGTTCATCTTATATCCTCCTTCCAAGACACTGTCCATTCTTTCAATTGCTCTTCCAGGTCATTTGCTGTATCTGACAGAATTACGATGTCATCGGCGAACCTCAAAGTTTTCATTTCTTCCCCATGGATTTTAATTCCTACTCTAAATTTTTCTTTTGTTTCCTTTACTGCTCGACATACAGAGTGAATAACATCGGGGATAGGCTACAATCCTGTCTCACTCCCTTTTCAATCACTGCTCCCCTTTCATGCCCCTCGACTCTTATAACTGCCATCTGGTTTCTGTACAAATTGTAAATAGCCTTTCGCTCTCTGTATTTTACCCCTGCCACCTTAAGAATTTGAAAGAGGGTATTCCAGTCAACATTGTCAAAAGCTTTCTCTATGTCTACAAATGCTAGAAACGTAGGTTTACCTTTCCTTAATCTTTCTTCTAAGATAAGTCGTAGGGTCAGTATTGCCTGGCGTGTTTCAACACTTCTACGGAACCCAAACGGATCTTCCCCGAGGTCGGCTTCTACCAGTTTTTCCATTCGTCTGTAAAGAATTCGTGTTAGTATTTTGCAGCCATGATTTACTAAATTGATAGTTCGGTAATTTTCACACCTGCGGACACCTGCTTTCTTTGGGATTTGAATTATTACATTCATCTGAAGTCTGAGGGTATTTCGCCTGCCTCATACGTCTTGCTCACAAGATGGTATAGTTTTGTTATGGTTGGCTCTTCCAAGACTATCAGCAATTCCAATGGAGTGTTGTCTACTCCCGGGGCTTTTCTTTTTTACATACGTCTTTCAGTACTCTGTCAAATTCTTCACGCCGTATCATATTTCCGATTTCATTTTCATCTACGTCCTCTTCCATTTCCATAATATTGTTCTCAAGTTGATCAACCTTGTATAAACCCTCTATATTCTCCTTCCACCTTTCTGCTTTCCCTTCTTTGCTTAGGACTGGTTTTCCATCTGCGCTCTTGTTATTCATACAGGTGGTTCTCTTTTCTCCAGAGGTCTCTTTAATATTCCTGTAGGTGGCATCTACCTTACCCCTAGTGATATATGCCTCTACATCCTTACATTTGTCCTGTAGCCATCCTTGCACTTCCTCTTGAACTCATTTTTGTGACGTTTGTATTCCTCTTGGCCTGCTTCATCTACTGAATTTTTATATTTTCTCGTTTCATCAATTAAATTCAATACCTTTTGTGTTACCCAACGATTTCTACTAGCCCTCGTCTTTTTACCTGCTTGATCCTCTGCTGCCCTCAGCATTTCATCTCTTAAAGCTACCCATTATTCTTCTACTGTATTTCTTACCCCTGTATTTGTCAGTCGTTCCCTAATGCTCTCTCTGAAACTCTCTACGACCTCTGGTTCTTTCAGTTTATCCAGGTGCCATCTCTGTAAATTCCTACCTTTTTGTAGTTTCTTCAGTTTTAGTCTACAGTTCGTAACTAATAAATTGTGGTCAGAGTCAACATCTGCCCTTGGAAACGTCTTTCAATTTAAAACCTGGTTCCTAAATCTCTGTCTTACCACTATATATAACCTATCTGAAATCTTCCAGTGTCTCCAGGTCTCTTCCAAGTATACGGCCTTCTTCCATGATTCTTACACCAAGTGTTAGCGATGATTAAGTTATGCTCTGCGCAAAATTCCTCTTTTATTCCTTACCCCCTGTCCATATTCACCTACTACTTTCCCTTCTCTTCCATTTCCTACATGTTGCATGGGGGCTTAATTAAATAAATATGATTGTGATTTTATTAGCTGTCTGTCCGATTACGTAAGTCTCGTAATCGGTTGGCCCTGACTAGAGTTGTTACGCTATCTGACTGCAAAGAACAATGTAAGAAAATTTCAGTAAACACAGTTAATTAATTAAGTCCCCAGCAACTAAAAAAACCAACAAAACCAATAAGCACAAAAGTAACTGTTCTGTATGTGGGAGTGTGACTCAACGTCCACATCTGGCACGGTTCTTCTCAAACAAGACAAGAATTCTTAAATACCAATTATACCGACGTGACAAAAGAAATTTAGAAAAACTATAATTACGCAAGAAAACCAAAATTCACTCTAATACAAGAACACGAGCCAGATGCTTTGTTGACTGAACCTGTAGTGACACATTATTTCAGATACACAACTAATAAAGGAACATTACAAATTTAACTTCATATATATTGACGAAATGCACTCATTACAATAACATCTGCTATCTCTCCCATCAAATAACTGCATAAGACATGGAACTATACTCTTTACTACAACATCTTGCTCCAACTTCACAACAACCACGAGCTCTCGACAAAACTGTCCTCTACGATCTCTTCACAAGCACTGACTGCCATGAACTCTAAACACACACTGTGGAGGCGGCTTAATAGTACTCTTTGGCGCACTCTCTGGCGCAGTGGCACAGTGTAGCCACCTTTCATATGCCCCTCCTCCACAGGCCAGAATTTGATGGTATTTTTGCCAGCATTGGTGGTGAAAATACCACCAAATTCGTCCAGAAAAATACAGACAAAAATAAAAGATAATATTAATACCTAACTATCACATAATTAGTTAAAAATTTTGGCTTTGCACTGACCTTTTACTAACCTAACATATAAAATACAGTAAGCAATACAACTTCTTTTCATACATGTGGCTTTACATAATAGTTTACACAATATACAAAAAAAAATCAGTTTATACAAATGTTCACATAAAATGCTTTCAATGATTAGTTTATACAAAAAAAAAAGACACCAACAGGTTACATGTTTTCCGTAGAAGCAGTCCATCAGTTGCACCCAGTAAAGTTTAGCAGGTACACCCGGCAACAAGTCACATTAATTCAGTAGAAGCAGTTCATCAGTGGCACCCAGCAATGTTGAGTAGGTGCAGACAGCAACAAGTGACTTCATTTCAGTAGAAACAGTTCATCAGTTGCACCCAGCAATGTTGAGCAGGTGCAGACACCAACAAGTGACATCATTTCAGTAGAAGCAGTCCATCAGTTGCACCCAGCAATGTTGAGAGCAGGTACACCCCGCAACAAGTCACATTAGTTCAGTAGAAGCAATCCATCAGAGGCACCCAGCAATGTTGAGTTGGTGCAGACAGCAACAAGTGACTTCATTTCAGTAGAAGCAGTTCCATCAGTTGCACCTAGCAATGTTGAGCAGGTGCAGACAGCAACAAGTGACTTCATTTCAGTAAAAACAGTTCATCAGTTGCACCCAGCAATGTTGAGAGCAGGTGCAGACACCAACAAGTGACACCATTTCAGTAGAAGCAGTCCATCAGTTGCACCCAGCAATGTTGAGCAGGTGCAGACAGCAACAAGTGACATTATTTCAGTAGAAGCAGTTCTATCTGTGGCACCCAGTAAAGTTCAAGAGGTACACACAGCAACAAGTCACATTAGTTCAGTAGAAGCAGTCCATCAGAGGCACCCAGCAATGTTGAGTAGGTGCAGACAGCAACAAGTGACTTCATTTCAGTAAAAACAGTTCATCAGTTACACCCAGCAATGTTGAGCAGGTGCAGACACCAGCAAGCAACATCATTTCAGCAGAAACAGTCCATCAGTTGCACCCAGCAATATTGAGTAGGTGCAGACAGCAAGAAGTAACATCATTTCAGTAGAAACAGTTCTAACAGTGGCACCCAGCAATATTGAGTAGGTGCAAACAGCAAAAAGTCACATCTCTCAGCAGAAGCCGTTCTAAAAAATTCACTAGCACTGATCACACTGTTCATCAGCAGAAATTAAACACGACCAAATGTCACACATCATGTTGAAAAGTGCAGGTAACAGTTCAGAATATTTATCTTCACTAATCAGATAGTTCAGGCATGAACAATAGTTTGAATGCACATACAAATGCTTTTACAGTAACATACAAATCATAACAAACACATAAATGATATCAGATAATTATCCTATTAACTATTACAATACACAAATACCAGTAAACCTATAATATTTATGGGTGTCAGTGCAAGCCACTACAAACAAATAAAATAATATTTAGGAGATAGGTGGGTAGGATTAGTAAAGGAAAACACACAGAACACACTCACTCATCTCTCATCCACATTAAGTACTACTGTGTAACTGAATAGTGTTAATTGTGTAAATGAAATTCTGTCTAAATCTGATGTTCATCATGTGTATCAAGTAGTACTGGCAGCAATGTATAACAGTCAATAATAGTTAGTCAACGTCATAGTCATCATGTCAAGACCAATGTTTGCCAAGCCAGATCAAAATGTACTGTTGTTGAACAACTGTCAGTGAGCCAAGATATGCAATTACTTCCTCTCTCCAAAAAAAAAGTATATACTGCTTAGTTATTTAACAAAGTGTGTGTATAGACTATCTTCCTTCTATTTTAGTGTTCTAGTCTGCTCTCTTCATCCTCCTTGTTCCATAAGACCAACAAAAAAATATGCTCCTCACTTACTTTACCTCTTATACACCAAAACTCCAATAATCATCAACTTAATCTCAATACGTCACTAATACTTCTTCAATACGTCGATACATATAACTCTTATCATCAATATCATTTACCTTACCTCTTGTCCACAAAAACTCCAATAATCATCAACTTCATATACTCTCAATACCTATAATAATACGTCGATAAATATAAACCTCAGCACCAATATCATTTCACTTCCATAACAACTCTTTCCTCTAGTCAGTCTCCTCGAACAAGTACAGATAAAATCCTAATGCAACTTCAATTCAGCATCCCATACAATCCGAAGACACAGTGTCCACACACAACCTCTGTGTAATCCATCTGACCCAATCTTCTACTCATTATAAATTATAAGATACATTTTGGTTCCTTGTCCATCATTAAATAAAAGAAATGCATACCTGACCTCTAACAGACTTAGTTCGAATAACTCTCAGTAATTAAGTACGATTACGGAGTGTGAATAATCATAATATTTCACAGTGTGTACACCACTTCAAGAATCATAGCAAAAGCAAACATGTGGAGTATTTTTGTGTCAAGTGTCACTTCCTATTTCAATTGCTCACGAAAAATGCAGTGTAATAACTGTTAATGGTCTAAACCTAGTAATGGTATGTCATGTCGTCAGCCTCCTTCTTATTAGCATAAATTATACAGCTTCCATAAAACCTCAGCTCATGTGACTTCAATGACTTTCTTGTACTAATGTCGTTCGTCGAATTATAGCAGTTAATTTTCTTATCTTAAAAATGTAAGGCACTGAGCGTAAGCAAAACATGCAATAGCGCGTAAATATACCAGTAGATAACAGAATGTCAGCAAGTGGATGCAGCACAATTCTTACAACGAGGCTCTGCCAAGCAAACAATCTATAATTAATACAGTAGTGTGACCTAAACTCTATGTTTGTACACCTTATATCAGCATTTCTATATACCAAATTAAAGAGCAGATATGACAACAAAACAGAAATGTGTAAATATACAATCCATACGCATAGCAGCAAACAGGTCATTAGCATCATATCAGCATAAGCAAATAAATGTTCATATGTCATCTTAATAAATAAACATGAAGGCGCAAGCAGATAAATCACAAAGTATAACTTACATACATATCAGCACAACTAATCAGGTGACAATTATAATTTAAATAAATAAGCACAGCAGGCACATAATTAAAAAAAAGTAACATCAGTGAAAAAGCAGTGCAGCTAAGCGATGCATAATATACACAAGTTACAACCCAGTTCATTAATCAATAATTGTCAAAATCAGTAAATGTATACAAGCACGTCGCTTCACAAGTAAATCCATAGAACATGAAATTAGCACAAAGTATGAATCACGTAATTGCGAGCAGCAAATTACGTCTAAGTACGTACCTAAGTGGAAATATGTTACCTGAAAAATAAACTCAATTAATAGTTACCCTTTTTTAGTTAATTAGTTTCTTCTTCGAAATTACATTCTTCCTGAAAATTTCTCGATAGCAGGTCGTCTTAACGTCGGAGACACACAGAATTTACCTGAAGTTCTGAAATATTTTATAGAACCGTATCCTGAAAAATACTGAATGTTAATAACATAATTCATCAAGTCACTATAGCTTTATACTTAATTTAGTCGGAGAAATTAGACTGAGTATTTGTTTACGGCTGTCAGTGCATTCGCACTGAGCGCTCGATCAGCTGTAGCCGCGTGACGTAGGAAGCAATTGTTCGCGGTCAACGACTGCCTTGTGCGGCGCGCAGACTTGACTGTTGCTTTGAGTATGTGCCGCCGCCAAAACACAGCGCGGTATCCTTGTACTCTCCGCATGTTTACATGTAGCTGTTAGTTTCTCACAAGTATGTCATTCCACAAAAATTTTAACATTTGATATATGATGTATTCCTTTAGAGCGTCGTGATTTAAGAGTTTCTACTTCGACCGTGTTATCATGTATAATTTTGCGAATTCTATATGGACCGTTATAAAGCAGAAAAAATTTGCGACACAAGCCTTTTCCTTTATGAGACAAACGGTGAGACTTAATTAATACCTTTTGACCAACTGACAAGATTTTTAAACGACCAGGACGTTTTGCTGATTTCTCTCTTCTTGCAGCCGCAGACGCAATATTTCGTAGAGCCAGGTTGACAACTTCAGAATGCCGCAGTTTCCGTGAAGGCGGAAAAGGAACGATTTCAGAAATGCGATTTGTTGGTACTTTATTTTTTAATATCAATAGAGGCGGTAAAGAAGTTGAGTCACTAGGAAGTTCATTCAGAATGTTTTGAAAAATATGAAGATACTGATCCCAAGTTCTGTGATTCTGATGACAATAAAGACGACACAATTTATTGATTTCCTTCATCCATCTCTCTGAAGCGTTAGATTGAGGGTGAAAAAGTGAGATGAAGATTGGTTTAATTTTACGACGCTGTAGAGTACGAAGCCAAATTTTAGAACGAAACTGTGATCCATTATCTGATATAACCTTATCAACATGACCAACTTCTTTAAGAAAATGTTTGATGAAAGCATTAGATACTGAACGAGCTGTTGCTTTGCGTAAAGGTGTAAAACATACATATTTTGACGTCAACTCCACTGCTACGAAAATGTACGCAAAACCATTAGTAGAACGAACCACTGGACCAAACAAATCGACTGCAGCCATCTCCTTTAATTTCGCTGGAATGATGGGAAACAACGGTGCTCTGTGAGAAATCGTTGGAGGCTTAGCCATTTGACATAATTTGCATTTGGCAAGAACAGATCGAATACGTTTTTCCATATTACTGAAATAGCAATTTTCTCGTAATTTATGAAAGCATTTTCGGGGACCAAAGTGTGCATAACTGAAATGCGTATACCAAATCAATTTATTGACCCACTCATCAGGAATACAAACTAACCAAACGGAGTTGTCGACCGATTTTCGTTTAAAAAGAATGTCATTGCGAACTAAATAATGCTGTCTAATCGCTACGCTTTCCTTTCTCCTCCACTTCTCCTTAATGTCCTTCCAGATTGGATCCTTATTTTGCTCCTTAGCGATATCCTGGAGTGAAGACGAAATAAAGTTCTCAAACGCAACACCTTGAATATACATCAAACAATAATTGTTTTCCTTGCCGTCCTCTTCAGCACTTTGTTTCAAACCCAAAGGTGCACGTGATAAAGCATCGGCAACAATATTAGAAGAACCCTGTATGTAAACAATACTAAAGTCAAATTCTTGTAGGTACAACGCCCATCGTGACAATCTGCCATGAGTTAATTTCGTTGACATAAGAAATTCCAGAGCTCGATGATCGGTGTACACCTTAGTATGTCTGCCAAACAAAAATGTGCGAAATTTTGTAAAAGCCCAAACAACAGCCAAAGCTTCAAGTTCCGTAATCGAATAATTCTTTTCTGATTTAGAGAGAACACGACTTCCAAATGCAATAGTCTTCTGTACTACAAGGCCGTTTTCTTCTATCTCTTGAAATAAGTGTGCCCCTAGGCCCTTGTATGATGAGTCCGTCGCCAAACAAAATTCTTTAGATAAATCCGGATGTGAAAGAAGTGGAGCAGCAACTAAAGCATCACGAAGCTGTTCAAATTCTGACTGAGCTTCCTCATCCCAACACCAATTAGATTTCTTTCCGGATAGTTCACATAAACGAGGTGTGGCCAAATCGTCCAATTTAACAAAGCGTCTAAGAAAATTACAGACACCAAGGAAACTACGAACATCACGTTTTGTGGTAGGAACAGCATAATTACGAATAGCATCTAGTTTCTCTGGATCAGGAAGAATACCTTCCGTAGAAATAATGTGACCGAGAAATTTCATCTGAGAACGACCAAATTCAGATTTTTCCAAGTTCACAGTAATGCCAACTCTTGCAAAGATACGTAACAATGAATCCAAAATTTTGTTGTGCTCACTCCAAGAACGTTTAGCAATAATAATGTCGTCAACATACGAAGTAATGTTGTCACGAAGATAAACAGATAAAATTTCGTTTAAACTACAATGAATGCTGCAATAGGTACAGTAAGTCCAATCGGTAATTTCCAAAGTCACTTTTGGGTAAAACAGTCATATCCGGTTATTGTTCACTTACTCACTAGATAGATTGATAGTCGAAGAGTTGGTTTGACAGATGCAAAGAATAGTAAAAGAGTAGGCAGCGGTACAGAAAACTAAAAGAGAAATAGCACCACTACAGCTCGGGGCCCTATGCTCGCTACCGCACATATTCACTTAGAGTAGTGAATCCCCTGAGGACATTAATAGGTTAGAACAGTAATTTTCGAAATCTCATTTAGGTAAGTAGTCAAATCCGGTTATTGTTCACTTACTCACTAGATAGGTTGATAGTCGAAGAGTTGTTTTGACAGATGCAAAGAATAGTGAAAGAGTAGGCAGCGGTGCAGAAAACTAAAAGAGAAATAGCACCACTACAGCTCGGGGCCCTATGCTCGCTACGGCACATATTCACTTTAGAGTAGTGAATCCCCTGAGGACATTAATAGCTGCACATAATTTCTAGTTTGTGACTTAGTGGCACATCTGGTGGAAGGGCGTACATAAATTGATCTAGCCATGAACATGGATGTATGTCGTTCTTCGAATTGCGAAGTATCTTAATCTTCCGAACAGTTAAGAAGTGTTTATAGTCAATGTTTGCACCTCGTGGCGACAAAGACCTACCGCGTCTGTCCCGGTCCGAATGTCGATTATTGTAAAGTTCGCGCGCCTGGCGCTCTCTTGTTGCCTCCCGTAAATGAAACAAATTATTTTCTTCAAACCCCTCTGCTACCTGTGATTCTAAGTTCCTTCTATTGTCCTTTCCTACTATTTCGCCTTCAATTTGTTTGACTTCCTTCCGTAATGCCTCAAATTCCTTTTTCACGCGTTCATTAAATTTTCCCTGATTCTCAACATGCTTATTTATGTTCTGATACTCTTCGGTTTCTGCAAATGGTAATGGAGCTGTATCATCTGAATCTCTGTCCCCATGTAAACTAAGATTTGTCAATTTATCTGAAATTTCCTCAACTCTTTCCGATAAGTCACCTAATTGTTCTTTCTGTTTATTTACGTCTTCCGTAAGTGTCGCGACTCGGGTTTCAGTATTGTCACATTTGGTAGCTAGCTGTTCATATTGTTGTGTTAGGTTATTTAATCTGTCATTTGGTACGGATCCTTCGATTCTCTCAAATATTTCTTCCTTATCCTTTGCATGTTGTAAATTTAACTCTGAAAAATTCTGTACTATCACGCGATCTCTTTCTTCCTGTTCTCTATCCTGTTCCCTTTGTCTGATTTCTACTGCAATTAATCTATTATTGTGAGAATTCAGAATCGGTTGTACTTCTTCCCTGATTTCTTTCTTTAATTCATCTTTCATATTTTTGAAACATGTCCCTATTCTTGAATCTAACCGTGTTTCCAAAGTTCCCATCTCTGTTTTAATTGTTCCAATCTCTGTTTTTAATTCAGATCCAAACCGTGTTTCCATTGTTCCCATATCAGTTTTAATTTCAGATCGCAAAGTTCCCATCTGTGTTTCCATACGTGCTCCCAAATTTAATATAGCACTCATCAACTGCTCCATATTAAATTGTTCAGAATTCTTTTCGCCCCTAACATTTCCCACAAAACTAACTTCCTTCTGCATAGCCATAAGGCTATCTGTGTTCGATACTATTCCAGAATCTTCCATCGTTAATCTCGTATTCTGTGAATTTTCTGATTGAGAAAAATTTTGAAATGGTTCCGGACTATTTTCCCGACTTATTACATTGTTTTCCACTTCATTATCCATCATACTGTTTTCCTCTGTTGGCGAGTTCGCCATGTCAACAATTTCGTCATTCTCACTATTCATCATTTTTCCCTTTTTCATCGATCGCGTAATCATTTGCAAAACATACAAAAAATTCGTCACTGTACGAAAATTACACACGGTGACTCTTTATCTCAACAATACCATTCAAATGCAATGACTCCCTCAAACACGATCAATCGAACAATTGAAATAATTGCACAAAATTGTCAAACGCGTATACAAGGCAATAAAAAAATTAAATTTTGAAAAATACCATTAGAAGAATGCTAATTACCAAATCTACACACTCAATACAGACTACAATCACTAAACTACAAATTGCTACAACAATACTACAGTCTACAATTTTCACAATCAGAAGAATCCAAGGGACGATCCTGGCAGGGTCGCCACGTGCATGGGGGCTTAATTAAATAAATATGATTGTGATTTTATTAGCTGTCTGTCCGATTACGTAAGTCTCGTAATCGGTTGGCCCTGACTAGAGTTGTTACGCTATCTGACTGCAAAGAACAATGTAAGAAAATTTCAGTAAACACAGTTAATTAATTAAGTCCCCAGCAACTAAAAAAACCAACAAAACCAATAAGCACAAAAGTAACTGTTCTGTATGTGGGAGTGTGACTCAACGTCCACATCTGGCACGGTTCTTCTCAAACAAGACAAGAATTCTTAAATACCAATTATACCGACGTGACAAAAGAAATTTAGAAAAACTATAATTACGCAAGAAAACCAAAATTCACTCTAATACAAGAACACGAGCCAGATGCTTTGTTGACTGAACCTGTAGTGACACATTATTTCAGATACACAACTAATAAAGGAACATTACAAATTTTACCTTCATATATATTGACGAAATGCACTCATTACAATAACATCTGCTATCTCTCCCATCAAATAACTGCATAAGACATGGAACTATACTCTTTACTACAACATCTTGCTCCAACTTCACAACAACCACGAGCTCTCGACAAAACTGTCCTCTACGATCTCTTCACAAGCACTGACTGCCATGAACTCTAAACACACACTGTGGAGGCGGCTTAATAGTACTCTTTGGCGCACTCTCTGGCGCAGTGGCACAGTGTAGCCACCTTTCAATGTCCACAGCTCGTCGTTTCGCGGTCTCGTTCTCGCTTCCCGGCGGTGTCAGGGTTTTCACCTCCCTCGAGATGACTGGACGTTTGTGTTGTGCTCAACATTTCATCATCATACGTGAAAGTGGCGAGATTGGACTGCGCAAAGATTGGGAATTTGTACGGGCGCTGATAACCGCGCAGTTAAGCGCCTCACAAACCTAACATCATCATCATCATCATCTTTTCCTACTATCGAATTCTAGTCACCCATGACTATTACACTTGCGTCCCACTTCACTATCTGAATAATTTTTTTTATCGCATTATACATTTCTTGAGTCTCTTCATTATCTGCGGAGCTAGTTGGCATATAAACTGGTACAACTGTGGTAGGCGTGGGCTTCGTGTCTGTCTTGACTGCAATAACGCGTTCACTATGCCGTTCGTAGTAGCTTACTCGCGTTTATGTTTTTTATTCATTATTAAACCCACTCCTGCATTACTGTTATTTGATTTTATATTTATAACCCTGCAGTCACTTGACCAGAGGTCTCGTTCCTCCTGCCCCCGAACTTCACTAATTACCACTATATTTAACTTTAACGTATCAGTTTCCATTTTTAAATTTTCTAACCTACTTGTCCGATTAAGGGATCCGACATTCCACCCCCAATCCGCAGAATGCCAGTTTTGTTTCTCCTAATAACGACGTCCTCCTGAGTATTCCCCGTCCGGAGATCCGAATGGGGGACTATTTTACCTCCGGAATATTTTACCCAAGAGGATGCCATCATCATTTAACCATACAGTAAAGCTGCATGCCCTCGGGAAAAATTACGGCTGTAGTTTCCCCTTGCTTTCAACCGTTCGCAGTACCAGCACAGCAAGGCCGTTTTGGTTAGTGTTACAAGGCCAGATCTGTCAATCATCCAGACTGTTGCCCCTGCAACTACTGAAAAGGCTGCTGCCCCTCTTCAGGAGCCACACGTTTCTCTGGCCTTTCAACAGATACCCCTCCGTTGTGGTTGCACCTACGGTACGGCTATCTGTGTCGCTGAGGCAAGCGAGCCTCCCCACCAACGGCAAAGTCCACGGTTCATGTTAGGGTGTTTGGCATTACAAAACATTAATTCAGTCTCTTTATCTTCTGTTATTACCTGAAATTTATTACAGAACTCAGTTAGTCTTTTTCCGCCTTCATTCATACAGCCAAGCCAATATTGTCCCACAACTCTTTCTTCTATTTCTTTTCCTGTAACCGGATTCCAAGCAGCCAAATTTATTTGATTTTCACCTCCCTTTACGTATAAAATTGCTTTTTCAATATCCTCAACTACTGTCTCTGTCTCTTTATCTTCTGTTGACGACGTCGGCGCATATACCTGAACTAAGCTGAATTAATGGTTGCCGTTATAAAACAACGAATGGCAACAAATACGAAACAGTGGCATGAAATGTTGAAAAAGCGGCACACTAAATTCTAAAAGAAAAGTCAGTACTCAACTAACGAAAGCCCACAAAAAATAACGATATTGGAATCGATAATTAGAATTAACCTATATAGGTCATCCATTCCAACCTTTCCATGATTCATATGTAAATTATTTTTGCATTGGAACGTAATAGCATTTCTACGTTCGTAAATGCTCTCTAAAATTACTGCGGTGAAATTACAAAAATGGGAATCGGTAACTAGAATTGACCTCTATAGGAGATCAGTTCTAGTCACTGATTCCAACTATTCGACGGTTCATAATTTTGGACGTTTTTGCAGTAAACCTGTGGACTATGTTTTTGTAGGATTTCTAGATTTCTTATTGGACTCACAACCACGAAAAAATGACAAATATTGTAGGTATAGCTTTCAAATTTTTCTCTTTTTCATAGAAGAGATCAATACCAAACGTAGAAATTCTGTAACACTTCAGTGCACACACTTGTTGTTAAATCGGTGTAAATAACGAACAATGGAATGATTGGAATCGGTAACTAGAATTAACCGATATACGTTCCAATATTAATAATTTTTCCGCAGAAGTTCAGAGAGCAATTCCAAATGCAGAAATCCTATTAAATTTCAGTGCACACGCCTGAAGGAAAAACGAGCTAAACTATGTACCATGGAATGGTTGGAATAGGTGACTAGAACTGACCTACATAACTCAATTTTAGTTATCGATTCCTAGTATCTGTCCGGATAAACAACATTTAAGCAACTAAGTCAACAAGAACTTTGTTCAGACTTCTTCCTTAAATATCCTAAATGAAACGAACTCTAAGAAAACAGCATTACTGTGTCCTGCTACCGACGATCTCAGATAACTCAGAAGATTTTTTTTAATTCCGTGGAGAATTTTTTCCCTTTTTGGAGGAAACAAGCCTTCCAGTCGAAAGTTATAGAAGCTTCTTCTTGACGTAGTTGACTAATAATGTAAAAAGGAAAGCAAAAAAAAATCGGTTATACAGACTTACCCCAGTAATGTTTTGATACCTTTTTTTTGGTCCTTTTAATGCAAGCAATACATCAAAACTGGTCTTATTCATTAAAAGAACTTATCTGAGTGATCGGTAAAACGTGTCTTTCATCAGAATTTGACGATCGATTTATGTTCCCAGTGAGGATTTTCGCATAATTTTTCTGCTCTTTTACGGCTAAAAGAGCTACAGAACATTTTATTTCGACGAAAATCATGAGCTCTCTGGCTCTGAGCATTATGGCACTTAACATCTATGGTCATCAGTCCCCTAGAACTTAGAACTACTTAAACCTAACTAACCTAAGGACTTCACACAACACCCAGTCATCACGAGGCAGAGAAAATCCCTGACCCCGCCGGGAATCGAGCCCGGGAACCCGGGCGTGGGAAGCGAGAACCCTACCGCACGACCACGAGCTGCGGACAAAATCATGAGCATTACTGAAACGGCAATATTCTTGTCTCAGGTGTTATCAAGAATGTACATCACGAAGCAGCTACTGAATCCTACTGACTGGAAAACTGCATGTTCGTAGCTAGTCTAATGTCGCCAGAAGAGTGACACTGCCCCGCTGAACAACATACGGCGTTGTTTTTGTGTCCATTACCGTTATGGCTGGTTTGATGCGGCCCGCCACGATTCTCTATCCCGTGCTATCCTATTCATTTCAGAGTAGCACTTGCACATGTCCTCAGTTCTTTGCAGCATCTCTTTGTTGAGTAATTCACTATCTGACGAAAGAAGGTAAACACTCAAATGAGGTGATCGGATTTCAATGTATGTACTCGCAGATTATCGAGGGATATGTAAATGATTGGAGCTGCAACTCTCTGTGACAGATAGAACGTCTACCATATATTAGTGTTGTTAGTGTTTAGTGTTATTACCAGTCCTGATAGCGTATAAAAAGATCGTGAACAGCGTCATCTGTTGAGTGGTTACTATGAAGGACACGAAGACATCACGTACTTGTGTGAGACAGTGTTGTCAGCACCTGACAGATTTTGAAAGGTATCTCGTTATGGGTCTCCATTTGGTCAACTTGACGCTTCGTGCAATATCGACATCTATGGGGCATTTGAACGGGATAGTGGCCCAGTGTTGGGCTGCATGGCAACTTGAGGGCAGGCATGCCCTTCGTTAAGACTTCGGTCGATTATTTTGACCACCTCAAGGGAGAGTCGCTGTATTGTCCACCAAGAACAGCGCAACCCTTCAGATGTGCGTCTGACATCCGTGAACAAGTAGTGGAGCCCCTGCAACATTCTGAGTCATCCCTCACTGTCGGTCGGATCCTTGCAGCAGCCGGACTAGAGAATTACTGTTCCATGTGCACGCTACCGTTAACACTACAACACAAACAGTGGCGTTTGGTACGGCGCCGTGACCGAGAACACTGGACTGCTATTGAGTGGTTGCATTATGTTCAGGGATGAATCGCGAATCTGCACTAACCAGAGAAGCACGGTCGGCGGGTATGGTGACAATCTGTGGAGACGTCCCATTCTTTTAATGCATGCTTTGGAGAGGTACGAGGGCTGTCCGTAAAATAAGGTTCCCATGGCGCTACAGTCCTGAAAAATGGTTCAAATGGCTCTGAGCACTATGGGTCTTAACTTCAAAGGTCATCAGTCCCCTAGAACTTAGAACTACTTAAACCTAACTAACCTAAGGACATCACACACATCCATGCTCGAGGCAGGATTCGAACCTGCGACCGTAGCGGTCGCGCGGTTCCGGACAGAAGCGCCTAGAACCACTTGGCCACCTCGGCCGGCGAACACCGGAAAAGTCGTGCACTTTCCGATATGCTTGTGTCGAACCTCCACGCCATCACACTCTGCCGTCAGCCGTCTGTCAAACTCACATAGATCGCGCGCCTTCGCTATTCTACACACGGACTGTAGAGCCTAGAACCGCTCGACCACACCGGCCGGCAGCTCAGTCTTAGCTTGGTAGCCATACGTGATGGATCTCGTCCTCGCTCGCCCGTCAGGTGTGAGCTGCGCACGGTGATCCGTTTCCTGTCTGCAAACAACACTGCGCCGGCGGAAATCCATTCCCAGCTATGCGAAATCTATGGAGACAAGTGTATGAGCGTACAACACGTGCGCAAATGGTGCAGAGTGTTCAAGAACGGGCGTTCTGACGTCCATGATGAGGAGCGTTCCGGACGGCCATCTGATTCTGACGCAACAATCGTGAAAGTGGAGGCAGCGGTGCTCTCAGATCGAAGAGTGACGGTTCGTAAGCTCTCCAAAATGAACCCTGATGTCAGCAAAACCTCTATTGACAAGATTTTGACGGAGCATCTAGGGTATGCTAAGGTTTGCGCGAGGTGGGTGCCAAGAATGTTGACCGAAGACCACAAACGTCAACGCGTTGAAGCGGCCCAAGAACATCTTCAAGATCACGGAACTCATGGCGAGGAATACCTCGACTCCATCGTCACTGGAGACGAGACTTGGGTGCACTACTGCACACCCGAAACCAAAGAAAGTCTAAACAATGGAAGCACCCAGAGTCACCGAGATCGCAAAATTCAAACAAACGCGAAGTGTCGGCAGAGTGATGGCAGCAGTGTTTTGGGACAGGAAGGGGATATTGTTGTGCGAGTTCTTGCCCACCGGTACAAAATCAACGTTAACGGGCACTGCGAGACACTGCAAAAATTGCACCGTGCAATTCAAAACAAGAGGAGGGGTATGCTGTCCAAGAGGGTGCGTTTGCGTCAGGATAACGCTCGACCGCACACCACTAAAGCCACCAACGAGCTCATCTCAAAATTTGGATGGGGTATTGTCAAACACCCACCCTACAGCCCGGACTTAGCCCCAAGTGACTACCGTCTCTTCCCTGACATGAAGAAACACCTGGGTGGAACGCATTTCGGCGACAGAGAAGGACTGGAAAGAGCGGTTCTCAGGTAACAGCGCCGCTTGGCGGCAGATTTTTTTGACTCGGGCATTCAAAAGCTCATACACCGCTTGCAAAAATGTATTGGCCTCAGTGACGACTATGTAGAAAAATAGGTTGAAGTCTGAACTTTCCAAACATGTACGCATTCATGAAATAAACATGTTTTGCACTATGAAAAAAAATTGGGAACCTTATTTTACGGACACCCCTCGTACATCGGACTTACTCCTGGCGTCAAGGCTGATAGTGATTGAGAAAACTCTGATGGTACGTCACGGGCATCCTGTGCCCTCGTATATTTCCTCTCATGAGACAATATCGAGGTGCCATTTTTCAACAGGACAATGCTCATCCACAATTGATACGTTTCTCTATGAACTGTATGTGTGATGTTGAGGTAATCCTGTGGCCAGCAAGATCCCAGATGTGTCCCCGATAAAAAGTGTGTTCGACCAGTTCGTATGTCACCTCTGCCCCAGTGCCACCTAGTCAGAACAGTTGCGGATCAGTTTGTCTGAGGAGAGGAAATAAAGGCTTTATGACATTCTTCCCAGTGAATGCAGGCCAGAGATGGTGCAACGTCATACTGATAAGTCGCCTAATACTGTTCAGTTCGATACAAATTTCATTCGATTTTGTAATCACCGCAGTAACAACATATACCCGTTGAAAACGCGAAATTTCATTTTCTCCTCCCTTTCTGCATGTTTCACTTCTGTTTCGTTAGGTGATGTATAATTGTTACAACCAGTCACTGAGTCTATCGCTTCGCGTGTGGTGCTACAGAGCAAGGTGGTGAGTGGTTAGTACACAGGACTCACAATCGGAAGGACGCCGGTTCAAACCTGCGTCCGATGATCCTGATTTAGGCTAGCTGTGATTTCCATAAATCGCTTCAGGCAAATGCTGGGATGGTTCCTTTTAAAGGGCACTGCCTATTTCCTTCCTCATCTTCCCTAAACCGAGCTCTTGCCCTCTCTCTAATGACCTCATTGTCGACGCGACTATAAAAACTAATTCTCTCCTTCTCCTCCTTCTCCTCTTATTTGCGTGCAATGCTAATAGTCCTCTGTCTCGATAATGCACATTTTCATAGGACAATTGACGTGGACAAGTCATGGACTTATAACGTACAAACTAGATGCCAATTTGATCACAAAGTAACAGTTGTTAAGCTGTATGGAATAAAATCGTAATAACTTTTGAAAGGTTTGCGTTAGGACGTCCAAACTGCACGGTTGGCCACGAGGCGTGATGGGAATTAGAATGCCCATGCGTACGCGCCTTGTTGTTGTCGGCCATTCACACATGAAAATGTCACGGTACGTATAGCGTATAGCGCTTGTGAAGGCCTCTGATACGAGGAGTAGCAGCCCAACTCCGGCTCAAAGGAAGTTTAAGACGGAGTTCGAGCTGAAGACAACCGGTCCAAGTGTACGAACAATCAAGAGTTTGATTCGCAAGTTTGAGACAACGGGTAGTGTTCGTGATGACAGTGTTGGCAATGTCAGTCGTCCAAAAAGGGGGAAAACGCATGAAAACATCGAGAAGACACGCGCTGCGTTTCAAACCAGCCCCAGGAAATGATGAGACGAGATTCACAGCAGGTGGGAATCAATCGGGAGACACTGCGCCAAACTGTTGTTGAAGACCTGCAGCTCTTCCTACACAAAATTCAAACCCATCGGCCATTGAGCCCCAGGGCTATGGAACAGCGGTTGTATTCCGCTAATACCACTGGCCTCGGAACTAACGTACAGGTCTCTGATGTGAATATGGTTTCGTTTAGTGACGAAGCACACTTTCATTTGGACGGGTTCGTCAATAAGCAAAACTGGCGCCTTTGGAGGACTGAGAATCCCTCATCGGGTGACTGTGTGGTGCGCAATGTCCATTCACGGAATAATCATCGCGATACTCCTTGATATGTGGTTCGTGACGGCGGAGCTCGACCCCATCGAAACAGGAGAATGTTTGATGTCCTGGAGGAACGCTTTTGGGGAACGCATTCTGGCTCTGGGGCACCCGGAGGCCACTGGAATGGGCCTCGATTGGCCGCCATATTCCCAAGATCTGAACACATGCGACTTCTTTTTGTGGGGCTATATTAAAGACGAGGTATACAGCAATAACCCCAAACCACTGCTGAGCTTAAAATAGCCATCCAGGAGGTCACCGATGGCATCGAGGTTCCGGCACTTCAGCAAGTTATGCAGTATTTCGCTATTCCTCTGCGTCACACCATCCCCAATGATGGCAGGCATATAAAACATGTCATAACCTAAATTCGAATATCTGTAGTGACGTTTACATGTTGAATATAGTGTGTGCACGCTGTAGTTTGTCACAAATTTACGTTTTTTTCATATAGTTCCACAATTGTTAGTGTGTGCACGCCGTAGTTTGTCACAAATTTACATTTTTTCATGTAATTCCATAATTGATACCCTGTATATACACAGATGTGTCTAAACATTATGACCACCAGCTAAATAGCTGAATATACCTGCCCGGTATGCACCAGATCAACCCTCGAGAAGGAAGTCGACATAAGCCTTAATGGAGCATGTCGAAAACAACAGAGAATATGAAACACATGCACGTACCAAAGCTTTACAGAGCTGCTGATCTTGCGAGTTCCCGCTACTGAAGAATATCTCATAAATTCACAGAGAGGCTCAGGCAAACCATCAGTAATCGACTTCCTCTATTTGGAACTGAGCGCGAGCCTGGAGGATTAAGATCCCATAAGTGGTTCTTAAATACGGCCATTGAAGAACCACCGCCCGACTATCCACCAGTACAGGTAGTGCCTCGCGGGAAAAACATGGAGAAACCTGAACCGCTCAAGAACAGGCATGGCCCTGGTGAAAACAAACATGATCAGTTATGGTAACGTGGATGATAAGTGCTACTGTGGTGCTATGCAAGACATGGAACAGCTCCTGGCCTGTACAAACTGTCTCAACATATGCAACCTCCACGATTTGTTGATGGACAAGACAGAAGACATGGATTTGACACAATACTAGGCTGAAAGACTACGATTGGTTTCCTGGAAGGAAACAGAAAAAGTAAGTAAGCCTAGTGATCTCTATTTGGAACGCTGTATAAAGACGATTCTGGAGGTATGTGGCACCAGATACCTGCGCACAGGTCACGCAATACCGTACATTACTGGTCAGTCGTTTATGGTGGCGGAGTGGTGACCGACACTGTCCCACATACACTCCTGGAAATTGAAATAAGAACACCGTGAATTCATTGTCCCAGGAAGGGGAAACTTTATTGACACATTCCTGGGGTCAGATACATCACATGATCACACTGACAGAACCACAGGCACATAGACACAGGCAACAGAGCATGCACAATGTCGGCACTAGTACAGTGTATATCCACCTTTCGCAGCAATGCAGGCTGCTATTCTCCCATGGAGACGATCGTAGAGATGCTGGATGTAGTCCTGTGGAACGGCTTGCCATGCCATTTCCACCTGGCGCCTCAGTTGGACCAGCGTTCGTGCTGGACGTGCAGACCGCGTGAGACGACGCTTCATCCAGTCCCAAACATGCTCAATGGGAGACAGATCCGGAGATCTTGCTGGCCAGGGTAGTTGACTTACACCTTCTAGAGCACGTTGGGTGGCACGGGATACATGCGGACGTGCATTGTCCTGTTGGAACAGCAAGTTCCCTTGCCGGTCTAGGAATGGTAGAACGATGGGTTCGATGAGGGTTTGGATGTACCGTGCACTATTCAGTGTCCCCTCGACGATCACCAGTGGTGTACGGCCAGTGTAGGAGATCGCTCTCCACACCATGATGCCGGGTGTTGGCCGTGTGTGCCTCGGTCGTATGCAGTCCTGATTGTGGCGCTCACCTGCACGGCGCCAAACACTCATACGACCATCATTGGCACCAAGGCAGAAGCGACTCTCATCGCTGAAGACGACACGTCTCCATTCGTCCCACCATTCACGCCTGTCGCTACACCACTGGAGGCGGGCTGCACGATGTTGGGGCGTGAGCGGAAGACGGCCTAACGGTGTGCGGGACCGTAGCCCAGCTTCATGGAGACGGTTGCGAATGGTCCTCGCCGATACCCCAGGAGCAACAGTGTCCCTAATTTGCTGGGAAGTGGCGGTGTGGTCCCCTACGGCACTGCGTAGGATCCTACGGTCTTGGCGTGCATCCGTGCGTCGCTGCGGTCCGGTCCCAGGTCGACGGGCACGTGCACCTTCCGCCGACCACTGGCGACAACATCGATGTACTGTGGAGACCTCACGCCCCACGTGTTGAGCAATTCGGCGGTACGTCCACCCGGCCTCCCGCATGCCCACTATACGCCCTCGCTCAAAGTCCGTCAACTGCACATACGGTTCACGTCCACGCTGTCGCGGCATGCTACCAGTGTTAAAGACTGCGATGGAGCTCCGTATGCCACGGCAAACTGGCTGACACTGACGGCGGCGGTGCACAAATGCTGCGCAGCTAGCGCCATTCGACGGCCAACACCGCGGTTCCTGGTGTGTCCGCTGTGCCGTGCGTGTGATCATTGCTTGTACAGCCCTCTCGCAGTGTCCGGAGCAAGTATGGTGTGTCTGACACACCGGTGTCAATGTGTTCTTTTTTCCATTTCCAGGAGTGTATATTCAACTGGGTTCAGATCAGACGAAGCTGATGGCCAAGACGGTACAGATGGTCTGCAAAAATGTTCACGTAGTTCACAGATATCATGGTTCCCTCAGTTACTATCACAGGTCCCAAGGGAGCCACGCTGAATATCCCCCATAGCATAGTACTGCCCTTACCCACCTGCGTGAAGGACACAATGCATGTTTCGAGCGGCCATTGCTGTGGATGGTGGTGTATCCACTTATGACCATCGACCTTGTGAACAAGGAATGTTTCATCCTACCAGGCAGCATGATTCCACTGACGCTCTGTCCGGTCTCCATGATACCGAGCCGAGTGCAATTATAATTCACCACGTCGTTGGATCAACATGAGAACGCGCAAGAGTCGTTTTGCTGCGGAACCTCGTGTTCAATAATGTGCACTGAACGTCTGCTCACCAGCAGTATACTCTATCGTCAGATCCCACACCCTGTCACGTACTTCGTTACAACGTCCTTCAGCCACTTTTCACAGAACCTCACGACGACAACACACACACAGCCGACCGGCTTCACCGTTTCCGAGATGGTCCAAGCCATAACAGTCTCCCATTTATAAATTCGGTTTTACGAAATATACTCTACGTTATTGGCCCCTTACTTAGTCTGCATTTATCGGGAATCTTTCGACCAGCTCAAAGTACCAGGCGACTGGAAAAAAGCGCAGATGACTCTTCTATGTAAGAAGGGCAAAAGAACGGATTTGTAGAGGTAAGGACCAATACCCTTAACATGGGTTTGCTGCAGAATTCTAGAACATATTCCGAGTTCGAATACAAGAAATTTCCTAGAGATCGAAAAGCTCAGGTATACGAACCAGTGCGGCTTTAGAAAACATCGCTCGTGCGAATCCGAGTTTGCTCTTTTCTCACTTGATATACTGCGAATTTTGGATGAAGAGCAACAGGCAGATTCCATATTTCTAGATTTCCAGAAAGCATTGGTTACGGTACCCTACTGCAGACTTTTAACGAAGATGCGTGCATAAGGGATAGGACCCCAGATATGTGACTGGCTCGAAGTAATAGAACCCAGTATTTTCTCCTTGACGGCGTGTGTTCGTCGGAGGCAGGGGTAACATCAGGAGTGCCCCAGGGAAGTGTGATAAGACCGTTGCTATTTTCTATATACATAAATGATCTGGTGAACAGGATGGACAGCAATCTGTGATTGTTTGCTGATGATGTACAGGTAGGTGTCTAAGATTATTGACTGTAAGTTGATGCAAGATGACTTTGACAAAATTTTTAGTTGGTGTGATGAATAGCAGCTGGCTCTTAATGTAAATTAAAGTGGATGGGTAGGAAAAACAAACCCATACTGTTCAGATATAGCATTATTAATGTCCCACTTGACACGGTCATGTCGATTAAATATATGGGCGTAACGCTGCAAAGCGATATGAAACGGAACTAGCATGGGAGGATTGTGGTGTGGAAGACGAATTGTTTTCAGTTTATTGGGAGAACTTCAGGAAAGTGTAGTTCATCTGTAAAGGAGGCCACAGATAGGAAGCTAGTGCGACCTACTTTTGAGTAATTCTCGAGGGTTTGAATCCGCCCCAGGTCCGATTGAAAGAAGTCATTGTAGCAGTTAAGAGGCGAACTGCTAGATTTGTTACCGGTAGGTTCGATCAGCATGCAAGTATTCCGGATTTACTTCGGGAGCTCAAGTGGGAACCCCTGGACGGAATACGACATTCATTTCGAAGAACACTACTGAAAAAGTTTAGAGAACCGGCGCTTGAAGCTGACTGCAGAATGATCCTACTGCCACCAACATTCATTTCGTGTAGAGACCAGGAAGATAAGATAGGAGAAGTTTAGGCTCATACGGAGGCATGAGGACTTGCGGAGTATGTATGTAGATGTAGATGTCAGTGAGTAAAACAACTACATCTGCCTCGTAATTATCACTTTATTTATTTTGCAATCTCAATATTAATTTGCTGAGTATAAATCTATGCACTTTATTATTTTATGGGTGTTGTTGTTGTGGTCTTCAGTCCTGAGACTCGTTTGACGCAGCTCTCCATGCCACTCTATCCTGTGCAAGCTCCTTCATCTCCCAGTACCTACTGCAGCCTACATCCTTCTGAATCTGCTTAGTGTATTCATCTCTTGGTCTCCCTCTACGATTTTTTACCCTCCACGCTGCCCTCCAATACTAAATTGGTGATCCCTCGATGTCTCAGAACAGGTCCTACCAACCGATCCCTTCTTCTAGTCAAGTAGTGCCACAAGCTCCTCTTCTCCCCAGTTCTATTCAATACCTCCTCATTAGTTATGTGATCTACCCATCTAATCTTCAGCATTCTTCGGTAGCACCACATTTCGAAAGCTTATATTCTCTTCTTGTCTAAGCTATTTATCGTCCACGTTTCACTTCCATACATGGCTACGCTCCATACAAATACTTTCAGAAACGACTTCCTGACATTTAAATCGATACTCGATGTTAACAAATTTTTCTTCTTCAGAAACGCTTTCCTTGCCATAGCCAGTCTACATTTTATATCCTCTCTACTTCGACCATCATCAGTTATTTTGCTACCCAAATAACAAAACTCCTTTACTACTTTAAGTGTCTCATTTCCTAATCTAATTCCCTCAGCATCACCCGACTTAATTCGACTACATTCCATTATTCTCGTTTTGCTTTTGTTGATGTTCATCTTATCTCTTCCTTTCAAAACACTGTCCATTCCGTTCAACTGCTCTTCCAAGTCCTTTGCTGTCTCTGACAGAATTACAATGTGATCGGCGAACCTCAAAGTTTTTATTTCTTCTCCATGGATTTTAATACCTACTCCGAACTTTTCTTTTGTTCCCTTTATTGCTTGCTCAATGTACAGATTGAATAACATCGGGGATAGGCTACAACCCTATCTCACTCCCTTCCCAACAACTGCTTCCCTTTGATGTCCCTCGACTCTTATAACTGCCATCTGATTTATGTACAAATTGTAAATAGCCTTTCGCTCTCTGTATTTTACCCCTGCCACCTTCAGAATTTGAAAGAGAGTATTCCAATCAGCGTTGTCAAACGCTTTCTCTAAGTCTACAAATGCTAGAAACGTAGGTTTGCCTTTCCTTAATCTTTCTTCTAAGATAAGTCGTAGGGTCAGTATTGCCTCACGTGTTCCAACATTTCTACGGAATCCAAACTGATCTTCCCCGAGGTCGGCTTCTATCAGTTTTTCCATTCGTCTGTAATGAATTCGCTTTAGCATTTTGCAGCTGTGACTTATTAAACTGATAGTTCGGTAATTTTCACATCTGTCAACACCTGCTTTCTTTGGATTGGGATTATTATATTCTTCTTGATGTCTGAGGGTATTTCGCCTGTCTCGTACATCTTGCTACCAGATGGTTAGAGTTTTGTCAGGACTGGCTCTCCCAAGGCTGTCAGTAGTTCTAATGGAATGTTGTCTACTCCAGGGGCCTTGTTTCGACTCAGGTCTTTCAGTGTTCTGTCAAACTCTTCAAGCAAAATCATATTTTATGGGTAGTAATCGTTAACTGAAGAACTGTAATGCATATTTCTTACAAACCATCCGAAAACGAAACTGTAAAAAACTGTAGCAGAAACGCTGGCGAAGTCGGGGATCTTACATTATGTACAATCCAAGACATTGTTAAGTGCAAGATACTACCATCGCTGAGGCGCGAGCGCGCGCAGATGGGCAGAGAGAGTTACAAGTGAACCAGTGGTCGAACATGGACGCAAATTGGCTGTGCTAGCGTGCGTAATGAAGTGCATTGTCGGAGTAGTATCGCAAGTGTAGCAAAGCGTTGTAAGTATTTAATGAGTGACTATGTAGATCTGGGTCGCAGTGCATGGTTTAATCAAGAACAATTAGCAAACGGAATAACGGAAGAAGAGTACTGTGCGTCCAAAATCAATACAAATTGCTCGTTGGTACAGGCAGTCTATTGCCAATTATTGTTGCCACGCGATGTACTACGCCTCACCACCAGCAAATCACAACAAAGTAAGACAGTGCCCTTTGGCAGTCTAGTTTCGTGGATCCTTCCCTGTAATCTTTACTTTGTAGTGAAACGTTTCGAGTCATTTGCCTTGAAAGAACTTACATGCACTTGCCATTACACCTCATATTTATCTGATTCAAGAAATTATTAGCAGTGATAAGTAACTGAAATTCAAGGTTCAATGTCGCACGTTAACTGTATTCCAAACGGATTTGAGAAAGAAATTTAGTGCGTATTAAGATTAACTCGAAATTACTGGCAAAATGTTGTGAATTTCCATATTTAACCAGAAAGTGATTTTTTTAAATTTATTAATGTTTTTATCGCTAGAAATTCGCAAACAGCTGTATTTTGAGCCAGTGTGCCTTACACTTTGCTCCACCTTCTCGTTTCGTACATGCAGTGTGGACGGTGGTTGCTGCAGCTCACCTGTTGACCCTGGGTTTTGTTGACTTGCTGGTAAGCCTTCTGCTTCTTGCCTCGACGATATGTCGCTTTCGGTCCATTGACTCACTTCTTTTGTTTGGTTACAGGCGCGTCCGTGTTGCCTGGTACAGGATGTTATCCGTCGCCCAACTTTTTATTCACTACTTACACGCTCTACGGCTATTGTGGTTTTAACTATGAAAGGTGGGCCTTCTATATTCTGGGCTGTGTTGTTTACCATGTTTTAAAGTTTGTAAATACACTTGTGTTTTTATCTATTCTCATGCTTTAGGATTATGGCTCTGGTATTACTTTAACATATAGGGGTTCAATCGCTGTCGTTGTTTATTTCTCGTCGTTGATGATGTGGCTATAAGCCACGAGATCAATAGTACCTTATTAAAACTGGTTTAGAGTACAGCTGTCTGCGGAGTTCTTGCTATAATATGTACTACTACAGCTACGAATGCCCCGTCCAAAGAGTCGTTTGTGAAAGTGATTATGTTTTATGTATTTCATATATCCATTATGTAATCTTAGATTTCGTAATTTTGGCATTGTTTACAGTGATTCTGTTGTTTGTAAAATCATATTGAGCAAAAACGCTATAAGACAACGCTATGAAAGCTGTTGTTAAATATTGAATAATCGCAGGTATTGCTTCGTAAAACCTAACGACAGTTAACATTATTGTGATTAACGTTGGGCCGGCCGGTGTGGCCGAGCGGTTCTAGGCGCTTCAGTCTGGAACCGCGCGACTGCTACCGTCGCAGGTTCGAATCCTGCCTCGAGCATGGATGTGTGTGATGTCCTTAGGTTAGTTAGGTTTAGGTAGTTCTAAGTTCTAGGGGACTGATGACCTCAGATGGTAAGTCCCATAGTGCTCACAGCCATTTCAACCATTTGATTAACGTTGCTCCCTCCGTACCGGGATACGTATTGCTAATGGCTCATAGGTAGTTTTCACCGCTTCTGAAATGTTTATTACAATAACTATTAAGTTTCAACCATGTTACCACACGTGTCTTTCCTGTGACAGGACGCTATGTAGCAGATAGCGCTCTACGTGGCGTTTCCATTTGAGCTCCCAATTGTGCACTTAATATTGCCGAAAACACGCATACCAGTAGTTGTTACGTAACATTAATTTCAACAAAACAGATACAAATCCATGACTTTTGCTCGACTTGGAGCTGGTAACCGCGAATAATCATTCAGCAATTAATATTTCAATCAGTTTCAGTTACATACTTAATAACAATCATAGGTAGCTGCAGTAAGTTAATGAACTTGAGTTCAAAGTTTGTTCCCGATCGTTGTTGTATAGTACACTCAGTTGTTAGTTGACGATCAATGTAAATCTAGTTGGCACTCTTTCGAATAAAGTATTTAGTAAGCAATGCATTTTCTGTGAAGCACAGAACTTTAAGCTAGAGGGGTCATTAAAACACTAGACGGAAAAAAAGAAACTAAGTACCACGAAGAAATTACCCAAATGGGACGGAAATCTGTAGATGTGATGTACATGTACGGACAAACAAATGATTACGATGGATTATTTACTCAGGAGAAAGAGCTTGACTAACTGAGCAAATCAATAACGCACTGGTCCACCTCTCGCCCTTATGCAAGCAGTTATTAGGCTTAGCACTGATTGACAGAGTTGTTGTATATCGTCTGGAGGGATACCGTACCAAATTCTGTCGAATTGGCGCGTTGGATTGTCAAAATGCAGATTGTTAGAAGGCCCTACCCATAACACTCCAAACATTCTCAAATTGGGAAGAGATCCGGCGATCTTTATAGCCAAGGTAGGGTTTAGGAAGCACGAAGGCAAGCAGTAGAAACTCTCACCGTGTGCGGGTGGGCATTATCTTGCTAAAACATAAGCTCAGAATGGCTTGTCATGAAGGGCTACGAAACGGGGCGTAGAACATCGTCGGTGTAGCGCTGTGCTGTAAGGGTGTCGCGGATGACAACCAAAGGGGTCCTGCTACGAAACGAAAAGGCGTCCCAGACCATCCATCGCTCCTACTTGTTGGGCCGTATGGCGGGCAACAGTCGGGTTGGTATTCCACCGCTGTCTGCGGGGTCTCCCCGAGACATCTTCGCTGATCATCGGGACTCATTTCGAAAAGGCATTCGTCGCTGATCACAATTCTACTCCTGTTAGTGAGATTCCAGGCCGAAGAGGTAAATGAAAACGCTCCAGACAGCGATGGGAAACCAACGTGACTGTCGACCGCAATACAGCCCACGAAGAGGAAGCAATTAGTCTAGGGTGCCATTTCTTTTCATAGCAGGACTGCTCTGGTTGGCATCCTTAGCATCATTTCAGCAACAGGTGACGATATTGTACGCCCCATTTTGTGGCCCTTCATGGTAAGCCATTCTGGGCTTACCTTTTAGCAAGATAATGTCAGCCCGCACACGGCGAGAGTTTTTACTACTTGCCTACTCGCTTGCCGAAGCCTACCTTGGCCACAAAGGTCACCGGATTTCTATCCAAGTGAGAACGTTTGGAGCATTATGGACAGAGTCCTCCAATCAGGTCGGGATTTTGACGATCTAATGCGCCAGTCGGACAGAATTTACCACGATTTCCCTCAGGAGCAGATCCAAGAACTCCGTCAGTTAACACCAAGTCGAATAGCTGCTTTGATAAGGGCCTGAGATGGACCAGCGTTTTATTGACTAGCTCAATTTGGGAACCTCTCTCTCGAGTAAATCATACCGTCTTTCTGAATTTGTAGTCATTTCCAGAATGAGATTTTCACTCTGCAGCGGAGTGTGCACTGATATGAAACTTCCTGGCAGATTAAAACTGTGTGCTGGACAGAGACTCGAACTTGGAACCTTTGCCTTTTACCGGCAAGTGCTCTACCAACTGAACTACCCAAGCACGACTCATGACCCGTCCTCACAGCTTTACTTCTGCCAATACCTCGTCTCCTAACTTCCAAACCTTACAGAAGCCCTCCTGCGAACCTTGCAGAACTAGCACTCCTGAAAGAAAGGGTATTGCGGAGACATAGCTTAGCCACAGCCTGGGGGAAGTTTCCAGATTCAGATTTTTCACTCTACAGCGGAGTGTGCGCTGATATGAAATTTCCTGGCAGTCTCGGTCCCGCACACAGTTTTAATCTAAAATAATTGAACAGCCACGATCGCTTCAATCGTTTATTAGATGACTGGTATCAGCACTCTGAAGGTGCCATCATCAGATCTGAAACGTGGATTAACATTTATGAAACCATGTGGACATCATGGCATATGAGGCAGACCATCTGATAAAATCATTGTCACAACCAATAAAAATAATAAAAAACTGCTCTCGTGGTCGTTCTTTCCATAAAATTTGAAACTGAAGTCACCAGATAAAACTACCACTTCTCGCCTAACACCTAGGATGATGCCGACCGGTGTTAGGCGAGAAGTGGTAGTTTTATCTGGTGACTTCAGTTTCAAATTTTATGGAAAGAACGACCACGAGAGCAGTTTTTTATTATTTTTATTGGCCCTGACAATGATTTTATCAGATGGTCTGCCTCATATGCCATGATGTCCACATGGTTTCATAAATGCTAATCCACGTTTCAGATCTGATGATGGCACCTTCAGAATGCTGATACCTGTCATCTAATAAACGATTGAAGCGATCGCGGCTGTTCAATTATTTTAAAAACAGAGTGATCGCCCCACGACACACCATGTGTTCACTGCAGTTTTAATCTGCCAGGAAGTTTTGTAATCATTTGTTTGTCTGTACATGTACATGACGTTATCCCGATGTCCGTCCCATTCGGATAATTTCTTCTTGCTGATTTTTTTTTTTCTCCTTAGAGTGTATACTGAAGTGTGCGGGTCGGTTACAAGTGGATTTCCCCATTTGAGGACCATTATCGTCGCTAGAATGACCCCTCGTTTGTCTCTGTTCCACGTCCCATCCTCAATGCTTCACGTGCCCGACATGCAACCAGGCAGCATTCATTATCACGGTGTGCTGTGGTCAGACTGTTTTGGTTCAGCATATACATCTTATGATGAAACCGAAAGCCCAGAAATAGATATTAGCAAAATAAAATGAAGATAGTTTAACTGTAGTCAGAGGAAAAATGGTTCAAATGGCTCTGAGCACTATTGGACTTAACATCTGAGGTCATCAGTCCCCTAGAACTTAGAACTACTTAAACATAACTAACCTAAGGACATCAGACACATCCATGCCCGAGGCAGGATTCGAACCTGCGACCGCAGCGGTCGCGCGGTTCCAGATTGGAGCGCCGAGAACCGCTCGGCCACTCCAGCCGGCTCAGAGGAAAAGTTTCTTTCCCCTATATAAGTGTGTTTCTCTCAAAAGTCAGAATATGGGCACAAAACTATTCTTCTTTCTGAAGCGACCATACGAAAAGAGGCGAGGGTAGCGCCACAACTCATCATTCGGCGTGCGTCCGTAGCAGTACGGCAGGCTGAGAAGGAAGGCCGAGAAGCGACGCAGAGGAGACTGGGGGTCATCAGCCGTGGCAGACGAACGGCTAACAGCGCACGGCTGGCGCTACCAGAGCGGAAGAAGGGCCACGGGCCTGCAAGTAACGGCAGAGGCAAACTCCACGACACGTGCGTCTGCAGCGCCAAAGGACGGGGGAGCGAAGGAATGCTTGAGCAACGGGGCAAGCAAAAGCAGTTGTCGTTCAGTTTACAACGCATTGTGACTTATACCACTAGAGGACTATCAGGCCTATTAATTACGGATGTCAATGAGTGTTAGATGTAGAGGGGCGTGTCCTGAGTTCCTGGCTAGTGGCTTTTCATGTTTATGAGAAAATAGATGTTGAAATTTTATGAGTACCTTCTATAGCTGTAACATTAGATCTGTTTCGAGCGTGCGAGCCTAATACAGCGCCCAAGCTTCACATCTACCATGCGTTGTGGTACCGGTTCAAACCCTGCAATGTACCTTTCTTTCCAAGTAAATCGTACAGAATATCACTAAATAATATAATTTTTTCATAATGTGGGGCCACAGTCATAATATACTTCTTTAAAGTCAGTACCGCCATTAGATTGTTTTTTATTTGCAGTGTTACATTTACACGATCATGATTTCGGATTCAAAGTGCCATTATCAAGTGTTTCTGAAAGCATATTGGACAATAACAGTGAAATACGTAACAAGTGATATAACCATAAGAATCCATATTTATAAAGCTTACTTACAATTGTTATACAGTGCCTAAGATGGCATTCTGTCGTATTTAAAATACACTATTAGACACATTGTCTAAGGGTCGATATTTCTGGTGAAGCATACTGCTTTGTTTTCTCACTGAGTATACCATCTTGACCGAATGACAGTTGGCTAAGTGACAAATTGTCTTGGTCATAGAAATTCCTGTTACAAGCAGGTGACTTTTTCTTTTAATCTTTGGATTCAGTGTCCTGTAGGATAGGAAAGGTTAGGAACATATTATTTTTTTTGGTAGTTGTTACATCTTTGAAGGAGCTGTTTATCTTAGTATACAATAAAGTTGTCTGCTCATAAACAGTAACAAACCTCTCGATAATATTCGCTGCATCCATAAATATTACAGTCCAGCCACTCATTGACGTTGTTTAAAGTACATTTTAGTTGGTAAATACACAGCTTTGTACGTGAAATTAACACATGGCCAACTCCAAGTTGTGTAATTTTTCCTCGATTCAGAATTAATATAATACAGTGCAATTACTTATTCTACTCACTCATTAATTAGCCCGTGAGGTTTGAGGCGATATTTATGATGTACATATCATCAGGCATGTAAATCCTGTTATATGTGGTAGAACATTACTTTGGAATAAGTGCAAATAACACAGGTATGTGAACCATGTCTTGTACTTAAAAGCATTTAAGCACATAAAAGAATCAAACGATTTCATGTTAAACAGCACATTTAAATATAACATAATATAAAGAGTAGAGATATCCTAGTATTTGTTAATGGTTGATAAGATACAATTAGAAACGTGAGTGCACCGTGGTATTGATAAATATGGCCGCAATCTTGTTGCTATAAATCTTTTTTACATGTTATACTAGTGGCATCTTACTTGTATGATTTAAAGATGGTATGGTAATGTTAACAACTTAATCAGCTACCACATATGAAAGCCCCAAGTGGGTTAATTCCTATTTATTAACAACAAAGATAAATGTAACATTATGATCAATACTGATCGTGTAACATTGTGATAATGATAATGTAACATAATAATGATAATGGGTTGGGCGCCATGTCACGAATTGCGCGGTCCCTCCCGCCGGAGGTTCGAGTCCTCCCTCGGGCATGGGTGTGTGTGTTGTTCTTAGCATAAGCTAGTTTAAGTTAGTTTAAAGTAGTGTGTAAGTCTAGGGATCGATGACCTCAGCAGTTTGGTCCCTTAAGAATTGACACAAATTTGAACATTTTTTGTTCTTCACCCGTTCGTTTGATTCCTTGGCCCACTCTGGAGCATAATTAATAATCTAGCAGTATTTCTTCCTTTTTTCCTTATGTTTAGCTCTAATTTCGTTTAACTTAACAAGATTGGCTTCTATTTCTACCTCTCTCTTCCTAATTAAATGAACTAACGCTCTCTGACAGCGTGGAATTTTTTCCGTTATGCCTACATTAACTGCAAAAAAAAGACAAAACTTATTTTAAATATAATCAGCAAGATGTTGCAGTGCAGCCGCTGTGTAGACAGGCGCCGACTGCATTTTGTGCGCTGCCGATCGACACCCGCCAAGTGCAACTGCGGCGAACAGTCGCCAGACGCTCTGTTAAAGAACGATGCCACCATCTACGACGATTGTCAATGGCCCGTCCAGAGAGCTTGACAGTTAGTACCGCATGGGATCTGCACCCGAGAGATACAACACGAACTCACAATACTGCAGCAACAAGTGACATATGCTCTTTAAATCAGATCTCCAGAATCTACCAGTTTGACCTATACACTGTTTTTGACTATCGTTTCATTTACTCTTGTACACAACTGATGCACTACATTTACAATTTGATTTATTTGGTTCACGTTTCAGCTTAAACTAGACAACTTCGCGTGTGCGAAATCCTATTCTTAACCAGGTTTTCCGTAATTGTTGCGCTATTGGATCTTTGACTCTTCCTCCTTATACAGTTATCATGTGAACACACTTTTGTCCTTGACCTTCGTCACTATGAAATAACCGGACAGCATCTGGAGATCAAAACGAAACTTAACACTCAGTAGGACCAATATAGGGTGTTCCAGAAATGTGCAACAAACTTCGAGTGGTTGTAGAGGGTGTATGGAGAAGCAAATCGCGGATAGGAACATGTGTTCAGAAACGCCATCCAACGACGCAACAGAGCATCGAAGTAATAGGTGCCGGCGCCTGCGGTTACGCCACCCGTTTGGCAGCAAACGTGAGTTTTTATGCTGAAGCAACGTTTATCGCTGTTCAGTGATCACGACTGATATCCACGATCGTCAGTGGAGAAGATGGAGCTAGCTGACATGTGGAAAGCTCTTTTCTCCTATGAATGCAATGCTCTGTTGCCTTCGTGGATGACAATTTAGGATACGGATTTCCATCTGCAATTTATTTTGCTCCTGTATACCGAATTAATGGAGATTTTTGATGGTTCCAGGACAAAAATAGACTGCACCCGGAAATCAGTGGCGGATACCGTCATCCACTGAAACAACAGATCATCGTATTTACAGGGCAAAGGCCTTTCTTCGCACTGGCGATCGTGGCAATCAGCCACAATCACTGAACAACAAACAACGTTGAGAAATGTTCCGCCTAATGTGCTTTAGCTTAAAAAGTCACGTTAGCTGACGACGGGTTGACCTTTCTGCAGGTGCTGGCGCCTCTAACGTTGACGATATGTAGCCTCATTGGATGGCGGTTCCGCATGCTATCATCGATTTGTTCCTCAAGAAACCTTCTGCAACACATCGAAATTTGTCGAACGTTTCTGGGACAGCCCGTAGAGACACATCTTGACATTTTACCACCTGAAAAAAAAATACAGATAAAGTACTCAATCTCCAGTGTGGCGTCAAGGATTGCGTGTACTTCAAGAATTTTGATGACTTACTCAGACTGCCCACTCATCAGCAGTTCTCCAACCTTTTGCTACGGACCCACTCGGAAGAAGACAACTTTAGCTGCTCGGCGCACTTGCTGGAAACGTGGGTAAGTCGCAGCGTGGTTGCAAGAGGACTGTGAGAACAATCTGCACAAGCAGTAAACACGCCTTAGACGCCCCCGGTGAAAACTGCCTGCACTACATGTTTCAGTTCAATGTTTGATTTTAATTACGAATTTTAACTAGATGATTTTTAAAAAAATGTTTAAATGTGTGTTAAATCTTATGGGACTTAACTGCTGAGGTCATTAGTCCCTAAGCTTACACACTACTTAACCTAAATTATCCTAAGGACAAACACACACACCCATGCCCGAGGGAGGACTCGAACCTCTGTCCGAACCAGCCGCACAGTCCATGATTGCAGCGCCTTAGACCGCTAGATGTTTTTCATGTCAATGTTAGTTGCATATCTAAACTAGTTTTTAGTTTCAAACTAATTGTCTTATTCGTCTAGACAACATCTATGTTGCATTTTAATACCGCATAATGTCAGTCTTTTTCTCTTTCCTCCCACTTTCCTCCTCCCCTCCCCACCAATCATCCATGACTCGTGGGTATGATTATGTGAAGCGTTTTTAATGAAATGCTTGATGCCACAGAACATTCTTGCTAACAGTAGTGCTGTTCCTTTTATGTTACAGCATATGACTATGATTTTTTTAGAAAGAATTATGACTTCTCACAGCTCGTGATCAACCAGGTACAATTTTAAGAACCTCAAATTTAAATTCTGTCAATCTACTTATTCCGTAAAATTTTTAAGAATTTTTGATACTTCGAAAAATTCTCATGCATGTTATCTACAGAAATAGTTACTTATTAATTTTTTACTTCACTTTATTGTTAGATCTGAAGATGGTCATTAAATATGGTCGGAACTACTTATCAAGTGTTAACTGCAGCTGAGACTGTTACAACAAACACTTTGAAAAACGTTGATAACTTGTTGCTTCTCTCGTGACAGTGTGTCATCCATTATTCCAATTCTAGTGGTTAGTTTCTACTTCACTCTGCAAAGAAATACAAACATTACTGAAAGTACAGCACAGTTTCTTAACTTTATTTTTTAGGGGATACCTTAATTTCTAATTTTTCTTGATTCCCTCTTGATGAGCCGACATTTTTTTTACATCGAGTTCTCATTTATTCGAACTATCGGAAGTCTACTGTCCCAGTCACATAATAACCGTGTATACTCAGTAACCGGCTATTTATCAAACCAATTTTTTCCTACCTCTGTGTAGTAAAGACTATACGGCGAATTGTTGAAGCTGTATGGTGTCTTCCTCTGCTGTCCTTGTTTTCGTGTTTTTATTTCACCTATTATATATTAGGGGAGCAGCGGAGAAACCGCTCTATAATCGTCTAAACTGCTGTGGTAAACCATCTGAAAACGGCGTGAGGGTCGTGTGGTATACACACAGTACTTCCAGAGTTGCGGCTCGACTATTAGAGTGTAAAACTAAGTTGCGTATTGTGTACTGTTCGGAACGGGGAAGTGACGTGTTGGGAACGCTGTTTCCGTGGAAAACTAGACCCGTCAGATCCCCTTCCAGTTCTAAATACAACATGGTAAATCGGTTTCCCCTGCTAGCAGTCTCGTAAACATCGCTTTCTCCCGTTCTGGTGCCTCGAGATCTTTATCCGTGCTCTTTGTTCGCGGTCGATGACCAACGCGACTTCGCGCAAGAAATACCCGGTGACCTTTTTGCGTTCTTGGCTTGTCCAACGTTGACGAATCTCTCTTTTGTGTGCAGACGCAACAATCCTGGCCGATGTTCTGAGCTCAAAAGACGGGCCTTCCAGACGCTTGCCTCAAATTACACTGCTAAATTATAAGACAACACACTCAAACCGATTCGCCACTTTCAGCTGAGCAATTTAGGTGTTCAGAAAAGATAGGTTACTCTCCTGTTGACAGGACTCAGACATACGTCAAAACACTTTCCCTACATCTATATCCAGACTTTGCAAACCATTGTGAAATTCGTGGCACAGGGTACTTTCCATTTGACCAGGTATGAAAATTTCTTCCCGTTCTATTCATGTACGCACTGCGAGAAGAAATGCTGCTTCAAGGCCGGCCGGTGTGAAGGAGCGGTTCTAGGCGCTCCAGTCTGGAACCGCGCGACCGCTACGGTCGCAGGTTGGAATCCTGCCTCGGGCATGGATGTGTGTGATGTCCTTAGGTTAGTTAGGTTTAAGTAGTTGTAAGTTCTAGGGGACTGATGACCTCAGATGTTAAGTCCCATAGTGCTCAGAGCCATTTTTACTGCTTCAAGATTGTGTGCTCTCTGTAATTAGTCGAATCGTATCTTGGCTGTCCGCATGAGAGCTATACGTATGGGGCTGAAGTATATAATTGATTCCTCAATTACTTGTGGCACTTGAAGCTTCGCAAGCATCAGCGGTAGTTGATGTGTATGTTGAAGCGCCTGCTAATCCAGGTGTTTACCAGTTCCGAAACGTTTTCCCTTGAGTCAGACAAACCTTTGGCCATTCGTGCTACCTCTTTTTGTATTCCTGAAATAAATGGTTGCAGCTCCGTCATAAGTTGCATTAGGAAGCATCTTTTTTATTTCTTGATGGTGACTAGTTTCGGACGCCTATGTTCAAACCGTGTGACAATACAGGCGACGGCCTATGTACAAAAACTGCCCCTGCAGTGACGATCAAAACGGGACTATGGCCAACTCAACAACAGTAAATAGACCACAAAGTACAAACTATGAAGAACTCTTTGTATACGTTGATTTCCATTATTACTATTTTAGATAACATACCGTGAAAGTTTCGGGTACGTACGTTCGCTCAAATTATTTACGTTATATTTCTTTGAGTATGGCATCACTGCAAATAGTGTCACCCGCGACTAAAGTAACTAAAGTTCCGCGTCCTAGCCGTAGACGGGCCAATCGGGCCCGTTCGACCACCGTGTCATCCTGTGTCCGGGGCGTCATTTGATGCTATATGGAGGGGCATGTGGTCAACATAAACCGCTCTCCCGATCGTTGCAACCAAAACTGAGGAGACAGGAATACTGTATTGTCAGATTTTATTGCACCACAGTAATTCTGTTTCTCTTCTGGTTTTGATTTTTTAAATAATAAAGGTCCTCAAGCTATAAATAACAGTCTTCACGTTCATCTTAAATCATATCACTAGCATCTTTTTGCTACTCTGTGTGTATGTTTTTCTCTATTAATCTACATTACTTCACATCTTCGGGTAAGCTGTTAAGTTACAAAAAGGCTTATTTTTCTGATTTGTTTAGCTCGCCCATCAAAGATGGTTAATAAATACTGTGGTAGCTACTGCCCTCAGATAACTGGAAAAGGAAATTTATTTCTGCAGAGTGGTAATTAATTTTTGGTAAATCTCAGGGGAATTAAAAAGAAGCAAAAAAGTTCAGTTATAGGTACGGTCAACTTTTTATATTTTGTTAGTTGCAAAAACTTTTTGCCGCCAAAAATAAAAATTGAGAGCAGAAGATCTCAGTCCATTGGATTTATAATTTTGGGGGCATTTAAAGACATAGTGTATTCAAGACCTATTGCTAATGAAGAAATTTTCCGCAGCCGTCTTCAATAATGATTTCATCTGATACAGCAGAAGCCTAGAATACAGGATCGAATAAGACAATGCTTGATGCGGCGTTTATAAGATTGTGTTAGAGCATTTCATTTCTCCACCGGAAGAAAACATTTTAAAAGAAAAAATACCTATGGAACCAAGCTGAAAATATGAAAACAAGTAGACAAAAAGGAAGCAAACGTGTAACAAGAAAAATATGTCTAACTACGAAAATAAAAGAAATTGACCATATGTACACATAGATTTATTGCTTCTCTTTAAGTCCTCTATCCATTCGACAGACGCTTTCAACATATTACTTAACACCCTGTATATTTCTTTAGTTGTAGCTACAACTCAAACACAAGCAGTATGTATCCTTACTTGCATAACTAGTAGCCAATAAAACGGAACGCTAATATAAAATTACTGGCCTTCGCCATTGCTACATCCACTTACTCGCACCGAGGGAGGTGGAGCACTGACAAGCCACTAAAGCCGTCCGGTCATCCAGATTGAGGTTTTCAGTTATTTCTCTAAATCACTCAAGGCAAATGCTGGGACGGATCTTTTGAAAGGGGGAAGGCGACTGACTTCCTCAACGTTCCCCAGACCAAGCATGTGCTTCGTTTCTAATGACAACCACATCCTTAGGACTTTAATACCTTGTAAGGGGGTTCATTATGTAAGAGGTTTACTTTTCACTACCCTGCTGGAGCAAATGTAATTTCGATGTATTGCTCACGCTCTGCCTGCGATATAAAACCTCCCTGCTGCAATAGAATCGCAGGTCAGAGCAGTGTCGGCAACAGTAAAAATCGCACGCTATTACAAAGCAGTCGCAATAACTCGCTGTTACGGAGAAGTCGTAGTACTCACCGCTACAGTACAGTTGCTAGCCATGTAAGAGCAGTAGCAGTCGCCGCTGGTGCAGCGCAATTCATTACGATGTAGTGTAAGGTAAACTTTATTATTCTTCATCGCCATGCGCGTATTTAAATTTGTTTCAATCTTTTTGTGATTTGTCGACACTAATTAAGCCAGACTTGTAATATTCAATTTATTTTGTAATGGTTTACAGAAATGTTTTCAGTAACAAGGTTTTTCAGAACATAATTTTTTACCAGTCATTCACTCGAATTTAAATATTTTACAAATTTTCCCAGATCATAGTCATGTGTTGGTTAATGATCAGAGCTGTGTCAACAACCAAAGTCAGTTTTTGTTCTAATAATGCAAATCTTAGTCAAATGTTGTTCAGTAGTAGTAGATAGGCCAGCATTGCACTAAGCTGTGCCATTTAGGAGCAGATATATAGACAACGTTATCCGGCAACACCATGATGAGGTAAGGACTTTTCAGTTTATTCAGGTTGATTTCACAGGGCCATGACGTAGCGCTGCTTAGGTCCAGAATTTATCAGTTTCAATTCACAGTCAGTTTTGTACCGGAAAATATTACATACGGGAAGGTTAAACCTATCTTTATTTCCTACCGCCACAGTTGCTAAATCCTTAACTATAGCACTACAACCAGTTAGAGTAATGTCATTCGCCACAGTGTAAACCCGTGGATATTGAAATCCGCAATCGATAAAATCCCCACACCGCAAAGGCGGGACAACCAAAACACCTACTCAAAACATCAAACTTACTAGAGAAAAATGGAATGGTGCACTGAATTAATTTACATACAGGTTGCACTTTTCGTTACACATTTGCTTTCCAATTATATCACAATCCAATAATTTAAATGGTAAACAACCTTCACAAAGTCCACTCCCAATGGAAATGGAAATGCCGCATGGCTAGGGCCTCCCGTTGGTTAGACCGTTCGCCTGGTGCAAGTCTTACCAGTTGACGCCACGTCGGCGACTTGCGTGCCGATGGGGATGAAATGGTGATGATTAGGGCAACACAACACCAAGTCCCTGAGCGGAGAAAATCTCCGACGCAGCCGGGAATCGAACCAGACAGCCGGCCTGTGTGGCCGAGCGGTTCTAGGCGCTCCAGTCTGCAACCGTGCGACCGCTAAGGTCGCAGGTTCGAATCCTGCCTCGGGCATGGATGTGTGTGATGTTCTTAGGTTAGTTAGGTTTAAATAGTTCTAAGTTCTAGGGGGCTCATGAAATGGTTCAAATGGCTCTGAGCACTATGGGACTTAACATCTTAGGTCATCAGTCCCCTAGAACTTAGAACTACTTAAACCTAACTAACCTAAGGACATCACACACATCCATGCCCGAGGCAGGATTCGAACCTGCGACCGAAGCAGTCCCGCGGTTCCGGACTGCAGCGCCTAGAACCGCACGGCCACCACGGCCGGCCCTAGGGGACTCATGACCTCACATGTTAAGTCCCATAGTGCTCAGAGCCATTTGAACATTTTTTTGTTAGGTATGACATTCCGTTGCACTGGCCATTCAGCTACCAGGGGCGGACTCCCAATCAAGAAACAGTTATCAAAACAACAACCGATTGAAACATAAAACGATCTTGTACGTGTATCACAGTAATTAGTAACTCTCTCAAGTGGCAGCTGAATACAGTTTTTAGCGACTGTAAGGAATGGAAACGTAAGTATAAAGAATTAAAATCTGGTATACACGAAAATCCTGAAAACAGACAAACGTTGAAATCTGGCTATAGTCAGACGAGAGAGGTTTTAAAAACTGAAATTGAGCAACTGGTAACGAATTATCAAGGAAGCTTTAAAAAGGATATACCGGTGAATCAACATGAACTATAACAACAGTAGAGCTGTAAGTGTTAGTGGGGTTTCTCCATTAACACACGCAACAGACCTGAGGGATATACACTCCTGGAAATTGAAATAAGAACACCGTGAATTCATTGTCCCAGGAAGGGGAAACTTTATTGACACATTCCTGGGGTCAGATACATCACATGATCACACTGACAGAACCACAGGCACATAGACACAGGCAACAGAGCATGCACAATGTCGGCACTAGTACAGTGTACATCCACCTTTCGCAGCAATGCAGGCTGCTATTCTCCCATGGAGACGATCGTAGAGATGCTGGATGTAGTCCTGTGGAACGGCTTGCCGTGCCATTTCCACCTGGTGCCTCAGTTGGACCAGTGTTCGTGCTGGACGTGCAGACCGCGTGAGACGACGCTTCATCCAGTCCCAAACATGCTCAATGGGGGACAGATCCGGAGATCTTGCTGGCCAGGGTAGTTGACTTACACCTTCTAGAGCACGTTGGGTGGCACGGGATACATGAGGACGTGCATTGTCCTGTTGGAACAGCAAGTTCCCTTGCCGGTCTAGGAATGGTAGAACGATGGGTTCGATGACGGTTTGGATGTACCGTGCACTATTCAGTGTCCCCTCGACGATCACCAGTGGTGTACGGCCAGTGTAGGAGATCGCTCCCCACACCATGATGCCGGGTGTTGGCCCTGTGTGCCTCGGTCGTATGCAGTCCTGATTGTGGCGCTCACCTGCACGGCGCCAAACACGCATACGACCATCATTGGCACCAAGGCAGAAGCGACTCTCATCGCTGAAGACGACACGTCTCCATTCGTCCCTCCATTCACGCCTGTCGCGACACCACTGGAGGCGGGCTGCACGATGTTGGGGCGTGAGCGGAAGACGGCCTAACGGTGTGTGGGACCGTAGCCCAGCTTCATGGAGACGGTTGCGAATGGTCCTCGCCGATACCCCAGGAGCAACAGTGTCCCTAATTTGCTGGGAAGTGGCGGTGCGGTCCCCTACGGCACTGCGTAGGATCCTACGGTCTTGGCGTGCATCCGTGCGTCGCTGCGGTCCGGTCCCAGGTCGACGGGCACGTGCACCTTCCGCCGACCACTGGCGACAACATCGATGTACTGTGGAGACCTCACGCCCCACGTGTTGAGCAATTCGGCGGTACGTCCACCCGGCCTCCCGCATGCCCACTATACGCCCTCGCTCAAAGTCCGTCAACTGCACATACGGTTCACGTCCACGCTGTCGCGGCATGCTACCAGTGTTAAAGACTACGATGGAGCTCCGTATGCCACGGCAAACTGGCTGACACTGACGGCGGCGGTGCACAAATGCTGCGCAGCTAGCGCCATTCGACGGCCAACACCGCGGTTCCTGGTGTGTCCGCTGTGCCGTGCGTGTGATCATTGCTTGTACAGCCCTCTCGCAGTGTCCGGAGCAAGTATGGTGGGTCTGACACACCGGTGTCAATGTGTTCTTTTTTCCATTTCCAGGAGTGTATTTGCTAAGTATGGGAAGCTAGCACAGGGTCAGAGTAAATTCTAAGAAGTCTAAAGCAGGGTGCTACAGTTATGTTGTAATGGCAACGAGTGAAGATGCTACCAAATGTATTCAACATTTGCACGGAACTGAGTTGCGTAGGAGAATATTATTAACGACGCTGGTTAAATGGTTAGTCTTAGGAAATGGGAACATTTCCTAAATGGGGAACATAATGTTAAGCGAATTAGAGGTATTTTTAAGCCATTTAAGAGGTCAACCTGCTGGTTGCGGTTTCAAATACCAGGACAAATACACTGATCTTTCACAACATTACGACCACCGATCTACTATCAGTATATACCCGTCCAGGCGATAGCAGCGTCAACTGGAAAGGAATGACTGCTAGTCAGACACAAGCATGGAGCATGTAATTTCAGTCAGAGGCGCGCGATCCTCTGAGTTTGACGGACGGCTGACGGCAGATTGTGATGGCCTGGAGGCTCGGGACGACCATTTTGGAAACTGCACGACTTTTCCGGTGTTCGAGGAGTGCATGGTGAGTGTCTTCAGCACGTGGCGAAACCAAAGTTAAACCACTCCCAGACGTCGTGGGGTTGGGAGGCTATCCCTCATTACAGATGTCGGACGTTGTAGGCTGGCAGGTTGGTAAAATAGGACAGGTGGTGAACTGTGCGGAACTAACGTCAGACTTCAAGGCTGGGCAGAGTACAAGTGTGTCTGAACACAAAGAGCACAGAACACTCCTAACAATGGGTTTCCGCAGCCAACGACCCATGCATGTGCCAATGTTAACACCATGAGCATCATGACATCGGCAACTGCGACACTGGATATTGGCACTTATGTGTGCAGATGTGGTGCCATCTGCCCCCAGCGATCTACCAAGGCCTCACTGCTTCCAGGTCACGACGCTTCGTCGCTGTTATCCGCGCCAACGGTGGACTTGCCGGCTATTAGGCAGGTGGTTATAATGGTCTGGCTGATCAGTGTATGAAACGTTGAATAACTTTCAAGTAAAATCCAAGAAAGAGCTTTTGTGTTCTAGCGAATATAATAGAGTACATTATGCTTGTAACCCTAACTTTGAAAAATACTTAAATTATAGTGAATACTTAGGAGAATATTTAAGCTTTGAATTCAGTGTTGTAAAGGGTTCACCACCCTGCTGAAGCAAATGTAATTTAGATGTATTGCTCACGCGCTGCCTGCGACAGAAAATATCTTTGCTGCTATAGAGTCGCGGGTCAGAGCAGTCTCGGCAGTTGTTGCAATCGCTCGCTATTACAGGGTAATTGCAGTCGCTCGCTGCTACAGTGCAGTTGGTACAGCGCAGTTCATAGCCATGTATTGTAAGGTAAATTTTATTATTTTTATTGACATGCGCATAATTAAGTCACTTGTCTGAGATGTTAATACGAATTTGTTTCAATCTTTTTGTGATTCGTCAGCACCAGTTGACCCTGATTTGTAATATTCAATTTTTCGTATAACGGATTGCAGATCTTTCTCAATGTTGTAAAAGATTTTCAGAATATAATTTTTACTAGTCAATAAAGAAAGGAAGGAATAATTTTGCCTTAAGTCATTGCCAATCCCGATACAGTCATTTATTTAAATTTAAATATTTCAGAAATTTTCTCAGATCGTAGTCATTTGTTCTTTAGTAATCAGACGACCACCTGTGCAGCTATGTCATCAAGCAAAGTCAATTTTTCTAATAATTGAGATTTCAGACAAATGTTGTCCAGTATTAACAGATAGGCCAGCATTGCTCTAAGCTGTTCCAATTACGAGCGGATATATAGACAGCGTTATCCGGCGACACCATCACGAGGAAAGAGTTTTTCAGTTTATTTCTCACGGGCAAATTCAGATTGATTTCACAGGGCCATGGCGTAGCGCTGCTTACGTCAAAATTTATCAGTTTTCATGAGTTAAGATAGTAACAAAAAAATTATCATTTTTATTTTATACGGAAGGTTACACTCTATGTCAGGGAAGACTGAATACTAACGGAGATACTGATTGTATAGTGGCGTTAAGCATCATTGTAATATGCGTATTAATGTTAATGAATATTTGAGTGGAGTGTTAAGCAATGAATAAGTATTTGAAATTATTATGTCAATTATTATCCGTCGAAAGGGCAAAGTCAAGTCACGAACTTTTTGTGGTCACTGACATGCAACGTTATGTAGATGCAAAGTATTTACAAGTAAGGAATATATTAATTAATGGAAATGTAGAAAGCATAGACTTGAGATGCAGTTATTGCCCTAAGCCAGGCGATACTACGTTAAGTCATGTTCAGGGCACCATGAACCACAGGAAATGCGGTGTGCCTCACGTTAACCAGTGAGAGAACTGGCAAAATACTTTTTGTTCAGAAAGATTTACCTTATTTACTTACCAGGGGCACAGCAGCCTCATTTATTTGTTTGCTTACTTATTTATTATTGAAAAGTAAATAACTAAGTTAAGGAAATTTAAATATTTATGTAATTGTCGTATAACTAACGCTATTAAGCATCCGATCGTTTTCAGCTGCTGAGGCATAAATTCCTGGAGGTATAAAAGGAAGGGAGGAGGCGCTACAGACTTATACTGAACGTTGTTTTGAAGTCAGAGTGGACACCATTTTTTGCCGGCCGAAGTGGCCGTGCGGTTAAAGGCGCTGCAGTCTGGAACCGCAAGACCGCTACGGTCGCAGGTTCGAATCCTGCCTCGGGCATGGATGTTTGTGATGTCCTTAGGTTAGTTAGGTTTAACTAGTTCTAAGTTCTAGGGGACTGATGACCACAGCAGTTAAGTCCCATAGTGCTCAGAGCCATTTGAACCATTTTTTTGGACACCATTTTAAGTAGCCCATAACATTAGCAGATTACTGTTTGCGAGTGCTTCTTCTTCATTGTTGTTGTCGTGTGTGCGCAATAACTGCTTTAAATACAAAAATTATAAAGCTTACACGAATAACATTGTGCCAGGAAGGCAGTTTGGAAGGATTTTCTGTTACTGATTATGTATTTACTCTAGTAATACGACACAGTCAGAGTGAGGTCACAGGGCAGTGTCACCGCAGTGAACTATGGGGGTATGAATGCGGCGAACCTAACATCTTGGGCTATTTAAGATGGCGGACATCGAATTCAAGTTTGTGACGTAATGCCACCTCCCCTCTTTTTTTACCTCCATGCATAAATGCATAGAGTAATTATCTCTGGAGTGAGCATTCACATGCGCAGAACAGATTATGTGTTGTCAACATACATTGCCGGCCTGGTCACGTGATCTCGGGACGTCGTGTGTTTGTCCGTATAGCGCCCTGTATATTTAGAATGTCACTACATCCCTAGTACAGACGGATTCTTTTCGTACGTGTCGTGGATTATTTATATATGTTGCGCAGACATTTTAACAGTATCCGTTTGATACCGGGAATAAACCAGCTACGTAACTTTTAAGGGCATGTGATATTACATTCTGCTTCTTTGCGATAGGTGTCACAGTTCAGATGCACTCGAGTTTTGGTAGTTTTCGGTATAATACGGCACTTTATAGTATTACAGAGCCTGACGTACATTTTTGCAGTGATAGTCCTGCATAACGACTTGACAGTACGCTAGTACTTTTGCAAGTGTCCGAAAAACACCGAATTTTCCACACATTAGCGATTATATCCCTGCTAATTCGTCCTTTTTTCTTGTATTTCTGCGTATTTATTTTCTCGTTTTTGCGACCTAAAGCACAATTTTTCTTACTGGTGGCACTTTGAGGTATTTATTTAACACATTTTAAGTACTTGCTCCCAGTTTATTAAATAAATAGTAGAGTGAATAATCTATATACATAATCGACAAGTCACTGATAAATGCATGGACGATAGTATTTACTGAAACCACTAACCATTCCCTTTCCTGTTCCACTTGCAAATTTACGAGAGGAAGCGATTGTTTGTAAGCTTTTGTACAAGCCTTAATATCTGTTATGTAGTCATAAAATTATAAGGCGTCTCGAAATTTTTAAACATATACAGTGTGTCTTACTAATATGATAACTATAATTAGAGCTACATGGTTTGTACCCATGAAAAGTTACTATCCCTCCTTTCACATATTTTTCTTTACATCCGCAGCAACAAAAGTAATTCACCCTCGCTATTACACTATCAACAAACTGTGAAACACAAAAAAAGGTCTTGATATTATAAACTTCAAACGCTGCAGAAAGCACACACGCACAGCGAAGTCCCGAAAACACGTGACAATCCTGGTTTGATGTTGACAACATGCGCAGAACGCAATGCTCACTCCAGAGATATTTACTCTATGCATAAATGAAGCTGTTATAATAGAATCTTTGGTTTAGCGCCACAGAGCATATGCATAAGTTAAACAAAATTCTTTCAGACGCTAGTGTATAGTAGCATAGCCGTTTTAGTGAATCTGATGATCAAATGAGTGAATATTTCAGTCAGTATTGTGAAGTTCCTTAGTAAATGATACTTTAAAATGTTTGCTCAGAAAAATAATTAAGTATTAATAGTAAATAAGAGGAATTCTGTACTTGTGCGAAATATAGTCTTTGCATTCGTAAGAATCTGTTGTCTTAAGAATAATGTGTGTATTGGGAATTCAAGAAATCCGAATTAAGTTACATTAGCACATTTAAATACGTGGAGTGAAAGATGTATTCCCAGTACCGACATCTGAAAGGAATAAGGCGATGGCGGACAAATAAATGGTATTATATACGAATAAAGAAGTGAAATCATGTACTCGTAACTGATGATTTATTCCTGTCACTGCCACATGTCATAATGCAAAGTAAAATTATTTACAGAGTAGATCAGCAGCCTGGACCCGACATAAAGGAAATAGAAGCGTCAGTTAGTATTTTAACGTAAAGAAACGATGTGTACTTACTTGTCGTTAATAGTATTCTGCATTGAGATTAAGATGGAATGTTAGGAAGCTGTAGAGTGGCCAAGTAACACCAGGGAACAGAAAATTTATAAAGAAGTCAAATGCATTTATGTTACTTGCGTTTAAGATGAAGAAATAATTGACGCTACTATACTCGTATCTTAGGGTTTTTGAACGTATGCTTTGTGGAAGTGAGGGTTAGGCCACTGATGCAGGTTTTTATAAAACATGATCAGTCACTTTATGGATCCGTATGTATGAAGCTGATATAATTGAAGGCAGTGACCCACAGATAAAAAAAGTTACAGTTTAAAAATGTACAAAAGCTACGATTTACAATTCATCCAGCCTGTGACTCGTTCGACCATCTCAACAATTTAGACGGTATTGTTTTGTCGGAGAGGGGATGCACGTAAAGTTTTGCTTATGACGACCGTCAGTAGCCTACGTTAATTTTACTCAAAAAATGGTTCAAATGGCTCTGAGCACTATGGGACTCAACTGCTGTGGTCATAAGTCCCCTAGAACTTAGAACTACTTAAACCTAACTAACCTAAGGACAGCACACAACACCCAGCCATCACGAGGCAGAGAAAATCCCTGACCCCGCCGGGAATCGAACCCGGGAACCCGGGCGTGGGAAGCGAGAACGCTACCGCACGACCACGAGATGCGGGCTAATTTTACTCCTCTTATAAATAACAAAGATAGGAGAATGTACTGAAAACCTTTGCTGAGCGACCGGAGGAAGTCAGAAGTATGGTGTTTATTGTGTGGTAATTTGTGGTATAAAATGTTCTAGAAAGAGTTATTGCCACTCCATTTAGTATCCAGAAGTTCCTGGGGAGATATAGTACCCAGCCAGAACAGTGTGTGTGAAGACAGCAAGTCGACAATACTGGGCTTCCATGGAGCGTTGGGACACCAGTGCTGCAGTTAAAAAAATAAAAATAAAAGATGTAAGAGTTAGTCTTTGCTCTGTCTGACTGACTGACGGCCATAATACTTTACGTTGCGCCCTTGAGATATTACTTAATATTGCACCAGAAACTTTATTATGTTTAAGTTAATGTTGAAACTGATTTGAATTGAAACATTTAAGGATAGACAGGGAAATATAAAGCGCAAGGTGTATTCGAAAATATATTTTAAAATGTGTTAAAGCGTTTCTCTTCGATCTTGCTTGAAGATGTCTTTGTGAAAGTATTGTAGCGCGATAACTGAACTGAAGGTTAACATGCTGAACAGTTTTGTTTCAATGTGGTTGAATAATTACTGGCAGGGCAAAGTATTTATTCTTAGGAAAAGCTGTAATCCCCGAGAGAAAGTTGAACTTTAGATTCGCGTAAGGAAGAGGTGGTTTAACAATGTAGTGAGATGAGAACCCAGGACCCAAGTATTAACACTTCGGTTTGATAAACCGTTGGCATATTCTGATGATTTAAATATTTGGGCATTGTCACAGGCAGCTTCACCTGAGTGAAAGAATTTAATTATTTTATGAGCGCTCAGGATTGGGAGTCTGTGAGCTGATGGTTTCAAATATATTATTACACACTTCCCGACAGGAGAAACGCCACATGCTGCTGTAGGTAAGAAAATAGTAACATCAGAAAGCTGTACCGAAATCCAGGAAGACGTGATGCGGATAGGCGCTTGTTACAGTGCAAGGAAGTTGACCGTCAGCGCAAAGTGATAAGTTGGGGTATTATGGAATACCCTTTACTTTCGTAGCTGTCTGTTCAAACTGAACTCATTCTTAGATCTCAGACGTTCTTTATAATAAATTTCAACTATCTCGAAATAAATACTTAAAACACTTATATTTATCTTAATAAAATTAAAAGAATACGCACAAGGAATTAAAGTTTTAAGTTGCACTTGGAGGTCAATATAGAATAGTCGGGAAATCTGAAATACGGTGGTAAAAATGGAGATAATCGTGTAAATTTGGAGAAAAGTATATTTAATGTTCACAAAATATATTTATAGCATTGATCTTAATATAAATTATTGAAACAATTATTTACCAGTGAAGAAAAAAATAATTTTATTCGGTAACAAATATGTTGAGTTTATTAACTTCAAATCGTGGTTCTGAAACAATTATTTGTTTATCTAGTATAAGTGATTCTTTTGCGTTCATCTATTTGCGGATGAACAAATGTAATCTTCCTTCTCAGGACCTGCTCAGTCGAGGTAGGCCCACACGTTACCAAGTATTCTGTACTGCCCGACACCCCATTTTGAATTACACAGCGTAAAAACGCAGCAACTGCACCCATAGCAAAAATCGCGTGACACATAACGACCTACTACTGTTTTACTAAACAAATTGCATAATTTTAATTGTTAGTGTAAATTTTAAGTAATTATCACTTGTTCCTTGAAAACTGAGCTGTAAAATTTTTGTCAACTACGAAAACAAATATTCTGCGCCCTAACTCACACTATGTCTGGAGACTGCGCGGACTCGCTACAGAGCACCTCGGAAACATTTTTATGTAGTTTATGCATCTCCTGCTTATTAAGACCACTCGATGGAGGAAAAATCATGGTATTCCATTTGCCCGACTATTCTATAATACCTGTAGTTCATCTATGTACGACATACTGAGAACAAGTAGATGGAATTATACAAATCGCTGGAAATGGTAACAACAGCAACGGCGAGTACCGTTTCAGAGCGACCTAAGTTTTGACGATCTTTTAGAAATAGCTGTTGCCAGGTTAATATTCATTGGGGGAATACCAAGGAATTGTAGCTCAACTAGGCAAGAAGTGGCTTGGAGAACAATCGTTAGAAGGAATCTTGATAACTGATCGTGAATATACGGTCCTTAGCGGATAGGTTTAATAAAGAACATACAGGATGGACGAAATTTAAATTTTTTAATATTAAACTAATTTTTATAAAAAATATATCTTACGGTGGTAGAATTTACTGCATTTATTACATTATATACGTCAATGGCTATGGCATAATGTCTAACCTTCCCCGTGCGCGTGCTCAGCTAGCATCCCGGTGCGAAATATGGCGATCCGTGATACAAATACAGAGATGGTGGCGAATTGTGAAGGGACCTCGTACCTCGGTAGATTGAAAGACCGTAAGGAACTGCCACTCAAAGCTAATGGACGCCTAATCTGTATCACATGTTTGGAGAAGCTGTCGACCCTCAGCATCCAGGACGAAGGAAAATGTGCGCCTGGTTCAGAAATTGTTCACTCAAGGTCTTAGAAATCATAGAGGCAGGCGCTTCGCAAAGATGGTTTCACCTGACACACGAATCCGAACTGCTCTAAGAAAGAGTTGAATTCCTGTCTACTGTCAGGAATTACCGTCAGAAGACTGTGATCGTCGAGCGGAATATGGGGAGATGATGCTTGCTTGGTATGGAGGTTGGTTCGATATTTTCGGTAATACCCTGTGATCAGATGAAGCAGTGTTTTGGGTTTGGTGGGTCTGTTAACCGACACAATTACTATTCAATAGAGGATGCGAGGGTGGTTGCTGAACAAAGCTGACATCGCCCAACATTCACAGAGTGGTGCGACATTACATTCACGAAAATTATGGGTCCGTATCTCATTCGAGACGCAATGAATGCAGAACGTGCAGGGTGTTTCAAAAATGACCGGTATATTTGAAACGGCAATAAAAATTAAACGAGCAGCGATAGAAATACACCGTTTGTTGCAATATGCTTGGGACAACAGTACATTTTCAGGCAGACAAACTTTCGAAGTTACAGTAGTTACAATTTTCAACAACAGATGGCGCTGCGGTCTGGGAAACTCTATAGTACGATATTTTCCACATATCCACCATGCGTAGCAATAATATGGCGTAGTCTCTGATTGAAATTACCCGAAACCTTTGACAATGTGTCTGGCGGAATGGCTTCACATGCAGATGAGATGTACTGCTTCAGCTGTTCAATTGTTTCTGGATTCTGGCGGTACACCTGGTCTTTCAAGTGTTCCCACAGAAAGAAGTCACAGGGGTTCATGTCTGGCGAATAGGGAGGCCAATCCACGCCGCCTCCTGTATGTTTCGGATAGCCCAAAGCAGTCACACGATCATCGAAATATTCATTCAGGAAATTAAAGACGTCGGCCGTGCGATGTGGCCGGGCACCATCTTGCATAAACCACGAGGTGTTCGCAGTGTCGTCTAAGGCAGTTTGTACCGCCACAAATTCACGAAGAATGTCCAGATAGCGGATCTGAAAATGGGCCAATGATTCCTTTGGAAAAAATGGCGGCCCAGACCCGTACTTTTTGAGGATGCAGGGACGATGGGACTGCAACATGGGGCTTTTCGGTTCCCCATATGCGCCAGTTCTGTTTATTGACGAAGCCATCCAGGTAAAAATAAGCTTCGTCAGTAAACCAAATGTTGCCCACATGCATATCGCCATCATCAATCCTGTGCAATATATCGTTAGCGAATGTCTCTCGTGCAGCAATGGTAGCGGCGCTGAGGGGTTGCCGCGTTTGAATTTTGTACGGATAGAGGTGTAAACTCTGGCGCATGAGACGATACGTGGACGTTGGCGTCATTTGGACCGCAGCTGCAACACGGCGAACGGAAACCCGAGGCCGCTGTTGGATCACCTGCTGCACTAGCTGCGCGTTGCCCTCTGCGCGTTGCCGTATGCGGTCACCCTACCTTTCCAGCACGTTCATCCGTCACGTTCCCAGTCCGTTGAAATTTTTCAAACAGATCCTTTATTGTATCGCTTTTCGGTCCTTTGGTTACATTAAACCTCCGTTGAAAACTTCGTCTTGTTGCAACAACACTGTGTTCTAGATGGTGGAATTCCAACACCAGAAAAATCCTCTGTTCTAAGGAATAAACCATGTTGTCTACAGCACACTTGCACGTTGTGAACAGCACACGCTTACAGCAGAAAGACGACGTACAGAATGGCGCACCCACAGACTGCGTTGTCTTCTATATCTTTCACATCACTTGCAGCGCGGCCGGCCGAAGTGGCCGTGCGGTTAAAGGCGCTGCAGTCTGGAACCGCAAGACCGCTACGGTCGCAGGTTCGAATCCTGCCTCGGGCATGGATGTTTGTGATGTCCTTAGGTTAGTTAGGTTTAACTAGTTCTAAGTTCTAGGGGACTAATGACCACAGCAGTTGAGTCCCATAGTGCTCAGAGCCATTTGAACCATTTTTGAACTTGCAGCGCCATCTGTTGTTGAAAATTGTAACTACTGTAATTTCGAAAGTTTGTCCGCCTGAAAATGTACTGTTGTCCCAAGCATATTGCAACAAACGGTGTATTTCTATCGCTGCTCGTTTAGTTTTTATTGCCGTTTCAAATATACCGGTCATTTTTGAAACACCCTGTATCTTCACGTGGTCGAAAATTATGTTCGCGGTATTATAGGCACGTAGAACAATTACAACGAGCTAATCTTTATGCAAGATGGACCCTGGCTGGAACTCTGGACGCTAGTTGGAGCATCGTGGCCCTCTTGAATGACAAGCAGAGAGTACTGACCTAACGCACTGAGGTTTCTTCCTCTGGGAGTGAGCAAAAGAAGAAGTTTATCGCGTAAACCGAAAAACTCTTGACGAACTGTAGGAGCAAATTCGCGAAGTTCCTGGAAACGTACCGCTGGATTATCTGCAGAAGTCTGTTGCAAACATTCACATTCGTTTATAAAAACGTAGATGATGATGGTGCCTATGTTGAATTTTAACAATGCATAAAAATTTTGCCACTGTAAGGACTAAAATGTTTTTTGTTTCATGAAAATTTGTTAGGTACTAAAACAGCTGTAACCAATTTTTAATAGGGAGTTAATTCTCGCCCACCCTGTAGAGAAGATTCATATAAGATCGATACATTTCATGATAACTTTGTTTAGTATGCGCGAGAGTGTCATGGAGCTGCTCACCGAAGTCCGTTGGCAGACGCTGTAAGAGAAGCGTTCATCAGCGCGGAGAAATACAGCGCTGCAATTCCGAGAGCGAACGTTACGATAAGAGTCAGGCAGCTTATTACTTCCTCCGAGGTATGTATCTCGAAACGACCATGACGGGAAAGTAGGTAGCATTTGACATCACGCTGGTGTTTACCGAGGTATATTCTTTCCACGAATTAAACAGCGATAACAGGAAATGAAAGTCTGTAATACACCGTAACATGTTTTCTTCAATGTACAGGGTGACGCTAGAAATGTGTCACAACTTTTTTTAAAATGAATACTTCACTGTAAAGACAAACTCAAAAGAACATATACTACCATGGAAAACACTCAGTGCAAAATTGTTCTAACTCATCCCACGTTCAGTATCTCCACCATTTTGATTCCTAACTTCCCTCACACAAACACTAATGGTAGCGATAATTCTTCCGCAATTTCACTGCACTACTTTCGGCGTTATTTAACGGTTTTTTGCTGAGTAATTGCTCTTTAAACAGCATCCCACACGAGCAAACCGGTTGCCACTTTACCTGATGTTTCTCGTACCATAGGTAATTGGGCTACGCACGGGTCTGCTTAAAAAGAATAGCTCATTGTAGTCATAGGGTTGAGGTGTGCTGATCTGTTTTCATGCCCAGCAGGTAACTAGCTGGAAATGATAATCTGTAGCTGTGATCCTGCTGTCAAATAGTCTGTGCGTTGAATAAAATGTTCTCGGGTTTCCAACTGCGTCAATTGCTTAAAACTACACGAGCTTTCGGCCAAGCACTCCTTGGCCATTGTCAAGTGTTATGACTGCCAGTGGGCTGCTGGTGCGACTGTGCCGATTGTGACGTGACTGGTGCCCGTGACATTGCCATATATGGGCATGTTTTGAGTCGGCGTTCGATGTGCCCTCATCAACCGCGCGATCGCTGGATCCCACGCAGCGCTGAGCTGCAAGCCACCGTCTCTATTCAGGGTGTTTGCTGTAATTTTTATTTCAATAGCTTCCTTTATTAAACTGTCCCAGAAGCCGTTAGTGCGAGCCACGACAGAGATATCGTCAAATTTTATGTGGTGACCGTTTTCTAACGCATGCTCAGCTGACGCAGATTTCTCTGGATAGCGTAGGCGATAATACCTCTCATGTTCTTTCCTGCGTTGTTCCACAGTGCGCACTGTGGAATATCACGTAGCAAGATGTGTGAAGTGCTGCGGAGAACGTGACAGCCGTCTGTGCACATGTCCCAAAGACGAGGCACCTACTTGCTGCAACTGTGGTATTGCCCATCCAGCCAACTACAGAGGCTGCGGGGCACACAAGAACGTGTGAAGAATACAGAAGGAGCCTTCCACCTCTTGATGAGGAGTCTAGCCATCACCGACAGCAAGGGCCTCGTACTTATACAGTGAAGACAGTCCGAGTGGAACCGGGAGAGCCATGGAAGCCGCGTCTTCTGGCACGGCGAGCCGCTGAAATACTGTCAGGAGCTCTTATGTCTGACGTCGTTAAGGGCAACGTCTACATCAGCTCGCTAGAAGAATAGGCAGACGATGGAACACCAAAGAGAACTTACAGTTCCACACAGTAAATGGAATGACACCATTAATAAATACAGACTTTTATCAGAAGTCGGTAGCTAAGGTCGAATATTCAAAATTTCTAGGTGCATGCATTGATGAGGGGTTGAACTGGAAAGAACACACTGAAGATCTGCTGAAACGTTTGAGTTCAGCTACTTATGCTATTAAGGTCATTGCAAATTTTGGCGATATACATCTCAGTAAATTAGCTTACCACGGCTATTTTCATTCTCTGCTTTCGTAAGGCATCATATTCTGGGGTAACTCATCATTGAGTAAAAGAGTGTTCATTGTACAAAAGTTTGTAATCGGAATAATTGCTGGAGCTCATCAAAGATCATCCTGCAGGCACTTATTTAAAGAGTTAGAGATCTTCATTCTAGCCTCACAAAATATATATATATATATATATATATATATATATATATATATATATATATATATATATATATATATATATATATATTCATTCACTTATGAAATTTGTTTTTAACAGTCCGAACGAATTCAAAAGTAACAGCAGTGTACATGGCTACAACACGAGGAGAAAGGATGATCTTCACTACTCAAGATTAAATCTAACTTTGGCTCAGAAGGGGGTAAATTATGCTGCCACAAAAATTTTTGGTCACTTACCCAATAGCATCAAAAGTCTGACAGATAGCCATATAGCATTTAAAAGGAAATTAAAAGAATTTCTGAATGGCAACTCCTTCTACTCATTAGATGAATTTTTGGATATAGTAAGTGGGTAATTTCGCCAACACCCACAAAAAAAATAATAAAAAAAATAAAAAAAAATTTAAAAAAATATTAAGTATCATGTAATATTTTGTGTCATATAATATCTTGTATAGACACCTTTTATTATACAGTCTGGAACCGCGCGACCTCTACGGTCGCAGGTTCGAATCCTGCCTCGGGCGTGGATGTTTGTGATGTCCTTAGGTTAGTTAGGTTTAAGTAGTTCTAAGTTCTAGGGGACTGATGACCTCAGAAGTCAAGTCCTATAGTGCTCAGAGCCATTTGACACGTTCCCTATCATTACGAAGTGTCGTATTCATGATCTATGGACCAAGTACTAATCTAATCTAATCTAACCACAGCAGCAGTCATCAAAGGCGGAACAAGTCGGTTCCATGCAGCTCATCAGAACACTGAAGTCAGCGTTGGAGGAATTCCAGAAGTCCGTTGCTAACCTTCCGCCCATCATCACTGCCACTGCTACAGCAGTCGTAAGTAGCATGATGCAACAATCCGGCACACCAGTAGGACCCGCTCACGGCCAGGAATAGAAACACACAAGATAATTCAATCACCAAATTGAACACCAATGCAATTTTCCACCATCTACAGGAATTTCGACAGTTTCTTGAAGAGGAAAGTATTGTCTGCCTGGTATGTGTAACCATCTTGGACCTCAAGCGGATGTTGCCAATTACAGCAGTTACCGCAATGCTCCCACCTAATAGTGGGTGGCGGAACAGCAATATACGTACGCAAGTCGCTGCAACATTGCCAGGCTGCCGCCACTCCGACCTTGCCACACATCGAGGCAACTGCTGTCGCTGTCCGAACCCGTCAAGCCACAGTCACATTCTCTGCAGCATATCACAAACCAAGGGGTCACCTGACGCCGCAAGACGAACGAAATTTGTTGCAGATACATAGCTGCGGACTTAAATTGCAAACACGCCCTCTATAACTCGAGGACAACAATCGGAAGCGACCGCTCGCACCTCAGAGAAGTGGAAAAGGCGCACGCCCAAGTGCACGGCCCTGGAGAATGAACAGTTATCCCCACAACAGAGCGCGACGGATATGATAGACATCGGTATTATCAAGGGTATTCGTGCGAAAGGAAGTAGTACATGCCCTCTCTTCTGACCACCCCCCAGTGGTGTTTTCAACGGCAGTACTACCTGTGTCCAATTCAAGATGCCGCAAGACATCGTGAACAAACTGAGAGACATATCAACAACCGATGTTGCGCCAGGAAACGGAAACCTCAATCGACGAAACGGCTGGAGCAGGGATAACGTGTTGATCACAACACTACAGAAATCGGCAACACCATTAGAACTTCTATATTGCAAAACACCCAGTATGCAGCGGGAAGGAGACAGGAATCTCTATCTCTATCACCCGGGATACTGAAGATAATCCGAGAGAAGAACTGGGCCGGCCGCGGTGGCCTAGCGGTTCTAGGCGCTTCAATCTGGAACCACGAGACTGCTACGGTTGCAGGTTCGAATCCTGCCTCGGGCGTGGATATGTGTAATGTCCTTAGGTTAGTTAGGTTTAAGTAGTTCTAAGTTCTAGGGGACTGATGACCTCAGATGTTAAGTCCCATTGTGCTCAGAGCTATTTGAGAAGAACTGGCACACAACCAGGCAGCGCGAGTACGAGACGCGGGCAAATCGGCTGCAACGACAAATCAGGGCAGCCCTGTTGATGCATAGAAACGCCAGGTGGGCAGAGAAGATGGCATCGCTCGTCTCCAACGTCAGTCAAGAGTTACAGTCAAGTCTCCGAAAGAAGCACTTGAGAATTCACGATATCCATAAACAGATGACCCCAGTGTGTCAATATCGGTAATTTTTGAGAGGTGCATATGGTACCTGAAGATGGCATATTAATTGGCGAAACTGGTAGCGTAAATAAAATAAAATAACTTCTCAATTTGCATGGCTGTTTGGCGAACTTCTATGTTAAATATTTGACCAGCCGCTGTCCCGCGTCCACAATGAATCAACAGAGACTTCCATTACGTATTGTTGAAGAGTCCACGACGGCTTTCAAAAACAGGGAATATTGCACACTGTTCTGTTCGACTTATGCGTAGCTCTCGGCAGTGTCTGGCACTGTGCACTCATATGTAAGCTATTCATTCATGAACTGCCAGCACCGTTTGTGAAGTTGTCGGATGACTGCCTTATTAACCGCAGAGCCGGTGTCAGAGAGATACAAGCTGGTGTGACCCAAGGATTACTGATCAGTCCTGTCTTACACAGTGCCTGCACAGCGGATCTTCCAACATCTCTTAGAGTAAGCAGATACGTCTATGCCGATAACATGGTGCTCATTACCAGGAGTTGATGACCACAAGCAATACAGCGAAGACTTCAAGACGCCTGCAATGACTTAGAGCAGGGGGCAACAGACTGTCGCTTCGGCTTTAATGCAGCTAGACTCAGGCGCTACTCATCACCAAGAAAAGTGCCACATCCATAGCGAACGTTATTTCCCCTTGATACGACAATTCAGTGGACGAACACAACCCGACATCTCAGTATCACAATAGACCACCAGTTGACATCGATGAACCCGTTAACGACATTTGCTATAAGACCTTTGCCGCACCGGAGCACTATACTTATTGCTCCATGAGAAGTCCCGTCTCCATCGAATTCCGCAGTTACATACGCCCACTAATGGATTACGAGTGCCCAGTTTGCGGAATTGCAGCGAACTTCCACACTGATATAATTCAGCGACAACAAAACAAGGCACTCAGAAGAGATTACCATGTGTCTTGGAGCTTTCCTCGTACTATCTACTCGAGGCAGCGGAAGAGAAACTTGTGCTCAGTAGATACCAAGAGCACGCCAAGAAACTCTTAGAGAAGGTGAGAAGCTCTGCCAGGGTTTTATTCGCAGCCTTGGGCAGAGAAACGGGGACACTGACCGCTGCAAACGGCTGATGGTTCTACTAGACGGATAGCCTCCGCTACTGTGAGGCGACGGCAAAATAAACACGAAGTTCAACAAAGACACCACGCGCATCACAATAGCAGGCAGTATCCTTAGTAATATGCTGCACCGCCTCCATCAGATATGTAACTCTGGAGCGAATACGCTGGGATGCGCCCATGCCACCAGCACGTTGATTGATTTTCGTCGCATATACTAGGTACGATTTACGATTCGACGACAGTTTACTACTTGCTACTCATCGGACATATCATATATTTTTCTGCGATGTGACTCTGTTTACTGGTTCTCTAACAACGATACGTTGTGTTTCACAAGCTTATCTATTTTACATTAAAACAAGTGTAAAATAGATAAGATTAAAGAACAGAAATAAAATGGGTTTGTTAAAACAAACAAACGCATTTTACTTCTGTTTTTTATGCAGTTTTCTTTCAGATGTACTTTCTGTAGGACACTACCGTCCGATTCTTATTGTGACGTTGGCTTGTCAATGATCTGAGCATATTTCACTTCTGAAGGTGACATTATAAAATGCTGAAAGCGGTAAAATGAACTAAATGAGTTTGGGCAGCTGACGACTGACTTTTTGTTTGTTGATATAATCTGGAGCTGTTGAGCTACAGCTGTGAACAGATTCATAAAATTTTAATATCTATGAATACGGATAAGGCGTTTGCGGATACAGTGCAGTCAAATATACCAGTTTTCTTGTCTGCGCCGACCTGGATGCGAAGCACATTCGGTAATGAACGAGTGAGCGAATTAGCTAGCCATTCACGGAGGCACGTCGTAGACGAAGGACGAATCGAACTACGCTTCTAATTTGCAGCTATTAAAAATGGCAACATCTTTTACCGCTAGTCCTTCAAGACTCCTACTCCCCTGTTTTCGCTCTCCGTTTGGTACTTTCTTCACCCTAACCCCGGTGTCGTGCTTGCCATCCGATTTCAGAAGATTCAAGAAAGCTGCTTATTACGACTGGAATTGTGAACAGCACATATCCTAGCACTGTAAGGACAGCCACCTGGCGGCCATACAACGCAACATCTCTTCTCGGCCATAGGTGAACTCGGCGAAGCATAGTAGACATCAAGTGACTTCTCTCATCCACATGAGGCTGGGACACGGATGTTACCCCGTCCACCTACACCGGTTGAAAATAACCACTTCTGGACATTGTGATCAGGACACAACGGTGATGTCGGATCTGAACCACTTCATTTTAGCGTGTGCCAAGTACCCGAGCTGCAAGTGTAAGTGCTTTACTTCACCGGTATTACTTGCTCGCTAACTATTTAAAAGACGCCAATACATGGTGTGGATCTTGTCCTCCAATGGAACCAGCCGGTTTAGGAAACTGGGACGTCTGTTTGTGTTGTTACTTTGCACTGAGAACTTGTCTTTGTAAATGTCGCCGTAGTTCAGATTTCAGTTATAAGTTACTGTGGACGTCATTCTCCGCTGAGTCGTAATTTTGTGTTTTTTAGTTTATATAACGACTTAAATTTGTACTTCACACTCTTACCATTGTTGCTCTAATGTTAACTTGGAATTGTTGTAACTAGTGCTGGTTGTTTGGTGTTCATCTTTTGGTGTTTCTTCGACTTCTTCACTTCATGAATTTGGCAAATTGGCTGTTACTGTATAAATCTTCTGCATGGTCTCCCGACATTTCTTCTTCCAGAGCATTTATAATTTAGTACGTTTACTGGGAATCTTTCTCCACCCATCCGTTCTACATGTTCCTTCCATTTTCTCCTATTTTCCTTTATTTTTTCGTTTGGGTTATATATTCCTAGATGTTTCCTCACACTTTTATTTCTTTTTCGATATCCTCTCGTACACCTTTCCACACTTCTTAGGAATATTATTTCTTGAGCCTGTATTCTACTTTCTTGGTGTTTTGTTGTTGCCCTTGCTCCACTTCTACAAGTCCACATCTATAGTCTGCAAACCACCGTGAGCTGCATGGCAGTCGGTACGTCCCAGTGTACCATTTCTTAGGGTTTCTATTCGTTCCATTCAAGTATGGAGCGCGGGAAGAATGAATGTTTGAATACCATTGTCCGTTGTGTAATTATTCTAATCTTATCCTCGCGATCCCTGCATGAGCGATACTTATGAGGTTGTAGTGTACTCCTAGAGCCTTCATTTAAAGCCGGTTCTTGAAACTTTGTTAGTAGATTTTCTCGGAGTAGTTTACGTCTATCTTCAAGAGTCTTCCATTTCAGTTCTTTTAGTATCTGTGACACTCTGCCACGGATCAAACAAACTGGGGACCGTTCTTGCTACCCTTATCTGTTTGCTTTCAATATCTCCTGTTACTCCTACTTGGTACGGGTCCCATACACTTGAGCAATATTCTAGAACCGGTAGCTCAAGTGATTGGTAAGCAATCTCCTTTATAGACTGATTGCAGTTCCTCAGCGTTCTACCAATAAACCGCTTTATCCACGACTTAACCTATGTGATCACTCCAGTTCATATCCCTACAAAGTGTTACGATCCCAAATGTGACTCATTGATATAACAGTGATAGAATATTAGGTTTTTTCCTTTTTGTGTAGTGCACAATTCTACATTTCTGAACATTTAAAGCAAGTTGCCAATCTCTGCACCACTTTGAGATCTTATCAAGATCTGACCTAATACTTAAGTACCTTCTTTCAGACAGTACTTCATCATAGATAACTCCATGATCTGCAGGAAGTCTGAGGTTATTATTAACATTGTCTGTAAGGTCACTGATAAACAACATGAACAACAGGGGTCCCAACACACTTCCCTGGGGACACCTTAAGTTACTATTACATCTGATAATAACTCTCCATCCAAGATAACATGCGGCATTCTCCCTACCAAAAAGTCCTCAGTCCAGTCGCAAATTTCACATGAAACGCCGTATGATCGTACTTTTGACACTAAACGTTGGTGTGGTACTGAGTTAAATGCTTTTCGGAAATCAAGAAATACAGCATCTATCAGACTGCCTTGATTCAAAGCTATCAGTGTGTCATGTAAGAAACGTGCGAGCTGGGTTTCATATGATCAATGTTTGCGGAATCCATGCTGGTTGGCATTGAGGAGGTCATTCTGTTCGAGATATCTCATTACGTTCGAACTCAGAATATGTTCTAAGATTCTACAACAAATCGATGTCAAGGATATTGGACAGTAGTTTTGTGGATCACTTCTACTACCCTTCTTGTGGACGGGTGTGACCTTTTTTCCCAAGAATTGGGCACAGTGTTTTGTTCGAGGCACCTACGATAGATTGTAGTTAAAAGAGGGGCTAACTTAGTCAAAATTCAGTATAGAAACTGACAGGGATTCCATCGGACCCTGGAACTTTGTTCAATTTTGACGATTTCAGCTATCTCTCAACACCATTGACACCAATATTTATTTCATTCATAGTTTCAGCGCTACAACGATTAAATTGGGGGCAGTTATCCTGGGTTTTCCTATGTAAAAGAACATTTGAAAACAGAGTTAAGCAATTCAGCTTTACTTTGTTACCCTCAATTTCAGTTCCTGTCTTATTCGCTAGGAGCAGTGTTGCCATCTGTTGCTGGCAACGGGAACTATGAACACTGACATTGGTCTCACCCTTAAATATCCTAATGTGATATTTAGGGGTGACATTGATGTCAATTTTGATAGTTCCCGTACCCAGCAAGAGACGGCAACACTTATCTCCAAGCTTTTACATTTGAGGGTTAGCCCGTTTTTCCGCGCTTGTCTTCATATGGCCAGAATGTCTTTGGATTTTGAGAAATATCATTTGACAATATTCTGCTATGGTAGTCACTGTAGAAATCACGCATTGCTCTCTTGACAGCCAAACGCGTTTCATTGAGTACTTCTCTATCTATTGCTCTACAATTCGTTTTGCACCTGTTATGCAGTAATCTCTGTTTCCTTAGCAGTTTCTTTACAGTGACTGTATACCACGGAGGGCCCCTCCCATTATGAACTGTTCTACTGGACACATACCTATCCAGTGCAAAGTCAACTATTATTTTAAACTTGAGCCATAGTTCCTCTACATGCTCCTGCCCTGTGCTGAAAGTTTCAAGTTCCATATTGAAGTAAGACACTACCGATTTTTAATCTAATTAGTAAGTAAGGGTTGGTACTGCCATTCTTTTACTCTGCAAAATTTGAATGATGGTTCCACATATGGAAGTAAATTTATTCAATTTTTTGGTCCACGTCTTGGTTATATTCGTAACTGATGATGCAGCCTAAATACATAAAATGTTTTACTTGCTCCAAGACTTTATTATTCAAGACTGTTTTAGATCTTCCTGATTGTCTGCCCTGAAAAGTCATCACTTTGGTTTTATGTACCGACAATGTTAGGCTGTAATTTGAGGCTATCTTCTGCAAAGCATAATCTAGTGTCACGATCTAAAAGAACTCCACTTATGTTCAACATTCTCCATTTACTGATGACTTCATCTACATATGTATTGAAGAGTGTTGGAGAAATACAATATTTGTTTGTGTTCATCGGCTTTATTGTTAAATTTCCCATATATCTAACAATTCTGATGTTTGTGTATAGGGTCTTAATAGCGTTTATGAGGTGAGGTGGATAACCTCGTTCAGAAATGAAATTCGACAGCACTTCTCTATTTACATTTTCGAAAGTTTTCTTAAAATCCACAAAAGTGAGATGCGTTTCTCTGTTGAACTCTCGTCTACTTTCTATAACTTGTTGCAGTGTAAATACATTCTCAACAGTTGACCGCCCTTTTCTAAAACCTGATTGTTCTTCAGACATTAATTTTTCAATGATATTTTTACGTCTTGCATTCAGGATTTTGGCATAAATTTATAGCCTGAATCCAGGAGGCTTGTGCCTCGATAGCTACTAAATTTATTTTTATCCCCCTCTTAAAGATAGATATTACTTTGCCTCTCAGCCAGTCTTTAGGTATCTTCTTATTTCTCCAACACTGATTAAATATGTGACTAAGTCTTAGATACAGGAATAACCCTCCATAATGCCACAGTTCCATATTAATACCATCTAAACCAGTGGCTTTTCTATTTTTGTAGCTTTTAGAGCTTTCGTCAGTTCTCTCATATCAATATCGTCCAGGCCTTTCGTGTTGTTTAGTTTAGGTTCAAAAAATGGCTCTGAGCACTATGGGACTCAACTGCTGAGGTCATTAGTCCCCTAGAACTTAGAACTAGTTAAACCTAACTAACCTAAGGACATCACAAACATCCATGCCCGAGGCAGGATTCGAACCTGCGACCGTAGCGGTCTTGCGGTTCCAGACTGCAGCGCCTTTAACCGCACGGCCACTTCGGCCGGCTTAGTTTAGGTAATCTCTGAATTAAAGTATCATCCTTCCATTATTTTTTATAATAAGCGAACCATTCGTTCTCTCCCATATTATCAACACATATACGATCATTTTTCTTGTCTGTTGAGTGATTTCATCACTTTATAAGCGATAGTTTCTCTGCCATGCAAATCATGCTCTATGTTAATAATGAAGTGTTCCCTTGATTCTATGTGTGCTTTCTGAGTTATGCATTTCGCGTTATTTCTCTTCTCTTTGTATTCATTATACTTATTATTAGTGGGATTGTCTACGTAGGTCTTGAAAATTTCTTATTTTTCTTTAATTGCTTTTTCCATCTCCCGCGTTGAAATCGTTACTAATATACGTTTTCTGTATTTCCTTTTCTTCTCCAGAAACTCGTTATGTCTGTTCAATACCGCTGTTTTAAATTTTTCCATTATTTTTCCAAGTGGTTTACCGTTTCTAAATTTGCTAATGTTTTGTCATCCGCTTTTGATAGAGATTGGATATGGAGCAATCTTGTAAAGTATAAACTTTAAGAAGTTTATATTCCTTTCGATTGATTGTTTTCTTTGGTTTTGCATAGAAGTCAATTACTGACACCATTAAGATGTGATCTGATGCAGTATCCACTTCTCGATGAACTGCGGTATCTCTAACCTGTCCAGGGTATCCCTAATTTATTGTTATGTATTCTATAATAGATCAATATCCTGTTGCTACCAGGTAAATTTGTGTATGTCTTTCTTTCTAAAGAAAGTATTTGTAATTTTTAAATGATTAAAGGTAGCAAAATCTCTGAGTATTTTTCCGTTTTCATAACATACGTTTTCTCCAAATGTCCCTTCTTTTTTTGGAATTGGAAATTTCTAATTATAGCATTGAGATCTCCGATAAGTGAAATCTATGTTTTTTGTTTCTCTTTAAGATCACATGTAACGGTTTGTAAAAGGCCTTGGCCGCGTCAATTTTTCCTTCTTCTGGGGCATAAGTTGCTATAGTTCTTAGGATGCCTCTTGGACCTTTAATTCTAAGTAGTACAATTGGTTCATTTACGTATCCATAGTCCAGTATTTTATCCTCCCACTTTCTACGAATGTAGATGGCACCAGCTTTACTTGCTTTTTGTTCTTGCTTTACTCCGCTGTAGATCATAATATACTCGTCAACATTTATAGTTCCAGATGGATTTTCTTTGTTTCTATAACTGCCGCAAAATCTGTTTCCTTTCCTTTCAACTGTTTCGCTAATTCGACTTCCTTAAGAGCAGGTGGCAACTTTCCAAGCACCATTAAACCATTTTCTCTTGTTCCTATTTGTTGCCCATGTCGTATTCAAGTAATTCGTCCTGTTTCCGAGGCTAGACTGAGTACTGAATGTGGTGCGGGTCCTTTGCAGGGTGATGGGACTGCCATTTCTGAGCTTTACCAGCCACAGTTTGTAACTGACCTAAGTAAGTATGGTACAGCATTTTCTGTGTTATAGTTATACCACCAATAGTGTTTATTTTACATTAAGAACATATGTTTGTACATCGACTTCTTTTTGTTGTTCTACTGTGGAAATCGCAATTGTGTTAATATGACCCTTCTGTAACTGCCATTTGAAATATGGTCTTTGCTCCCCAAGAACAAAAATAAGTAAATAAATAAATGATAATAAAAAGAAGCTGGCTAGCCGTACCAGAGACACATGAAATGGAAACTTATAACTTGTTTCTGTAATTCCATCTTCTGTAAATAAAATGCGGCTGGTCGAAGATTTAAAGAAAACAGATACCAACAGCCATAATTTTATTACGCAACCAGTTTCGATGCCTCGTTGGCACCATATTCATCCCGTGTACACGTAGCTAGGTGTGTCATCCAAACGTCTGTGCTATTACAGGGACTACAACGTCCAACTGGGTACAGCAGACTTCTCCGTCTAACGATAACTGTCAACTGTCAGAGGTGTAAAAGGTTCCCGTCTATGGAGAAGATAATACCACAGACATTTAGATGACTTATCTAGCTACATGTGTAGGGGCCTCAAGATGGTGCCAATGAGGCACCGAAACTGGTAACTAAATAAAATAATTAATAAAATTACGGCTGCTGGTGTCTATTTTCTTCGAGACTTATAACTTGAGCCAAGGTAAAAGGTTAAGACGTACATCACATTTTGTCTTCTACATCTACATCTACGTGATTACTCTGCTATTCACAATAAAGTGCCTGGCAGAGGGTTCAATGAACAACCTCCATGCTGTCTCTCTACCGTTCCACTCTCGAACGGTACGTGGGAAACACGAGCACGTAAATTTTTCCGTGCGAGCCCTGACTTCTCTTATTTTATCGTGATGATCATTTCTCCCTATGTAGGTGGGTGCCAACAGAATGTTTTCGCAATCGAAGGAGAAACCTGGTGATTGAAATTTCATGAGAAGATCCCGTCGCAACAAAAAACGCCTTTGTTAATGATTGCCACTCCAATTCACGTATCATGTCTGTGGCACTATCTCCCCTATTTCGCGATGGTACAAAACGAACTGCCCTTCTTTGTACTTTTTCGATGTCATCCGTCAGTCCCACCTGATGCGGATCCCACACCGCACAGCAGTACTCCAGAATAGGGCGGACAAGCGTAGTGTAAGCAGTCTCTTTGGTAGACCTGTTGCACCTTCTAAGTGTTCTGCCAATGAATCGCAGTCTTCGGTTCGCTCTACCCACAATATTATCTATGTGATCGTTCCAATTTACGTTATTTGTAACTTTAATCCCTAAGTATTTAGTTGAATTTACAACTCTCAGCTTTGTGTGACTTATCGTGTAATCGAAATTTAGCGGATTTCTTTTAGTACTCATGTGAATAACTTCGCACTTTTCTTTATTCAGGGTCAATTGCCACTTTTCGCACCATGCAGATATCTTATTTAAATCATTTTGCAAGTCGTTTTTATCATCTGATGACTTTACAAGACGGTAAACGACAGCATCATCTGCAAACAGTCTAAGACGGCTACTCAAATTGTCTCCTATGTCGTTAATATAGATCAGGAACAATAGAGGACCTATAACACTTCCTTGGGGAACGCCGGATATTACTTCTGTTTTACTTGATGACTTTCCGTCCATTACTACGAACTGTGACCTTTCTGACAGGAAATCACGAATCCAGTCACACAACTGAGGCGATACTTCGTAGGCACGCAGTTTGATTAGAAGACGCTTGTGAGGAACTGTGTCGAAAGCCTTCTGGAAATCTAAAAATATGGAATCAATTTGACATCCCCTGTCGATAGCGCATATTACTTCAGAGTATAAAGAGCTAGTTGTGTTTCCCAAGAACGGTATTTTCTGAAACCGTGCTCACTATATGTCAATAAATCGTTTTCTTCGGGATACTTCATAATGTTCGAATACAGTATATGTTTTAAAACCCTACTGCAAATCGACGTCAGTGATATAGGTCTGTAATTCAGCGGATTACTTCTACTTCCCTGCCGGCCGGAGTGGCCGAGCGGTTCTAGGCGCTTCAGTCTGGAACCGCGCCACCGCTGCGGTCGCAGGTTCGAATCCTGCATCGGGCATGGATGTGTGTGATGTCCTTAGGTTAGTTAGGTTTAAGTAGTTCTAAGTTCTAGGGGACTGACGACCTCAGCTGTTAAGCCCCATAGTGCTCAGAGCCATTTGAAGCATTTTTTTTCTACTTCCCTTTTTGGGTATTGGTGTGACTTGAGCAATTTTCCAGTCTTTAGGTACGTATCTTTCTGTGAGCGAGTGGCTGTATATAATTGCTAAGTATGGAGCTATTTTATCAGCGTACTCTGAGAGGAACCTGACTGGTATACAATCTGGACCGGAGGCCTTGCCTTTATTAAGTGATTTAAGCTGCTTTGTTACACCGAGGATATTTACTTCTATGTTCCTCATCTTGGCAGTTTTTCTTGATTGGTATTCTGGAATATTTACTTCGTCTTCTTTGGTGAAGGAATTCATATAGTAAGTGCTTTCTCACGAGATCTGATGAATGTTTTTGAAAGACCCTGTATTACGCGGTGTTCCTTTCGTACTGCGAGTTGCCTATCGCTGCACTTTGTGAATCACCGCCACAAAGTGACCAGACAAGTGGGTAACCCGGTGCTCCGCTAGAAGCATCGCATTGCACAGCGACCGGCAGCCCGCGGACATCCGAGCCGGCGATGGCCACTCTCGCCGCGCGCCGCGCTCCGAAAAACACGCGCTCTCGGCCGTGCTCTCCTCTGCTCTCCTCTCGTATTGTTGTCGGGCGGTGAGCGGCCTGCAAAAAGGCGGGCGGCGAGAGGCGCCGGCTGACGCCCCGTGGGGGTGGAGGCGGGCGGGGGCGGAGCGGCTATAAAGATGGGCCACGCGCCGGCCTGCGCACACGCCTCGCAGCAGCCACGCAGTACGCACGCCTCACCACAAGACATGCGGCTCGCGACGTTTGTGAGTACCAGTCTCCACGCTCCCAGCAGTTTCTGTTGCCGCAACTAGAGTTGCGTTCTACCAAAACTACGGTTCACCAGTTTTGCTACACTACACAAATGATCTAATAATGTGGTAAATGCAAGGATTACCATTAGTGGTGGTGGTGGGTAGTGTTTAACGTCTCGTCGACAACGAGGTCATTAGAGACGGAGCGCAAGCTCGGGTTAGGGAAGGATTGGGAAGGAAATCGGCCGTGCCCTTTCAAAGGAACCATCCCGGCATTTGCCTGAAACGATTTAGGGAAATCACGGAAAACCTAAATCAGGATGGCCGGAGACGGGATTGAACCGTCGTCCTCCCGAATGCGAGTCCAGTGTGCTAACCACTGCGCCACCTCGCTCGGTGATTACCATTAGTACTGGTAGAAATGGTAGGGAAAGAAACATAAATGAATGTGTAAGACAGGAGCTGGGAGCCGACAACTTCTCTTTGTCTTTTTTGTTTGTTTGTTTGTTTTGCACATAATTAGAGCTGCACATAATTCGTTGTTCGTTCATTGTTCATTTTATACTCTTACAGAATATACACTGCATTTCATAAGTAATAAAAATTAGTCGATCGTGTAACTTCTGCGCTTTTAAGTAGCCAAAACATTTACTTTTTCTGCAACTACAATTTACATGCACAAACATAAAAAATATATGATTATTGTTGTTATTTTGTGCTCAATAGAACGTTCTTTATCATGATCAAAGTCAGATTATCTCGATAATGTCCATAGATACGAAAGCTTTTATATAAATTCGACGAAGTTTTGTAGCGAAGTTTGATATATTTTCGTTTTGCATTTTTGTATATTGTATTTATGTTTAAGTAATTGCGTTTTCTAGCGCCGTATGATAAATCTGTATTGTTTTCAATTATTTTTACTACAACTTTCCTCTGTTTCACGTTAACAATCAAGAGTTTTTCGAATAAAATCTGAATTAAACATCGACAACTTCAGTTTTGCTATAAATACTGTTTACATCTACATCTACATCTACATGGTTACCCTGCAATTCACACTTAAGTGCCTGGCAGAGGGTTCATCGAACCATTTTCATACTACTTCTCTACCATTCCACTCTCGGATGACGCGTGCGAAAAAGGAACACCTAAATCTTTCCGTTCGATATCTGATTTCTCTTATTTTATTATTATGATCATTTCTCTCTACGTTGGCGGGTGTCAACAAAATATTTTCGCATTCGGAAGAGAAAGTTGGTGACTGAAATTTCGTAAATAGATCTCGCCGCAAAGAAATCCACCTTTGTTCCAGTGACTGCCACCCCAACTCGCGTATCGTATCAGTGGCACTCTCTCCCCTATTGCGCGATAACACGAAGCGAGCTGCCCTTCTTTGCACTTTTTCGATGTCCTCCGTCAATCCTACCTGGTAAGGATCCCATACCGCGCAGCAATATTCCAGCAGAGGACGGACAAGTGTAATGTAGGCTGTCTCTTTAGTGGGTTTGTCGCATCTTCTAAGTGTTCTGCCAACAAAGCGCAGTCTTTGTTTCGCCTTCCTCACAATATTTTCTATGTGGCCTTTCCAATTTAAGTTGCTCGTAATTGTAGTTCCTAGGTGTTTATTCGAAAGGGCCTATGACACTACCTTGCGGAACGCCAGATATCACTTCTGTTCTACTGGATGACTTACCATGTATCACTACGAACTGTGACCTCTCTGAGAGGAAATCACGAACCAGTCACACAACTGAGACGATACTCCATATGCAAGCAATTTGATTAATAGTCGCTTGTGAGGAAAGGTATCAAAAGGCTTCTGGAAATCTAGGAATATGGAATCGATCTGAAATCCCTTGTCGACAGCACTAATTACTTCATGGGAATAAAGAGCTAGCTCTGTTGCACAAGAACGATACTTTATGAATACGTGTTGGTTATGTATCAATATGTCATTTTCTTCAAGGTGATTCATAATGTTCGAGTACAGTATATGCTCCAAAATCCTACTGCAAATTGAGGTCAGTGATATTCTTAAGTAAAAGACAGGAGGATAACTACGTAAAAGAAAAAAAATGAATTGTTTATATATCCTTATTCAGTTTGTAGCCTGTTCACCGCTTTCGGTTCCTAGGGGAATCTAGTAGTATACTGATCGCGTACGTAAAGAAAGCTATCGTTATGAGGTAACACCCTAGGTATGTAACACATCCAACGTACAGGTAAAGTGGATACGACCTTAAGTGATCAAACCTACTAGGAAAACTACCGCAGTCTACACTTACTTATGGTAGTCTACGGTAGTTTTACAACTATAGCTGCAGTTGATGCATTATCATCTTACTTTCCAGACGCTACTAGTACTGTTTCGTTATTTTTTAAACTGTCTCTTGGATAAATTTGCGCATGTATGTCTGATAGAACAGACACTGTTGACGATTCACAACTGTACGAAATACTTCGAAATTAATTCGTTGAATGCGGTATCTTTGGCATCAGCTGTATTAGGTAGCTTTCTATTACCAAATAGTGAACTTTTTTGCCGGACAGGGAGTCGAACCCGAATTTCCTTTATCTTCAACAGTGCCCGTTCAGTCAGAATAGAAGGGCATGCGATGATAACAGCATTGGTCTCGAGTCCTCGTTGGCTCATTCTCCCTGTTGCGGGAATCCAAGTAATGTTGTGAGAGTTAAATGATGAATTTAATGGACTACGATAAAAGGACGTAGACGGTGTGACATACGGAAGTTTGCATCGGTCCGGGGAGCCGAAGTGGTTAAGGCGACCGACCGCGATGAGCCGGAAATGCGGTTTCGATTCCCGGTCCGGCACAAATTTTCATTATGTCAAATGGTTCAAATGGCTCTGAGCACTATGGGACTCAACTGCTGCGGTCATTAGTCCCCTGGAACTTAGAACTAGTTAAACCTAACTAACCTAAGGACATCACAAACATCCATGCCCGAGGCAGGATTCGAACCTGCGACCGTAGCGGTCTTGCGGTTCTAGACTGCAGCGCCTTTAACCGTACGGCCACTTCGGCCGGCGTTTCATTATGTCACTATTGGGTATTAGAGCTCTACCCAGTACAGCTGATGCCAAGGAATTCGCGGTAAGCGAATTAAGTCCGAAGTCTAGGATAAATGTTATGCGGATTTATTCGATGATTTCCTCTACTTCCCCTTCCTGTTTCACTCGCAGGTGGAGCGAGGGAAAAGCGACTATCAATATACCTGCGTTTCTCTCCGCGGTCTTTAAGTGAAATGTATGTTGGCCGCCGAAGAATCGTTCTGCAGTCAGCCGCAAAGACACATTCTCTAAATTTTCTCAATAGTTTCGGCATCGTAGAGCCTGCAGCGTAATATGGGTCACAGTATGATATTTTAATGAATTGTTAATTCCTGTAAGTTGGTTAGAGTTTATTATTCGTTCGTACTCTATGCTTGTTTCGGCGTTATGCCATTTTCTAGTACAACGTACAGTCATTATACATAGCATACATGTCGTCAAGTAGATGGTAGTTTACATAGAATATGTACAAAAGTGTACTTACGTTAAGTTGTTCATAATGTATGTACATACTGCAACTCTGTCTCGTCGCTATTTTCTGGCTGTCTTATATTGTGAAAAATTATGTATTTTTTGCAATGTTCGACAGCCGTTTCTATATTGACAACCTTACAGCTTGATCCAGAGACGTTGTATGTTTAAACAGTGTGCACAAACAGCATCTCTGGATCAAGCTGTAAGGCTGTCAATGTAGAAGCAGCTGTCAAATATTACAAAAAATACGTAATCATTCAAAATATAAGACAGCAAGAAAATTAGGAGCGCATAGAAATCCAGTATATAGCTAAATACGTTATAACAACGTAATGTAAGTAAAACTGTATCAAATTAATAAGCTGTCAAAATAGAACCAACTGTCAAATCTTATGAAAAACATAATTATTTGTAATATCAGACACTAAGAAAACAGTGACCAGTCACAGATGCAGTATATAAACGAAAAACTTAACATAAGTATACCTTTGTAAACTACCATCTAATTGATGACGTGTGTACATTGTGTAATTATTGCAGGTTGTACAAGAAACTGGCAATAACGCGAAATAAGCTTGTAATACGATAGAATAATACACTATAAGCAGCTAACAGGAATGAACTATTCATTTCTCAACAGCGTTTCTCGAAAAGAACGTCGGCTTCCCTCCAGAGATTCCCGTTTGAAATAACGAAGCATCTCCGCAACACTCGCTTATTGATCGAAGCTAACAGTAACAAATCTAGCAGCACACTTCTGAATTGCTTCGCTGTCTTCCTTTAATCCGATCTGATACGAATTCCTCACTCGAACATTACTCAAGAATGGCTCTATTCGTCATCTCCTCCATAGATGAGCTACATTTCCCTAAAGTTCTCGAAATAAACCGAAGTCTACTATTTGCCTTCCCTATTACCGACCTTAACGTGACCATACCAGTTCGTAGCTTTGCAACGTTATTTACTCTTCCTGACTGCGACAAGCAGTACACCAACAATTATTCGAACTTTACACGGTTATTTTTCCTATTCATCTGCATTAGCCTACATTTTTTCGCATTTACAGAAAGCTGCCATTCATCATAGCGAATAGGTCGTATGGTACTTTATTTTGTTGGCAGAATTTTTTTTATGGAAACGTTATGAAGTCACGGGTCCTCCATATACTGTCCGAAATTATGTTGATATCTGTAACGGAGGACTATTACTAGCAATGTTGATTCAATTATTTCTTCGATATTATATTATTTTATTTCTGTATCCTTCCAGCATGAAATGCTGGGTGCTATCACGTCTAAAGATGTTGCTGAACATTCTGATCTCAACGGTTTCTTTGACGACAGAATTCCTGTAGGTAGATGTATGGGATAAGATTTCTGTTTATCAAAATAATCGTCTGTTTATCAGGCTGTGTTCAGCAACATCAAATTTGTCAACGTCGTTATATTTGATGTGGCATCAACGCTCTGTGCAGATTTCTGAAATCATACGTATGAACTGACTATGTGAGTGCAGTATCATTAACGTTGGTGAGTCATAGTTCCTCAGAAAACATATCTCGATAAACTGCATTTGCCCAGACGCGTGGATGCAGGGTGATAAGCGTAAAGAATGTTAGCTTGAATATTGTGCCGTTTATGAAAGTGTTAGACCTTTCTCTGTCATCAATATTGAAGAATTTCAAAAGCAAGCTGAGTGCATACTCTTATCCTCCTATGGAGATAAGAGTACCCAAACAACGCTCTTATTGCGTCTGTCTTAAGAATAAAATGCATTTGTATTAACAACGATAAGTATGAAACTTCCTGGCAGATTAAAACTGTGTGCCCGACCGAGACTCGAACTCGGGACCTTTGCCTTTCGCGGGCAAGTACTCTACCATCTGAGCTACCGATGCACGACTCACGCCCGGTACTCACAGCTTTACTTCTGCCAGTACCTCGTCTCCTACCTTCCAAACTTTACTTTGGAAACGATAAGTATGTTGGTACTTAAATCAAGGATTGGTGTATAAATACTTAGCATACACAAATACTCTTACATTTTTCCCTGAACTTCATATCTTTACCAGAAATTTCCTCACACACTTAACTTAGTTGGTTAACTTAATTAGTGACTTAGCTGTAATCAGCGAGTGCGCTATTTCATTAGCACAGAAGATGGCTCAGCCTTCCATATGGGGAGGTATGAGGATTCATTATCAGAGAGCTGGAACGATAGGTCACTTCTAAAGGGAACGCCAAAATAAACGACATGGTTACTGGAATCACCGAGGAAGAATGTAAAGGATGTTGCCAGGAATTGAAATGTTCCCCCAACAAGTGTTAGCGGATTTCGTGACTGTGTTTTCGCGCAGCAGCACTGAGACGATTTTATCGATGCTTAATAGACACTGCGATTACAATGAAATTAATATCTCTGTAATTCTATTATCTGTGTAATTTTAAGTGAACAAAGACCGGCAACATTTTGCTCTCTCTCGTCCTAGTCAGCCATTGTCTGGTACGGTCAACAAATTATTGCTTGTCCAACATTATGTAGAGGTTTTGTTATTTGTGCTTATTTTGCATAATAATAACTGTTTGATATCATTGTATTTGTTATTACGACTAATCATACCTTTTTTCCTCAGCTTTTTTCATGAATTCGATAGTTAAATGTGGCTTGGTTTGTATGGGGATGTCTGTTAGTGAATGATCACGTCTTAACGGCACCAATCAGTGCAATAAGTTTGGTTTGTCTTCAGAATAGAACCTGCATCTAAAGTTTCACTTTTCACAAAACAAAATCTGATAGTTTTTAGGCGTATATCATGTCCCAAAATTATATGCGCCAACAGACAATCCCGGTAGAGGTGCCTAGCTAAAAAGAAAGATATGAATCATGATGGTGGTATTTAAATTCCAATTTTAATATTTAAAAAAATGTTTTTACATGATTTTTCAAGTACGTAGTTTCTATTGATTTAATTGAAGGTTCAGTTAGCCAAAGCCAGAATAATATAAAATTAAATAATAATTTCAAAACAAAATAATAAAAATAAAAAATAATAATATATTAAAAACCACCATTAAAATAGCGATCGTGACATTATAGAAAGTTTCGAAAAGTCGATCTTTTGACAAACGATGAGGACTTTCATATCGATAAAAAAACGTGCCAATATTAAAAGAAATTCCTTTTGCTGCAAATATCAAATATTCATTTTCCACGTTAGAAAGATGTTTTGCACAAGACCCTGTGCGAAATGAGTTTTACTGGATTATATCTGACAATAAACGGGAAGTGGCCTTTTTAAAGTCGCTACCTCAATAGGTATTAACGGAACGCATGTAATATCTGTTTATTGTCCCTTGGTGCGTCCGCCTGCCTGTTAAGACCCCGTTTTCTAGGGAGTGGATAGAAGTGTCAAGCTGAAATTTATGCCGAATACCAAGGTGTAAAAATTAAGCTTCTAGGCCATTGCAGTCAAAGGATACGGCCATTTAGGTTACATATTTTGACATTCGCAAACTCATTCATCAAAACCTTTATTGTACTTCACTTTGATGTAGGATCATGAAATTTAGCCAGTAGCAAGGTTTCGCTGTGTAAATACAAGAAAAAATCCGAAAATTGTTAATCTGAAATTATATCCCATAAAAATACACTCCTGGAAATGGAAAAAAGAACACATTGACACCGGTGTGTCAGACCCACCATACTTGCTCCGGACACTGCGAGCAATGATCACACGCACGGCACAGCGGACACACCAGGAACCGCGGTGTTGGCCGTCGAATGGCGCTAGCTGCGCAGCATTTGTGCACCGCCGCCGTCAGTGTCAGCCAGTTTGCCGTGGCATACGGAGCTCCATCGCAGTCTTTAACACTGGTAGCATGCCGCGACAGCGTGGACGTGAACCGTATGTGCAGTTGACGGACTTTGAGCGAGGGCGTATAGTGGGCATGCGGGAGGCCGGGTGGACGTACCGCCGAATTGCTCAACACGTGGGGCGTGAGGTCTCCACAGTACATCGATGTTTTCGTCAGTAGTCGGCGGAAGGTGCACGTGCCCATCGACCTGGGACCGGACCGCAGCGACGCACGGATGCACGCCAAGACCGTAGGATCCTACGCAGTGCCGTAGGGGACCGCACCGCCACTTCCCAGCAAATTAGGGACACTGTTGCTCCTGGGGTATCGGCGAGGACCATTCGCAACCGTCTCCATGAAGCTGGGCTACGTGTCCCGCACACCGTTAGGCCGTCTTCCGCTCACGCCCCAACATCGTCCAGCCCGCCTCCAGTGGTGTCGCGACAGGCGTGAATGGAGGGACGAATGGAGACGTGTCGTCTTCAGCGATGAGAGTCGCTTCTGCCTTGGTGCCAATGATGGTCGTATGCGTGTTTGGCGCCGTGCAGGTGAGCGCCACAATCAGGACTGCATACGACCGAGGCACACAGGGCCAACACCCGGCATCATGGTGTGGGGAGCGATCTCCTACACTGGCCGTACACCACTGGTGATCGTCGAGGGGACACTGAATAGTGCACGGTACATCCAAACCGTCATCGAACCCATCGTTCTACCATTCCTAGACCGGCAAGGGAACTTGCTGTTCCAACAGGACAATGCACGTCCGCATGTCCCGTGCCACCCAACGTGCTCTAGAAGGTGTAAGTCAACTACCCTGGCCAGCAAGATCTCCGGATCTGTCCCCCATTGAGCATGTTTGGGACTGGATGAAGCGTCGTCTCACGCGGTCTGCACGTCCAGCACGAACGCTGGTCCAACTGAGGCGCCAGGTGGAAATGGCATGGCAAGCCGTTCCACAGGACTACATCCAGCATCTCTACGATCGTCTCCATGGGAGAATAGCAGCCTGCATTGCTGCGAAAGGTGGATATACACTGTACTAGTGCCGACATTGTGCATGCTCTGTTGCCTGTGTCTATGTGCCTGTGGTTCTGTCAGTGTGATCATGTGATGTATCTGACCCCAGGAATGTGTCAATAAAGTTTCCCCTTCCTGGGACAATGAATTCACGGTGTTCTTATTTCAATTTCCAGGAGTGTATTTTTGGTGTTTTTTGTCTGTCTATCCACATGTTAAGACCTTTTTTCCTCGTGAATGGGTAGAGACATCAAGTTGAAATGTATGTCACTTATGTTTAGGGTCCCTTTGCGGTGTAAAAAGTTTAAGTTCCTAGGTCAATGCAATTAGTAGATATGAAAATTTTATGATAGTCGCAAACTCATTCATAATAAACTATAGGGCATTTCCAGTTTTTGTAGAATCATAAAATATGGCAGTGAGTAAGGTTTCACAATACTAGTAAAGGAAAAAATCAGAAAACTGTTAATTTTGTTATTACATCACACACAAATATTTTTTACCGTTACAAAGGTACACTGCATTCGTAATCCATCAGAAATCTCAGGAACTACTGTAGTGAATTTGATCTGATTTTTAGTAGTAGGTAGAGTGATTCATAAGCAAGATTTGTATATATAATTTATAAATGTATCGTTCTAATTCGCTGAGCAGCGATGAACTGAAATCTCCTGCCGCTTTGGGAACGATGCTTTCCGATCTAGCGGTGATAGGCGCAAGGCTGCCAAACTACCACACCACGCCGACGATAACACCACTGGTCCTTTACACAGTTTTCATTCTACATTCAGAATTTCCCTGACACTCTATGCCTGTGACGTGTACACCATCTACAATATTTCAAAACAAAGTATAGTGGTTGTTGTCGTCGTGTGGCTAGGGCCTCCCGTCGGGTAAACCGTACGCCGGGTGCAAGTCTTTAGATTAGACGACGCCACTTCAGCGAGTTGCGCGTCGATGGGAATGAAATGATGATGATTAGGACAACACAACACTCAGTCCCGGAGCGGAGAAAATCTCCGAGCCAGCCGGGAATCTAACCCGGACCCTTGGAATTGACATTCTGTCGCGCTGACCACTCAGCTACCGGGTCGGACAGTATCGTGGTGACTGATGCAGGACTGCATTTCCATTGTTTGGGATGAGGTTCTGGTATCCCATAAAATGTCTGCTGAAGCGTTTCACAGAGCAGAACAGGTCTGTGGCCGGTTGTACCATTTCCTTCTGTGCAGACTGCCGTCAAATCTTACCAGTAATCGCAACAGGAACGAGAGCAGCAAAGGCAACACATTTGTAATTTCCAGTTAGCATAGCACTTAATCGTTCTGTCTTTCTTTCGCTTACGCCATAGTCCCACAGTAATCGCAGGGTCGGCGTGGTTACAACGGATTTGGCAATGTTAGTTTTAGGGATGGCCAGATTCCCTTCCTGCCGCCACCCCGTACCTCCCCCTTCCCCCTTCCCCCCTCCCCCCCCCCCCCCCCCGGAGGGACGGACGGAACCAGTGTACCCCAACTGTCTGCGTCTACTGTAAAGCGTGAAATAGTGCGGACATGTTTCAGATGTCTACGACGCGTGTAACTGAGGCGGAACGTGGGGACCAGCCCGGTATTCACCTAGCGGGATGTGGAAAACTGCCTAAAAACCACATTCAGGCTGGCTGGCACACCGGCCCACGTCGTTAATCCGCCGGGAGGTTTCGATCTGGGGCCGGCGCGCCTACCCGAATCCAGGAAGAAGCGCAGTAGCGCTCTCGGCTACCCTGGCGGGTTAGCATAGCACGTTAATATAACTCCCAAATTGATGACATAAATGGAAAAGTACAACAGCAAATGCAAAATGACACAAAAATTTCAACTTAAAATTGGACCATTCTCGAAAGAGTTGGGATTCCTGGAAGCGATACCTTCCCAGTACCGATATCAATAACTCACAAAAATCATCGAGATCCTTAATTCCTGGGTGGACGATCTATTTATTATTATTATTATTATTCGTTACAGTCAACTTTGGACTACGCTAAGCATCAGTCATTTCTTGTGCTTTTTCTTGCGTTCTTCCCAGTACTTCTTCATTTTTTCTGAGTGGGCTTCTTTACGTTCTTGCGACCAGGTTGTTCCCGTCTTCTTTGATTGCGTTCGGTCTTTGAATCCCTGTATTTTGTTGATGGCATTCCTATATTCCATTCTGTTGTAAACTGTCTCTGGTATAATGTTCATTTCTGCAATGTCTTCTTTTACTTCTTTCAACCAGTTAATTTGTGTCTTTCTGCTTTCCATGTATTCCAGGATTTTCTTTGCCGTTCTTTCTGGTGCCATTCTTTTGACATGCCCATAGAAACTCAGTCTTCTCTTTTTAAAGGATGTTGTCAGTTTTTCAATTTTCTCGTATAACTCTTTATTGGATCGCAATTTATAATCCTGTCCATCCTTTTTAGGTCCTAAGATCTTTCTCAGTATTTTTCTCTCTTTTATTTCCAATTTCTCCAACAGACGTTTTCTGTTCAGTGGGATGCATTCAATCGCATACAAACTTTCTGGTTTTATTACCGCATTGTAGTGCCTGAGCTTGGCATTGATGGAGATCGACTTTTTATTGTATACATTTCGGCATAGCTGGTATGCCGTTTCCATCTTTATTGCTCTTTCCTGTAGTGAAACATTTGGTAACCCTGTCGGTGTAATCCATTCCCCTAGATACTTAAATTTATGAACTCTCTTAATTATTCCATATTTAGTTTGCAATGTCTGTGTTGGGTCTGTTTTGTCCTGTATCATCAGTTCCGTCTTTTCATACGATATTTGTAGACCTGTCTTCTCAGCGATCTCATGCAGCATTTCTATCTGAATCTTTGCTGTTTCGATGTCATCTGTCAATATTGCCATGTCATCAGCAAATGCCAGACATTCAATTTTTGTTTTATTTCTTCCTAACGTTATCCCATTTTTCACTCCAGCTTCTGCCATCTTCTTTCTCCATTCCCTGACCACTTTTTCAAGGACAATGTTAAACAACAGCGGGCAGAGCCCATCCCCTTGTCTAACACCTGTTCCAATTACAAACGGTTGTGACAATCTACCCAAAAACTTCACTTGCGATTTTGTTCCCGTAAGGGTTTCCTGGATTAGACTTCTGCTTTTATCATCAATCCCAAATTCTTCTAATGTGTTAATCAGCGTTGGTCTATCAATAGAATCATATGCTTTTTTGAAGTCTATGAATGTAATTACTAGATTTTTCGATGTGCGTGCGCGAAGTTGTATTATGGAGAGTAGACTGAATATCTGTTCACTGCATGATCTTCCTTTTCTAAACCCAGCCTGATATTCACCCAGTTCTTTCTCTACCTGATTTTCAATCCTGTTTTGTAGTGCCTTGGATAGGATCTTATAGGCCACTGATAACAATGAGATACCTCTGTAGTTATTTGCATTTGTCTTGGCACCCTTCTTATGTAACGGATGAATCAATGCTGTCTTCCATTCCTCCGGAATCTTCTCTGTATTCCAAATCTCTTCAAACAGCGCCTCGAAATTATTTATTAAGTTTTCTCCTGCGTATTTCAGTAGTTCCGCGACTAACGAATCTTTACCAGATGCTTTATTGTTTTTCAATCCTTTCAAGATCTCTTTAATTTCTTCTTTATTAGGTGGTTCAGAGTCTGGTAGCTTATTCTTAGGCTTCTCAAATGTCAAGGTTTCATCAGGTCTTTTGCAGCTTAGCAGCGTTTCAAAGTAGTTCGCTAGGTGTTGGCAATTTTGTTCCACGCTGGTGATCAGATTTCCTTTTTCATCTTTGAAGCAGAGTGTCGGTGGTTTATATCTTGTTATTGTAGTTCTGAATGTTTGAAAGAAATTGCGTGTATTATTCTTAGAAAATTCATCTTGTATTTTCTGTATTTGTTGTGTGTCATATTTCCTTCGTTCACTTTTAATGATTTTCGTCGTTTCACGTCTTTGCGTTTTGAACTGCTCCCAGTCAGTTGGCCTTTTGGTTGAGTTGTATTTCTCCCAAGTTCTGGCTCTTTTCTGTAGTGCTTTCTCACAGACCTCATTCCACCAGGGATGCTTTTTCTTTTTGGTTAGTAAAATTGTTTGTTCTGCTGCGTCTCGTATTGAGGTTGCAATTTCTTCCCATTTGTGACTTTTGATTATATCTGTCTTTTCCTTGTAGTCGTCTAAGACTTGCTGATTGAGCATTAAGTCCTGTACTCTGTATTTGGCTATTTTTGTTTCGTCACTCTTGTGACTTCTTTCTGGTGTTAATTTCATCTTAATTTTGGTCAGATAATGGTCAGAATCAAAGTTGGCCCCTTTCACCACCTGTACATCTTGAATGTCCCTTGAATTATCGTAACTTATTGCCACGTGATCAATCTGGAACTCGCCAAGTAATTTGTTCGGTGATTTCCATGTTGTTTGTTTTTTGGGATTCTTCTGGAATTTGGTTGTCATAATGTTCAATTTGAATTTCTCACAAAACTCTACTAATCTCTGGCCATTCATGTTAGTTTTAGTGTGTGCTGTAAACCTCCCTGTGCTTTTTGATAATTCGTTTCTTCCAATTTGTGCATTAAAGTCTCCTAACAGAATTGTAGTGTGTTGCTCAGGGATCTTCCCTATTGTTTCTTCCAGTTCCTCCCAAAATGTCTGCACTTTCTCTGGATTTTGTTGGTTGTCTTTATTTATTGGTGCATGGGCATTTATAAGTGTGTACTTTTTATTTTTATTTCTGAATGTTATCAATGATATTCTTGGTGATTTAGATTTAAATTCTAGTACCTTAGTAGAAAATGAGTTATGTATCACAAATGCTGTGCCATATACCCGAAGACCTTTTGTATTCTTTACTATCTGTGCTGGTTTCCCTTTATAAATCCTGTACTGGTCTGCCTGTACTGTATCCTCATCTGGGTATCTTGTTTCTTGTATAGCCAGAACTTTTAGTTTGTGTTCATCCATTAGTTTTGTCAGTTCTTTTTGTTTACCTGTTCTCAGCATTGAGTTCACGTTCAGTGTTCCTATGAACGTTTGATGTCTGTTCCTATGTTTAGCGTTAGGGATCCTAGGACCCTCCGACTGGTCTGTTGCGCAATGATGCTGGGCCCCCGGATCCGAATGCCCAGCTTCGGTGGTATTACCACCACGGGGAGGAAACTTTCTCATTGCACCTTCCATTTCTGATACTTGGTTAAAGCTGTTGTTTCCAGAGGTATACACCTCCTTCCACTAAGACTTAGTTCGCTACACTAAGAAGTTAATTCAGGCCGCTCCTCTGGAGTACAGACGCCTTTCGCAGCCGCTTCTCTGAAGTACAGACGCTGCTGATTGAAGATAACTCTTCCGCTCCAAAAGCCGTTGGGACATATAGTGTCTTCTTCCGCCTTCTGGACCGTTGGTTAATCTTCACCTCTTCCGCCAGTTCCGCCGTTCCGATGATCTTCATCTCCGCCTTCACTGCCGTTGAGGTCTTCACCGTTACCCTGGCAAGGGACCCTTACGAGGTACTATCACCCGGGCCAGGTGAACCAAGGTTTTTTAACGAGGTTGTTACTCCTCCCCCTCCTCCTTTTTCAACCGGGCTTGGGACCGGCTTTGGCGGAGTTGGACGATCTATTTATATATAGATAATTAAGTTTTTACGGAACTCTCTGAGTGGGAACCCTACTCATCTGTTTTTTTCTATTATTTAAAACAAACACTAACTCACTGAACTGTTATATGGTTCCATTTGTCAACATGTTTTGTATTTCCACACTGACAAACGACAGCTTATAAAAAAAGCGTCTATGATGTCGCCAGATAATAGCCAAGATGGTGTAACTGGCCAACTGTCGATGAAATAAAGTATTTGCTTCAGATAAAACAATATCTCCATGTATGGAAATGCGTTCTTTCGAGAAAAAGAAACTAAATTTTCTGCTAGTAATTGATGTAACAGGGAAATTTGAAGAAGGATACATTTGCTGTAATTACGTAAGTCACAAATTCTGTCAGTCAAACGATTTTTGTTCGTATTTTAGTGTATTTCAATCTATAGTGAGTGTGTGAATTCCTAAAGGACCAAACTGCTGAGGTCATCGGTCCTTAGACTTAATACTTAAAGTAACTTATGCTAAGAGCAACACACACACATGCCCGAAGGGGGACTCGAACCTCCGGCGGGAGAGGCCGGGTAATCGGTGACATGGCGCCTCAAACCGCGCGGCCACTCCGCGCGACCAATCTATAGTGTTATCATTTGTAACAAGAGAATCACGTAATGTATTTCCTATACTGCAAAATATTTGTGAAAAATAAACACTCCCTGAACGTCGTTGCGTATGTCGCCCCTGATTAAATACCCACGCCACGGAAGTGCCGGGATAATCTCCTGGTGGAACAGCCTGGTCGTGCTCGTTGCTACGTAGCTGACCAAGCGCCTTGCGAGCGCGCTTTCTCACTTCTCAGCTCAGCACCAGCATGTTCAGTACGTGATTATTTTCAAGACGGGCGAAAGGAGGAAGGCTGTAAATAGGAGAGAAACAGATGTCACTGCCCGGGGCGTAGTGCGGCTCGCTTGAGAGTTTCTAGGATGCGGTGGCAGGAGACAGCACTTACCGGCGTTTTGCACGTGGTCTGTTACGTCCAAATGACTGTGGACCAGGTTCTGTTGTGCCTACTATGCCTTTGTCCCTGTAAGTTGTTGTTTTGGCTTCTTTTCAGTGATGTAACGTTAGGGTATCAGCTAACTTAGAAAAGAATCTACCTAGCCTAGCGTGTAGGCAGGGCCAGTTTAAGGTCACATATGTCAGGTAGCACTGATGAATATTGCGGAACACCCTACTAACGAACCACTTTCACCACTCACAGAACAACAGCGAACTTGGAAGAACCACTCCCGGAAGCTGTGGCAACGAACCAGGAACTCGGCCTATCGTCGACAGCTACACAGGCTCGAAAAGCAACTTAGGCGAAGATTATTGGAATGGTGTACGTAAAGGTGGGAAGAGAAGATGTCCACCCTCCTACTACAGACAAAAGATGAATGGAAATTAGTTAAAACTATAAGAACCGACCGAACTCCAGTAAAACCAATCCAAACCCCGCAGGGACTAACCGCAGACCCACTGACCAAAGCGGAAACATTTGCAACAACCTTCAAACAGCAGGTAATTTTACTGAGGGAACCATTAAGCGTAGGCCAAAGACAGTACGAATATACGTCTAACCAGCTTGTGAACCGCGGTATGGCAACAGACGACAGATCGCGTCCAAGACTCACTACACCAAGTCAGGCAAGAACGGGAATCAAGAAACTACAGGCGAGTAAGACGCCAGCCATTGACAAAATAAGCGAACTCCACTTGGAGAACTTGCCAAGAAAACCGCTCGTGCTGTTAACCAGAACTTACAACAGTTGCCACCTGAACAACTTTTTTTTCCATTTTTTTTTCATCAGTCCTCTGACTGGTTTGATGCGGCCCGCCACGAATTCCTCTCCTGTGCTAAACCCTTCATCTCAGAGTAGCACTTGCAACCTACGTTCTCAATTATTTTCTGGATTTATTTCAACCTCAGTCTTCCTCTACAGTTTTTGCCTTATACAGCTCCCTCTGGTACTATGGAAGTCATTCCCTCATGACTTAAAAGATGTCCTATCATCCTGTCCCTTCTCCTTATCAGTGTTTTCCACATGTTTCTTTCCTCTGCGATTTTGCGCATAACCTCCTCATTCCTTACCTTATCAGTCCATCTTATTTTCAACATTCGTCTGCAGCACCACATCTCAAATACTTCGATTCTCTTTGGTTCTGGTTTTCCCACAGTCCATGTTTCACTACCATACAATGCTGTACTCCAGACGCACATTCTCAGAAATTTCTTCCTCATATTAAGGCCGATATTTGGTATTAGTAGACTTCTCTTGGCCAGGATTGTCCTGTTTGCCATTGCTAGTCTGCCTTTGATGTCCACCTTGGTCCGCCCGCCATTGCTTATTTTTCTGCCTAGGTAGCATAATTCCTTAGCTTCATCTACTTTGTGAGCATCAATCCTGATGTTAAGTTTCTCGCTGTTCCCATTTCTACTACTTCTCATTACCTTCGTATTTCTTCGATTTACTCTCAATCCATACTCTGTACTCATTAGACTCTTGATTCCGTTCAGTAGATCATGTAATTCTTCTTCACTTTCACTCAAGATAGCAATATCATCATTGATATCCTTTCACCTTGGATTTTAATTCCAGTCCTGAACCTTTCTTTTATTTCCACCATTGCTTCCTCGATGTTCAGATTGAACAGTAGGGGCGAAAGGCTACATCCTTGTCTTACACCCTTTTTGATACGAGCACTTCGTTCTTGGTCGTTCACTCTTGGCTGTTGTACATGTTGTATATGACCCGTCTCTCCCTATGGCTTACCCCCACTTTTTTCAGAATTTCGAACAGCTTGCACCATTTTATATTGTCGAACGCTTTTTCCAGGTCGACAAATCCTATGAACGTGTCTTGATTTTTCTTTAGTCTTGCTTCCATCATTAACCGCAACGTCAGAATTGCCTCTCTGGTGCCTTTACCTTTCCCCAAAACCAAACTGATCGTCAAGTCGCACATCCTCAATTTTCTTTTCCATTCTTCTGTATATTATTCTTGTAAGCAGCTTCGATGCATGAGCTGTTAAGCTGATTGTGCGATAATTCTCGCACTTGTCAGCTCTTACCGTCTTCGGAATTGTGTGGATGATGCTTTTCCGAAAGTCAGATGGGATGTCGCCAGACTCATATATTCTACACACCAACGTGAATAGTCGTTTTGCTGCCACTTCCCCCAATGAGTTTAGAAATTCTGATTGAATGTTATCTATCACTTCTGTCTTATTTGATCTCAAGTCCTCCAAAGCTCTTTTAAATCTGATTCCACTACTGGGTCTCCTGTCTTTTTTAAATCCACTCCTGTTTCTTCTTCTATCACATCAGACAAATCTTCCCCCCTCACAGAGGCTTTCAATGTACTCTTCCCACCTATCCCCTCTCTCCTCTGCATTTAGCAGTGAAATTCCAGTTGAACTCTGAATGTTATCACCCTTGCTTTTAATATCACCGAAGGCATTGGCAGCCGTAGACTTCCGGCATAAGAAGTCACCATCATTCTGCCAACGGCCTCGTCAAAGAGGGCGAAGGAGCGGACAGAGGTTCAGGGCACTTTCTTGTCTTAGAGGTGGGAAATTGCCCCTAAAGACGGAAGAATCAACGGCATGAGGATGCAAAGGCTATGGAGATCACTGCATTAAAGACACGTAACGTGTATCCACAGGACATATGGGCTGTAATTGAAGAAGTGTCATGATGATCTCTCCATTGTCAAAAGATTCCGGAATAGTCCCTCATCCGGATCTCTAGGAGGGGACTGCCAAGGGGGAGGTGACGATGAGAAAAAGACTGAATAATCAACGAAAGGATAACGTTCTACGAGTCGGGGCGTGCGTGGAATGTCAGAAGCTCCAACGTGGTAGGGAACTAGATAATCTGAAAAGGGAAATGCAAAGGCTCAATCTACATGTAGTAGGTGTCAGTGAAGTGAAATGGAAATAAGACAAGGATTTCTGGTCAGATTGTCATATGAGTATAAGGTAATACCAACAGCAGCAGAAAATGGTACAACGGGAGTAGGATTCGTTATGAATAGGAAGGTAGGGCATAGAGTGTGTTACTGGGAACATTTCAGTGATAGGGCTGTTCTTATCAGAATCGACAGCAAACCAACACCAACAACGATAGTTCAGGTATACATGCCGACGTCGCAAGCTGAAGACGAAGAGATAGAGAATGTGTATGAGGATATTGAAAGGGTAATACAGCATGTAAAGGGAGATGAAAGTCTAATAGTCATGGGGAACTTGAATGCAGTTGTAGGGGAAGGTGTAGAAGAAAAGGTCACAGGAGAATATGGGCTTGGGACAAGTAGTAAGCGAGGAGACAGACTAATTGAGTTTTGTAACACGTTTCAGCTAGT